>NC_086268.1:3761033-4961033 GCF_021018805.1 Prinia subflava
CTGTGTGCTGTGTCCCCTCCCTGATATCTTGGTTTCCAAGTGGAAGACAGAGATAAGAAATGAGGCATTCCTGCTCTGCCTGCCTGTCAGGAGCTCCAAATCTGCCAGGCAACATTTGGGATGTTTGACCTTGGTTCCTGATTTCCACTGGGACAAAAAAGCACAAGAATCCCCCTCCTCAGGCCCCACAGGTTGTATCCACAGGGGTCAGTGAATAAAGAATGACCTCCACTCATTCTTTGGAGTGATAACTTTATCACTTTCCATTTCTTGGCATCTCCATCCTCACCTTATCTCTGGTTTCTTTTTTTAAACTTCACAAACCCAGGCCGTGGCTCTGAGTTTTGGAGTCAGGGTCCCTGGTGGATTATTAACACCAATAATGGAGAGCACAACTCTGTGAGGACGAGGAGATTGCTAAACTCATTAATTTTATTCATAATAGGAAATTAATGTGCAGAAAGGCAATGCCAGCCTGGCAGTAATTGCTTTTTGGTTTTAAAACATTAAGTGGAAAAGTTAAAAGTCATTTCCAGCTGCTGCTCCCTTTCTCCTCTCCCTCTCTCCCCCCTTCCTCCTCACACTCTTCCTGTCTCTTATTTGTGTTTCACAAGAATTGAGCTTATTTTTTCTCCCACCTCTGCTTCATTACGAGTCATTATATTTCATCATTACAAGGCTTTGGTCATATTTCATTGCTTTCCCATTATGTTTTCATCATTCTTTCTCCTGATACTGCAGAGCCAGGCAGAGGATTCGGCTCAGCTCTGCTGGGGTAATGAGCAGCCACATCTCTGCCCACTTTGGAGCCAGCACAGGCAATTTGTTGTCCCTGTTTCCTCTCACTGGCTACACCACCTCCTTCAGGCCTCGGGATGTTCCTTCATTCCACCTTAATGCCCTGGTAAAACATAAATGCCATTTCATGCCCTCTTTAGGGTTGAAATAGCTCCTTCTCTTGCAGCCTTCAGAGTGTGGGAGGAGGGAAGGTTATTGAATAAAATAATTGGAGTTCTGAGCAGGCTAAAGCGTGCTGGGCATTGCCTGGCACTGTGGGCTCTGCTCTTGGGGGGGATATTCAACATTCAATATTCAATATTCAATATTCAATATTCAATATTCAATATTCAATATTCAATATTCAATATTCAATATTCAATATTCAATATTCAATATTCAATATTTATCTGATCCTGGACTAACCCCAGATGTTCTTTTGGGGTTTGTCACAAGTCCAGGACTGAGCCCAGGCTCAAGGTCTTTGTCCTTGGTCAGGCGAGTTAAGTTTTATGCAGAAGGATTGTGTGGGTTGGTTGTCAGCGTTCCCCAGTCACTGTCCCCAAATCAGTGCCACCAACTTCAGCTTGGCCTCGAGGGGAAAAGTGTGGGGAGCTCAAAAAGGGAAAGGGGAAAGGGGGAAAAGGAAAAGGGAAAAAGGAAAAAGAAAGAGGAAGAAGGAAGAAGGAAGAAGGAAGAAGGAAAAAGGAAAAAGGAAGAAGGAGGGAGGGAGAGAAGGAGGGAGGGAGGGAGGGAGGGAGGGAGGGAGGGAGGGAAGGAAGGAAGGAAGGAAGGAAGGAAGGAAGGAAGGAAGGAAGGAAGGAAGGAAGGAAGGAAGGAAGGAAGGAAGGAAGGAAAGGAAGGAAGGAAGAAGGAAGGAAGGAAGGAAGGAAGGAAGGAAGGAAGGAAGGAAGGAAGGAAGGAAGGAAGGAAGGAAGGAAGGAAGGAAGGAAGGAAGGAAGGAAGGAAGGAAGGAAGGAAGGAAGGAAGGAAGGAAGGAAGGAAGGAAGGAAGGAAGGAAGGAAGGAAGGAAGGAAGTAAAAAGTTCAGTCTTTTTAATTCCATTTTTTATCATTGCACTAAATTTTATCAGTGTGCAAGCAGATGGTGAAGAGCTCTGTGAAGTTGCTCCCAGAACTGGGAGCAGGGGAGGTGAGCTTTCCTGCATTTCCTCAGGGTCTGAGGGAGTCTCTAAGGAGTCTCAGTTTTGGGCTAATTTTTAATTGTCTAGACCAGAACATTAAGTCTGAAAAAGTCCTGTGACCCAGTTCCAGATGCAGACCTTGTGACTCATCTCAACTGCACCAAAGTATATGAAAAATCCATTATCATCCTTTTTACCCCTTTCCCTCTTCCCCTTTGTTACATCTTCACTGTGTGTACGGCTTAATTTTAGTTCTGATAAAAGCAAATGACATTTTAATTTTTTATAGCATGATTTATTGTCATTTGGCTTTCATTTAGGAAAAAATAATTGAAAAGAAAGAGGGATTTAACCCTGACCAGTATTCTTGATATCCATGAGCCATAGCTGTGAGACTGCAGCTATTTCAGGGCATATTTTACTCACCCGAAGCAGGACAGGGATATATCATTTTCTCTTACTGCTTCAGTGCAAAGGTCTAATTATTTGCTTGCTGGCTGAAAAAAAAGATCTGAAAAGAAAAATAATCTGATTGTCACAGTGCACATATTTTTCCCTACTGGATTTCTGCAATCCAAATGAAATATCAGTGAAGTGTGGCTGTTGTTTATTCTGGTGCTTTGCTCCAGAACTTTGTGTTGGTTTGTGCCATGACCATTCTGTGGATAACTGAGGGAACGGCTGGAGCTGGGTCGGGGAAGGGTCAGGTTGGATTTCTGGGAAAGGTTCTTCCCCTGATGCCTGAAGATTTCAGCTTTTAGACATTTTTTCCTATATTTGTAGCTTTGTAGACTATTAATACGTGGTTTATACAGCTCCTGGTATTTTTCCTACCCTTTCTCTTGGATTTTGGAGTAATAAGTTAACCTTCTAACACATTCCTGAAACACTGTTTGGTCTGACTTTCAAGAAGAACATTTTGTTTTCCAATCAGGATCTGAGAAGACACAACAAGAAATGGGACAAGAAGCCTCTGGACCAACTCCAGTGGGGCAATACCCAGGGGAAAAATTACCTAATTAACTGCTCTTCTAATTGGCCAAGGTTTGTTAGAGATGCTAAGTTGTTAAACTTATAAAAATTGCAGAAATGCAATACCAGGGGTGCCCACAGCCCAGAACTATGGACACAGCTGGGAGCTTCCAATAAAGAGCTGCGTTTTTATCTGCCCATTTTGATGCTCTTGCAAAGGCTTTTGACTTTTGATATCAGAAGGTGCTGAGCACTGCCCAGGCTCCCCAGGGAATGGGCACAGCTCCAAGGCTGCCAGAGCTCCAGGAGGGGTTGGACACCACTCCAGGGATGCCCAGGGTGGGATTTTGGGGTCAGGAGTTGAATTGATGATCTCTGTGGGTTTCCAGAGCTCCAGGAGCCTTTGGACACCGCTCCAGGGTTGCTCAGGGTGGGATTTTGGGGTGTCTGTAGGGCCAGGAAAATGGATCAGTGATCCTGGTGGGTCCCTCCCAGCTCGGGACATTCCCAGATCCTTTCTCTCTATGATCCTGGAGGGATCCAGCCCCATCCTGTGTGTCCCCAGCCCTCCTGTCCAGCCTGGCTGGCTGGGGGGACATCCCTGCTCCCCCGTGGTGGGAGGTGACACTGGAGAGGTGGCACTGGAGAGGTGACACTGGCTGAGGTGACACTGGCTGAGGTGACACCAGCAGAGGTGACACCGGCTGAGGTGACACCGGCAGAGGTGGCACTAGCAGAGGTGACACTGGAGAGGTGACACTGGAGAGGTGACACTGGCAGAGGTGACACTGGCAGAGGTGGTACTGACAGAGGTGGCACTGGCAGAGGTGACACCAGCAGAGGTGACACTGGCTGAGGGTGACACTGGCTGAGGTGGCACTGGCTGAGGTGACACCGGCAGAGGTGACAGTGGCTGTGCCCCACGGCAGAGTCAGGAGCCCTTGGCAGCCAGAGGAGCAGCAGGAGCTCTTGGACCATCCCAGGGCCTAATTGGCACAACAGGTCCTTCAATGCTAATTGGGTTCGCTCATTAGCACCTCCCAGCTGGGGAAGGAGTGGGCACAGCAGGAGCAGCAGTGCCCAGATCCACTGGAAGGGTCTCAGTCCTACCTAAATGCCTGGAAAGAGGGACCTTCCCCTTAATTCCTCCTTTTACAGCAGTTTAGGGCCACACTCAGCATTTAAATAATCTCCTTTCAAAACCCTCCAGACCTCCATTTTACCTAGCAGAGAATCCCACAGTAAATGATGCATTGAAAAAAGGCAATTCCTTACCTGTGTCCCTCATAACCGTGCTGCTCTTGCCTCACTCCCTCCCCCATTATTCTGTTTTATGCACTCACAAGTCCTCACACCCTCACGGCGAGGTGCTGCTGCCAGGTGGGTGAGGAGGGCTCTCTTTGGAGCCTGTGGTGTTCAGTGAACACAAGCCCCAGTGAAAGATGAGTGTGCACAGGGCTCCGGCTGCCTTTTGTCCTCCCAGCCGATGTGTCTCTGTGCACTTGGCCACTGGGGAATTTTAGATTTCTGTAAACATTGCCATATGTGAAAAATGCAATGCAAAAAGAGCCTGGCTCCTCTTTCATCTGCAGAGGGAGCTCCGAGGGCCAGGGAGATGCTGGCTCTGCCTTTTCTCCACAGTCCTGCAGGTTTATCACATCTCAGACCCTGCTCTGTTGGTCAGAGGCCTAAAACCATCTATAACAAAAAAATAAATCCCTCTAGAATAATTCCCAAGCAAACTCCCCTGATTTTCTGTGCTTTAAACATCTTCCAGTGACTGCTGCCAGCCTTTTCCCTTCCTTTCCTTTCCTTTCCTTTCCTTTCCTTTCCTTTCCTTTCCTTTCCTTTCCTTTCCTTTCCTTTCCTTTCCTTTCCTTTCCTTTCCTTTCCTTTCCTTTTCCTTTCCTTTCCTTTCCTTTTCCTTTCCTTTCCTGTTCCTTTCCTTTCCTTTCCTTTCCTTTCCTTTCCTTTCCTTTCCTTTCCTTTCCTTTCCTTTCCTTTCCTTTCCTTTCCTTTCCTTTCCTTTCCTTTCCTTTCCTTTCCTTTCCTTTCCTTTCCTTCCCCTTTCCCCTCATTATTTGTGGTCTTCTTCTAACTAAGACACCAAAAGGAAGAAGCTTTTGGTGTCCTTTCCAAAATTCCCATGTCCTGCTGGATCAGGAATTAAATCCTGCTCCTGATGCCCCAGCACGACACCTGCTATATTTAAATGAATTTATTTGTGCAGGGAGGAGGGAAGGAAGTGAAATCCCCCCCTGCAGCAGCAGGAGGCTGCTGGAGTGCAGCTCCAGCAATACAATGCAATTCCAGCAGGAGATAACATCAGCCTCCTTTGCATATATTGGGGATGTGGTGATAAGGCAGGCATTGAGATAGCCTCGAATTCTCGGTGGGTTAGGGCAGGAAATGCAGCTGAAATGGAATCTGGAGATGGAGTGCAGGTTCCCAGCACACAGCACTGCCCTGGGAGGATGCAGAGCCCTGGCTACGCTTCCTTGGCAGTCTGGGCATGTGTTTCCTGCAGAAAGGCTCTCCCCCTCTGGAAATATTTTTCTCTGATTGTGATTCCTCTCAGCAGTTTCTCGCTGACCTTTGAGTTTAGAAAGCCCTTAAGTACCACGGAGAAGGAAAGCAAAATATTTGTAGTGATAAATTTCCACCCTTGCCGGCAACTCAGTGTTAGTCCTATTTTTGCGGCATTTTCAGGCTTTAATGGATTAAAAATGGACCTTGTTTCTGAAAATCTTTGACTCCCCTGTGTTTTGGAGAGCCTGGCTGCAGGTCCAGCTTGAGTGGCTGATGGTGGAGAGAGAGATTGTCCCAACAGCTCCCAGTGAGGCAGCTGTACAAAGGGACAGGGGACACCCAGGGGACACCCAGGGGACACCCAGGGGACACCCAGGGGACACCCAGGGGACACCCAGGGGCTCAGAACATCCTGGACAGCCCCGTGGTTTTCCACAGGCAGGTGCTGGGATACAGAGAATTAAAGTCTGGGCTTGTACAGCCAGCACAGAGCCCACCTGAGTGTTTGCTGTGCTCCGCCTCCTCCTTCCCCCTCGTTTCCAACCATCCCCACAGTCCCCGCCAGATGTGGAGCCTTTTCCCTGCCGGCCTGGCAGAGCGCTGCTCTGAGCTCTGCCGCCTGCCACGCCGCTGCTGGCTGCGTTATCAGTGACAGATGACATTTTCCCAGAGTGTGCAGGGTTTATAACCAGCTTGGATGAAAGCTTTCTCCTTGAGCAAAAGGACATCTATTCGGAGCAGGCACTGGCCACCGAGCCGGGAGGCTTTGACGCCGTCCCGGTGATTGACACGGAACATTCCAGGTCCTGCTCCACAGAGCACAGCAGGAGCCAAGCCATGCAAAACATCTCCTCTCCTCGCAATCTTCAGCTCTGTCTCAGCCAGCACTTGGCCCAAATATTCTCCCCGTGCTGTCATTCAGAGCGGTGCTGCTGGAGCTGTTTCTGCCTCTGGTTAGTTCCTCTCTTGGCTTCCTTCTCGCTGCTCTTTAGCAAGCAGACAAACCATCACAGAAATAGCCAGCTCCTGCCTTCTGCGGGGAGCACCTTGCCTGGACCTGCATTTTGGCAGTAATTTTCCTGTTTTATTGATGAACCACTTAGGTTTCCATTCCTGACTCCATCTATCTTGGTGGGTAGCGGAGGAGTGGCCCAGGCACACGTGCAGTACCTGGAGTGTGAAAATACATAATTTTTGTATGCATGCCCACATCTCGAGATGCCTCTCAGTCTGTGCCAGGAGTATTACATGACAATACAACGATTTTTTTAATACATTTTTTATGCTTTTCCATGCAGTGCCAACACCTTTTTTTTTTCCTTCAGGTGAATCCCTGCGCCCGACCACCTCCCGTCCCTCCAACCAGCTGATTGTTTTAAGCTCTGCCGTGAAGGAGAGGTAAATAGGCAGGCAGAGAATGGAGGGAGGCAGCTGGGAGATTATTAATGTCAAAAATATCAGCAAGCATCAGCCCTTTGATCACCAGGCGTGTTTTACAAAGGGACCTTTCCTCGGCACGCACCCCGCCGAGCTCGTTGGCATTTGGTGCGTGCCGCTCCCAGTCTCCTGCTCCGTGCCTGTCCAGAGAGGCTGCAGGGAAAAGACAGGCAGATAAATAAAGAGAGAAACCCGGCTATTGTCACAGAGAAATGCGGGTTTGTGTGCCTGCAGCCTGACAGGAGGCGGGGAGGGAGAAGTCAGGTAGGCAGGAGGGGTTGTCCCTGCTCCAGAGGGTTTTGGGGAGCTGGGAAAGGGCAGGGGACAGGTGGGATAAGCACTGGTGGCTGGGCCTGTGTGCTGGTTTGAAAGCAAAACCAGTGAGACTCCGAGTCAGAAACACAATTTAATAGAGAGAGAACAAAACAACAAGAAAGATAAAAATAAAATAAAAATAAAATAAGACAAATGCAATAGTACAAAGGACCACTGAGAGAGTCAGAATGCAAACCTGACACCCTGTTGGGCAGGGTGTTGGAAGCAGCCCGCAGTGAGTCCTCCCACAGTGACAGATGTGGCTCTGTTGGAGCAGAGATGATCCTCAGGAAAGGGTCCAGTCATCCTCTGGGAATCCAGTGGGAACAGCTCCCTTGGTGTTTGGGATTGCTGTTTTATCCCGGTGGAAAGGCTTTGGCTCCTCCCGCTGGGGTGCAGCATCTCCCAATGGGATGAGGTGATGTTATCAGTCCTGTGAGAGCCTTCAATGGCCCATTCACAGGGGATGTCCCTCGGAGGAGGATGGGGGGAGAAGAGATAAGGAGGCCCTGCCTTGTCTGGTGTTATCAGGTGTCCCATTAACAGAAGGCATCGCCCTCTTCCACCCCTAGAGTAACAAGAGATAAAGAACAATATCTCCCAACTGACTTCAACAGATGAAAATAGAACACACATCTTTGATTACATTGATTCTCTTCTCTTCTCTTCTCTTCTCTTCTCTTCTCTTCTCTTCTCTTCTCTTCTCTCTCTTCTCTTCTCTTCTCTTCTCTTCTCTTCCTTCTCTTCTCTTCTCTTCTCTTCTCTTTCTCTTCTCTTCTCTTCTCTTCTCTTCTCTTCTCTTCTCTTCTCTTCTCTTCTCTCGTATACCATATCATATTACATTATATTATTTATTATATTTTATTTATTTTATTATATTATATTCTTAGTCTCTCCCATACACATTCATTCTTCTTTTTCTTCAGTTCTGTCACTCACAAGCAGGCCCTGCTCCTTTTGAAAGATAAAAATGGTGGGATTTTCCTACCTTACTTACTAAAATCAAATTTAAAGATCTCTCTCTTGTGTTCAGTCCTAGGGGATGGAAATGCTTTAATTTAAATGAAAGTTCTGGGCTCAGCAGAGATAAATGGATGGGTATCATGGTAAATGTAACATCTGTGATATACAGGAGATCACCTCAATAATCAGCTGGCTCCTTCTTACCTTCAAAGAAAGGTTCTGTTCTCTCTTGTAGTTTACTTCTGGAAGAAAGAAAATGTCAAAGCAACAGAAGAATTTGTGGTGATATCATTTGTTTTTCTGCTTTTCATAAAGGTGCTGGAAGCTGAAAGTGTAAGTAAACACAAAGGAAAGCTCTTTTTTTTGATATCAGGTAATGTTTTGCTTTGCAGCAACTTTGTTCTCTCCAGGTTTTTCAATTTCAATTAGACCCAAACAAAGCAGTAAGAAAACAAATTTTAAAAGTATTCAAAGGCAATTGGGAAGGGAGGGAAGCATTTTCCCCTTAAGATTTTGACAAAAAGAGTAATAACCATGTTTTTAAATCAGCTCGTCCATAGAATCTTCATCCTGTCCCACTTTTTTTTTTTTTTTTTTTTTTTTTTTTTTTTTTTTTTTTTTTTTTTTTTTTTACCTCTAGTACTCACCTGCTGTAGAATGAATTAAAAGTTTTTAAACCTCTCAGTTTTAGGGCATTCTTCATAAAACATCACCCTCATGCCAGCAGTGGCCTCACCCACAGAAAAGGAGCTTGGAGTGGGAGCTGCTTCCTTTGGGAAGGATGAGAGCTGCAGTGGAGAGGCTGGATGGGAATTAAACAATTTCCTCAGGGGTGAATGTTGCTCCAGCAGAATTTTTAGCATCTTTGCCTGGGAGAGGACAGAGAGCTGAATCAGTGGCAACACCCTGACGTCACTTTAAATGATCTCAGAGCTCTCTCTGGTCACACTGTTTATACAGTTTAAGGTTTGAAATGGTGCAGTTGCTGTTTATCCCAAGATAAGACACAAAGAAATGCTGTCTGTAGCCAGCGAGGGTTATTTCTGTAAATCAAATTATTTCATGCTGCTAGGTTTCCAAATGGACTCTAATTAAATTAAACAGCTTTTTTTACTTTTTTTTTTTTTCTTTATCACCACAGGCAGATCGAGATTGCATTGCAATTATGGGGGAAGATCTATATTTATAGCGTGGAAAGAATTTGTGCAGCAGCCACTGTTGTGTCTCTGTGCCTGACAGGACATTTCCATTCTGCAGTAATGTTTTGTGCAACCCTCGGGTAAGAGGAGCAGGCACAAAGTATTTACCAGCACTGGCAAGACAAAGCTACAGGTCTTTTTTTGTGCTTAAAGCATCAGAGCAGATGCTGAACCCCTCTCTTGTTAATATGCTGGTGGCTGGAGGTTGAAGGCTGAAATCCCCTCACTGACACGAATGCAAGGAGAAATATCAGATACCTTGGGTGGCAGGAGAAAAACACACAAGAAATGCAATATCTGCTGAGGAATTCCAGTTCTGCTTTGGCTTTCATTTGTTATCTCCCAGGCTGTGTCTGAGCAGCTGATAATCCTTCACGGCCCTGTCCCCGGAACATCCCCACGAAAAATTGCCAGCCCGTTTTCCCGGGAGCCACGAGGGAGATTGGCAAGGGGAGCCCGTCTCTTTTCCAATATCAGCCCTTCATCAATCCACAGCTGGCAAAGGTTGCGCTGCAAAATTGGTTCCCCGCTCCGCCAGCAGGAAAACAAAGCTTTTTTGGAGGCATTTCAGTATTGATGAGAGGAGCTGTGCTGTCACGGGCCTTGGCCAGGGAGCTGTGAGAGCCCAGCTCGGTTTGTCAGAGCTGCTGGAAACGCTGGGCTTGGTCCTGGCTGTTATAAATGAAAATAACGTGGCTCTGGCAGGGCCAGAGGGGCACTCCTTGGGCAGGGCAGGTCTGTCTCTGCTTTTCCAGGTGTGAAACTCAGCCTGCTCTGATCCAGGGCCCTCCTCAGCACTCCAGATGTGCTGGGATGTTCAGTGCAGCACTCCCGAAGCTGTGAGTGCCAGCAGACACCGTTCAGGCATTCCCCTGCTGTCCCTGGGCTTGTCACC
This sequence comes from Prinia subflava, assembly GCF_021018805.1. Lineage (NCBI taxonomy): Eukaryota > Metazoa > Chordata > Aves > Passeriformes > Cisticolidae > Prinia > Prinia subflava. Next base: position 3,771,265 of record NC_086268.1, read on the forward strand.
TCCTCATCACCATAATCAATGCAATTTACACCCAAAATAATCGATGAGTAGCTATCAGGAGTGTTGGGAGCTGTGTATCCAATCTTCTGCTCCAGTTCTCACTCTTTTCCTTCACTCCAGCTTGCGTTGCTATAAAAAAAAAAATCTACAAGTTGAGCATAATAAGATTTTAAAAAAATAAAAATATTCAAAGTTCAGGGTGCAGCCTCATTTAAGGCTCCCAGAACGGCTCAATTTAAGCACACACTTGGAGTCAGCTTCTGTGTTGTTATCACAAAAATATTTTTAAAACATTTTTTAATATGTAGAAAAAAGAAGGCTAAATGCAGAACTCAGATTCTTCTTGGCTTCCTGGTGATAAGAATTAAGATCAAGGAGATGTGGAAATTGGCCAGGGCATCAGCTGTACCAACTTATAATGGGAAAATATGGCTTTTTTTCACTTTGTTGGTTTTCCTTTATCTAGCAGGGCGGTTTTGCCCTTTGCCAAGGCTCCATCACCCCAACCACCCCTGAGATCCTTCATCCTGTTCTCTGATTGGATTCAGGGAGCATTTTGCAGGAAAACAAACAAACAAACAAACCAGCTGGAGGTGGCTGCTGCAATTTACTCCTCCAAACAAACACAGGAGGGGACACTGTGGCTCCCCAGGACACCTGAGGGACCATTTGGAGGCAGGGACATGAGGAGCAGGCCTTGTGCCCAGAAAATTGTCCCTCTGTGATCTGTGGCTGCATTCAAAGGGGCAGCAGCACTGCCTTGGGGGGGAACAGATTCCTTTGAAGAAGGGAATGACCTGAGTTTAAAATCACGTTTTTCCTGGCCCACAAACGGGCACTGCACAGCCGATCCTCAGGCAGCTGCTGAAGCTCTCACAGTGACTTCAATCCTGCCCTGGGAGCAGCAACCACGTCCTTGGCAGCTACTGTGGGGCCGTGGTTTGGGGAAAACCAGGATTTTATCCCTCTTTCCCAGGGTCTGCCCAGCACGAGGGATTTGTGAGTGTCTTGGGTGGCAATACAAGATGCAACCAAAAGTATGTGTTCTATTGCCATCTGTTGAACCAGTGTTGGAGAGGTGTTTTTCCTTTATCTCTTCCATGACCCATTCCTTATAACTCTGAGGGAAGACACAGTGTCTTCTGTTCATGGGCAGCTGATAAAACCAGCTCTGGCAGGGTCCTTTATCCCTTCCAGGACCCATCCTCCCTCCAGGGGATCTCTGCTGTCCAGGGGCCATCGAGGCTCCCTGCAGGGCTGATCCAATTCCATCATCCATGGGAGATGCTGCACCCAGGGGAGGAGCCCGGCATTCCCACCTGGATAAACCCTGGGATTCAGAGCCCAGCACAGCCTGTGTGCTCTGCATTCCCAGCTGGATAAACCCTGGCATTCAGAGCCCAGCACAGCCTGTGTGCTCTGCATTCCCACCTGGATAAACCCTGGCATTCAGAGCCCAGCACAGCCTGTGTGCTCTGCATTCCCAGCTGGATAAACCCTGGCATTCAGAGCCCAGCACAGCCTGTGTGCTCTGCATTCCCACCTGGATAAACCCTGGCATTCAGAGCCCAGCACAGCCTGTGTGCTCTGCATTCCCACCTGGATAAACCCTGGCATTCAGAGCCCAGCACAGCCTGTGTGCTCTGCATTCCCAGAGGAAGAACAGACCCATCTCACCCCACTGCACCTTCAGAGGAAACTGCCCCTGCTCCAGGATCATTGCTGCAACAGAGCCACATCTGTCACTGCAGGAGGGCTGGACTGGGCTGCTGCAGCACCCTGAACAACAGCGGGTCAGGCTGTGTGCTGACTCTGGCAGTGTTTTTATTTTGTGCTGCTGCATTTTTATTTTAATTTTCCTAGTAAAGAACTGTTATTCCTATTCCCCTATCTTTGCATGAGAACCTCTTAATTTCAAAATCATGATAAGAATTCAAAATCATAATTCCCATATGAGAATTCCCTTATCTTTGCCTGAGAGCCCCTTAATTTCAAAATTAGAATAACTTGGAGGGAAAGAGTTTACATCTGCAAGAGAGACCCCTGCCTTCCTTAGGAGACACCTGTGTTTCCAAACCCAGACACTCAGAAATTGCCTCTGGAAAGATTTTGCAAGACAAGGGTCAGCATAATTCCCCCCTGAGATGGGAATGTGCCCCAGGCTGTGGGAGGGGCAGAGTGTCCCTGTGTCACCCAGGGATGGAGGCACTCAGCAGCCGCCAGGGCTGGGCCCAAAAACACGATTTAAAGCACAAACAAAAAGCTGCAGGCCCAAAAGTGCCAAGCTCACACTTGCATGACAGAACATGCCACCTCACCACTAATTAATTCAGTTCTGCAGAGCTTTCCAAGAGCCTTACATAAAAGGTTCCAAACAAATGCGAGGCATTGTTAAGAAAACGCTCAGTCTTTTTAACAAATTAATTAATTTGTGGTGTTTCCTTGATGACAAGCATTATCTAATGGAAGTGAAAACACCGGATCAAACAGACATATCCCATTGCACAGCCAATCCAAGGAGAGAGAGTGACAGGGAAGTGTCTCCAGGGTTTAGCAGGGGAACACCAAACAAACAGGCAACCACATATGTCTCATTTCATTTAATATCTGCTATCTGTGTGTGAATAAACATTTCATATCACACCTTTTGATGGCTGCCACAACAGTATCTCAAAGAGAGAGCTCCTTCTTCACAGGGAAGGGAAGTGGCTCTTGTGTGAGAAGAGGGAGATGAAAGACAGCTTTGCAATGTAGCTGCAGCACAGCCCCAGACCTTTTGAACTGTTAGGATTTATATGTCATTAAATAATTAACTCAATGATGCATGAGAGAAAGTGATGTAGAAGACCTCAATTAATTGCTTTCATTGCAGCAGGCAGCAGGTCCTCGTGATGAGATATAAGTGGGGTGAACTTTGTTTCGGAGATTGCCTTTTAAATGCGGTCATAAAAAAAGTGAAAAATGGCTCGTTCGGATGCCACTTTTGTTTGCTGGAATGTTTTTCTTTGTATTGCAGTGTCTTTGCCTTAAATTAAGTGACATAATCAGATGCCAGGCTCAGCCCTGCCCTCGTGCCATTGGCTTTGTGCTGTTCTCTCTCTCCTCATGAATTCCAGGGACAGTGAGAGGCAAAGCAAGGCCTGTCTGAACTATGGATTTTTAATTAATTTATCTGCTGCCTTTTATCTTTCAGCATTCACGGGCTGGTATAAGCAATTTGGTTTAAACTGCCTGCTGCATTCTGCCACCTCTCTTGGGATTATCCTGTAGTCTAATAGGATATAATTCCTGATTGTGTCAAACTCTCAGTGCTTTATTTAATCCCGCTAGTTTTTTTCAGTGTTTTCTGCATCACCCCTAAACCCTTTCCTTTCCTGCTGCTCACAGCCTCTGACAGACTTTCCCTGCAGATTCTGGAAGGAGGAGATTCAAGACAAATCTTGGATTTAATCTCCAGGGCATCTCACTACACTAAATTAAATAGCTGGGTGAGAAATTGGAGTAGAAACAGAGGACAGACCACAACCTACACCCTGACCTGAACCCTGACAAGCCTCAGGGCAGCTCCAGGGTCGGGATTTAGCTGAATTTAGAGCAAGGCTCTGTTTGTTCTTCCAAACTGTTCCATTTTCAATGAGCAGGGTGAGAACTGCTAATGGGGAAAAAAGGCAGCAGTGGAATTCCCACTGATTTAGGATTCTGGGAAAAGGTCTGCAGTCAGGAGGGGGCATTCCCAATCCCAGCTTTACCAGGGGTGGAAATGAAGTCACTTACAGGCTGGATTTCTGTGCCATTGCCCACGCTGTCACCTCAGCTCGTGGTGACATAACCTGCACTTAACCTTGGAGGAAGATTAGGATTATATGATCCAGATGGGGCCATTTCAGACAGGTTGCTGCTTCATTATTTAAAAGGTTAAAAAAAAAAAATTGGAGAGAGGACTAATCTGGTGCCATCTGCTCAGGGTGAGGTGAGAAAAATTCTGCCAGGCTTTTATGTTCACCCCTGTCCGCTGGATTCACGTGGGGATCCATTCCCACCTAATTACACGCTGTCACCTTGGCTGCTGCCTCAGACAGGGCACACAGAGGCTGCAGAGAGGCTGAGGAAGCGCTGGATGCCCACAGCAGATGGCCCAGCCATGGCCAGCAGGAGCCCAGGGGTGGCCAGTGCTGAAGGGATGCTCCTCGCCCTGAGGCCAGCAGCTCCTGCCGAGGCTGTGCAGGCTGAGGGTGCTGGAGCTGCCACCAGTGGGAGGCTGGATGTCCAAACTGATGCCTTAGGATTCCAGCTTTTGTGTTTTTCACATATTTGTGATTCTGCAATTCTTTAGTGCAGAACTCCAAACTCCACACACAGTGTGAGCTGCTGCTGCCTCCCCATTTTGGGCAGACACAACAATTCCTCTCCAGGCCTGGCAGTCAAGGACACCTCACTGCCTCAGGCCTGAGAGATGGAAACAAAAGTGAGTTGGGGCAGCAAACTTGGGGTCAATGACTTCATTACCTGGAGCTGTCATTGGAAGATGAACCCCAATGTGCAAATGGACCAAACTGATCAAAGTGTGCAAACCCGTGACCATTGTCCATTTTGGGTGGGCTTCATCTGCCCTAAACGTACCTGAAGGCCCTTCCATAAACAGAACTGCTTTTTAGTCTCTTAATTTTGTCTGGCCTCTCTTTTAAAGTTGCCCCAAAGAGGCATCAAACCAAAAAGCTCCCCAGTTTGTGTGGGGAAGCCCAGCCCTGACTGGGCTGCTCCTGCTGGGGATGGTTCTGCAGGAAGGGAGGGAGGAAAACCTGATCCTGCAGGGGTTTGCACAGAACAGTGCAGACACCAGTGTCAGGCTGGAGGTGGCTGTGTGCAGGTCACAGCCACGAAATTCATGAGCTGAGCAGGAGAATTCCAGGGCTGGGTGTCACCTGGGCTGGGAGGGTGTGAGGCAGCAGGAAAGGATGGATGCTCCACTGGCTCTGCAGAGCTTTTGGCTGCTCCCAGCTCCACAGAAGGAGGCAGATCCCGACTCTCCAGGATGTGGGAATGGCCAGGCAGAGTTATTCCCTCACTCCCACTCCAGCTCTGCTCTCAGGGAGCGCTGACAGCTCAGAGTGAGGAACTCCCCCAGTCAGTGCTCACTTCCACAGTCTCTGCTCTACTCTCAGAGGCGAAAATCACCTTGATCATGACAGTGAGAGAAAAGGGTGCAGCTAATGAGCTCTTAATTAGGTGGGATTGGCACTCAGACCCTGCTCCAGGCTTTGGAAACCAAAAGGAACGGACTTCCCATGCAGCCAGTGACATCAGCTCTGGTCTTCACATGGGCTGCCTGGAATGAGCTTCATTAATGTTTTCCTTGGTATAATCCATCATCCCTTCAACAATGCATTTCTGACAGTTAATTAGACTCCACAGAGTGGAATAAGTAGTGCCGTGTTTGGAATTATAATCCAGTCCTGAAAAACAGATCATACGAGGCATATCAGCAGCTCAGGCTCTTGGACATCTTAAGGAGTTTTTATTCCAAAAGCTTGGTAAACTCTGCTTAGCAAAATCTGCAGCGTGCATGCCAATGGACTCATTGCAGAGGAGTCAGGAGTCTCTGTTCATTAGCAGAACCCCAAATGAATAAACCCATACATAAATAAATTCAGCCTTTCTGAATGAAGGTGAGCCCTGAGTGCCATTACCTGCCCCTGGTGACATTCAGGCCACGAGAGATGGGATCCTTGTCAAATTTCCTGCTGATTTCAGTGGGGTTGGACATGGGAAGTCAGACTGTATTACAGGATGGGAAATGCTGCAGTAGGGACCTGCTTCGTCTGGGTTACCTGGGAAGTTTATGGGGTTTTTTTGGAATGGTGGTGTTATTTACTGGGTACTCAGAACAAACCAGGAACCTGGGAGTGGCTTCTCAATGATCACAATGATCACACTTAATAATAATCCAAATACTGGATTCATAATACTTGGCTAGGTTAGGGAATCCTGATCCAGGAGAGCTGCTGGGGATGCGCAGCAGGGCATGGAATGCTGAGGAGGAGGACAGAGCTGGCTCTGTGATGAATGGCATGAGGCAGCAGAGATGTTTTTCCAGAAGGTGCCCACTTGCTCCAGACACGCACCAGTGCTCACCTCGAGGCCTGGGGCACAGGCAGCCTGCTGTGACAGCTGGCAGTGCCACCAAGTGTGACAGGGAGAGCAGCAAGTTTAAACAGAGCCTGGGACGCTGCTCCCCACACCTGGCATCCTCTCCCTCTGTCTTCTCAGTCTTAATTGGTTTTTAATTTACTGCTTATCTAGGCAGCTTTTGAAAGATGTCCCAGACCTCTCTGGCTGCAAATATTCCAACCAAAGATTCACAGCCTTGAACACAGCTGTGAATCTTTGGTTGGAAAGCTCCTACAGCCGTCTGGAAGTTTCCTTGGGAAAAGGAGAGCCAGTGCCTTCAGCTTCTCCCCCAGCCTGTCCCTGCCCACTGTCTTGGTTTGGAAAGACAGGGGTCTGCCAGGGAAAGCCAGAGCTTCCCTTGGAATGGAGAATGTGAACCCCCTTCCTCCGAATTATTATAATTTTCAAATTAAGGAGCTCTCAGGCAAAGATATGGGAATAGGAATAAAAGTTCTTTACTAGGAAAATTAAAAATGTAGTAGTACAATAAAAGAAAACAAACAAAAAGAAAGCAGTGACAGGGTCAGAACACAGCCTGACCCGCTGTTGTTCAGGGTGCTGCAGCAGCCCAGTGCAGCCCTCCTGCAGTGACAGATGTGGCTCTGTTGCAGCAATGATCCTGGAGCAGGGGCAGTTTCCTCTGAAGGTGCAGTGGGGTGAGATGGGTCTGTTCTTCCTCTGGGAATGCAGAGCACACAGGCTGTGCTGGGCTCTGAATGCCAGGGTTTATCCAGCTGGGAATGCAGAGCACACAGGCTGTGCTGGGCTCTGAATGCCAGGGTTTATCCAGGTGGGAATGCAGAGCACACAGGCTGTGCTGGGCTCTGAATGCCAGGGTTTATCCAGGTGGGAATGCAGAGCACACAGGCTGTGCTGGGCTCTGAATGCCAGGGTTTATCCAGGTGGGAATTCCGGGCTCCTCCCCTGGGTGCAGCATCTCCCATGGATGATGGAATTGGATCAGCCCTGCAGGGAGCCTCGATGGCCCCTGGACAGCAGAGATCCCCTGGAGGGAGGATGGGTCCTGGAAGGGATAAAGAACCCTGCCCCAGCTGGTTTTAACAGCTGGTGACAGAACACAAACTGCTGGTTACATCTTCCATTGCAGCCCAAGACACTGAGCCAATTTTCTGGGTTTTTTTCACCACCTGTAAATGTCTTTTTTTAGTGAACAGCCAGCCCCAGGGAGGGCATGGCTCCTGCTGATATCCCCCCCTGCTCAGGTGGGGCGAGACTGCCGAGGGACTGGAGTTTGAATCTACTCCAGAATAACAAAAATTGCCCCGTGCTCAGAACTGCCACATCCCCTCTGCACCCTGGGTCTGAGCACTGCTCTGGCAGCCCTTTCCCCTTCTGTCCTGGCTGGGAGAGGTTTTTGTGAGCAGTCTGGGTTGGACATTCAGCCTGGTTTGTGTTTGTGAACGAGCTCTGCAGACAGCAGCCCACAGGCTGAGATTATTCTTGACTTTGCTCCCAGCAGCAGGAGATGCTGTGAGCTGGGAGCAGCGTTTGGAACAGCTGGGGGTGGACATTTGGCTCTGTTCTGCCGTGCTTTGCTGAGTCTGGGAGCAAGATCTGCACACAGACCGAGCCCACGGGCTGAGATTAGTCTTGACTTTGCTTCCAGTGGCAGGGAGATGCTCCAAGCAGTGTCTCATATTCTGCTGCCAAAAAGAAAAATAAAAAAGAAAAAAAGGAAAAACACACATGGCCAGTATGAGTTTCCTCCCCAGATCATTTTCTTTCAGCTGATGCTGCCTTCTTCTTATTTGTAGCCATTTTGTGAATGGCTTTGAATGCCCGAGCTTCACAAAAAAGAAATGGCTGTTTCTCAAACCCTTCCTTGTCAGGCTCAAAAACAATCATTCTTCATTGTAAACTGATCTTTATAACGTGTGAATTATCTCGTGTCCATTACAATCAGCTGAAAACCTGGCATGGCTGCATCCCCTGTGGCTGGGGGAATTCAAAGACATTTGCAAACATCCCTTGTCTGCAGAGGGAACAATGGGCACAGCTGCCTGGAAACTGCTCAGCACCAGCTGCAGCCTGGGCCTGCCTCTCTGGGAGGTGACAGCTGGGCAGGGACAGGGACAGGCAGTTTGGGACAGGAGAACAGCCTGAACTGTGACACGGGGGTGGGACACCTCGGGGAGCTGCCCTGCACCTCCACCAAAGAGTTCAGTGTGTTTTGTTGGTGTCAAATTGTGTCTGGTGTGATCTGGGTACCTCACCCGCCTTGGAGGTGCAGAAGAGCTTCAAGGCACAGGTTGTGTGCAGGGGGGATTGCAGGTGAGGTGGGAAATTTGGTAAAATTTCAAGATGAGAAGGACGCAGAGTTTTAAACGCCCACCACAGCGGGGCATTTTCACTAAAGATGTTTGCTAAAACAGTGAGCCAAGCACTCAATGCTCTGGTCTGGTGGAGGTGGTGGTCACTCACAGGTTGGATTTGATCATCTTGGAGGTGTTTTCCAGCCTGAAAGGTTCTGGGGAATGGGGCTTGGGAGAGGCTGATTCCCTCCAGCCCAGTTCCAGCCCTTTGCTGTGGGAAGGGTCACTCTGACCACGCTGCTTTGCTGTGCCAGGGGTCTGTGCCACATCCTGCAGTGCAGAGACCCCTCAATTCAACACCATTTTTTTCAGGAAAAAGCTGTTTCAGCCCAGGGGGGAGCTCTGTAAATCTTCTATTTGGGGACTGAGCTGCAGCCACGTCAGCTGGAGTTTCTGTTCCCTGGGCTAACCCTGCTGCAGGGCCCTGCATGGAGAGAGAGGAGCTGTGGGGCTTCAGTGATCAGAATTTCTGCTACATCTGCTCCTCCCCCTGCCCTCCCCAGCTGAAAGAAGGGCTTTCCCCAGCAGTGGGGATCAATAAATAATGGAGAATGGTCTGAGTGTCTCACTCAGGTCAAAACATGGAAGAGACAGTGAGAATCCGGGAAAAAATGCAATTTTCCCATGTTGTTTGCACCTATGTGAGAATGAGAAATCACAGAGTGATCCTTGTACAAATTAATGGGGGGAAAAAGAAGGAAAAATTAATCGTGGCCTCTAAAATACAAAGATGCCACAGGTGAGTGGAGAATCTCTGAAATCCCCATGCCTGGAGACTGTGGAATCATGTTGGGAGAGGAATCCTTGACCCTCTGGTTGCATTTTTCCTTCCACATTTGGTTTTACCCACCCTGAAAGTACCTCTGGTTGGGTGGGCTTTTAGTGGGATTTGGTGAAATTTTCCAGACAAATGGAATCCTTCCCCCTTCTCCACTGAAAATTCCAGCAAATCTCTCCTGCTCTGCACCAAAAGCATCAGTCTTTAACCCTCACTCAGTAAACTGCCACGCCAGGACTGATTTTGGGACAGAACATTTTCCAGGGCATGTTTTTTAATAAAAACACATTTCCAAGGACCCCTGCTTATAAAGAGATCAAAGGCAAAGCTTAGCTGGTACAAAGGCAGCTGTAGACATTCATGTCCAAAATGAATGTGAGCAGAAATTAGCAAGGAGAGCGAGGATTACTCTGAAAATAATTTGTTTGATAGAACGAGAGCTGTGCAGTTCCAGTAATTATTCCTACAGCACTTTTTGGGAAATACCCTCTTGCTTTCTGCTTGTTTCAGCCTCAGCTAACAGGTTCTCTTAGCTTGCCTTTCCTCAGGGAAGGGGCTGTGATTGAGAGAAAGAGGAGGATGAATTAAACAGATCCACTTTGAAAGGGAATTGTAGCTTTTCAGGTTGCCCAAACTCAGGCAGACAAGCTGCCCTTGAGATAAAGCTTTTGCATCTGTGGGAGAGAAACAACTGGCCAAGAGAACCATTTGCAATACATTTCAGCAACACTTGCTAAATTAAGTGCCTTAAAGATTCCATTTAGATTCCGTCAGGCAGTTTCTGGGTGTTAATTAAATACTGACTGATTATGGAAAACTTATTTATGGGAATCCTAGACCTGCTGATGGCTCTAGGAGCATTTTATAACACATCCTACTTAGAAATAATTTTTTTGCATTGATTTTTCTACACCCTTTTTAATCTTTTTAATTTTTTTTTCACTTATTTTGAAGAATGTTATCAGGAAAAGAGAGATTTCTTTCTTGAAGTTTTGCTGCCATAACTTCTAAATTCTCTGGTTCTTACTGGATGAATAGGGGACTGCAGGTGATAAATCACAGGCTCCAGTTAGAAATATTTAGACTCTGGAGACACAGCCACTGGAATTAAAAATGAAACATAGAAACCTTTTATTCTCTTGATTTGTGGGCAACCATTTTGCTGTGAAGAACCCTGTTCTGATGGTGCCAGCACCAGGTTAACCGTGACAACCATCATTAAAAGCTGACAGGATTAGAGATTAAGCGGCTCAAAATATTCACAAAAGCTGGAAAAATTTCATGCAAAAGCAACAGGTGGGTTTGGAACTCTGGCAACTTGTCTTAGGAACAGAACTGCTGGGGTTGTCACTGGGATTGTGAAACACAGGTGTCTGCTAAGGAAGGCAGGAGCCTCCCTGAAAATGGAAAATGCAAACCCCCTCCCTCTGAATGATGATTTTGATGTTAAGAGGTTCTCATGCAAAGATATGGGAATAGGAATAACAGTTCTTTACTAGGAAAATTAAAATAAAAATGCAGCAGCACAAAATAAAACCACTGCCAGAGTCAGCACACAGCCTGACCCGCTGTTGTTCAGGGTGCTGCAGCAGCCCAGCCCAGCCCTCCTGCAGTGACAGATGTGGCTCTGTTGCAGCAATGATCCTGGAGCAGGGGCAGTTTCCTCTGAAGGTGCAGTGGGGTGAGATGGGTCTGTTCTTCCTCTGGGAATGCAGAGCACACAGGCTGTGCTGGGCTCTGAATGCCAGGGTTTATCCAGGTGGGAATGCAGAGCACACAGGCTGTGCTGGGCTCTGAATGCCAGGGTTTATCCAGGTGGGAATGCAGAGCACACAGGCTGTGCTGGGCTCTGGATCCCAGGGTTTATCCAGGTGGGAATGCAGAGCACACAGGCTGTGCTGGGCTCTGAATGCCAGGGTTTATCCAGGTGGGAATGCCGGGCTCCTCCCCTGGGTGCAGCATCTCCCATGGATGATGGAATTGGATCAGCCCTGCAGGGAGCCTCGATGGCCCCTGGACAGCAGAGATCCCCTGGAGGGAGGGTGGGTCCTGGAAGGGATAAAGAAGTGATAAAGAACACTGCCAGAGCTGATTTGAACAGATGATAATAAAACACAAACTTTTGATTACATCTTCCATTGCAACCCAAGGCAGATTGTCACTGGCAGGAAGTGGCTGAGGGAACTGGCCATGCTTGAGGATCACCTGCACCATCTTTTGGGGACAGGAGCATCTCTGTGACCTCACAGTGCTGGGTTGGTGACACAGCTCCTGCTGCAGCACTTCTGGGCTTAATTCAGCCCTGAGGAGCCTGAGAAATTAATGCTGTGTAATACACCATGAGCAGGCCTCCAGATGTGACTCATGCAGAGGGAGCCCAGCAGAGCACCAACATTTTGCTTGGAACTATTAAAATTGAGCTTAGCAACACATTCCAAAGGTCAGGGATGACAAAGAAAAGTGACCAGAGCAGACACAACCTTTCCAGGCTGGCACTGACCCCACAGAGCCAGGTGAGCATCCTGACTTTGCAAAAAGCACCAGACCCAAGTTTAATGCTGCACCCAGGGAAGTGGGACCTGTCTGCTGATCCCAGGAGCCTCACAAGGCTCTGCAGAAGGGCTGGGCCCAGATGAGCAATGCCCCTGCCTGATTCACACACACAGCCAGATCCATCATCATTGCCTTTTATTTAATTCACAATAACGCTGCCTCTAAGCCTAAATTAATTGCACGGTTGTACATATGAGTCACTTAATTGTAATTGTTATTACCTTAATTTCTACAATTACAGTGGGTAAACAACAGGGCTTCATTTTCCAAGGGACGTGGCTCACGTTTGGAGCACGTTTGCTTCCTGCCTCGCTCATTTCTCACAGCAGATCTCTAGAAAACGTCGTGTACATCCTCCCAAGCAGGGAGTTTGAAAATATTCTTATGGTGGTGCCTTGAGAGGCTGCCTGGAGCAGAGACTGGGCAGTGTTAAAGAAATAAAGTAGGGATTTATTAAAAGGCTTTTTAGAAGGATACACCTTGGACAGCACAAGAACCTGGCCAGGGCTACACCCAAGATGGACCAGGGGTCATGAATTTTCACACTTTTATGAGTTTTGGTCTATATACATATTGGATTTAATTGTCCATTTACACTTCAGGTGATGCAGTCCCATCCTCCCAGTTTGCTCCCCTGTTGTTTGCACTTTTTGGGCCCAAAGCTGCAGCGGTGCCCTTGGTTCTGGGGCTGGGAAAGGATTGTTCTGTGTGACTGAGCTGTGAGGAGACCTTGCGAACACTTTATGTGAAGTTCAGAGTTATGCACCAGTGCAGTGCAGAATCTGGGAAACAGGAAAAATAAAATTTAAGGCATCAATAGTAATAAGTTCTTATGGTAATAAGAACTTCTCCTTCAGCTCTGGCCAGCTCCTGGGTGGGACATGGTGACTGAGGGACACCAACCTGCCCCACAAATTTCGCCAACAGCTGAGGCCCCAGTGCCAAGAGCTTGCACTCCTTGCCTTCCTTTAGTGGCTGCACCCCACAGAGTGGTTTGTAAACCCACAAAGATGTACAGATTTTCCAGACATTGACCTTTTTTAATTTTTGTTTTAGATACACATTTTGTACATCTGGCCCTGGGCTGGTTGTAGAGCCTCGTTGATGTCTCCTGCTGATGGAATGGAGCAGTGCCTTTCCAGCTGCAGATATCACAGATATCTAAAAAAGCAGAGTTCACCAATAACTTTAGCTTTTCTCCTCTCCCTTCAAGCTACAACCCCTTTAATTACAGGCCTGTAACATTTTTCAGTCGTTCTCACTTCCCAGCAAATAGTTTGGCTAATAGTGGTTGTATTGATGGACCCATCCAGCAGAGCAGAGAAAGAACCAAAGCTCCTGGATTTAAAATGAATGGAGTGTTTACCTGTACATCATTTTAATGGATGGTGAAATTCATTCTCATGATAGACCCATAAATGTCACTTTCTGTCTGCCACAGCAAAATACTCGTGTAACAAATGGCATGCTGCATTAATACCCAACAAGAGGATGTTCAAAGCAGCTTGACTTACATTACACAAGCTAATAAAGGCTCAACCTGGGATTTTTATTCATTCTGTTGGCTCAGGGAGCAGCAGAAACACATGGGTGGAGGTACAGCAAGAGGGAAGATGAATGATATGAAATTAAATATAAACTAGTCTGGTTCCCAGAAATGAGATCCCTTTGTTGAGCTTGGGTTTATTCCAGGTGCTCGGGTAGAAACTATTTTTATTTGGTTTTGGGTTTTTTTACCACAATCCTCTGTGAGTTTCCTCAGCTTTGAGAAAACCTGGAGACTGATATCAGCTTCTTCCATCCCTCAGTGGAAATGCAGCCACGTCCTTGAAATCCCAGTATCCAGGGAGATCAAAGCCCTCCAGGGGTGCACAAAAGAGCAATCGGGGCCCTTTTTACATCCTGCCCCACTCTCCCAGGACAGCAGCAGGCTTGGGACACTGTGGGCAAACAGGAATCAGCAAAACATCTCCAGCCTTTTGCTTCCCGTTATTTCCTCTCCAGGAAAACCCTTCCTCAGGTTCTCCTTCCTGGATTCCCCTGGGCTGAGAAGGACAAGCATTGTCCTCTCCTGGGCCCAGGGATGGGATGGAGCAAAGAGGGAACAACCCCAGCCCTGTGGCAGGAGCCAGCTCTGTGCCTGCCCCTCTGCCTTTAACGAGCTGCTGCCTCCCAAATCCATCCTGGGGGATTTCAGAGGGGTGAAACCAAAGGAAATTGTAGAATTAAAAATGACTTAGCAAGAAGTCAAACCCTCTGTAGTCCTATAGAAATCAAGAACTTTCTTCACCTCTAGGTCACCCTCTAGGCTTTAACAGAGAACAATGTCTCATATAAAGGATGGTAAAAATAAGCACCAAAAGAAAAGAAAAGGAGGATTTCTCTCTTTCTCTTAAGTTCCCCATAAGCAGCTGCTATCTTGGGATTTGGGATGTTCTTATCTCCCGTGATGGGAAGGGCTGGGTGTCTCATGAGCCACAAACAGTCCCCCCGCCACTTTGGGGCTGAGGAAGACACAATTCCTGTGAGAGCTTTCTAGAATAAGCCCTTTATCCCTCCAGAAAGGCGCTGATTAAAGCTGCCCACCCAAAGAGAGCACTCCCTGTGTGCCATCCCACCTTTCCCTGGTGAGAAACTGGGGATGGGGGTGGATGAGAAACCCCTAATTGGGAGTGCTCAGACAAAGGTCAGGGCTTTCCTGTTCCTCAGCAGAGGATTGGAGCCTGGGGGAAGTTTAGGAGGACCTAAATGAATCATTTAATTCATAGAAAACTCCCCCCTCCCATCCACTGCCAATTTTCTGTTACACCTTTGGTTTCATCTTTATTCCCTTTGGTTTAGTTCCAGCTCCCCTGTCCCTAAACTCTCAGAGTGGAGCCCTCATGCTTTTAAAAAAAAATAAAAATGCTGCAGCTCAGTTTCCAAGCCCTGTTCAGCTCTGTCAGATCATTTAAATATTTAACTGAGCCTGGATGGACTATTTGTTAATTAGAGCTTTCTGTGTTAGAGAAATGTTCCTTAATTTGCATCTCCCAATATAAATATCCCCTGGATACCAGCGCTTAAAGCTGCAAACCCCTCCACAGGAAGAAGCTGTCAGGGACAAAGCAGGATGGGATTTCCCTGCTTCCCAATCCCCAGGATCCATGGCCGTGTCCCTCAGCTTGGTTCAGATTGGAAACATCCCAAAAGGAGTGCTTGGGTGGAGCTCAGCTGTTGCATTTTATCTTTTTTTTCTGCCAGGGTCAGGATTAAATGCTCGAGATGGTGTTTTGTGTTCAGACTCAGATGTTTATTAATTCTTATCTCTATTACAGTCTCACAAACTGTGAGTTCTACAGCACTTCAAGCTAAAAAACCAAAAATGGAGCCATATCTATCCCTCTACAAGGCCTTTTAAGGATAAACTGTCCAATTAAGAAATGACACCTAAATTATTTTTACTTTTAACCCAATAACCAACCACCCATGGCCCGCAATGAGGACTTTTCTACCCAATTACAAAACACCACCTAGAGCCACAAAGAAGGTGAAGAAGAAGAACTTAGCCAAAGCCCTAAATCCTCCATTGTGCTTTATATATATTACTGTATTCTAAACCCTTAAACTCTGAGTTTTCCACCCTGTGCTATCACACACTTCTATCCAAACTCCACACCCACAATCCCAGTGCTGTCACTCAATTTTGGAGCCTGTTCCACAGCCTCAGGTCAATGCAGTGTTTGCCTGGGGGTCAGTGCCTGTGAGCACAGAAACCCTGAAATTCCCAGTGCCCAGGGCTCCAGCACTCAGTGTTTGGATTATCTCAGGTCTCCATCACAAGGAGCATCCCTGATCTCCTGAGCGCTGTCCCTGCTGGAGATGGGATCTGAGGCCTTCACCTGCTCCTGTCTTGTCTCTCTGAGCTGTTGTAGGAACGTGTTTGAGGCATTGCTCCACTCTGATGGCCTCTCCAGCTTTCTGTGCGAGGACAGTGGTAATTCCACGGTGATATTTCAAGAAATATCACTGGCTCTCTGTATTTAAAGGCTTTGGATCGTGAAGAGAAAGGGGGAGTGTAATCTTCTTACATTATCATTAAAGTCATCAACTAATCCTGCTGCAAAAGGTGTGATTTCCTGATGGAGAGGGGAACCTTGCTGCTGCCTGGGAATGCATCTTGCCAGCTAATGAACATTTCCCCCCAGTTCCTCAAAAGCTTATCTGTGCCTGATAAATTCCACATCCCCGCCTCGTTAATGCACAGTCCCCACCTGGCAGTCCTGCGGCCCTTTCTGTAAATATTCGCTTTTCCACTGCTGAGTGAGAACAACAAACCTCCAGTGCTGGGATGTGGAAGTGCTGCGGATCAGGGGGAGGTGGCACAGCCAGGTGGGCAATCCTCAAACCAGCCAGGGTCACACGGGGTTTTTTATTTTGCTGCTGACTTGATCTGCTGCCTCAGGCAGAGCCCCTCACTGCTTCCCTCTTCCAGTCCCACCCGCTGTGGAAATAAATATCAGCACATCCAGCTCTGTCCCAGTGCTTTGGAAAACAAAGGAGGGGAGAAGGAAGGAGCATTCGGGCATTCTGCTGCCTGGCAGTGATCTCTGCCTCTTTTCCAGGCAGGATGAGGCAAAGTTTAATTGCTCCTTCCTCAGTTTGCAGATATTGGACTCCTGTGCCAGCCCCACAAAGGGAAAGAGGGATGTGAGCAAGGTTTGGGAGCCTCAGAGCACAGGGATTTATGGAGGAGAGAGGCGCCACTTTGCTGACAGAACATCTTTTTTCCTCCCTTGATAAGTTTTCTACCACTGCAGGTGCAAATTGGTCAGATTTACCTTGCTCCTGTGTGTTCCCAGTGTTCCATCTGCAGCCACATAGCAAATTGCTTCTGCTGCTGACTTCCCTTTCCTCGTGTCCCTACACACATCAACCATTCTCTTCAGCACTCAGTGGCTTCCAAAAAAACCTGTTCCATGGCTAGGAGAGACTTTGCACAAGGGAAAACCCAAGCCAGAATGTGGAGGGCTGGCTGAAATGGTGTTGATAAAAAGGAGTTTTTGGTTTGGTGCAGGGTGTTGGGGTCCAAGACAAGAATCCTGTAGAGCTGGGTGGGCTGGGGACAACAGCAGGGTTTGGTTCCAGGGAGAGGAGGTTTCACAGGCAGAAGGTTTGTGCAAGCAAGATGAACCCAAAGAGAGGGGGTTTCCCTGTGGAGGAGTTGAAATATCTAATATATGAATGAGAAATATCTATGGAGAAACCCCAGGCTGGAAGGGAGCAGCAGATCCGTGACAAGAGCAAGGATTGTCCTGGACACGTGGCTTGACCATCCCCAAAAGAAAAGATAACCCCAAAAGCAAAAATAACCCCAAAAGCAAAGGTAACCCCAAAAACAAAGATAACCCCAAAATAAAAGATAACCCCAAAAGCAAAGACAACTTCTGCCACTGCTGTCAGCACCAGGAGCCCTGCAGCCAGCTGGCAGCAGAGGGGAACTCTCTTATTTCCACATTTATTTCGTGCCAGGGTTCCTAAGTGACTGCAGCACTATTGGAAAACGAACACAATTATTTTGGATTTCCCCTTCCTTATCTCTATTTTTCTTTTGGGTTTTTTGCGGGTTTTTTGTTGGGATTTTTTTGTTTGGTTGGTTGGTTTTTGGTGGTTTTTTTGTGTGTGTGGGGGGGGTTGGGGGGTTTTTTTGGTGGGTGTGGTTTTTTTTTTTTTTGTTATTGGGGTTTTTGTTTTTGTTTTGTTTTGTGTTTTGTTTTGTGTTTTTGGGGTTTTTTTTGTTTGTTTGTTTTGTTTTGTTCCTTAATGATTTGCTTCTAATGAAACCTCCTGCTGCTTAGGAAAGGAAAGGAAAGCCCATGATTTCCAGCCAAATGTGTGTGTGCCAGTGCCTGTCAGCACAACGCCCTGCTCAAATTGGGGCAGGGATCTGAGTGCAGGAGGCTGATTGAAGGAGCAGGACATGAAATTCCACTTGTCTGGCTTTTTCTGCGTGATCTGGAATTCAAATTTAGGGTTCACTTGTTGATGAAAGTCCTGAAAGTGCCCATTACCATCACTGATCTGGGTGGGGCTGGACCCCAGAGGGGAAATCAAACGCTCTGAGCTTGGACTCCACACCTCCATCTCCTGTTGGGTTGGACACAGAGGATTTGTAGAATCCTGGTTGAAAAATGGGCAACAGTTGTGATTAAAAAGGAAAACCCTTTGTCAGCTTCCTTAAAAGCTATTTTATCCCCCATGTGGGGAGAAAAAGGGGGAAGGATGCCTTTGAATAGCTCCTGTGCCTTGGAAACATTTTTAATGTCCCTTTAAGTATAAGCTGCAGCATATTTCTAGCTGATATGAATTGCTCTTATATTAAAAATGTAGCAGCGGTGTTTTATGAAGGGGAAACATTTTTAATGCCAAAGTAGTGCTATTTTAAAATGAGTTGCTTTTATGAAATGGATGAGGTGGTTTTATTTAAAAAAGACCATTTGGGAGGGAAAACTGTGGCTGTATTTCTGTCTTACAGTGGAAGACAAAGCTGCATTTTTTACACCACCTCTTTTTTGAAAAGAAGGGGCTAGATTTGAATTTTTGGGGGTTTCCATGGAGCCTGTTTAGGCTCTGTCTGCAGACACATGCAGTTTTGCATGAAGGGCGTGGTATTAGAAATAGTCAAAAGTGTTTGTTTGGCCCAAATACAAAGTGACCTTGTGAAAAACCACTTTGGAGTAAGATTTGCATTTGTAATTATAAGTAATAATTATAAATCCTTCCCATCTTGCTGTGTAGAGATTGCTGTAGTAGCAAATACAGAGTTTTAGCCGTGGTCTCATCCTTCCAGCCAAAGGAGTGCCTGAGGAGAGGACAGCACCAGCCCCGCTTTGCCTCCAGTTTTGGGCACCTCCAGGAGAGGACTGGCAGCACAAACCCTGGATAATTAATTCAGTTAAGTGGGAAGGGAAGGCAAACTCATCATAACAGCTCTGAATAACAAACCCCAAACAACCACCCCGAAAACAACAAACCACAGCTGCTTTTTTCCACGGAGCATCCACGGCCAATTTTCCCTGTGCTGAAGGAGAGCAGGGATGCTTCTCCCAGCACGGCTCACACCAAGTGTCCAGGACAATGTGGGAGATTGTGTCTGCACACTCAAAGGGGTGCAGGATCCTGAGCCAGCCCAGCTGCTCACAAGCAATAAAGACACCAAAACCTTCACCCCATAACCCACTGATCCTTCACCTTTACAGGTGCACTGCTCTGGATGTGCTTGGGGGTGTTACACTGCATTTGTGCACCTGAGAGGCAGGGCTGGAGCTGTCCCAGCTAAAGTGAGACTGTGCTGTCACCTGGGAGCACCCACACTGCTCTCGGCCTGCTGAACTGCTCCATGATCCTGGCTCCTCACCTTTGTTTCTTCACTAAAAGCTCTGGTTCTGCTCCATGATCCTGGATCCTCACCTTTGGTTTCCTCATTAACAGCTCTGGTTCTGCTCCATGATCCTGGCTCCTCACCTTTTGTTTCTCCATTAAAAACCCTGGTTCTGCTCCATGATCCTGGCTCCTCACCTTTGGTTTCCTCACTAAAAGCTCTGGTTCTGCTCCATGATCCTGGCTCCTCACCTTTGGTTTCCTCATTAACAGCTCTGGTTCTGCTCCATGATCCTGGCTCCTCACCTTTTGTTTTCCCCATTAAAAACCCTGGTTCTGGTCCCTGATCCTGGCTCCTCACCTTTGTTTCCTCATTAAATGCTCTTGCTCCTGGACTCACGTTGTTTCCATTCTGTGTTTCCTTTCTCACCGTGCTGCTTTCTCTACCCCACCCTTCATCTCTCACTTCTTTGTGCTTGTGGGCAGAGGGAAAAACTTGGCAATGTGCCCTCCAAAGATCAAATAAAAAGTTAAAAGCCAGGAAAACACCTTTTTGAGTGTGCTTGTTGGCACAAAGTTGAGTGTGGCCCTGGCTGTGGCGAAGAAGAGCGAGGCTGATCTGTGCTCACACAGAATGATTTTGAAAACAGCCTGTGGGTGGCACAGGACCAAAGGCAAATTTAAACACTTTTCAGAGGTGAGATTCCTCCTTTCCTAAATTACTGTCTTGGCTCATTTCAGGCTCTGGGAAGTTTGCTGTGTGTCCTGGAGAGAGCCTGCCAGAGCGCTGGTAATGCTTTGGCAGTCCTGAGTGACCTCAGGTGCTGCTTCCACAGCTCTGCCATTCATCCCAGGAAATTTGTGTTTTTGAGGGAAGAGAAATCGTGGGTCCTGTCACCCAACAACACCTTCCATGTAGGAATCTCCCTCCCTGACCATCTGTGTTGGAAATCAAGATCTCACACAGCTCTGCAGATCAACACAGAGCGTGCTTCAGGTTAAGTTTCTGTAATTGCTGGAGCTGAAAGGCAAAGGGAAAAAACTCAGGGTGTTTGTTTTGTCTTTAATCATCCCCGTACAAAGGCAGTTCTCTGGCTCCCTGGGGTCTGGCTGGGTGGTTTTGCATATCTGAGAGATGCAGTGTTGGCCTCCCCCTTCCCTCTCCATTATTTATCTATTCCTTTGTGTCGGGTCCAGCTTAAGTTGCAAGCGTTCTCTGGGCTCTGGTGATAATTATATTTATTCCTCTGAGATGGTTTTCCTTGGGTTTTCAAACAAGACAGGGGCCTTTGAGATCCCACTGTCTTTGGCTCCCTGATAGCTTTTGAACCATCTGTGAATTTCCAACAAATTTCTCCAGCGTGTGTCAGTCTCAAAGAGAACTCGATGAGGATTTTTCTTACCCAAAGGGACTGGCAGAGTTCTGTATTTCTGTGTGTTTCAGAAACACAGGTGGGAGAAAGAGAGGTGTTAATTCTGTATTTCCATAGGCTTTGTAAACACAGGTGGGAGAGCAAAGGGTGTCAATCGCACTGCTGGGGGCTGAGGGTAAGGCCACCCTTCTAAGAAACCAGGATCCGTGTGGGAGACATCCCAAATGTCCCACGAACAGGAAAAGCTGCCTTGTGCCTAAACTTCCATCCATTCCCATGGGAAATTCAGGGGGTTTGTGGTTCCACCACCCACAGTGTGACCTGAGTGTTAAGCCTTACATATTTAGGATTTATTTTGTCGTGCTGCTCCTTCCGACTGACATCTACCTTTCCCTGGGAAAGGAGCCTGTGAGCACTGGAGGCAGAACGTTTTTGGGATGGAGAGGGTGACGTGTGAGGAGCTCACACCTCGTGCCTGGCATTTTGGGAAGTGCAGAATGCCCTGATCCCTTCCCTTCCTGCAGACAGAGACGCTTGTGGGTGCATGACTCAAGTGAACTCAATGATTTTGTCTCCCTGCCATCCTCGGGGGCTGGCACAGATGACCTCATGTCTGGGAGAGCACAGGGCACGCTGTCCTCTGCTTCCTGCACCAACAAATCCTCTCCCTGTGTGTTCTGAGATCTGATTTTCAGTGCTGCTCCCTGCTGAGCACGCCCATCCCACAACAAGGTGTGCAAAGGCTTCTATGTCCAGTTTTCAATAAATTCCTGCCTGAGGAAAAGGTATGTTCTGGGTAAGGAACAATTACATTTAAATGCTTTACTTATTTTTAAAAGAACCGTTTAGAACATTCCTTTCCTCCCTTAAAAGCTCCTTTAGTGATCTACCTCCTCCACCACCCATCAGTAAATTCTGAGGGACAAAAAGGTTCTTGGGTGTGAGCTGGGAAGGGACCTGCAGCCTTCCTGCCTTGTGACACAAGGACAGCCATTGCTCTTCTCTGTCAAAAGCTCTAATTCCTAATTTAGGAGGCAATTCTAGTGCAAATTAGTGCTCCTTGCAGATAGAATTAGAGTCTGTGTGATGATTTGGAAAATACAATCAATTTACTCCAATTGTTTGTACATGTCAGATCTCTCTCCAATAATGAAGAATTTACTCCTCGTGCATGAATACAAACAATGAGCCATTAGGCACAGAGTGGGAGACACGAACAGCAGTTTTGGGGTGTGATGGGCTCCTTTGGAACATCAGGGAGGGTGTTCCTAGGGCAGGGAGGATATTTCCAGGGCAGGGAGAATGTTCTCAGTTTGAAATCCCAAACCCTGCCCTGTGGAGGGCTGCAGGGTGAGGAGGGTAACTCCTCCTGGTCAGGGATGTCCCTTCCCTGTCCAAAATGATGTGGGAGGAGGATGAAGGGCACCCAGCCCTGCTGCTGCAGAGCAGGCAGTGCTGGGGGCAGGGTGGCAGGGCCCCTGCAAGGGACACCACGTCCTCCCTGTCCCCAAGCTTGGCTGTCACAGCGTGGCTGGAGTGGCCCTGTTCCCCAGCCTGGAGCTTCCCCACAGTTCCTGGGCTCCTCAAAGGCTTGCTCTGCCTCTGGAGCTCCTAAAAATGGATTTATTGAGATATCCCACTGGGGACTCTGCTGTGACCATCACTACCAGTGCAGGGGTGATTTCTGTGCTGCAGTAATTCAACCTTTGAGGCTTTGCCCTGTGAGGGAGCCAGGCTGGACCCACAGCTGGTTCCAAGAGCTCAGGACCGTGTCCAGCACCAGCAGAGAGTGTCCAGTGCATCCTTGCAGAGCTCCTCCAGACCATCCCTTTGTTCCACATCCACCCAGAGCTCATTAGAGGCTACTTGGGGAGCGATTGTTGCTCTAATTCTCAATTTCTGCTCTTTTCACGGCCCGATCTAAATAGCTTTTTAGAAAGGAAACAATATGCATATTTCATGAAATTCAGCTCAATATCTGTTTAATTGTGAACGCCCTCGGTGAGTTTTCAGGAGCTGCTTCAGTGAATCACTTGAGCTGACAAACAGGGAAACTGGGAATGGATTTTTGAACACCAAGCCCTCATCAGTCTCCTGCTCCTCTCCCTCTTCCCTTCAGAAATCAGCTCCTTTGCTTGATCTGGCAGCCTGATTTTTTTTTCCCCAGCAGATTTTCACGTCTGGTTTTGGACTTTGAGCAGCTCCTAGGGAAAGGCCATTCCCAGGAAAGGTTCCTTTAATCCCCAGGATGGCTGGAAAAGGCTGCTTTATCAGGGGCTGGAGGCCAGGCTGGCTTGTGCTGGATCCAGGTGGGAGAATCCCGTGGCTGTGAATTCCTGGGGCATGCAGATGTTCCAGCATATGCACCCTTAATGCTGGGGGAAACGCACGAGATGGTAAAACCTGCATTATCTGGGATTTAGGATGTTTGCTTGGCAGAACAAGGGATTAGAGAACAGAAAGCTGAAATGACCATCTGTCTGCAGAAAAAGGATCCCGTGAATTCAAATTCCCATGGTCGTTTTCCCTAATCTGCTTGGCTTCATTTGATATCTTCTATCAGAGTCCTCGTGCCCCAAACAGTGACAGAGCTCATTTCCCACACGTGGAAATTCTCTCCTGCTTGTCATTCTACAAAGAACTCTAGAAACCATTTATCTGTCACTCTTGAGTTTCCCGTGGTTTGCAGCCCATAATTTTAGGGCTTCCAGCACCTTTTACCTTCAAAGAATGAGAGCTGGGTTTGTGTTTCTTCCACATCTAGAACTGAAATGTGTTTTCCTCTGGGGTGGGATGACTCACGCTGTTGGACCCTCTCACTGCACAGGAGTTTAGTCACCAATTCCTGGTGTTTAGACACCAGTGCTGTCAATTTTTGCCACGTGCTTGTGAATCTGGTGGTATTTGATGTTTCCCTGTAGAGCCCCAGCTCCTGGAAATGTGGGAACCTTGAAGTTTAGGGTTTAAAAAGACTTTTAGGCCTTGAGGCTGTCGAGGAGAAATCATGAAGTGTGTTGGAAGTGCTGCCTGTGGATTCACAACCCAGAGAGCTTAAAGCCCCAAGTTTATTAATTTTAAATCTCATTATCTTTAAGAGCAAATTATATTTTCCTTAAAACAGCAGAGACATAACGCCCTCAAAGAGGCATCAGATCCTTGGTTCTGAGGTGGGGCTGTGCACTGGGAGGTGCAGCAGCCTCTCCTAACTGATGAGATACTCAGAGCCTGAAGGAAATAAAGTTCTTTGCTATGTTTTTAAACCTTGCCTTGATCCCATTCTTTAGGATTTCGTTCTGAAGGCAGAGAGCCTGCCTGGGAGACCTTGATTTGGGGTATCTTCAGCAAGACAAAGAGGTTGCTGGGCACTAATCAGCTCTGCTGGAATGGTTTGTAGCTGTGCTGGCATTAGCATGAGCTCCCCAGGGGCTCCCAGGCGCCTTTGGAGTGAAAAACCAAAATAGATTGGGGTCCTCACCCCTGTGCAGCCTGCCTTGAAGCATAGAAGCTTGAGATTTATTTTTTTTTTTTTCTTTCCTGTACTCTGTGTTCTGCCTTTTCTGCTTCCCTTCTCTTTTAGCACTTCCTTGTTTACAGCAAGGTGAGCCGTATTTACAGCGCCGGGGAATTTGTCAGGAGCTGCATTCTGCTCGTCATCTGTTCCTTGCCCATTCCAGAAAGCAATTAGCAGGCAGAGCATGTGAATAACAAACTGTGCTGGAAGGGGCTGCTCACCCGAGTGTGCCGAGCAGAGCTGCTCCTGTCAGAGCTGGGGGCTGACAGCTCCAGCCCCGGCCACGGCCAGGGCCAAAAAACAGAGCTGCAGGGAGAGGACAGGGATCTCTGGGTTTGGGACACTGCTTTGGGGTCCTTGGGGACACTGCTTTGGGGCAGACATCAGCTGCAGGGAGAGGACAGGGACCCTTGGCTCTGGGGACACTGCTTTGGGGCAGAGAGTGACAATTAGGGGCAGATATCAACTGTAGGGAGAGGACAGGGATCCACAGCTTTGGGGTCCTTGGGGACACTGCTTTGGGGCAGATATCAGTTCTAGAGAGAGGACAGGGATCCACAGCTTTGGGGATACTGCTTTGGGGCAGGGAGTGGCAATTAGGGGCAGGTATCAGCTGCAGGGAGAGGACAGAGATCCACAGTTTTGGGGTCCTTGGGGACACTGCTTTGGGGCAGATATCAGCTGTAGGTACAGATATCAACTCTAGGGATAGGAGAGGAATCCTCAGCTTTGGGGACACTGTTTTGGGGCAGGGAGTGGCAATTAGGGGCAGGTATCCGCTCTAGGGAGAGGACAGGTGTCCACAGCTTTGGGGTCCTTGGGGACACTGCTTTGGGGCAGACATCAGCTGCAGGGAGAGGACAGGGATCCACAGCTTTGGGGACACTGCTTTGGGGCAGGGAATGGCAATTAGGGGCAAATATCAGCTGCAGGGAGAGGACAGGGATCTTTAGGTTTGGGACACTGCTTTGGGGTCCCTGGGGACACTGCTTTGGGGCAGACATCAGCTGTAGGGATAGGAGAGGGATCCTCGGCTTTGGGGACACTGCTTTGGGGCAGAAAGTGGCAATTAGGGACAAATATCAGCTCTAGAGAGAGGACAGGGATCCTCAGCTCTGGGGACACTGTTGTGGGGACACTGTTTTGGGGCAGGGAGTGGCAGTTAAGGGCAGATATCAGCTGCAGGGAGAGGACAGGGATCCACAGCTTTGGGGTCCTTGGGGACACTGCTTTGGGGCAGGGGGTGACATTTAGGGACAGGTATCACTTACTTGGTCTTTCCTTTTTTGGCAGATGAGTTGTGCATCCAACTCTTAGAGGTGTCCTGAGCTGTTTTAGTCTTAGAATCCAAGGAATAAAACTTTTCTGCTCAATTCTGCTGCTTGAGATGCAGCCTGGGCTCAGATGGAGCCTGTGACTGGGGGTTTGGCCAGGGGAGAGCTAAAAGGTGTGGGTGGTATTTCAGAGTGGTATTTCAGAGTGGTATTTCACAGACTCTTAAAAAAGTCATCTACAAATATAAGTTAATATTTCACTTTATTTGCATGGGATGTTTCCCTGCCCTCAGTACTGCACTGAGTTTGGCTGCTGGAATCAATCAGGGAAGGGTGAAGCAGCGGGATTTGAGTCTGCTTCAAGTGCAAATGTCTGTGCAAACCCAAATGAGGAGCTGCTGTAGACTTTTCCATTATTCATACACTGGGTGCCTTGCTCTAAGGTAGAACTTGGTAAATCCAAAACTCAGCCTTTCCTTTATCCCTGTCCTGAACCACAGGATGATTTCTGACCCCTGTGGTGAGGGACCAGGAGGAGAGGAGAGGAAACACCATCTCCATCCTCCATCCTCCATCCTCCATCCCAGGCTTTTGGATACCTCCCAGTGTTTTCCTTCCCTCCCAGGTTTACTGTGCTGCCCTTCAAGCGAGCAGTTTGCCTGGAAAGCAGCCCCACTTCAGCCAGCCCGGCCTCCAGCCGGCTTCCCATGAAATAATAATCACAGCATTTAGGAAATGAAACCCGCGAGTGCCGCCCGAGGGCAGGCGGTGCAGAGGGAGAGTGGAGAGTGTTTGTGTGGAGCTGGGGAGCAGCAGCAGGATGGAGCTGAGTGCAGGAGACAGGTCTGAGCCTGATGCTTCCTGACGGGCTCTGGCTGCCCCTCCACCAGCCTGTGCCCCAGGGGATCCATCCCACCTGGGGCCAGGGTGGAAAGGTGAGGGCAGGGTGGGCACAGAACAGCCCCAGAGTGTGTGCATGCAGAGCCTGATCCCAGGAAGGATTCCCAGGAGTGGCTGTGGGCATCAAGCCCCCTGTGGTTGATCCAGATGTGTTTCTGGAAGTGGTTTGCCCGGTGGGAATGATGCTGTGCTTCACACAGATGAGAAATTATTGTCTTTTCCAGGCTGTTCCTTGCTCCTTTCATTGCAAGGGAAAAATGTTATTCCTGTCCTGCCTGTTTGTCCCTCGGCTGCTGGTGGGGGATGCTTGTGTGTATCAGAACTAATCAGGGTGATATTTAATTTACCTGAACAGACACGAGCTGCTGGACTGTCACAAAAGCAGAGCCTGGTGTCCTGGTGCTGCAGTTCAGAGCCCGAAGGGCAGCGCCGTGACCAGCCAGGCTCCGAGTGAGCCCTGATGATTTGATTCCCTGTACAGCTGCATTTCTTGGAGCAGAGAGGGGAGGAGAAACTGGGTCAGCATCCAACACAGTGTTAAACCGGGCATTTGCAAGTTTATTTAGTTCTGAGCACACTTAGGGCCAGTTTGAGACTGTCTCTGTGGCCTGAGCAGGAGCTCAGCCCCGTTCTGTCCGTGCCTGTGTCAGAGGCACAGCAGCAGCTCTGCAAAAGGGCTCTGAGACCCAGCAACAAAGTGGTTATTTAGGAGTTTGTCATTTTTATGACAGTGTGGTGCTTTGAAATGCTGGGCTGAGCTCCCTGGCAGAGGCAGCTGCTGGCTGGGAGTGCCCCCAGCCCTCCCATCCCTGCACAGGAATGCTCTGGGAGCTCAGGGCTGTGCTCTGCAGGGACAGAGCTCTCGGTGAGCCTGTGCCCCTGTCCAGGTGCTGAGCCCCTCCCTGCCTGTGCCTGTGTTGATGCCTTAGGATTTCAGCTTTTCTATTTTTCATCTATTTGTGATCCTGCAGTTCTTTAGTGTGTAACTCCAAACTCCACACATTGTGAGCTGCTGCTGCCTCCCCATTTTGGGCAGACACAACAATTCCTCTCCAGGCCTGGCAGTCAAGGACACCTCACTGCCTCAGGCCTGAGAGATGGAAACAAAAGTGAGTTGGGGCAGCAAACTTGGGGTCAATGACTTCATTACCTGGAGCTGTCATTGGAAGATGAAGCCCCAATCTGCAAATGGCCCAAACTGATCAAAGTGTGCAAACCCGTGACCATTGTCCATTTTGGGTGGGCTTCATCTGCCTTAAATGTACCTGAAGGCCCTTCCATAAACAGAACTGCTTTTTATTCTCTCAATTCTGTCGGAGCTTTGTTTTTAGGTAGTCCCAACAAGGCACCAGTGTCACCAGTGAGGATGGGAAGGAGATTGCTGTCCCTGCTCCCCCAGGCTTTGGGGGTTTCTTCCTGCAAGGACTTGGGCAGTCCCTCCCCTGGAGTGTGCTCTGTTCTCAGAGGGAGCACGACATTATCTCACTTTTGGCTGGATGTTTGTCTCTCTCTCTCTTTCTAGACAGGAATGAGTAGCTGGGAGGTTGGGGAAGAAAGAGGAAAGCATTGTCAGTAATTAGAAATTCAGCCAATTATAGAATGGATTGGGTTGGAAGGCTCCTTATGGATCATCTGGTTCCACTCCCTGCCATGGGCAGGGACACCTCCCACTATTTCAGGTCTCTCAAAGCCCTGTCCAGCCTGGCCTGGAACACTTCCAGGGATGGGGCAGCCACTGCAGCTTTACAAATGTTACATTTCTGTTTATGAAAAGGCTCTTTGGTGAGCTGGTGGCCACTTAAACAGCTCCCTTAATATAGTGCAGTGTCTCAGAAAGGCCAGCAGTGGATTTGCAGCACCTGAGATGGATGAGATGGCTCCTCTGCTTTCACCAGGAACAATTTATTTACAGGGCGAGGCTGTCAGCCCTGCATGAACGCTGCCAAAGCTGGCAGGTCCGCAGGATGAGCTTTTGTTGGGTTTATATTTCCAGCTTCTTCAGCCAAAACAACCCTGCTCGGGCCATGGCTTTGTTCTGAGAAGGATGAGGTGGTCAGAAGGCAGCCCCTGCTCCCTCTTGCCAGCTCCTCCTGCCTGCTGTGTTTGGCAGTGGGCTGTGTGGGATGGCTTGGAGCAGAAACGAGAACTGCAAAGGTGTTGTTGCTCCTACCTCCACGGAGAATCAAAGCCTGATCTTTCTCTTTAGCTGGGAATTAGTTGGGGGAGTGACTCACTCAGCTAATGCTGCCTGCAGAATTATCCTGGCCACTGCAGCCTGGACTCCCCACTCACTCTGTTCCAGTTGCTCTTGGCTGTATTTAAGATCTCTAATTGTGGTTGCTTTTGCTTTGCTGTTTGCTGAGCTGATGAGGGGATCAACAAGGGAGGTGGGAGGAACCATTGGGAAAAATCAGGGATTTCATGGCATCACCAAAATGCCAGAGCTCAACCTGGCCTCGCCTGTGGGCTCCTTTTTTCACCAGGAGAGATCAAATACCACGAGCTTTGGATCTGCTGTCTGTAGCAGATTAATGTTTCTGTTCTGCTGGAACCTATGGCTCGGAAATAATGACCTGGTGAGAGGCACATCAAAATAGTCCATAGAAAGGTCATGATAACAATTACAGGAGTGTAATAAAAGCAATTAAGTATTCACAGCAGCTTATTCCTTGGTAAGGGTGGAGATATCCTATTTTGGAGAGGAGCAGAGGTCAGGCAGCAGAGAGGTGAGGAGCATATTTGATGTGGCAGGTAATGAATTCCCTGACTTGAGCAGGGTGAGTGTCCTTCTCATCTGTGCTCAGGGCCGGCCAGGAGCAGGGATCAGCACAGATTATGGAGAATCCTTCATTTTTACACCTGCTCTGAAGGCTGTGAGGCAAAAATCTGCAGGACTTTATGCTGTGGAGAGGCAGTGAGAATTTCCACCAAACCCTTCGGGGAGAGGGAGCAGCAGCAGGATGCTGGAACCTCATCCAGCAAGGAAGGGAAGGTGCACTCCCTCCGTGGCTTCAGCAGCTTATTCCTGGTCCAAATGGAGTGGGATGGGAGTGTTCCTGGGCTGGATGGATGGGGATGGGAGCATTCCTGGGCTGGATGGAGCGGGATGGGAGCATTCCTGGTCTGAATGGAGAGGGATGGGAGCATTCCTGGGCTGGATGGATGGGGATGGGAGCATTCCTGGGCTGGATGGATGGGGATGGGAGCATTCCTGGGCTGAATGGATGGGGATGGGAGCATTCCTGGTCTGAATAGAGAAGGATGGGAGCATTCCTGGGCTGGATGGATGAGGATGGGAGCATTCCTGGGCTGGATGCAGAGGGATGGGAGCATTCCTGGGCTGGATGGAGCGGGATGGGAGCACTCCTGGGCTGGATGGAGAGGGATGGGAGCACTCCTGGGCTGGATGGAGAGGAAGGGGAGCATTCCTGGTCTGAATAGAGAAGGATGGGAGCATTCCTGGGCTGGATGGAGAGGAAGGGGAGCATTCCTCACGCCACAGGCTTTATCTGCCACGCTGCAGGCCTGTTCCTTCAGCTCTGCCAAAGGGTTTGTAGCCTGCATCCTGTGCTGTGCACAGGCAACGTTTTGCTGCCAAGGTGATGGTGTAACTGAGATTGAAGGCCTGGATGTGTGCAAAACCCTGCAGTGTTTGAAATGGAAGCAGGAGCAGCCGTCCTCAATCTGCTCTTTTTTTGTTGTTGTTGTACGATTGGGCAAGGGGGAATTCTTTGCCTTGAAAAGAAAGCGAGTTTCCCGTGCCAGAGGTAAATGTGGTGACACCTCTGGGGCAGTGAGGGTGGTTGCAGGGCAGGGTTGATCCCTCAGCGCTGGGTGAGTGGATGTGTGTCCATCAACGCCGAGGCTGAAGGGGGCGAGGAAGCGGGCTCGGGTTTGGACCCACAGCAGGGCTGGAAACAGGAGCCCGGTGCCTGGGCTCTCCATCTTCTGGAGGGGAATGAAGCCTTTCCCCAACCTCCTGGTGATGTGTCCGGGGTTGAGAGGCACAGCTCGGAGCGGAGATGGGGAAGCAGAGCCGGCAGTGCTGTCTGGGGCTGGCGGATCTCCCGGGATGCTGTGGGATGCTGCAGGGACCGGAGCTGCACTCCCTGCTATTAACCCCGGGCTGCTCTGTTTGCTCCTCCCCTCATCCTGCTGCCTCCTGTTTGTTTTCTCCGCTGGTGGTGTTTTTGTTTAGCAGCAATCTCACCTTTGCTGCCGGAGCCGCCAGCGGGGCTGGGCGAGAGGCAGCGTAATTAAAGTTTGTTCAGACAAAGGCGCTCGGTGACGAGACGCAGTGTTGCTGAATCCACAAGGGGCACAATTAACTGATAAGAGTAAACTAATTGTTATTCATATTAAATTAGGGCACAGGTGATTTGGAAAATCTATAGACACTCCCATATGCTTTGCAGTTTTGCATTGCAGATTATGGTTTTATAAGGCCCTTCTGGGATTCGGATTAGAGAGGCAAAGTGTGGAGCTGTATCTAAACTGAACATACTCCTTCCTGATTAACTACATGACAAAAACATAAATGTGACCATCAGAGGATTTATCACTGTTTGCATACTGATTTTTCTTTTCCAGGCATAAACACAATGGAGTTTGGTTTTTTTTTAATACATGTCCCAGTGATTTTGTTTAGTGGCAGCTTGGAAGCCCCAGACAAGGTGACGTGATTCCCGTGTTGTCACATAATAGTTTGGAGCTGGAGGTTAATAGCAAAGAATGGGGACATGGCAGGGACATGACTGCCACAGGAGGGGTTCTTTTGTGCTGTGCCCTCATGGTCTGTGGATATTTGCAGGGCTGTGCTCACCCTGCCTGGATGAGGTGAGGCTGTTGTCACGAGCCAAAGGATGGTCGTGATGGTTCGTTTTGATTTCAGAGTGCAAAAAGAGGCAGTGATAACTTAATTCAAGTGAAATCAATTGTATCTTTATTGATACACACAGTTATGCGATAGAAAAGAAGGGGAAAGAAGAGAGGGAGAGAGAGAGGGAGAGAAAGGGGGGTAAAGAAAGGGTATAGCTACCAACTGACAGACGGGGGTCCTCGTGACGTCGTTGCCAACAGACCACCTTCGCAGTCTCCGTGGCACGTAGGTCAATAGAGCCGTCGTCCGCTGGGGAGGCCTCAAAATGTGAGTCGCAGGGGGAAGCTTTTATAGTCATTGCAGAAGCAGGGGGCACCCGGCCAATGCAGGCAGAAGTGGGGGGCACCTGGCCAGCGTGGGGGGAGCACCCAAGAGTCATTGTGAGGAGCCCCGTTGCTCTGAGAATCAGGTGCAACCATTCAGATCAGGCAGGTTTGGGGCAAGCAGGTCTGGGCTCTGCAGCAGGTACAGCACAGTCAGTCAAAGCAAACACGGCCTCTGCAAACATGGCCAGGAACCATGACAGTGTCCATTGTTCCTACACGGGTCCCTGAGGAGGGCGTCTTGGTCCAGTGGGTGCAGCTGCAGGGAGAAGCTTGGATCTCTCCTGTGCTGTGGCCCAGGGTCCAGGGGGGGTCTCAGCCTCTGACAGTCGTGAGGCAAGAAATGAGGGATTTTTGGACCGACTCTTACACCACCCCGTGACTCATGACTGGTCGGCAGGAGAGCTCCATCAGTCGCGTTCGTTGCGTTGTTCTGAAGTCTTCAGGACTCATTGTCAGTGTCAGTAGTATACCCAGGAAAATAGAGTCCAGAGAAAAAAGAGAGGGGGAAAAGAAATAGAGAAGGGAGAAGGAAAAACAAGAGATATCATAATGATTAATATTGATTGTTAATATCTCAAAACAAATCATTATGACAAAACAAATCCAATGACATTAAAATTTCAAAACAAATAATTGTTGTTAATAATAAAACTCTTCATGATGATAAATGATTCACAAAATCAAATAATCAAGACAAAATCTTAACAATATTAAGTAAAATATTAGTTAAAACAATTTTCAATCAAGGCAAAAAATTATTGTAAAACAATTTTCAAGTAGCATGAACAAATTTAAAAATGATTAACACAAATCACAAAAATCAAAATACATAATTTTCTTAAAATATATGTATTACTTAGGCAAAATCCATTTCACAGTCCGCGGCTATGGCCTACTTGTAAAGTTTGTCTTGTGTCAACATCTCTAAGTATATCTATTGTTTCTAAGTAAAGAATGAGATTGCTGCAAAACAAAAGCCAATCAAAATAAAGTTAAAAGAACAACGATGGGATGACATAATTTGTTATCAAGGTCTTGGTTTTATCTAAAATTTCACTTAGATCCTGATGGAGCAACAATTACTTTACCAAAGTGAGGTTCATCCCAATCACAGTAGGCCGTAGCTTGTGGATCAGTGTGTAATTAGATTGTAAAAGCTGGTAAGAAGTAACGGGAGCTGAAAAAGAAAAATCAAAAGCTGTAATTTTAGTAAAGTTACAAGCACAAAAGTTTGAATGATTTTTGGTTTCTAGTATAACATTTTCTACAGTTACAACATCACAAGCAGTCCTAAAGCATACACATCCATTGCCTACATATAAAAGCACTGTTTCAGGAGTCTCGTTAGGATAAACTTTAAAATGACAAATATTTTGTTCTATGTCTACACAAATGTAATTTTATTACTTTCACAAATAAAGCCTTGTTGTTCTCGGACTATGCAGGATTCTAAGTTAACAGTTTGCCATTTTTTATCGACTTGACGGGCCCACTCCCTATACTGGAAAAGATAGAGAATAGCTCCATCATGTTTTAATCTTAACACAATAATAGGGAATATCAAATGTATCAAGGCATTACATATGGTCAATACAAAAGCTGTGGCTGTGTTTATAAAAGAGTCATAAATAAAATTCACTAAGTTCAACTAGAATTGAAAATCTCTTTTGAAATCATTGGCATTGTTCCAAATTACTTTCCAAATTTCAGTAGAAAAAGCTGCCATCTTTTATAATTGAGGCAGCCACTAACTGCATCCACTACTGAGACTGGAGGCAGCTAAGAGCTAAAAGATTTAGTTTTGCGATCAATTATCAATTTATAATCATTCACATTTACCAGTTCTCAGTTTGATAATATGTTTGATAATAGCCACTGAGTCGTTCCCAAAGCCAATAAGGACGACTGTAAAAGATGTTGTCAAATTCTTAATTGTAACAACCAATTTATTAACGAATATTTCTAAATCAATACTGTTTAAAATTCTTAATTTTGTTCCTATAACACAAATAATGTTTAAAATATCACCAGTTTTATCATGGTTTTATGTGGTCTTTATGTCCATCGGAGTTCTCCTGTGAAAAGTAAACACAACAGAATCTGCCTTCAAAGGCAGAAAAGTTAGTATGAAGGAATTATCCAGGGTGTGTTTATGCTTGGAACTGCCCGGCAAAAAGCAGTGATTTTGGAACATTTGTTAGCCTCCCATCCATAACAGGTATGAGAAGCCCATTTGATCTTTTCACGTTTTGCCCAATCTGGGACAATTTCTGCAGAAAAGTGAGACTGCTTGGGGCAAAAGGGAGGGGCTGTTCCAGTGACTGAGGCAGGTTTGTCTGGGTTACCATCCAAGTTCATTGTCAGATTTTTTACAGCTCCAAATGAGGCTCCTTTGGCCACCCCGTCAGGTGGGGGGGTTGCATATGGAGAAGGGCCTCTCAGGACAACAGGTTGTTGTACTGACAATCCTGAAAAAGCAAAACACCATTCCATGTGGAAAGGATCTGTAGGATAAGTAGGACCAAGTGTTTGGTGGGCAGTTGCCTCAAAAATTAACAATTTTAAAGCCTCATGATGAGAATCACCCCATTCCCAAATTTTTCCTTTTCTCAGCAGGCTGTAAAGGGTTCTGGCAATTATAGAAAAATCAGGGATGTGTTTTCTGCAAAGCACTAGTAATTCTGAAACTTGTTGCAGTTCCTTCGTAGATTCTGGCATTTTAATTTGGTTGAAGGAGGTTATCAAATGCGTATCATGCTTCTTTTCCATCAAATTCCCAGAAATTTTACTTTCAGGGGAAATTTGTAGATCAAAGCTTTCAAAGTTGGAGATTATTTTCTGTTGAGGATCTTCCACTTCTATTTCATCCCTACCCACAAAAATATCATCGATGCATTGGTAAACAGCTACATTGTCAGCTATGGGTATTTTTTCTAACTCTTGGGCCAAAGCAGGGTGGGCACGGGTGGGTGAATGTCGGTTCCCTTGAGAAGGAAGGCTTTGCTTTGGCTCGTTGCCTGGGTGCTGAGAGGGGGAGGGTGGGGGGGGTTGGATTGTTAGACTGTTTCTGGGCTCACTGCCCAGATTCTCAGAAGAAAGGTGTGTAATTTGCTGTGACTTTTTAGGGAGGGGTTGCCCTGGCAAATTTGGGTTTTGTTTGGGGACCCCTTTTTTAATATCTAATAGCAACAAGTGTTGGCGGCTAGTGATTTGTTTACTTTTCTCTGGTTTTTCACTACTAGGAGTTTTAACATAGTTGGTCACTTCTACTGCAATTTCACTTAATACATAGACATTACGATCACCAACAGGTGAATTAGATTGAGGGGCTGGGGGCTGGGAGGGGGTAGGATAAGGACTGAAACCACGATCTGTAGATCCGGTTGGTTCACTTGGGTTTCCGAGGGATCTGTCTAGCTTTTCTACAGAACTTAAAACAATTGCTATAGGTTTAAGTAATTCAAAAGGCTTTTGAATTAAAGGAATCATAATTTCAGGCTTTACAGGCAATTGCATTGGAGAGTCATCATGTATCATTTGCAGGCAGGCAGCTTTGTGAATGTTTTCCATGGGCTGTTCGGGAGTACCAATTAAAGTTAAATGGTTTCCCTTTTCCAAGGGGTTATACCCCTCTGCCCAGCGAGCTGAGCATTGAATCAGGGACCACGAGTTATGTTTGTCTCTTATTGTTAAGAAAACTCCACGTCCCCAGTACCCACTAGCTTCTTGTTCTGTCAATTTAATTTGATCTCCACCACCGAGAGAAACTCGGGAAACATGTCCTGTCTCTGATTCATGAGGGAAATGCGAGTACTCTCCTTTTAACTTAGATAATTCAGTGGTGGTGTCCGGGATTTCTTTAGTGATTATGTGTAGGTCTGAATTTTCATCAATATAGTTGCATTCTGTTTTAACTAGAGGTGTTGTGTTAGGGCAGCAGTGTTCCTCACAATTTTTTACAAACACTAATTCTTTCTGGGGGTAAATCTGATAAATGTGAGGAGTTTCTTTTTCTTCTGCCTTTTTTGGGAAGTCAGCATTCTCTAAATTTTTAGAATATTCATCTCCCAAGGCAGTCCGTAGCAAATTATTTTCATCTCGCAGCAAATGATTTTCATTTTGCAAAATTTCAACTAAATTTTGAAGGGAGTCTATTATTGCATTTTCTTCACTTCTTCGCTTAAAGTGAGTTTCTACAGCTGCGGTAAGGCAGGCTCCCAGAACTGAGCACAGTATGGTTTTATTTTTGCCCAGTTTAAATTTTGTTTCATGTTGTAAAGAACATACTTTATCAACCACACTTTCCAAATTAGACCAGTTATTATTAGCCCAAAATTCCACCTCTGGAGAGGGTCTGGCATTGTGTTTAGCTAGTAGAGCATAAAATTCAGTTTTATGTATAAAATCATTAGTCATTTTGTAAAGGGGATCAGAAAACCACTACAGGGAGGTAATGCTTGGTTGTACACACACACAGCTACGCTGCGTCTCCCCTCTTTCCCTGGGGTGGGTGAAGGGACAAAATCTGTCTGCTGAGGCACTGTTTAGTTACATCAAGGTGTCCCTTCTCTCAACAAGACAGTTCACACACAAAAAACAGTTTCTCTTTTTGCACTAGGAGATCTTTTGTGAAATCCTGAAGACAGATACACCTCAATAGAGTATAGGGATGCTTTTCACCTAGGTGTCTACAGTGTGTGAAGAATCAGAAAAGCCCCCCTTGCTTTCTAGCTTCGTTCACTGAAGTGACGGGCTAGGTGCGGCTGAGGCAAATCTTCCTCTTCCTAGTACAGACTATAGACAACCTGCAACCCCTCTGTCAATCAGGACCCTGTCACGGTGACGCCAATTTAATGTCACGAGCCAAAGGATGGTCGTGATGGTTCGTTTTGATTTCAGAGTGCAAAAAGAGGCAGTGATAACTTAATTCAAGTGAAATCAATTGTATCTTTATTGATACACACAGTTATGCGATAGAAAAGAAGGGGAAAGAAGAGAGGGAGAGAGAGAGGGAGAGAAAGGGGGGTAAAGAAAGGGTATAGCTACCAACTGACAGACGGGGGTCCTCGTGACGTCGTTGCCAACAGACCACCTTCGCAGTCTCCGTGGCACGTAGGTCAATAGAGCCGTCGTCCGCTGGGGAGGCCTCAAAATGTGAGTCGCAGGGGGAAGCTTTTATAGTCATTGCAGAAGCAGGGGGCACCCGGCCAATGCAGGCAGAAGTGGGGGGCACCTGGCCAGCGTGGGGGGAGCACCCAAGAGTCATTGTGAGGAGCCCCGTTGCTCTGAGAATCAGGTGCAACCATTCAGATCAGGCAGGTTTGGGGCAAGCAGGTCTGGGCTCTGCAGCAGGTACAGCACAGTCAGTCAAAGCAAACACGGCCTCTGCAAACATGGCCAGGAACCATGACAGTGTCCATTGTTCCTACACGGGTCCCTGAGGAGGGCGTCTTGGTCCAGTGGGTGCAGCTGCAGGGAGAAGCTTGGATCTCTCCTGTGCTGTGGCCCAGGGTCCAGGGGGGGTCTCAGCCTCTGACAGTCGTGAGGCAAGAAATGAGGGATTTTTGGACCGACTCTTACAGCTGTAAAGAGTTGTAGTCTCTCCACACTGCCTGGGAACGCCAGGCTGGAGCTTCTGGAGCAATTCTGTATCAGGCTCTATTGGTTTAAAACATCTCTGAAATGAATATTTATAAACGGGACACGAAAAAAGAATCCAAATTGCTTGTGTGATCTTGGGACGTGAGATATTATGATTATTTATGCGCTTCTATGTCTCGCTTTATCAGTTCATTGTGTTGCAATCCCAGAGTGTCACAAGCTGCTCTTGAAGGAGGTTCTCTCTCAGTAAGAGCCAAAACTGCCTGGAGAAGCAGTGGTGGAAAAAGTGGGGACAGCAGAGCAGGAGATGGGGCAGAGGATGTGCCAACAGCATGGCTGGAGTGTTAGGGAAGAGAGAGAATCAGGCTTGGACTGGCTGCTGACCCTGAAAACGAAGGGTCTGTGGCTTTTGCCATCCTGAAGTCACCATTTGGAGTTGTCTCAGCACACCCAGAGACCCAGCAATAACTCCAGCAGTGCCTGCACGTGTTGGGTTCGTCTCCTCCCTTCTCAAGCTGTGGCATCCAGCAGAGGCAGGAGCTCCTGACCTGTGTGAGGGGTGCGAGGGGGGTTTGGAAATGGAGCTTATCACAGAGCTGCTGTTTGTCTGCTTAGAGGGTGCTTCCAATCAATTCAAGCCCCTCAGAGAACAGTTTGGTGTGTGATTTAGCACAGCCTGAGCCCTCCTGGTCTCTGAGCAATCTCTGCCTTGGATCCTGGCCAGGATAACGATCGGGGAAAGGCTGGAGCTGGACGAGGAGTCTGGGGGTTATTGAAGCACTCCCGCCAGCTCCCAGCAGGATGCTGAACCATCTCCTCTTGGATGTTCCCCCGAGTTCAGCTCACCTGTGGTGGGTCTGCAGCCCACAAAGAGTTTCCTCCAGGAGGTTCAGGAGCACCGCTGCCCCTGGGGAGCTCCATGCAGAGCTCTCACCTGCCTGAGCTGATGCAGGCTCAGCCTCTCAGCAGGGCAGAGAAGAGGGGGCTTGTGTGAGGCTGAGGTGACTTTCCTGGAGGAAATCCCGGTGGAAAAACTCCAGACTGTGCCTTAATTGAAGGGGAGAGCACCACCTGCTGATGCAGCACCAGGGCTCCTCTGGTCTCCTCCGCCTCTGACCTGCTCCAGAGCCTGCTGGGCACAGGCTGTGAAGCGTCCTGAGGGCTGCACCCACAGACCAGCGAGCAGAAACCTCCTCCATCCTCCTCCATCCTCCTCCAGAGCCCTGAAGGGGCGGACAGCTCCTCCCTGCTGCCGGGGGAGAAAGTGCCTCCCTGCCTTCGAGGAGGGGAGCCTGCTGGTCTCCAGCCCTTGGTGAGTAACAGCCAGGACAGCAGGTGATTTTGGAGGATATTTTTGCCCAGGGTGCAAATGACAGCTGAAGCAGGAGCAAGGATCTCTTCCAGAGAGTGGGATGGACTGGGGGGGTTGAAGGGAACACCATAAACAGCGGGGTGGGGGTTTGGTGGGATGGGGGGTGAACACAATTTGTTGGTTTGGTTCCTGGGTATGAGCAGCCACAGCCACCATGGGGAGAAAGGGGAATGGTGTTATTTTGGCAAAGTGGCCAGACTTTGGCAATTTTTCCCTGCTTAGCCTCTCCCACAAGCTCTGGTCCCTCTCACCTGCATGCCAAGGTGAGTGATACAGACACACAGGGGCATTGCTCCATCCCTCTGGATGAAAATCACAGTGTGACACCCCCTGAGCTGCCTTTTTGTGACCTGAGCAGCAGAACAGCCATGCAAAGACACTGCCCTGACATTTCCCAAGGTTGTTCCTTTCAGCCTTCAGGGTTGAGCCCTGAACCAAGGTCAGGGTTGGGTCTCAGGAGCTCAGCTGGCCTTTCAGCCCCTGGCCCATCCCACTCCTCTCCCCGTTTCTGCAGGCACTCACATCTCCAGTCTGGCACCACAAGGCAACGATAACCTGGGGAATCTCTCGGAGGGGAGGCAATTCCCGTGTTCAGGCAGGAAAACGAGGCAGTGCTGCTGGAGGTGTGAAGCTGTGGCTGACAGCCAGGATGCAAATGGGGATCTCTCCAGCTGCTCCCAGCACCGTTTCTGTGTGCCCTGCTGGAACAAACCCTGCCATCTACTGAGGATTTGCCCCGGTGCTGCTCCCTGTGCCCTCCCAGGCTCGGCTGATGAGCTGCTTGTTCACCCAAGAGAGGAACTGCTCGTGGTCATGCCTGGCTCCGAGCACTGCCAGATGGCAAACACGGGGGAGAGGAGAAGAGGGAGCTGCAGATCTGCTTCCTCACAGGAAAAAAAGCCTGGTGGGAGCGTGCCTGCCCCAGCTCTGCTGCTGGCTGTGGAGTTGGGAAGGGCAAGACAGAGCGGGGTCAAGGACTGAGCCCCAGGGTGGCTGGGGCAGGCACAGGGCGTGGGGCTGGGAGCGTCTCCTTTAGGTTTCCACGTGCCTCCAGCCCTGTGGTAACAGCCCTTACATAAACCTAGCCGGAAGCAGAGCATTAATATTTAAAAAAAAATGACATTCAAGGTATTGGATCTATGCTGTGCTCTCCAGCAGAGTGTCTCCGTGCTTGCGTGTGCGCGCTCACGCTCCGGGCTTTGTTTTCCTTTTATAGTGGATTGTTGTGTGTGTGTGTTTTACTCGGGGTGTTTTGTGCTATAATAAGAAGGGGGAGGGAGCAGGGAAATGCTGCTCTGTTTATACACACTGCTGTCAACAGCAATGCTGCCTCTCCAGACTCACATGCTCTGTGAAGCTCCCTGGATCCAGGCAAGGAGCAGAATTCCCTCCCTTTATCCCAGGATCCTGCAGGAGGGCTGGCTGAGCCTCTCCTCCCGTCCCTCTCCTGCAGTTTGGCCCTGGGGAGTGCAGCCAAGTGGATCTGCGAAGGTTCAAAGGGACAACCTTGGGAAATGTCAGGGCAGTGTCTTCGCATGGTTGTTCTGCTGCTCTGATCACCAAAAGCAGCTCTGGGGGCGTCACGCTGTAATTTTTGTCCACAGAGATGGAGCAATGCCTCTCTCTGTCCCTCCTGAGCTTCCTGATCCTTTTCCCAATGCTTTCCACCTTTGTGAGCCTTCTGAGGCACTGGAGCAGGGCTCAGCCTGAAATGTTACCGCTCACCCATAATTTTTATAAATCTCAGGTGTAGCACGTCTCCCTCCCCTCCCCCCTGATTTTTTATGAGTTTAGGTTTTGTGGCAGGAGCATTTTTATGCCTCTTCTCTCTTTTTTTTTTTCCCTGAAATATTCAACGAAATGCCCTTTTCTCATTCTGATATGGGCCTCAAGGGACAGATCCTTCCTCTCCATCTCCAGCATGCCATAACAGCCTGGGACACACTGGAAAAGCACTGGGTCTGAATCCACCCTTTTGATATAAGTGGACATTATGCATTTTTAATAGGCACGGAGCTCAGTGAAACCCTTAGTACTAGCTGAGCTGGCACAAAATTCCCAGGCAAGGAGTCTTTGGAGCTGATCTCTCCCTAGGTACCTTGCAGAAAATGAGACCAAGGACAAAAAAAGGCCACGTTCCCTTTGATTGCAGGAGCTGCTGTGCTTTGCAGAGGAGGTGGCTGAGCAGGAGCTGCCTGGCTGTGCATGAAGGGCTCTGGGCTGGCAGTCCTTGCTCATCCTGTTCCTCCACACAGCAGGTGCAGCTTGCAGGGAGAGGTTGTTTAAAGCTCCTTCCTTCCACCCTGGACAGCGTTTCAGCATGGCCTGGAGGCATCATCTCCCTGCTTTGTCCAGCACAGGCCCTGCCAGGCTCAGCAAAGCTCATTTCCACCTGAGGCAGTGGTGTGGAGTCCTCCAGCTCGCTCCACTCCAGGAATGAGGAGTGTGGGAATCCCTGTCCCTCTGATGGTGCAGCTGGGACTTGTCAGCGGGCCGCGATGGCTGATTATTTGTGGAAATGTTTGGATTTCCAAACTTCCCAGCAGAAATCTCACAAGTCAAAACCAGAGTCTGAATGCTGTAGGTTCAAACCCAAAAAGTCCAGTGAAAATGGTGGGAACCCCTAGTGAGGATCACTGAGTTTGCTCCACGCTGTGGATCTCAGATCCCAGCGCACTTGAGCTTTCCCCAGTCACCGGAATGTTGTGGTTTTTTCACTTTGTTCTTCCTTTTTTGGTAATGTATAAGTAAATCTGTCTATACCTACAGGTTTCCATGGCACTGTAACCTCACAGAGAGGGAACAGCAGGGGAGTATCTGTGGATCTGTGCACGTCCACTGTGGAACAGGAGGACGTGGTGGTATTAGAGAGGATTGGTGTGGTTGGAAGCAGCTCAGGACAGGTGAAAGGTGCCTTGTCCCCAAGCTCAGCAGTGACTTTTATCTCGGTTTAAACTGCCCAGCTGTGGCATTTGGACACACTGTGGTGTTCAGCCAGCTGGGAGAGATCTGCTGAGCATGAGTCAGCCCTGCTGGGTCACCTCCTCAAGAGCAGGAGCAGGAGAGGAGCCCTTTGCTCTCCCTGCCCTTCAAGCCCTGCCTCCTCTGAGTGGTCCCCAAGGAGGGAGCATCCCTCTGGTTCTGTGCACGGATAGAGGTCACACCCAGGTCCTGTGGGCCTGCTGGGCTGGGTGCAGGTGTCACAGCTTAAGGGCAGCCCTAGTCACATCCAGAGCTCCTTCCCATGGGAAATCACGCTCCTGCTGCCCTTTGTCCAGTGCAAGGACCCTTGGTCAGCCCCAGGAGGGGCATGGGGCACTGGGTGTTCGGGTGGGGCTGGCTGAGCGGGGCCGTGGGAAGGCTGGTGCTGCAAGGAGGGGAGTGGGATGAGATGTGAGGAGTGCTGCCCACTGTTCCCAAAGCCCAGCGGGCTCAGCTGGGAGCCAGCAGCACGGGCAGAGAGGAGCCGAGGGTGCTCCTCTGAGGAGCTGCAAGTGGAGCTCAGCTCTGCCTGCCACCCCAGGGACTGCAGGGGAGCCTCACCTAGGTCACCTCCGAGTGATGCTGAGGCCCCTTGCCAGACAAAGCCACCCCTGGCCCCCAGCCCGGCCAGTTCCCATCCCCATCCCCATTCCCATCCCTGTCTCCATCCCTTTCCCTGTCCCTCTCCCTGTCCCTGTTCCCCCATCCCATCCCATCCCATCCCATCCCATCCCATCCCATCCCATCCCATCCCATCCCATCCCATCCCATCCCATCCCATCCCATCCCATCCCATCCCATCCCATCCCATCCCATCCCATCCCATCCCATCCCATCCCATCCCATCCCATCCCATCCCATCCCATCCCATCCCATCCCCTCCCCTCTCTCCCCAGCTCGGTGGGTGCTGGCAGCGAGGACAGCAGGACCCAGCAGCTCCTCTCGGGGCCATCCGGGAGCCTCCCCCGGCCCTTCCTCGCGGCTGTCGCAGGGAGCGGAGCCCCTGGCGGAGCGGGATAAATCGCTACAGACCATTGGCAGCGCAGGTCCTCCTCCGGCGGGGAGAGGCTGTGGGCGCTGCTCTGGATACAAAGCAGCCACGCTCTGGCTCCTTCCTCCTGCATCCCGCTGGCCTCCTCCTCCTCTTCCTCCTCCTCCTCCTCCTCCTCCCTGCTCGCTCGCTCCCTCCCTCCGTCCCTTTCTCTCCCGAACGCCACGCCGCAGAAGGCAGCGCTGCGAGCCGGGGCTGCACGCAGGCGAGGCAGGAGCGCGGAGCTCTCCGAGGATGCTCCTGTGCGAGTGGAACGCAGGCGGGGATGCCATGAAGCAGCGCCGTGGCTGCTGCCTGGATTAAGAAAGAAAACGGTTTTTTTTAAAAATAAAACAAAACCAAACCAACAAAAAACCACCACCACAGAGCCGGACGCAACAAACGAGGAGAAAAGGGAGGAGAGAAGGAGGCGGAGGTTGCTGGGGGAGCCCGCTCGGATGGGCGAAGAGCCGCTCTGAATCGTGCCTCTGTTCCCAGGGATTAAAGCATGAATGGGAGCAGCTTCCCGGCCGCGATGGAGAGAGACGGCGGCCCCGGCCGTGGCAATAAGGTAACTCCTGCCTCCTCTCGCTGCGCGGCTGAGCCGAGCAGGACACGCATCCTTTATGCCCGGGGTGTGCGGATGCAGCGGGCAGGGGATGGGAGGGAGCAGCAGGCACTCCGAGCGATTTTTCCTCCCCCTCCCCGCGCATTTAAAGGACGCAGAGCGGGTCCCGGGGGCTGCGGGGCTGGAGATGGCTCTGCCCCCGCTTTGCACCGAGCTGCCTTCCCCGGGGAGCGCTGCCTGCCTTAGGGGAGACGCGCCCGTGCCTCGCTCCGGGAGCTCGCAGCATCGCCCTCCCGACCCTGCGCCTGCCCCGGGGCTCTCCTCGGGCTCCCGGGGACCACGGTGGCCCTGCACCCTTCGTGCATCCCTGCAGAACCGGGGCAGGGAGGTGAGAGCCGAGCCGGAGTTGTTTTCCATTCCCTCGGTCATCCCCTGCCTTTTCTTCGCACCAGGAAGGGATGGGGCTCGGGAGGAGGGGGAACTGAAATCGCTTTCATTCGTGCCAGCGCTGCCGAGAGCCAACTTTGAGGCTGCTGGAAGGGAAAATCTTCCCAAGTGCTTCTTTCGGGGGAACGGGAGATGGCTGAGCCAGGCTTTGCCATCTGAGGAGGGATCTCTGTGTTGTGTTAGGGAGTGGGAGGGGATGGGAAACAGCGATTGTGAGGGAGAAAGTCGGTGCTGATCAATGAAGCTGCCCACAGACGATGCCTTCCTCTCCCTGCTGGGCCTCGCTCTGACTCAGTTCATGGGGCTCTGACCGTCAAACTCCGAATTTCCCTCAGCCAGAGCAGAAAGCACAACTTCGAACAGCGCTGGGAGGTGCCTTAACCCAGGTGTTTGGGAAAGCCCCGAGGCGAGGCCGATGTTCACAGCCCTGGAGCCCCCAGCCAGAGATCCCCAGCGAGCAGAGCCCTTCCCTGGCCATCCCTCACCACCCTGGGCAGCGTTTGCTGCTGCAGCATCCCTTGCTCCGTGCTGTCTGCCACATCCCCCTCCTCCCCTGGCCCTCAGGGCCTTCTTGACGGCTCTTGGCACGGGCTGAGGAAGCATTTGCTCTGATTACTGAAATAATGACGTGTCCCAGAGGTCCCCACTGGTGTCGGTGGCTGTGAGAGCCTGCACGAACATTCAGGGAGTTTGTGGCCCAGTGTGAGGGACTGGCAGAGACTCTGGAGTCTCTTGCACTGCTCTGCACACTCGTGGATTGTTGGTGTCTCTGAACATCCACCTCAGGGAATTAATTCACCAAGATTTGGCTGCAAGGTTACAAAGGTTGGGATTCCTTGGCTTACCTGGCAGAGATGGGACTGAAAGGGCGTGGAAAGGAAAATGGAGGCACTGGGGAAAAGAAGGGGAAAATATCTTCTTTCTGTGTGAAACTCCAAACTCAGGTTTCTGTGCCAGCCTCGAGGAATGTAGAAGTGAAGGAATTGAATAATTAGGAAGAATGTTTCTCCCAGAAGGATTAAATCTGTGGCAGGGGCACTGGAAATGGCCAAAGCCAGCAGGACACTGGGTATTGCTATAATGGGAAGGCAGCTGATCAATAACTTTATTTTCCTGTTTGAATATTTATGGGTGTGGGGAAGGCAGAGGAAGAAACA
The DNA here is from genome assembly GCF_021018805.1 of Prinia subflava. NCBI lineage: Eukaryota > Metazoa > Chordata > Aves > Passeriformes > Cisticolidae > Prinia > Prinia subflava. The sequence continues at coordinate 3,815,876 of NC_086268.1, forward strand.
TGCAAGCAGTGATGGCTCTGAGCACGTTTCCATTCCAGCTGGATCACAAACCCCCTCCTGCAGGAATTCCCAGGGAAATGCTGTGGGGTTCCCAGCAGTGCCCTGACAGCTCCAGCAGGAGCTGGCTGAGCCAGAGGGTGCAGAACAAGGAACACAAACCTCATCCTTTGATTCTCTGGGACAGGAAAGCCAGAGGGGCTCCATAAGGGTCTCCCTCAGTGTGAGTGTCCACAGGAGAGGGGCAGAGCTTTCCCACCTGGCTTCCCAAAGTTTCCTGACCCACCAGGGTGGCTCAGAGTGGACACTGAACACAAAGTGACCCAACCCTGGCACTTGTCACCCTGTGTGTGTCACAGCTGCACCAGGGCCAGCCAGTCTGTGCCTTTGTCCTCACCAGGGCAGTGCCTCCAGCGCCCAGCCAGGCTCAGGGCTGCTGGATTTCCTCTTTCCTGCCTGGTTCTCCTGCTTCTTTCTGGGGTTTCTCTGCAGTTCTGCACCTCCTGAAGCCAGGAGAGCTGGGCTGGTTGGGTTTCAGCATCCTCAGCCCTGCTGCATCCTCCTGGCAGCCCTCTGGGAGGTCTGGCCTAAGCTCGCCAAGAAACCTTCCAGGACCCAAGTGTGAGCACACGCTCTCCCCTTGGCCAAAGCTGCCTGTTCCCTGCCAAAATGATAATTTCTGAACCCAAAACAGAGCGTCTGCCCTTTCAACCCCCTCCTGCTGCCACAGCAGAAACCTTAGGAAATGACAAGAATTGTCTTAAAAGGGACACAGGGGCAAATGTTGCATTTTGGTTTTCAGTACTCTTTGCAGACTTGCCTTTTGAGATGATTTTGCTCTCTCTCGCCCTTGTTCTATTTCTACTGGCTAAAAAACAAAAAAAAAGTTGTGCAAAAAAGCAATTTTTAGCTCCTCCAACAAAACCCAATGGCCAGATCTGGATCCAGAGGAGGACAGGATGTGGTCCTTTCTTGCATTTCTGCGCATTTTCTCTGGCAGGGATGAGCAGTGTCTGGATTCCAGGACTGCTTTTTAGCAAGTCCCTGACTCCTGGGGATGCAGCAAACCCTGCTCAGCATCTTCCTCTGTGTGCCCTCTGTGCCTTCCTCACCGTCCTCTTTTCCTGCAGCCTTCATTTGAAGAGTCAAGCTGGAGCTGGAAGTTGTGTTTAGCTGGAGGAGGATTTGGTGTGGCTTCAACCCACCCAAGGCAAAGCTCCTTGTGGAATCCATCCATGTCCTTGGGACAATCCAGTGTCTTTCCTCTGTCCGTGTTTACCCCGTGGTGATCCTGACCCAGCCACTTGCCCGTGTCCTGCTGCTGTGGTGGCACAAGTGCCCCCAGCACGAGGGCTGAAGGGGGAGGAGGGGCTCTCCCTTTTCCTCCTGCATCCTTGACTTTCTGTGTTTGGGCTGGCGAGCTGACATCAGGGCTGGGTGAGGAGCTGAGGAGGGGTTTGCTGAGCAGAGGTGATGGGGTGGGGCTGTAATTAATGCCCATCTCCTGATGGAGACACAAGGGCCACCCCCACGGGCTGTGGGTGACACGGTGTGCTTGTCACATCCTCCTCCTGCTGCAATGGGAGCTTCACATCCCCAGGGAATGACAGGCTGGGCAAAGAACTCACAGTGCTGGGGAGCAGATCCTGCTCTCTCAGTGCTCTGTGCCAAAAATTCAGCCAGTTTAGCCCTCCTCCTACCCTTATCCCTCTCCCTCTGGGTTTTTTGGTTGTACCAAGTGACACTTCCCAAAGGACGTTGTTCACAGGCTCAGAACATGATTCCTGGGCAGTAAAACACCTTGGGGCACACTTCCACACTCATTTTTTTCCATCCTGGAAGTGAACTCCTTCCTTCTGCACAATTCTGGGCATTAAAACACTTTGGGGCACACTTCCACACTCATTTTTTCCATCCTGGAAGCGATTTCCTTCCCGTCCACACTAATTTTTTCCATCCTGGAAGTGATTTCCTTCCCTTCCACACTTATTTTTTCCATCCTGGAAGTGATTTCCTTCCCTTCCACACTCATTTTTTCCATCCTGGAATTGGTTTCCTTCCCCCTGCCCAGCCCTGTGCTGTTCTCACTCTGCTCCTGCCCTGCCCAGGTACCCCAGAGCTTTGCAGCCATTCCCAGCTGCAGTGGTGCCTCTGAAATCCCTCCAGCTCTGCTCTCCCTGTGAGCCACGGGCAGCACGAGGCTGTGAGAGCAGAGTAAATAGGAAATGCTCGAGATCCCCCTCCTGCCTGGATCTGAGCTCTTTTCCTAAAGCCAGGACAAGAGCTAAGCTTCCCTACAGGGATTTTTGTGCTGTTCCTGAAGTGCACAAAAAGGGAATTGCAAGCTGTGGCTCAGAGGGAGAAGTCTGCTCACCCCCAAAAGGAGGGGAACCCTTTGCTTTAGTGCTCTCAAATTTGGGGTGTCGCCTCAGGGAGGTTCAGCTGTAAAGAAAAATAGGAATTTCCAGGGTGAAGCTGCTCTGATCTAAAGGAATTCCCCTAAAATAGACCAAATAAACTCTCCCTGTTTGCAAAAAGAATAAAGACAGCTGGCTCTGCTGAGAGGACCTCCCTGCTCCTATGGCCCTGAGCAGGAGAATAAGAATTTCCACTCTCTGACAGGAGAAAGAACCACGGGATTCGTCTCAGTTGCCTTGCTGGACATCATTCCTAAATGCCCTGCGGGTTCCTCTGCAGATTTGGCACCTGAAAGGCAAAAAAAAAAGAAAAAAAAAAAAGCTAATCCAGGAGAAACACCCTAAGTCTGCCTCACCTTCCATTCAGCTGGAAAGAGCCCTGGAGCAGGATGGATGCTGAGGCTCTGCTCTGGATTTCATGAATGGATGAATGTAGAGACGCAAGAGGGGATTTTGAGGGGATTTGGAAGCCTGCTCCAGGATTTGTCTGGCACACAGAACATTTATAATACTTCCAGCATTATCATAACATAATCCAGCATGATTTGGGGCCCAGTGAATAAAAAGCAGCATTCCTGTGGCCATCAGGGGGACAGGGATCCAATTTTGGATAAGTTGGAGTTTGCAGGGTCCAGACTCTTGTCCTGGTGGCACCAAGCGAGGGCTGAGATGCTCTTGTGTGAGGCAGTGGGGCTGCCTGAGGGTGTGTGGGGTGCCAGAGGGACAGGGGTGGGTGCCTGGGTCACCTCCCTTGGACCTGGCTGTGAAATTCCACCCTGGAGTTCTGGATGGACTCCTTGGATTTCACCCTTTGTGTTTTCCATCTGCTCAGCAGTTCCTACAGCTGAAGGAGAAATGTGTCCCAATGAATTTCTCTTCACGGAGGTGGCTCTGTGAGGGACTGTTCCCACTGGGAAATGGCCTTGGGGCAGCCCTGCTTTTTCGGGAAGGAGCAAAAAGTAAAGGCTGGGGGGTGACACTGCCCTGGCCCCACAGGCTGGGTGATCTCTTATGCATTTTCCATCTCAATCCCAGAGACTGTGACACAGAAAATAAACTGGGACCCCGCTGGAACCAGGGCATCCAAGTGAGCTTTTCCCAGCTCCAGCTCAAGTCAGCCTCATCCATCCATAAAATAAACAAATAAATAAATAAAAGCCACCCTACTGTTCTGTGGTAGGAATTTTTTCTGTGGAATCATTTCCTTGCACAGCAGAAGCACATCAGAGTGCTGCAGCATTTCTGGGTGCTCCAGTGCAGGATTTAGGGCTTTTTTGTGTGTGTGTGTGTGGTCTGCACTGGAGTGTTTTGCTCCTTCTAGGAGGGCTGTGAGTGCTCAGGGTGCAAGGAGACACAGATGGAGGTGGATTGTTCCATCCTGCTCTCCTGCCCAGGCTGTGCACCCCTGGGAGCAGGAGGGAAATCATCCATGCTCCTTCTCGGGGTAAAGGAGCCCTGGTCCAGCCCAGGGCAGGGAGGGGCTGGGGGAAATCCTCCCCACCACACCTGGGTTCAGGCAGGAGGGAAGCAGGGGCTGGTTCGTGGAGCTGTGGCTGGATGTGTCCCTGCTCGGGTTAAAGTCCCAGCCCTGCCAGCCCTCTGTCCTTGTGGGGAGCTCTCTCCAGCCCAAGGGGTTTGTGCAGGACCCTGAGCCCTGGCCATTAATGAGAGACACATTAATAAGGGGCAGATGATGAGGGAGAGGCTGGCAGGGCTGTTCCTCCTGTCCTCAAAGCCACAGATCCCTGGGGAGGGACCCCAGGCAGAGCAGATCCTCTCTCCTCTCCCCGAGTTCAGGCAAGGAGCAGCAAACAGAAGGGATTTTGTCAGGCTGGGTGCAGTACCTGGAGCCTATTTTGGCTCATGAATAACTTGATATTTCTCCTGAATAATAGATGCACGTGATGGTTGCTGAGAGGCAGAGCTGTGAGGGGGGCTGGGTGTCTGGAGGAGGGAGGGATGCTCAGGGAGTGAGGCAGTCCTGGGCTGAACTGGGAGCTGGCTGGGGGCTGGAGAACTGGCAGAGGTGATGTTTGGATGTAAATGTGTGTGACTGAGGCAGAGAGGGGGGCAGGCTGGGCTTTTTGTGTCTCCTGCAGTCAGGAGTATATAAAATATAGTGCATATAAATATAGTGTATATTTATATAAAAATATGTTATATATTAGTGCAGTGCAGCACTGCCAGCTCGGGCTCTGGGGCTGGGGAAGGTGAATATTTGTTATTATGCCATTTCTCTGCCTCCAAGAGGGGCTTCCTGTGGCTGTGTCTGTGGCAGGAGAGCCACATTTAAATCACTGCTCTGAGTAAATCCCGGCCCAGTTTATGCAGTGGGTCAGCAACCCAGGACATGGTGAGCAGGTTTGGGACAGCCCAGAGGCTGGGCCTGAGAGCTGGGGGGATTTTTGGGAGGCCCTGGCTGTGCTCAGATCAGCAGGATGCTTTCAGCCTCTCTCTTCCTTGAGAGACAGCTTTCACCTGACTTTGTAGTGGCACGTTCTGCTTCTAATTTGGGAGAGGGAGAAGGATAATCTGGCACAAGCCTGCCACCTTTGAAAGGCTGCCAGCCACTTCATGGCACTCTCTGTCTGCCTGCTCCCTGCAGCCCTGGAGATGCAGGAATGTTCCCTCCTGCCATCCCTGGCTCCCACGGAGGCTGCAGAGCTCCAGGAGAGGCTGCTCTGGCTTTATTTAGGGATTTTATAGGGATTTATTTAGCTAGGGGTTTATTCCAGTGATCCACCTGGAGGAACAGCAGCTGGTTATGGAGGTTGGAGCCACACAAGTCACTGGAATAATTCTTCCAGTGTTTTTCTTGGATCAGTGTCACACTCACCAGGCACCACTCGGACATGTTCCTCTTCCCAGAGAGTGCAGCTCCTGGAATGACCTTCTGGGAGGCTTTGGAAGTGTTTCCTTCTGTTTGTCAGGTCGACAGGGACAAAAAATTACAAGTGCTAAAAGGGGGAGTATTGAAAAGATGGGTTGGGATCCGTGTGGGAAAGGACAGCTCTGCCTGAGCCTGGGCAGCAGCGTGGTGAGAGCTCAGCCCTCTCTTGGGTGGCCCAGTTGGAAGCCTCATCTCCCTTGGAGTTAAAAGTTATTAGTTCCTTTAACTCTGCAATTCTCCCGAGTGCGAGCAGCCAGAGTTCAGGGAGGAGCTTTGAGAAGGGGCCAGGCAGGCACAGCTGGGAATAAATCCACTCTGGGAGGAATCCCCTGGCAGCCAGGGGGTCTGGCTGGATCCTGCAGAGGTGGATACTGCCCCTGCCTCCACTGGCCTCAGGAAAGAGGAAAAAATGGCAATAAAAGGTTCATTCTATAAATAAAGCCCAAAGGAGGGGAGGAGGGGGAGCTGCCAATTTCTGCCCTTTGTGGAGGAGTAACTGCTGTGGCACCGAGAGGATGCAGGGATTCCTGTCAGGGAAATGCTGCACCCCATAAATCAGTTGCTGCTCAAGGTTTTGGGGGTTTTGTACATGTGTGGAAGGGCAGCAGGGGGACCTGAGCTCTGCCCCTTGGCTTTGGGAAGTTTGGCAGCTGTGAAGCCGCTGTGGCAAAGGATTTGCTGCAAGGCTGTCCCTGCACACATCCACCTCCTCCCTTCCACCCGTTTGTCTGTGGAAAATGCTGCCAGCACCGTTTCTGCCTGGCCTGGCAGCCCTTTCTGTCTCGTTCCAGAAGGATAACTCACCTGAGAGCCTGAGTTATCCTGGTGCAGAGCAGAGTGGGAGCTCTGCAGGGCGGGACGGAGCCTGCGGGGTGGGGAAGGATCCACATTTGGGATGGGATCAGCACGTGGCCCCTCTGCTGCTCGTGATGGGTGGATTTGGGAAAAGAGAGGCTCAGGGAGCTCAGGGAATCCTGTTCCAAAGGCAGCCGGTGCTGGAGGTGGAGGGAAGCAATGGCCAGCACGCTGAGAGAGGCTGGGACAGAAAATCCTCTTTTTTCTGTCAGCATGAGGAGCAGGAGTGCCAGGTGTCCTCACTGATGTGCCACATCCCTGCACTTGGCATTTCCCAGGAAGCCCCAGCCCCTGCAGCTCTGGTTCCTCCCTCTCTGTCTCAACCATCTTCTCTGCTGTGGCTCATTATCAACTGAGTCAATGAGTTTAGTAACTCCTGTTTTTAAAGATTACTCATCTACAGGAATGACATTTGAGAGACTGACAGTTCCAATCAAATCACAAGGGCTGCTCTTGTACTTGAAGATGGTGGTTTAATTAAAAAGAAAAAAGGTAAAATCAGCCTGGCTAATTAAGCGTGGTACCTTGAGATGCAGCAGAGGGAGGTACAGGCGTGGTCCTGGCAAGGAGGGAGCTGCCAGGCTGGCGGGGTGTGTGTTGGGCAGGGCTGAGGGGAGCGTGGTGGAGCTCTGGGGATGTTCCCTGAGCCCTGCTCCCTCCCTGGGCCCGATCTGTGCCAGGCAGGGTGGGTGACAGCCGGGATAATAGCGCTGTGATTTGCCTGGTTGATTTGAGCTGCGCCGTAATTACCGCGTGATTACAATATTCTGAGAGCAGCCTTGCAAACCCCTCCGGCTCCTCAGAGCTCCCCGAGGGCTCATCTGGCACCTCACCTTGCAACTCAAAGCCTGCAGGGGGGTCTGGGTGTCCCTCGGACACCTCTGCAGCTCTGGCTGTGTCAGGTGAGGGGTGTGTGCCCTCTGCCACCTGTAGATCAGAGCTCCCTGCGGCTGAGACACTCTGGGAGCACAGGGAGGATTTGGTGTCAGTGTTTGGTATCAGGACAAGCTTTTCCAAGGGGTGAGGATGCTCCTGGGCAGGGGCTGGGCAGTGATGCTGGCATGGGGACAGCACTTGGGGACGTTTTTCTTCCTGTGACAACCTGGTGCTCACTGAGTTATGAGTTGTGAAACTGTCGGCTTCATTCTGTCTCCAGCTTCTGGTTTGATGCCTTTTTCCAGGGCTACCTAAAAACAGAGGGCAGACAGAATTAAGAGAATAAAAAGCAGTTCTGTTTATGGAAGGGCCTTCAGGTACATTTAGGGCAGACAAAGCCCCCCAGGGGCTGCACCTAAAATGGACAATGGTCACGGGTTTGCACACTTTGATCAGTTTGGTCCATTTGCAGATTGGGGCTTCATCTCCCAATGACAGCTCCAGGTAATGAAGTCATTGACCCCAAGTTTGCTGCCCCAACTCACTTTTGTTTCCATCTCTCAGGCCTGAGGCAGTGAGGTGTCCTTGACTGCCAGGCCTGGAGAGGAATTGCTGTGTCTGCCCAAAATGGGGAGGCAGCAGCAGCTCACACTGTGTGTGGAGTTTGGAGTTCTGCACTAAAGAATGGCAGGTTCACAAATAGATGAAAAATAGAAAAGCTGAAATCCCAAGGCACCAGTTTGGCTCCCCCATTTCTCTTTCAGAAGATCTGGATGGGCTTGGACCTTAAGTGATGCTAAAATTAGGAGAAATGACCTTCTCCAGGCCATGGGATTGGTGAGAGCCGGGCTCTGCCAGCACCTCGGGCATCGGTGCCAGTGCCACGGCTGTGCCCAGCCTCTGAGCCCTGAGCCTTGTGATTCCTGGCCAAAAGTGGGCAGCTGCTCCCATCTCACCTCCAGAGCAGGCTGAGGTGAGCCAAAATAACTCAGCCACAGGGAAGGCAGAGTCAGAAGCAGGCTGGGGCTGGCAGCTGGACAAACCGGAACATTGGTCCTGTGCCTTTCCAGGAGCCAAATCCCATTTCCTCAGGCAGTGCTGGAACAGCTCTGGATTTACTGGATTGGCACACAGGGTTTATGCTGCTAGAAGAGAAGGAGTGGGTCCCTGCCAAACACCTCTCACATGGAAGATGGGCCAGGTTATGCTGACATGTCAAAGGTTCCCAGGCAGGCAGAAGTTCACATTTCCTGGGGAGAGAGCTGGTGAGCCAAGGATGGTGAGAGCACCTCGGGGAGCCCTGTGGGCTCCTTTCAGCAGGCCCAGCAGGGTCAGAATTTGGGCAGGCACTGGAAATCCTCAAGGGAGACAATTTAAAAATGACCTTCCAAGCAGGGTGTGTGGGTTTGTGGCTGCACTAATGGCCTGCAGAACCCCGAGCACCGATTGATTGTGCTGCAAGCTGCTGAATTAGAGTCAGGCTTCTGCTTAATCATGCCAAATTCCACCCCCTTGCTTCCCTTTCCACGCTGTGGCATCGAAGAATCAACGCTAAGTCCCATTAGTGACTCCTGTTTGGGCACCCAGCACTGAGCAGGGATCAGGATTTGAGTCTCATCCTTTTGAAGGAGCCTAACAGGGATGGGAGCTGGGAGTTTTCTCTCCAGACTAAAGTAGTGGCTGATTTCTTGTCCAGTTGCTAAGAGGGGAGCTGGGAGCTCTGAGTGCCACACTGAGCTTTGCTGGAGCTGTCCTGAAAGGCCACGGGAGTGAAAATCTGCTGGAAATACTCCTGTCAATGCCTTCCAGAGCTACCTACAACCAGAGAGCAGAGAAAATTAAGAGAATAAAAAGCAGTTCTATTTATGGAAGGGCCTTCAGGTACATTTAGGGCAGACAAAGCCCCCCAGGGGCTGCACCCAAAATGGACAATGGTCACGGGTTTGCACACTTTGATCAGTTTGGGCCATTTGCACATTGGGGCTTCATCTTCCAATGACAGCTCCAGGTAATGAAGTCATTGACCCCAAGTTTGCTGCCCCAACTCACTTTTGTTTCCATCTCTCAGGCCTGAGGCAGTGAGGTGTCCTTGACTGCCAGGCCTGGAGAGGAATTGTTGTGTCTGCCCAAAATGGGGAAGCAGCAGCAGCTCACACTGTGTGTGGAGTTTGGAGTTACACACTAAAGAATGGCAGTAGAATTGCAGCTGCTGCTGTTTCCAAAAGTGATGGAGAATTTGGCTGCCTTCATGTAATTTTGAAAAAAAAATCTTTAAGATATTTGATGTTTGCTATTGAAAAGAGAATAACCATGTTTTTAAAAACTAAATCCCTTTTTAAGGAGTTTAGAGGGCCCAGTGGTGGCTTCCTGCAGTGGGAGAGGCCGAACTTGCTCACAGCTCTGCGAGCTTCTTTCTCCCCTTCTCTTTTATACATTAGAATCAGGTTATTAATAACTCTTTTTAAATAGAGCAGGATTTATTTTCTTCCAGGGGTAGGGAAGAACTCTTTAATTAAAGGTGAGTGCTGCTGGCTGAGCTGCTGCCAGGGGTGCCCGAGGTGTGTCCCACCCTGCTGTGCCCCCCTGGAGCTGGGTGTGGGGGGAGAGCAGTCCCATGTCCAGGTCTGCAATTGAGAACTTTGGGAATTGGGAGATAAAACTGGGAATTTGGGAATCGTGGCTCGCTGGGCACTGCTATTCCTGTCTGAGGGTTGGATTTGTGAACTTTCCCAGCACGAGGGGAGGCAGCTCCCAGCGTATCCCAGCAGCCCAGGGCTCCAGGTGCACCCACAGAACCCTCCAGCCTTAATTCACACAGGGTATAAAAGCCTGGGGCTTCTCTCAGCCATCACCAGCACAAGCTGTGGGCTGGTGGAAGTGATGGAATCCTTGCCCCAGCACCAGTCTGGCTCCTTTTATTGTTCTGTACTGGTTTGGCTGGTTAGGCTTCCTTGGGTAGAGGGAGAAAGGGAAGCCCAGAGGAAGCCTTGACATATTTGGCTCGATGATTCAGCCTTGCACATCCTGGAAAAAATGCAGTTTGCTGGCCTGCAGGCTGGAAAGGTGAGGCTTTTCCTGTGGAAAGGTGAGGTTTGGCCATTGTGACCTGTTCCCATGAGGTGTCACACGGCAGCTCATGCCTTGGACAAAGCACATGCAAAGCCTGTTATGGAGCTGTGGAATTGAGCCTGATCACATTGAAATTGGGTCATCTTTTATTAATGTCACTTTTTCAGATCCATGGGAGCGATGCAGACCCCAGAGGTGGAAATAGAGAGCCTGGGGATGTGTCTGGTGGGGTGTGAGCTGAGCAGAGGGGACAGCTCGAGGTGTGCTGTGTCACCAGATGGAGAAACCCTGACACGAGCTAACTGCTGGAGCATCTCCCCAGCACTCACCCACAGGCAACCTTAACAAAACACACCAACTCTTCCCAAAGAAAAACAACTCCCAGTTGCCTTTCTCTTTTGGAAGCGGGCTGGAAGTCAGGCAGCTTTTCATCTCGGGAGAGATGCTTTTTAAAAACCGTGTGTGAAGTGCATTCTCAGGGAGGACTGGGTGCTGGGGAGGCTTCCCAATGCCAGAGCTGAGTCAAGCCACAGCTTTCCTGGCTGGGGAGAGTGCTGGCAATCCTGGCAGGGCACAGCATCCTCTGGAAGCAGAAAGGGTCCCTGGAAGTGGTGCCATTCCCTGGTGAGGCTGTCCCAGCACCCACAGCAGCCTCACCGCTGCTGGTGACACATTGCTTTGCTCCTGCTTTGCTTAGCACAGGAAGGTTGCACAGGTCAGGTAAAGTTTCTAAAATCACTTAATGAAAGGATTCCTGCCTTTTGCAGCCTTGGAAAGGATCCCTTTGGAGCAGCAAGGAGAGGAAGTGCCTGTAGTTAAGGAGAAATGTGGACAGCGCTTGGGGCACTGTGGTGATGAGTGATGAGTGGGAGCCTGCACAGGGAAACAAACACATTTAGCACAATAAATCCAATCTTTTCAAGCTTTCCCAGGAGATGGGCCTTGCTGGAGGGAGCAGTGGAACCCTGGGCCTGTGCCACAGCACAAGAGCAGTGCCACCACACCTCCTGTCCTGATTCATGGAGGGGGGATTAATCCGGAGAAGAGAAAGTTTCTGATGCTTGTTAAAATTTGGCTGAAGCTCCGAAACTCAAGGGTTTACATGTTTTCCAAACTGGTGGGTGGTTCATTCTAATTCTGGATATGCAGTTTATTCACATACACAACTAATCCTTTTCGAATCCTGTTAAGTTCTTGTTCTTCTCAGTATCCTGTGGCAATAAGTTCCAGCAGCTAATTGTGCTTGTGTTGAGCTCCCTTGATCCACTTTACTCATGCTTGCTTTAAAATTTAAGTGTTGTTCTGAGAAGCTTGGTAATTTTTTTAATTTTTTTTTTTGTTCTGGGAGATAATCTGTGTTCTTGATCCCATTTGTGGCAACAAAAAAAATTGGAAAAAACAGGGAAATTTTGTGCCTCAGTTTCTGTGGCAGCTTGGAAAACACAAGGAATGGCTCTGTAACCAAGGCAAGAGCAGTGATTGTGGTTTGTAGGTGAAGCTGGAGAAAATGCTGAGTGAAAAACCAGAAACTACAGAAACTGAGCTTCCTTCCCAGGCTTTTCCAGTATCTCTGAATTTCTGAGTTCTGAAAAAAAAAAATAAAAAGAAGAATGCATTATTTCTGTATTTCTGGCCATAGGAATTGTTTTAATTTTTAAAAGAAGGAAACAAATGCTGGGTGAAGAGATGATGCAAACCCTCACCCTCCACTGCAGCATTGGCCCCAAAATTCGGATTCTCATGGATGAATCCTGGTCTCCTCTAGCTGGAAGGATTCTCCTGGAGACCTGAAACATTTCTGATCATTCTCCCTCCCTTTGCTGGCTTGCACTCCAAGGTTTGTGCTGCACACATCAGCTCAGGAATGGCCATTCCCCCTCACAGGGCTGGCCTGAAAATCCTCTGTCCTTTTGTCCCCTGGATGGGGAGATCTGAGCTGAAAACACCACCCCTGATTAAATCCTCCAAGAAGCAGCAATTCTGTGTGCTCATTACTCAGTTCTGGCTATGTTCTGCTTAATAACTAAACACTAATTAGCTCCACAGTTTTGCTACTATACTTATAATAGCCCCCATTAAAGTTATGGGGTTTTTAGGCAGTAATGGCTCACAGAGTAATTAACGAGCAAGAGGCTTTTCTTTTATTACTACCTTTATTTTTAGCCTGTGCTTTACAAGGCTGTTCTGCCAAACACCAAAAATCTTAGACAGAGGCTTGGAGTGCCCATCCCCTGCCAAGCAGGGTGGAAAGGAGCAGGGACGAGTGTGGAGCTCGGGACTGCTCCAGAATCCCAAAATTCCAGCCTGGTTTGGCTTGGAGGGAACTTAAATCTCATCCAGCCCCACTCCCTTCCATGGGCAGGGAAACCTCCCACTATCCCAGGTCAGTCCCAATCCCATCCAGGCTGGCTCCTTGTCCTGACCCAGCCTTGTCCCCGGTGTCTGCTGGGCTGGGACCACCCCGTGCCTCAGTTTCCCCCTCTGGGCACAGGACATCCCTGCACTCACATCCCTGGGGTTGATTTCTGTGCCCGAGCCTGGCTGTGAATTCAGAAGGGGTTTTGGGTCACAGGGGTTGAGGTGGGCAGAGCAGAGGCACCAACTCTGTCTTGTGCCACCCCAACATCATTTTTCAGCCCTGTTGCAAAAGTGAAAGGATTTAGTGTTTAGATTTTGGGAGGGAAAGGCTTTTGGAGAGAATATCCTGAAGTGTGTTTCTTTTCTTTGCAAAGCTTTTGTTGCAGCTTTTGGCAGCGTTTGTTTGTTATTTCCTGCTTGTTTGGAGCACAACAAAGTATTTGCTGGGTTTGTTTGGGGATTTTTTGGGTGTGTTTTCCCCACATCCAGACAGTGTTTTTACTCCAGTGAGATGTACAGGTACAAATTCAAATCAAGCCCTTCTTTAGTCTAACATTTTCTAAATCACTCCTCTTCAGTGTGGGCAAACCAAGGATTAATGACACTGGGGCTGAGCAGCCCCAGAGGAGGAATGAAGGTAAAAGTGACTGTAAAGGCTGCAGATCAAATCACTCGTTCCTATGGCAAGTGTCAGAGCTGATGCCAATTAACTTGATTTAAAAAAAGAACCTTCAGTGTTTAATAATCCAGCATGTTACTAACACGTGGCTCCAGGATTTATTAAAGCTTTTTTATTAGATCAGTGCCCTTTCCATGTTGTCATTCCTCGACACCATTGCCCTCTGCCGGAGGATGGGGATCTCTTTCATCATGTGGCACCCGACTCTTCCCAAAACCGAGCAAAATTCCTTTGTTTTAGGAGTGCTTTAACCCCCAAATCACTTAGAGTTGAGCCAGCGATTTGTGGCTTTCATCTCACTTTTCAAAAGTGAAAAAAATAATGCACAATACTTTCTGCAGTGGAAAATCGAGTTTGATTGTTTTAATTGATGTTTAAATTTGTTCCTCCTCCTTCGTTTCCCAGGGGAAGAGGAGGTAAGAGAAGTTTAAAAGTGACAATCTGAACGAAGCAGGTTTTGTTTCGAACTATTTCAGTGGGAGAAGGAGAGTGATGTTCTGATGGGGAAGGGGTAGAGGGAATGCTTTGAAGAGCAGCATCATTTTTCCCAGGCCAATTTTTGTCTTGTGCCACCAACAGCAACAAAAAATCATCACCTGGCTTTGGCAACAAGGGAATTTTGGGATTTAGGGCAAGCTGTGACTCCTCTCAGCAGCGGTGTAAAATCACAGGCTCCCATGCAATTCCTGCCTGGTGTTGTTCAGGAGGAAATGGATTTCACCTTTGGCCCCTTTGGCCCCTGATGAGAGGGGGGAGCGTGGCTTTGTGACCCTGAGAGCCCTGGGTGCCATCAGGGCGTGGAGAGGGAAGCTTGAAATGCTCTGGATGGAGACTTCCCAGTGCTCCCTTATATCCCAAAGGAATTCTTACCACGTCCTTCAGCCAGGATCATCAATAAAAGCAAATCCCTTCAGGAGTGAGCGGTGAGGAAATGCTGCAGAGCAGAGCCCGTGGTGCTCCCTGGATGTTGCTGGGCAGCTCAGGGGGCAGAGCGTGGCCAGAACTGGGCTCAGGCTCTGGCCCCATGTCCCTGCCAGCCACCCATCATCATCTGGGACACCCCCTGGGCTCGTGTCCCTTTGGGGACATTGGTGACACACTGCATCTGAGCCACATCTACACTGACAGTGCAAAGGGAGTTCAGCCAGCTCCAGGGGGACAGGGAAGGGAGCACTGGAACATTCCCTGTGCCTGGCAGCTGGGAAGGGAGCACTGGAACATTCCCTGTGCCTGGCAGCTGGGAAGGGAGCACTGGAACATTCCCTGTGCCTGGCAGCTGGGAAGGGAGCACTGGAACATTCCCTGTGCCTGGCAGCTGGGAAGGGAGCACTGGAACATTCCCTGTGCCTGGCAGCTCTCCCTGCCAGGCCACGAGTGGGCTGTGCTGGCCCTGGGCAGCTGCAGCTCCTCAGTGAGCGAGCAGGGAGCTGCTGGATGCTCCGGAGAAACGGAAAGGGAGGGAGGCTGGGGACAGAGCAAAGCAGGAATCCCTGCAGCCTGCTCACTCTCCCCTGTGCTGAGGGGCTGGGGAGCAGAGCAGCCCCCCAGCACAAAGGGGCCACTGTTCCAGCATGGCAAGCTCAGCCTGTCCCGTGGGATGAGGCTGAAGTGAGCCTGGATGGGCAGGCGGAAAAAGCACCTTAAGGTAGGGGCACTGTGTCTGGAGGGAGCTGCCCATGACAAACAGGGCATTTGGTGATGCCAGCCCACTGTGGCAGCTTGCCAGGGTCCCAGACCCCCATGCCAGGGTCCCAGACCCCTCTGCCAGGGTCCCGGACCCCTCTGCCAGTGTCCCAGACCCCTCTGCCAGGGTCCCAGACTGCCCCTGCCAGGGTCCCAGACCCCTCTGCCAGGGTCCCAGATCCCCCTGCCAGGGTCCCAGACCCCTCTGCCAGTGTCCCAGACCCCCCTGCCAGGGTCTTGGACCACCCAGGGCAGCCAGAGGGATGCCCTGGATTCCGACATGAACCTGCATTTCTCCACACCTGCCCCATGCAGCCAAGGAGAAGCCAGCTCTGGGAAAATATTTGCATGAGTAGGGTGGCACCAAGATCTGAGGGGATTTAAGGAGGGGATCTGCTGACCCCCAGATCACTGTCAGTGGGAGAGCAGTGCTTTTCCCAGAGCATCCTGCTCCCTCTGCAGTATCCCTGGGCTCTGCCTGCCTGCTCTGCAGCCCTTTTAGCCTCCTCTAATGCGTGTCCCCACTTGGGAGCAGCAGCACTAAAGTGCTACCCGTGTTTGCAAACTGCCCAGGGTGCGTGGCAGCCCCGCTAAGTGCTGCGCTTTGCTCGCCGGGCTGAAACCCAGTCTGCTTAAATCTTGTATGTGCTCGTGCTGCATCAAACTAAGCCATTGTGGCACTTTAATATACTCCAGGCACAGCACCTCCGAGAGGGAACCAACCTGAGCAGGCTGCTGGAAGCCTGAGCTAAAACTGGCTGTGCTGGAGCTGCCAGCAGGATGGGCTGAGCTGGGGGAATGCTGATGGGAATGCTGCCTTTTTCCAGGTCTACCTAAAACAGAGAGCAGACAGAATTAAGAGAATAAAAAGCAGTTCTGTTTATGGAAGGGCCTTCAGGTACATTTAGGGCAGATGAAGCCCACCCAAAATGGACAATGGTCACGGGTTTGCACACTTTGATCAGTTTGGTCCATTTGCACATTGGGGCTTCATCTTCCAATGACAGCTCCAGGTAATGAAGTCATTGACCCCAAGTTTGCTGCCCCAACTCACTTCTGTTTCCATCTCTCAGGCCTGAGGCAGTGAGGTGTCCTTGACTGCCAGGCCTGGAGAGGAATTGTTGTGTCTGCCCAAAATGGGGAGGCAGCAGCAGCTCACACTGTGTGTGGAGTTTGGAGTTACAGACTCAAGAATTGCAGGATCACAAATAGATGAAAAATAGAAAAGCTAAAATCCTAAGGCACCAGGAAAACCAGAGGGTCACATCTCTGTGCCCCAGGAGCAGAGGAGCAGCCACTCCGAGGGCTCTGCCTGGTCACGGGAGAGGATCTGGGGGGTCACAGCGTGGGCTGATGTGTCACAGTGTCACAGCCTCTGGTGTGGTTGTGGCAGTCTCTGCTCCTTCCATGGGCTTGGCTGGCTTGAGGGGAAGGCTCAGACTGGTCCCACTGGGAAGGCTCAGATCCCACTGGGATGGCTCAGATCCCACTGGGATGGCTCAGATCCCACTGGGATGGCTCAGACACTGAGGCATTGAGCAGCTTTCCCTCACCTGGCAAGAGGGACTTGCTTGACAAGGGGATGCAAAGGGAAGGCGAGGCCCTGGACACCCAGGAGGCATCTCCTGGAGAGGTGGGACCCTGCTGCTGCTCCCTGCCTCGGTGGGGTCCGTCCTTCCCGAGGAGAGCTCCGGTACCTTCTCTGCCTACCGGCCTTTGCTCTGTGTTGCAGGTTTCCTTCCACATGAGTCCCTGAGGTTCCTGCTGGCAGCCCAAGCAGTGCCCTGCAGAAGTGCCCTCCTGCTCCCGGGCTCAGCAGCTGAGGCCCCTCCAAACCTGCTTCTGCAATGGGTGGGTTGTAAGCACTGGTAAGACCCACGAGTCGTGTCGCCTTGGCTGCTCTCTCCCTCCCCTCTCGCGCTCTCTCTCTCTCTCTCTCTCTCTCTCTGTCCTTGCTCCTTCCTGCCCATTTATTTCTGTTCTCCATGTGCTCTGCTGTTCTGTCTCTGGGGTTTTCACTGTCAGGTAATGAGGAGCTGTGGGCCCAGTCAGTCTTGGAGATGCCGAAGAGACGAGACATCCTGGCTATCGTGCTGATAGTTCTGCCCTGGACGCTCCTAATCACCGTCTGGCACCAGAGCACCATTGCTCCACTGCTTGCAGTGCACAAGGGTGAGAGAAACCAAACCAGCCCATGCCAAGCCCGTGCATCCCCCCTTCGTCCTCATCTCCTCTCTCATTCCATCTCTCCATGGCAGCCATGCTCATCTCAGCTCCCAGACCATGCCCATGCAGGAGCCTCCCCACCTCTGCTGTGGGAACAGCCCGCTGCTCGTGGGGGTTCTTCAGAGGCATCAAACTGCACGCCATGGGATGTGCTCGCTGTGCTTGGAGAGCTCTTTCTGGCCTCAATCCAGAGTGCTGCTTCTCCGTGTTCCCCAGAGAGGATTCCCTCCCTGCTGGCCTTTGCAGAACTCTGCACACAAAGTTATTCCGGCAGGAAAGCTGCAAAGGAGGGAGCAGAGGAAACAAAGCTGACACTCGAGACAGCTGCTCTGGGAGGAGTGAGGCTGAGAGCACTTTTTAAGGGAAGCAGAAAAGCAGTGCTCTTGCACTTGAAGGAGAAGGCAAGAGCCAGATCTCACCTGCCTGGGGGAGTTAAAGGGCTCTGAGAAGTCACACATGGCAGTAAATACAGCTCTGGTCCAGATCAGGGGCCTCCAGGGAACCCTTTTGGCCAGCAGCGTCCCAGTGTGGTCCTGTTCTTGGCACAGCAGCAATATCTAAGGGCCATGGGGACTCTTGGGGGCTGGAAGGAGCCACACTGCCTTCTGCCACCTTCTTCTTGGTTCTGCCCTTCTGCTGTGGCCAGGCTGCTCTGGGGGAAGAAGGCCAGCGCATTTTCAGGACCTTGTCATCCTCTTGGTCCCTTTCTCTGAGGGATTCTCTCCCCTTTCAGTGTTTGTCCCCATCCTCCATAGCTGTTTATGCCTTTGCTGGACACTCTGATGTGCAGTTTGAGTTGCAGGAAGTTCAGTCTGTCCTGAGCAGTTTTCCCTTTCTCCTGACAGACACCTCTGAGGCTTTGGGCAGGGAAAAATGACTCTGATCCCTTCTGGAAGGTGGGGCAGTGTTTCAGAGGATGAGGGATATGAAAGAGGACTTTAAAGATGAGTAGAAACGCGCTGCCTGTCTGTACAGCAGTTTGATCACTGCTCTAAAATGTGTTTTCTGTGAATGGCCTCTGCAGTTACAGCACAGAGACTGCTCCAATGGCTCGGTCAAGAACTCACCAATGACTTTGATGAGACACTTCTCTGCTTCTCAGAGCCCCCAGTGGAAAACAGACACCTGAAAGCTCTTGAGAGGCATCATTTTGTTCTTGTGAGGCGTTTCTGAGACGCTCTGCTCACAGATGCTGAGATGTGCCCCTGGAGATGCCCAGAACAGCAGCACTGCCCGTGCCAGGGCTCACAGCTGAGCCTTTGACCTGCAGGGCTGTGCAAACTGTCTCGGGCACCGTCCTGGCTAATCACATTCGTGTCTGTGTCCAATGCATTTCGCAGATTTATTTCTGCATCGATTCCAGCGCTCTCGGAGAGCTCTGCTGTGTGAGGCTGAGGTGCTCTGCAGTGCACAGGGCCTGACAGCAGCCTGTGCCCTGTTCCCTCCCCCAAATATCCACCCCCCTTCTGTCAATGCCATGGGGTACAAAGCCTTCATCTGGTGTGGGTATCAAAGTCTGTGCTGCTGGAAGAATAACCTGCTATGAAAAAGCCATGGGTAGTCTCCTGCTGGGTCAGATCTAATGGCCCTCTGTTCCTGCTCTTTCTCATCTCAAGTTCCTGGTTAAAAAAAAATATATAATCAATGGCTCAAAGTGTTCTGTGCCCACTGGAGAGGCAGCCTTACATCCTGAGTGGGGGTTCCCCTTCATCTCTGCAGACCTTGGCGTTCCTGCTGCTCTGCAGTGGAAAATGTGGAAGTTGCACCCTGGAAAAGCGGCAGGTGTGTCAACACTGGTTTTCCTTGAGCTGATTGTGAACAATTTGCAGGGATTTTGTATGTTTGGATCAGAGTATCTGATCTTTAGGCTGTTCAATGCTCACAGCTGCACCCCGGAGGGGGCTGCTATGTTCAGAGGCTGGAGGGGCCTTTTTGAGGCAGGGGAAAGTCTCTGCAGGAAAAAACCTCTACAATTATAGGCTTTAATTTCCTCTCTCCATTTCTGGATTTGAAATGTGTCTTTCCCCCCTTCTCCTGTCTGTCAGAGAGCAGTGGGGCACTGCAGTGTCCTGCCCAGACTGTGCTGCTGGGATCTTCACTGGCCTGGTGTTTTCCACCAGTTTTTATCCTGCCTCCCAGTCCAGGTGCTCCAGTTCCTGAGTGCAGATCTGTGAGTCCTGCCCCTCTGGGCATGGTGCCCAGAGCACTGGAGCTCTTCAGAGGTGATGGACCATCAGTCCACGTGGTCATTCTCTTTATCTAGAAGAACTTATCTACAAGTTTATGTAGCACTTACTCTTTATCTAGGACTTGCTCTACAATCCTGTCTCTTCTGGGTGCTTTCTGAAGCTTTTTGTTGTCAGCACTCAGCCCAGTTCTCCTGGACTCTCTTTTATTCTTCGGTGCTGATTTTCTAGCGGCACAATCTTCTTTTCTCACGTGTGTTTGTCCCTGATGCCTTTATTTATCCGTGCCCTCACCCACGAAAGCCTCCACCCGAGCCTGTTTCCTCTCCTGGCGGGTGACCCGGGGAGTGCCGGCCGCCCGAGCCCACGCGGCTTTCTCTTCTCTCCATGCCCTTGCCCAGATGATGGTGGTGACTCCCAGCGTGATCTTGCTGCAGGCTTGGACTCCAAGGAATACTGCCTGTCGGACCGGGACATAGTGGAGGTGGTGAGGACAGAGTACGTTTACACGCGCCCGCCCCCGTGGTCGGACACGCTGCCCACCATCCACGTGGTCACCCCCACTTACAGCCGGCCGGTGCAGAAGGCAGAGCTGACCAGGCTGGCCAACACCCTCCTGCACGTGCCCAACCTGCACTGGATCCTGGTGGAGGACTCGCAGCGCCGCACGCCGCTCATCACCCGCCTGCTGCGGGACACGGGCCTCAACTACACGCACCTCAACGTGGAGACGCCGCGCAACTACAAACTGCGAGGGGACATGAGGGACCCCCGCATCCCCCGCGGCACCATGCAGAGGAACCTGGCCCTCAGGTGGCTCAGAGAGACCTTTAACAAGAACAACAGCCAGCCCGGGATTGTTTACTTTGCTGATGATGATAACACCTACAGCCTGGAGCTCTTCGAGGAGGTGAGAACCTGCTGGAGGGGCGGGGGGATGGATGTGGCTGGTTAGCCTGGGGAGGGGGTGAGAGGTGCTGTGGGTGAGCTGAGCAGGTGCTGGGCCTCTCCTGACCTCTGGATCAGCCTTGGCTGCAGCTGTTCACTGGTTTTCTCCCGAGCTCTGTTACCCTGTGTGTTTGCAGAGTCAAAACATCCCATGGGAAGCAATGGGAACCCTGGTTTTTCTGTGGTGTGTGATCAGGAGGCAACTTCCATGGAAAGGGAGCTAGTGAGGAGCTGCCTGCCCCTGTGGGGAGCCTTGTTAGGGTTGGAACATCCCCTGCTGTGCCAAGTGCTGAGAAACCTCAGCCATCCTCCCTCCTCGCCTCATCCCGAAGATTTCCAGCTGATCTGGTGTTACCCACCTTCCTCCTCCACCACTTGGCTGTCTGTTAATTCCAGGCTGCTTTTATTTGGGGGATCCCTTACCTTCCCTGCCGTTGGCCTTTGCCTGTTCCTATCCCAGGGTTAAATTCCGTGTGCTCCGCACAGACCCCGGCTGAGGCAGCAGCCCCCCCTGAGCTGTGTCAGCACAGCCAGACCCTTTCCAGGACATCCTGTTCAGAGAGGTTCTCCGGGCTTGTCTCTGCCTTGCTGCACACAAGAGGAGCAGGAGTTTGTCAGAGATTTTGCTTCCCCTCCTGGAAAAGCAGAGCCCTCCCTGCACTGCCTGGGGGAGGGATGTCTCTGTGCCAGCAGACAAGTGCAGCTTTTCCCCCTGGAGCAATTCCTGTTCCAGCACTTGGGCATGGATGTCTCCCAGGCAGAGGGGCTGACACCTTCCCCTGGAAGTTTGCAGCCCCGGGGCTGAATTTCAGCATGTCCTGACAATCTGGTTGGGCTTGAGCAGGGGGAGCTTTTCCACGGGCTTTCCCAGCTTTGCTCTTGGTTCCAGTCCAGCTGGGGCTCAAAATGAGCTCATGTGTGCAGGCTTGAGTGGTCTTACAGTGCCAGGTACCTCACCTGCCTTCCAGCTCAGAAATTACTTCTGACTTACTTACTTACATCAGTTGTTCCCTTGCTCTCTTGAGGCCAAACTCTTGCAGGAAGGGACAAGAAAGGAGGATTGCTTCCTTCCCCACCAGCTGCCAGTTTCCATACCAGGGATCTCCTGTTTATTTCCTCATACATGCCTCTTTCCCCTCCCCGATGGCTCTCACTTTAGCTTGCACAGCCACAGGAGTACACAGGCTTTGAAAGCTGAAAGTGAATTCAGACTGAATCTCTTTCTTCCCCCGTCCCCTGTGAGGCTGGCTCTGGCAGCATCTTGAGACAGACTCCTCACATGAATAAAGCAGAAAGGGTTCCTTCATTCACTCGTGTGCTGTGCTCGTAGAGGCTTCTCCTCTCAGAGATGTCTCTGCAGTTAAGGTCACTGAGCCAAGGAAATGTGCTGTGAAATGCAGGAGACACACATTATTGTTCCCTGTGGACAGGGGCTGCCGTTAGCAGCTGTATAATGCACAAGGGCGAGTGCCAGAGCTCTTCTGCTCTCGTTTGCAGTAATTAGCAGTGATGAGATTAGCTCTGGGAGATCCCAGATCTAAGAGTGAGCTGAGAGCAGAGCGGGAGGCTGAGCCTGAGCAGGGCAGGGTGCTGGGGGTGAGTGGCATTCAAAGCATCTGCCTTGGCAAGTGCGGGTGGCCAAAGGGGCCCCTGGTGGCTCTGCCCCATTTCTGGTGACCACAGGGAGCAGAGGCAGCCACTGTCATTCCACAGGGCAGGAGCAGAGAGGCAGGACTGTCCTGCCTGCTGGGAATGCCTGGAGAGGGAATGCCTGGGAATGCCTGTGCCTCCCAGCTGCCCCCAGGCTGGGAGCTGCACTGCCTCACTCTGGAGATGCCCAAAAATATCAGACCCACATTAGTCCGTTTACATATTGGGATTTAACTGTCTAATTACAGCTTCAGATTGTGAGTTCCCATCCTCTTGTTCTCCCTTCACCCCACTGTTGCTTGTGCTTTGGGGTCTGAAAGTTGTCCTTGGTCCTCAGCAGGAAAGGATTTGTTTTGTGTCCCTGCTCTGTGAAGAGAGCTCACTAGCCCTTAACTTGAGGCTCAGAACTGCACCTAAGCAGCACAGAATCTGAAATACATGAAGGCTACAGCCTAAGGTGTAGGAAGGCAGACCCCACATCTAAGTGGGCAGTTCTGTATAAGGAAAGAAGTTTCAATTTACCTCTAGACATATTAGGAACTTTAGCTAGAACTTTCCTTGCTTCTCTCACATCAATTGGCTCAGAGTCAAGACAGAAGCACCTGTTGGGACTTTCTGGATGCTCTTCAAAAGCTGTCCCTGTTGCTATTGGCAGTTTGCCAATTAAGCCCTCCTTGATCATTAAATAGATAAGTGAGAGAACAAAGGTGCTCAGGGCGTTCTTGAGATATTGTCCAGGTACATGGACTTGTTCCTGATACTGTGTGCAGCTCTGTTATTTGTTTTTTTATTCTTTTCTTTCTTTTATTAAAACCTTTTTACTTTTCCAAGACAAACTCCACCGTGCCCATCTCTCTAAATTTTTTAAAGCCATTTCTCTGCAAGGGCTGCACCCTCAGATGTAGGAGAATTGTGGACAGTCAGGAGAGATCTCCGGAGTCTGGGCAGCTCTTGGAACGTGCAGTTTATTGCACAGGGTCATGAGTACAAGAGCTCTGGTTAAAGCTGCCAGCCACAGCTGGAAGCGTGCCCAAGAAAGAGAGAGCAAGAGCAAGAGAGAGAGAGAGAGGCAAAGAGGCCTAAGTTCTTGTTACATTTTATCTCTTTTTGTCTTGAATATGAAAATTAGCATATCAACCAACCAGTAAAAGACCCAGATCCTATAGAATTTACATACAGCCTGTAAGACTTTCTACATTACCATACTGTGTTACATTTTAAACCCTAAAAGCTACTTTCCCTTTTTCTCTTCCCTGCCACATTGGCAGGATCCCCCCATCCTTTGGACCCTTGGCATCCCTTTATTTGCTTTATTTGTTCAATCCAGAGGGATTCTCCTTCAGCTGGCTCAACCACTGTTTTCTGCTTGTTCAGTAACCAACGGCTCAGCATCTTACATCTCAAAGCTCGCCTTCATTTCTATAATGAGAGTATAGGTTTCATACTCCCAAAATCTTTTGCCAAGTAATCATATTTATCAGGCTTTCCCGTTTCATCCTTCCCAACACTCGGAGGTATTGGAGGGCATGGGTGTTGCTGTGAGCCTCGCCCGAAAAGACACAGGGAAATCAGGAATTTGGGGAGATCAGAGCAGCAGGGAGAATCCCCTGCTTTGTTTATTACTTCCTATTATATACTGCCAGCAAGGTGACCATGGATTGGAGAGTGGCATTCCCACCTCTCATCCACATTGGTCAAAGGGACTGTCACACAGCCTTGTCTGTCCCAGCAAGGAATGTGACAACCATGGCAGTGTTTATAGAGCACAGCTGGTATATCACAGTGAGCTTAGCTAGATAAGGACACACTCAGGAGACAGAGATCTGAGTTCATGAGAGCAGCCGGCAGGAGAGCAAGAGCCCAATTTATTTACAAAACTCAGTTTTATACATTTCTTATGTAGCCTGTGGATTGGAGGATGGAATTCCACCTCTCAATCCACACTGGTCGAGCTAACTGTCAATCACTTTTTCCCTCCCACCTAGAAATATGTGAACAATGAAAGGCAGTTAGCAAAACATGGCCAGTGTTTTGTAAGGAGCGTGAGAAGCTGCACACCTCTGCTTTAGTATGAACGCTCAGGAAACTAGGAAGATCTATGGGTAACACTGGTGTTTACATGGAAGGAGCGTGAGAAGGTGCAAACCTACTTCAATATGAACGCTCAGCAAAGTGGGAAAATCTCATGGCAACACACGGGCATGGGCTGCCAAGGCAGGCTCAGCTCAGTGTCCCCGTGCTCGCCCGCAGATGCGCAGCACCAGGAAGGTGTCGGTGTGGCCCGTGGCCTTCGTGGGCGGCCTGCGGTACGAGTCTCCCAAGGTGAACGCGGCGGGGAAGGTGTACGGCTGGAAGACCGTGTTCGACCCGCACCGCCCCTTCGCCATCGACATGGCCGGCTTCGCCGTCAACCTGCGCCTCATCCTGCAGCGCTCCCAGGCCTACTTCAAACTGCGCGGCGTCAAGGGCGGCTACCAGGAGAGCAGCCTGCTCCGCGAGCTGGTCACCCTCAGCGACCTCGAGCCCAAGGCTGCCAACTGCACTAAGGTACAGCTCGTCCTCGCGCGGGTGGGGCGTCGCTGCCACAAACAAAATGAGCAGTGCTGGCTCTGTGAATTCTCAGGAGGCTAGAGAGAGAGATTTGTTCAAAATGCTTCATGTGCTATTTACAGAGACCAGTGTGATTGGATGGAAAGGTTAACACTTCTTCAACCACATTGGGTAAGGCAGAGGGACAGCAAGAAGTGCCTCTTCTAAAAAGGAATGAATAACATAGATATAGTTAAGAAAATATCTCCTTTTCTTTACAGCAAATTGCCTGGGAAAGAAATTTCACAAGCCAAAGCATCTCAGACCTGAAATCAGGGCTACAGGGTGGGGAGGGCTGAGGAGGCAGAGTGTGGGCCCAACTTTCTGAGGCCTGAGAATTGCTGGGTTTCCCAAGGGACTTTTTCAGCGGTTTTCTCCTTTCCACCTACCACGCAGGAGACTGAAGTTTGATTCCTCAATGGGGACCAATACCCAGAAATGCTATGGGAAGGATAGTTATTTACACAAAGCTGCCTGGGAAAGGAGAAAACTGCTGGAAAAGTCCCTCGGAAAACCCAGCAATTCTCAGGCCTCAGAAAATCAGGCCCACAGCACAGGGGGAAGAAACCCCATGGGTTTCCCCATCATTCCAACACTTTGTAGAGTCACAGAACGTCCTGAGTGAAAAGGGACTCACAAGGGTCATCCAGTCCAACTCCTGCCCCAACAGTCCCACCCTGGGCATCCCTGGGAGCACTGTCCAAACACTCCTGGAGCTCCTGGGGCCGTGCCCATTCCCTGGGGAGCCTGGGCAGTGCCCAGCACCCTCTGGGGAAGAACCTTTGCCTGCTCTCCCACCTAAACCTGCCCTGGAACAGCTCCAGCTGTGTCCTCAGCAGAGAGAAGAGGGGTCAGTGCCTGTCCATCCACTGCCCCTCATGGAGAAGTTGCAGGTGGCTGTGAGCCTCCCCTCAGGCTCCTCTTCTCCAGGCTGCTCCTCTGTGTTTGGAGGGAGCACAGCCCCATTTCATGGAAGCTGGGAATGGGGGATTATGCCCTAAAATGTGTGCAGGGCACTTAATCTCTCTCAGCTGCAGGCTGGTAGTGGTTTGCATAAGCCTTGAAATGCAGTCTCCTCTCTCCTCTAACTGTTCTTCTTTCTTACATTACCCCCAAAAAACATTATTTTCAGGGTGGGCTTTCCTGTGGCCTCTCTGATCCCCTGGAGCAGGGAATTCCATGGGAGAAATGTCAGTTATTTATTGTGAATTCCCGAGTGTGGGGTTGAGTGCAGTGACACTCTGAGGTTTGGCTCTGTGGGAGCTGTCACCCAGGAGGAGCAGCCACAGCCTCTCCTGGCTGCAGGGAGGGGCTGCTCACACAGTCTCTGCCTGGCTGCCACATTGTCTTCTCCCTCCTGACATCTGTGCAATGTCTGTGCTGTAGGTGCCCGCAAAAACCCGGATCTTTCTGCGTCAGAGATAATGCAGGAATGTTTTAGTGCCTGGGATATTGCTCTGAGCTCCAGGAAGCTCCGTTTGGGGGGGATTTTGCTGCTGCCAGCTGAGTGATCAGCGCTGCCTGCACACGGTGCTGGGTCAGGGAGCAGGAACCCTAAATAACACAGAAACCTCTGATGGTTCTTCTGCTGAAGACTCCCCTGTCTGAGATGAGAGATGGATCTGTCTGGGCTGACAGGGAGCGTGGGAGACACCAGGAGACAAAGCTGGTTGGAGTGACAGGCATCCATCACAGCCACAGAGGTGCTGTTGAGGGCTTTGAAGCTTTGTGAGTGGTTCCCTAAATTCTGGAGGTGTGGTGGGGGGTCCTTCTGAGATCAGAGACCCCCATGTAGCACTCTCACACCTTTGTTTGTTATAAACATCAGCCAGTCTGATTTAGAGAGCCTTTATTGTTTAATTACCTCAACAGAATTGTTCTTTTATTGCAAATAAGTTCTTCTTGCCAACAGCCCGTGTTGGATCCAGGTCTCCATCATTTTTGGGATAGGAAAGGAAATGTGACCAATACCCTTTGCCTGATTTCCATGTGCACTGCTCCAAAGCCATGGAAAAAAACAGGAATCTGAATGTTCAGCAGTGCTCTCACAAGGAATCCAGGAATAAGGAGGAGGAGCCAAGGGGAAGGAGCAGGTCTGGGTTTTATCTGATACCTGCTGTGGCTCTCTGAAGCCACATTTCTGTGGTTATGGCTGTCCAACGCTGGGACAAATAACCCAAGCAGTATCCCAAGAATGGGGAAAAAGATTGGATTAAAATTAGATCCCTGCTCCTGGGCACTGTGTGGAATTAAATGTGTTTTCAACAGGCAGGAGAGATGGACAGGCTGCTTTTACGCTGTGTACAGAAGATTGGGGGTGTTTACTCCACGTTCAGTTACTCAGTTTGGTCCTTTGTCCCTGCTGTAAATAATTCCTGTTGGAAGGAACCTGTGCTAAAAGGCTGGGGGTGGGAAATGACGGCCCTGGAGGAGCACGTGGAGGAAGGAAAATGTTGTTTCCAGGCAGGAGGATAAAAATGCTGCTGGAGCCAGGGCAGTGACACAGGTCAGGGACGGGGAGGAAGCAGCAGGGATTGCTGCCCAGCATTGGAAGCAGACTGAGTTTCTTTTCTTGGCTGGGCTGGGGAGAGCTGACAAGGTCTTTGTTGTGAGCTGAGTGCTGCCTGCCCCTGGCAGTGCAGCTTTGCAGGGTGGGCTCTGCCTTTCTGCTCCAGCACCAGCAGCCTCCATTCCCCTGGAGATGCCCAGTTCTGCTTTTCCCACCCATTTTCTTTCCCAGGGGAAGAGCCTGGGCCAGCTGCCTGGGAAAAGAGAAAACCGCTGAAAAAGTCCCTCGGAAAACCCAGCAATTCTCAGGCCTCAGAAAATCAGGCCCACAGCAAAGGGGGAAGAAGCCCCATGGTTTTCCCCATCATTCCAACACTTTGTAGAGTCACAGAATGTCCCGAGTGAAAAGGGACTCACAAGGGTCGTCCAGTCCAACTCCTGCCCCAACAGTCCCACCCTGGGCATCTCTGGCAGCGCTGTCCAAACACTCCTGGAGCTCCTGGGGCCGTGCCCATTCCCTGGGGAGCCTGGGCAGTGCCCAGCACCCTCTGGGGAAGAACCTTTGCCTGCTCTCCCACCTAAACCTGCCCTGGAACAGCTCCAGCTGTGTCCTCAAGAGAGAGAAGAGGGGTCAGTGCCTGTCCATCCACTGCCCCTCATGGAGAAGTTGCAGGTGGCTGTGAGCCTCCCCTCAGGCTCCCCTTCTCCAGGCTGCTCCTCTGTGTTTGGAGGGAGCACAGCCCCATTTCATGGAAGCTGGGAATGGGGGATTATACCCTAAAATGTGTGCAGGGCACTTAATCTCTCTCAGCTGCAGGCTGGTAGTGGTTTGCATAAGCCTTGAAATACAGTCTCCTCTCCCCTGTAACTGTTCTTCTTTCTTACATTACCCCTAAAAAACATTATTTTCAGGGTGGGCTTTCCTGTGGCCTCTCTGATCCCCTGGAGCAGGGACTCCCCTCAGTCTCCTCTTCTCCAGGCTGCTCCTCTGTGTTTGGGGGGAGCACAGCCCCATTTCATGGAAGCAGGACAGAGGAGCACCAAAGGCAGCTGTGGCTCCTCTGAGCCCGAGGTCAAAGCACAGGCTCCTCTGTCTCTCCTGTGCTCCCAGCACTTGTCGTGCTTTGCTTCTGTTCAACATAACCACACACCTGCTTTGCAGGGAGATTTACATTAAAAATTATGATGTGCTTAGACAGAGTCATTAAGGAGGGATCAGAGGAATGGGTAAGATAAGCACAGACATCTGTTCTCCAAAAATGCTGCCTTCCCTGTGTGCGCTGCTGGTGCTGGTAATATTGATCAGAATTCAGCCCACAAACGCACACTCCTGCTAAAAGCTGAAGTTTAGGTCGAAGATCACACATCCTGCATGTTTTGTTGGATTTGGGAACTGCCCAAAATAAAGGAGAAAGTAAAGAAAGTTGGTATTAATTGCTGAGGAGAAAGTTATCCCTCCTTATGAGGAGGGAAGGATTGGTTTCTCCTGGAGCTGTAAGGGCTTTGCAAGGGCTCCCTGTGTTGGGGGTTCTGCTGTTTGTGCATTTCCCCACGCCCCAAATCAAACCATCCTCTCCTCCATCCCTGGGCACAGCAGAGAGGTCTGAGGTTTGGCATTCCCGTGAGGCTGATGGAAGGGGGGGACATCCTGTGAGCACCCAGGGGAGCAACCTGCAGTGAGCTCAGCCAGGGGGGACTCAAGCAGAGACAGGGGCCCATGGGTGCCATTAATGCCACAGCTGGGGGAACATTTTCTGTCAGGCTGGAGAACGGGGAGCAGAGCTGCCCCTTCAGCCCAATCTCTTCTTTTTTTTCCCCTTCTCATTCTGTAGTTTCCATTTCAAACAATTCCTGAATCCCTCCTGGAGGGAGGAAAACCCTGTGATCCCCTCCCACTGCAGGTCGAACCCTCTGCTGTGGAGATGAAGCCTGGTGGTCTCCTAGATCTGTTTTGAGTCCTGTGATTCTGAATGGCAGGGCTGTAAATGAGTGAAAGGGTTTTGCAGTAAAAAAAACTTTTAAAAAACTTTTTTTGCAGTAAAAAACTCTTTTTTTGATTTTTAAGTGGGAGTCCCTTGGGTGATCTGTATGAAATCACTGCTCAGGAAAAGTCAGATATTTGGTCCCCCTCACTGTTCAGTCTCTTGTGAAAGAGCCAAAGCTTCTCTGAGGCACAAAACATGCTGTTTGTTGAAAAAAAAACAAGCACTGGCTGAAAGGAAAAGCAAATGTTTCTGTGCTAAATGGTGATCTACCTCCCACGTTAAAGAGCACAGCATGAAAAATGGTAAAAGCTGCTCTGTCAAGCTGCAGGCTCTGAAAATGGGTCCGTTTTAGCTCGTTTAATCTGCCTTTTTTGGCATTTGGCTTTGACAGTGCAGGAGTGGGATCCAGCTGGAGGGAGCACTGCTGGTGTGGCCCTCTGCTCTGAAGTGTGAGTGAGCCCCTGGGCCACGAGCAGGGCTGAGTGTGGAGCTCCAGGAGTGCAAGGGGCTCCCACCAGCTCTCTCTGAGGAGGAGAATTGTCAGGAATGATTTTTGGACGGCCTGGGATAATGACATGACTCTGGATATGATGCACAAATGAGAGCAATCCTTATTATTCTAAATTCCCCTTTTATACAGATGAACACAATTGGTCCTTAGAGCCCACACCCCTTTTGTAAACATCTTTTACCAGTAAACATGCTGGAAAAACACCACCTGCTGCTGGTTTTCACTGCCCGAGGACTGCTTAAATCCCTCCTGAAGATCTTCCCAGGCCAGAAGGAGAAAGTTGCTGGCCTGTCTTTCACACAGACCCTAGCAGTGCCTGAAGCCTGGAATTCAGACCATTGTCAGCACCCACAGAGAATTGGCTCCAGGAATTCTCCAGCACCTGATTTATCCTTTCCCCATCACTGCAGAGCCCTGAGAGCCCCGGGTGAGCCCTGCAGAGCCCTGAGAGCCCCGGGTGAGCCCTGCTGGGTTTTGCCCTTCCCTGCAGTAATTGCGGCAGCGTCGCTGCCGTGGGGAGAGCAGGGCTGGAACCAAGGGTGGCTTTGCTGGGCGGGCTCTGAAGTGCTTGTGGGGGATGATGAAATGGATTTTTAGACCCACTCCAGCCAGCAGTTGGTCTCTACTGCTTCAGTGTTAGCAGAGATTTAAGCTCCAGGCAGGAGGTGAGTGCTGAGATCAGAGATGATTTGGCCAAACAAGCTCCTCAGGAAGGTGCTCTGCTGGAACCGGGAGGGTTTGAAAGGGGCTTTGTTCATCCTTCAGGAGCAGAGCGTGGCCTGGTTTTTCAGGAAGGCAGGAGCTGGGTGGAGGGAGAGGTCTGCAGGATTCTGATCAGGGGATTGTCATGGCAACCAGAGGGAAACCCCGAGAGGTGGGAACAGCCAGGCACAGGTGAGGGGAAGCAGGAAACCTGCTCCGAGAGGATAAAGCTGCTCCCAGGAGAAAGCAAGGAGTATTTTTGTTTTTCTCCCGGTAGCTTCAGTCGGTCTGGGCTGCCTTGGTTGTTCCTGGATAGGGGTGCACCTACGTACCCCCCTATCACCGTGGAGGCCCAACCAGGAAAACAGACTGGGGACACAGATCTGGGTGCATCAACAGCAGCAGGGCAGAAGACCCTGCCCTTAGTTTATTTTTCCATTATATATCTGTGTCAAGGTGACCATGGATTGGAGAAGGGTATCGCCACCTCTCCTGTCACATTGGTCCAGGAGGCTGTCATTCAACCTCCCCTTGTCTTGGAGAAAGAATTCATAACATTGCCAGTATTTACAAAACATGGTCCTGTGTTTACAATTCACCAGCGTGAGAAACTGCATGTTTCTCCTTTAATATGAACGCTCAGCAAACCAGGAAAATTCATGGCAACACCCCCCTGCCCAAGCAACTCCGGCAAAGCTCCCAGGCACAGGCAACACTTAGCAAGGTTAGTTACAGTGATATTCAGCTCTTAGCAGTGCTCAGCTCTTTTGCAATGATTCTCAGCTCATGAGCTTGCTAAGGTGCCTTGGCAGACACAGGGAGAGAGAGGAGAAGCGCCGTATGAAGTTCCACAGACAATCCTTTATTGGCATTCTCTGTGAAGAGTTTCAGGGACAGCTCTTCTGCTGAGCTGGGGGAAAGTGGGGTTTTTATAGGGTATCGAGGTTTTGAAAAGGTGTCCAATAGTATGAGTCGGGGTAGAAAGTGACAGATTGTCTTACAGGGAGATAAGAGAGGGTCCCAGCTCAAGAGAAGGGTTATTTTGGCCTAGTCACCATGACTGGGCATTTCTGTGCCTTTAGGCAACTGCCCGCCAGAGAGGCCTACCAGGCCTCACGGCTGCAACAGAGTATAATTGAGTATTTTAAGCAGCTTCCAGAACGGTCTGAGCACAGCAAGCAGAAACAATTTCCTCTAACAGCCCCCCTGAAATCCTCAGGCACCTCAGGTTTTGCCAGTTCTCCTCCACAGGTGTTGATTTCTGTGCAGCTTCGCTGCCCAGACCCAGGGAGGATTTTAGGAGAAGCTTCAGTTCTGTTTGAAGTTGGGGAGGGGTTTTAATAGCTGGGACAGCAGAGGGGGTGGCTGGATGGGGCCAGCACCCCAAAGGGGATGGGGAGGGGGCTTTTGTGGGGTCCATAAGGTGATGGAGGGTGTGTGCAGCCCAGAGCTCTGGGACGAAGGGAGGATGGTGGAACCAGCTCCTGCCTCCGGGGCTGCAGCAGCAGGTAGTCCTTCCCAGTGACACTCTCGTGGCTTTTTAGGCTCTGGAAAGGGTTTAAAATGGAAAGTGATGCTGAGGTTAGGGGACAGAATGATGCCTGCTCCCCAGTAATGGATTTTCAGGGATGTGCTGAAGAATTCAGGTTACATTTCCCCCAGCCAGAGGCAGGGGTGGTGATGGGAGGAGCTGGTAATGCCCCTTCCCTCACAACCTGACCAAAATATCAGGAATTTGCATTTTCCCACCGAATGACTCCCCAGGACAAGGGTGTAAGGTGATAACCACGAACTGTGGGGAGGCAGGGAGGAATTCCCTGGCTGGGAGGGAGCTGCCTTACCCCATTGCAAGGCTGATGAGCCTTTGGAGGGAGCTGCTCCATAACTACATGGCAGGAGCAGGTTAATGTCCCACGGCAGCACGCTGTAAAATGGGTAATTTCTGTGCACTGTGCATTTTGCAGAGCAGCAGCTCTGCCTAAATGGAGGTTTATGCAAAGCCCCTCTCAGTGGTGGATGCACCATTAGGCTCCAGGGTGGCTGGTTAAATTGCACTATTGATTTAATGTGCAGGAATTTTTGTTAGTGCACTGGAGAGGTGCAGCTAATGACTTCTGCTGGCTTCTTCAGATTTTAGTCTGGCACACAAGGACAGAGAAGCCTGTGCTGGTGAACGAGGGCAAGAAAGGATTCACAGATCCCAATGTGGAAATCTGACAGCGCATGGCTGAACGGAGACCAACACCAGGTAAGAGCACGTGTTTCTAACAGGGAGAAGCTACACAAGGGCAGGAGAAGGATAAAACCTCTTTTAAATGTGCTTTTTCGTTTCCATTTTTCACAACCCTGACCTTCCCTTACTGCTAAATTTCTCAAGACCATTCGTTAATCTCTCTTTTTTTTTAAGGTTAAGCTATTTTTAAGACAAAATGCTAAATACCTGCTGAGAGGCTGAGGGGAAGAGAAATGCAGGGAATAGGAGTTTAGGCAGAAGTTGCACCATTAAGAAAAATCCTTGTCTAAACAAAATTGCTTTATTAACTTTAATAAAGCTGAAGCACAGGGGTGAAGGGTGTGGATTCATCCACCTGCAAACACCTGAGGAATGCTTTAACCAAGGATTTTTAATGGTGCAACTTCTGCCTTAAACTCCTACTCCCTGCATTCCCCTTCCCCTCAAGCTCTCAGCAGGTATTTACCATATTGTCTTAAAAATAGCTTCACTTTAAAAAAGAGAAATGTGTTTCTTCCTGCACAGCCTGCAAGGTTCCTCTGCACAGCACCCACGCAGCCAGGCGGGCGCCGGGACCTCTGCCGACCCCCACGAGTTTTAGCCTCCTGACAAACCAAGCCACACCGCAAACACGACCTGCCCGGGCCCCCTGCCCTTCCTCCCGGACTCGGAGCACGAGCAGAGGTGGAGAATAAAGCACAGGACTCCGGCTGGGATGTGGCTGCACCGAGCAGGGGCTGTGTGCCAGCCCTGGGTGAGGGTGAGAGCCACGGCAGTGCCCCAGGGACTGGTTCTGCTGAGGACAGAACCCCGTGGCGTGTGTGGGACAGCCTGAGCAGCTCTGTGGCCGTGGAGGGGACAGCTGCCTTCCGAGATGGCACCTTAGCCCTTAATCTGAAACCTGCTTTAATCGGTGTTTGTTACGCTGCACAAGACAGGAAGGGTTTGGGGAAGGGCAAAGCAAGGCAGGTTAGGACAAACCCTTGAAGCATCGCTGTTCTCTGATTTCCCTCCCCTTTTCCTGCCTCAGTTTCACAGTTTGGGGGCACCCTGATGTTCCTCTGTGGTCATGGAAGGGTTGGAAGGGACTTTAAATGTCCTCTAGTCCAACCCCTGCCACGAGCAGGGACAGCTTCAGCTGGACCAGGTTGCTCCTGGCCTTGAGTATTCCCAGGGATGGGGCATCCCCCACCTCTCTGGGCAACCTGTGCCAGTGTGACACCACCCTCATTGTAAAAATTATCCTTATATCTAATATACCCTCTTTGAGTTTGAAACCATCAGCCTTTGTCCTATCCCTGCTGAAAGGTTTGTCCCCATCTTTCTTTTAAGACTCCAGAGTGGGATGGAGGGACAGGATCAGGGAGCTGCTGATCACCACCACATCACCACTGATCCTGGATGGAGGCATGTGGCTCTCTAAAAATGCTAGAACAATTGCAGGTGGGGTTTAATGAGATTGGTGGGGCCATACACTGTAATATTCATCCAGATCTTGGCCCTGTTTAGCCCTAATTTGGTTCCTGTGAGCATTAGGTGTGGGATTCTCTGAAGGGTGCTCCTATACAAAGGCAAATTTCCATTCTTAAAAAAATAAAACTGCTTCAAACTAGGGATTGGATGCTAAGAGGTGATTTTAGTGCATTTCCCAATTGGACTGGAGCACATCCTTCAGCCCCAGCCCCTTTTGCTGCTGCTGCAGAGCTGGTGTGAAAAGCCACCCTGGAGCAGTTCCAGTGCCCTCCGATGGAGAGAGCAGCGCCCTTGGGAAGGGTATCCTGGGCTCAGGGCTCTGTTTATTCAGCACCCGGTGGTGCTGCCACTGTGGGTGACTCTGTTTGAGACTGCCAAACCTGCTGAGATAAAAACTGAGGTACAACAGGCCCCTTCTCCCCAGCCCAAACCCCTAAATCCCCTCCCCTTCCTAACTGTTGGCAAACCTTTGATCACCCCCCTTTCTCTGCTGTCCCCATTCCTTCAGAAATTTTGAAGCACAATTTTACCTTTGAACTGAGGGAAAAATGTAATCCTGCAATAGACTTGGATATTTTTAGCCCTAACACATAGAACTATTAAAAATGCTCTGGGTTTGATTGTTGGCTTCACGGTGCAGAAGTCTCCCCTTGGACTAATGACATTGTGTATTTCCTGATATTTCAAAGGAAAATATTTTTTGTAAGTTATTTTCTCCCACTGTATATCAGAACCTTTGGGGAAAAGTCACATTCTTTAGCTCCCAGCCACAGAAGCCTTTACAAAAATGTTCCTTTTAGATGCAATGGCTGAAGCACTATTTGGAAAAAAAAGTGTTGGATGCTGCTGGCTGCTCTATGGGAACAGGGATTGTTACCTTGGATTAAAACTCTGCACTCAAGTAGATTTATTCTGTTACTGTACTGGCCTTCCAAGTTCCCTTCAGTCTGCAAACCCTACAGTGGAAAGAGACATTTTTTCAAGGACTACCAAGTTTTCATAGCGTTGAAATAGTTTCCAGCTGATGTCCTCTCTGAGCTGCATGTTTTGGTTCACTAATCTGAATTCCAGTCCCTGCTGGGTTCCAACCTTCCCTCCATGGAAGGAAATAACTTTTAGAAAATAGAAAAGGAACTTTAAACTTTTAACTGAACACAGCCCTGCACATTTGCTCTGGCCACAGGAGCCTGGGTCCTTTCAGTGCCCCAGAGCTGCTGTGGCCGTGGGGAGCAGAGATAGGTGTGACCACACCTGGCCAGGACATGGGGTGTGTTCCAGCTGCACTGTCTGTTCTCAGTTTTAAACAAACTGTATTTAAATTTGTTAAATAAAATGATGGTTTCTAAGAGCCAGAATAGCCTGCACCTCCCTTACAGACACAGCCTGGTGTTTCTCTCAGAGTGCTGGCACAGAAAGCAGCGACTCCTTGGAGGTTCTGAAGGATTCACAGCTCAGGTTTGATCTCTCCCCTAAGGAGGCTGCAGCTCCTCTGTGCCTTGGAGCTGGTGAGTTAAAAAAAGTCTTATTTACCTAAATGCCGAGTTTCTGTTTAGAGGGACAAAAAGAAAAAAGAAACCAGGACCCAAGATCCCACAGCAGCTCTAAGGAGAAAGCAGGGATGAGTTTTCCCACTTGAGTGGGAGTGAGTTTTCCCTTTGCTTCTACCCCAGCCAAAGTCTGATTCCTGCTCATTTTCCAAGGGGGAATTTCCTCTTGAGGTGCTTCACAGTGTGAGCACTGGTGGAGAGGGGGCTGCAGGACTCACTTGTTCTTTTCTCCTCCTTGGAAATTCTCATTCCTGCCTGGCCTGAAACATAACGATACAACTGACAGAAGACAAAACACATCTCACTTTTTAAATTATTTTTTTTTTCCTTTTGAGAGAGAGACGACCTCCATAGTAAAACTTAGTGAAAAATAAAGCTGAGATTAAAAGTCATTTGACAACCACCTTGCCTTCCAACAAGGGAACACATCACGGCCTTTTTGCGGAGAGACTTGCTAAAATCTGCCTCAAAGCACACCAGAATGGTTTTCCACACGTTCACCAACCATTTTCTCCCTACCTAATTATAAAAACGAGGAGGCCAGCAACAGCACATTTTGGAAGTCCCTGGAAAGCTGAGCTCAGCTCCAGGTTCAGATGGCTTCAGTTCTTTCTCTCTCTCTCTCTCACCTGCCTCCAGCACCTTTTTACTCCCCCACATCCAGCAGATGGTCCAGAACATGCTCAGCCATCGGGGCTGGGGGGCCTCAGCAGTCCAGGGGGACGAGGAGCTCCATCCATCCATCCATCCATGGAGCACTGCCCTGCTTCCCCCGGCTGTCCTCTCCTCTGAACTCCCTGCCAGAGGGCAAATCCTTCCCCTGGCTGTGGTGGAGATGAGCACGCCCCAGTGCTGAGCCATCACGTCCCCAGACATGCAGGCAGGGCTGCTCAGGGTGAGCCAGACGTGGCCCAGCAGCTCTCAGTCCACGTACTGGGTCCGTCCCAGGTACGGGATGTCCACGGACTGGATGATGCGGCCCGCCGTGCGCTCCTCAAAGATGACAATCTGCACGGGGAGAGACAAAAACCCTTCTTACACAGCCTGGGGGGCTTCAAATGTTCTTAGGAGGAGGGGAAGGAAGCACCATTTAATTGATCAGTCAGTGTGGTGCCACTGTAGGACACGGAATGAGCCGCACTGACTGCCTGAATTCTCAGAAGGCTAGAGAGAGAGGTTTGTTCAAAATGTGATTTCTTTATGTACTATTTACAGAGACCAATGTGATTGGATGGCAAACTTAACACCTCTTCAACCACACTGCTCAAGCCAGAGGGCCATCAAGAAGTCCCTCCTCTAAAAGGAATAACACAGATACATGAGCAAAACACCTTTTTGTTTACAGCAAATCGTCTGGGAAAGAAATGTCACAAACCAAAACCATCTCAGACATGAAATGAGGGCTACGGGGTGGGTCTGAAGAGTGGCTGAGGCTCTGCCTCGGTGCTATGTGGGGCAGGGATGAAGCAGCATCACACCAGGTTTATCTGCATTTCCAGCTGAAGCAGCATCACACCAGGTTTATCTGCATTTCCAGCTGGAGGCAGAGCTGTGAGGTTCAGCTGCCATCCTGCCAGCCCTGTCAGAGCCAGGGCAGCTTCAGGGCAGCACCTTCCCTAACTTTCAGAGGTCTTAGGAGGTAGCAGTGTCCTTCCCCTCCACTGCCCTGGCTTTCAGCTAAGGGATGATTGATGCCTGTGCCTGTCTGGCTCTTTGGGACAAGGACCTGTAACAAGAGGCACAGAGCAAGCCCAGCAGAGCTCTCACCTCGTTGCCCCCTCTCCGCAGCCAGGGCCCAGGAAGGTAAAGCGTCTCCTGAGGTCCAATCTTCCAGTACCTCCCCAGGTTCTGCCCATTGACAAACACCACTCCTTTCTCCCAGCCCTGCAATGAAGGCAGAACACGGAATTACTGCTGCAGCTCTGCCGCCTCGTTAGCATCCCCACAGGAACCCAAATCTGCTCTCACACTTGCATTCTTTCCAGCCACTTTCTGCAGGTTTTCTGCTTGCTTTGCCTGTGCAAATCCCTGCAGCCAGGAACATTTAAACAAGCCCGGTTGAACAGGAGTTATCCTTAATGTGCTCATTAAAAGGATAAAGCTTTCAAAAATGTGCAATTTGTGGCTCGTGCTTGTATAGGAATTTTTTTGCCTTTGAACAGACAGGCCTTTATTCTTTCCCAAGCATGGAATATCTGCCCTCACCTCTTTCCCAGGTGACAGAAAATCTGAATTGCTGCTGGCTGGCCTCATACAACAAGTATGATTTTCCCAATAAATGGGAAAGTGAGCAGGGCAGCAAGGCTGGGCACAAGGCTGGCTCTAAGGCAGGGAAATCAGAGGAAGAAGTTTAATAATATTTAAAATCTCATCTGAAGTTCCACGCAGTCTCCCACAGAAGGATGACAGGAATGCTAACTCCCATGCCACGGCCACAAAGAAGTGACTCTTTCCATCTCACGCTGAGGAGACAGGAATAAAACAAGGCCCTCCTTTATTTTCTGTGCCCATTACCCCTCTGCAACTAGAAAATAGCATTTGTATGCCAATAAAAAAAGGCTGAAGTGGTGACTGGCAGCTCTGCAGGGTCAGCACTGCACGTTTGCTCACAGGAGCTCTCCAGACTGAACAGAATCACCTGGAGGAGCCTGTCAGACCTCGGAATAATTCTCTGAGAGAGAGGGAGAGGCTGCAGGCACAGAGATCAGTCAGAGCTGTTA
The DNA here is from genome assembly GCF_021018805.1 of Prinia subflava. Lineage (NCBI taxonomy): Eukaryota > Metazoa > Chordata > Aves > Passeriformes > Cisticolidae > Prinia > Prinia subflava. The sequence continues at coordinate 3,853,978 of NC_086268.1, forward strand.
CACAAGAGTCTCTCCAAGCAGCTGTTTAAAAACCCTGAGTGAGAACACCCAGCACTTGCCTGCAGCTTCAAGAAGGTGTCCTGTGGCTGCTGCTCTATCCACAGCCTCCCGCGGAAGAACGCCGGCCCCACAAAATAATCCGGGACCGTGCTCCAGCCAGACACGTGCTGCAAGCTGCAACAGAGGCACTGCTCACCCCGGGGCCACCTGCCTCTGTCCCCAGCATCCTGGGGACATCCAGGACAGGCTGGGGGACGAGAGGAGGGGACCTGGGTCTGCTACCACCACCTCTGGTGGCCACGGGAAATGCTCCTTACAAGGGTGCGTGGTGAGGGGACAAGGGGAAAAGGATTCAGACTGGGAGAGAGCGGGTTTGGGTTGGAAATTAGGAGAAAATTATTCCCTGTGAGGGTGGGGAGGCCCTGGCACAGGGTGCCCAGAGAAGCTGTGGCTGCCCCTGGATCCCTGGAAGTGTCCAAGGGCAGGCTGGAGTAATCTGGGACAGTGGAAGGAGTCCCTGCCCGTGGCAGAGGTGGGAGTGGAGCATCTTTAAGTCCATCCACCCAAATCATTGGGGGATAAAAGCTCCGCATCACATTACTCAGGATCCATCAGATCTGCCAGGGTGCTTTAAATGTCTGTGGCTTGCTAAAAGAGACTGCAGAACTGCCAGGATTCAAACCTGACACTGGAGGAACACAAACACCTCCTTGCAGGTGTGCAGCAATTAGGGGAAATCTGACATTATTTCTTACCTGCGGCAACAATTTGGGAGCAGGGCACAAGCAGAGGAGGAAATAAGGAGAGCAGGATCCCACAGAAGCCTTGAGCTTCTGTCAGAACATGTTCCCTCCAACCCTTACAAACTGCAGCTCTTGGACTCGGGGAAGTTATTGATCCAGTGCAGCCTGGCTGCTGCTGAATTATTCAACTAAAAGCCTGTGACAGCTCCTTTCACAACACTCCTCTCCCTCCTCCCCCGAGGGGACTGGGAGCTGATTGTGTTTCAGTGCTGCTGGTCAGCAGCCAGGAGCTGAGGCTAGTGGTGACTAATCTTGCTTTTGTTTGGCCGTGGCAGCTCACTTGCTTTAATGCTCCTCGCTGGAAATGTTCCTCTAACACCCTGCAGTCCAAAAGGCTGGGAGTTATCCTTCAGGTAGCCCCTCAGCACCTGGGAAAGCTGTCCTTAGGTATTTCATTTCAGAATGTGGGCTTTTTTTTTCCTTTTAAAAGCCATTTCGGTTTAACGTGGCCTCTCTCTCCCCCCTCCTACACAAAATGGGGCAGCTGTGATATCTTGGGGGATGCACATAAGTTGCTTTCTGGTATTAAAAACATCACTAAAAGAGTGTCTCTGGATTGTGGCCAGAGTCCAGAGGGCATCTGCTGCCTGAAACATTTGCTGAGGTTTTCTGTCTGTGCTGACAGAGGCTTTTCAACATCCCCCTGCTAAATTTCCCTCCTTGAATTAAAGCAAAACAACATAAAAGAGAGCGAGCCATCTGGATTGTTAATGCACTATCAGTAGCTTTCTAGAATTAATCCATCCCTTGCCAGGCTGAGTTGCTAAATATATCAGCCAGATTGGTAATTTCCAGAAAGACCCAAAATCTCCAACTTAAGGGTGTGAGGGGATCCTTCCCTTTGGCTTTTACCTACCTGAGTTAACCCTGCTGCAAGAAAAGCTTTAAATCCTGCACAGTGGGATTAGATTTCCCCCCTAAATGATGGGATGGATCAGCTGGCACCAGTCCCTGCACTATTTCAGGCAAAACTATCAGCAAGGAACTTCCCAGTGTAAAAATCCACCTCCCCACTGCTACCTCAATTTGTCTCATTTAGCTGCTCCCTATGAAACCCTGCCCTGCTGGAAAACAGGTGGTTTCAAATGAGGAAAGAACAAAAAAATTTAAAAAAAAAAGTTAAAATCCCACAAACCTTTTCATGAAGGCAGGTTTCATCTCCAAACTGTAAATCTTGAAGTTCCTCAAGGGAGTTTTATTCAAGAAGACGTCACCAATTAAGCCTGCAAGAGCAATGGGGGTAATGAAGAGTTGAGGAACAGCTAAAGCTGATGGATTTTGCTCTTTGAACCTGAAGAACAGCAGGAGATGGAAAGCAGCCAAGTTCTGCAGTGGAATTAGAGCCCATATGGTCCCACTGCTCATCCAGATTGAGCGGGGAGCATCCCTAAACTTTGGCCTCTCCTTTCCCTCAACTCCCCAGTGGCTCCCAGTAGAACACACTGGGATGTGCAGGCACAGGCAGCACCTGGGGCTTCTTGGCATTGCTGGGGTTCACTGAGCTGACCATGCACAGGTTTTTTGTTTTTTTAAAGCAGTCAGTCACTTCTCTGACAGGCACAGCCAGGGCTTTTCATCCCAGGATTTTAATCTAAGTTATAACAGAATAAGTCATTCACCTTCAGCACCCTTTTGTTAAAGTTGCTCTCCCTGAAGCAAAGCCTGGGTGCTATTGCAGCCTCCTAATCACAGGGCTGAGGCTGCCTAGGCTGCACTGAGGTTTATGCAACTTTCCTGCATTAAATAAAATCGATACAGTCACATGCCTAACTCCATTAATCTATTTTATAGAGCTTTTGCACATAGTTCCCCACTAAAATAGAATCAACCCCTTCCAGCTCCACCACTGTGTGTGATAGGCTTGAGCATTTCAGTCAATTCTGCTCAAGGGGATGCAGTTCCCTCTTCCTGACACCGTGTGAGCTTTTAAATGGTGTGATCCTCCAATATCAACCCCTCCAGGGAATACACAGATTAAAAAAGGTATTAAAAAAGGTATTTTCCTTCCCTCCCTGTGAAGTAATCTGCTCACAGAGCAAGAGGAAGGGAGCTGAGCATCACCTAGGAAACCCAGAGCAGAGCAAGATCCATTGACAGCCTGGGTTTAGCTGTACCCTGATAAAATAAACCCTGGTGCAGGGCACTGAGCAGCCACAGCTTTTCCTCTGCTCACTCCAGACAGGAGGTGAGGATGTTCCTGAACACATTCCCTCCCTCACACCCCATTCCCACCAACTCCCAGCCCTGACCAGCACCACCAGAGCAGTGCTGTGCCCTCAGCTGGCTCTGAGCACAGCCCACAGGCTGCCCTGCAGCATCCCCACCCCGAGCAGCCTCAGGGAGGGGGCACAGAACCAAACCCACCTTTCCTCTGCTCGTTCAGGGCCAGCCCGTAGTTGACGCGCCCGCGGTTCTCCACCAGGAGCCTCAGCTGCCTGAAGCCCTGCTACAAACAAACCAGGAGAGGCATCAGCTGCACCAGTGCTGCACCAGTGCTGCACCAGTGCTGCACCAGTGCTGCACCAGCCTCAGCAGAGGTGCTCAAGGGGGGAGGTGGCACTGCCACCTTCTGCAGCTGCAGTTTGTAAATCCATTTTAAAGTTCTCTGCTGCAAACAGCGAGGAACTCGCAGCCTTCGCACAGAACATTTCTGAGTTGTTTTGTTTGTTTTTTCTACTCCTCTTGAATTTTTAATTCCCATTTTGGTATCGCCCACAGGGCCAGAAATGGAGTTTGACACAGGGCAGGCTCGTGCCATAAACTCTCCCACAAGCCTTAAGAACATCCACCCCCCTCACCTGCTCCTGCAGCCACCACAGCTCTGTTGAAATGTGCTTGGTGTTCTTAGTGCCAGGGTAAAACTGCTCTCAGAGCTCAGGAGAGACATTCCCCTCATTCAGTTTGAGACCCAAAAGCCTCCAAAGCCCCTCAGAACCTGCTTTGTGCTAAGGAAGATGAAGCCTGCATGGATTTAATCTGCAATAACAGGGGACTGGTACTCCATATTGTGGCTGTGGTAAGAAGTTTATGTGCAGCAAGGGCTACAATAACGAATTATCTCCATGGAAGAGCATTCAGGCCCCAATTCTCAATCACAAATGGTAACTTGGCAGTGCAATCCCACTACCCGTGTCTGATTAGGGCACCAAGCTGGTCTGGGTTAGGAGGAGGTGCCTTTCTGAGACTTCTCCCTCTTTGGTGACCCTGTTCTCCACACCCTGAGCCATCCCCAGCAGTTACCTGTCCCTCAGGAATGGAGAGCTCCACTGTGTTGTAGTCCAGCTCCCCCACGTACATGGTGTTAACAAACACCTGCAGAACAGAGCACAGGAGACCACAGCAACTGCTCATCAATTATGTCACAATCACATCACTCCAGCTGCATTTGGGGAGAAAACTGCTCCAAACTACAACTCAAGTGTCCAAAACTGTGTCACTGTCAGCGCAGGTGGGAATAAAATAATCAAAATATCATTCAAGACTCGGATGTTTAAAGATGTTCTAAGTTTTAGCAGAGTGGAACTGGAAATTTAATTAGAAGGGATAAGGGTTTAGGGCTGAGGTGAGAAGTGGAAAGAGTGAATCACACAGTTGATCTGTCGTGTTTTCCCCCATCTCCTGCCTCCACCCGAGCTGAGTGAGTCCCTAGGGAGCCCTGTGCCCCTACCTGTGCCCTGTGCCCCTACCTGTGCCCTGTGCCCCTCCCTGTGCCCTGTGCCCCTACCTGTGCCCCTACCTGTGCCCTGTGCCCCTACCTGTGCCCTGTGCCCCTCCCTGTGCCCTGTGCCCCTACCTGTGCCCCTACCTGTGCCCTGTGCCCCTACCTGTGCCCTGTGCCCCTCCCTGTGCCCTGTGCCCCTCCCTGTGCCCCTACCTGTGCCCTGTGCCCCTTCCTGTGCCCTGTGCCCCTCCCTGTGCCCTGTGCCCTGTGCCTCCACCTGTGCCCTGTGCCCCTCCCTGTGCCCTGTGCCCCTCCCTGTGCCCCTCCCTGTGCCCTGTGCCCCTACCTGTGCCCTGTGCCCCTCCCTGTGCCCTGTGTCCCTCCCTGTGCCCTGTGCCCCCACCTGTGCCCCTCCCTGTGCCCCTGCCTGTGCCCCATGCCCCTACCTGTGCCCCGTGCCCCTACCTGTGCCCCGTGCCCCTCCCTGTGTCCCTCCCTGTGCCCTGTGCCCCTACCTGTGCCCGGTCCCGGACGTGGTCCCTGGTGTGCAGGTGGCCCCCCCCAAAAATGACAGTCTCATAGAGCACATATCCATAGGGCTGCCCAATGCTGTCGTTCAGATGCAGATTCTCCATGTTCACAGGCAACTCTGACTTTATGGGCTGCAGAGGAGAAGCAAATTTAACATCAGGAGTGGCCTCTCACTGACAGAGCACCCAGGGGGGGCTCATTTCTGGCACACCTTGCCACAGGTGAGAGCCTCAGAGCTCTGGTCCAACCCAAATTCCCTCCTGACCCTCAGGGAACGACACCAAAACACCAGAAAAAGGAGCCAGGGACTTGCAAAGCCACAATTCCAAGAGAACAGAAGCAGCAGTGGAAAAAGGTGAGATAAAAGATTCGCTGCTTTTGCATATCCTTGGCAAAAACCTTCTCCTTTTGGGATAACAAATAGAGCACAAATTGCTCTAAAAGTTGGTGCCTTTTAGGAGTGGGATGCATGAAAAGAGGTGTCACTACCTGTAAAAGTGCTGGCAACACATCCCAGAGAGAGATGTACTGGTGCAGCAGGATGGCACCATAGGAGGCCTTGCTTTCAATCATGGGAGGCAGAGGAAGGGGCTGGCCTGGGAAGCAGAAAGAAAAATGGAACAATCATTTCAGACAACTCAAATTCAAGACCCCTCCACACCTCCTCTGATCCTCCCATCCTTAATTCCCAACCAAGCAGAGCCCCAGCAGAAGGGGCAGTTTAAATAATTCCCTAATTTGACAGCATGGGTGGAGCAGGGTTCCTGGGTTTGGAATTACCAATGACCATGCTGAAGAGCTGCCGAAGCTTGAAGAATTTGGATGTGTAGTCCCCAGCCTCTGTCAGCACAGCATCATAATCTGGAAAAGCAGCAAAGCAGCACGTGTTTGAAAAACATAAAACAGCTCTGGGATGGCTTCATGCAAGAAATAAAAGCCCCAGGCACAATTTTCATGGCATTGTCTGTAGTAGGGAAATCTGCAAACTTTAATCTGAGTGAACATCACTAAACAGCCACAAAATTCCTTAATTTAGAGAAGAGCCATTCACACTTTCAGAGATCTAATTTGCACATAGCCAGAATTTCACACAGGATGAAGGCAACAATGAACCATTCTAACCACGGGCTGTTGGGATGAAAAGAGATTTATGGTAAAATTTGACTTGTCAAAATTAAAAAATGGTGTCTTGGATCCCCATCTCTCCCTAGAAAAAGGAGATATCAATTCATCATCTGTGACACCTCTATTTACAATTCAGAATAAGGGAATCCCCCACTTGCTGGAATGGGTTGGGAATTGGAAACACTCCTTTAAGGCTCCTTTTAGACAGGAATTTACTGCTGAGCTGTGTGAGCTCATCTCTGCAGGACACAGTGGTTGTGCTGATCACTCCCCAGTGCTGCTGCTCGCTGTCCCTGGCCCAGGGCAGTCCCAGATAAACTCACCATAACTGGTGACATCCGACTTGTACTCGTCAGCCTCCAAAGCCCCGTTCATGAAGCCGAAGTTGGTGCCTCCGTGGAACATGTAGAGGTTGATGGATGCTCCTGTTTTGAGGATGCTTGCTACAGTATTCACCATCTCTGCAAAAATAAAAAAAAAGCCACATGTGGACTCGATTTTCTGAGAATTGCTGGATTTCCTAAGAGTTTTCAGTAGTTTCTCTTTTTTCAGGCAGCTTTGTGCGAACACTTTTCTTTCTCATAACATTTTTGGGTAAACAATATTTCTTTCTCTTAACAACCTCTCTCCTAGGTGTTGTTTGTATTATTAATCAATGGAGAGAGGTGTCCATTCTTGCAGACCAATGGCATGTCTTTTTAGCAGAGCAGATTATAAAAACACATAAAAAAAAAAAAAAAAAAGTTTTCAGCCCTCTGATGTTTTCTACCTGCTGGAGTCAAGCATCTTGATTTTCGTGTTTAATTGCCACAGCCACAGACCACGAATCCGGGCCAGGAATTCAAATCAGACATTTCTGGTCATTCCTGTGCGATCGCAGTGATTTGTGTTGGGATTTGCATCTTGCCCTCAGTGAGGGGCAGCATCTCCTGATGCATCCAGACATTCAAACAACCTCTCCTCCAGGTGAAAAAGGGGAAAAGCTCGTGGCCTCCAGCAGGAATTTTGCTTTTAAGAAGAAGAGTTGCAAGGACTCCTCAGTCAGATCCTAACCCGAACACACTAATGACCCAATTACAAAGACAATTGCAGGAGGATGAGAGTCGTTAAACCAGTCTTGGATAGCTCTGTTTTCACTGCTCTTTAGGTGCCCTAGGGGTTTGTTTTTTTTAGTAGTTGCCTTCCAAATGAGCTTTTAAACCAGGTGATGCCTTAAATTTGAGTTTTCATGTGTTTCAGGCTCTGTGCTGCCCAGGGTGCAGCTCTGAGCTCACAGTCAGGGTCACTCAGCTCTGCACACAGCAGGGACACAAAACAAATCCTTTTCCTGCTGGAGAACAAGGAGAACTTTCAGCCCAAAAGCACAAACAAGGGTGGCTGGAGGGAGGAACAAGAAGGATGGGACCTCACAGCCTGGAGCTGGAGTTGGACAATTAAACCCCAATGTGCAAATGGACCAAAACATAAAAAAGTGAGACCTCGTGAACAATTGTCCATTTTGTGACCATTTTGGGTCCATTTTGTGCACATTTTGGGTTCATTTTGGGTCCATTTTGGGTCCATTTTATGCCCATTTTGTGACCATTTTGGGTCCACTTTGGGTGTAGCCCTGGCCAGGCTCTTGTCCTGCCCAAGGCGTACCTTAAAGGCCTTTCAATAAATCCCTGCTTTATTCTCTTAACTCTGTCTAATGTCTGTTCCAGCTCAGCCTTCCCAAGGCATCACAGGGAGAAGGTGCTGCACTCACAAGGGGCTGAAATCCAGCACAAACTGTTCCCCAAACAGCGTTTGGTGCTCACCATCTGCATCAAAGACGTAGTGAGGGCCTCCCCAGTTATCAAACCACCCAGTCCAGTACTCCATCACCATCTTTGGCTGGTCTTTCTGTCAAGAGAAAAACAGAGTTAAAATGGATTCAGGACAGTCCTGCAGTCACCAGTAATTTTTATTTTCCTAGAGGAGCATTGTTCAAATCCAATGTGGTGACGTGGTTTTACAGGAGTGTTTCCTTCTCAACTGGCAGGGCCAAAATGCACAAGAGGAGCTCTGGGCAAGTGAGGAACAAGAAGCTGTGGGCCAGCAATGGCCAGAAGAGGCAAGCAAAGCTTTGTGCCTGTGCTGGTCACAGAGCTCACAACCAGGTGCCATCAAACAGCTCTGGCTGCTGCTGCTCGGGAGAGCAAAGGGACAAACCAACTGTCAGTGTTTAGTTCCTGCTAGAAACACACATTTATAAATGTCTGCTTATCTGCCACTGCCAGCTGAGAGCTTGCAGGTGCAGGGCAGGCACTGCTTGCCAAGGTACAGCAGCAGACCTGAGCTGCTTTAATGCCTTTTTAATGCTGCATATGCTGCTGGCAGGGAAGAATTTGCAGGAATTAGGTCTTCATTAAAGGCTCTGCTTTCCATTTGTCAGCGCCTGCCAGCTCCTTAAGCTCCTGCAGGATTGCCATGGCATGGGCAGGGCAGTGTGTGCTCACCTGGCTGCCCCTCCAGCCCCCTGGGCTTCATTTTTGCCCTTTGGGTTTTGTCTGATGCCACAGGAATTGGCTGAGGTAAGTGGCATTAAAGAAACTCGTGTTTCATTAGGAGAGAGCAACTGCCTGTAATCACATAAATGTTCCAGCTCTTGGAAATGCATTTAATCAATCCATCCCCAGTGAACCGGTCAGAGAAGGGGTTTTATCACCTTCTGGAACAAAAACTCATAAACAGGAAAAGATAAAACAGCTTCATAACCCTACAAACATTTCCTATCTCGTAATCAGTGTGGCAAAGGAGGAGCTGCTTTTTTGGGGCCACCTTGCATTCATGTGGTGGGGAAGGTGCCACCTTCTGTTCATTTGCAGGTTTGGGGAAGTTTGGAAGACCTAAAGGAGGTGAAGGCATTTCCAGCAGAGCCTCTTCTGCCAGGAGAGGAAAAGAAAACAAATGAAAGCTGCAGGATTGGACATCCAGCAGGCCAGCAGGGCTTGAGAGGAAAAGAAAACAAATGAAAGCTGCGGGATTGGACATCCAGCAGGCCAGCAGGGCTTGAGAGGAAAAGAAAACAAATGAAAGCTGCAGGATTGGACATCCAGCAGGCCAGCAGGGCCTCCCTCCCCAGCCAGGCAAAAGCCAAGGGAAGAGGTGAGAACTGATCGGGGCTGGGGGCAGATCCCAACTGCTCACATCGTTCATTTGGAGCAAGCAGAGCTCAGGAAAAGAGGACAGAGGGTGTAAAGAGAGAGATAAGCTGTCACTAACCCCAAAACTTTCCATTCCCTCACCCCTCCCTCATCACAACCAGGATGCTGTTCACACCAAGTGCTCATTCCCTCCCTGATGCACACCCCTGACAGCACAGAGGGGTCAAAAATGCTCAAGTGACACCTCAAAACTTCATAAATCCACCCTGAATGAGGCCCTGGAGATGAACCCCCAGTGCACAGACACCCCTGCAGCACATCAGCAGCTTGCAAAGAGCACCCACAGCATGAGGGTGAAAGAGTTTGGGAAAAAGATGATGGAACAATTGTGCACTGGGGTGCTCTGGGTATCAACACCTGAATAAGTCTGACCCCTCACAGCTAAACACAGGGCACAGCTGGGTGAAAAACCTTTTTAGAAGGTGCTGGATAACAGGATACTTCAACCCTCCTTCCCTGATTCCAGAAGGATTTGGCCTAAAGAGAAGGAAGCCCCAAACCGACACACAAATCCCTAACAGAATATCAGTGCCTCACTTCTAGTGCTGGAAAATCTGGATGGACAAAGTGTTTGTGCACCTTACCTGTACTGTGTCCAGGTATTTCAGCAGCCCAGGCTCCAGCTTCTGAAAGTTAACAGTGGCCAGTGCTAGTGGGAAAGCAAAAATGCATTAATTTAGACTCATCCAAAATGTCTAGGGGACCACCTCCTTGGGCCTCAGCCCAGCAGGAGGGAGCTGCAACCCCTTCTGAACCCCCAAATAACCTCCTCAGAGATTCCATCAGCAGGAGGGAGGTGAAACACCTCCTAAACCCCCTAAATAACCTCCTCAGAGATTCCATCAGCAGGAGGGAGGTGAAACACCTTCTGAACCCCCAAATAACCTCCTCAGAGATTCCCCATCAAAGCCTTCACTTGGTCTGCAGAATCCAAGTGAACACAGCAGACAGTGGAATCCTCCCAGGCCATCTTTCAGCTCTAATGTGCAGAGATATTAGAGACAGAGAGCATCAGAGCAGCTCCTGGGGTGTCAGCAGCTTTAATTTGAGCCTGTAAAGCACTTGGAGATCCTCACTTAAAAGGAACCACATAAAGGCAAACTGATTAGCAAGCCCTGTGTGCGTGCCACGCTGCTCTCCCAGGCTTTTTGCAGGAATCTCTTCCCAGGAAATATCCTCCAGCTTGTCATGTCTGTGGGGGAGAGCCAGAGCAACCACAGGGCAAGAGAACCACGGAGGAGTGGAACTGGAAGAGCTCTCTGTGCTCCTGCCCATCCTCAGGCTCTGGAGAGGGAACACCTCGCTGCAGGACAGAGACAGGAATCTGGGATCAGTGTCCCAGCCCTTGGCAGGAATTTCAACCCTTTTTGTGTCTCCCAGCCCTCGGCCACGCTGATGTTTCTCCCAGACAAACTCTGCAAACGCAGCAGCCGTGATGTGATTCGGCATTAAATTTAAAAGTGACTTCTAACAAGAGAGCTGCCACCATACCCAGCCCCAGTTGTGTCAGGCACAGCACTTCAAACAGAATATTTACAGAAGAAAAAGCTCCCTTCTCACTATTTATACCTTGATTTCAATAGGCTGACCCATGCAGTGCGCTGAGCTGAAGAGTTCAGCACAGAAAACACGAAAGGAGAACAAAATAAAAGGTGGATTTAGCACTGAGGTAATTCGTTAGCTGGCACTTCTGAAGGAGAACATGCCCAGCTCTGCTCTTCATGAAGATTAACAGCACACCATGGAAAGAGAAGCAGCCCCAGAGCCTCATTTATCCTCCCCAGGGGATGCTCTTCCCACACACACACAGCATCCCACCGTGCTCCTTCAGCCTGGAGGGACAGCAGAGCCTTTGGCACCCACGAGCTCCCAGAAGGGTCAGACCAGCCTGGAATTCCTGGAATCAGACTGGTTTGGGATGGGAGGGACCTTCAAGCTCATCCCACCCCCTGGAAAGGCAGGGACACCTCCCACTATCCCAGTTTGATCCAAACCCTGTGCAGCCTGGCCTTGGGCAGGGATGGGGAGAGATTCCTGCCTCTCCTTCCTCCCCACCCTGTGAGCAGGGACACCTTGGCTCTGACAAACAGATCCCTGTGACATCCACGAGGCAAACTGGGGTCAAAGAGCTCCCAGCAGAACAGCTGGAAAAGAAACTGGGAGCGAGAAGGAGCTGCAAACATCCCCTGAGGAGATGAGGCAAGGCAGGGATTTGCACACTCCCTTCTCCTGCCAGCGCTGTGGCAGGCAGAGAGTGACTCTGTGTGGCCACAGCTGGAAACTGCTGCACTCCCCACAAAAAACAAAAGACAAAATCACCCGGCCATGACTTCAGTTAATGAATTTATCCCGCTCATACTGACATGGAAAAGCAAAAGGAGGGACAAAAAGGAGGGCAAAGTCTTGCCCTGTAATCATCTGCATGCCTGAGATTGGAAATTCAATATTATTTATGGCTGAGTGGTAACAGGAGCACTCAAAGCCTGCACCCTGCAAAGCCTGAATTGGAGGAACACAGAAGACAGCAAAGGCCAAGGACAGAGTAAATCCCTGCTGAAATTACCTGAAATTCTGAGAATCACAGCCCCAAACAGTCAGATTTAGGGCTCAGTGAAACTCAGGCAGCTGCACCTCCATTTCTTCACAGGAAAATGAAGGAGAGTGCAAAGCAGCACTTAAAAAACTTATCAGAATTACACTTTAAAAAAGGGAAAATGGCATCCTTCTGTATTCCACACATCTGACACCCTCATTTACCCACCTAAGGTTTTACACCCCAAAATAAACTTGCTGTGAAGATAATGCTGCCCCACAAACTATTGCTAAATTCCTGCTTAAATGTAAAATTCAAAACCAAGGTTTTAATGGACCTTTTTTCCTTCTCTTTTTAATTGCAGAGCATCTACCTTAGGAGCGAGTTACTACTGTTAGTAATCGCTGAGGAGAAATATATATATAAATTAACATATATAATATATATAAAAATTAATATAATAATACATAATAATATTATAATATATAATATATAACATATAATATATAATAACACAATTTAAATATATAATATCTATTGAAATGAAGCAATATAATATATATTATATATATATTGAAATGAAGCAGTAAGTTGCATTTTCAGCCTTGTAGTCTGGTGAAACATTAAGAAATTCCGGGTGCTGCCATGTCTTGACTCCGTGGCAAGTACAGATGCCCAACCCTTCACACAGTGTTAAATTTTATGTGGAAAATAAACCACTCTAAACCTTCCTGGGAAGGGTCTGGGTTTGTCCTGGCTGCACCATCCAGCCAAGGAGTCCCTCCTACCACATCAGAACACACCCAGTGGGTGCAGAGGGTGAATTAAAGCCCTGATTTCCTTCCAAAGCCCCGTTCCCCAGAGATCACAGCCTTCCCTCGGCTCCAGCAGCACTCACCTCCTTCCACTAAGCCAAAGGACAGCCCATTCTTGTTGTCTGAGGTCATCAGCAGCTCCACAATCCCTCTGTTTAACAGGGCCTGGGTTAAAAAGAGCAAAAGCCATTGTGTGAACAGAGTTCAGCACTCCCCAGGATATTAAAGCACTGCAGTATCACCTTCTGTGGGGACAGCCTGGCAGTGACTTAAAATAAAATATTATCCCTGTGATGTCTCCCATTGCTCCTAAAGCTTCCCTGCCTACTTTTCCCAGCTTAAAGACAACTGGAAAATCTTTTGTTTCAGAAAGCTGGGTTGGTTTCTCACTGATGCATCCAGCTTCAGGATTTTAGCTTCTGATATCAATGTCATAAATAGCTTCACTGCTTTCATCACAAGAGGGATTCAGGTGCAAGGAGGAAAGGAAAAGCAGCTCAGGCTTCCTGACTGCCTGACAGTGGAAGCTGAAGAGAGGGAAAAGTTGATTTTCCAAGGAACACCATCACAGGACAGCTCAGGTACAAATGTTTTTCAGTAATCAATGAATTTAGTGGCTCCTCAATATTACAGGTTGTAAAGTCCCCCTGCACACACAGGGTTCCTCCCATCAGGATTGTTCTCTTGCAGCTGGCTCTTAACAGCACAGTGGCTGATGTTTGAGGAGAGATCAGGAAACCTTAGTTGTTAATTAACCACTCATTTCACTGAACCTGCACTGGAGTCACTCCTCCAGCTCCCAGCAGCTCTGAGAACAAGGCTTCAGTCTCTTCAGTCTAAACTGCAAATTGTGGAATGTGATAAAGCCCTTTGTTTACTGTCCCTGCCTGCACAAAGAGCAGACCTGGGCATGGCACAGTGTCTGCATTAGAGAAACATTGCAGAGAAACCCAGCCCAGAGCCGGGACAACCTGGTGACTTTATCAACCCATCACCACCAAATTTACACCTGAGCTGCATTCAAACAGAATTCAGCTGCTGAGAGAACTGGAATTTTTTAATATTACTGAGGTAATTCTTTGAGCACTGCATTAATGTTAAGTTTTTTCCCCTCATTTGAGTGCAAATGCAAAATGGGACAGCAGAGCTGCCACACAGTAAATGCCTCTCAGAGTGCAGCAGGAACAGAAGCTCAGTTCTGTGTGGGAAGGGCCATGTCAATACATCCTGGCACTTTTTAGGAAGGCACAGGGATTGCACCCAAAGAGTGAGGTAAACACAGGGATTTGAGGTTTTGTGTGAGTTGTGGGTGTTTTTAATGAGTTTATTAATTCCAGGAAGATGCATCTTGGTGATAGATGCTAGACTGGAGTTAATCACCCTGCCAGGAACCAGAACCAAGGCTCGGAGCCCCACCTCAGATTAGATCCCACTCCAACCAAAATCAAAGCCCTGCAAATCTTGCTTTCCCACATTTTCACCTCTAACTGTTCTACACTGCCTCAGATGCAAATTGCACACAATCCCAGAATATGATGAAACAGCACTGCTAAAACACCCCCACAGACCTGGCGGGGGAATCTGTCCTGACAAGTCTCAAACAGCACAAGCTCCTTCCTCACTGAGCCATGGAAAGCAAGGCCAAGCCTGCAGCCTGCTCAGACCCCCAGAGTTCCCGTGTCCCCTTCATTTAGAGTTCTGAAAATCCCTTGTTTGGCATGATCTCTGATTTGTTTGTATACACACTTTGTATTTAACCTTAAATCACGGCAGGAGATGGGGTCAGTGCAGGAGCTGGCACAGCCCTGAGGACATCAGCACTCCTGCCATGGATTTATTTGTTTGAAGAGCCTCTGGACACCCTGAGCAATGGGACACCCCGAGCCTCAGGGTGCTCAGAGTGCAGCTGGGGTACCTAAAAGGTTTCAGAAGGATCCCATAATCCATAGCACAAGTGCAAGACTGGATGGGTGACCCCCCTGATGTGCAGCAAGACCTTTGGGCATTCAGTGGGAGGTAATTAAACAACAAACTCTGTTTTGTTTTGGGGTTTTGTTTGTTTGTTTTGGTTTTTTTAACAAACACACTGCAGATCTCGTTATCTGCTGCCCTGCACAGGTCACAATGCTGTGAGATCCACCAGGATCATCCATCCTCCCTGGGCACAGCCCAACTCCTTATCACTGACTCAGGGCAGCCAGGGCACAGTTTAACCTCTTTTTGACAGGGCTAAGGGAGGCATTAGGCAAATGAACCTTCCTGATGCTGATTACACAAGTTTAGGAGCGTGCTGGTGACTTGTTCCCATCTACTTTCCTCCCAGGAAAGTCAGCAAAGGGAAACCTTTGGAAATATCATCTTGGAGAGGCAAAACAGGACCCGCAGGTGAGAGCTCCTTCAAGGCCAGCTCTGCACTACAGACACTCCCCAGCTCCCTATCAGGAGCTGGAAGATGTAAGAACACAGATTTATCAGCACTGAGAGGGTCACGTGCCAACTCTTCCACTCCTGGAGGAAACATCCAAAGAAAATGCAGCTGGTGCTTTCAAGAGTCTCTCAGGCCACACTCCAGAGTTATACAGAAAAAAGAAAACACTGTGAGGAAGGTGATTTATGGGAGAGATTGACAGAGGAACAAGTAAAAGTGCCACCATTACCATTTTGACATAGGTCATGTAGTTTGGGTCTTTGGCATAGGAACCGTATTCATTCTCCACCTGCACTGCAATGATGGGACCTCCTTTCTTGTACTGTGGGGGACAAAAGGGAGAAAGAAGGGGTTCAACATGATTTCTAAATCACACTGGCTGGCAGGAAAGATGGCCCAGAGTCAAATGGACTCAGCTCCACCCTCCCAAACTGCAGCCTGTGCTGATTCCTGGAGCAAAAGTGCTACAAAAATTTGTTGTCACCTCGCCCTGCTGCTGTCACACACAGCTCACACTGCCCTGTGCAGCCACCCCCAGCCCTGGAGAGGGACAAGGATCATGCTTTGTGGGAAATGCATTTGTAGAGAATTTTTAAAGCTTGACAGAAGGCTCACATAGCCTTGTGCATCTGTATGTAAACTCTGAGATAAGAAATGCTGACTTAGAAAGGCCATGGAATAGGGCAGGCATTGTTGAGAAAGGAATGGAACTGGAAACAAGTTTCAAAGGCCTTGAAAATAAGACTGGATACTTTGGAGAAATAGAACTATAAAAGATGCATTGTAGTGAGACCCACAAGGATTAATTTTAGATGATTTAAAGCATTTACAGCATTGTGTGGCAAAAGCTGATAGACCAAGAAACACTTATAATGTATTGTAATTAAGAAATAGTTAGCTTCTGATTGTGATGGTGTAAATTATAACATCTGTGCTGTTTCACCCTTCACATGAGACTGAAAATGGAATAAAAGTTTTTAAAACACCTCTCAGCTGCCCCATCTCTGGGTCAGAAAAGAGAATTCTCTGCCAGTGCTTGCCTGGAGAGGGACAACAACGCTCATCAGGCGATCAAAATAGGCGTCCACAGCTTCTGTGAAGCCCTTGTACGTTGTCCTCAGCTGCATCTCGGGGTCCTGCAGCAGCCAGCTGGGGAAAAGCAGGAGAGGGAGTGTGTTAGAGACTCCTGTCCAGTCAAGCAGAGCTATTTCACCCACTGGCACCAAGTCACAGCTGGGCAGGGATCGTTGGTGTCACCCGGCAGAGCCCACAGGGCAGCTGTGACACCCCGAGGTGTGAATGACACCAGTGTCCATCACTCACTCGTAAATTCACAGAATTCACAGAATCACCAGGTTGGGAAGAGACCTCCAGGATCATCGAGTCCAACCCAGCACCAACACCTCAACTAAACCACGGCACCAGTGCCACATCCAGCCTTTATTTAAACACATCCAGGGATGGTGACTCCACCACCTCCCCAGCAGATCATTCCAGTGCTTTATGACTCTTTCTGGAAAAAACTTTTTTCCTCATATCCAATCTAAACTTCCCTTGGCACAGCTTGAGGCTGTGTCCTCTCATTCTGTCAGTGCTGCCTGGAGAAAGAGCCCAACCCTTCCTGACTAGAACTTTACAGCCACCTTTCAGGGAGTTGTAGAGAGTGATAAAGTCACCCCTGAGTCTCCTTTTCTCCAGGCTGAACACCCCCAGCTCCCTCAGCCCTTCCTCACAGGGTTTGTGCTCCCAGCTCCTCACCAGTCTCGTTGTCCCCTCTGGACACACTCCAGCCCCTCCATGTCCTTCCTAAACTGAGGGGCCAGAGCTGGACACTACTCAAGGTGTGGCCTCACCTTGATACTAACTAACTAACTAACTAACTAACTAACTAACTAACTAACTAACTAACTAACTAACTAACTAACTAACTAACTCACTCCAGGCTCCAATTCCCAATCTCTTCCTCTTCTTTTTGTTCTGCATTTCAGGCCTAAACTCATTTCGTCACCTCTACCAACAATACTTCAAGGATTCACATCTTATCACTCTAAAGTGAATTCCCTGCATTCCCAAGGGCACTCTGCAGCCAAGTGGTCCTTCAAAAAATCCCAATCCCTTCTCCAAACAAAGATTTCTGTAATTGTTCCCATGGTTTCTACTGCTGGTTTACAAGGCCGGGTTCTGTTTGGCGTTAACAGAAAAAAAGGGCAATTTGTTGAAGAGCAGAACAGTATAATGATGTAAGAATTTAAGGGGAATGAACCTGTATCTTCATTTTCTCTGCAAAATGAGGCCTTGACTAATATCCTTCCAAAGATCTGAAAGACTCAACTCTTTGCTAAATATGGCTTTCTGGACTTAAAAAAAATCATCTCCTCTTTAGCTGGAAAATCAGAATAGTACTGTTGCTCTTTATTAGGATTTTTTATCTGTCTGATAAATAAAACATGTGGGTGATGTGACAGATGAACTTCTCAAAATGTGGAGGTGGCTTCTGGCTCTGGTCATGAGGAGCTCTGCTCTCAGGAGTAAGTCCCTGACACCTGAACTCTGATGCAATAGGCAAAGCAAAAAGATAAAAAAAAATAATCCCCAAGTATCTCCCCTGAACTTTGTGCTCTGTGCAGGTAAGGAAAACAAGAGGTAACGTGGCAGTGGCTCCACTCAGGAACCAGGCAAGTCCCAGTGCTCCCAGAGCCTCCTCTGGGAAAACACAAGAGGAGGCTGGAAAACTTGTGGGGTTTCATTACTGCCAGCCATAAAATGAAGATTTCTAGCAGGACTTTTAAAATGGGGCTGAGATGAAGCAAATTCTTACATCAAGCTGCAAATCCTGCTCATGTTATGCAAAGTAAAGGTGCAACAGCAATGGGTTCCCCCAATTCTATTTTCTTACTGTAATCGTTATATCATAAAAAAATTATTATTGTTTTAAACACTCAAAAAAAAATCAGAAGAGCTCTATAAGATAATGAGCATTCACCTGCTTTGGGGACACAGAAAATAAATATTCCCATCAAGCCATTCTAAAGCAATTCCTTTGAAGGAACCTTGACTGTGTGATCAGGAGTTGGGATTTGCTTGTACCTGCACTGAACAATTCCCACAATTTCCACACTCACCTGGGCAGGCCCCCGAGGTCCCACTCGGAGCAGATGTAAGGTCCAGGGCGCAGAATCACCCACAGGCCATTCTTAGCTGCCAGGGAAAGGAAGGCCCTGGGGACCCAGACACAGGAATTATTGTCTGCCTGCAGAACCCCCACTCCCAGCACTCCAATCACCACTGAATTTAGGCGCCAAAGCAGAAGGGGATTGATGAAGCAGCCTCATTGATGGAGTTCCCAGGACTGCAGAAGGCAGGGGAAGGACCCAGTCCCCATTGCCTGGTCAAGACACATCTGGAAATAACATCCTCACCCAACCCCCAACATCCATCCCTTCCCCTCCTAACAGGAGTATTTCCCACCAGAGCTGTCTGTGCCACATACCTTAAATCCAGGTTTTTACTGAAGTCAAACTTCCCTCTTTCCTTTTCGTGCAGGTTCCACGGCACGTACCTGAAAGGCAGAGGAGGTGAACGGTGAGGTCTGGGATGCTCAAAGAAGAACTGAGGCCCCACTATGATACAGTGTAATGAGCCCCTGAAGGTGTATCAGCTCCTGAGGGTTGACCTGCAACCTCCCAGAGTGATTTAATAATATTGCCAGAGGGCTCCTTGTGAGTGTTTTGTAAATCAAAAGGTTTTAATAAATGAGAAAATAACAAACAATACGGAAACAAAAAGCAAAAGCTGAGCACAGGTGTCAGAGAAGCCCCTGAAACCTTGCTAAAACACCCCCAAAAGCACTTGAGCACCTCTGTGCTCCTTCTTATCCACGCAGTGATCAAGGAGGGACAATCTGGCTTGCTGCCAATAGAAAGAGAAACATTTCCAAAGCACAACAGGTGCTCCTATGCTGGCACTGAGCCAGTATTGACTAGAAGGGCATGGAAGATTTAAGGGCATGGAAGATTCCAGCTTGATTTCCTTATATCCCAGCGGCAAACCACAACTTTTTCCTCAAACAGAATCCTTTGCTTGGAGTGGAAATGCCCTGCTACACCCCCATCCTCTCCTGTGTCTCTTCCCACTGTAAGAAGTTTGGGAATGCGTTGTTATGGAACCACGGGGTGGTGAGGAGGAGGAGGGCAGAGGCTGGGCAGGGCGGGCACTCACGTGGTGAGGGTGTTGAGGCCACACGCTCTCATTTTCAGCATCCGATCCTCCCAGTACTGCCGGGGCACTCGGAAGTAGTGCATGGAGCCCCCCAGGATGCGGAAGGGCATCCCCTCCAGCAGGAACTGGGAGTTCTCTGTCTGCAAGCCCAGCGTCCTGCCCCACAGCCCCAGAGGGGTCAGCTCGCTCCAGTTAAACCTGGGAGAGAAGAGGAGATGCGTGAGCAGCCAGTCCTGGGGAAGGGATGTGTCCTCCTCCTTCAAGGTTAGCTCTGAGCTTGCTGCTTCTCAAGCAAGCCACACTCTCGGTCATACAGAGCACAGAGAAGGCTCTAAGCCAGCTGGGAGATCTTCCCAAATGTATTTATATATGGATTTAAATCCATTTCACTGGCTGCTTCCCCCCTGAAGCCACTGTGCCACACTCTACAACTGGCACTGCTCAGACACAGAGCATGAAACTCACTTGCTGCAATCGTGGATGTGAATGAGATCAAGTTTTCACTCCCAATACTCACAAACGCTTCCCTAACTTATGGAATTCAACATCTCCCTGCTCTGCAGGAGGGAGGATTTGCCCTTTGTGCCCCTGCTTTGCTCTTTGTAGGAGGGCACATGGCTGATTTCCACATCCATGTTCCACCAGCAGCTGCATCCCAAATGTCCTGGGGACTCTGGTATCTTCCAACTCTAAGCATGGAAAAAATAAAACCCCCTCACCTGTTCCCTGTGACAGAGAACCTTTTGCTCAATTTAATGAAGCCCCTGGATTACACTCATCACCTAGGAGGGACTAAATCAGCTGCCACCACAAACTTACCTCTGCCCACATCACTGCTTATGTTAATCCTGAAAATGTTATTTGCCAAAAGAACCAGAGCCATGGGGCCAGCAGCTGCTCAGCACCTCCCAGGGTGAGCACTCGTGCTGTCACAGCTCCTCTGGGTCAGTTCCTGCACTGCTCATGGCCTTGCAAGCTCCCGGCTCACTTTGGCTGAACCCAAACCCCATTTAATCAACAAAACACAGAGCAGTGTCACCGCCTGCATCGCCCACCCCAGCAGCACAGCTCTGAACACACAGAGCCAGACAAAGGCAGCTTGTTCCCCATCAGAGCCAGATGTGAGGAATGAATTCCCAGCTCCAGAGAGCAGGAATGACCCGCACGTTTGGGGGAAACATCGCAGGGAGGGAAGAGAGGAACACCTGAGCTGCTGCCTAGGCTATGTGTGAAACAGTTGTTAGCAGAGGGTGAGGATGCTCAGAGCTCGTGGAGTACAGGGATTGCTAACCAGCAGCCTGCCCGTCCTCTGACAGCACAGGGGGGCTAAAAGGAGCTAAATCTAAGGCTTGCAGGGTACTGCAGGGGCTGGCTGACAAGCTCAGAGGGTACCTGAGTAGCAGAGCATTCTCACAGGGCTCTGAAACAACCGGCAGCAGGCAGGGGTAATACCTGGAAAAGGAAGCCAGATGAGATGTTCACTGCCCGTGGCCAGTGAGACTCACACTGATTATCCTGCCACTCACAGAACCAGTGCTGGGCAGGAGCCTGTGCTCTGTCAGGAGGTGGGGTGATAACAGTTCATGATGATGGTGCAGCTCAGGTAGGAGAAATGAGTACAAAACACCAACCTGCCACATTTAAAGCGTGACTGACCGAGTAAGAACAGAACCAAAAATGCTCAATTTACATGAGAAATGCAGTCAGGGAATGATGACATGAGGCTGGGAGATGACAGCATTGCTCTCAAAGAGCTGTTGAGAATTTCAGCAGCAGGGGAAAGGGTTCTCAAGCCTCAAACAAGACATCCCACGGCCACCTGCCCCTCAATGCTGCTGAATTACAGACTGTAACTTTGGCAAACCAAACCAGCAGTTACATCTACTTCTCTTGTAGGTGGAGAGCCAGAGGTGGAAAGCTCAAAAGGGGTCTGGAGATGCAAAACTCCAATTTTTAAAGATTAGGTTGGAAAAGAGTTTGCAAGTTGTTTCTGAGCTAGGTAGAGCCCTAAATTACCCCTGCACACAGAAGTGCTGCTGACTGGTGCCAGAATGAAGGCTGTGCTCAGGAAGCACACACAGCCAGATAAAAATAAACTAATCACTTAAGCTCATCTTCTAAATCCCAGGCATAGCTAACCTGGCACATTCCTACCAAGTTTCCTGCTTTAAAACTCCCCAGCCCCAGTGCTTTTTCTCCCCAAGAAAGGTTGGTAGGAATCTCCCAGGCTCCCAATATTTTCAACACATTATCCTAGATACCCTGAAACCCACATTTCACATTAGGATCTGTTCAAGTAACCTCAGAAGAAACATTTCTGTGACTCAGCAGAGTTTCATCCTGTTAGCCTGAGCTGGATTGCCAGAGTTTAAAGTGTACCTGGGCTCTGCACTTCCTCCTGAGAGCAATTTATAGCTCCCAGTAGATTTTTTTTCTCACTTCTATAATGACAGAACAGGTTGCAACTAATCTTTTTTTTTTTTTTTTCACTTTGTTAAAGGTTCCTGGCCTTCTTTGTCAACCTCAGTAGCCATCCCTGGGAGTGTTCCAGGTCAGGCTGGATGGGGCTTGGAGCAACCTGGGGTAGTGGAAGTTGTCCCTGGCCATTGCAGGGGTGGGACTGGGTCATCATTAATATCCTTTCGGGCCCAAATTCTAGGACTCTGTGATTCTGTGATTTCATCCCTGCTTCAGGGAAGTCTCTTTTGCAAAAAAAACCAAACCAAACCAAACCAAACCAAACCAAAACTAAACTAACAAAAACAAGCATTCCATTACCCAGCTAACCCCAGAGCAGAGACTCTGAAGTCGGATCGGATGAGTTAGTCCAACAAGATGGAATAAGCCTTTGTAAGATGGAATTCCAAGTGCAAAATACAACACACGGAAAGTCCCAATTAACTTCTGAACCAAAGAGCCTCGCTGTTCGTGCCTGTGAAACTCAAATGTGGCTGAAGTCATCTCTGCAAGAGAGATTTACCTTCAGTGTTCAACCACCCCATATCCAGAGCAGAGAAAAAAGCTGGTGGAAAAGAAAACAGCCAAACCAGGGGGAAAAGGCAGTAAATTCTTTGTTGCTGCTAAAGGACGTGCTTCAGAGGAGAAGGGACTTTGCTGCTAATCCCTAAGCTCCACTGAGACCTCCAAGGGCTTTGCTGTTTATTCTGGGCTTCCTCAGGCCAGGGGAAAGTGAAAGCCCTGAGCTGCCCTGGCTCACAGCTCACTGACCATGGCTGAGGTAACAACCACAATATTTTGTAGAAGAGTTAATTCTGCACACAGGGGTTTATTCTGCATGCAGGGGTTTGCATACACCCTTCCAGGAGACAGATTCTGTGCCTCCATCAGGTATCAGTTTCCAATAATCCTCCCTAAAAACCCAGGTGGCACAAACCCAAGGCCAGCTGTGCATGAATTTTGCTTCTAATTATGCAAAGATTTATTAAAGCTTTTCCATAGCCCCGAGGATCAGGTTTACTTCCGACTATGATTTTAAGAACCTGTTATAAAACTTCCAGCTGGCAATAAACAACTATATTACATCTCCATACATATCCATGTGTATTTCCATGCATTCTCCAGCATGTCACTGTGAGGGACTGAAGAGTTTCTGTCACCTGGAAGCTGCAAACTTGGGATATTTCCTCTGGGAAAGAGCATCACCCCTAAAATGAACGTGGTCTGAATTACGTGGGATTCAAGCTGGAACCTTAAACAACTTTTGGCTGCTACTGGTGGCCTACAGAGGACCAGCAGATGGAAGATAAGACTGGAAGACTGGTGGGCATGGGCCATGGGTACCACACTGCTCTGGGGACACAGAGCAGGGACAGCCAGCTCCAGAACGGGCTGGAGAGAGAGAAACAACGCTGGGGCGAGCACGTCAGGGAGCCCCGGAGCCGGGTTAGATGTGCCGGAGCGATCGATTCTCCAAGTGCATCATCCATCAGCGCTGCGATGATGTAAAGCTCCCCCGAGCCAAGGTCGGCAGGAGAGCAGGAGCCCCGCACAGAACCCGACCGAGGGCGCTGGCAGCGGGGCTCCCCTCCGCGGTGCCTTCGGTGATGGACAAGGGCTGTGGGGATCAGGTGCGATATTTATTTAAAGCTTTGGGTGATCCCGGCGCGGCGGCCGCGTTACTGCCGCGCTCCTTCCCACGCTCCCGCTCCGCCGAGGGATGATGGGAGCGGGGGTCTCCGGTGGGAAAAGATGGGGTTCTACCGAGCCTGCCTCCCGCCCGTAACTCTCCGGCAGCGAGCAGGAGGAGCGGACTTTAATCACGTTAATTATGTTAATTACATTAATACCCGTTCTCCCCTCCACCGACGCCGCCGATTCCATCCATGCGCAGTTCTCCCGCAGCCAACCCCGCTGGCGGCGGCGGGGCCTGCGCCCGCCGGGGCAGCGACACCCGCCCATCGCCCACCCCCGCCCGGCCCCGCCGCCGCGGGACCCCGCCCGCCGCCCCCGGGGCGCGACCCCCGCGCCCCCGGGCCCGCGCCGGGTCTCACCTGCGCAGCAGCAGCCACAGCACGACGAGGAGCAGCGCGACGCCCCCGAGGCGGCGCTGCCGCCGGCCCCCGCACGGCCACATGGCGGAGGGACCGAGGGACCGGGGCACCGCGGCCCGGGCCCCGAACCCCCGACCCGCCGGGCGCCGACACAGCCCGGCCCCGCCCCGGCCCGGCCCGGCCCCGCCCCGCCCGCAGCCCCGGCGCCATTGGCCGCGCCCCGCCCCGCGGCCCCGCCTCCCGCCTCCCATTGGCTGCCGGAGGGGCCCGCGCGCGCCCACGGGGGCGGGGCCGTGAGGGAGCGGCGGGGCCGTGAGGGAACGGCGCGGGGTGGGGCGGGGGAGTGCGAGGGGATTGGGGGGGGCGCGGAGAGACGGACAGACAGACCGACAGACCGGACAGAGACCCCCGGGAGAGAGCCCGGACTGAGGGACAGACAGAGAGACCCCCGGGAGAGAGCCCGGACTACGAGCCCTGGGAGCGAGTCCAGATTGAGAGCCCGGACTGAGAGTTCGGAGAGAGAGACCCCCGAGAGAGAACCCAGACTGAGAGCCTGGACTGAGAGCCCTGGGAGAGAGCCCAGACTGAGAGCTCGGACATAGAGCACGGACAGAGACCCCCGGGAGAGAGGCCGGGCTGAGAGCCCTGTGAGAAAGTCCAGACAGAGAGACAGACAGAGAAACGCTCGAGAGAGAGCCCGGACTGAGAGCTCGGACAGAGAGCATGGACAGAGAGCCCCGGGAGAGAACCCGGGCTGAGAGACAGACAGAGAAACCCTCGAGAGAGAGCCTGGACTGAGAGCTCGGACTGAGAGCCCTGGGAGAGAGCCTGGACTGAGAGCTCGGACTGAGAGCCCCGGGACAGAGGCCGGGCTGAGACCATGGCCAGGGACCCCCGAGAGACAACCCCAATAGAGAGACCCCAGGCAGGGATCCCACAGAGAGGCCCACGGCAGAGACCCCCAGAGGAGAACCTGCACAGAGGTCCCGGGGAGAGACCCCTGACAGAGACCTCGGGCCAGGAACTCCCCAGAGAGACCCTGGAGAGAGACCCCCTCCCTTGGCAGAGACCCCCTCCCACTGTCCACAGACCCTTCCCAGCCGCAGGGAAGGGGTTCTACCCTGGGCAGGTAGAGGGTCTCCCCCGTGGGCAGGTGGCTGTTTCTCTTTGAGGCACGGGTGTTTATCCTTTAAACTGCCCTCGCTGCCCCCTGGGGGAAATTCAATGTGCAATAAAGCGAGGGAAGGGACATTTATGGCCAGCCAGCAATAGAAACTGAGATCAAACAAGCAATAGAGATCAAACAAGTGGAAGGTGTCCCTGCCCACGGCAGGGGCTGAAAAGAACTGTGCTTAAGGTCCCTTCCAACCTAACTCATTCCATGATTCTGCTGATAATGCTCTGTCATCTTCCCCCCTGCCAAGACCTGCTGAGAAAAAAGAGGAGCTGTGGCTGATCGGAAGGGGTTAACAAAGACATTACCTAAAAAGCCCTCAAGCAGAACTATTTTGCAACACCTACTTCAAAAATTCCCTGTTACTTCTGTTTAAACACCTGAAGTACCACAGAAAGAAATTATCATTTCCACTCCAGTAACATTTCCATCATTGCTTTATTGATTCCAAACCCGAGAGGAAAAAATAGGTTAATTTACCAAAATTTTTACTCCCCTTGTGTTGTTCACAGCAATAATTTCACTGACTGGAGGCCACAGAGTTCAAAATTTCTGTACATAACCTTAGTTTTTAATTTGCACTTTTGTGCTATGAAGGCTTCTTCGAGATTAAGCACCAAAAAATGTGATGGGAATACAGAGAACAAGCAGTGGCTGGGACAGCAGGAAAAGTTTGCTGGGAAAAGAGGGAGTGCTTCTAGCTAAAGGAGAGGCAACTTGAGATAAAAACATTCTGGTTAGAGCCTGTGATCATCTGTTCCCAGGGGTGCTGTGAGCAGTTAATTCATTTAAAATAAAGATTTCAGTGATCCCATGGGCTCGGACCACACCTCTGGCCGAGGTTTCCACTTCAGTCCTGACCCAGCAGAGGTGAGCAGCAGCTCTGGTGTTCCTTTTTCCAGGCAGGACGTGAGGCAAGCAGGGATTTGGAGGCAGAGGCTGGCACTGACAGCTGTGATTTCTGGCTCACAATGCCAGCCTGGTGACAGCGGCTGTGCCAGGCACGGCGTGCAGCTGTGCCACCCAGCTGTGGGTAAGGCAGCAGGGCTGTTTCCACTGGGGTATCCCCCTCTCCACTCCCAGGGAGAGAGCTGGAGAGCAGGGGAGGGAAACAAGCCGAGCTGTAACACATGGAGGGATTTTAAGGCTCCTGGCTTCAGCCCTGTAGCAGGTTCCTGGCCACAATCATCCTCATGACCTCGTTGGTACCTGCAGCAGGATGGGGACGCAAAGGAAACACAGTTCAGGCATGGCCCAATATTTTCCCCCTCAAAAGGCCAAGAGAACTCTTCCCTGATGTGCAGCTGACAGCACAGAGGAGCTCTTCCCACCAGCTGAAGTGGCATTTAGGAGGGGTTGGGCTGAAACCCAACTGCTAAGTGCCAGCATACTGCTTGGAAAAGCTGGTGCTGCTTTTTATACGGGTGTTGGGAGGATGCAGGACCAGGCACTGAGCAGAACTGGATTTATACCAACATCTGAGCTCTCTGCTTTACATTTAACACAGACACAACACACAGGCTGAAATCCCAGGGGTGTAAGGAGGAGCATGTCCCTTACCAGGTACTCTGGTTGTAGGCCAGGGGATGTCAAAGCAGGGAAAACAAAATATTTAGGAGGCCAAACCGAGATTAGAAAAGGCCAGATCCTGTCAGAGACATGATGTCAAGAGTGCAGACAGACCAAAATCACAGGAGAGGAATTGTTTGGGAGAATCACCCCGTGACCAGGAGCAATGGGATGAAACTGGACAGAGGCACTGCTAACATGACAACTAAATATCTTCCTCTGCTGTAAGACTCTTAAAATAGCCCGTAACTGCTCCCACATGGCCAGAGCTCCCAGCCAGGGCACTCACACACGGCACAGCTCACTCTGAGCAGAGCAGGGCTCTGAAACCCAAGAATCAGAGTCATACGGGAAGGTGGGAGCCTCCAGGGGAGTTTTTCTCCTAACCCCACTGCCAGCTTCCCTTGCGGAGTGTCTTTTACCTTCCAGGATCTGGTGGACTCTGATGTCTCGCACGAACTGCTGCACCGCGTAATCCTTCAGGTAACCGTAGCCGCCGTGCATCTGCAGAGCCTGGTTACAGATCTGAGGGGACAGCGCTGCTGTGAGGCGACTTGTGGAGGACAGTCAGTGGCAGAAGCTCGGTAAGGACCCAGGAACCTGGGCTCACTTTCTTTTCCTAGTCACCTAATCTCCTCTCTTAAAAAAAGCAGTGTTACTCTCACGCCCCATCAGTGCTGCTCCCGGCGCTATCGCGTTACCCGTTTCACGTGAAAGCTCTGTTTATATGAACAGGAGTGCGCAGAAACGCCGAGGGATGGGTATAGAGACACCCAGGGACGGGTGTTTTTAGGGAAAAAAGCGATTTTCACTGCATTTCTGTGGCTTGCGGATGCAAACCCGAACTGCCCGATCGCCACCTGGCGGCCGCTCAGGGAGGGGCTGGCGGGGCGCTGGTTTCCATGGAAACACGACTCTGTCCCATCCCTCATCCCATCCCTTTTTGGGCCAGAAAACACAGGAACACCAAAAATGCACAGCTTCGAAATGACACTGAGCTAGGAAGCGTCAGATGCTCTTTTCCCCCCCTTCTTGCTTTCTCTTTATAGGGACATTTTGATACGGTAACAAAATAAGGTATTTTTCAAAGTGATAACTTTCAAAGCAATAATGTAATTTTTCAGCAGTTCAGGAAAGACCACTTGCTACGTAGGAACGATCACCCTGCAATGTACAAATTTTCCTTGGAAAATAAAAATGCTCTGCTCCCTGCCCTGTCCCCCTTTTGCCCCCCTAGGAACTGGTGTAGGAAGAACTGTGGAAAGGTGTTTTAATTCTTGCAGATTAATTCTCGCAGATTAATCTCGCAGCCTCCACATGTCTTATAAAACATCCCGTCCTCAAATGAGGCTCCTGGCTCTGGGCTTGGCTTTGGGTCGCTACAACACCAAACTTCTCCCTGACACGCTGGGCATTAAGGGAAGGTCTCCAAGCTTCTAATTAGGATCCCAGGAGGATTTTGAGGGACCTACCCCGAAGCATTCGTCGGTGGCGAAGAGCTTGGCCATGGAGCAGAGCACGGGCGCGTCCTCCCGGCCGTCCTGCAGCGCCCGCGCCGCGTTGCGCACCATGAGCCGCGCTGCCACCAGCCGCGTGGCCATCTCTGCCAGCCTGAACTGCAGGTACTGCCACGGCCACGGGAAAGGCTCATCAGCACCCTCGCAGGGCTCTCAGACACAGCCCCGCCACCTTCGGGGCCTGACACGCCTCCTCACTGAGGAAAAGCGTGTTCTCGACTCCTCCAGGGAGGCCCTGGGAAGGAAGGGATGGCCCTCCCAGGAAGGGAAAGAGCTCAGCTCTGGAGGGCAGAGCCCTGCTGGGGTTACCTGGTTGCTGGCGAGGGGTTCCCCGAACTGTTTGCGGACAGTGAGGTGCTCCTGAGCCAGGAGAACTGAGGCATGAGCAGCTCCCAACGAGCAAGAAGCTGGTGGGAGAAGCCAAGGACACAGAGTGAATGTGAAACTACTTCAGACAGGCCACAAGAAGATCCTGCCCTCCTTCCCTGGCTCTCTTTGCCTTTCTCACCAATGTTTATCCTGCCTCCATTGAGCCCCTGCATGGCGATGCTGAATCCCTGCCCTTCAGCTCCCAGCCTGTTGGCCACAGGAACAACGCAATCCTCAAAGATCACAGCCCGAGTTGGCTGGGAATTCCAGCCTACCTGGGAAAAAACAGAGCTCCTTCCAGACTGCCTGAGGAGCAGCACAACTCCGACACAGAACCAGCAGCCCGCTCCCAGCCCCTCGGTCTCACTGCCAAGCTGCCACAAAGCACCCGTGGTCTGCGTGCTTTGGCCTCAGTGTGCAAACTGGAATGAGTGTTTTTGAGAAGAGGCACAAATCCAGTGATCATGATGTTCCTGAGGCTAAAATCCTTCACTTACCAAAGGGATGGGTATTGGGCAAACTTCACCAAAGCTGGACTTGGCTTGGTAAAACCATGCCAGGCTGGGACTCCAATCCTATCCATGAAGAGATCCCTAATGCTTGGCACAGACAAGCTCATTGGGACCACAGGTCTCAAGCTGTGCAGGGGGGCTCAGGTTGGACATCAGGAAGAACTTCTCCATGGAAAAGGCTGTCAGGCATTGGAATGGACTGTCCAGGGAGGTATTTGAGTCCCCACCCCTGCAGGTGTTTAAGGAATGCCTGGATGTGGCACTCAGTGCTCTGGCTCACAAGTGAGGATCAGTCACAGGTTGGACTCAATGGTCTTGGAGGTATTTCCAATCATAACGATTCTGTGGTTCTGCAATCTCTGTCCTGCACTTCCCTCAGGCACACAGGAAGCACAAACAAGGCTCTTACCTTCTTCTCCTTCTTGCCAAAGCTGAGCCCTGGCATTCCCCTCTCCAGCACGAGGCAGGAGATGCCCTTGGGGCCCGGGCCCCCTGTGCGACACATGACCACGTACACGTCCGTGTCACCTCCCCCGCTGATGAAGGCCTGCAGGAGGGCACAACCAGAAAAGTGGGGATTCTAGGTTTTGTAAACTACCCCTGAGCCCACAGCAGCAGCGGGCAGGGTACAGAAATGGAGAGGCAAAGAGCCCACAGCCAGGAGCATTTAGGGACCCAGCTGGTGAAAGCTCTGCAGAGCAGGTCCTGCCGTGGGAGAATGCACAAAGAGGAGACAGCAGGAATGGGAAGGACAGTGAGACCCAGGCCCCGGCGTGCAGGCAGCTTTAGGAGGAACAAAGAGGTACCTTGGAGCCATTCAGGACATAGGTGTCCCCTTTCCTCTGAGCTGAGGTCAGCAGGGAAGCTGCATCACTGCCACTCCCTGTTTGAGGGGTAAGGAAGCAGCCAGTGAAGCAGAAGGTCCAGATCTCAAATTCTCCCTGGGATCATTCCCTGACACCTGGGTTTGTACCACAAGCAGCTCAGCAATAATCATCTGCCCCTCCCCAACTTCCCAAATGAATATGGAAAGAAATTTTTCACCTCCAGACCTCTGCAATGTTCATGTCCAGTTAAAGAGAAAGGAGAAGATGTCCTGGCTGAGTTGAGGATGCTCACCTGGCTCAGTCAGGCAGTAAGAGGCAAACTTTTCCATGCTACAGAGCGAGGGGCAGAACCTGCGGCGCTGCTCCTCATTGCCAAAGGTGTCGATCATCCAAACACACATGCTGGGGTGGGAGAGAAGGAGCAGCATTCAGGACTGAATACAGGCTGTGCAAGAACATCCCTGCCTGAACAGAGGGAAAGCTCCACGGAGCTGGGCCACAGGCCCTGAGGCCTGAAAACGTATTGTGACACCTTCCATTCACCCCAGACTCACTGCCCTGTGGAACAGCAGGATCCTGTTTAGGACCCTCAGCCTCCCCTCCATGCTCAGCCCTGCTCCCTCTCCAGAAAACTGCACCTGAAGAAAGAGGCAGCATCGTTGCAGCTCTCTGTGCCAAGTGACCTGGCACTGGACATGTCTGTACAAGCAGGACAGCCCTGGGGTCAGGTGGTGCCTCTGGGCTCTGTCACAGCACAGCCGAGGCACAAAGGCTTTTTCCAGGCAGGTTACTATCTATAGACAGCTTAAGTGGCAGAGCAGAGAACAAAATCCAGAACTTAATCCCATCTTGGATACCACAAAGCTAAAATTACTTCTTGGTGGCATCTGAGTCCTTGTGGCCTATTTGTTTACTGCCATCGAGGGATCCTCCCAGGGCTGTGTGTACTCGAGGTCACAATTTAAACATTTCAATAATGAGCAGCAGCGAGGGAACTGCCTCCAGCTGGATTTAGAGCCCACAGAGCAGCCAGGCTCACAGCACCCACCCTCCCCACACACACTCACTTGTGGATGCTCATGTAAGCAGTGGTGCTGGTGCATCCTGTTGACAGAGCTTCAAAGATTATGGAGGTGTCGAGCCGTGACAATCCAGAGCCACCAACATCTGGTTTCACATAGATCCCACCAAATCCCAACTGGGCTGCCTTCCGCATCGTTTCCACAGGGAATATTTCCTATTGGGGCAGGCAGAGATATCCCAATGAATATTCAGGCTTAGTTCAATTTCTTTTGTATCATTGGGCTCCCAATTTGAGTCCCACAGTCCTGCAGAATTTAAGTCAACTAGGTGAGGAAAAGAAGAGGAGGTACCTACACAGACACACTCCATCTTCAGCAGTGAATCCGAGATTCAGGTGATTGAATAACCTAGCTAGGAAAGCTTGAAGGTATTTCTGATGATTTCCTCTCCCAGCTACAGCAGCAGCTTCAATGACTGCAGAGCTATTGCAGGAACCCCTCAGTGGGACCTATGGGCCACAACATCCTAAGGGAGGAAAAAGGGAGCAGTACAACCCTTGCGAGGCTGTCCTACCTTCTCATCCCACTCAGCCATGTGAGGAGCCATCTCCTTGGCAGCAAAATCAAGGGCAACCTTTTGGAATTCCTTCTGATCTTCAGTGAGACCGGTGGATGCTAGAAAAGCAGAAGAGATCAGAACATGTCTGTTGGGGAACAGCAACACAACCACCTCGTTTCAGAGTGCTCTTTAACTCACACAAACAGTTCAGGCCTCTGCTGCAGAGACCATTTCTCTGTTCCTCAGGAATATCATGAACTGTGCTGAGAGCAGGGGGCTTTGGGAGGGGCTTTCTTGGGACCAAACAAATCCAAATTCCCAGCTCTCTGCTCCATGCTAACTACATTAGAGAGCCAGGACAGGGGGGCACAGTCCATGGCAACTGTCATTCCATCTCACTAAGTCTGTGCTGCAGAAATGTGGGGACTTCAAAGAAAGCAAAAAAAAAGCAGCCCTGTGGAAACAGCATCTAAAGCTTTAGTTAGGTTCTGCATTTGAAACCTCCCGCTTCAGTGGCACACAGATACAAGACTGTTTTGTTAGTGCCTCTCCAGAAATTCATTGGGGTGCTGCTACTTAAATTCTAAATGTTCTTACATTTAGACATCAAAACAATTCACCTGCAAAGTGTTCTGGTTTGAGTTGGAATCACTTTCTCTGAGACCAAGCCCTGTCCAACCTGGCCAACTCGGCAGGGATGGAGCATCCACAACTTCTGGGCAACTTGTGCCAGCTGGAATTCTGCCAGAGGAATTTCTTCCTAATATCGAACCTAATCTCTTTTAATTTAAATCCATTCCCCCTTGCCATATCAGTCCGCCCATGTAAAAAGTCGCTTTTCTTCTTTTTTATAATCCCCCTTCTTTGAGAGATGTTCCTTGATTGACTATCAAATCTGAAAAACTGTGAAAGCCTAACAAAGGTAAGGGAGGGACAGGGAGAGGGAAGGACCTTTTTTTGTGGGCTCTTTCCTATTGCTGAGCATGGTCTAACAAGGTAAAAGGAGGGACAGGGAGAGGGAAGGACCTTCCCTGGGGGCTCTGTCCCACTGCTGAGCGGTGTCACAAAGGTAAAAGGAGGGACAGGGAGAGGGAAGGACCTTCCCTGGGGGCTCTGTCCCACTGCTGAGCGGTGTCACAAAGGTAAGAGAAGGACAGGGAGAGGGAAGGACCTTTCTTTGCGGGCTCTGACCCCTGCTGAGCCCTGCCCCATTGCCGCGCCCGCACCGCCCTGACCGGCAGCGGGACACACGGAGGAGGGACACGGGGAACAGCGACACACGGAGCACTGACACCGGCAGCTCGGGCCACCCCTCCGGGCGGGGACAGGCGCTCCGGGGCCACCGACCCGCTGTCCATGTCCCCCAGCCCGCCTCCCCCGGGCCGCGGGGGGGGGCTCGGGCCGCTCCTTACGGTCGATGCAGGACGCGATCCCCCGGCGCCCCAGCAGCAGCCGCGCCGCCCGCGGGGCCGCTCGCCACGCCATGGCCATGGCCGTGCGCGGCCCTCCGGCTCCCCGTTCCCGGCTCCCCGTTCCCGGCTCCCGGCGGGGCAGGCTGGGAGCTGTAGTCCTGCCCCCGGCGCCGCCCGCCCGGGCGGGGAGGGAGCGAGGGGAGCCGGCCCTGCCCCGGCCTTTGCATAGCGGGCACCGCTTCCGAGCGCGGCTTCCTCCTCCTCCTCCTCCTCCTCCTCCGCGAGCATCCTCAGCGGCCCGAGCAGGACAGGCGGCAGCGGCCCGCGCTGGTGAGCGGGAGCTCGGAGGGCTGGGAAGGAGGAAGGGAGGAAGGGGAAAGCTTGGCATAGAGGGTGGAAAAGTTGATGCCAGGCGGCCTGGCAGGAGGCAGCCGGCTCGGAGCCGTGCGAGTGCGGCTGGCACAGGGGGCAGGGGATGGGCCGGCCGGCCCGGGGCGCTCCGCAGGGACCCCGGGGTGAGCCAGGGCAGCCCCGGCCGGGCACGGGCACCTGCAGCCGGCGCGCCCAGGTGGGTTCGGCGGAGAAGAAGCCATTCCCCAAGGGGCTTCGGTGGGCACAGCCAGCGGCAGACAGCGCCGGACAGCCGGGGAAGGCTGGGCTGAGCCCCGGAGTCGAGCACGGCTCCCTTCCCAAAGGCGCTGCCCCTCTGAGCTCGGCCCACGCAGCCCGGTTCGGCCCGGCAGCGGCCGCCCCGCCGGGCAGCGGGAACCCGGCCCTGCTGCTGGTGTCCGTCAGCGCTCCGGGGTGCGGTCCCCGAGCCCTGCCAGCTTTCACACTGATAGAGGAAGTGGCTGAGCTCAAGGAAAGATTGATTCGCTCTCCACTCGCCCTACAGCGCTTGGAGCTCTCCGCCTCAGCCATCTCTACTTTCTTTTTCAGTTGCCTGAGGGAGCGGTAATTCCTCCTCCTCCTCCTCCTCCTCTCGTTCATCAGGTGCCTCAGTGAAGAGAAGATAATTCCGAGAGACCAGAGATGCCTTGGCCGAGCAGAAAGAGAGACAAAGGAGCAGTAGCAGGTCTGTGCTGACATCCTGGCTGGTTTAACATCTCTCATTTGAGGTTCCAGGCTCTAGTGAAAGTACAGACAGTATTAACGTCTGTCTCTACAGGCAGCGTCTTACAGACAGCATTTCCTGTGCCAGATGGGCTCTGAGCGCCCAGGCATGACTGAGACAGGGCTGCGAGGGGTGTGATAAGGACAGTGATGTACTCTCAGCACCAGGGGGTCAGGAAATGGAATTCTGGCCCATTTATGCTTTCAGAGTTGGTCAGTCAGAGCACAGGAGCTGATGTGGTACCAGCTGCAAAAACAGAAAGCAAGAACATTGCGCTGGCATCATCATGATGTGGTGTTTAAAGTACAAGATGAAAAAATTGCACATCTGTGCCACTCATCTGCTTGATCCACTCTAGCAAATAACAATCTTTTTATCCTTTAATCACTTCTTAATAACTGGGGTTTTTTTGGCTGTGTCCTGAAGAAACAGGATCCCTTCTGAACAGGTAGCTCAGTGGAGGTTAAGCTAACATTTCCAGCTCCTGCAGGAATTGAAATAGTTTGGTTTGTTTGGTGAATGTTCCTCTTACCAGATTCACCTAAATCTGCTTCACTGCCTGCAGCTGATTTCTCAGCAATTAATTTAAAAAATTCAACTACACTTCATGTGGGCAAACATGGTCTATCCTGAGGTTTTTTATTACTAACTGGGAGTATTAAACTACATTTTTGCACACACAGAAATATCCTTATTTCAGATGCAAATTAGAAATACTCGGAATCACTGGTGCATAATGCTGCTACCTTACCCTGAGCACCTGGGGTGCCCCAAACTCCTGCTGCAGTCAAATGTGTGAAACCAGCTTGGACAACTAAAAATATTTTTTGAAACAAAATGTGTTTTATCTCAATGTCTTTTAAGATAAAAAAGAGCCTGATGCTAAAATTGCCAAAACCGAGGAGGAGACTTCGGATAAGGAGGAAGAAGAGAAGTCTGCAAAACCTCCAGCTGGGAGCTCCAAGTCAGGCTGGAAGAACTGGAAGAAAAAAGAATCTGAGTCTGGTGGGGAGGAAAGCAAGATCACATATTGTCACTGGCTGCTGAAATCAGAACCTGAGAGCAGGCTGGAGAAGGGGGTGGATGTGAAGGTGAGCACTGACACCCCCTCGCTCAGCAAAGGACAGCAGCAGGGTCACTCCTGCCCAGCTTTAGTGCCCAAATGCTGAGGGGCAGCATCAGGCAACTCCAGATTGTTTATTCTTCTCAAAACCCATTTGTCTTCCTGGAAACAGAAAAACAAAATGTTCTTGTCCAAGGTGACAACCTTGGGCTTTCATACGTGTAACACAAGTGGAAATCAGCTCCTCAGGAT
The DNA here is from genome assembly GCF_021018805.1 of Prinia subflava. Taxonomy (NCBI): domain Eukaryota; kingdom Metazoa; phylum Chordata; class Aves; order Passeriformes; family Cisticolidae; genus Prinia; species Prinia subflava. Next base: position 3,889,181 of record NC_086268.1, read on the forward strand.
GCTTGGCTGTTGGTCACAGGAGCAGCAGCTATTTCAGACTCTGCCTTTACACTGCTGCTTTGGAAAGGTTTTTCTGTAGGCCCTGTGGGAGATAAAAATTGTGTCAAGTTTGTGCTATAATTGAAGGAGCTGCTAGCAACAAATGCTTAGGCTCAGTGCACACAATGACACTGTGAAGATCAGAAACCTCCTGAATGAATCTTTATTTTCATTTCATTTGGCAGTTCAGTGTTGATGACTTGAAAGCTCAGCCTAATCAGACAACCTGCTGGGATGGAGTGAGGAACTACCAGGTAGGCAGCACACGGGGGCACTGAAACAGCAGAGGGAAGAAGGTGGCTCTGCCCACAGCTTCTTCCTGTGGCTGAAGCATTTCCTTTTGGGGCACTCTGCCTGTTCACTCGGGTGCATTTTGGCAGGGATCTGAAGTCAGCTCCTGCTTAGTGGCCTCTAGGTCACAGGTAAATTCAAGCTGGGGAGCATTCTTTCAAAAAATCCAGTTTTTCTTTTGCTTAGACCAACCTTTGATACCTTACAGCAAGTCTGCAATTACCCAAATCCTCTGTCAGTGTACAGCTTTCTGTTCCAAAGGAATTCCACGTGTGTCCCCCTGCTGTGTATGACCCCTGTACTCTATAGGATTCCCTATCCCCCTCTATGGGATTCCCTATCCCCCTGCACTGATCTGCTCTGAGTTTTTTGCTGACAGCTCTCCTGGGCAAGGGTGGCTGAGCTCTTGAATTCCCACACATTTTCTGACCAACAGGATCTTGCTCTTTAGCCTTGTTTTTACTTAATTTCTTTCCAACATAAAAACATCTCTATGACAACTGTAGGAAACATTATCTGAGTAATTCTGAAGCACATCTACCTCTCCTCTTGTTGGTTCCTGTTCTTGGCTGCTTATAATGAAGCCCTGGGAGCTTGATGGAAAGAGCTGGAAGTCTCTTGTTTACTCCTGACAGGCAAGGAATTTCCTGAGATCCATGAAACTTGGGCAGCAGGCCTTCTTCTACCACAGTAACTGCAAAGAGCCTGGCATTGTGGCCCTTGTCAAGGTGAGTATTTGTGTTTTGGGGAGAGAAATGATAATGAGTGGGTTACAAAATTGTGTCTCAGCACCAAAGAGTGCAGGAGTGAGAGCAGGGAACGAGCCCAGGACACCTCAGCTCAACAGCACAGGGCTGACTCAGCCATGTGTCCCCAGAGAGATGGAACCAAACTGTGCTGCTTTCCTGCTGACATTTCGGGGCACTCCCAGCCAAGGCAAGAGTTGTTCCACACTCTGATTCCAGTCTGACTCACTACATTCTAGTCAGCAGAGCCCACAAGGCAGAAGAAACCCAGGGCACTGAACAGCTTTTTCTTTTAGAGAACTCATCACAAATATCACATCAGCTGCTCAGTTTTCTTCTGCTGCATTTCCTTCCACACTGATCTCCAGCAGGTGATGCTGCACTCACTGTTCTGCACTTCTTCCACCCAAAAAATGTAAAGGAAGCTGTTAGGATGGAGTTCAGGGAAGACAAGGCTGATCTTTGCACCGGAATTGTTCCTTGTCACTTCTCATGCCCTTTGCTGACAGGAGTTTTGAACTGATGGAAACTTTCTTCTCCCCTTCTACTTCAGATCGTAAAGGAGGCGTACCCTGATCACACACAGTTTGATCAGAAGGATCCTCATTATGACTCCACCAGCAGAAAAGAGAACCCCAAATGGTCCATGGTAATGTACTCTATGAAATACAGCTGTTCAAGCTCTCTGTGCAAGCCAAGAGAAGGGAAAAGCCTCTCTGCATCCTATCGAAAATCTTAAGCTTCTGTCCTGGCCTAGCTGCCTTTTTCTCTCTCAAGAGAAAATTCAGTCCTGTTTTCTCTGCTTTTTCTCCTCTCCCTTCCAGAAGCTGCCAAAATGTGTCTCTCTTTATTTTCAAGTCTTGGCTGCAGAGCTGGCCTCTCTTCATTTTCAGATCTTGGCTGCAGAGCTGGCCTCTCTTCATTTTCAGATCTTGGCTGCAGAGCTGGCCTCCACGCATGGCAGAACCCTGAGTTAGGAAAATGAGCTAAGAACCACTGTCAGTGCACAGCAAACAAGGCTGCAGTTTTGAGGCACGTGAAATTGTAGAGAAGGGAGTGTTCATGGGCTGGGTACATCCCACATCTGAATTTTGTATTGTCTGTGGCATGAATGCACCTTGCTGGTGCACAGTGCCAACAAATCACCTGCCAGAAGTGCTGGGCAGTTCTTTTAGCCTTGAGCAAAGCAAAGCTTCCAGGCCGTTTGTGCACATCAGCCGCTTCAGTTCTAAATCTTTATCCCTCAAAGATTTTATGGGATGTCTGCAGGCTGTGTCCTTGTCCAACCTGCTCCTGTGCTGGCCCTCCCTTGCAGGTGGATGTGCAGTTTGTGAGGATGACCAAGCGCTTCATCCCCCTCTCGGAGATCAAGGCTCACCACCTGGCACACAAAGCTGATGGGGGCCCCCTCAAGGACATGATGCTCTTCACCAGGCAACGTCTGTCCATCCAGCCCCTGACACAAGGTGAGACCCTCCCAGGACTCCTCATCCCCTCTGTCAGACAAGCTGGAAGTTTCACTGATGTTTTTTCCTTCCTTACCACAGAGGAATTTGATTTTGTCTTAAGCCTGGAAGAGGAAAAGCCACATTGAAGCAGCACAGCTCCCACCCAGCCCGCTGATGCCTCCTCCTCCACCAGCACAGCTCTCAAGTTTACCTGCTCAAGCACCACAAACGTGCCCGCCCAAGATCTGAAGCCACACATCCCTTCCCTGACACACTGTTATTTTTTGCTTATTTTTTCAATAAATAAAGCCTTTTGGAATCAACTGCAGCTGCTTGGGTTTTAACAGCAGGAAAATCTGCAATTTATCTCTTGAGGAAGAAACAGGTACATCCTCCTTGTTTAGTCTGGGGTCTAGTGCAGCTCCATGTACTGCAGAGGGACATTTTTCTGCAGGAGGGAATCCCTGAGTTCTGTCTTGAAACAGAAAATTAGGAATCACTGAATACCCTGCGTTGGAAGGGACCTTAAAATCACCTCCTGCCATGGGCAGGGACCCCTTCCACTATCCCAGCTTGCTCCAAGCTCTGTCCAGCCTGGCTTTGGACACTACCAGGGATGTGCCAGCCACGGCTGTGCCAGGGCTTCACCACCCTCAGGGCAGAATTTCTTCCCAACATCCCATCTGAACTATTCTCTGCCAGTTTGAAGCCTTTCCCCCTCATCCTGTCCCTGCCTGCTGCTGTAAACAGTCTCTCTGGAGATGGATACACACAGCAGATCACACTGAACTTCCTGCAGGTACAAAAGTTCCCATGTTATTTTAGTCCTGACATCAGGGAAATGGAAGAAAATAAAGCCAGCCTGCTAATTTTTAAGCCACATGGGTCCTCCACCAGCACAGCTGCCAAGCAGTGACACAGCTTAAAGAAAGACCAAGGATTTATAAAGATAACAAAGGATAAACTCCTCCAGCATGTTTGCAGAGCTGCACAGTGTGGCACTTTTAAAGAAAAATCTCTTCATATCACAGCAAAAACCCAACCCAATATAAAACACCACTCAAACTCGTGCACAGCATTTGACAGCCAGGGCTGGCTCTTTTTAATTGGAGAGACAAAAAAACCCAAGTTTTAAAATACAGCCATTGAAAAGACGACGAATTAAGAAACATGTAAACACAGCAGAGGCTTAATTACAAGTTGCACTGCTTGGTTTGGTACTTGCCCACTCCTCTGTGCCTGGGAGAGAGGCACTGGCCCAAGCACAGCACAGGACCAGCTCAGGGGGACACTGCTGGAGCAGCAGCTGCCCCTCCACATGCTAACAAAACACTGTTCCAACGTGCCTGGAGTGACCCCAGCTCCTCTCTAAGGATGCTCAGCACATCTGCTCCACCCCAGACAAACACAGGGCCCAGTGGCAAACAGGTTCAATGGTCCATCAGATTCAGTAAAAAATCAGGATCATTTCTGAATTCTGGTTCCACATGTAGGGACATGGGGTTGAGGGGACAAAGTAGGAAAAATCCCCTTAATCCAACTGTAGGCCCATGCAGCTTTTCCAAGGGAACCCTCCAGGAATGATGAACAGATGTTGAACAGCCATCTCCTTCCAGCCAGGCAATGATCTCACATCCAGTCAGGAAGGGAAAAAAAACACTCCTGGAATGCAGAGACATCTCCATCCAGGGGGGTTTCTTTCCCACCACGTGGCCTACAATCCAGGGGAATAAAGGGAATAAAGGAATAAAGGAATAAAAGAATAAAGGAATAAAGGGATAAAAGAATAAGGGAATAAAGGAATAAAGGGATAAAAGAATAAGGGAATAAAGGAATAAAGGGATAAGGGAATAAGGGAATAAAGGAATAAAGTGAAAAAAGGAATAAAGGCAAGGAGGGAGCTGAAGGAATGATTGTAAGGGCGCTGCTGTGCTCAGCTCAGCCATAGAAGGATAGTTTGCTATCCCCAAGGGCTCCCAAAGGAGCTCCACTTGTCCCTAAAGGATTGTGCCTTTAGGGAGGGAGGGAGGAGTGTCCCAAGTGACACCCAGGGTCCTTTGCCACGGCAGAGGCTCCCAGCCCTCGCCCTGGCACAGCAAGGTGATTGTTGTCTGCAGTGAGTTTTGCTCCAGCCTGGGGAAGACACGGCCCCAGCCCGTGGCACAGATCCCCTGGGGGACAAGCCACGTCTGCAGTGGGGCACAGCAGAGCCATGGGGTGGCACAAGCATTCAGCAGAGGTGAGAGCATTTTGTTAGTGTCCTCTACAGAGCCAGACTGGCCAGCTCTACTAAAAACCACAACCTTACACGTGCTGAGGAAAAGATAACTTACTTTGGCAAGCAGAAACACACATTTATCACTGAAATACAGTAGCTGTCATTACATAAGAAGCTCCCCTTCCCACCCCAGCCCCACTCCCTCCACCAGCACCATTCCTAAACAAAGCAGAACCTTCCGTTTCCCAGCTGCAAGACACCTGCTCTACATTCAGCTGTAGGACAGAGGAACTCGATTCCAGAGCCAGAAAGAAGCTGGACAAACTAGCGAGCCACAAACTCAGGGAAATCCACACAAATCCCACTTGACAGAGCTCATATCCCAGCACTGTCTCTCCCTCGGGGAGGAGGTCTCACCACCTGCCTGTTGACGGGCAGCTGAACAGGATGGACATTCTCCAAACTCAGTCAATCAAGTCTACAAAGCCACGCCTGATTTTTAAAGGAGTTGATTTCCTTCTGGGAATGTTCTCATGAGTCTACTTAGCTGAAGGCTAAAAGCAGCTTATTAAAAAAAGCAGAAAACCCACATTCAGGTTTTCAGTTCATTGCGTGATCTCAGACCTCGCTGGTGACTTCAGCTCAGGCCTCAGGAATGTGTCTCTGGAATCAGAGCTCTGCCACCCTTCCAGCTGCTGCCTGGCCCCTTCCAGCAGCCCCCACAGGCCTGTTTGAGCCTCCCACAACTGCATCCACCTTCTGTCCCCACTAATCCTCGTCCTGCAGGCACGAGGCAGCAAACCAGAGCACACACACGTGTCCCCACACTGCTGTCCCTCCCCACACAAAGCCTGCCCTGTCCCAAGGGCACAGACACGGGCAGGGCAGTGTGGGCAGCACAAACCCACCCACAGCAGAGCCCCCAGGAGCTCCAAAACTGCTCTCTACACCTCTGCAGCAGCCCCTGGGAGCTGCACGAGAGCAGCAGCCAGTGTGGATCTCAGGAAGGCACAGCTCGTGGCCAGGAGCCCTCCTGCCGCCACTTGTCACCCACCCAGCAGCACTGGGACTGTCACTGCTCTGCCCACCCCGTGCCACCTCCTCCTGCACCCACACATCTCCCTCCCTGTGGGACACAGCCCTGCCCGTGCTCCCCGTGCCTGGGTGGCACTCCCAGGGCTCGGGCACCTCCATCATCCAAGGAATCCAACGCCAGCACCAAGGGGAGGAAGGGGATGACCCCACAGCATTTCCAGCAGGCCACGCCAGTCTCTGATCCCTCCTCCAGCATCCAGCCACCCACCGGGCCATTCTCCCCGGGGGAGATTTCGGAAAGGCAAGAGAAACATCCATCCTACACAGCCCCACAGCAGCCTCCACAGGGCGGGGAGAAGCCTGGGCCTTCCCTTGCTCCCTCCTTCCCCAACGCCAGGCTGAGGCTCAGGGGGCACACAGGAGAGACCAGGCAGCTCCGCAGCCTCCGGACATCACCCCAGCCTCCAGGGAATGCATGGGCACTGTCCCAGCCTCCAGGGAATGCATGGACATCACCCCAGCCTCCAGGGAATGCATGGATTGACCCCAGCCTCCAGGGAATGCATGGACATCACCCCAGCTTCCAGGGAATGCATGGACATTGCCCCAGCCTCCAGGGATCAGCCCCAGCCTCCAGGGGAACGCATGGATCATCCCCAGCCTCCAGGGAATGCATGGACATTGCCCCAGCCTCCAGGGAATGCATGGACCAGCCCCAGCTTCCAGGGAATGCATGGACATTGTCCCAGCCTCCAAGGAATGCATGGATTGACCCCAGTCTCCAGGGAACACATGGACATCACCCCAGCTTCCAGGGGAACGCATGGCTCGACCCCAGCCTCCAGGGAACTCATGGATCATCCCCAGCCTCCAGAAGAACTCAAGGACATCATCCCAGCCTCCAGGGGAACTCATGGATCAGCCCCAGCCTCCAGGGGAACTCATGGATCATCCCCAGCCTCCAGAGGAATGCATGGACATCACCCCAGCCTCCAGGGAATGCATGGACACTGTCCCAGCCTCCAGGGAACGCACGGACACTGTCCCAGCCTCCAGGGGAACCATGGACACTGTCCCAGCCTCCAGGGAACGCTTGGCTCGGGAAGCTCCGGCTGGCCCCGCCCCGTCCCACCGCGCCAGTCCTCCGAAGAAAGGAATGAAGTCAAAAACGGGAATTTATTTCTGCGCAGTCTCTGAGCGTCTCCTGTGGCGCCGCTGTGGGGGCTGCGGGCGGCCCTGGGATCACTGCTGCCCGTTGTTCTCCGTGCCCTGCCCCGGGGCTTTGGCCTCGCCGTGCGAGGACGTCCCCTCGAAGCGCTGCGACGCGATGGCAGCCTGGTGGGACATGCTCTTCCTCACGATGTCCCCTTTCCTCCACAGCACCACCTCCTGCAGGGACACAGGCAAGGCTTGTCAGGGCTGCTGAGCCCTTCTGCTGCCCCACCCCGAACCAGGCTCGGTGTTCCACCCACAGCCAGGGCACACCCGGCAGTGCAGCCTGCCCGAAATTCGGATGGAGAGCTCCTTGCTGGGGTCTGGGCACACAGAGGACATCCACAGCACCTCTGTCCTACTGCCACTGATAAGGTGAAGCACAGAAGCTCCACCACTGAGCAGAAAAGAAATCCCACCTTCCAGATCCTTCTGGATCCAGAAGAAAATCCTTTTCTTCCAGAAAAGAACGGCACCTTCCAGACTCCTCCCCACCACCACACACACCTGACCCTGCATGGACATTCCTCTAGACCATCTCTCTACGTGATGAATCCCAAATTCCCAGCAGGTCCTTGTAAAAGCACCCCAACCAATCATCCCCAGGCCAAGGAGAGCAGCAGCTCTGTTCCTCACCTGCTGTTTGAAGTAGCGTCTCTCCTCCTCGTCGATCAGCACCAGGTTGAGGTAATAACGCACAGAGAACTTCTTGTTGATGTCCCTCATGGTTGGAGTCAGCTCGTAGCCAGCCAGAAAGAGCCTGATGGGAATGGACTCCCCTGGAAAGGGCACAGAGCTGTCAGCACAGACAGGACGCAGACAGAAACCAGGAGAGCAGCAGCAGAACACAAACTCACACGGCCACAACCTTTGTCACCGTTTCCACAAGTGGACTAACATGAGCTAGAAGACCTCAACTCCCTTCAGAAACCAGCATGCACGGCCACAGGCAGATCCTGCCCTTGCTGACAGCTATTCCAGCTCCACTCTAACAGCACAGGACTCTTTTGGGACCTGCATCAAGACAGCACTGCAGGAAAAAATGAGTAAGGTGACATTTTTCTGGCAGGTGACTCTGCTGGGCAAAGGAACAGTGGCACAGAGATTGGCACAGGGCAAGATCACCATCTCTGCTCTGAGCTGCAGCAATGTCAGCTGGTGGCCCATGCCAGCCGTGAATTTATAGCTGCTTCTGCCACTGCTTCATCAAAAGAATTAAGTCATTGCAACTCACTCTGCCTCAGTTCCTCCTCATCACACTGGAGAAGGAAGGGGATCAGGGGAACAGGATGCTGAGCACACAGAAGTTATGCAGGAGTCATATTCCCAGCCCAAAAGCCTCTGGAAGAGGAGTCCTGGGGGTTCTGTGCCCTCTCACCTCTCACGGGTGCCCCATCCATGATCTCGTACTTGGCTATGGTGTCGTTCTCGTGGTACACGTTGGGCCCCGTGCCCGTCGTCTCCCTCTTGATGATGTCTATCTCCATGTGCTTGATCTTGATCCGCACCAGCAGGAAGTAAATCTTCCCCACAATCACATCTTTTAAATGGTACCTGGCACGAGAGGGGAGCAAACACCAGGGTCAAACCCTGCACAGCAGAGCAGGGCTGGGGCTGACGTGCAGGGACTTGCTGGGCAGGCACTTTGCTCTCACCCACAGCAGATGGCAAATCAACCACCCCCACCAGCACCCAGCCCTTCACTTCCACCCTCTGCTCTTCTGGAAACTCACAGGAACATTCAGCATGAGCAGATAAATTAAAAACATCACTTCAGGCTGAATATTTGCAAGAAACGCCTGTAAGAGCAAAGGCTCCAAACTCAATATTTTAGATCAATTAAAACCAGCCCAAATCACAGAATCATTTAGGCTGGAAAAACCCTCTGAGATCATCGAGTCCAACCTTTGACCAACCACCACTTGGAGGAAGATTTGCCAGAACCAGCTGGGAAAGATGCACTAGGAGTGGTTTAAAAGAGCTCTTCCCAACTTCTTTGCTGGAGTTAATTCCCACTTCAGCTGTATTGCCTGGCAAGGAGCAAACACTGCATTTTGGAGATACCTGGCAGCACTGATCTGGCTGAGGATACAGGGAGTGGGAGTTACAGCAAGAATTTCATGCTGTGCTCCAGGCTCAGCGAGCCACAGCCATTGCTGATCACTCTGAATCACTCCTTGATCCAGAGATACGGGAAAGGAGAGGAACCCACGGATCAGGCAGGATCTGAGCTGTCTCCCACCCCTCTGGAGCACGTGGACGTGGAATTCCTTTGAGGAAACCTCCAGCAGGTTCCTCTGAGCCCCCAGCTGCTCCTGAGACACTCACTTGGACTTGTTGTACTCGAACTCGATGTGCAGGCAGTCCTCGATGCCCACTTCCATCTTGATGGAGGAGTTGAGCTCGGGGTAGGTGCTCAGGGTGTGCACCACGATGTCCATCTCCTTCACCACATCGTTCAGCCTGCGGCTCACGGTGGCACGCAGGAAATACCTGCAGGGACAGTCCCCTCCCATCAGGGTCACACAGGGGGGCAGCAGGGACAGGGGCTGGCTGGCTTGAGCTGGACTGTCCCAGCAGCTTTTCTACACAGACCCATGGAAAGAGCTGAAATGCATTTTATTGTAAATCTAAATAAAACGTGTGATCAGCTCAACAGATCACTCAGAAAGATTCTTTTTCCCAGTGAAACTTGGAACTTTCTCCTTGGCAAGGTGAGGTGCCCAATTCAGCTCATGCACAGCTGAGAGAAGGGCCAGCATTTCAAGAGCACTGAATGGGGAATGTCCAAAGGGACAAAATAAGCAGGAAACCAAAGAATTGCCACAAGGAAGCAGAACAGCAAGGAAGCTCCTCTTTCCATGTCATTTACTCTCTTTTAATCCAGGTCTGAACAAAACAAACCCACAGCAAAAGAGCCCCCAGCTCTTTACAGGTACTTGCCCCTGGAGCAGCCAACACCCCTCACTGGAAAAGACAGAAGGGAATTTTCAGGTGGAAAATCAGGCTCCCCTCAGCTTCCAAGCATTTTGTGAGCCCGAGTTACCTAAGCCCCGTTTTGGGGATCCAAGGAACAGCCTGCACATGTTAAAACCACTGCCCTTTTGCAAGATTACATCAGGCTGCACAGCCACACCTCCCAGTGCAGAGCTCAGACTTTTCCAACCCCCACTCTGAAGCCAGTGAAAGCATTTTGAGTCGATTGAGTGCCCTAATGTGAAATATCATTTCTAACACATGAACGAGGCACAAGCGAAGCATCTGTTTGCATACCGAGCACAATTAAAGTTGACAAGACTGATTACAGCAAAAAATATCCCCACTGGAGACTAAACCAAACAGTTTATTTTGATTTTTTTGAATTATCAAATAAATTAGCAAGCATTTGATTCAAAAGGGGCTGATTTCTCTTGTCACTCAAAAGGGGGAAAACAAGTTCCACAAAGAGCCTGATGCGTGCTTGTAAATTAAAGACCTCAAAGGCAGCATTTTATAGCTCAGCCCCCAAAATTAATTTGGAGTTCTGTTGCTCCTGCATCATGAGAGTGAATACCAGCACTTACACAGAGCAGCAGTGGGGTCAGCCAGGGCAGGGACTCACCGTAGCTTCACGTTCTGCCCCGTGTAGGACTCGTAGGGTTTCTCCACGTGTGTGAACTCAAAGTCAAATGTCTGTGATTGAGTGAATTCCCCAGGCCGGGCCAGGTCCTTCACCAGGGACACGAACTCGTGGTGGTTCCCTCGGTCATAGTAGAGCTCTGGGAAAATGGAAATGCAGGTTGAGCTTAACCCCACGTGACGCAAGAGATTTTTGGCAACTCTCTTGTCCAGGTCATTCCTTCCTCAACAGCATTCACAGAACCTACCAGGGGAGCCCGTGGCTCCACAGAACTGCCCTTGCTCCCTGCCCTCCATCAGAGGCAGGACACAGCTTTCCTCCCTGAAACAGGCAGGAAAAGGCCCCCACAGCCTCCTTTACTACAATAAATCAAGAATAATAATGCCGTGGGTTGGCATTATCACCTATTATCACTATTAAATACAGACTGCAGCTCATGCAAACCCTTCCTTTCTGCACTGTATTCCAGGCCAAAGGCATTGCCACTGTGAGGAAAAACCACCACTGCTTGTCTGGAACAGGCAGTGACAGAGCAAAACCGAGGGGACAGGATTATTCCAACTGCTGCTGCTGATCCTTAGACAGCAAAGAGCTTGAGTGGCCTTGAGCTGCAGCAGGGAATAAATGACAGTGCTGATCCTGCTGCACAACCAGGCTGTGTGTGGGGAGGCAGCTGCTCCTGCAGCCCATGGATAACACATCAGTGGCCATGTGAGCACAGTGAGGGACGAGCTCTCACCTCTGAAGCACTGCTCAAACCAGCCCAAGTGACCAGCACTGCCTCGCTTTTCCCCACAGCCTCCCCACATCAGCAGGAAACTACAGGTTTCCTCATTTAATGACAGCAATCCTCCACACCTCCACTGAGTTTTCTGCCTCAAGGCAAAGCAACAAAACCCTTAAAACTCTGCAATTTGCATGAGCAGCTTGGGATTACCCAAAAGCATCAATGAAACCTGCCCTTCCCAGCCCTGCGTGTGAGCCTGTGCCTACAGGACACCCACACAGTCCTTCTGCAAGGCAAAGCCTTTCTGCTTGGATGAGGAAACAAAAACCTAAATCATCTCACAGTCACACACACAAGCTCAGAGTCAGCACTAAACTGTGCAGAGGAGGCTTCTGAGAGGTATTAGAGGTGCTCAGGAACTGCAGTTCTGCCCTCCTTGAGATGCACGATGAGATTTCAGCTTTTAAGTGATGCCTGCTTCTCACAGCCCTTTGCTCACCTTATCTCTCTAATGGAAATTTTGGCACCCGAGCTCTCCTGACTTACGCACAACAGCAAATGTCACCAAGCCCTTCAGGCTGGGCAGGTGACATCAATAACCAAGCCTCTCTCTGTGCACTGGATATGTGTGTCCACTGAGAGGAAAGCGCTCGCTGATGTGACAGGGAGCAGCCACGTGCCAACAGAAAAAAGAGGAATCAGCCACAGAAAAAGAGGAATTAGCCCGGACCATTGTGACACACGATGCAGAAGGCACAAATCAAACCAAGGGGAGGCAAATGTCAGAGTTCTCTGCTGCCTCAGAAGGTCATGTTTGGCACCCTTAAGCAGAGTGATGTTTCCCACACTCCAGCCTGTCAAACAGGTATAAGCTGTAATTTCAGGCTTTCAGAGCTATAAGGTTTCCAGACTGAGAAAATAACCTGCCAGAGTTTCAGTGGCTTGCTCAGGCCCACAGCATCAGAGGTGAAACCATCTGGAATGGGTTCTGTGCTCACCTGAGAGCAGGCAGGACCCAGCACTCCCAGTCTGGCCTCTGGTATCTGCTCTGGAGCATCTTCCCTGTAAAACCTCCCTCCTTCACATCCCAGTCCCCCTGCCTGGTGAACTGTCTCACCTCCACGCTGACCTCATGGCAGCAAGAAGTCAGAACACAAGGCAAGAGATGGAAAGTGAAATTCTGAGAGAAGTGCAATTAATGGCACAAACTTCAGTGAGTTATCTAAGAGGCCTGAGGGGCACAGGGCTAATGTGCAGCCACAGCAGCTCTGACACACCCTGCTTGGGCAATAATGTGCATACAATGCGGTTATTCCATACAGGCATGGCTCAAAAGTCTTCCAAAACAGGGAATGAGGAGCAGGCAAGGCAGCACAGAAGAGACAGTGGAGCAGGAACCAAAGTTCATGCCTAATTTCCACTGACAACCATACCAATAGGAACTCATAAGCTGGCTCCTGATGAACAGCCTCACCTGCACTCCATCATTTACACGCTCCCCTCCTTTCCAAAAACCAGAGTCAGGCACAAGCAAAGCCAATAAAACTCAAACAGCAGCACCGGGCTTGGGTGGGAAATCTGCTCACGTTCCCTCCCCACACGATTTGCAATGCAAAGGCTGCAGGCCCTTGGCTCCAGCAGTGATTTTGGGGTTTGGAGCCAAGGACAGAGAGCCACAGATGTGAGGCCTCGCACGGAGCCACATCACTGGGAAGGAACATCCAGGACTTTTCTTGGCTTGTGGGACTCAAGGCAGGTCCGTGGAGCACAGGCAGCTCCGCTCCAATGGAGGAGGGCGTGTGGCAGCTGCCCCTCCTCTACGAAAGCAGGAAATATTAAACCTGAATTGGTTACACGCACAGATAACCACAAGTTTTGAACAAGTTGAAGTCACCCGACCAACCATGCAGGGATGCGTGGAGCAGACAGTGGGATCAGGCAGGCTGATCAGGAAAGGCTGGTTAAAGGGTTAAAGGGACACACGGACAAACCCACCCTCAGCATCCCTAAGAGGATCAGCGGGCAGGCAGCTCCTGGGGCAGGGAGCAGCCAGCCCTGGGAGCAGGGCTGGCAGCCGGCCTTGGCAGCAGCTCCGGGCTGACCTGCAGCTGCAGGACCGAACCAAAGCCTGGCTCAGCCCGGCTCGGAGCTGAAACCGGGGACCGAGCAGAAGCGAGAAACTAGGACAGGAGAACAATGACCTGGAAAAGGACTGGAATGCCCTTCCTTCTGCCAGGGCTCAAGCCTGGAGAACGGGCCAGGCTGCCCAGCTCGGAGGGCAGAATTATGTCAGGCAACCGTGGGAATGCTGCGTGCAGCCGAGCATCACTCGGGAGCCAGCAGAACCTGCTCAACACCAGTGGGATCCCAGTGCCATGGGGCACAGCAGTGCCCCCAGACCCCCAGCACCAGTGGGATCCCAGCACTATGGGGCACAGCAATATCCCCAGACCCCCGGTACCAGTGGGATCCCAGTGCCATGGGGCACAGCAGTGCCCCCAGACCCCCAGCACCAGTGGGATCCCAGCACTGTGGGGCACAGCAATATCCCCAGACCCCCAGCACCAGTGGGATCCCAGTGCCATGGGGCACAGCAATGCCCCCAGACCCCAGTACCAGTGGGGTGACCATGGGGTGCAGTGATGCTCCCCGGACTCTCAGCACCAGCAATGCTCTCTGTATCCCTGGCACCCGCAGGGATCTCACGGGGCTCAGCAATGCTCCCCAGACCCTTGGCACCCGTGGGCACCCCGATACTGCGGGATGCACTGATCCTCCCTGGACCCCGGGATCCGGCACCTCGCAGCGATGCTCCCGGCACCCACGAGGGGCATCAGCAAGGGATGCCCGGGCCCGCAGGCCGCCTCGCTCACCGATCTGCCCGATGAACTCCACTTTGATGCCCTGGTGCTCCAGCCGCTTGTTGGGATTCTTGAGGGTGAGCACCACCCGGCCCGACACGGTCTCGCCGTCGTAGAAGAGGAAGTATTTCTCCTTCTTGCCTTCCTCCGTCTTGTGCTCCACCCGCCGCCGGCTCTCGGCATCGCTCAGCACCAGCTCCAGCTCGGGGCTCTGCCCGAACCCGAAGAAGCTCATGGCCCCGGGATGCGGCGCGGGGCGGCGCGGGCGGACCCCGCGGCCCCGCTGGCGGATCGCGGCCGGGGCGGGGCTGCGCGGGGCGGCGGCGGCGACGCCGGGGGAGCGACCGGGGCGGCAGCAGCGGCGGCGGCGGCGGCGGCGGTGCGGGGGGGGCCCGCAATGCGGCAGCGCTGCCGGGGCGGCGGCGGCGGGACCCGCGCACCGCGCACCGCGCACCGCGCACCGCGCACCGCGCACCGCGCACCGCGCACCGCGCACCGCGCACCGCGCACCGCGCACCGCGCACCGCGCACCGCGCACCGCGCACCGCGCACCCGCAGCCCCGCCCCGGCCGTGCCCGCCCCGCTCCTTCCGGGGCAGCGGCGGCCGCCGCGATTGGCCCGGGCCGCGGGCGCGCCCGCCATTGGCGCGTTCGAAGGCGGGCGGCGGCGGCGGCGGCGCGATGGCGGCGGAGCGGCTGCGGAGCGCGCTCGACGGGTGGCGGCTGCGCGACCTGGCCGCAGGTGCGGATCGGGGCCGGGATTAGGATCGGGGCCGGGGCCGGGATTAGGATCGGGGCCGGTCTCCCGATCTCCGTTCCGGTCTCGGTCGCTGTGTTTCTCTGTTTCTCGGTCCCGCTCTCCATCCCACTCTTTCTGTCCCGCTCCTGGTCTCTGTTCCGGTCTCGCTTTCGGTCCTGGTCCAGGTCTCTGTTCAGGTCCCGCTCTCTGTCGTGGTCTCTGCCTCTGGTGTCTCTCCCGTTCTCCCTCTCTCTGTCCCGGTATCTGCCTTTGTCTCGGTATCGGTCTCTGCCCCCTTCCCGGTCCTGCCTCGGTCCCGCTCCTGGTCTCTGTTCCGGTCCCGGTCTCTCTATCCCGGTCCTAGTCTTGGTGTCAGTCTCTGTCCCGCTCTCTCTGTCCCGGTCTCTGTCCCTTGTGTCCCGGTCCTAGTCGTGGTGTCAGTCTGTGTCCCGGTCTCTCTGTCCCGGTGCCGGTCTCTGTCTCTCTCCCGTTCTCTCTCTGTGCCGGTATCGGTCCCTCTGTCCCGGTCCCGGTCTGGCTCTCCCCGGTCCCCGGGGTGCAGGTGACACCAGCAGCGGGAGGCGCAGGCTGCTGGCACTGCCAGCGGCTGCCCTCGGTCCCGCTGCATTTGCGTATTCCGTGTTCATTTTGGAGCCTTATTCTGGGTGTTTCAGAGGAATCTCGCCCCTGATCCTTATAAACACTTTTTCCTTTATTTTTTCCCCTCTCTCAGTGTGGGTGGACGCGGTGTGGGATCTGGATTTCACGGAGACCGAGCCCCTGGATGCCTGGATAGCCGAGGAGATCACGGCCGATGGGCTCGACGCCTTCACCCGCCTGTACCGCACCCTGGCGCCCTTTGCTGCCGGCGGCCAGGAGAGCACAGAGGTGACATCCCCCGGACACAGAGCCAGCCACGCTCACTTTCTCTTTGTCACGCTTGTCTTGCCTTGAAATTCGCAAAATATTCACAAACTGTTCAAAAGTTCTTGCTGTGTGTGCTGGGATGCTTCAGAAGGAAGCTATTCCCAAACTTAATTAATATAACTTACCATAATATTAAGTATATATAGTGTTATGTATTATGAATACTAAAACACTTTTTAAAGCATATAATACTTACGGAGTTGGTCATGGTGGTTAAAGTCTGAATAATGGCTAGTTTTGGACATTGTGTTATTATGGGATTTCTCATTATTTCTGTTTTTCCCCAGAATGTCTGGACCTTGTTTGCCGAGAGCAGCCTGTCCCACCAGGCGCTGGTGGCCGTGCTGCATCACTTTGTGCACGTGGGCCAGCACAGGAGAGCCAACGTGCAGCAGAGGGTGTTTGGTGTGCACTCAGCTGGGCTGTACCTGCTGCTGCTGGAGATCCCAGGTGAGCCTCGGGCTGTGTCCTCATGGCTGGGGCAGCGCAGCTCCGGCAGGATTTGGTTTGGAACAATTCCAGGTGGAGCAGGGGGTAGTGTTGGTTTGATGTCCCTGAAATCCTCGGGGGCCACGCTGAGCGTGGTGTGAGTGCTGGTGGCAGCCTGGCCTCTGTCACTGAAGGGTTTGGTGGCCTCACTGCTGCTCTGTCCTGTGACAAGGTGACAGAGCAGCCTGCACAGTGCACAGAGCTGGAACCACACAGATCCCCATGCCCTGACAGTCAAGGCAGGAGCTCGTCCCTGCTCTGTAAGCAGGGAGCATTTCACTGTGCAGCACGTTTGGATGGGTTTGTTTGTGGAAACAAAAATATCAGTTTAAAACAACCAGCAGCTGAGGGTTTCCTGCAGGTTAGTTCACAGCAGGATCCCTTGGTGTTCCAGCAAGCCCTGGAGTTTTGCTGATCTCGGTGGTGAGGTTGGAAGGGGTCAGTCAGCTGGTGATCCTGCTGGAATGTGTCACTGCTGATGGTTCAAACAGCTCTTTCTTCTTCTCTTGAACTTTCTTAGGCTCTGGGACATCTGTGGAGAGCTCATGGAACCACAAAGTGATTTGGGTTGGGAGGGACATTAAAGCTCATCCCATTCCATGGGCAGGGGCACTTCCCACCAGAGCAGGTTGCTCCAGCCTGGCCCTGAACGCTTCCAGGGACAGGACATGATGCCCAGATGGTTTGATGCTCTCTGTATTTTGTCTGGAAGGGGACTGATGTTGTCTTTTCTGGGCAGGCAGCATAGCCAACCAGGTGTTCCACCAAGTGATGTTCGATAAATGTCTTCACTCCCTGACAAAATGCTGGCCTCAGGAGCTGAGGAAAAGGAAGAAGGGGCAAGCTCAAAGCTCTCAGCCCAATGCCAGAAGGAACAGAAAGAAAGGGAAACCATGCAGGAATGACAAGTCCAATGTAAGATGTTTGTGCAATCTCTTCAGATACAAATTCCTTTTAATAAGAAAATTGTTGGCAAGCTGTTTCTCTTTTGTGCCAATACAGAGGGAAGAGATGTTGGATGAGGAGGAGGAAGAGGATGGTGAGAATGTTTACTTCTCAACAGAAGAGCTCCTCCAAGTCCGCGATGCCATCTTCCTCCTGTTGAAAAACTTCCTGAGGCTCCTGCCCAAGTTCTCCCTGAAGGAAAGGCCTCAGTGCATGCAGAACTGCCTGCAGGTAAGAAAGATCCAGCCTGAGGAGCCTTATGTCCCCTGACAGAGACTTTTTGGGGATGCAGAGCATCCTTCTGGGAGAGGAGACAGTCCTGCCTTCTGTCACCTGGTCCCTGATGGGAATTAGGGACATGTGGCAGCAGCGTGCCTGCTCTGTGTCTGCCCCTCACCCTGAACACTTGTGAGTGTTTTGTTCATGGAATCAGAAGGGTTTGGGTCAGAAGGGACCTTAAATCTCATTTTTTTCCACCCCCTGCCGTGGGCAGGGACACCTTCCACTATCCCAGGTTGCTCCAAGCCCTGTCTGACCTGGCCTTGGACACTGCCAGGGATCCAGGGGCAGCCACCACTTGTTCCTGGGGGGAACTTCTGGGCTTTGGGCTCTGCTTTTGTTCTGTATCAAGGGAGGTGTTTGAAAATTAAACCCCAGGGCGTGAGCCCAGACATCCCAGAGCCCTGCACACCCTCCCCTCAGGGGCTTGAGCTCAGCTTGGCTCTCTTCCCTTGCAGGTCTTTGTTGAGATGACCAGCTTTGAGCCAGTGCTCCACGAGTTCAAGTTTTCAGCAGCAATGTGAGCAAATCATTCTTAATAATTCTTAATGTTTAGATGATGCTTTGAACAAGTAAAGCCCTCAGTGCTTGTGTTATTGTCCTGTATATTTTCATATAAAAATGAAAATGACAAAGTCCCTTATAAAGATAATTCTAATATGTTCTACGTGCTAACAGCAAACAGCATCTTGTGAATATTGAATGTTGTGCTGTCAATGAACTCTTTTATAGTCACAGTTACTCTGATGAGAGGTGAAGACATCTCTTTGCCTTCTTCTCTTAGGGATGTTAATAAAGCCAAGTACATTCCTGAGCTGGCCTATTATGGACTCCACTTACTGTGTTCCCCTCTCCACGGCACAGAAGATAAGGTACAAGTTAAACAGAATCTTTAACATCTTTAATCTTTAATCCTCACAGCAGCATGGAAAAGGAGTGGTTGCTTCTTCCCTTCTCTGCGTGCCATTTTTGCTTGTATGGTTTTTATTTTTCACTTCAGTTTCCCTCTTTGTGCCATCTTTGCTGGGTCAGAGCTAAGATGGTTTTTTCCACCCCAGTCCTTATTCCCTTTGGCTTCTTTGCTGCTGCTTTGTGTGCAGTGAATTCCGTGCTCTGCTGACTCTTGTGGCAAATGAATTGAACACAACGTGGAGCTGCAGTGGCATTGGGCCCCTGAATGTCAAAGAAGAGAATTCCAGGTGGCTGCCAGTGCCTGGAATGTTGTGAATTCCTGCTAGATGGAGCTGCAGCACTGCCTGGCAGCGTGAGGGGTTGGGCTGTGCAGGGCTCTGTGCACTCAGAGAGCCTGAGCAGGGCTGTCTCTTGTTCAGAGAACCCTCTGTGGTTGTGGAGCAGCCAGTTCTGCCAGAAACTTCCCATCTTTATTTGTTTAAACTGCCAAGCAGAGCAGGGCATGTCCCACTCAGCTGAGTGCTGCTGCTCTGCGTGGGGCTGCTGAGGGCTGGGTGTGCCCGAGGAGTGTCTGTGACATTCTGTCTGTCACATTCTGTGTGACCCCCTGGGATGGCTCTGAGCCTGCAGGATGGACTCAGCAGCTGGCTGGGGTGCACACTGACCTGGTCATTCCTGAGTGCCAGCCCAGCTCCAGCAGCCCAGGGCTGTGTGGTTCTGCCTCCTTGGTTTCTCAGTGCAGCAGGAGCCTTTTTGGAGCTGTTGATATTTGTGCTGAGGTGTAGTCACTCCCCTCCCCAGACCTGCCTCATCCTCCCTGCCTCTCCTGCTGGCTCAGGGTGTGTCAGGATCATCAGGCAAGCTGGGGTCCCAAAAATGCAGCAAGGGAGGCAACTCCAAACATTCAAGTGCACATGGTGGTACGAAACACGTGTTTAGCTTAAGGCATCTCTTGAGCAAAACCCAGTGAGTTTCCTCAAATTCCAAATGTTTCTGGCAAAAAAACCCCAAAAAAACCCCCCAAAACCCCCCCCCAAAAACAAAAAAAACCTCCACAGGGGCCTTTGGAGGGGGGACTTCGCCCTCTTTGGAGAGCAGCTGTTGATGCTTTCAGAAAACCCTTCTGAGACCTTGCTGAGCTTGCATGAGAACATCACAGCCAGGAAAAATGATGTGTGTATTTAGAAAGTGTCCTCTTGGAATTTCTCTGCTAGGAGTCAGCTTTAACAAGTGCTGCTGGTTGGTTCTAAGCTTGGGTCAGAATTATTTCCTGACCCTGGAGTGCCTGTCCATGGAAGGAGCCTGGCAATAACCTCTCCTTTGCAGAGCCTTCGCTGTGTGTTCCAGAGGCTCCTCAATGTCATTCTGATGGTGGAGAGCAGAGGGGGCTCCAGGTTTGAGGCCCTTCCCATCACATCAGCCGTGACCAGCGCCAGGAACCAGGCTGTGAAATTCATCAGGTGACACTCAGAGCTCTGAGCAGGGCTGCTCCTTCCTTCTGCCATGCCTTTGCTTTGCTGTTGAGGTGATAAAGGGATGAGACAAACTGGCACTGGCTTTGAAGTTGTTTGTGCAAATGAGGCTTAATTAAAATGTCTGGGATGGGAATTTACTGAGCTTGCTGGCAGAGGGGGAAGAAGGTGCTGTGGAAAGGACCCATTTTCTGTATTTTGCTTTGTGTCAGTTTTTCAGGTCTTGTATTTTACTACAGAGAATTGTGAAGGAAATGAAAGATTAACATGGAGCTCATTCCTCCTTAGTTCTTTGCTCTCTCCTGCTTAAAGATATGTTTTGCCTATGTTTATTCCCCCTGTTGGGGATCTGTGTTGTTGGAATTGTAGTTTGTGCAGAGATCCCCAGACAACATATAAAAGTAGATTGAGAACAAAGAAGCTTTTCATGTTACCCTTCTACTGGTTAGAAAAGTGTGGGAAGAAATTATTTTGTGCCTGCAAAGCCAGGTTAATGTGGAAACTAAGGATGGTTCTCTGAGCATATCCTGCTGCCCTCATGATTCCAGAACCATGGCCTCTTTTCTGACTTTTCAAATGCATTTCAAAAGAAATGTGTTTGATTTTTCTTCTGTTACAAACCAGCTTTGTTAAAATCTGCTTCTCTTTGTGTCTCCTGTGCAGTTCTCTGGTGGATGAGCTGAAGGAAGCTGTTTATCCTGTTCTGCGAATATTGCTCCAACATATCTGTACCAAGGTATGCCAAGCTCTGCCACTTCTGGAGCTGGAAACTCGTGGGGATACATTGGGATGTCATTCATAGTTTAGGAAATCTCTTTTCACAATCTTCTGTAAGGAATAAAAACGTGTGGTGGGGAAGTAGCGACTGAGGAAGCTGTGATGATTCTCCCAGCTATTGTCAAATGTGAACATATCAGCTCATTAAATAAAAAACCTTCTCCTAAGGCCTGAAATGCCTTTCTGGCACCCAGAGCAGAGCAGGGAAGTTTCACAGGGTGCCCTTGCCCTTGTGTTTCAGGTCCCAGACAAGGCTGATTATCGCACCTACGCTGCCCAGGCCCTGGTGACCCTGCTGGACAAACTCCCTTGTGCAGAGTTCGCTGAATTCATCGCCTGGCTTTATAAATACTCACTCACCAAAGTAAGTGCATCTCCTTGATGTTTTGGAGGTGAAGGGTTTCATCTCAGCACTGAGCAGTTCTGTCACTGCTGCTACCCAGAGGCGAGAAATCGCCGTGTCCACTTCCATTAACAGAGCACCGTGTGTGTTCTCCTTCCAGCAGGTTTGCTACAGAGTGTTTGCTCTTGATGTAGCCCTGGCTTTGTTGGAGCTGCCAGAGAGGAACCCAAGCAGCTCCTTGTCCCTGGATCAACAGAATTTCCTAAAGCACAAGTTTTTAGTGCAGGTCATGGTGTTTGGCCGGTGCTCAGACAAAGCCCCTGTGGTCCGCAGCAAAGCTCTCAGCAGCTTTGCCCATTGTCTCGAGATGAAAGGTGCTGCTACCCTGGAGGGCATTCAGGACTTACTACAGAGCTGTGAGTATTGTGGGCACATGAGGTAATGAAAATCACTCTGGAACTTTCAAGGGAATGATTGCTGGCAGGTAGGAGCTGTCAGGAACTTAAAAACTGGCACACAGAGTCCTTACGAATGGTGTCACAATGAGCAGCAGTTCATGAGCTTTGTTACTTATGAAGCTTCACTTTTGGAAGTGATTTATTCTCCTCTATCAATTTTGGAAGGGATTTATTCTCCTGTATCAGTTCTAAAGAGATTCCTCGGTGAGGCCCCTTTGAAGGATATTTACAGACAACCAAAATTGCTCATTGGGGAAAAAAAAAAAAAAGGCAGTTGATTCTTGCCTGACAGCTGATTAAATCTTGAGTTGCCTTTTGCTTCTGCTAAGTTGCTGTGTTCGTGACTGGCATCCTGAGCTCCCTCAGGTGTGCTGAGGGCCAGATGGCTCAGTCCAGAGCCTGCTCAGGCACCCCACGGTCAGAATTGCTCACCCGAACAAAATCTGGCCTGACAGAATATCCAGAATTCAAATGCTTTGTTTGATTTCCTCTCTTGTTTCTCTTTTTTGGCAGCCTCTGTCCGCACAGTGTTGGAAGGAAACACAAACACTGCGAGTGTGACAGTCAGTACAGAAGGTATAGAGTCATTCTTTTCCAGTAAGTCTCAGGCTTTTCTTGGCATGCCATTTCCTAAAAACCTGTTAAACCTAGGGCATGCATGAGGCTCTCTGTTTAACACTGATCCATCTTCTTGCCGGGTGAATATATGCCTTTATTATTCTTCAGCTTTTATCTTTTCTTTCAGCTGTGTCCAGCCAGCCACTGAAGACCTTACCAACTTTCAGAACTATCGAGCTGACAGACAGCAGTGACACTGCTGGGCCTGATGGTAAGGCAGAATTCAAGCAGCCTTTTCAGATAACCATTCAAAGCCTTAATTGAAATCAGACTTGCTGAAGTGTATTCATTGTCCATTTCTCAAAGGAAGAGGAGAAAACACTTAGGGGTGACGAAGGGGGTGGAATTGCCAGCCATAAAGAAGTACTATTTCCACTTAAGTCTGAAAAATGCATTTACTCCTGAAATGCTGCTGTCTGTTGGTACTAATGTGGTGGCAACTCTTGTTGAAAATCAGATAGTTTATTCTTCCCAAAAAAACACAGTGGTAATTAATGTGGGATATACTTGTAGCTCCATGAATTTCAGGGTAATTAAATCTCTTGCTCCAGTGCACAAAGAACTGATATCTTTTGCTGTGTGAAGCACAGCACCTTTCTAGGCAGGGATCTGTTTCTGTGCAGCATCAGGCTGGGAGCTGAGAGCAGAGTGTCACACGGAATGTCCTGATGCAGCATGGCAGGCTGCCTCCAATTTGTTACTAGCATGAAATCACCATGCAAGCTGGCTTTTGTGGCCGGGATGTTCCTCCTTTAAACCTCTCCCTTTCTTTTCCTCTTGTGTGGAAGAGCTTTTCTTCCCAACCTCTCGGCCCCTGCCAGGATCAGTCCTTGCTGTTCACCTCCCTTGAACTGCTGACAGTTCAATTCTCTGCCTGCTTCCCATCCTGCAGTGGTGCCTTTGTTCCACGCTGCTCCTCACATGGGATCTCCCTCGCTATCTGCAGGAGCCAGGCTCCAATCTCCCCCCGTGGAAAGCTCCTTTTTCAAACGCACTCTGCTGATAAATTTCTTTAATCTGCTCCCTCAGATAGAAAAGTCCTCCAGGCCACTCAAGGTATTGTGTATTCTCTGCTTAGTTGCAGGCTCCTCGTGCCAGAGGATGCCTGGGTTTGTCTCCCATCCCCAGCTGAGCACGCACTTGGCAAAACAAATTAAGAAAAGGCTGGAATGAAAAAAGACTGTCTGGAACTCCAGAGGATGCTGGAATCCAGGGCTCTCCGAGGCAGTCAAGGTGCATTAGCAAAGCTGTCTGGCACATGCCTGTGCCTGGCTCATGCCTGTGCTAATTTTGCACTCCCCCAAAGACCAAACAGCTCGTTGTTTTTTAGAAAAGAATTAAATCTTGGCCAGGGGATAGTCAGAACATGCTCAGCGCTCAAGGGCAGAGATAAGAAGGGTGGAGATAACCTGCAAGGTGAGGTGTGCACTGCACAATTCCCTCTGCCCACCAGCACCAAGCATTCCCTTCCCTTGGTGTCTCAGCTCTTTCGAACTTGGGATTTTTGGTTGTTTCATTGTTTGGTTTTTTTTCCCCCCCCACCTCTTTTCTACATCAGAAAAATCAATGTCAAAGTGTGATTATCTGTTCACCTTCACAAGACTGGACTATTTTAGTAGCAAGATCTTGCAGTGGAAAGGTTCTGTGCTCTTCCTGTGCAGCTGCTCTTGGGATGCACTTAGCTGCCCATTAACAAAGCCCAAATCAAAGTCCCTTTGCTTCCTTTTGGTAAAAATGTATTTTTAAGCTAGTTTTGCTTAGTTCCCTGTGACTAATCCTATTTTTTAATGGCAACAGGATGGATGTCCATGTGAATCTCTAAGTAACAGATCTCCAAATTTGGCATATCTTTGGGAGATCTGACTTAATGCTGGGAGAAATCTAACAAACAGCAGTAAATATAGAAACCTTAAAAGCCATGGTAAAATGCTTCAAGTCCTTATGGCCAGTTAATAGCTCAGTGATTCAAAATGTGAGAAATAATTGATCTGTGTAATCAGTTGTGTGTCATTTAATAAGTTACTGCCTTGATGATGTATTTGTTTCCTGCAGAAATAAGTATGAATATGGCTGTGCAGAGTAGAACTTGAGCCCTAACATGGCATCCAGGGAAGAGAGATGTGTTCTCTGAGGTGGTTCTGCCATTCTGCAGCCTCGAGGAATTCATAAGTGGAGTCATTTCCCCTCTGTACCACACACAAGTTCTCACGTTGATGCTGTGTGGAGCAAAACTCCCTGGGGGTTGTGGGTGTTGGGAGCTCTGCAGAGCCTCCCCTGGCTCTGTGCTGGCTCTGTTTGTCTGAGCTCTTCCCAGGGTATCAGGGTTACCTGAGCCTTTCTTCAGTGTGCCTGACTCATCTCATGAGCTCTCAGACTCTGAAGGTAGCCTGACATCCTTTGTGTAGGCAAATAGAGGTCAGAAATTACAGATTCACCTTTCTTTTTTTTCTTTTTTTTCTGCGTGTCTCCAGTAATTTGTTCCATCATTTCCCTTTGTGATATATTAAGATGCATTTTCAAATGAAAGAAGTGGGGAAATCGTTTGGGTTTGTTTTTCCTGCTGGCTTACACCTCATTCTGGATTGTTCTGGGTGATTTTAATTGTGCTTTATTCAGTCCTTCTGAAAGTTTTGGGAACCATTTGAGTTTGTTTTTGCACTGAGTTTGTGCTGCTGTAGGGTGGGCAGGCCCTGGCACAGGGTGCCCAGAGAAGCTGTGGCTGCCCCTGGATCCCTGGGAGTGTCCAAGGCCAGCTTGGAAAGAGCTCTGAGCACCTTGGGACAGTGGCAGGTGTCCCAAGGGTGGCACTGGATGAGCTTTAAGGTTCCTTCCACCCAAACCATCCTGGGATGGTGCTGTGGGTAATTCCTTCTTCGTGGGGGTAAATCCTTTTTGTCCTCATTTTGGACAGGAAAAGAAGTCATGGCCATGCTGAGAATGAGAGCTGGAGATGAGAAAACCAACGTGAGGAAATCTGCTCTGCAGGTAGGGTGAGGTTTGCATCCTTCCCTGCTCTCAGTGATTACCCAAAATTGGTAAATAATTACCCAGGCCACAGCTTTGCTGCAAACTCCGTCACTTTGCCCACTTGTAGCTTCCTGCTCTCCCTGCAGAGTGCCTTAAAGGCATTAAAGATCTTGTTTACTAGCTCCTGATAAGTAAATAATGCAGGCATAATGATGGAAATTTCTCTAGTACCCTTGCTGGCATTCTGTTATTCCGTCATTTGCAAGGAGAGGCTCTTGTCAAATGTCAATAGGCATTTCAATTAAGAGACTTCCTCATAAACTGAAGCATATTAGCTGCTTAGTTTGTTTTGACCTTGTTAGCAAAGGGATTAGGTTATATCCAGCCTCTTTTTGAGCTCTGTGTTGCTTTCCTTGCTGCTCGTTTCTTTAATGAAGGCATTAGTTTTTAAAGAGAGATGCCTCAATGGAAATTTCCTTGTTTTAAAAAAGAGGTGTCTGCTGCTGCCTGCCTTCCTGTTAGTCCTCTTCACCCCAGCTCTTCCCCCTCAATTCACACACCCGTTTGAGCTTCCCTCTTAGGGCTCTGCAATTCATCTTTGGATGCTTTCTGATCAAGAATAAAAACAAATCCCTCTTCCTTACTGCCAAGTGAAAGCCGTGCTTACTTTCAAGGGGAAGTTGTGCCATTCTCCCTCTGCAGCTGCTGTTCCAGAGCACTGGGATGACGATTCCAGTTTCATTTTTGCCCAGCACTCCAGAATCATTAAAATTCACTCTGGTTGTGATAAATTTCTGCCTGATGTTGGCAGGGGGCACAAATCGTGGTTTTGCTTTGCCCCTGTTGGAGTCCAGAATATCCCTCTGACCGCCCTGGAGGGTCTGGAAACTGGACAGGGGGGTCTGGGATCTGTCCAGGGGGGTCTGGGATCTGTCCAGGGGGCTCAGTTAGACCCACACAGATCCCAGGAGGACACTGACTCTGAGCCCTGTCCATGGCAGTGAACACTCACACGCAGGAAGAATCACAAATCCTAAGAATTTAAAATAAGTAGTGGATGGTTTATTATAGAATATAAATATAGAAATTAGGATTTTTAGCATATGGGGCTGAAGAGACAGGATGGAGGAATTGGGGAGGGGCCCCTGTGCTCCTTGTTCTTGCTCTCGTCCCCCATCTTGTGCTGAGTTGGGTTTTAGAGATTGGTTTAGAGTAGAAATGACATGTTAGCATAGGCAGTAGACATTGGTAAAGTTTTGTAAAGAAAAAGTACATTTTGGATGGTGCTTGGGTCAGGGGTACTGTACATAAGGTGTGGGGCTCTCTGACCCACCCCAGTCCAGCCGCGTGTCCTGCTCTGCTGGGGACGCCTTGCAAAGCTGGGACAGAACTGAGAGATAATTAAGAATAAACAGCCTTGATAACACGAACTGCTGAACTCAACTTGTCATCTCTGCCTCCGGTGTGAAACACTTCAGGCAAAGAGAAGACAGAAAACCTGATTACCTCTGGGAACAGCAACCCCGAGGAGAATCTCAGGGGACAACAACCCTGCGATGCCCTGGCGTGGATTGCCAGCTGAGCTGTGCTGTTTGTTTTCCTGGCAGGTGCTGGTGAGCGTGCTGAGGCACGGGGCAGTGCTGTGCACGGCTGAGGACCTGTGTGTGCTGCAGGAGCGCTGCCGGGACCCCGCGGTGTCGGTGCGGAAGCAGGCGCTGCTCTCCATCACCGAGCTGCTCCTGGTGAGAGCCCTGCCCTGCACGGCCACCTACAACAGGGGCTGGGCACAATCAGGAGGATGAAATGGGGGGTTTGTTAAAGGCCTCCAAACAGGCACAACTTGGGCAGTCAGAGCCTCCCAGCGTGGTGATGGTCATGAGTTTTTCCCACAATTACAAATTTAGTCCATTTATATATCAGGGGTTAATCCTCCAATTACAGCTTCAGGTAATGAAGTCATTCACCCCCAGTTTGCTCCTCCCCAACTCACTTTGTTCATACTTTTTGGGGCCTGAGGCTGTTGGATGTCCTTGAGTTCCAGCCCTAGAGGGATTGTTTTGTCCCTCTGATTGTTTTGTCAGCAGTAGCTGACACTCCCCATGGAGTTTCAGAGTTATTCACTAAAGCAGTGCAGGGTTTGAAAAATACAAAAGCTGAAATCCCAAGGCATGAGGGGGAATGGGAATTCTGCCACGCCTGGGAGGGGGGAGAGCAGGAGGGACCTCACCAATCAGCTCCTCACTGTGGGAGCTGCATTTTGTGACTGCTCTAATTCTTTTCATTACCTTTTGACTCGGAAGTCATGACTCACTCTGATCCCTACTTGTGATTTATGCAGAGTGCTCCCAACTGTTGGAAACACTGATTTTTCTGGCTGTTGATTTATGTGTCATGAAGAAAATGTTTATGTTGCTGGCCTTCTCAAGTTAAAAAAAACCCTGAATCACTTTCAGATGTAATGTGTGGATGATAGCAATGCTATATTTTTCTTTCTTTCCTATTTATTCACAAAGGGTTTGTAACTCAGGCTTGGAGCACAGGGTTTATATTAAGCAAAGCTCTTTTTTTTAAGTGCTAAATCATCTGCTGTACAGCCTTATTGCCAACCTGTTATAATTCTTTATAGAGTCTCAAAACAAAGTGTTGCAGTACTTTAGCAGAAACACCAGGTATTTATCACAGAGATGATTAAAGACCTTGTGATGCTGAGTTTCCCTGTCCCACCTGCTGCCACACTGCTGGGCTTGATTAAAATTCAAATTTCAAAGTTTGTAGCTGAACCTGGAGGCCTTTGCTGGTCTTACCCATGCATTTGGGATCCCCTAAATAATGTAAAAATGGGTTTCTCTCAGTCTCAGCACAGCAATGTCCTGGTGCAGAAGGCCTGGTTGAAGGGAGTGGTGCCCGTGGTGATGGATGCAGAAAACTCTGTCCAAGAAAAGGCCTTGGACTGCCTTGATCAGCTCCTGCTGCAACACATAAAACCTTACAATAAATCCAGGAGTGGTGATGAGAGGCAGCAGCTGGCGTGGGACCTGCTCTCCCTGTTGTGTTCAGAAAGCCAGGAGCTGAGGTAAGTGCATTTTTCCCTTTGCCTATGTTAACATTCAGGGATAAAACCCAGAGGGTTTTTTTTTCACTTTTAATCCCATTGGAATACACAACTTTTCCTTTACAGAAGAAAATTACCTATTGACTGGAGGACTAAGATAAGAGTCTGAGTTTGTGTTCTCATTCCCTGTGTGGCCACAGACTGTGAGGTACCACAGTTAACACACACACACAGTTTTAATGCATGTGCTGTCTGCTGTGCGAGGACAAGAAACCAAATTTTTCTCAGGGATTTCTTTAAATTCCCTGCTTGAAACCCTCAATATAATTCTGGAGATGGAAGCTGCCACGTTGAGGTGCTTGTGTTGCCCTGCCAGCTCCCAGGACAGGCTGTTGAGCATGGACAAGCAGAGTTCAGCTTTGCTTTGTGTCAGGTGTTTTCACTTGCTGCTCCTGTTACCTGTGCTCTCTCCCAGGACTGAAATGCTCATTGTTACATCCTGTGCTGGATAGCACTGCTAGCACATGAATATTTAAGTCAAATGGAGGAGTTCCTCCACTGACAGAAGTGAGAGAGGATATATAAAGCAAGAACATCACCTTGTATTAATTCTTATGTACAATATGTTACTTGTCCTGTGACAAATCGAATTATCCTGCCTGCCGTGGGAAGGAGAGGGAGCAGTGGGATGACACACAGCATGACAAGGACACAACATTGATTAAAGACAGCTGTATGTTTATTAGTCAACAGGGCATAACAGCTCAGAAATAGCAGATGAGGCACTGGTGGTGCTGCCGTGCCAGGCTGGGGAGCTGTCACTGTTCTAATTCGGGGCCGTTTTGTAGCAGGCTTTGCACATTCCTGGCACCTTCTTCCTCCTGACCCTGCAGGACCTTGCAGCTCCAGAAGTCTCACAGCTCTCCCAGCGTGGAGTAGATAATGGGGGTCGTGCAGAGAAAGGAGCAGCCTGTGCAGCCTGTGCAGCCTGTGCAGCCTGTGCAGCCTGTGCAGCCTGTGCAGCCTGTGCAGCCTGTGCAGCCTGTGCAGCCTGTGCAGCCTGTGCTGCCTGTGCTGCCTGTGCTGCCTGTGCTGCCTGTGCTGCCTGTGCTGCCTGATGTGACTCTGCTGTCCCTTCATCCCTGGGACTCCTCAGGGCCAGGCTGGAGGGGGCTCTGAGCACCCCAGTCTAGTGGAAGGAGTCCTTACCCATGGCAGGGGCTGGAATGAGATGATCTTCAAGGTCCTTTCCAATTTAGGCCATTCTCTGACTGGGTGTTAAATAACAGCTGCTGGAAACTCTTGGTTACAATTGCTGAAATTATAATTTCCTGATGTGTCATGGGACCAGCTGGACCTTCTGTCTTACTGCCCCAGACCACAACATCCATGTGGGGAATGCCAGGTGTGCAGTGAAAATATGAGTAAAGGTGGAAATACTCATTGGGAATGCCAGGCAGTAGCAGCTTTGTTGTGTTGCCCAGCAAATGTTGGATTTTCCTGTTTTCTTTGTTCCTCCCTAAATTTTCCTTTCCTCCCCACAGCCGTTACCTGAGCAAAGCCTTCCTCATGTGGTCCAAGCAGCAAAAGTTCACCTCCAGTTTTGTCAGCAGTGTCATGTCTCACGTGGAGACAGAGCACTCCAGGCCAGCCTGGATGCTGCTCGCCAAGGTGGCAGGTTCTTCCCCCAAGCTGGATTATTCCAAGATCATTGAATCCTGGGACAGTGTCAGCAGGTCAGTGCATGCTTTGACCTCCATTTTTCACTTAGTGCCCGTGCACAAATTGCATTTTATCTGCTCAAATCCCACCTTTTTCTTCCAACTGTGAGTCCTGCAGCTGGAAATGCAGCAGAGACCTCGAGATCCGTGCAGAAACCCACTCCTTCCTCAAGCTCTCTGAGTTTTCATTGGCTTTGACAGGTCTGCCTTAATAATGCATGTCCCAGAGGAGAGGCTTGCTCAGCTGGGGTTTGGAGTGCCTCAGAGCTCTCTGTTGGTTTTCCAGGCAGCAGAACACGAGCAGTGGCACCGTGGGACACGTCCTGTGTGTCATCGGGCACGTGGCAAAGCACCTCCCCAGGGGCAGCTGTGAGGGGCTCAAAGGTGAGTGCCCTGCCCACCTGCAGAGGTTCTGTGCCTCAATAAAAACTTATAAAGCTTTGAAAATGCTGGTTGGATGTGTGATCTCACCCCCAGAGAACATCCAGAGGTGGCTGAAGGAGTCCTGGTGTCCCCTGGAGGTGATCAGCCCTGCCGTGGAGACCCTGCAGAAGCTCTGCCAGGCCTCTGCAGCTGCACCAGAGCAGGCACAGGTGGGACTTAAAATACACCTTTTAAAATAGCCTGTTCCCCACTCAGGGGGTGTCTGCTGCTGTCTCCAGGCTGTGGGATGAGGAGTTCTAAAAAAGGGGCTCTGACTCCAGCAGCTCTGCTCTGCTCAGCTCTGGCTCTTTGCTGCACTTGAGCTGGAGAACATCCTGTGGCTGAGTCTGGGCTTGTAAGAAATCTCCTGCCTTCAAATGTATTCCCACACACACCCCTGAAATACCTTCTGTCCAAGTTTACAGAATTCCTGAAGGAAATTCCTAAAGGAAACCTGTTGCTGTGCTTGCTCCAGTTTGAAGCCACAGATTTATGCTGTAATCTCTGACTGTTCTCCATCAGAGCTGCTGGAAATACAGATTTTTCCTAAATCCCTTCCTGGAGATCAAACAGGGGGTTAATAACTTGCTGATCACTTTTTTCTGCCTCCATTTGTTTTATGCCATGGCTCTGTTCTGCTCCCATAGTGGGAAGTTTGGCCATATTTTGTAGATAAAATAAAGATCTCAGCCTGGACACAATTGCAAAGAAGCTAAAATTGATGCAGATCTCTGTCCCTAATGATTTCTCTTCTTATCTGCTTTATGTTTCTCTTTCAGTATAGATGACAGCTATTTTATAATAAGCATCCCAATTAAGTTTAGCAAATACTGAGCAAACCTGAACCCTGTGTGCCTCAGAAGCCAGGGTGGGTGATGGTTTTTGGGTTTTTAAATTGACAGTCAGAAAATCCTCCCTGTAGGCACAGCCACCACAGAGTGTTGGCTTAAAATGAAATGCAAATGTTCCTGTAGTTCACTTCACCAAATCTAACACCTATCATTTATAAATGTATTTGATTATTAAAATTACCACTTCTAGATGGTGGAAAACCAGAAATGATGCTTTGTATTCCCCACAGCGTAGTAGATAATCAGCTTTTCCTGTGTTTCCCCTCCAGTCTTTGGAATTCACATCATGTTTTCTTTGTTAATGGAGCTGCTTTTTTCAAGCAACATCTAAAAATTCCCACAGACACCTCCAATGTGTTGGGTGCACATGAAACAGTCGCCTAAATCCTTTTTGTTTAAGTCTGTGTGATTTCTATAATGAAGTAAACTTGGGCGTGTGGATCATTAAAAGCCAAATTTTCCAAGGTGTTTTGACACTTGCACACATCCTTTGATGTGCAGGGAGAATTTTAAAGCTCTAAGGCACTGTCAGATTGATTTTAATGGGATCCAGATTATTAAAAGCATATAGAGACTTTGATATTAGGGATTCATGCATGGACAGATATTACAGCTGCCTTTTGTTTAATTAATAAAATGTTGAATTAATTTTGTTTAATTACGGAACAGGAGCAGATCAACCAGGTGTGTGGAGATTTGGTTTCCACCTGTGAGAGCTACATCTCCAATATAGTCCTCAAAGAGGATGGAGCAGGGCAGCTGCAGGAAGACCCCTTGGTAAGTTTGGGGATTATTATTTTGAATTATCCCATTTATGGATTTATTTAAAGGGTGCAGGTGTGCTTGGAGCTGGTGTTGCTCAAAACTGGGATAATGGGAATGGGCATGGCCCGTGTGTGTGATGAATTCTTGTGTTTAAGGGCCTGGGAGCCCTCAGCAGTTTTACACACCAGCAGTTGCTTTAAGGATATGGCACCCTGTTGCCATGAATTTTCCTGGTTTGCTAAGCATTCATATTAAAGGAGAAACGTGCAGTTTCTCACGCTGGTGAATTGTAAACACAGGACCATGTTTTGTAAATATTGGCAATGTTATGAATACTTTCTCCAAGAGAAGGGGAGGCTGAATGACAGCCTCCTGGACCAATGTGACAGGAGAGGTGGCGATACCCTTCTCCAATCCATGGTCACCTTGACACAGATATATAATGGAAAAATAAACTAAGGGCAGGGTCTTCTGCCCTGCTGCTGTTGTTGCACCCAGAGCTGTGTCCCCAGTCGGTGTTCCTGGTTGGGCCTCCACGGTGATAACACCCCATGTATTTTTAATAAATGACGTGGGGGTTTTTTGGGGTTTTTTTTCCTTGTTTTTGCACTCAAACTTCTCAGTTGAGCTGTTTGGGAGAGAGGTTTGTGAAAGGCATGGAAATGCTTTGAGGAGTATTTCAGTCTCATTAGGTGTGGGTGCATATTAAACACACCCACTCAGGATTTCTGTTCCAAAGCCTCCCCTTCTGTTCTCCAGCCACTGCCTGGAAAGGACTGAGGGAATTTTGAGTTTTTGGAGAAGAGCTGACTCCTGCTGGATTAATTTCCAGCTCAGCCATTGCCTTTTGACCGCAGTGCTGCTTTCCCTCTGCAGGTGAGACACCTCTTCCTGCTGGGCGAGGCTGCCCAGCTGTGCCCAGCCAAGGTGGACAAACACATCTTCCTGCTGGTGCAGTCCATCCTGGCCTCTGGCAGCGAGGACCAACGTGAGCCCCTCTCCTTCAGCCTCCAGCTTTGCATTTACGGCCACCCCTGTGTGCCAGGCCGTGTTCCCAGCCCTGCTCTGCTCTTTTGCAGTGTCTGCCTGCACAGACAGTGAGGACATTCCCAGTTCCCAGCCGCTGTCCCAGTTCAGAGGCTCGGCCATGCCCTCCGTGGTCAGGGCTCACGCACTCATCACTCTGGGTAAGTGCCCCAAAAAGGGGTTTTGGTGTAGCTCAGCCTTTCTGGTGAAGCTCTGCCCAAAATCCTGGGGAAAAGGAGGCTCAGGGGGGACCCTGTCACTCTGCAGCTCCCTGGCACAGGGAACAAGGGACAGGACAAGAGGAAATGGCTCCAGCTGTGCCAGGGGAGATCCAGGTTGGACATGAGGAGGAATTTCTCCATGGAAAAGGTTGTTAAACATGGGAAGGGGCTGCTCAGGGAGGTTTGGAGTCCCCATCCCTGGAGGTGTCCAAGCAAGACCCTGGATGTGGCACTCAGTGCTCTGGGCTGGGTGACAAGGCAGGGATCAGTCACAGGTTGAACTCAGTGATCCCAGAGGTCTTTTCCAACCTAAATAATTCCATGTAAAGCTCTGGCAGTTGTGACAGAGAGCCCCAGTGCTCTCTCTGTTGGCACTAGCCCAGCTGGGAGCTTTTAGCAATGCAAATATCCATGGAAACAAGTGGGGCAAAGCATCAGAACCAGCTCTGCTTCTCCAGGTGCTCAATGCATTAACAGTGCTCAATAATCAGCATCATCAATAATCAGCATTGTCCCCCTGAGCTGTGCTGCCCTTGCACTCAGAGCTGGGTGCTGAGGATCATCTCACTTGCAGCAAAATGCTCCAGAGAGGTGAAGAAAACTTGCTGCTTTTGATGCAGCTTTGAGCAGAATGACTGCACTCAAATATTTTTTTCTCCTCAACACGAAGGAAATGCTGCTTTCAGAGAAGCCTGGCCAGCTGCATTCCCAGCATTCTGAGGAATACCAAGTGCAACTTCTGGGGTTTAATACTTCCGTGGTTAGGAACAAGTTTCTTTTGCAGAAAGGCAGCGTTATTCTTCCCTTAATTGCTTTGGAAAGTTGAATCCTTTTGTGCAGAGCTTGGGAACAGGGAGAAGTGATGTTAGAACTATTGCAGGCTATTTTATTTTAGGTTGGTTCAGTGATGCTCTCAGAGGTGGGTGTCTCCCTGCAATGCCTATGACAGCTGGGGCTGTTCTTTTTAGCTGCTTTGAATAATACCCTGTACACAGAAATAGTTTGCTGTGAAGGAGGGAATTTGGCATAGAGACCCACTCTATAGGTCTAAGGGGAGTTTGGAAGAACTTGAAGTACCATCTCCCTGAGAGATCGTGCAGATTGCTCATCAAGTTCCAGCATGAGTTTCTTGTTTATTCCCTTGTTTACTTCCTGATTGCTTCCCTGGCTCGTTCTGGAGGCAGTGCTGGCTTGGGGTGGTCAGGAAGGAGAATTTACTCCCAGCTCTGCTACTCTGGTGATGCCTTGGAGTGGCCACCTAGAACAGAGAACAGAGTAAAGAGAATAAAGTGGGGATTTATTAAAGGCCTTCAACAGATACACCTTGGGCAGTCAGAGCCTCCCAGAGGCTGCACCCAGGGTGGTCACAAGTTTTTCACACAGTTATGTTTGGTCTATTTGTGTATTAGGGGTTAATCCTCCAATTACAGCTTCAGATAATGAAATAATTTACCCCAGTTTGCTCCTCCCCAGTTCACTTCTGTTTATAATTCTGGGGCCCGAGGCCTTTTGGATGTCCTTGGGCTCCAGGCCCAGAGGGATTGTTTTGTCTGACCAGAGTGTGAAGAGTTAACTCCACTTTATATGGAGCTTGGAGCTGTGCACTAATGCAGCACAGGGTCTGAAAAACACAAAAGCTCACATCCTAAAAGGTGCTTCTCTGCAGGAAAGCTGTTCCTGCAGCACAAGGAGCTGGCCAGGAACTGCATCTTCCACACAAAGCCATGCACAGGGTCTTAGAAACACAAAATCTCACATCCTAAAAAGTGTTTTTTTCCAAACAGGAATGCTGTGCCTGCAGCACGAGCTGGCCAAGCGCTGCATCTTTCCCTATGCACTAATGCAATATGAGATCTGAAAAACACAGAATCTCACATCCTGAGGTGTTTCTCCCCACAGGGAAGCTGTGCCTGCAGCACGAGGAGCTGGCCAGGAAATGCATCTTCCACACAGAGCCATGCACAGAGTCTGAAAAACACAAAATCTCACATCCTAAAAAGTGTTTTTTCCCCCACAGAGAAGCTGTGCCTGCAGTATGAAGAGCTGGCCAAGAACTGCTTCTCCCACATAGAGGTTATGCACAGGACCTGAAAAACACAAAATCTGAAATCCTAAAAGGTGTTTCTCCTGCAGGAAAGCTGTGCCTGCAGCACGAAGAGCTGGCCAGGAAATGCATCTTCCACATAGAGGTTATGCACAGGACCTGAAAAACACAAAATTTCAATCCTGAAAAGTGTTTTTCCCCGCAGGGAAGCTGTGCC
This sequence comes from Prinia subflava, assembly GCF_021018805.1. Classification (NCBI taxonomy): domain Eukaryota; kingdom Metazoa; phylum Chordata; class Aves; order Passeriformes; family Cisticolidae; genus Prinia; species Prinia subflava. The sequence goes on from NC_086268.1 coordinate 3,924,622, forward strand.
TGCAGCACAAGGAGCTGGCCAGGAAATGCATCTTGCACACAGAGCCATGCACAGGACCTGAAAAATACAAAATTTCAAATCCTGAAAAGTGTTTCTCCCTGCAGGGAAGCTTTGCCTGTGGCACAAAGTGCTGGCCAAGAACTGCATCTTTCCCTATGCAACATGAGATCTGAAAACACAAAATCTGAAATCCTAAAAGGTGTTTCTCCCACAGGGAAGCTGTGCCTGCAGCACCAGGAGCTGGCCAAGCGCTGCATCTTTCCCTATGCAATATGAGATCTGAAAAACACAAAATTTCAAGTCCTAAAAGTGTTCTTTCCCCCCAGGGAAGCTGTGCCTGCAGCACGAGGAGCTGGCCAAGCGCTGCATCGCGGCGGTGGCGCGGGAGCTGCAGCTGTCCCCGGCGGTGGCGCTGCGCAGCAACGCTGCCATGGTGCTGTGTGACCTGTGCGTGCGCTACACCTCGCTGGGGGACAGATACGTGCCCAACATCTCCCTGTGCCTGCGGGACCCCCACCCCTTCATCCGCAGGCACACCCTGATCCTGCTCACCAGCCTGCTGCAGGTGAGGCAGCCCCGACCTCGCGGGTCATGTTGGGAGCGTCAGGGAGTGCCCTGGTCTAGCTTAGCTTGGAAAATGAGGTTTGCTTTCTTGGTAAAAATTGAAAAGTAATAAGGGTTCCCCCAGGGTTGCTGTTCCCTGGGAGTTTCCCCTGGGTTGCTGTTCCCAGAGTTAATCAGGTTTTCAGTCTTCTCTCTGCCCTGGGTGTTTCACACCAGAGGCAGAGACGACAAGCTGAGTCCCCAGTGCACATTTCCAAGGCTGTTTATTCTTCATTATCTCAGTTCTGTCCCAGCTCTGCCAGGCCTCCCTGGCAGGGAACCTGATCTCAGTTCTGTCCCAGCTCTGTGAGGCGTCCCCAGCAGAGCAGGACACGCGGGGGACTGGGCGGCTCAGAGAGCCCCACACCTTATGTACAGTACCCCTGACCCAACCACTGTCCACAATGAACTTTTTATTTACAAAATTGTACCAATGCCTACTGCCTATGCTAACATGTCAGTTCTACTCTAAACCAATCTCTAAAACCCAACTCAGCACAAGATGGGGGACGAGAGCAAGAACAAGGAGCACAGGGGCCACTCCCCAATTCCTCCATCCTGTCTCTTCAGCCCCATATGCTAAGAATCCTAATTTCTATATTTATATTCTATAATAAACCATCCACTACTTATTTTAAATTCTTAGGATTTGTGATTCTTCCTGCATGTGAGTGTTCACTCCCATGGACAGGGCTCAGAGTCAGTGTCCTCCTGGGATCTGTGTGGGTCTAACTGAGCCCCCTGTACAGATCCCAGACCCCCCTGGACAGATCCCAGACCCCCCTGTCCGGTCTCCAAACCCTCCAGGGTGGCCAGAGGGATGTTCTAGACTCCAACAGAAAAGTTTAATAAAAAGACAGTTAGGAGACAGAAATAGAGCCAATAGTTAAATTAATAAACAGTTGCGGGTGTGTTGGTGTCACAGTGGACACGGAAAGAACTACACAAGGACAAGCTGGTGAGCGAAGCAAGAAAAAAGGACGAGTTTATTTACAAAGCTCAGTTTTATACATTTCTTATGGTGCCTGTGGATTGGAGGATGGAATTCCACCTCTCAATCCACGTTGGTCAAGCTAACTGTTAGTCACTTTTCTCCCCCCACCTAGAAATTTATAAACAATGAAAGACAGTTAGCAAAACATGGCCAGTGTTTATAGTAGGAAGTGTGATAAGGTGAAATTTCTGACTCCAATATGAAGAACATTACAGAAGGCTTAGAAAAGTCTTCAAAACCAGGGTGACATGTTGGCATTTAGGCTCGACTTTACTGACAGAAGTTCTTTACTGACAGAAGTTCGACTTTACTGGCAAAGGCTCGTTCCTTAAAAGCACCAGCCTGTTGTATATTCATAGATCTCCATGCATGATTCTAACATTCTTCTTGAGTTTAGATGTCCCTCTGCTTTCTTTCAACTCCCCTCTGTCACTGTGAACAAAAGACGAAGGACTCCAAATATTTCAGAAGGCAAAAGGCATAAAAAAACTTTAATTGTCTAATTTTTTTGAACACGACTGGTGGACAGGACTGACACCTCCCCAATGCCATTGGTCAAACCAGAGAAACAGCCAAAATGTTTTCCTCTGAGAACCAGAAATATTGTTCAGGGGAAGTTGTTTTGCCAAGATTGTTTTGGGAAGAAGCTTTCCTAAGAAACTTTTCCCTTGGGAAAGGAGTTAGCAGCTACCAGCAGGCTAAAATCTCTAAGGCCCAAAAATATCAGGCCCACATCCCCCCAGTTTTCTTGCAGATCAATTTTCTTGTGGCTCCATTCAGTCTCACACTCCCTGATAGCAGAGGTTCAATAAATTCCTCCCCTGGAGCTCTGGTCACCACCATCTTTATCTGGATAAAATAATCCAGGAATACAGAGGGGGTTTCTGATTGTCTTTTCCATTCTCTGGATTATATAACAAAAGCAGTGTTTATTTTAATTCCATGCTATAGCCTAAGAAATGCGTGTATTTATCACACTACTAAGTTTCATTAATACCATAAATAAAAGAAATTCTATTAATACAGCCTTCCAACATTACACAGATAGCATTCATTTTAATATTTGCAAAAAGCCCACTTTATAATATGTATCTATAACACTGTGGTATTAGCAGGAATGTTTTCCAGTTACCTTACAGGAAAGAGATCACCAATCTAAGTTTTCAATAATGCTCCATTAAGCTGAGTTTCCTAAATAGCTTCAAGCAGCTTTAGAGGAGGAAGTAAGCTTTGGCCAAGCAGTTCATGCATCTTGGCACCCTGAGAAATGGTCATATTTCTGCTGAGTTTATTTGGGCCTGTGGGTAAAGAGAGTTAAAATTCTGCCTTCAGATAAGTCTGACCTCTGCATTTGTATGACCTGCTGGCTTTGTGACCAACCTGCAACATTCCTGTCTTGACAGCAAGAGTTTATTCCAGTAACACCACAATATTGACCTTGTATTGGCTTTTTATTGTTAAAGGAACATCAATTTCTCTGTTGGATCATGTGAAAATGATAATGTAAAACAAAAAACCAAAAGAAACCCAAACCAAAGAAGCACAGCCCAAACCCAGCCTTGGTGCCTCTGCTCCGTGCCTGATGGCTCAGTGAATTAATCCTAAGTGAAGGGTGTTTAAATCTGGGTTTAGTTACTGCCTTTTCTGCAGTCACATCAACAACAGCCGGCTCTGCTGGATAATGAGGTTATTTTTAGTCAATGGTTGCCCCTTTTCTCATCTTGGTTCCTTTGAACTCCCTCCAGTTTCACTCCTCCATCAATGGCTCTAACAAGCACAACAACGCCTTTTTCTCCTGCTGTCTCTGCTGATTGTTCTGAAGGTGTGAATGTTGAGAGGCTCCGGAGATGTTTACCCTCCCAAAGTTCACATCAGGGCAGGTTTGCAGTGGATTTGGCTCTGAAAACAGTGTTGAAATGCACACCTGCCCCATGGGGTGGAAGAGCAGATTTTTCATTTTTATCTTTTATTATTCATACCTGGGGTAAACCTTGATGAGCTGCCTGTGCCATTTATGCTGCTTTGAGCATCCCCCAAATTACTTGGGGTGGTTTGGGGGTTTATTTATGAGCCTCTGGCTGAGGTTTTACAGCTTGTTCGTTTGCCTGACTACAATTTGGAGGTTCACACTAAGTTTTCCTGTTGATTTCTGCTGCTTTTCACAGGAGGAGTTTGTGAAATGGAAGGATTGTCTCTTCTTTCGGTTCGTCAGTGTCCTGGTGGATCCCAACCCAGATATTGCCAGGTAAAAACCTCAGCTGGGAAATGATGGAGGAGTTGAAGGTCAGAGATGTCTCCAAACCTGAGTCTTGGCACCTTCAGACTGTGAAGAAAAATTCCAGTGATAAAGCAGATTATCCCACTAACCTCTGTACTTCCTTTAGAGTCTGCAGTGGTGGCAAAGAGGTGTTGAACCTCTCTCCAGGTCACCTGAAAGTCTCAAAGTGTGTCCTTGGCTGTCCTCAAAATGTGCAGCTCTGCTCCATTTAGGACTCAGTTATCCAGAAAAAAAGGGATTTTTTGAGACAGACCCTTATGAAATCTTCCTCGTGGTTTTCTGACAGGCTCTGTCTCAAGTGCTGGGTTAGTTTGAGGACTAGGAGTAAATATTTTGTTGGAGTTTAGTTTTTTTTACTTTGCATGCCTTGCCTTTTCAGCTGCTGCCACATGTTGTAATTGTCAGAGGAGTGACCTGTCAAGTGATGTGTCAGAGGAATTATGCACTCTGATTTTAAGTGCATGTTTATGAAGTTTTTGGAGGTTTCAAGGTCTCCAGCTGCTCTGTTATGTGAGAAATGAGTGGGGCAGGTTTCTCTCAGGTTGGGAGGTCATGTGGAAATTAGGGATGCAAAGGAGGATTGGACACCTTGCTGCTCATTTCTGCCTGGAACAGTCAATCTGAGATGGATATTTCCAGAACCATCAGCCTTTATGTCAACTGCCACTCACGTTTCCTTCTCAGTGTGTTTTTCATATCTAAAAATGTCTTTCCAGTAGATGGAGACATTGCAGCACCGTGTTCCTCCCATTTCTGTGGGAGCCTTTTCCTTTGCATCTGCGTTTAGAGGCTGCATCCAGACAAAACCACGTTCTCCAAGCCTGGGGTTGCCCTGCAGCTCTTGCAGGACCTTTGGTGATTACCTTGTTGCTGAGCACTGTGTCTCAGCCACAGCAGAGCTGGAGTTATTTAAAGAATTAAAATGCTGTGCCTGGATTCCAGTTCAGATTTATTTCTGACTCAGATTGCTTTAATGGCCGTAAAAATAAGTAGTGCTGTGCATGCTGGAAATGTCTGTCCCTCTGAGGAAAGGATGGAAGTCAGTGAGCTGGGCAAGAATTAAATGTGGTATTGAGGGAGACGTGGAGAGGAAAACCATCCTCCTGCCTTGAGAGCCCTGCACAGCTCTGTGATGGCTTTTGGAAATGATGCAGAGATAATTTCTTTCTTCTCCTCCTCTCCAGGTTTGCAGAGTTCTGCCTGGTGCATCTCTTGCTGAAGAGGAACCCCGTGATGTTCTCCCAGCACTTCATCGAGTGCATCTTCCATTTCAACAGCTACGAGAAACATCACAAGTACAACAGGTTCCCCCAGAGCCCGCAGTGAGTCCAGCACGTTCCTGTCTGATTTTTGCTAAATTATGGCCTGTCTGGCCATGCAGCTCTGTGGCAGCACAGCATTTGTGTCACTTGATAATTACCCATGCAGTGCAGTGAAGAAAACCAGGGGAAGCAGTGGCTGTGTCCTGCCTTCCCTGTGACACTGCTGTGGGTAATTTGCAGGACTGTGTGCTGTCCTAACGGGTTTATGGGTTTTAAAAGTGACATGCAAATATCCCTGGCTGATTTAAGGTCTCATTATTCCTGGGAGCTCGCATAATGTGATTTAGGCCTCTGTAAAATGTCGTGCTCTGCCACAGGGAGAAGCAGCTCTTCTCTCTGAAGGGGAAGGAGAACAAGGAGAAGAGGATGAGGATCTACACCTTCCTGCTGGACCATTTCACGGATGAGCAGAGGTTCAGCATCACCACCAAGATCAGCCACAACATTCTAGGTAAGGCTCTGCCTTTAAAAATCTGGCAAACAAAAAACTGGGGTCTGAATAAAAGCTCCTGATCCAGGTGTTTGATCGTCCTGGCTTCCCCATCACTGCTGCTTCTGGAAAAACAAATTATTTCTTGCCTGTGTATTCCAGCCTGCTTTGTGGATGAGGTCCTTCCTTTGGACCTGGAAGGCAGTGAGCTGCTCTCTGATACATTTGCAGTCCTCAGCTGCAAAGAAATCAAGCTCTCAAGTATGAGGTCCAAACCTGAGGAAGACATTCAGCCTGATGAAGATGAGATGGCCATGGCCAATGCTGTCATGCAGGTGGCCCAGAAAAAGCTCATCTCACAGGTGAGGGGCACTGTGGGGGGAGAGCTGGGCAGCTCTGTGGCTTGTAAAGCAAAATATGAAGGCAGAATTTGTGAGGGATGCTTGTTGTGGAGCTGCAGGGATCAGAAATGCATTTCCCCAGGAGCCAGGGGAGCTGTGCTGAGCTGCATTCGTTCCCCACCCCTCTCCTTGGTGAAGCATTTGAGCGGAACAATGATTTTCCTGCACCTCTGGGCAATTTGCCTTCACTGTGAGAGCTGAGTGACTTAGTGATGCATCTGAAAAGGCTCCACTTAGGTTAAAAGCCTCTGTGCATGTGTGTGGTGTAAGAGCAGCCTTAATTACAGTGATTCCCTGGCTGTGGAGGGAGAGCTGCTCTCACTTGGGCCAGCTGCAGAGCGGCTTCTCCCTGGCTGCCTCTCGTAATTGTTCATGCCTCGTTCACAAAAAGGTTCAAAAGAAGAATTTCATCGAAAACATCATCCCAATAATCACATCACTCAAGTCCTTGATGGAGCAGAAGAGGAGCCCAGCTCTCAAGGACCTGATGAACTGCCTGCGGGTAAGGGGGAGTGTTTTCTGTTGTCTTGCTGCTCGTGGTGTTTTATCCTCTCTGGAGCTGATGTGCTGGGTGTGCAACCACTGCCAGAACCAAGAGCCTCCTTGGGAGGGAGGAATTCACAAGATAGGATGTTGTGACACTGCCACTGTGTTAAATAATGTGGGAGGTGGAGGGATTGGAGATAAGGCTGGGTGTGGAACGTGGGCAGGAAGAAAGCTCAAATGCTGGAAAGCTTTTCCACGTTCTGGAGAACAAATCGGAGCTGAAACTCTTCAGTCTGTTAAAAACACCTCTGCTCCACCAACTGGTGTTTCCTTTTGCTCCCAAGCAGCTGTGATCTGAATGGGGATGTGAATCAGTAGCCGGGGGAGATTTCTGAAAGGGTCCAAACATTCCTTGTTGCTGCAGGAAATGATGCAAGATTACCGAAACGAAATCAAAGACTTCTTTGCTGTGGACAAGCAGCTGGCGGCCGAGCTGGAGTATGACATGAAGAAATATGAAGAGCAGCTGGCCAGGGAGAAGGAGTCAGACCAGGAGCAGCTCTCAGCAGCCCACGGGGAGGTGGTTGGTGCCTTTAACTCTGTACATGTCTCCTCTGCTCCAATTCGTGTGCTCACAACACCCAGCCCTGCCTGGGGACCCTGCCCCAGCACCTGGAGCAGGATGGTTGTGAAGGGTTTTCATATCTCTTTGTAGTTCCTGACAGCAGCTTTGGTTTTAGAGTAATTTAATAGGCTTAGAACATCAACAAACAAAGCCAAGAGGAGCAGCAAATTAGTGGAGAAAGAATTGAATTTAAAGGAAAACCCAAGTCTAATTTGGCACTGGCTGGGCTTAAATGTTGTGTTCTCTCTGTTCCCAGAATGATGAGCTGGTAACAGAGGAAAGAGTTCACTTTGTCTGACTTCAGGTGTCTACAAAGTGGAAATTCAAACCCGTCCTAGTCATGCAGATCCTCTTAAATTCAGTGTAAAGTAATAAATACGTGCCTGAGTCAATTGTCCTGAACTATTTTAGATCCCTGCCTTAAGATGAGATGACTTCCAGCCTGGAAGTTCACTTCTCTGTAGACTTTAGAAGAGCACTTATATATAGACCGCTAAACTAGGACATTTGTGTCCCTGTTCCCTGCTTGGTAAAAATTTGGCCAATAAATTCTTTCTCCCCAGCACCCTTTGCATCCATCAAACAAAGGGCAGCTCTTAAACACCGAGGTCCAAGCACCTTGCAGGGTTCTCTACCTTGTACCCATTGTCAGACACGACCTTTTCTCCTGTTTTCCACAGCAATCTCCATCTCTGGAGAGAGCTGCATCTCCTGGTGGCCAGAGCAATCACAATGCTCAGTCCTCTGTGAGTGGGAGGCCGTCCACCCCCGGCTCCATCCCTCCCTCTGCCCCCTCTGGGTTTGCCACTCCTCGTGCTGATGCTCTGAAGCAGCCACCACTGGCTCGCAGGTATGGGCTCCTCTTTGTTACCTGGTGTTTTATATTTGTATTGATGATGTTTTATATCTAACTTATATCTATATTTAATTTATATCTGTTTATATTGCTTTGCTGATCCGTTCTTTCGAGGGCGGTTTGAAAGCTGCAGCATAATCTTGGTGTTCAAGCTGAGGAGGGATTGGGAGGGGACAGATCTTCTCTCACGCATCTCCTGGGGGCTGTTAGATGGAAATGGCAGTTCCTGAGCTGTTTGTGGCCCTAGGGCAGCATCCCTGAGCACGCTGGCCATCCTGAACTCCGCCAGGAAGGCGCTGGAGGACAGGAGCAAGCAGCGCAGCAAGAGCATGGGCAGGAGCCTGGCAGCTCCCTCTGAGGCACCCAGCTCAGCTGGCAGCCAGCAAGGTGGGCACTGCTGCACGCTGCTCTGCCGTGCTCTGCACGCACCCAGGAGCGGCCTGGGGTGCTCTGCAGGTCTGAGTGTGACTCCCTTGTTGTCCCTCCAGTGTCCTTCCAGAGCCTGAACCAACAGTCCAGTGGAGAAAACGTGGCCGTGGCGGGGCGAGCGATCAGCACCCCGGAGCGTGAGTAGGAGCTGCTGGCCAGGGGTTATTTATTCCTCTAAGTGCCTGCAGTGCAGGAGAACCCTCCTGGAACCCCCTGGTGCATGGGACAGCACAGCCCAGAGCCTCCATGTGCGTCTCACAGGGTCAGTGCAGGAGGGGATTCATTTTGGGGTGCTGAGGTAACAGCGCCCTTCCTTCCTTGCTGGACTCTGGGGTGCTGAAGGGGAAGGTTGTTGTGGCTGCTTGCCAGCCTGCCCTGGTGCAAGGCTGAGCACTCCCTTGGCTCTGCAAGCACAGCTCAGCAAGGTTAGGCTGAGCTGCAGAACTCTGCTGCACAGGGGGATCCTCAAGGTTGGCTCCTTCCTGCCCTGAGTTGCCCAAACAGGGTCTGGGGTGAGCCCCAAGCTGCTCCTCGAGCAGACCCAGGGCTGTGCCAGCTGCAGGAGAGCACAGGGACCTGCTCAGAGGGATTAACAACCTGCACACTCACTGGGTGTGTGTGTTCCACACTCAGAACTGGAGGAGTGATGTGGTTTGGTTACTGCTGTGGAAATGGAAGTGGAAATGCACAGAGAGCAGTGTCCACTACACAAACTGTGTCTCTGCTTGTGCCCCCTGCAGCCAAACCTTCCGGGGCAGTTCTGTTGGAATGCTCTGACAGCCCTGCAAGCACCAGAGACAGAGTAAAACCCAAATGGAGCTGGGTTCCAGCACATCCCCTCCCTCCCTTTTCCCTTTCCATCTATTTGCTGCTGAGCTCCTTTAGATCACCTCTGCTGTGCTGCCAGGTGCAGAGAGTTGTGAGAGAGAGAGCTGCAGGTGTGAGTGTGTGGCAGCTCAGCTCTCCTGAGGTTTGGGGGCTGCCTTGGGAAGGGGCTGGGATCCCCAGGGAGCTGAGATCCCTCCCAGCCCTGCCCTGCTCACACACGGGAGAGCCACGCTCTGAAACCCCTGACAGCCCTGAGCAGGCACTGCTGTGCAGCCACTGGAAAATCTGATCCTGCCCTTCCCCGTGTGCTGGGCTGCACTTGTCTGCCTCGATGTTTCTCTCTGCCTGAGCAACAAGCAAAAAAAAAAAAAAGTGGGGTTTCGTGCAGAAAGTGTTTTTAGAGAGCAGGATTCTCTGAGCGCCGTGGTCTCCTGGAAGCTTGCACGGCTGTTGCTCTTAAAGCACCATATGGTGAAAAAGGAGGGAAAATGTTAATCTGCAGTGGTACTAGAGCTGAATTCCTGCTTTGCTTCGAGGCAGCATGTGTCCTTCAGCAGGGAGACAAACTGTACAGAGCAGGATCATCACTTCAGTCAGCGTGTGTTGAGCCATCTGTATGGTGGCACAGGCTGATAGACAATCAGAATAAAACATTTTATTCCTCTGGTAGATCATTCTGAGCCTATTGGAGACACAGTTCTTTGTAAACAGGTTTGTACTTGAGAAGTTGGGAGCAGCTGTCCCCTCTTTCTGTCTTGCTCAGCTGTTCTGGCTGTGTTCTCTCTTCCCTTCTGTCTGTGGGGCTCCTCAGAGCTTTGGGAACAGCTTCAGTGGATCTGGGTGAGTGGGGATTGTACATAAACACATGTTATGGAGATACCACCTTCCCATACTGCATGGGAAGCCCGACTTCCCCATTTTTCCCTGTTTTTTCCCCTTTCCGTTTCATTTTTACCATCTCTTTCTCCTTTCTTTCCCTTCCTTCCCCATAAATGTCTCCTTACCAAGGTAACTTCTTCAGGCACACACTGCACAAAGTCACTGGCTCAGGTCAGTGCTGAGAGATGCAGGGCAGAGCTAAGGCAGATGGATCCAGTTTGATTTGTGCTCTAAGCTTCAGTGATTCCCTTCCAGGACAGGGCAGGAGTTAAAGAGCAAACCCAGTTCAGCTGTGAAGAGAAGTCCTTTCAGTTGAGTTTCCAACTCCTGCCCTTTAAAGCACTTCCTACCTTAATTCCTTGTGAAAGGTTCTGAGAAACATGAGCATAAAACAGAGCGTTGAGTTAAGTAAAATCTGAATATTGTGACATCTCTCCTGAGATAAATGACAGGAAAGAGACAGCTGACAACCAGGGCCTATTCAGGCAAGCTAAATTCTACCTAGCTCCCCTGTCAAGTGATTCCTCTTGTCTGGATGCAGGCAGCTCCTCACAGAGCAGCTCTTCAGGGCCTTTGGCAGTTTTCAGGGGCCCCAAATTCTGCCTGGAGCAAGCAGAGCAACTGGTCTGGGTGGAACGTGTTGCTGGGAGAGATGGCAGAGCTTCAGTGGAAGGGTGGCTGTCCCTGCCAGGCAGGACAGGGGCACAGGACCAAGGTCCCACACTGGTTTCCTCCAGCCAGGGAGGCTGTGAGGCTGCAGTTTGGAGGTGATGTGGCCCATCAGACTCAGCACAGGGATTTGAGGCTGCGTGGGTGACACTGAGGTCTGGGAGAAAGAGATGGATATGTGTGTTTGCAATTAACTGATTTACTTGCTCTGTGACACTTGAGTATTGCACAGCAGCATGCCTTGCCCTCTGGCTGTGTCACAGGCTGCTAATACGTGAATTTTATTTTTTTTTTTTATTTCCAGAGACCATTAACGACTTGACTTTTGGTGCTGGGGTCAGTTACATCAGCTTGACGCACACACCCGGTTCAGCTCCAGGCAAGTCATCTCTGTGATCCTTATCTGAGGGGAGGGGAAAAAATCCAACCCCAAATGACCAAACATGTGGCATTTTGTAAAATATGAAAATCCCTGTATTGTTTGCAGTGAAGAAGGGCGCTGAGGACGGGCCAAGGGATATCATCTGTTTGACATCGCCGGAGAAACCGTAAGTGCAGCTCGGGTCTGGGACTGCCAATGCAGCCCCATGCAGCAATGCAGCCACTGCACTGCTGGCCAGGGGCTTGAAATGCAGGGTTGTTCTTTGTTCTGCTTCCTCCCTGCAGCCCGTGCCGGCCTCGGGAGTGGAAGGTGGAATCCCCAGCCCGGAGGAGCAGCAGGGCCGTGCCCCTGCGCCGCTCACAGCGCAGAACACCACTGAGGACAGAGAGCTGAGCCCACCTGGGCTGCTCACGGAGCCAGCACGCAGCCTCAGAGTGCCCCAGCCCTCTGCAGTCACACCTGGATGTCACATCCTTCCTCACCTGTTCCGAGCTGGCTTTTCCCCAGGATTGTCCTGGAGACGGGCAAAGCCTGCGTTAGCACACGGGTGGGTTCTGAGTGCTGCTCTCAGCAGAGCTCACTGGAGGGCTCAGAGCTGCACTATAAAAGGAGAGGTGGCTTTTTACTCTCAGGATGTGTAATTTGTCCATTTGGAAAAGTGAGGGCCTAATGTTGCCACAAGCTTGGCAATAAATGCATTTATCACAGCTTGCAGGGCAGTGAGTGGCTGGGTTTGCTCACCCAATCCCTCATTGTCCCTCTTGGTTATATAATAGAGTTGCTTTAATTTGAACAAAGGTAAAACAGCTTGGCACTGCCACACCCCTAAATCTGGTAATTGCACGCTACATCACCTCTTATTTGTTGTGCAAACTCCTGTGTGTATGAACAGCCTTAATGTTCTTTTTATATGGAATATTTCCATTCTTGAACTATGTTATTTCCAACTATTAGCATTTGATGAAAATAAATGGTTGCTGAATTAATTCCACCCACGGCGTCTCCCCTTTTCTTCAGCTGACAGAGAAATGATTTTTTTTTCCCCTGTATATTTCTACAGCCTCTTAGTCTCTTCTACCACATCACTGGTATCTTGGGCCCTCAGTTCAATTCATGTTGGGCCTAGCAGCTTTTAAATAGAGATTTTGACATGACTGCAAGCAGGGTATGAGTGACTCAGACAAGGTGGGTAAGTGCTCTGTGTTTATCAGAAATATCCTGGGTAAATCTGACCCTTCCCTGGTCTCCCTGAGGGCCACATGCACCTCACTGAAGTTTTTGTGATGTTAACTTTGATCACAGAGCTCATGGCCTGGATTTCACTGGAGCTTGGAGCTGGGGTGTGTTTTATTCCTGCTGGTTTGCCCAGCTCAGACACGAGCCCCAGGCACGGGGCAGGGTTTGCTCAGGAGTGGGAACAGAGGCAGTGCCTCCTGCACTGGAATCCCATCACTGCCTCCACTTTCCCTACTCTCTTTTGAAGATCTGAGGGACCTTCAAGTGAGGTTAAACTTTATTCTCAAATTCAAAGTCAGAGAACAGAGGATGTATGGAATGGCCTTGGCTTAAGCGATGGTCAGCTATGGCCAAACCATTTATTTTTGTACCTTCTCTCCTGCCTTAAGCTATTATTTAACCACTCTGAATGGTAAATTGGGATAGTTTATTTCCTACCTATGTTTAGTCTTCGGGCAGTATCTGAGATGAGTCCTGTGAGTTTTAACCTGTCTTCTCCAGAGGAGAACCACGAACAAATGTCCAAGAATAAACTGATAAACAGGACTTTGTCACCTCCATCCACTGTGAGTTTTCTGACAGACTTTCCCTTATTTCACTGAGTTGAAAACAGGGGCTTCCCATAATTTGGCTGTTTGAAAACCACCACCAAGCCCAAACAAAAAAACCCTACAAGAATGCTTTATAGCTTGGTATTTATGTAAAACATTCTTGGCAAAGTTAACCGTAATACATTAGTACAAACCTGAATATTATTCACAAGGATACAATGAATTCCATCCCTCAGCTCTCACGAGCTGGGTGGGGAGGAGAATCATCTCCCCTTTCTCTCGTTAGAGATGCCACTGTGCATTTTAGAACTGGGAAACAAAACCAAAGAAATGAAGTTTGGATTCTTAGCTCTGCTGGTTTGTGGGACTTTGGTGGGACTGCAGATTGTGCTCCCAGAGCTACCTTGCTTCAACCCTTTCCTCTCCCTCCTTTATTGCAGGCACCCTGAAAGCAGCACAGAGGAGGAGCAGGGGATGCCCAGAGGGTGCAAAGGAATGTCAGAACAATTAGAGGCAGCAATCAGCACTGGGGGGTTTGGGTGAAGAGCTGGCATTGAGGAGAGGGAACCAGAGAGAAGCTGCAGAATAGCAGAGATGTGTGAGTTCCACAGAAAAACCCATGGTTGGGGCTGCCCCATCCTTGCCTTTAATTCCCCTGGCAAAGGGACAAGTGACAATGCTTTGTTTGGGCAAAACAAATGCAGCAATGGCATGTCCAGCAAGGGAAACAAAGCAGAGTAAAGCAGAACACGGAAAAAAAGAACACCAACAGTCCAAATCGTCAAGTATCCAAAATACTGTATACAGGAAAAGTTAAGACAACTCAATTTATATTGGAAATACAAGAACACTAAATTCTGCTACATTAAAAAACTTCCTAAACCACAGCACAGTCCTAGTGTTGCATCCACATCTTGCAGCCTGGTCTCACCCAATGCTGTTCAACACCATCAACACGGATATTTTGGGAAACACATGTTCCCCATCATTCTCTCTAAAGCCAAGAGAACCAAATTTGGTTGATTTTGCTTTTTTTTTTCTTTTTTTTCCTTTTTCCTTTACCATCTAGAGGAAGATTTCAGCTGACACTATAAAAGTGCTTTTGTGTTGAGCTTTTGCTTTCCCAACCCCAGAATCGGTGGCCTTGGCCATGTGGTTTAAACCTGCCAAGCTGCTGTAGCTGTCACACTGTGTTAGTGCTTTAGGGAACTTGCAGAGGGGCAGCAAACACTGAAGTCACTCTGTCACCTCTTTGGAACTGAGTCCAAAAGCCATCCCTGGATGTTTCTTGCCACGACAAAAACAAAATGTTGGTCACCGGCAAGAAAAGTTTGGGGTTTTTTTTCATATAAAAAAAAGTTGATAGCTCCTGCCATAAATTTACAAAAACTATCCCTGAGTGACTCTGTTCTGTGTCTGGTAAGACCTCTTGTGACAAGGAAATGGCTGAAGCTGGCTGAAGAGGAAAGAGATGCTGTTCCACCTGCAGCTTTTTGTTACACCTTGCACTAATACTGATATGCTCTGACAGTGCCACACTATACCAACGTGTGAGCTCCTCTCCTGTAGCTTCAACAGTAAAAAAATAGCTCCGTTACTCAAACACCGCTGGCATCACGTTATTTACACTTTTAAATAGAAATGTTACCTTTTCTGAAGTAATCAAAATAGATCTTTGCAAAAAATTTAGAAGGCGGGGTTTTACAAAATAAACTGGAGAAGGTAAAAAAAGCTGGAGGATCTCTCAGTACCTTTTATGGCAAATCTTAGGCCCAGGAAATTATTTGGCTTTAATTTTCCTGAAAGGGATGTCTTAGCACTGGTTCTCTGCCTCCCCTCTAAGCCTCTTTGCCCACGGAAGGACGCAGGAGCCAAGCCTGCTTTGTGCAGATTAGGAGGGGTTACCTGCGTGCACTGAGCCCTGCCCAGCAGGCAGTGCCCCTGCCCGGGGGGGTCGTGGTAAATAACAGCATTTGGGGGTGTTACACAAGGGCTGAGGGCATTAGTGGGGTTCTCACTGCCACTGGGGGCTGGCCACAGACCCCCCGTGCACCAGAGCCCAGCATAAGACAGTCACAGATGTGGAAAAGTCACCAGCCAGGCCTGGGCAATGAGCTGGGAGGAAATCCCCCAAAATCTCCCTCTTTGAAGTCCATCTGCTGCTGTATCAGCACCTTTTTTGTCCACTAGTAACACGTTACTGGTCATGTCTACCACACGTTTACCTAAAGCTTGGTTTGCACACAGTGGCTGTGTCCCTGCAGCACAAAGAGAAGGCAATTCCACAAACTTCCACAGCCCAGGCTCTTGGGAAGGATTGAGACCTTTCCTTAGTCCAAGGACAGGTTTGGGTGATCCTGTTGGTATCTCCAGAGGCAGGGGAGACGTGAGTTGGGCAGTGAGGAGTTACTTTAAACTTTGGCAAAGAAAAAAAAGGATAAACAGATAGCTAGCTATCGAGTTCTTGTGTGTTCCAAACTCTTCCAAGCGCACTTAATGAATCTTTTGCTCTTGCTTTGAGTTCCTGGAGGAGGTATTTTCACACTTGCTTTTGCTGGTTTGCAGTTTCCTTTCGGCATCTTAGATGACAAATGAAGACTTGTGTCTGAAGTCACCCTGCAACGAAACAGTTTGGGGTGTGGGCAGGATCCAGCAGCTTTCCAGGCAGCTCTCTGTTCCTGCTGCCCCCAAATGGTCGATCCAAGCTGGGTAACCATGGGGATTCTGCCCAGGCAGCTCCCATTTCCCACTGGGAAGGAGAGGGAGGCACCAGTTCCACCAGCTCCTCCTCCCGTCCTCCTCACACACCAAGGCGTGGCAGGGACATCCTCATCCCCCCACCAGTATCTCTGCTAATGGGAGAGGCTTTTTCTGGTCTTAAGCTCAGTGATCTACTCAAATCCCAAAATACAAATTCTCTCGTAAAAGCATCACGTCCTGCCCACTTAATCCAATGAAACTCATCCCAAGGGGGTCAGGCCACGAGATAACAGAGCTGCCTCTGATAGCTCCTGGCATCAGTCACTTCAGGCAACTTAAACTGTTCCTCATTTCGAAGGAAATGACTCAGCCTTCACCCTTCTGTTTTCCCTCTGTTCCCCAGCCCTGCTGCGGAGTGGAGCCCACTCTCACAAAGTCTGTAGGCCCCGAAAGCTCCTCGTCCTCTGCCCACCCTCTTCCTCTCCTGCCAGAGATGCTAAATGCAAACCCTGTGTTGTTACCTCATCATCTGTCCGGATATAGTTAACGCCATCAGGCTTTGCTGGAGTCTTGTAGCTGAAAGAAAGGGGGAAAATCTCATTTCTGGGACAGGAGGACTGCGGGATTGTGGAGGGGAGGTGCTGGGGAAGATGGAAATGAGGAGGAGGAGCTGAGGGAGAAGCAAGCAGAGAGAAACCCAGTTTGTTTTTCAAATGAGGGGTCTGTGTTTATTCTATTATTTACCATGACTGGGATTTTGTCTAAATTCCCCTTCAGCACAGGGTGAAAAGATTGCTGTGTGTTTCCCAAAGACTGCAAAGAGATAAACTGATTTCCTTCCTGGGCTCTCCTGCTCTGCTGCCTGTCACTGCCTTTCTGTGCCTCCTGTTATGTTTCTTGTGGCAATTATAAAGTTCATTTTAATCCTTCACTGCCAGAAGCCTTCAGCATTTTTCTTAGTTATAAGGAAGCACCACTTGTTTGCAATCCCACAGGAACTCAGGATTTATACACGACTGTCAAGTCCAGTGTATGCCAACCCTCAGCTGCATTTAAATGGGATATTTAGAGCTTTTTCTGAAAAACAAACGAAGCCACAGAGAAAAACAAGACAGGACTTGTACTGAAAAGCAACATTTAGCACAGAACAAATCTATCTGGTGAGAATCTTGGCTTTGCATATATTATCTCCTCTCCAGACTCTGTAAGGACATTGAGGCTTGTCTCTGATGCTAATGCTGTTGTTTTTAACATTTTCCTGTGCGCTCCAGAGCGGCTGTTTTTCATCCCAAATTTAGGTCCTCACAACCAGTGAGGCTTCCTGTAGAGAGCCTGCTCTGCTGCATCCATCCCCTGTGCATGTCCTGATGCTTCACACTCATTGTGCAGCGAGCTGTGATCATTAAACCACGGCCCTCGTTATTGCCAACAGCACAGGAGCTACTGGACAAACACCTGCAGGCATTTAGTTGTGCTGGGCCCCCTTTCCTGTGTAAAGGATGAGGATTTCAGAGCTCAGCTCCCATCCACACCACAATTCTCCCTTAGGAAAATGCCTTCCATTCCTGGAAGTGCCCGAGGCCAGGCTGGATGGAGCTCTGAGCAGCCTGGTCTAGTGAAAAATGTCCCTGTCCATGGCAGGGATTGGAGCTGGATGATCTCTAAGGTCCCAGTTCACTCTGGGATTCTGTGCTGATTCCATGAAATCAGCCTGGATGCTGCAGGCTTTTACAGCAGGGCATTGGATGCCTCAAGGACTGGCTTGGCCTGTGGACTTTGGTGAGGAATCAGGCATTGAAATCCCTTTTAGCCACTGATTTTTGTCGCCCTTCAGACTCCTCCATGCTACCTGAGGGTGCAGGGACTTGTCCAAGCAGCCCAGCTTACCTTTCCCCATTCTCTTTGCCATTTGCAAAGTATCCCCTTCTGTAGGCACAGCAGATCCCAAGAGTGATGAGCACCAGGACTGCCAGGACCACCAGGACTCCCCCGATTATCCCCCCGATATTGAGGTCATCTGGCAAAGAGAGACACCAGCACCCAGTGCTTCTTTAGGGCAGCAGCAACATTCCAGCTTCACACACACTAAAATGCCATCTCTCAAATATTTTAAGCAATAGTTCATAGGGAACTAGTGAGTCCCTAAGTTCAAGATTAAATCTGTTCATGATCTGACGTTTCCCTGCCATTTTCAGATTATTTTTATCTCCTTATGTTTGGGGCTATGAGAAAGCAGGGAAGAATTAATGCTACAGGATGTCCCCCCTCACTCCTGATGGTGATGGCAATCTATTTATGGTGATATATCAACCAGAATGGATGAAAACTGTACAGAGAGCCACTCACAGACTTCCATCTCCTGCTCCTCACACTTGGCAAAGCCAGCATCGTTTGTTGCTATGCAGGAGTAACGCCCCGTGTCACCTTTGTGCACTGCATGGAAAACCTGGGGAGGGAAAAGGGACAAAGGGAAGGGATGTGACATGAGAAAAAAGGCACCGTGAGGCTGTAAAAATGTGTATAAAAATGTATCTCTGCTAAGATCTTCTTCCATCAATCTTCCCTCTCCCAACTCGCCCAGACCCTGGCACACCTCACCTTCTTCAAATTATTCCTTCCTTGAAAGCCAGGCCATGTTTTCCTGAATTTACAAGCAACCTTAAAGATAACCTGTGCAGCCCAACAAGGCTTGATCAGATCTGTCAGGGCATTACCAGAGTGCCTGTGGCGGGGTTCAGGCTGTAGGAGGAGTTGTGGGGTTTGGTGCTGGATTTGCTGTCGGGTGACAGGGGCTCGCTGTTGCGGTACCAGCTGTAGGTGGACTTGGGGAAACCTTCATTCTCGTGGCAGTGAAGAGAGGCTGATTTGCCCACAGGGACAGCTTTAGGCACAGAGCATCTGGGAGTTGTGGGTTTCACTGCGGGAAGACACAAACCAGGTGAGTGGCACGAAATCACTTCTCAATCCTGTGCTTTCTTAGCACCATCCAAACTTTCCATTGTTTTAGACCCCCCAGAGTGTCACTTTTTGGACTCTGGAGATGCCCACAGCCCCTGCTGTCCCTGCAGAGGTGGGGGGTTGGATACCTTGCACGGTGAGCTGGATGTTGATCTCGTCGATGGTTTTGGTGTCGGCGGGCGCGGCCACCTCGCAGCGGTACGTGGCCGTGTCCATCCTCGTGGTGTTCTTGATCACCAGGGACGTCCTGCTCAGGATCTCTGCCCGGGTCACAAAGTCTCCTGACACACAGGAAACAGAGAGGAGAAATGGTGGAACCCTGGAGGCTGAGAATTTCAGGCTTTTTGTGTTAAAAGGTGCTGACCCTCAAGCAAGCACCACATTTGACTTGAGGCCTTGGAACAAGCTCCCGAGATTGAGTGATAGCACTGGGGTTGTGGGTGTGCAGTTTGAATAGAAGTGTGTGATCTCACACTTAGATTTAAGATTTTAGTGTATAGTAATACATGTGAGTGAAGATGGAAGACTTTGGGCATTGTCTGCATCCTTCCTCTTCACCTTCTTCTTCCTTCTTCTTTATGGGTTTGGGTGGTTTTCTGTAACTGGGTGAAAAAAGTCTGAACTGTGGGCCTTGGGTGGTCATTATTGGGTCAGAAATATAAATAATACAGGTGTCACTTCATTATTGGGTAATTGGCACTTAAATAACCTTGGAAAGAGTTAGAGGCACTCCATTTTACCTCACTTCTCTAATTTTCTAGTTAGAGCTCATGGCTCATGAGACTGTAAATAGATAAGAAATAATAAACAGAGTCCAAACATAAACAATGACTCCCGTGTATTAATCCCGACCCTGGCAGAGAAAAAGAAGCCAAAACCATCACAGAAAAAAGCAGGGGAATCAAGACTAATGGCTCAAGACTAAAAACCAGACGTGCTCTGGGTGTATAAATTAAGTGGCTGATCTCAGGCTCTTTTCCAGAGCCAAAGAACTCCATGCCTGAAAGCCCCAAAGGAAACCAAAGCTGCCAACCATGTCAGAGGATGAACTGGAAAGCATCACTCCAAACCTCAAACACTGTGGCAAAATCAAACTTCCAAGACAGCCTCAGGCCTTGTCTCCTTTGGAAGACGCATTTGGATGTGGCTCTTGGTCCCATCTGAAGTGCTGGAGTAATTCCAGATGGACTCAAACCCTACTGGCACTGGAGGTCTCCTATCAAGCCAGAGGCTCCTGTAATGCTCCCAGGATGCTGCAAACCCCTGGGCTGCCTCAGAAGAGGGCAGTGGCCCCTGGACACACAGATCCCTGCTGAGGTGCAGGTGGAGCCCTCAGATATTCGTGGAAAGACAGGAGGGGTCAGTGCCTGAGAGCTCAGACCCCCAGAGACCAAGCTGGGACCCACAGAAGGGAAGCTGCATCATTCCTTTCTCACCCCAAAAATATCTCCTAGGCAGGATCTCACTCCTGTGGCGCCCTACTGTGACCTGTCAATAATGAGGCAGGGAGGAAAAAACATCCTGCTCCCTCTCCATCCTGCACTTCAACTGCTGAGCTCTGTTCCAGAAGAAAGCAGCCAAACAGCCAGAGCTCCTGCCTTTAACAGGCTTGTTTGTTCCCCATTGTGCTGTTTCTAAAATCTGTTTAAAAGCTGTTTGGGAAGTCTGAGAACAAGGAGTCTTCATACCCTGCATTTTGTTGTCAAAAAACACGTAAGAGGTTTCTCCATCTCGGATTTTCTTCCACTCGATTCGGGGATCTGGCGTCACCGTGGATTTAATGATGCAGGACAGCTCAACACCTAGCAGGAGAAATGGAGGCAATCCAGATTAATGGGAAGCAGCTGTGTTTTTGCTCTGCTTTGAGCACTCTCCCTCAGTGTTTTATCAGGAGATGCTGCCCACAAAGCAGAGCCTTCTCTTTCATCTGCCTCACAAACAGAAACGCTGCTGGGTTCCAGGAGCTATTGGAAGATGGATTTTGGCCAGCAAAAATAATAGTCCAACAGATATCAGCTCGGGAGAGAAATGAACACCCTGTTCTCTGCAGGCTGGGGCTCATGGCAAACAAACCCTTCAGTCAGGGTGAGCCCACAGCCCTGTCCTGCTGAGCAGAGCCACACTGTGAGTCAGGGGTGCAGCATCTCCCTGGGGATGGACTGGGACAGAAGAACTGCACTGGAGAAACCCAGCAAGCCCTGTCCCTCTGCAGCATCTGGCATCCCACCTCCCCTGCAGAACCAGGCCCCCCTCAGGGCTGAGGAGCCTTCCCAGTGTCCCAGGGTCGCTGCAGGAGGGCCAAGAGAAAATATAAATTTGTCTCTCTGCGTATTAATTGCAAGGCAACTGCTCTTCCTTCTTTTGGGACCCAGTTCAAGAAAGCACTTAGGCAGAGACTTTGCAATGCCAGTGGCTTGCAGAGGACCTCAATAAACCATTTAAAACAGGAGACACAGACACATTCTTAGGCACTTCTCTGAATCCCAGGCTCTGGTTCTCCTAAGGAACCAGTGAGCAACGAGCCAGATTTTCCTCCATTGTTTGGCCTGATGCAGCACAGGCAGCACTCACTTTGGAATTCCTGCACCACGGGCTTGGTGTTGCTGGAT
The DNA here is from genome assembly GCF_021018805.1 of Prinia subflava. Classification (NCBI taxonomy): domain Eukaryota; kingdom Metazoa; phylum Chordata; class Aves; order Passeriformes; family Cisticolidae; genus Prinia; species Prinia subflava. The sequence continues at coordinate 3,945,858 of NC_086268.1, forward strand.
GTCAGCTCCACAGCCAAGAGTCTGCAGCCTGGAAAAACAAACAGAAGGTAATAAGAAATAGCACAGCTCATAAGTCACCCAGCTAGGAACAGGCTGCCTGCTGAGAAATCATCCTGGCCAGCTCCAGGACTGACTTCCCCAGACAAAACCTCTTCCTGCCTACCAGCACAGCTCCAGCAGGCCTGAGTTTATTTAGGAGTTGTGGTGTAAATACAGGAAAATATAATTGTTAGAAGTAGCAATTAAAGAGGAAGATTAACATAATGGCACAAAGGCAGTGCCAGCACGAGCCATTTCCTTGTGCCTTGTGCTTATTTAGATGGGAAAGGAACGGTGCTAATGCAGGAGTGAAAGCTTTATTTTGAAAATTAACTTGATGGTCAGGAAAAGACAGGAAGCAGACCAAGCTGCAGAGATCCAGTCAGTTCCTGGGAGATGGAATGGGCCAGGCCTGGCCTCTAACAAATGCTGATTACATTGGCAAGCACTGCCAGTGTGGTGATGTAAAATGTGAGGCAGTAAATCACAAGAGGACTGCGATTCAGAGAAAACAGGAGTTCAGCTCTTTGGGTAGAGCCCCAGCCAGAGGGCTGGGGAGAAGGCTCAGCCATGCAACCCTGTGAGGCTCCTTAAACACCAACTTGCTTGTTCCCTTCCTGCTCTGAGCACCAACGTGTTCCCACTTAATCCAGTCATCTTCCCTCTTTTGCACATTATTTCAGCTTGAAAAATCTGCTTTCCATGTCCCTTCTGCTGTGCACCCCACCAGGGCAGGTATCAGCAGCACTCACCCAGCTCTGCTGGGTGCCCAATTCACCAACAGCTCCCCAGAGGGAGAGGGAAACAAGCAGGGAGTTCCCTGGAAGGGGAAAGTGAGGCAGACAGGATATTCTGGAACTGGGTGTTCTGGTTCTCCTCCTCTCAGGCAGACTGTGGTGCTGCCAAACCAGGCTGCTCCAAAGCCCTTCCAGGAGGAGGTTCCATGGTAGAATCAGTGCCAAAATAATCAGCTGCAGGGGCCTGCCATGGCCACATGAACAGCTCTGCTGTGACAAATCCCATCAGAAGGTTGTGGAAACCTAAGGGTGCCCACTGAGCTCGCTGGGCATTGATCAAACAGAAGGTTAAAAATGATAGAAAGCACTGCCTCAGGGACGTGAGATGTAGCTAAAGGTTAAGAGTAAAAAGCCATAACAAACATGGATAGAAAGCAGAAAAGGCAGCTGAAGGGAGATGTGGAGGAAGAAATGATCTCCAGCATGATGACACAGCTGGAAATTCCTGTGCTGGCTTTCAGGGGGGAAAGCTTTTGGGCAGAGATTGAAAGTGCAGGGGCAACATCCCTCTGGCAGCAGCCTGAGAAACACCCAAAAGCTGCAAAGTCACTCCCACTGAAAGCTCGAGGGCCTTCAACACCTAAAATCCTCCCAGCAATGTTGAAATGTTCCCTGCTGGTTCCTATTCCTCGCTGTTTGTTAAATGCTGACACTTTCCTGGGAGCCCCGGTGCTGGTACCCCAAAGGCCACCAGGGAGAGCTGGAGTTTGGCAAGGTTTAGAAAGCTGCCTTTGTGTCCAAAATCTTTGTTTCTCACACAAAAGCCACCAGCTGATGCTAACTAATAGCTGGCCCAGCCCAAACTGCTCCCAGCAGGACTCTTCCACCATTGCCCCTTCTGCACTGGACAGGGTCATGCAGCATTTGGGAGAAATCCAGTATTGAACTGAGCTGTCAGAGCTCTGGACTTTGGTCCTCCCCAGCCAGGAGCTGGCCTAAGCAGTAATTTCTGCACGTCTGTTTTGAAGCAGAGTCCATTTTCCTAAGAGTTGCTGTTTCCAGACCTCCCCCCTGAAAGCAGGGAATTGTGCCAGACGATGCCAAAGCTTTCCCTTCCCTCTGTTCATCACGGAATCATGGAATGCTTTGGGTTGGAAGGGACCTTAGAGATCCTCCAGTCCCACCCCTGCCATGGGCAGGGACTCCTTCCACCATCCCAGGCTGCTCCAGCCTGGCCTTGGGCACTGCCAGGGATCCAGGGGCAGCCACAGCTGCTCTGGGCACCTGTGCCAGGGCCTGCCCACCCTCACAGGGAGGAATTTGTCCTAATATCCAATCTATCCAATCTATTCTGCCAGCTGGAATCCATCCCCCCTTGTCTTGTCACTATCTGCTCTTGCAAAAAGTCCCCTGATCCTCCAGGTGTTCTGTCTGGAGCTCTGATCCTCAGGAGCACAAACAGATTCCACTGATCCCAGCACTCCCCCAGAGCATGGGAAGCTGCTAATTCCCACAAGACAAGGCACAATTTGGGGAAAATCCTTTTGAAGTCTTCGGAAATGTTTCCAGCAACAGTGAAACACGGCATTTGAGTGCCTCTGCTGTGAGACTGCTGCTTCTGGAACCAAGAATTTAACTGAGAGCCCAGGCCTGAGCACTCAGCTGATCTGAGTGGGTTCTGGCTGGCCTCCTGCTCTGGACCAGTTTTAGATTTTTATGGATCTTTGCTTGCACAATATCTCTTTCTGGAAAAGTGCTGTCCCATCAAATACACATGGCAACAGTCCTACATCTGCTGTAGTTAGAATATCTGTTCAGCTGAAGGTGGGGACAGAAAACCACAGAGCTGTGCCTCTGTGGGAGTTATGGCTCCAGAAATATTCACTCCAGGACAGCAGGACTCCATCAGACTCCAGCCCCATCTCATTTTTCAGAAACTGCTCACAGCAGGCTTTTTCTCACCCACTAAACACAAGAGATTCAGGTCTATCCCTCAGGCACAAAGCAGGATGACAACAAATTTTAGACAGAAGCTGAGTCCTTGGAGACTGTGTGAGAGGTTCTGACATTATTACGTGTATTGACCGTGGGCAGAGATCAATGTGGCTGCTTAAATCACTGCTAAGGCAGATTTATTCCTCTCTGTGTGCCAGAATACTGCAAGTAGCATGTTCTAAATTAAAAGAAGGTGACAGCAAAGCAAAACAAAAAGCTGAACTGACCATACAGACTGTACAGCAAGAGAGGAATGCCTTTCTAAAACCCTGCTCTGTTGGCAAGGGTTGTCTCTTTGTTTTGTTTTCTGTTAAATCATCATTAGTGCTTAAGCCACCTTCTAAAAGGTGTTCCTTCAGGCTCCTTCCAGCCCAGCACAAATGAGCAGCAAAGGGTTTGTGCTATGGAAATCTCACTTCAAAGGCTGCCTCAGCAGCCAGGGTTTGGAGAACAGCTGGAATTGCATTCTCTCTCCAGAGCAGCGTGTGTGCCACAGCACCAGCACCCACCACAGCCGTATGTTCCCTGAATTCCCACCAGATCCATATGTGCTGCACCTCCCAGCTCCTACCGGGTCTCCATAGGCTGCAAAATCCCAAATCCTACCAGATCTCTATGTTCTAACCTCCTGAATACCTACCAGCTCTGTATGTGCTGCAGACTCAGCCAGACATATGGTTGAATCCCAAATGTCATCAGTTCTCCAAAATAGAATCCAGGACAAGGCACTGAAGTCTATAGCATATTCTTATGGCACTTTTTTTTCTTCTTTTTTTTTCAGCTAAAAAGATCCAGCCCATGCTTGTTACTGTGACTCATGGTATCTGAATCATTTTAAAATGCTATACTGAAGAAAAAAAAACAGCTTTAGAGGCGACTCTGTGCGTTAAATCTCCTTTCTACTGTTCAAAGCCAAGCCTGACCTTCCATATCCTTCCACCTCGACGTCTTTTTGAAAGCTCTAGGCAGAAATTTGAAGAGGAGGTGAGGTAATGTGTTCCAGGGAAAGGGAGGGGATGACCAGGAGAGAGTTTGGGAGAAGTTGCTGGCAGCATCCTGCGCTGCAGCCCCGCTCGGAGCCGCGCTCGCCGTTATCTGATACAGTAATTTTAGTTAATGCACTGTCAGGCACAGGCAGTACAAAACCACGCAGCTGTATTTAAACACCTGCCCACCAAAGCAACAAAAATACGCCTTGCTCGAGGTGTCCATCATCACTGAGCCCTGGCTTGATTTGCAATTCAAAGTGTGTCTAAGCCATGTGGGAATGCTGCAATAAACCACATGCCTTGTTAAGCATCCCTGTGTTCTGGTTACTCGGTGCAGCAGGAGTGAGGGGTTGTGGGGTGTTCAAACATGTTTGCTGAACCCTCTGCATGTCAGCACCCTCAGGGCTGCCCGTCTGGAGGTGCCTCTGGAGCATCCATCCATCCATCCATCCATCCATCCATCCATCCATCCATCCATCCATCCATCCATCCATCCATCCCTCCATCCATCCCTCCATCCATCCATCCATCCATCCATCCATCCCTCCATCCATCCATCCATCCGTCCATCCATCATCCATCCATCCCTCCATCCATCCATCCATCCGTCCATCCATCATCCATCCATCCATCCATCCATCCATCCATCCATCCATCCATCCACCCATCCCTCCATCCGTCCATCATCCATCCATCCATCCATCCATCCATCCATCCATCCCTCCATCCATCCCTCCATCCATCCCTCCATCCATCGTCCGTCCGTCCATCCACCCTTGGTGCCGGGAGCAGCAAGGACAAGGCCAGCTCAGCCCAGCTCTGCACAGAGCAGCGCAGGGGAGCTGGGAAGGGCAGCCAGGCTGGCCCCAGGGCTGGCCCTGCCTCTCAGAGCGCTGTGTGTGCAGCAGGGAGGAAGCTGACTGTGAAATGTTTGGGAAACCTCCGGAGGAAGAGCAGAGGAAGCCACACAGAGCTGGATTGGGCAAGACAAGGAGAGGGGAGGCTGCGTTCCTGCCCTCAGCTCATTTTGAGGAAATCACCATAAGCCCTTTCAGGAGCATCTCACCATCTGCCTGGAAATATCCATCCTTTTGTCTCCAGAGCTGCAGGCTCTTTATCCCCCCTCCTCTCTGTTCCCAGTGTGTCCCATTGCAATTCCACAATCAGACTTGTGCAGGTGCTGCAGGACAGACAGCACAGCGTGGCACAGGAATGAGGGACCAGAGTGTCTCAGGCACTTTGTGGTGAAGTTTTTTTTTGGGCTTCCTTTGTCCAACCGTCTGTGTGGAACTTCAGGAACAGCAAACCTACTTGTGACAGATGAAGACTGGATTTATAAAGGGTGAATAAATGTTTTGTGGCACTCGGTTTTAACTTCCACTCCTTTCCTCCAGCCCAAATGTTGGTGCTGTGTTTGCTCTGGCCCCTAAGTGGAGGCTGAAAGCCCCTTGGAGCTGACAGGAGGGAGCAGGCAGGTGGATGGGCTGTGTTTGCTCAGTGACCCCAGCGAGCCACGTGCCTTTTTTATTCCATTTTTCCATGGCACCTCCCTGAGCTCAGCCTTGACTCCGGGGTGGGCTGCCCTGCTGGAGAACAATGTAGATGTGCAAAGAGAGATTAGTGAACAAAAGCTTAGGAGTGTCTCCGTTCAAATTAAGTAACAGATGGACATGGTCTGTGTGGGAGCTGATAATGGTTATAAAAAGGCCATCACCAGACTGTGGCCAGCCCACCCTGGAAAAAACCCACTCAGTCGTAAATCCTCTCTGCTGTTATAGCTGCTGGTGCGAGTAAGGCTTTATTTTTACCAGCTACCATAAACCAGCATGACTTATTTTAAGATGCATGGCTTGTACTGCTCAGCTAAAAGGGTGCCAGCTCTCTGATAGACACCTCCCAACAGAGATGTGCCCGCCTGGGCAGGGAACACGAGGCAGAACTCACCCAGAGGAGGCAATGCAGCCTTACAGAGCAGTGTTTGGCATCCACGTGGCTCTGGGCTTTGCTTTCCTCCTCTCTCAGGGAGCTCACTCGTGGCACTCCTGTGAAATGCTGATCAGGAGGGGGCTCTGGTGGTCCCAGCAGGAGCAGGACCCCAGAGGATGAAGCTGTGTGGAACACCACCGGGTATTTGCATTCATGTGAAGGTGTAAGAACTTGGGATTTTGCCCTTAATTCACTCTCTTCCTGCTCACCAGTACAGAAGGTGAGGAGATGCCTGACTTTAAACAGGGTACGTGCAGTTCTGGAACGAAATCTTAACCTGTTTAAATCTCCTGATTTAAATCTCCTGACTCAAACTGGGACCTTAAAGACCTGACTGCATTTGCTGCAGAGAGGGCTCATTAGCACCCAGGCCACGAACACAGGCTTTTTTCTTCCATTTCTTTTTCTTTTTTAGTTTTTTCTTTCCTCCTCCTTCTATTCTTCTTTGTTTTCCTTTTTTTTTCCCCTTCCTTTTGGACAGCGGGATTTACTGTTCCACCTCCTAACCAGACAGCAAAGCACACCCACCCTGAGGAGTGGAACAGGAGATATGGAACCCTCTTAGGTCAAAAGCCTCTCTGCAAAGCAGCTCCTTCTGCAGCCAAACACTCCTCCTGTCTCCCAGGCGGGCAGGGAAGCGTAGGTGTTGCTGGGAAGACCACACAGAGCTTTCTGATGGTTTCCCTGAGCCTGGTTTCGTCATGTTGGGGTGCAGCTGCAGACAGGCTGTCTCAAATCACCCTCTGACCAGGCCTCCTGCAGCGCAGAATTTCACAACCTTGGCCTGCTGTGGCATTGCAGCGTGGGTAGAGATGAGATGTTAAGGTCCTGCAGATTGGCACCTTCACAGAAACGACCCCACTTTATTAAAATGGGGTCTCCTCTGCCCCAACAGAGGTTGCTGGAGGCTCCAGCCCCACAAAGGGACCCTCACGCTGCTGCCATCAAGGAGAAGATGGACATTTATACTCCATGTAATACCCTGCAGATGTGGCTGTACAAGCCTTGCCCAACATCTTAATCTGGGCCTGATGTGGGCCTGGCTCTCCTGTTTTCCCAAGCTCATCCCCTGGGTTCTGGCTCTTCTCCTGGAAAGGACTGACTGTATGTGCAAGTCAGGAAGGAAGCAATATTTGTGTGGATGACTAATACCCAATCTTAAAAGAGATTAGGATGGAAGCAGAAAGGACTCGGGAGTTTCCAGCATGTCAGATTGCATCTCTCTCTGGAATATACTTCAGGCCAACTTCAGCTCAGAGAGAGGATGGAAAGAGCTGGAATTTGCCCCTCAGAATCAGGGATGAAGGGCAGAGGGGGGAACAGAGAGGAAGCATGAACAGGAAAGTTACTACCATTCCCTGCATCCCTGAATTGTTCCTTCCTTCCCAACAAACCTGAGGCTGAACTGAAAGTCTCATTTCCCTTGTGTGAGCAACAGGGAACACGGCATGGAGCTTTCAGGGGATTAGTCCTGCCCACACCCCTTCTTTGCCTTGCTGCTGGCCTCTGGGGTCAAGCCCCTCACACAGATACTTTGGGCTTCCAGAGTTAGGCTGAGTCTCCAGGAGGGAAAAACAGGGGCAAGGTGGTCTTGCTGTGTGGTTCTGAGGCAGGAGAGCTTCTCCTTACAGCTGCACCAAGGTCTTGGCAAAAAAAACCAGAGGAGAAATCTGGATCACTTGGCCAGGAATGCATCAAACCAGCCAGGATGTGCTCAGTGCTGGCCTTGCCATTTTCATTAACAAATGGGCAGCCTAATTACACCTTCACACTGGGCTGGCTCGCAGCCAACACCAGGGAAATCAGTGCAAAAAACGGGACATGAGAGGACCCCAGGAGGGCAGCTCATCCACACCTCTGCTTTAGGGCATGAAAACCCCAGGGGTGCAGCTGGCAGGGCCCCTGGAGCCCTGAGGAAGCCCAGGGTCTCCTGTGCAGTGTTTTCCCCATCATTTCCATCTGCCCAAGTGCTGAACACTCCTCAGCTGAGCCTCAGTCCCTCCACATCCAGCGTCCCCTGGAACTCAGTAAGGATGTACAGTTCCAGTTCACTGGAGGAAGAAAATGAGGAATGGAAATCACAGGAAGAGCACAGGCACACGTTATCTCAGGCAGCAGTGGATATGGCACTCTGTGACCTGTTTACCAGATGAGAATGCCTTGCAGCAGCAAATCCCAGCAACAAAGATGGTGAGCACTGCAGAGCAGTGGGAACTTCCACACAGGGCAGGTTTGAAACCAACCCTTCCTGCCTATTCCCACTTGCCTCCCATTGTTTCCTCAGCCAGCCCTAGGAGCTGCCATGCAGGCACATCCTACGTTATTTCTCACTTCAGCAAGTCCCCTTCCTCCCCAAAGTGGCAGATGCCGGTACCAAATTAGTGCAAAGTGGGAGGGAGCCAGCAGATAACTCTCAAAAGAGCCAGGGGCAATGGTGTTCCTGCTGTCCTCTCCCTTCCTCCCAGCAGGACTCTCCTGGCAGCAGACAGATGCTGAGGGATGAAATCCAGGACAGAGCGGGGTCAGCAAGACGTGACAGGGATCTACGGCCAATGTCAGGGAGAGGGAATGAACTCCAGCAGGAAAAGGGGAAAGTTCCTTTATTTTTGGCTCAGGTGGGAATTTGACTCAAGGATTGCTGAGAATCTCAGAAGCCACGGTGACGTTTTCCAGGCTGGGTGCCAGCTGAGGCACAGACTTGATCTCAGCAGGTATTTGACTTCCCTGGGAGCTGGGATGCTCAGTACCTGCCTGACCCTGCCTTCTGATGAGGACACACATCTCAGAAGCTGCCTGCAATGCAAAGACAGGAAATAAGCGGATATGCTATCAGCACCAGGCTTTGCAGTGCTCCTTAGTGTCTGGCTGTGTCCCAACCATCAATACAGAGACTTGCAGGGGTTTAGCCTATAATCCTCTATTCCTCTGTCTGTGACTCTAATCTCCTGATCCTCCCTTCTCCTCCAGCCTAGAGCTTGACCAGCAAAACACGGATCCGAGGTTCTGCTTATTGAAGACCAACCATGTCATCTTCCTGTGGAAAATGGGAGTTGGGAAGAGAGCAGCAGTCATCAGAGCCAAGAGCCGGGAGTAGGCTGGAGAAGGGAACAGGAGAGGGCGTGAGCAAGCACACAGAGAAATCATTTATGACAAGACTGAAAGCAGCTCTCGTCTTAAGAACATTTCCTCCAATTTCACAGTGTAATTTTTGCCTTTTTTTTTCCCCCCAGCGTGCGTGTAATTCCAGCCCCGGGTACAAACCGCAATTGTCCCACTGATGCGCCGGGCAAAAATGCATCCAAAGGGAGGCTGCAGGAGCCTGGCTGCAGGAGCCTGGCTGCAGGAGCCTGGCTGCAGGCACCCAGGGAACATCCCCAGCTGCCTGTGAGCATTGCAAGAGCTCGCAGTGATCCCACTGCCGTCATTCCAGGCGGCAGAGCCGGGGCCGGCCTCCGCCAGGCTGCTTTGAAGCTCTGCAGCGAATCTGTCAGAACAAAGGAGGCAGCCCCAGCGAGCGGGGAAAGGAACTCAGGCCCAGAGATGTGATTTTAGGGGCAGCCCTGGATCACAGGAGCAGATCTGAGAAGACTTCTCTTGTTAACATCACCTTGAGTGAGCGCAGGCTGCCAACCTGTGCGGGGAGAAGCGCCGCGGGGCTCAGGGGAGATTATTTTCTTAGGAAGCGCACCGGGGAATTAAAGGGAGCCCAAGTGAAGTCACAGACAGATAAAGATGAAAAGCCTGACACACAGAGCTATTAGGAAGATGCCAGCATAAATGAGCAGGGGGAGAGGGAAGGGAGTAATGCTGTGTCAGAGCAAAGAGGACAAAACCCATCCTGGCTCGTCCCAGCCTGGATTCCTGAGCAGGGCAAGTCTGTTTAACAGAGCAGAAATGAGTCTTGGCACGCAGGGGTTAAAAGATAACTTGTCCTGGGGGAGTTGAATTAGCCACATATCTGGGAACCAACTTCTCCCAGACCCTGACTTGTTTTTCTCCTTAAACATCATCTGCAGCTATTTTTAGCGGGGAATTTTCTCAGCCGAGTGCTCCCAGTTGAGTGCTGGTCAGAGGCCCTTTCCCAGGGAGGCACGGGCCCAGCAGCACGTGCTGGTCCCTGCTTCAGCTCAGCTCTGTGCCACTGTCCTGCCCTCTCTGGGCTTCGTGTGTCACACTGCCAGCTCTCTCCTGAGGCGTGGGGACAGTCCCCACCCCACTTAACATGTTAAATCCCCTCAAAAAGCCAGGGGAGGGTACAAAGTCAGAAACAGCTAAAAGGGTAACGTGCCTGGAGGCTTTAGCAGCATGAATGGCAAAAGAGGTGGGAAGGAGATGGAAAGAAATGATTGGGCTACATTAATAACAGGATCTGCTTCTCAGGACTCAAATCTATTTGGATTTGTTCCAGCTCCTCCGAGGGAAACCATGGAAGCCTTTATTGTTCCTAAAAGTTGCGACTAAATTCGGACTTTATGAAGCTTAAGGAAATACCTCTCAGAGGACAATCTCGCTGGAAACAAATGAGGTAACTCCCTTCCTCTCCTCTGCTTTTCTTGGGGCCTTCATTCTTCCTTGGCCAAAACCCCAAGCTGTCCATCAGCCCATGGGTGCCTGGCTCCTGGCTGCTCAGCCTCCAGCACTGCTATCTGTCTGCCTGCCTGCAATTAGCAATGTGTCACAGGATGTCTGCGCTGGTTCTCAGCGAGGCAACGCTTGTAACTCCTTTTATCTACAGCTTGATTTAATACCTGCCTGCCTGAGATCGGCACGGAAATCAAAAGGCCAGATCAGGGCGCACGGGTGGACAAATTGAGTAAAGCAGGAGCAAACCCCTGGCTTGTCTGTGCTAATGTGCAGCTCAGGCTGGGGAGATGGGAGGATTGAGCTCTGGGGATGCACAGCAGAGCCACAGTCAGGAAGGTCCCTGTAACAATGGCCCCTTCTTGGTCAGTGTATCTGTTCCCTGTGTGTCTTGGAGTCGTGTCAGCGAAGCAAACAGATTGGGAACATATTTGCACTCCCCACAGCAGCACAGCAGCCAGCCCTGACACAGAGGAGCAGGCTGGGCTCCTGGCTGCTCCGTGCCTCGTGCCAAGTTTCCAGCTCTGCTCGGAACCTGCGGCCCAGCCCTGCTCTGGCAGGGGGAGAGCACAGGCAGGGAATGCTCAGCTCACAGAGCCTGGCAGGACAGGGTAGCCAGGCTGAGCTCACCTGCGCTCCTCTGAGGATTCCCAGGTGACACCGAGCCTGGCACGGCGTGGCTTTGCCCTCTGCACAGAGCAACAGGGGCCCAGGGCAGCAGGAGCACAGACAGCACACAGATGCTGCACAAGGCCTCGTCCCTGTGGCAAGAGCTGCCTGCAAAAGGCTCCCCCCAGGCCTGCAGGGATCCCAGGATTCCTCTCCTGACCTTGGTGTACGCATTCCAGCACATGGCACTTAACCTCTGAGGCTCCTCTGAAAATCCCCGCGCCAGCGTTTCACGGATGAGTGTGCATCCCCTCACATCTGCCCCCTGCATCAGATGCTGCCAGCGCCTCTCTCTCTCTCCTGGCTCTGCTCCCAGCTGAAGGACAGACAATAGGCATTTGAATCCAGTCTCCACTTCCCCTCCCAAACAGCCCGGGGAGATGGCATATCAGAGATGCCAGCCAGCGACAAGCCTCCCCAGAGCCTGGCCTGCCCTCCCCTCCCACAGCTCAGCCCCACCGCTGCAGGGCTCACTGGGCACCCAGGCCAGCTCTGCTGGGCACGTCCTGCCACCCTCCAGCTACCAACCAAGGGAGTCTCCTCTCAGCTCTGCTGCTGCCAAAATCAACTGGACCATCCTGGATTCCCAACCTGCCGGCCACAGCACCGGTCAGTGGCCTCTCCTGGACCCCTGTGCCCTGCCAGCTCTCCTGAAACACCCTGCTCACCTCCTGGGCCTCTCCTGGACCCCTGTGCCCTGCCAGCTCTCCTGAAACACCCTGCTCACCTCCTGCGCCTCTCCTGGACCCCTGTGCCCTGCCAGCTCACTGCAAACACCCTGCCCACCTCCTGCGCCTCTCCTGGACCCCTGTGCCCTGCCAGCTCACTGCAAACACCCTGCTCACCTCCTGGGCCTCTCCTGGACCCCTGTGCCCTGCCAGCTCACTGCAAACACCCTGCCCACCTCCTGGGCCTCTCCTGGACCCCTGTGCCCTGCCAGCTCTCCTGAAACACCCTGCCCACCTCCTGGGGCTCTCCTGGACCCCTGTGCCCTGCCAGCTCACCTGAAACACCCTGCCCACCTCCTGGGGCTCTCCTGGACCCCTGTGCCCTGCCAGCTCACCTGAAACACCCTGCCCTCCTCCTGGGGCTCTCCTGGACCTCTGTGCCCTGCCAGCTCACTGCAAACACCCTGCCCACCTCCTGGGCCTCTCCTGCTCACTCTCAGCAGCATCCACCTGTAATTAAGTGATCTGGGTTCCAGAGGTTCAACCAGGGTATGGCAGAGCTGTCCTGGATTGTCCTGAAGAACCATTTTCCATCTTTCTAGAAATAGCTCTGCTTCTGGAGCCATTCAGCCTGCTTGGCACCACTCCTGCTGCTTCAGAGATAACAACAGAGAGTGAGAAAAACCTGTCTAGACACCATTTACCTTCCATGGACTCCCAGTGCCACATCAAAGCACCTCTTCAAACAAGACTGCAAACTGGCCAGGTAATACTGCCCAGCCCTCCTGTGCCTGTTCCAGCCAGAGGCAAGGACTCATCCCATCATGCTCCAGAGTTTATCTTTAATCCAGGCCCTTCTGACAACAGGAAGAGAGGGAGGATGAAAAATCTCATTACAGACACATCAACAGAAGTCACCTGGCTTCCCACTCCCTGGGTGGGGGCTGTTTCCCTTCTGCTCAGGGCCCAGATACAAGCTGAGATCTCACCTGTCTCCTCTGGCAGGCTGCAACCCCTCAGCTCCTCTCAGGAGCTGCCACACACTTGTCACACTTGTCCCTTCTGCTCAGCTGCTGGACCCCTCACCTTCCCAGAGCCACGTGTGTGAACGCTGGGCAAGCTTTGCTCCAGGATCACAGAATATCCTCCTGTGACACCCAGGGAAAGGGAGGACAGCACTCAGCTTTGTCCACCACGTCACTGTCATGGCACACAGGAGCTCAGGTGGATGCTCAGGATACCTTGAAAGCAAGGAGGGAATTTCAGGTTTCTCCAGCACAAGTCAGTTGAAGTCCCTGCTGTGGGGAAGCACCTGGCACTGGAATCAAGCACTGGCCCCATGCAGCCACCACGAGAGCAACATCTCTCTCATTATTTTAATCAGGGTCCTTTGAAATACTTTCTGTGTGAGAGACAGCTAAGAAAATCCCGTCTGGCTTTATTCTGTCTCAGGCAGAAACAGCCTTTATTTAGCAAACTGCTGCTAACAGCTCTGTCTCATTAGTCAGTGTTTAGGGAACCAGGCTGCAATTGTTCTGAAGTCTGGCATTGCAGAAAGAGCCTTGATAATGAGGTCTACAGGAGACGATTCCTCCTGACAGCCCCACAATGACCTAGAAATCCTACTTAATTCCCCGTCAGGGAAAAGTGCTGAGTAACAGCGAGGTGCAGAGGCACTGGGGGCTGATCCGAGAGGGAGCTGCAGCCTCTGCTCATGCTTGGGGCTGGGATGGAAGCCCAGGGTGGCAGAGACAGCCCTGCCCAGCTGCAGCAGCTCCCCAGAGAGAGCCCAAGGGGCAGAAACACGGGGCTTGCTGTGGCAAGGTTTGCAGCCTCATCTGTGAGAGGCTTGGCACCACGCAGAGAGCTGGGAGCAGAAGTCCCTGATAACACAACAGGAGGAGGCATTTGGAAAATCGACAGCAGCACCTGGATCTGGGCTTCTCAGGGCACGAGGCACTGCCTCCTCTGGATCGTGCTCGCCTGCAAACTGCACCAAAACCCTGCCAAGGAACTCCCTGGCTCAAACAGCTCCACTTTTACCTCTGAACCTACACGTGGCATGGCTGGGAGCTCACCAGCTCCAGAGCCTGTGCATAGAGCAGCCTCTGGAGCTGCACAGGTGCCGCCCCAGGACGGGGGATGCACAGTGTGCATGCCTGGGGTGCTCTGGAACTGCACAGGTGCCGTCCCCAGGACGGGGGATGCACAGTGTGCATGCCTGGGGTGCTCTGGAGCTGCACAGGTGCCATCCCCAGGACGGGGGATGCACAGTGTGTGTACCCTGGGGTGCTCTGGAGCTGCACAGGTGCCATCCCCAGGACGGGGGATGCACAGTGTGCATGCCTGGGGTGCTGGTGAGCACCTGACACGTTCTGCCCCAGCTTCTTCCCCCCATTCCCTCGGAGGAGCAGGCAGCAGGCTGGGGCAGGCTCAGCCCACGGACACCCCACCTTCAAGTGGTTTTCATCCCACAGGCAGCACGTGGACATGGCCAGCAACCTCTGGGCTGGGTGGCCCAGGGCCAGCTGGGCCAGAAGGTGAGGCAGGGGGACGTAGCAGGAACGTGGGCTGGATACAGCTGACCCTGAAGACCACCCCCAGCGCAGACCCTCCCAGGCATGTGCCTGCCACCTGTTCCAGCCAGCAGACAGGGGGCTAAGGCAGGAATTCTGGAGCTGAATGCAGGGTCTGTTCAGGAGGGTCTGGGGACTCCCACCCACAGGAGGCTGAGGGTGCTGTGCCCCCGGCACAGGAATGCAGCTCAGCCCATCACGGGCCGGGCTGTGTGCACGGCACTGTTTGAAGCACAGCTCAAACGTGCAAAGGATTGCTGCAAAAAAAAAAAATCTAAAAAAAAAAAAAAAAAAGAAATGCGCAAATGAAATCACCAGCCGAAACAGTGTCTAGAGACAACCCCAGCCAAGTCCCTCGAATGTCAGCAGCAGAAGGAGGGCTCAGAAATGGAGAACCCGGCTCAGTCTGTGCCGGCTCTGCTGGCACACACAGAGGAGCTGCCTCAGAGACATGAGGAAAAGACATATGCTGAGAAGGGAAGGCCCAGCTTTATTTTACCAGCCTCTGTTCCCACCCAAGATGTGCTTTAAAGACTGCCTTGCAAAGTAGGAATTAACTCCAAAGGTGCCTGTGCATATTCCTTGCTCTCATCCCCTTATCAGTCATCTCCAGCCTGCTCTGAGCCAGAAGATGAAAGGATCCTAACACCACTTATCTTCCCACTTAAGAACATGCTTAAAAGCTTGCTCCTAAAGAACAGGACACTCAAGCCTGGGGAAGCAGCTGTAAATTCTGCAAATGGGCTTCCTTGCATTTCTTTGGAGGAGCTACTGCTTCTCAATGAGGGGCACAGATACCAAGAGGAAACTCGGGAGGGGAGGAAAGAGGGAAGCCTTTATAGCCAAAGGAGTCTTTGCCTCATGTCCAGGACGTGGAGCTGAGTGATAGATGTGAGACTTATGGCATGTGTGCCTCAGAAGTGACTGAGGACGAGCCAGGAATTGAAAAGCTCTGGGGAAATATGGAACAGCCAGAATTATGCCACATTTGTCATCCAAAACCACGCTCTCCTCGGGATTGTGCAGTGTCACAGCCAGCAAAGGTTAGGGATCCCCTTGCATGCTGCAGGCAGAGCTCTGCATCCAACCCTGCTCCAGGACTAAGCCTCGAGGCCAGGACCTCTCCCACACAGCCCCGTGTCTGAATCTGACCCGCAGCTCCCCTCTTTGTAGAGCTGCTTGTAACCACGCTGAACCTGGCTCCAGCTTGCTTTTGTCATTTAATAGCTGAGTCAAACTGTCAAAACAGCCAAACAGAATCTGTTCCAAGTGTTTGCAGAAAGAGGGGGATCAAGGAGCAGCAGAACATCAGGAGCCTGCCCAGGCAGGGAGAACAATCCCTATTGTGGACCAGCAGCGGGATGCTGGTGGGCAATGATCACGCCTTGGGATGTGGGGAAAGAGCCTCCAAACCCTGCAGTGCTCAGGAATAAACTGGAATCTGGAGTCCCCTGTGCCCCCTGGCAAAGCCCCAGCCCTGCAGGAGGATCAGCCTTGATCACAGCTCAGCTGTTGGCTTGCAGGACCCCAGGAGCAGTTGGCAGTGGGAGAGGGGGGTACCGGAGTGCCTCGGGAGCTGCTGCCAGCCCCAGCACGGACTTCAAAGGGCTCAGCTCGCCCTGCTGTGTGGGAGGGGACAGCTGTGTGCTGGCCAGCCCCACCAGGGCATTTCTGCTGGCAGCAGGGAGGGGTTGGTACCTGGTGTGAGCTCCCCTGCAGCACACGCCAGGCAGCTCCAGCAGGCAGAGCGCCGCACGGCCCTGAGATTTATGGGCTGCTGAAAAGTGGCCAAAAGGAAGGGAAAACACCGGCTCCAGAAGGATGTTTACCAACTCAAACAGCCAGTTCTGCTTGAGGGAGAGCCCACGAGGCTCAGTAGGCGATTACAAGGCACTCTGCCAGTTCAAAGGCAACTCCATCAGCTCTGAAGGAGATAAGGCATCTCCTCCCTGGGAAATCAGAGCAGCCCCATCCACAGGCACTGAACACCACCTCAGCAGAGCAGCTCAAAGCAGGCAGGGAGGGAAAGCAGCACCTCCTGTGCTGTAGGAGCCTCTAGACCAACAAGGAGATCCGTGGTGGGCAAAGCCAACCTGTTCCACGGCTCCTGTGTCCAACCCCAACAGCGAACACGGAGCAGTCACACTAACAGGGGGTGCACGGCTCCTTCCACTCTGCTGGCACCTGAACACCTCAGCAAGGTGCTGGTACCTAAAAACCTCAACAAGCCCTTCCTCCAAGGGCTCCCAAAGGCTGGGGAAGCCAGGGCTGGACCAGAGCTCAGAGCTGGGACTTCCCTTTCCAAGATGCTCAGGTCCTCCCTAGCACAGAGCGGATGTTTTCCAAGCTCTAAAAATAACCAGCTCCAAACAACGTGCTGGGCACAAAGAAATATTTACCTTCAAGCTTTCGCTGAAAATCAATACGGAAGAAAAAGATTAAAGCAAAGACTTCAGTGTGTATTAAAAGTAGCTGTTGATCAGTTCCTTTTGAGGGGATAAAAGCTATTTGACAGGAGCAGCAAGAGCTGCAGGACTCTGCAACACCTTCCCCGCCGTGTGAGCTGCCGGAAATCATTCAGGAGAGTGTCAGCAGCCAGAGGCTCAGGAGGAAGTCCATTAGCAGGCAGAATCTCCTTAATGGACCCTGGGGTACACGGGGAAAGCTGCTGTGGACACAGGGGCTCCTTCCAGCGCCACGATTCACACAGCCAGTGATCATCCCACGCTCCCAGGAACGCTCCTCACCTTTATGCAGCCTGATAGCACCATGGATTAATCTTTTGGGGAGCTTCCAGTGAGTGAGGACACAAATTGGGACAGTGAGTTTTTGCTTTTTCTTCCTCCTTTTTTGTTTTTTTTGTCAGCCCCCAGCAAACAGCCGTGAACAGGAGCTGTTCTGTAATGCAGGTAACAGCAGCAACATCCATCAAACCTCTGTTTTCCAAGGATAACACCCTGGCAAAACAACAAAATTCTGTCTCCATGGGTGATTTTGGGGCTGAAAGATCTTGTCCATTCACACACAGGAAAAATCATTAAGTTCTCTGCTGTGCAGCCACCTCCACTCGAGGTTTGAGAGAACACACAGCCACCCTGGAGGGATGAAAAGTGGCAGGAACCTTTCTGCTGGGAATAAAAAGCAGGACTGCTGTGCAGAGCTCTGTTTCTCTGCTAAAAGGTAAGCCTGGCTCTCAAAAGAGCTCTCCTCCATGACCTTGCTTGCCAGCTTTATTCTGTGTTGCTAATGAAACACAACTCCTGACTTCCTTTGGGTACGTGGGATTTTCATGTGCTCCTTCAGCAACCACTGAAGGATCTCATGGTTGTACATCTTGAGACAGACTGGGCAAGAGTGTCTCAAAAATGGCAACTTAATTAGATGTCTCGAGGGGAGAGAGCAGGGAAGCCAGGTGCTTTCAACAGACCTGGAATTTTTGAAGTATTTTAATCCCACCCTTCAAAACGGAGCCTAAAAGTGTCCTGATTTACGTTCTCTCTGTCGAATACTGGCCACTTACATAAGAAATTGCCCAAAAGTTTATTAAGGCAGGGATTTTCAGAGAAGGTCATGGGCATTAGAAACCCAGCCTAGTAATGGGAACAAATCCCCTTAGATTTCAGTGGATTTCTCCAGCTCAGCACAAAATCTTACCTAGGCCACCAAAATATATTTTTAATAGCGTGATTAAGAATCTTGAAATACTGCTGAACACTGTCCACTGCTGCCTTTTAGCCACATGCCAAAGACAGAGTAAGCCCCTGGCATGCTGCAGTTTTAAAGCTCAGTGTCTTCAAATGAGCCAGCTGTGCCCAAAGGAATTAAGAGGACCCTTAAAAACCCCACTGATCTCACATTTGTGCTCTAATAATCAGGTACATGGAAGGGAGTAGGTTTGAGCGTGTTCTGGCTTTAACTCTGAAATCCCGAGGATTTATGCCTTAAAAAAAGAAAAGAAAACCTTAAGCATTATCTGAACACAATTTAATTTCATCTACTTCATCTATTGGTGCTCTGAAAAAACCTTAATTTCCCTTTGTAACTGAGTCTTAAACCCTGTGCTCCAGCCCGTGAGGGGCACCACAGAGCCCAATACCTGGGATTACTTATACTGACAAGTAAATCTTGCATGACAGAACAACCCCCATTAATTTTTCCAGCTTATCTGAAGTACCTGTGGGCTGTCAGGTTACGACATGTATGTGGCTTAGTTTCTCTTTGATTAGCCCATGCCAGCCCAGAGCTGACTGGACTCTCATCTGACAGGTCTCAGCATTTTGCAGGCGAGTTCCTGGGAATCTGACCCAACCACGCTCTCAGAAGCTGGAGAAATTTCTGAAATATTCATTGTTTTGGGGTTCTTTTGGTTGGTTTTGGTGGGTTTTTTTGTTTGGTTGGTTGGTGGTTTTTTGGTGTGGTTTTTTGTTTGTTTGTTTGTTTGTGTGTGTGTTTGTTTGTTTGGTTTTTTTTGTTAGTTTGTTTCATGTCAACTCCCATTTATAATTTTTGCTCTTGCCTCTGCTGCTCTTTTCTCTGCCTCTTTTCTGCTTTGGAACATGCACCTAAAGCACTTTCCTCCAATCCCCAACACAGCAGAGAAGCACTTCTGACGAGACACTGAGGACCTCCCTCTCCAAACCTCACTTTTTGCATATTGGGGTATTTTTCTAAGCCATTTGAAGGCCTGGCTGAGGATGTTGCTCTGAAGAACAGGACCCCAGCTCCGTTTGCAGCTGTCTTGGTGCTGCCCTCCCTGTGCTGGACAGCTGAAGTCCAGCCCAGGAGTCACACAAAGCTTCCTCAGAGTGGCAGCAAGGCCATCAAAGTGATAGCAGGACCTCAGCTGGCTGTCCTTGAGCAGAAATCATCTTTAAAATACACCTCCCTCAATCTTTATCCCCTGAGGAAGCTGCCTGAGCTCTGAAGTGAGAAGCAGGAGTTTGTGAGGAGTTGATTATCCCTGAGACCAGAGTTTTGGTGAAGCCCAAGGAATGGACTCCATGAACTCCTCGCTGGCCCGTTCCCCACAGATTTATTTTGCTAAGTCCCCACAAAAGAGAACTGAAACTCTCCAAACAACACCTCTCCCCTCAGGTTATTCCTGCTGGTGCTCTCTGAAAGGTCGCAAGCAAACAAAGACCTGAGCTTTGCAGCCAAAGAAAAGTCCAGTTTTTATGTTATTATTTATTCTTCTGAAAGTGAAACCTCTGATTTCTAGCAGGGAGTTGGAGCACTGCGACCCAGCAGGTATTTCCTCTGCCCCAAGCACAGCAATTGCCAGAACTGCACCCAAGCACCAATCCAGGCCCTTTGGGGGAAATTTCAGGCTGCGTCCACAACACTCATTAGTGCAATTAAAGCCATTAGCTGGTTCTGAGGCCGTGCCCTGACTCAGCCAGGGACTGGGGTTTGTTGCACACGCCCTGAACTCCTCCACCACACAGGAGTGATGCTGAGTGCTCAGCTGGGTTTGGATCCTGCCTCACAAAAACACGATACTCCCCGGGGGCTCTGGGGAAAGGCAACCAGCCCTTATCAACCGGGAGAAGACGCTGCAGCTCCAATTCCCGTCGATAGAGAAGCCAGATTGAGAATGTAATTATCCTAATTAATTTTATATCTGGAACTCATCTCTTTTTATACAGACAGCAGTTTCCAAGCAGGCCACCGGCTTTTTTTTCCCTTTTTTTTTTTTTGCACAGGGCAGTGGTTTCATCTCGTTGAGGGGCGTGCTGGCCACACGAGCTCTTGTTGGGCAGACAAGGACTCTTGAGGACTCGGGATCCTGTTGGCCTGTGGAAATCTTTGCCTTTGCTAACTCCCACCCACCACTTCAGCCTGGCTCCTAAGGAGTTCACGAACCTTCTCGGGATCATCAGGGCTTGATGCAATCAACTGTGAAGCATTAGCTCTAAATATACAACTGGGAGGCCAGTTCTGCTTCAACACACAAACACTCGTGGCAGAGGATGAGCAAGCAGCCAGCCCAATTTGCAAGAGAAACTTAACAAATAATCCAAGCAAGCTGCAAGGAAAGCAGGAGGAGTGGGGGCTGATCATTGCTTTGCCCTTTGGAGATGGCTAAAGTTAGGGGCAAACTGGCAGGAGGCCACCCACAGCTTTTGTCCTTGTTTGTGGAGCTAAATGCAGCAGCTCATTCCGCTTTATTTACTTGTTTAGGTGATTTTTTGGCAACCCCAAGCGTGTCCCTGGTGCAAATCCTCCGTGTGCGGACAGATAATTGAAAAACAACTGCAGCAGGCCAAGAGACCCAGAATTCAACTTCTTCAGGGAAAATAAACACTGAAAGAACCCAAGCTCACAAAGCAGGACAACATCTCAGCCCACAGACTAAAGCAAACACATTTTCCTCTTTGAATCTCCTCGTGTTTCAGCAATTCTGGGAAGCATTCGGGGCAAGAGGGAATGTGCTGGTGTCACGTTCTTTGTCAACAGCTGTAAAGGAGATGTGCATCCAGCCACTCTTTGGTGGCGATGCCAGACCCTGCTTACCCAAAAAGGAACACCAAGCCCTTCCTAGGAATTTTTTGGAAGATGTTATTAAGCATCTGATTTTGGCAGGGATCTCAAAGCCGTTTGTCGCGGTTTTTTACTGCCTGTTGAAAAGAAAGCGATACTGGAAATACTTCCCATCAGAAAATACCAACAAGCAACTTATCATCACTGCAAGAGAGCTAACAACATTTCCACCGAGTGGTTTTTGGCACTGACAGCTGACTCAGAACAGTTGTTGGTGGCTGGGACAGATGGACTTCATATATTAAAAAAAAAAAAAAAAAAAGGAAATGAGAACTTCTACTCCGTAGATTTTAAAAAGCCTTTTGCGAAATCCAACCTATTACCAAGCCCTCAGAATTAAATCAAAAGGAGATTTGAATATAATGAGCTTTAAAACTGAAATGTGCCTGGGACTTGCCCGTATCTCCCCATTAAGGACTACATGGGATCAGCATGTTCTATTTTCAACAGGAAATACTTGAGAGTTTTGGGAGGGTCTCCACAGCTCTGCCCTCAGCCCAGCACATGAAATCCTCTAAAATCCAAATATTTGTTTCCACGGGGAAGCTGGCAAGGAGAGACCTGGAGGCAGAGCTGATGTCAGTCGTACGCCCCACTCTCCATCGGTGCCGCCGAGCGCTTCCGCTGCTTTAATTATGACCATGGCATTTCCCTGATGTGCAGAATCTTTAGAGGCTTTCAGTGCCTAGAGCTGGGAATGCACTGAACGCTCCATGCTTCACTGGCTCCCCTTCCATGGCAATGTTTTAAGGCCACCATCAGGAACAGGCAGCAACACAAAGGAGGAGGCAACCCCAGCTCGCTTGGGAGTCAAAGCAGCATCTCAGAGTCTAGAGCAGGTCACACTTGGGATCTCAGCATCTTGTGAGCTTTGTCTCCTTCTTTTCATGCCTTTCTTTCTTTTTTTTTTTCTCCCCCAGTAATCAGCTGGCACAAACACATCCTTCCAGTCACACTCCCATCCCACTATCCAGCACCAGCCCTGCAGGCTTCAGTACATCTAATTTTATTTTACTGCTGACAGCATAACCCTATTTTAGTGGGGTGCCCCCACTACCTCAAGTCAGGCGTGGTGGAAGAAACCTTTTTATTCTCAACCTCACTCTGCTCAATATTTTGGGCTTATGACCCCAAGTTTAAACATTACTGGAAATCAGCACAGGATGAGGCACTTGGACTTGGAATTTAATGGAAAGCAAAGCCTGGTACCACCGGGTTCACTCACCAGGTAAGTGTTGTCAGGCAGAGGTGTGAAACCAGTGGGCTTTGGCTGCTTTTACAACTATTGTCTGCCTGAAGAAAGGCAGAAATATCTGGAATTGGTTTCCATTTTTCCTATCTCTTAGGCCAGATTCAACAGGACACTTGGGCTCTGCTCACACAACACAGGAAGGAAACGGGACACCTTCCTACGCTGCAGCCCCACTGCCAGGGAAAGTGTCAGCTCTGTGGATTTTCCCATTCAGAGGGAGCAGCTGAATCCAGAGCCAGCAGCGGGCAGGCCGTGTGATGCTCTGGGATCAGGCACTCCCGATTCCTCCCGCTGAAGTTGTTTCTGCTCCAAGCCACAGCAAAGCAAGTGAACAGCAGAGCGTGGAGCGCGTGACAACCCCCTGCTCGTTGGGGATGAGTGTCAGAGTCATCTTCGCACCCCTCTGCTGACTGCTTGGGAAAACAGTGCCCCAATCTCACTTTATCTGAGACCCAGAGTGACTCTGCGCCTTCTCTGGAGTCACTGGAGGATTGTTTTTTGTCCTTAGATAAACTGTTTGAAATATTTCTGCCCGCCTCAGCCTTGAGTTGACCAAAAACAGTGACTGGTGAGTGTGTACACGCTCAGCCCCGTGGGTTTTGGTACTTAGCTGTAGGCTGGTCGTCAGCCTAACCTCACTCCACCCCATCTTCTCCTCCTGCCATCTGGGCAGAGGGGGGGATGACAAGGAGAGCCCACCGGCTGCTGTCCCCCTCCTCATCCCCCCAGCTATTAATAGCCAGACAACAAATGAGCCCAAATTCATTCCTGAGTGGAATTGGCAAATGTTTTTGCAATTAAAACTGCAAACATTCATGCGGGGCCCCCCGAACAATAGGCGCCTGTGCCTGGTCTTGAATAGGCACTAGTGTCCACCCTGCCTGCCTGCCGAGCCTGCACATTCCTGGCACCCTCAGCCCTGGACCCGCTCCTTGCTGAGCTGGGTTTTGGGATGTTTCCCCCTGTCCTGTGCCGCGTGTGTGTCCCACGCTCCCCGCAGCATCCGGCGGCTCCCGCTGCCGGCCGGCCTGGGCCCCGTGCGCTGTCCCGATCCCATCCCGGCGGCTCCCGCGCTGTCCCCGCATCCCCCCGCGCTCGGGACAGCGCATCCCTCCCTTCTCTTCCCTTCTCTTCCCGGGGCGAGGGTCGCGGCAGCGCAGCCCTGCCGGGGCAGGGGCAGGGGCAGGGACAGGGACAGGGACAGGGACAGGGGCAGGGGCAGGGGCAGGGGCAGGGGCAGGGGCAGGGGCAGGGACAGGGGCAGGGGCAGGGACAGGGGCAGGGGCAGGGGCAGAGCATCCCTGCTCTTCCCCGGGATCGCAACCGGGGCAGCGCATCCCTCCTCCTTCTCTCACTCCAGGACGGGGACGGGGGCAGCGCATCCCTCCTCCCTCCCTGCCCCAGGATCCCGACCGGCCAGCGCATCTCTCCCTTTCCCTGGGATCGCAACCGGGGCGGCGCATCCCTCCTCTCTCCCTGGCTCTGGGACCGGGACGGGAGCAGCGCATCCCTCCTTCCCTCTCTGACTCCGCGATCGGGACGGGAGCAGCGCATCCCTCCTCCCTCCCTGGCTCGGGGGCCGGGACGGGCGCGGCGCTCGGTCCCGGTGCCGGGTGCCGGGCGCTGCTCGGGGCGGCGCGGGCGCTGCCGCCGGTACTCACCGAGCAGGGGCAGGAGCAGGAGCCGGAGCAGCTCCGGCCGCCGCAGCGCCATGATGGGGTGTGCGGACCGAGCCGAGCCTGCGCACTGCCCGGGCGGCGCCGGCCCGGGGGCGGGGGTGCCGCCGAGCCCGGGCCCGGCTCCGCGGGGGCTCCGGCCGGGGGGCGGGCCCGGCACGGCCCGGCACGGCACGGCACGGGAGGGGAGGGGAGGAGGCACCGCGCCCCCGGGAAGGGCGCGCCCCGGGCCCGCCGCGTGGGACAGGGGATGATCCTGGCAGTGGGATGCTGGTGGGTGGGGAGAGGAGATGGTCCCGAAAGTGGGACCCCCGCGGGTGGGGAGAGGACATGATACCGACAATGGGACCGCCGCGGGTGGGGAGAGGAGATGGTCCCGGCAGTGGGACCCCCGTGAATGGGGAGAAGGATGGTTCCGGCAGTGGGACCCCCGTGAATGGGGAGAGGGCTGGTCCCGACAGTGGGACCCCCGTGAATGGGGAGAGGGCTGGTCCCGGCAGTGGGACCCCCGTGAATGGGGAGAGGGCTGGTCCCGGCAGTGGGACCCCCGTGAATGGGGAGAGGGCTGGTCCCGGCAGTGGGATCCCCGTGAATGGGGAGAGGGATGGTTCCAGCAGTGGGATATCCGGACCGTGAGAACAGCGGCTGTTCCTGCCCGTGGAACCCCCGCCGAACCGGGAGAGAGGGAGATCCCGGTAGTGAGACCCCCGGAGAGAGGGGAGAGGGGTCGGTCCCCTTAGTGGAACCCCCATCCTGCGGGGAGAAAGAGTGAACCTGCTTTTGGGACCCCCGCGGGTGGGGAGAGGGGCTGGTCCCAGCCGCTGGTTGAGCACTGTGGAGAGAAGGAAACTCACCCCGAGCGAGGCGCTGGGAGGACTTTAATGCTTTTTGAGCCAGGATATTAGCGACATTTTGATTACAAAACCCATCCAAGTGTTGCTCCAAAGTAGGTGTTTCCCCCTTGTATTTAGCAAGAACCCCTACAAAGAGATTTCTCTGAGAATTTGCCCTAAAAAGCCAACTCTCACTGGTCTGTGAATTTCACTATAAACATAAAGTAAGCAAGAAACATAAACAAGCAGCTGGACCAGAGAATGCTGCTCTTGAGGAACTTCCTGAGTCACAGAATCACAGAGTGGTTTGGGTTGGGAGGGACCTCAAAGATCATTTAGTTCCAACCCCCATGGACACGGACACCTTCCCCCAGCCCTCGTGCTGGACCAGATCCTTTCTGACACAGCCAAATGTTTGATTTAGTGATTTTGTCCTGAAAAATGGCTTTGCACAGGGAGCATCCCGAGCTGCTGTGTGGTCCTCAAAATGCCCCAAGACCTTTTTCTTTGATTAACAGAAAGCAACAAAAATTATCAGCGCAGGACAGTGGCCCTGAATAGAGCGAGTTCTGTTTTAATGCTGGTTCTGGCGTCACTGCCAGCAGAGTCTGATGAGGATGTAATTAAGAAGCTGTTGAAGATCAAGCAGCTGGAATGAAAGCCAGAGCTCTCCTCTGCTCTGTAAACCAGCTCGGCAGAGCTGGCAGAAGTTAAGGGATGTAAAAATGTATTTAACTTGATAACGCAGCAGATCTGACTCGAGATGCTAATGAGTAGATTTAAAGGGCTGATCTGAGCCCGCTGAAATTAATACAGGAGTCTCATCAATTCTAATGGCCAGATGGGACATTTCCCTGAGGATGCAGGGGAAGGAGTCGCCTAATAAGGCTCTATGGCTTAAAACCTGACTCTGGCAGTCTTTGGGCTGGGTCCCTGTCGAGTAAGGAATCATTTTAACACAGTGCATTTGGGCTGCTCTGACAGGAGAAGTAAAATGTGATGACAGCGAATATAATCAGCGATAAAGTGCAATCACTGAAGTGTCAGGATCCTCTTTAGCTTCCAGCAGCAGCTTGAGCAGGGCAGAGAGGAGATGAGACAGAAGAGACAAAGAAGGATGGGAGGTCTCTAGCTGGACTGAAGGAAAAAAAAAAAATTATTTCAGTTTGGATAGTGCTTGGAGCAACCTGGGGTCTGGTGGAAGGTGTCCCTGCCTGTGGCAGGGGGTGGAACTGGATGACTTTTGAGGTCCCTTCCAACCCAAACCATTCTGTGCTGCTCTGACTGGGGGTGAGCCATGCTGGGACAGCCACAGGAGGATTGTGCCGAGGTGTATCAGCTCCCCCAGGCCATCTGGGCCACTCGAGGGGGAGCTGGACCTGCTCTGAGGAGCTCTCCTAAGCCTCGATTTCCCTCTCCAGGCTGCTGGAGCTCAGCCTAGGCATGCCCTGAGTGTGTTTGTGAATAATCAGTGCAGGCAGAGGCTGGAGTTGGAGTCACCTGGCAGAGCAGATACCACCTTCATGGCTCACACCAGGGTGTGAAACCTCGGGCATTATTTCAGATATCCATCCTGCACCGGAGGGATGTGCCAATTGCTTGTCTCAGGCTGGTACAACCCGTGCCAGCTCTTCTCTTTGTGCTGCCTCTGTGGTTTCATTGCAGCCAGGTCCTGCCTTTTCAGCTGCCTTCTCCTCCGAGGAGCCCTTTGAAACGTGAAACTCTCCAAGCTCAAGGAGTCACAATAAATATTACACTGAAATTGTAGCGCCCATCAACCTGGGATGGCAAAGCACTGCTGTGTAAAACATTGATTTTCACACACAGATGGAGCCCCCTTTTCTTTATTTAACGTTCAAACAAATAACTGGAATAAAATTCGTGCTGAGGGCAGTCCTGTGTGGCACAGGGATGAATTCAGGAATGAAGAGGGACTTCTTCCTATGATTTCCTTGTTCTCTGGAGGGTTTTCCAATCCATACTCCAAACAAGAAGAGGAATCTGCAGGATGATAGGAAGGGAGCACAGGAGCCTTCCCAAGCTCCAGGACAGCCTGTGTGGGGAACGGGGGGGGGGGAGAATAAAATATGGGTTAAGGCCTTGGAGCCTCACTCCTGGCACTTGTAAGAACAGAGGGAGGGTGACCAAGGACTATACTGAGAAAAAAACAAACAAACAAACAAAAAACCCAAAAACCCCCTTAGGGGTTTCTGAAGGTTGTATGGAGCGTGTTGTACATCAGGTGTTTGCGATCTGAAGGCAACTCAGAAAATGGATCCTTTTGATGCTTGCAGTGCCTGGAGGTCCAAACTGAGTTTCAAGCCCTGCTGGGAAGAAGCTGCTCAGACCTGTAATAACAGGCTGTGCCTGTCACGATGGCTTCTCAATAGCAGTGCACATGGCAGGCAGGAATGTGATTATCCGAGGCACCGGGGCTGCAGGACTCTGCCAGCGAGCTGTGCCATACCTCGTGTGGGAGGAGCAGCCTGTCTGAGCCCTCGGGGCTGTCCATCTGGACCCTTCCCAGCCAGCAGCTTCTCTCCAGACCTCTTCAACTTTGATGCTGTGATTGTGGCAGGCCACTGCTGGCCGGGGAAGAGGGAGGTCCTGGCAGGCAGCTCCAGCAGAGAGAGGTTTGGCTGCTCTCAGAGGTGGGAGCTGGTGGTGCTGTCCAGGTGGGAGCAGCAGCACTGAGAGGGAATCTGTTCTGGTAAA
The DNA here is from genome assembly GCF_021018805.1 of Prinia subflava. Classification (NCBI taxonomy): domain Eukaryota; kingdom Metazoa; phylum Chordata; class Aves; order Passeriformes; family Cisticolidae; genus Prinia; species Prinia subflava. Next base: position 3,973,114 of record NC_086268.1, read on the forward strand.
GAAAAAACTTTACTCAAAAGAGGAGGGCTCTGGCTCTCTGTGTTTTCTCAGGGGGAAAATACCAGCAGATGTGATTTGGTTGGGTGATGGGAAGTGTCTCTAGAGCCACCTTTGCATGTGACAGATTGAGGGTCATGGGTGATGTGCATGACTGGGGACAGAACGGCCACCAGAGAGGAAAAGTCTCCCTGGAGCTGAATCCCACCCTTGGCTGGACAGGCCTGGTTCCCCTGGCTGGGACAGGATTTTTGGAAGCAAAGTCCTGCCTTGTCCTGGAGGATTTCTAGGGTCAGCTGAGGCTCTGCAGGTATGTGTTTATGCACATGACTCCTGATTATTCTCAGATCATTCTCAGATCATTCTCAGCAGCTCTGGGAAGAGATGCAGGTGTCTGGCCCGTGTCCATCCCTCTTTCACAGCACTCCTGCTGCTCGGGCAGCTTTTTACGGATGGCCTCCTGCTACAGTGCCTCTCGCTCCTAGCTGAAGACAGCATCTCTTTTTTAGTCTGCTGGAGACAAGCTGTTGATTCCCTGGTGTCACAGACCGTGACCCCACTCCTACACCAGTGCCATCATTTCCCCCTAGTTCATTGCTCAGGCATATGCTCATCTATTTTGAATCATTTGTATGTGTGAGGCTGAGTGGCTCCTAATCTCGTCTCCCTCCCGGGGCGTCAGTCACACTGGCATGTGCCTTTTCCCTGTCTGCCTCTCTCTCTTTATGGACTATGGGTATTTTTAACTCTACCCTCTAATTAGAGGCAATATTCTCGGGATATTTTGTGCTCTCACGTCTGTGGTCAGCAGGGCAGGCAGTGAGCACTGGGGACTGGCCGTGCCTGGAACCCTTCCTGCTGAACAAACACGGCCCAGCAGCAGAGCTGGGATGTGGGGAACGCCTGCACTCCTGGGGGGCTGCCGGGCTGACAGCTCCACACAGGAGCCACTAACCCCCCGAGACAGGGCCACAGCTGCCTCCTGGTCCTGCAGCACGGTGCAGCGCCTGCCCAGAGCTCCCTGCAGCTGCCTCCGAGCTGCACGCTCGTTCCTCCTGACCTGCAGCAGCCACATCCCCGGGGACATCCCCGAGTTGAGCTCCCCTACCCTGTGCTGGTCCAGGCATGGAGAAGACAGTGATACTAATCAGAGGTGGCCTTGAACCAGGTGTCCCCAACCAGGACCTTGTCTCCTTGTCCTTCCAGCACCAAGCAGAGCTGCCTGCCTGCCTCCAGCACCCTGCAGAGCCCCAGCCTGCTGCAAGCTGCAGAGGCACAAGGCAGCTGTGCTGCATGGCTGGTGTGAGCAGGACTTTCCTCTCCCTGCCCAGCAAACAGCATCTGGCTGGCCCAGAGCAGCCCCCGGGCAGGCTGTGGTGGGCTGCACATCTCCTGTTCACAGCCAAGGCCTCACTGCCCTGCCACAGCCCCCAGCACACCCAGCCCAGCTGGTCACTGCACGTCACACTGACTGTGCCCTTGCCAAGGCGAGCCGGGGGTGGCACCACCTCGGGAGGGGCAGGGTGGGTGCTGAGGGTGGTGACCCAGCTCTGGGGGTGCCACCAGCTCAGGAGGGGCAGGGTGGGTGCTGAGGGTGGTGACCCAGCTCTGGGGGTGCCACCAGCTCAGGGGGTGGCAGGGTGGGCACTGGGGGTGGTGACCCAGCTCTGGGGGTGCCACCAGCTCAGGGGGGGCAGGGTGGGCACTGGGGGTGGTGACCCAGCTCAGGTCCTGGCACTGCTGGACACATCCCTGGGAACAGCAAGCGCTGCTCCCCGGGCTGGGGCTGCGTGGAGAAGTTGGATCCAACTCCATTTCCTCTGCTGGGGTGTGGGAGCAAGGGTGGACTGGCAGTGGGAAGGGGAGGCTTCCTCTCTCTCCTGATCCCGTGATCTCATGCAGGCTCTGGGGCACACGCTAATAACTGCTAGAGAGAAGGCTCTGTCGGATTTATCTCTGTTCTTGAATGACAACGAGGAGCACAGAGGGAAAAACATTTGCTTCAGGAGAGTGAGGATGTTGTGCAAAGCTCAGGGCCCCCACAGTCCTCATGCCCTGGGGCAGACGGAGCTGCTCTGCCTCCTCAGCATCATGGCAGGAGGGCAGCCTGGTTTTAAATCCAGGTGAGAGCAGCTCCTCTGGCAGTGCCCCTCCCTGCCTCCCTGCAGGCCCATCTCCCTGTGATCCCCCGTGCTCCTTCCCCTCCTGAGTCACTGTTTACTCTGGCTCTGAGGGCTGCTGCTGCTGCGGTGGAGCAGCCTTGTCTGCGAGCTGGGTTTTCCAAGCCCTCCAAGGTTGTTTTGACATGCCTGACTAACAGGCCAGTGTCAGCCAAGGGTCTCCCACCACCCAAGCAGCACCTAGCCCGCCAAACAACACATGCCCCGGGGCAGGCAGCTGGCCCTGCAAACACCCCCCACGCACACACACACCTCTGGCACTGCTTTATTGTTTAATAAGTGCCTTGGGTTTCGCCATCCCAGCTCTCCTCCATGTGAATCCCTGGCTAAAGCTGATTTTCATGGCTCTTGATGGAAACCAGTCGGGTTCTGCATTGGCAATGTGCTCAAGTGCAGCAGTTGCTTGGAATGGAGTCAAGGGTTTAATTCTTGTTGGTCTCTTGAGTCCCTGTTGGTGCTTATTTCCCCGTCCCATCTGCCTGATGGCTTATCCAGGTGATGGCATTCACATCTTTGGATCTGAAGTAGTCACAGAGGAGGGTTTGTCTCACAAAGAGATCTGCTCAGGCTCCCTTGGAGGAACAGGGATTTCCTGGTCTGGGGCTGCTTTAGGATTTTGGGTTTCTGGAGGGCTGTGAGGCTGGGGGGAATTGCTCTGTGTCACTGAGTGCCAGCCTTGGTCCCCTCCCTGGGCAGCCTGGTGGAAGCTGTGTCCTGCTGCCTTGCAGTGGAGTGCAGTGCTTGGTTTGGAGGAGGAGCAGGGCCTTAATCTCTGCCAGTCGAGTGGTGCTTGCAAAGACGATTAGACATATGCCAGCTAATTCATAGTAAACAGGATGGAGGGAGAATTTGCCACTTATAAATGGCAGATGAGCAAGCCCATCATTGCTGTCACTCCCGGGTAATACATGCTGACATAAGCCCAGTTTAGCTGCAAGTTTATCATTGCTAATCCTGCTGGTCCGTGCCTCTCTGCTCCATCCTCCTGGCATCTTTCCTCCCCTTTCTGTGTTTTGTCTCTTTCTCCCTCACTCCTGGTATTCCATCTTGGGGACAGACAAATTCCTCAGCATCCCCCACCCTCTTCCCAATACATTTGTCTGCCAAGGAATGTTTTCCTTTCTCCTGAAAGTATCCCTGTGCAGGTGGAAGCCATGAGAAGGTCTTGTCACCTCAAGGTTTTGGATAGTCTTCCCAACCCCTCTGCACCTCTCATCACCTTCATTTGCCTCTCTGCCCCCCTTGGTGCTACTTCTTCAGGTGATGCAGATGTGATTGTCTCTGATGCCATCGATGCTCCTGCACCACTCACGTGTGGGGTTGGGGCTCCTGCATCACCTGCATGTGGGGTTGGGGCTCAGAAAATGCATTCAGGCCCTCCATGGGTTCTGCTCAGAGCTGGATCCCACCCAGCCTGGAGTTTATCTGATACTTGTCCCCAAACAGACCCTCCCGTGGGCTCTGTGTGAGCAGCACCACAGGGAATTCTGTCTTGGAACCACCCTGCTGTTTGGAGAGCCACGGGGCCAAGCCAAACACCATCCTCTGCTGCTGTGGGGGGTTGGAGCCTTCCAGGAGGTGGAGGTGAATGTCTGTGTGGGAGAGCAATGGCCACATGGCTGGCTGTGGGAATACAAAGCTGGATGGCACACATGTAACCAGTGCTCAGTCTTATCTCTGCCCCACTCAAGGACTCTGGGCTCACTCCAGAGTGTGGCAAGCCCAGCTGGGATGCAAATCCTGCTCCCTCTGTACCTGTGTGGGTGCTACAGGGCAGCAGCGGGAACCAGACCAGTGACATTTTTCCTGGAAGTCCTGTTGGCTTTCCTTCCCAGTGAGGATACAAGTGTCCAGGCTGTCCTTGCTTGGCTGAGCCACCCACACAGAATATGTGGCTTTTTTTGGTGGCACTCTCAGCGATGTCTCAGGAAAGTTGCCCTGCAACCCTCCTTCACTCAGTTAAACTCCCTCCCCCTTCATGAGTCGTGTGCCCTGCCTGGCCTTCATCCCTTGGATTGGATCAGCCGGAGAAAGGAGGTCAGAGACAGGAATCCATGAACCCTCCCCTGGGCAGGGTGACGGGAGGAGCCTTCAGGTGGTCTGGGGCAAGCGAAAGGGTCCGAGGCCCCTTGTGCTGAGGGGCAGAGCATCCTTCCCTGGGGGAGAACCCTCCCTGGGAGGGCTGAGGGTGCAAAGCCGTGGAGCACCTCTGGGATGGATTTCTCCAGCCCAGGAGTTCCCCCTTGTGGCAGGAGGCTCGGGCTGGTGCGGGGATCTGCCGGAGAAGGCTCTGGATGTGCTGGTACCTTCCAGAGGATGCTGTCGGTGGGTGTGCGCTTCTCACCCGCCAGGCTGCGGGGAGCCGGCGCTGGCTTTGCCGTTCCTGTGCCCGCAGGGGTGCCCGGACGGGCTCGGCAGAGCTCCAGGCTCTGCATCTCGCCCGGTTTGCCCCTCACCTCACAGGGGATGTTGCTCCAGGATACCCAGCCCTGGGTCGCTCTGCTCCCCGTCCCCGAGGACAGGCTCGGTGTGAGCATCCCTCGATCACCGTGCCGGCACAGGGGCGCCGCGGGCAGTGAGCCATGGATAGCCCGTTCGTGGTGGGCAACCCTGAACTCCCCGCTGCGCCAGGGGCTGCAGCAGAGCCGTGTGACACTGCCAGCACCCGAGTCCGGGTCCCCCCGGACCCATCCCCGAGCTGCTCGGAGCCTGGGCTTCCCTCTCGCACAGGGAATGGGGAGCGAGGCGCTTTGCAGATCCTGCTGACGTTCGTGGCTGCTGCTGCAGCAAGCAGCATCTTCTTGATCTTCAAGAGGAAGCTCCTCCACAGGCTCCCCTGCTCTGAACGAGCCCCGTGCCCGCCCGGGAGCCGAGGGGAGCCGGTTCCCGATGAATCCCGGTTCCCGTGATGAATCAGCGCCTCTCTGGATGCTGAGCCGGGCTCCTCGCGGCGCGGAGGCGACAGCGCCCGGGCGGCATCGATGTTTATTAATGACCGTATTGGGGAAGCTGTTTAGTCACTGCTCCCACGGAGCCCGAGAGGCAGCCACAGGGGGGGAAGCGTCTCCTCTGTCCTCAGGGGACATCTGAGGCCCCCAGGCACATGAAGAGCTCGGCGCGCTGGTAGCCGGGTCCCACGGGAGGCTCCGCTGCCGCTCCGGCTGGCGCACGGCTCGCTGCCTCCCCTCCCTGGGGGACACTGAGGCACGGCCAGGGGTGACAGCAGGACACGGCGTGGCCGTGCTGATCTCCTGATGGGCAGCGGGCTCGTGCCCGCATCTGGCACATCCAGCGGGATTTATCCGTGTGTGTGAGGGCTGCAGATTGAAGTGGCGACAGCGTGAGCAAAGCCATTAGAGGATGAGGGGGGATGGTCCTTAAAATGCTGGGTGCTCAGTGGGGACGTTTTGGCACAGCGAGGAAGCAGTTTAAGGGCTGGGTGCTGTTATTAAACTCTGTGACGGGCGTTTTCCCACTCCGCCATCTGCAGCGCCATGAAACTTGCATGAGGTTTGAGATGAAAAGTCTATTTCTTTGAATGAAGTTTTAATAAGACCAAATTGGAAAAAGAAAATAGTGCCTCTTCCCCGTCCCCTCCTGCCCCCCTTCCCTGACTGCTGTTGGATTTAGTCTGGTGGAGACAAAAACCCCTTGTGAACTGGCGGGGGCTGGACTGGGAGCTGGGGTCTCTGCAGGGGATGAGGGTGAATTTGAGGGTATAAAAGCTGTGGGGTTACAATGGAGAAGGCTGTGCTGGTGCTCGGGGTGGTGGGGGGCTCACGCTGACACGGGCTGCGGGGATTAAATGACCTTTAAAGGCCCCTTCCAACCCAAAAAGGGGGGCCCAGCCCCTCCTGATTGGTTGTCAGATCCCTCAGGATGCTGTGAAGGGCTCAGCTGCGGACCCCTTCATTAACCCTCTCCTTGAAATATCATCTGAATGGGCTTAAACCGAGTCTCTGCTAGGTGGAGATGGGCTGGGGGGACGGAGGCCGCTGCCGGGGGGCTGTCCTCAGCTCGGGGCAGCACAGAGGGCAGCTGGTGGCCTGGAGGACGCGGGGATGCTGCCGGTGAGGGATGTGGAGGGTGCGGGACGCTGCTGATGGGAGATGTCATCCCTTCCCGTCTCGGGGCGGGGCGGGGCCGCCAGGGGGAGCCTGCAGCCGCGCCGGGAGCTTCATCCCCCGCTGAGCATCATCATCATCATCATCATCATCATCATCGTCATCATCAGCACCATCCTCCCCGCCGCCCCGGGGCCGGGACGCGCTGCGGGCTCCCGCGGGATGCTCCTCCCGGAGCTGCGGCTGAGCCTCGGCGCCCTCAGCGCGGTGCGAGTCCCGCCCTGCTCCAGCCCCACGAGTGTCCCCCCGGGTCCCCATGGCATTTCCAGCAGGCCAGGTCCAGCCCCGGGGCCCCGAGGGATGCAACGGGCAGCTTCAGCCGAGTCGGATGGCGAGGGGAGCTGCGTGGCCCGGTTTGTTCTCCGAGAAGCACAAAGCCCAGCCAGCATCTCCTGATTGCCTGGGGAAGGGCTCACAGCACACGGCTGTGCCCCGGGGGCTGCCAGCGCTGGGATGGGCCGAATGCCGCAGAGCTGGAGCCCAGACCCGCAGGAGCCTGCCCCCTGATCCTCCTGTGATCAGCAATTCCCAGGATTGAGAGGTGGGGCAGGCTCCAGGGAGAGGGTGGGCAATGCCTGACGGCAATGGGAAACTCAGGCACAGCCCAGCACTCGTGCTGACAGCAAGGGGAAACTGAGGCACAGCCCAGCAGAAGGAGGGGACAGGAGAAGAGCAGGTTGCAGCCCAGCATGGCTCCCCTGGAGGTGCCAGCCCCAGGAGCTGTGCCCAGGTGTGCTCTTAGCCCTGAGCTGGGCTCAGCCCAGTGCCAGCCAGGCAGGATGGGAGGCTGTGGAGTTTTGCAGTAGCCTCCAGGCACAAAAGCCTCTTCCCCTGCTGATCCTCGTGGCCACACGTGCCAGGAGCCAGCGTGTCCCTCTGGCACACGGGCTGTGACACTGCCCTGTGCAGCCTCACCAGTGGTCAATAAACCCTCTGGTCTCCCTGCCTCTGCAAGCTTCTGTGCCAATGCCAGAGGGCTGGCACTGCCCCAGCTGGGAGAGGAGCACACAGGCACCCCCAGCATCACCTCTCCCAGCAGCTGGGAAGGCCAAGAGGTGAGAAGATACCTGGAGCTCGGGGAGTGTGTTAACATGAGTGGATTCCTGGAAAAGCAGGCACAGATTTAATTCACTCGGCAGCGTGGGCTGGATCCTGCTGCTGGATCCTCCACCACGGATCCTGAGTGCCTGCAGTGTCCGTGGAGGTGGTGCTGCAGCCAGTGCCAGCTATTTTGGGCAGGTGTCAGTGCCCTGCTCCTCATCCTCCCCACTCCACCTGCCCTGGCTGCTCTGTGGCATCATCCCTAAGCAGAGAGTGGCTGGGGATGGTGCAGTCCCAGGCTGAGGGTGCCAAGCAAGGCTGGGAGGGACTGGGAGGTGCCCCAGGACTTGCTGAAGGACAGAGCAGGGTGAATGTCCAGTCAGTGGCTGCGTGACCTTGTCTGACCCTGCCTGTCCCTGCCCACTGGGGTGGCCCTGCTGGGTTCCCCCTCTCCATATGGCTGTGGATGTCTGGAGATGCGTTTGACACCCTTGGGTGGGTAATAAATAGAATCAGGCCCGCTGCCTTTTGTTTTGATTGATTCCATTTGTTCTGCATAAGCAGCTCCTTCCCCTTGCCAAGGCTCAGCTCTCGGGGAAGAAAGATGCCGAGAGATGGAGGGGCCCAGTCTGGCTCTGCTGGGAAGGTCCCCGAGGCTGAGCTCTGACAGGGGGGACACTGAGGCACCCAGCAATGCCAGGTCTGCCTCTGAAGCAGGTTTTGGTTAAAGAGGGAAACTGAGGCTGGGAAAGGTGTTGTGCTGTGCCCTGGGGATGCACAGCGAGGCAGGGGCACCTCTCAGGTCTAGAAGCTCCTTCTCTGCTGCTGGGTGGGGATGGAGCCACCCAGACTGGCCAGCAAAGGGTGATCCAGTGACACCAGCCACCCCGTGGGTGACTGACACTGCTCTGCCACTGGCACAAAGGGAAAATGACTTTACAAATGAGCTTGGGATGAAAATGAGCACAGGAGCCAAGACTCCTGGCTTCCCTTGCCGGCTTGCTTGGAAACGGCAGCCTCGGGCGAGTCTGGTGCCTCCCTGCCTCAGTTTCCCCAAGCAGGAGAGGCTGTTTATCCATGGGGAGCTGCGGAACCGGCAGGTTTGGGATGAAGGGTTGGGAGCTCAAAGCCAGAGGGGCTGGTCCATGCGCTCCCTGTGGGGCGGCACTGCAGAGACCCCGAGCCGTGGGTGATGGGTGGGAGGCTGGGGGGACCCCAGAGCCATCCCCCTGGTGGTTCCCCATGTGCAGCCCCACTTCCCTCTCACCTCCTTGCCTGGAGACCCCCGTCCCGGGCAGAAGGAGGGATGGGGTTAAAATGATGGCCCCACCCCGGTGCCGCCGTGCCCCCCGGGTGAGTCAGAGGGCCGGGGGTGCGTGTTCCTGCAGGTGCCACGTCAGGGGGAGCGGGTGTGGGCCCGAAGGACACAGCTGCCTCCTCTCCGCGTCCTCTCACTGCTCCTCTCCTCCTTCTGATCTGCCTCATTATCTCCTGAGTCATCATCGCTCCCACCTCCGCTGCAGCCACCGCCGCCCGCAGCCGGCACCGCGCGGGGCTGGGGCTGCCGGGGAGGAGAGGGGAGCTGCGGGCTCCGAGTGCGACCCCTGGGGCTCCGAAGGTGTCCCTGTGCTTGGGGACGGGGACACCTCCCCTGCACGTCCCGCTGGGCGCTCAGATGGACACAGGGGAGCGTGGCTGCTCCTGCTCTGCACAGAGAGATCCCTGGGCATGGTGCTTGTCTTGCAGTGATGCTTTTGGGCTGGCAGTCAGGCTCCGGTGTGCTAGGCAAGGCTGCAAGCTTCTTCCCAAGCCCTGCACGTATCAGGAGCCAGGAACAGAGCTGGTCTGCTCGCTGCTGCCCAGATAGGTCCTCATCCAGCTGCTGGCATCTCTGAACACACGCTGGCATGTTGCAGATCCCGGGTTTGGCATGAGCAGGCTGTGGTGGAGCCAGGACACGGCTGTGCTCTCCAGAGAGCCCGAGGGATGCTCGGAGATTTTGCCTCCGAAGGTGCTGGGATGAAGCAAGGCCAGGGCTGGCTCCATTTTGCTGCTGGGATGAGAGGCACAGCTCCGAGCGGAGCGGAAATCCGAGGAAGTGCCTCTCTCTCCCCGTGGCACTTGGCAGCCTCTTCGCAGCATTAATTCCTCTTGCTGCTACCAATTTGTGCCTTATTAATTCTCGTTTGAGCTCTCCCGGTTTTCTCTCGCAGCCGCCGCTCCGCTCCTCGCTCTGCCTCTCCCCGGCAGCCCCAAGTGCCCAGAGTGGAAGTGCTCCGGGGGGATGGCAGCCCCCGTGTCTCCTCTCGGCTGCGTGGGTGCAGCAGTTTAGGTCTCTTGTCAGAAGGTGTCTTCTCCCAGATCTGGGGACGTCTCCGTGGCTCGACATGACCGACGGCTGAGCGGTGGTGGCTGGCAGCCAGGCTCTGTGTCACAGACCGTGCTGGAAGTGCCCTGGGTTAACCTGTCCGTCACCCACAGATTTCTGCAGAGCTGAGCCTGGGCTCTTCCCCCCATCCCTCTCTGCTTTGTGCTTTGCCTCAATGGGTAATAACTAGGTCAGGAGTCCTGGAGGCCAGCGAGCAGCAGCCGGGTGGGTGGGTGGTCATCTCCCATCTGCTCCCACTGCCTTCCTTCCTTTTCCTCCTGCCTTCTTGGCAGGGAGACCCTCCAGCCCCCTCCTCTTTCTCGGGGCTGCGGAAGGGTGAGAGCTGCCATGTCCATGGGCTGATGAAGACCTTTCTTCTGAACAGGAAGGTATTTCCAGGCAGTAACTGGATTATGGCCCCACAGCCAGTTGAGCCAGCGGCTGTGGAGAGCCTGTCCCGATGGGAGCATCCCCTGCGTACAGACACCCCTGAGAGGGTTCCCCACCCCCAGCACTGCTGGGGGAGCTGGTGGGGCTCCTCTGGGGTGGCGGTGGCCGTGGGGAAGTGCTGGAGCTGCGTGGGAGCCACTGAGTCGGTGCAGAAGGTACCAAGCAGCTGAGTGACAGCTACAAGAGCCCCCGGGCCAGCCACACGCTGCCGGAGGGTCGGGAAATCAAAGGCTCGACAAAGCTGATGCCTGCAGGCTCCGAGGAGAGAGGCTGCTCTCGGGAGGAAGGGCTCGGCTGGGGATGATGCAAAGGCCACCTGCTCGCAACGCGCTGTGCCAGCGACGACCTGGGTGACATTGAAACAGCTCTGTCCCTTGAAGCGCTCGGCTCCCAATGCCTCAGTTTCCCTCCGAGGGGACAGAGCTGCAGCCCCCGAGGGTTGTGGGGGTCCCGCGGCAGCATCCGGCCCCGGTGCCCATCGCTGGGACGGCGCCGGCATCCCGGGAGCGCGGGTGGCTCCGAACAGGCGGCCCTTGTGCGGCGGGGCCGGCGGGCGGCTCGGAGCCCCCGAGGGGAGCGGGGAACAAGGGCGGCTGTGTGCGCCCATGGCGCTGCCTGGCCCACTGCCCTGACACGCATTCCCGACTCGGGCAGCGCTTTCCGGGCTGCCGGCGCTGGGATGCTATAAGGGGCTTGTTGTGGGGCTGGTCTTTCTTTTTTTTCTTTCTTTTTTTTTGTTTTCTCCTTTTCCCTTTTTTATTTTATCAGCAGCCTTTGGGTGTCTTTTTGAGCAATTAATCTGGGTCATGACATTCGCTGAGCAGATCGGAGACCCCGAGGCTCATTAGCACCCGGCCGATCGTCGCTGGAGAGATGCTCTCGGCAGCACCGCGGCTCCGCCTGCTTGTTATTCCGGGCGAGTCGTGGGCTGCGGCAGCTCAAAGTCCCCTCAGCAGAGACCCCACCGCACTGCTGTGGGCAGGGGGGGCACTGCGGGGCGGCCGGGGTCCCCTCCTGCCGTGGTGGCGTGGCTGGAGCAGCCGGTGATGCTGGGCTGGCGCTGGGGTCACCGGTAATCAGCAGGCAGCACCGTGCTGCAGAGCTCAAGGACTTTTGGGGGTCTCAGCCTCCCTGCTTCGGCTGTGGATTGACTTCATTCCCTGTCCGTCAGCTGCTGGAGTCCTCAGAAGTGACCTGCAGCTGCTGCTGCGGCGGCACCAGGAGCGGTGTTTGGTCCTGCCCACCCTTTGTAGGAGCTGGTGCTGCTCCACTCCCCTCTCCTGGCTGGGGAAACTGAGGCTGGAGAACTCACCTGGCCCAAATCCTGCCTGTCCCTGACAGCAAGGGAGGAACCATCTCTCCTTGGTCAAATCCAGCCCAGCTGTCACAGGTAATGGGTCTGTGATTCCCCAGCTAGGAGTCACCTCCATCTCATGGCTGCTTCCTCTGTGGCTTTGGCAGCATTTTGCTTTGGGTTTCCACAATGCCCCATGGCCATGGGCTGCACCCAAGCTGCAAGCCCCGGCTTGAGACCTTCCCAGGGTTTTCACCCCAAGCCTCAAGCCTTCACCCAAACCTTCTGCTGACCTCCTGCACGGCCCAGCCCTGTCCATAGGCCTGGGGAGCAGGAATGGCGAGGAAGCTCCCTGTGCCTGGCTGGCTGCGGCACAGCATATGTGCTGGGATCTGCTCCCTGCCTGCTGTTTATCCGCTTCCTTCGAGTTAACTTATGTTTCCATTGCTGCCCATCTGTCTCCTTCTCTTCCTCTCTTCTTTCCACTCCTTCCGTGCTGGCAGGCGCCGGCGGAGAGCGGGGTCCCCACTCCCAGCAGCTCCGGGTGACACCGAGGAGTGGCAGGCATTCTGTCTCCCTCCACTGCTCCTGTATCCCTGAGGGGCAGTTTTAGGGGGGATCCCGGCTTGGAAGCACCCAAGGCTGAGCTCTGGTGGTTCCCTCCATCCACCATTAAATCCGGTAGGAATTCCGTCTGGAGGATCCCCTTCATCTATTAAAGCTGAAGCCGCCGGGGCTGTCGGTGCCGGCAGCTCCCTCTCAGCTTTCCATCCCCTCCCTTCCTCCCTCTTCCTCGTCTCTCTTCCCTCCCCAGGCTCGGTGATGTCGCTCCCATCCATCCTGTGCAGAATTTGCTCTTCAGATGTCTGCGCCTTCCCAGCTCCGGGAGGGAAGCCCGGCCCCGCTCCCACCCGGAGCCCGGCTATTAGGGATACCCGGGCTTCTTCGGGAAACACAAAGGCATCGAGAGCCGGAGCCAACATGCACCTGCTTTTCTTGCTGCTTCAGAAAGCCCTTGTGGCTGCTGCCTCCCACTTCTCCAGCTTTTATTTATAGTCTGTCTTGCTCGCGCTGGGGATTTTTTCTTTCTTCCTTTCCCCGGCGCAGCTGAGCTGAACTCGTAGCGCTGCGGAGAGGCTTCTCCCTCTGCTCAGCTGTACGGCCATGGAAAAGGGACTGGGAGAGAAACTGGATGCCCACAGGAGCATCCCAGAGCCTCATCACCATGATGACACCAGAGCTGTCACCCCTGTGGGTGGCCAGGGGGGCTGTGCACGAGGTCACTGCTGGTGGCTGTGACCCACATTTGGGGCTTTGCTGGGTGCTGTGGGCATGAGTGGCATCATCCTCGCTGTGGCACCAGGCTCTCAGGGCCCCTGAAAGGACAGAGCAGGCCCTGAGGAGCAGCATCCCTCCGGCTGTCTGTGCTGCTTGTCACATCAGTTTGGTGACACCAGTCTCTTGCCTGCTGGGAACTGGGCTGAGACCCAGCAAACTCGTGCCACCCACGGCCCTTCAGAGAGATGCTGAGCAGAGATGGGGCTGGTGTTTTTCTCTTTGCCAGCCCTGTCCCCTCCCCAGGGCGCTGCAGGACGTCCCCGTGCCCAGGGATGTGCAGAGGAGCCCTCAGCCAGGGGACACCAGCATTGCCTGCCCTGTCTGGCAGCGGTGTCAGGGCTGTGAGAAGCTTGGGGAATGGCTGGGACCAGTGCAGCAGCCAGTGCTGCTCCATGTGGGACACTGCCAGCCTGCCATGTCCCACAGGGAAGCCACCAAGGGCTGTGGAGTCACTGAAAGCTGAGCTCCACTCCTCTGAGCAAAAACAAAACACTCGCCAGAGCTGCTCTCTCTGCTCCTCCCAGGGAGGAGGTGGCCAGGGGACACAGCAGGGAGAAGGGAAGGGAGAGGGGGCTGAGGACCAGAAATAACAGCCCAAAATTACAAAATGAAATCCAATCACAAGGCGAGAGGCTCTCCATCTGCCGTGTGGGTGCCGGAGCAGGAGCCACCCGCCAGCCCTGCGCCGCTGCCGCAGCCCGGGTGCTGCTGGTGCCGAGTGACTGAGCACCGGGAGAGAAGGATGCTCTGGGACCCCCGGAGCTTGATCCCCGCACCCCAAAATGTGCCCCGGGGGGAAAGCCAGGGGTGAAACCCCTCATCCCAGGGGCAGCTGCTGGCAGGAGATTTAGGCAACCCACGGCCGCTGGGGTCACACTCTTCACACTTTGGTGTTTCCTCGGGAAGGAGGAAAATCCAGGTAGAAGCGGAGACTCCTTTGTTCCACGGGAGCCACGTTTCCATGGCACCCAGTGGGAATGTCCTTCTCCATGGACCTGAAGCTTTGTGGGGTCCAGCAGCATGGTGAGGGGAGCCCGGGGTGCCCCTCCAGCATTGCCATAGCAAACCAGGGCAACCAACCTGTGGTGCCTGGACAGAGGGCACTGCCAGGTGTCCCCAGGCGGGCACAGATGCCACGGCATCCTGGGCAGAGGTGACGTGTAAGCAGTGAGTGCCACCCCCGAGGTGTGGCCCCTGGGACACTGCCACAGCTGCGGCTGTGCCAGGAGCACTGTGTTCCCGGCTAATGCCTATTCCCAGCTAATGCCATGTTCCCAGGTAATGCTGTATTCCCTGCTAATGCCATGTTCCTGGCTAATGCCTATTCCCACCTAACGCATATTCCCACCTAACGCCATATTCCCAGGTAACGCCATATTCCCAGCTAACGCCAAGTTTCCGGCTAACACCCATTCCCAGTGAACACCGTATTCCTGGCTAACACCTATTCCCAGCTAACTCTGTGTTCCCAGCTAACACCGTGTTCCCAACTAATGCCCTATTTCTGGCTAACACCTATTCCCAGCTAAAATCATGCTTCTGGCTAACACCATGTTCCCACATAACGCCATATTCCTGGCTAACACTGTGTTCTTGGCTAATGCCATGTTCCCAGCTAACGCCTATTCCCAGACAGCACCGTCTTCCTGGCTAACACCTATTCCCAGCTAACGGTGTGTTCCCAGCTAACACCGTGTTCCTGGCTAACGCCTATTCCCAGCCAACACCGTGTTCCTGGCTAATACCCTGTTCCTGGCTAACGCCTATACCCAGCTAATGCTGTGTTCCTAAGGCTGTGTTGCTGGCTAACACCGTGTTCCCAGCTAATGCCTATTCCCAGCTAACGCCGTGTTCCTGGCTAATGCCTATTCCCAGCTAACGCCGTGTTCCCGGCTAACGCCGTGTTCCCAGCTAATGCCTATTCCCAGCTAACGCCGTGTTCCCGGCTAACGCCGTGTTCCCAGCTAATGCCTATTCCCAGCTAACGCCGTGTTCCCGGCTAACGCCGTGTTCACAGCTAATGCCTATTCCCAGCTAACACTGTGTTCCTGGCTAACACCATGTTCCTGGCTAACACCGTGTTCCCGGCTAACGCCTATTCCCAGCTAACGCCTATTCCCAGCTAACGCCTATTCCCAGCTAACGCCTATTCCCAGCTAACGCCGTGTTCCTGGCTAACGCCTATTCCCAGCTAACGCCGTGTTCCCAGCTAACGCCGTGTTCCCGGCTAATGTGGTGCCGGTGCGGGAGACAAAAGCGGCATTACTCACTGCCGGGGAGGAGCGGCTCAGAGAGAGCATTACTCAGCCCCGCCAGCAACTGGGTCTATTCTTTGTGCATCAGCCTGGGGGACCGGGGAGGAGGAGGAGGGCAGGGGATGGGGGACTCATTTTTCCTACGGAGCAGTGACCGCCCACTGCTCTGCAGCCCCCTGCTTCCCCCGGTGTCACTGGAGGGACATCAGCCGGGGCAGGGGGGAGCTCAGGCGGGGGCTGTGCCAATGCTGGTGCCTCCGGTTCTCCATGTGCCGCTTCCTCCGGGGTAATTGGAGATGATTGATCCAAGGAGAAGGTGGAGAAGGCTTGTGTGTCTGGGGGTCGTGACCTCCTGTACTCCTCTCCTCTAGGTATCTCCAGGTGGCTGGCAAAGAATGTCCCCAAGCCCCCAAGATGTGGAGCACAGCTGGGGTTGAGGGTTTCACTGGAGTCTGGTGGATCCAGGCACAGCTCCACAAAGGCACTGGCATCACGCTGGTGTGGAATTTTCGGGTGTGGAATTTTCTGCTGGGCCAGGTGCACACGGTGCCCCACTGCTGGGGAGGGTAGCGAACACATTGCCCCTCTCCTGGGGGAGTTTACTCCTGGCTTAAAGGATTTTTACAGAGCTCTTGATGAGGTTGATGCTGGGATGGATGGATGGATGGACAGACGGACGGATGGATGGATGGATGGATGGATGGATGGATGGATGGATGGATGGAGGCACTAATGGAAGAGCACTGGAGAGGGGAGGCAGGGGTGAGGGATGAGCCGCTGGCGGATTTGTAGCCACAGACGTTGCTCCTTAATGGAGGAAAATAATCAATGTGGGCTGAAAGGGGGAAGAGGATTTTAAGTGGGGGAGGACATTGCTGTCCCGAGTTGGCATTCCCATGGATGAGGGGAAGGAAGGGGGACAGCATTCCCAAAGGCGTGGCCATGAGTGGGAGCAGAATGTGGGTGCAGAATGATGCAGGGGCAACAACTGGAGCCTCCCAAACCCAGGGGTAATCCTAGTTGCAGAGCATGAAGCTTTAAATAGGGGAGAGGAAGCCTTTCCATCATTCCAGCTTCTCTGCCCTGGTTCCTGCCCTTTTTGGTGACCCTGTGGCTCTCCTGGCCAGGTACTGGCAGCATGGCTGGGCTGCATGGTGGGGGTTCTGGTTGCAGGAGGATGTCCTCTCCCCTGGGAAACCAACCTTGGTGTATGCACCAGGATAGGGTTGGCAGAGCCCTGTCCTCAGCAGGACCTGGATTTCTGGTGAGGATTCTGCTTTGAGCTCCAGGGAATGCAGCCTGGAGGGCTCTGGCCATGGAGTGGCTGCTGCTGTCTGTTAGGAGAGTCCTTGCTACTCCATGGCTTTATTATGGGCAGGAAAACCTGCTGGTGTTGCTCAGTACACAGGGAAATTGTTTCTTGCTCAGTTCCCAGACACAAAAGGTAATTTTGGGCTGGACCAAACCTTTTCTGGCTTGCTCAGCATTGCAGCTCCTATGTCTGTCCGCAGGGTCCATGCAGAGCCCTGGCAGCCGTGTGTGTCTCCACGTGGCTTTGCAGGCACTAATGAACATCCCCCGTGCTGTGCTCCCCGCTCCCAGGGAGGAAAACCTCGTTATCCAGGGAGATGGATGCGGTGGCGTGTTCCCAGATACCCCGTGGCAGAGCCAGGCTCTAGGTCTGGATGCCTGGGTTACAGAGGTGCCTGGGGAGAAGCTTTTGTTCCAAAATCATTGAATTTAGGAGATTCGAGTCCCACCACCCTGCTGCAGCACCCCTGGGGGGTCTCCTTATTCTCTGCATCCCTCATGTTGCTCCTGTAAATGCACCCTCAAGCCTCTACGAAACAATTAAAACTGCAGCTACCCATAAAAATTAATTGTGCCGTGTAATGCTGCTCTCTGCCCAATGAGCTTGTCCCCACCTGACCCTGACGGGGGGACCCCATCCCTATTGGAGCCCCTCCGAGGAGGGGGGATTGGGTCCCTCTGCATGTGGTTGCCCCAGCAACTGTCAGTCTCAGGCAGCATCCATCACACCCAACATTTCGGAGCCGTTATCGCGCCTCGGGCGCGGCGGTGATGGAGCGGTGCTGCGGGATAAGCGTCACCCGCCTCACCTCGCTCTTTATCTGGCACTGGTCATAAATATCCCCTGCCTCCTGCGTGTCCCCCTGCTCTGATCCCCTCCCGGTGCTGCTCACGGGAAGAGCTGCCCGAGCAGAGACCTGCGTCCGTAGGAGACTCGGCAGAAAACCAATTAGGAGTTTCCGAAGCGCGGTGTTGTTAATTGCCTCTATCCTGGCAAATTAATAAAGCGTCGAGGCCATTGTTTGACTCTGCCTGTGCGTGCGTGGCCTCAGGTGCAGCCTAGGAATGTTGCAGGGAGGCTGAGGGATGGGAAGAGTTGTGGGGTGATGGGTAGAGGGGAACTGTGGCTTGTGGAGCTCATGGGTGCCCAGCTGGTCCTCCTGCTCCTTGCCCAGCGTGTCCTAGTAGGGCAGAAAGTGGTCTGAAATCTGTTCCAGATCTTTCCTCTACCCCTTTTTTTCCTCTGTCTTTATCCTGCTTTCCCTGTTCTCCAACATCTAACCTGGGGGATTCCTGCTCCTTTTCTGAGTCTGCACCATCCTTGATCGGTTGCTTTGCATCATTTAAGGACTTAATTTTAAAGGCAAAAATATGCTGTTAAAATAGAGTTGACTTTTTTAATGCTGCCTAAAACGAAGCAGGTTCTGAAGGTCGGAGCTCAGCTGGGGGGAGCTGCAGGTGTCTGGGGCTGGGCTGCTTTATCCCAGGGATGCTTGGTTCTCCTTAATTAATTCGTAAGGCCTTCTCTCATGCTTTTACACAAAACACCACGGTTTTGGCTCACAGCATCCCTCCCGAAGGGAAGCCCAGCGTGGGGCTGTGGAAGACACCCGCCCAACTTGAAGTGCTGTCCTCATCCAAGGTTTTGCAGGGGAAGCCTGGAATAAGCGTGAATCAGCCATTCTCTGAGCATAAAGCAGAATGAGCACCAGCATCCCCCCACCCCCCCCGGGGGCTGCCTGGGATGGCTCCCTGCCTGCTGCAGGCAGATTTCCTGCAGGGAATGCATAATTTCCTTGGACCCCCTCAGGCAATCAGCTGGGAATCTCCAGATTTCCCTGTTTCGGTGACAGCGTGGGGACTTTGGGAACAGCGTCTCCTGCCCTGTCTCACTGCTCTGGTGATAAAAGGCGAGTGACAGTCGTGGATGTTTTGGGGGTGGGAAACATGTAGGGCAGTGCTGCTGCAGGGAGGGGATTGCTCTGCCTTCCCTGTTCCCAAAGGACGCCCCGGCTCTGTCAGGCTTTCCCAGCTGCCCAAGGATATGCTGGTCCTTTCCCTGCCATGGTTTGCTCTCCTGTGGGGCTGATCTCAGGGATCACAGAGGTGCTGGTGGGTCCCTGCAGGTGTTCTCCTGCATCCTGGGCTTTAGGCTGCAGGGCTGCTCTGGCTGTGCCTGGAGCTGCATCTCCTTGTCAGTGCCTCTGAAGATGCTCATATATTCAAATGCTTGAAGGAGCTGGGGCTCTGCCCTTGTTCCCAGGAAAATAAATAAATAAAATCATCTGCTGGGATTTTCGTGCTCCCGTTTTGCTGGTGAGGAGTCAGGCCCGGGTGGGAGAGGGAAAGGCAGATGGTGGTGGGGGCAGGAGCAGGTGGGGTTGGGGTGACCAGAGGTGGGTCCCTGCCGTCCGTGCATCTCCTGCTGAGATCCCGGCGCTCGGAGCGATGCCCCTGCAGAGGCTGCGCTGCCTCGCAAAGCCTCCTGCAAGGCCACCGTGTCCTTGTCAGCGGGGGTGACGCAGGTACGTGTGGCTGCTGCTCCCGGCTGCTGTCCCCGCGGCTCCGAGCTCCGTGTCACCTTCCCCGGCGCGGTGCCGGGAGCCGCGGCCGTGCGGTGACCGGAGCGGTGCCGGCGGAGCCGCAGCACGGCGGGGAACCGGCATTTATTTGCTGCGACAGCTTTGCAACAGATTCCTTGGCGGAGCTGACTGCAAACTGCAATCCTAAACTGTCGGACGGCTCCTTTTTCCAGCCTGAGAGTGTGAGAAACAAATTTGTTTGGGTTATAAAAACATATTAAAAAGCAACACATTTTGTTTTGCAATATACATAGTTCTTGCCAATTTTTTTTTCTTTTTTTTTAATGACTGCCATTCTAATCCCTTCCAGACAAAGACGTTTCTTAATAACTTTTTGTGGAGGTAATTGCTGGGGAGCCGTTTCAAAGTGGCAGGCAGGGAGCTGTGGGTTGCACAGCTGCAAGCGATGGCTGTGCATTGCTCAGGTAAGGAGGGAGGAAGGATCAAAAAAAACCTCTTGGGTGTCTCTAGCTTTGAAAATGTTCCATACCTGGCGATGCCTCACCCCACGATGTGTGGGACAACACAGGAAAGTGGCTTTTGCTGTTCACATGTGCCCACCTGGTTGGCATCTCGGTGTGTGTGTGCTCTGCAGTTCTCTGGTGGTTCCCTGGCTCGTCCCTGATCCTGGGTTTGGAGTGTCTGGATCTGAGGAGCATCTTATCAGTACAACAGCTCTCCCTCCCCCCTCGACCAGGGGATAGCAGCCAGGTAACCTTCAGGACCTCTAGCAGAGGGTTTCCCTGCTAGGAACAGTGAGTTAGGGATCCCTGGGAGCTGCAGGTGGGCTGGGATCCCAAACCACTCGGGGTTCATCAGCTCTGCATCCTTGGGCTGATGATTGTGAAACATCCTGGGGTGACTCCAAATCCTTTGCAAATGAGGGGGTCCAGACTTGTTTTTCCAAGTCAGTGTCAGCTGCTCTTCAAATCGAGGCAAATGCCTGTGGGTTATTTTTTTTAGAAATGGCACTGTTTGATGTGTAATTAAAGCGCTCCATTTAATTAGACAAATACCAAAGAACCTTCAGAAACATGACTATTTTTCTATATTTACTCCTCTTGTGTTTTTCTTAGTGACTGTAGTTCCAATTAAAACAACCTCCCCTATTAAACTGTTGGCTCTTAAACTCGGGAACTAAAAATACAGCAAGACCACCAAGCTGCCTTCCCTACCCCCACATCTTTACCTTGGACTGCTGCCTCTGCATGGCTTTGCTCCCTGAGAGCTTCTCGAGGTACTTGCTGGAGCTGGTGGTACTTGGCTTTGGCTTTGCTCCATCATTTCTCCTACCTTGTGCTAAAAACTTGCTGCCTTTGGGCAGAAATATGCCCAGAGCAGCCCGATTAGAATGGAGGGATGGGTTACTATGGGGATGCCAAGGCATTTGCAGCAGGTTTTCTCCCACCCCATTAATTTGGGGAGCCTTTGGAGGTGGTTTCACCCCAAAAAGCCCTGCTTGATGTGCCTCCAGCTGGGAGCTGACGCTTGCTGTGGCGGGGCTGGGGGGAACAGCTTGCATCCACTCCAAACACGTCTGTGCCATCCATGCGTTTGCAGTATAGGAACAATAGCCGGCCTGCCAAGCTAAACACGAGCTGTTCCCCAAGTTATTGGCATTTTGCTTTTTGCCAAGGGTCTGGAGAGGAGGCGGATAAGCAGCCATCAGCTCTGAGCTGCAGCTCGGGCTTGGGAGAGGGGCTGTGAAGGAAACCCCTTCCGATCACCCAGGCTGAGGCAGCATCAGCAGCTGTGGCTTTGAGCCTGTGCTCGGGGAAACTGAGGCACAGACCCTTGGTTTGTACGCACTGGGCTCCCCCAGGGGCACCTCCCGCCCTGCTTTGCCCCAGCTGCTGAGCTCAACCCCCAGGCACTGCGCCTGCTCTGGCTCTGTTTAACGGGGAGGTAATTTCCCAGAGGTGCCTGAAGTTGCCTTAATGCGGGCTGTCAAAATGATGTACAACCGTGCCGGGCTGCCTTGCTCCCCGTGCCTCTCCGGTGACAATTTTGTCAGAGATCCTTTTCGAGATACTGTTTTGACGGGGTGCTAATGGCTCCTTCCTCATCAGGCGCTCGCGATGGCCCCGAACGTGCCGAGTGGAGCTGCTTGTTTCTGTGATAATTAAGAAAAATGATAATAACAGGTTTAAAAGAGAGCAGCTGGGGGTCAGTGCTGCTGGGTTGTTGGCAGCTCGGTGATGCTCACAGCCTGCAAAGGCCAGAGGTAGGATCTCCTCCGTGGGCTGGGATAAACCAGGTTTTTGGGAGCCTTTGGCATCACAAGATGCACCTCCGAGGGTTTGCTGGGATGGGGCAGCCCCCAGAAATAAGGAGCTAGCTCAGCTCATCTTAATAACATGAGAGCCTAAAAATAAAAATCAACAAATACCAGATTATTGAGATGGGATTAATATCAATTTTAAACACCCCCTAGCATCAATAATGACCCAGCATAGCTCAGCTAATGAGATTGGGAGCCTCAGCAATCAAGGCAGAGGATTAGAGATGATCAGAATAAATCCCAAATGATGAGGGACATTGCCAAAGTCTATCCTTGGAAGACCCCTCTGGCATGGACTTGATCCTGGGGGATACTTGGGGCTGACTTTTCTCAACCCCAAGGCTGGATGATCTGACCTGGGTGTGGGTTTGGGCACAGGCTGCAGCTCTTGGTGCCTGCTTGGGCGTTGGAGCCCAAAACACCGTGACACCCCAGTTTAGCACACCGTGGTCAAATCCCACCTGTCTGGCAGCATCCCGTGGGTTCCCACCTCCACCACTGATGCCTCAGACTCCAAGCCTAGCTCAGGACACTGGGACATTTGCACATTGCCTAAAACCAGTTTGCCCACAGCCTTTGGGTAGCCCAAACCATCTTCTCCCACAGCCACCCATGGTCTCCAGCTGTGCTCTCCCTTCCCAGTTCCCAGCTTAATCCCCATGCGTGTTTTTAATGCCTCTGCATGTCTCTAAGCTCCTCTATACCCAGAAGCCAAATGCTCCTTGTAGGATTCAGATGTCTCCCCTGTGGATTAGATGGGATGGCTGCAAATTCCTTGTAATTTGCTCATGCGGGGTCTATTATCTGCTCCTGGGGGGCACGGGAGGAGGGGGCTCAGGGGTGGCCCCCCTCTGTTTCCCATCTGTGTAACGCTGGGCCGGGGGAGATTTTAGCCAGTGATCCCTTGTCCGGGCTGTGATTCAATTATTCCCCACTGCAGCCTTGCTGGTGGCTCCTGGGCAGCTCTGGAATTTGTTCCTCCTGTGGTGTGATGGAGGATGGCCCACCCCTGTGCCAGGCAGGGCTGGAGCACATCCTCCCTGTTCTGTGCAGGGCTGGAGCAGAGCATCCCCATCCCACACAGGAATGGACCAGAGCATCCCCAACCCACACAGGAATGGACCAGAGCATCCCCATCCCACACAGGAATGGACCAGAGCATCCCCAACCCACACAGGAATGGACCAGAGCATCCCCATCCCACACAGGAATGGACCAGAGCATCCCCATCCCACACAGGGCTGGACCAGAGCATCCCCAACCCACACAGGGCTGGACCAGAGCATCCCCAACCCACACAGGGCTGGACCAGAGCATCCCCATCCCACACAGGGCTGGACCAGAGCATCCCCATCCCACACAGGGCTGGTCCAGAGCATCCCCATCCCACACAGGGCTGGACCAGAGCATCCCCAACCCGCACAGGGCTGGCCCAGAGCATCCCCATCCCACACAGGGCTGGACAAGAGCATCCTCAGCCCACACAAGACCATGGCATCCCTGTCCCATGCAGGGCTTCCCCACTGAGCTCTCCCCCTTCCCAGGTTAGCTGTTTCACCAGCTGCCCATGTTGTTAAATATCACTGCTGTTTAATTCAGGTGACTGGGACGCAGGCTGGACTTGCTGATTCAGCAGGTTAAGGGAAAATCCTTTCTTTTATTGAAAAGGAGTGGGAGCTGGGCAGAAGCAGGGGAGTTTTTGGGAGGGAAGTCCTTTCCTGCCAAGGATTTCTGGCTGATCAGGGCTGTGTGCTCCAGGAGTTTGATCCCTGTTGTCGGTTGTCTCGTGTCCAGCTGCTGGACAACAACTGAGTTGGTGCTTCCAGGTGCTCGGAGGTGTTTGCCCTCTCCTTCTGGATGTGGGGATGGAGAGCATCAAGCGAGGGCATCCCTGTGCCTCCCACATCTCTCCACTCTCGGTGGCATCCCCCAGCCCCGAGGCTGCCGCCGCCTTCCCGGGGCGGGGAGCCCGGATTTGTCTTTCTAATGCCTCAGTCAATGGCATCGATTGGGCTGGAGCAAAGGATCGATCGTAATTTGGTCGGAGGGCCCCGGCGCCGGGTGCGAGAGGAGTAATTAGAGCAGCAGAGGCGGCGCGGGCCGGGAGGTCGGGAGGGCCGGCGGAGCCCATCGCCTGGGGACGGACAGAGGGACGGACAGGGCGAAGGGCTCCTGCTCTTCCAGCAGCCAGGATGCCCTCCCCGGCACCCACACCCCCCACCCTAGGCTGGCAGGAACAGGGGGGTCTGCACTACAAAGGGGTGGATGCTGAAGCTGGGTGTTTTCCCTCTCCACTGGACCAGTCCCTTCAGCCCCAGAGAGCAATTTTCCCCAAACTGGGCAGAGGTTGGATGCTGGGAGGTGCCTGCAAGGGAGGGAACCCACGGCAGTACCCAAGGAGAGAGTGATGGAGGGTCCTGGTGGGAGTTGGGTCTTGCTGCACTTGGGCAAAAAAATGGGAGAAATTTCCCTGCAGCCCAAGGGAGCGGCACCAGAGCCCTGAGCCGGGCTGCAATGCAAATTTCCCGGCTGTACCTTGGCCTTCCAGCCTGCAATTCGCTGGCAAATCCCACCCACACGGCTGGAGCCTGCTGCTTTCCACAGCCCTGCCTTCGCAGGGGGCTGCGGTGAAACAGGCTTTCTCCTCTTCCCCAGCAAGAATGATGATCTGGATTTCAAAGGCAGCTGCTTTAACTGGAAGCTGCTCCTTGCGGTGGGAAAGGAGGGGGCCCGTGCCTGACAGACACCCCCAGCTTTGTCCTCCCGTGCTGCCCATGGCCATGCTGGAGAAACACATCCCAGCCGGGCCCTGGGGGATGTCTGCACACAGCTGGGCTTGGGAGCAGCCCAGGGGTGGCTCCCAGAGTTGGGTGGGTGGAAGAAAAGGGAGAGGAGGATGTAAACTTGGGGAAAAGGTCAGGCATGCTATAAATAAGTGGCATCCGGGGAAAGAAATGTCAGTGTGCGGCAGCAGCGACACACCAGTGCCCGAGATGGGGAGGGAAATGTTGTCTGGGGGATCAAATCTATGGAAATCAGGGCTGGGATGACAGGGGAGGGGGCTCTCCCTGAATCTGGTGGGTCAAAGCGTGGCTGTCGTGCTGCCCAGGTTGTTTTTGGGAGTGCTGATGCAGCCAGGTGGGATTGGAGCACACAGCAGTCACAGGCTCCCAGGCTCTCAGCACTTGGAAAGTTGTCCTGCTGCTGTCTGACAGGGAAAACAGGCTGGGGCTGAGGCTTTCCAGCTGCTCTGCTCCAAGGAGCAGGCAGAGAGATGAGGGACAGCTTTCCATGGCCCTCCTGCCCGAGCTGGGAGCTCGTGTGTCAGGATGATGCTGCAGGAGTGGGGGAGCACCCTGGAGGGTGGGGGATTTGGGATTGGGGAGGATCAGCAAAGCAAGGTGCTGTGCTACCCACGCCCACGGCCTCTTCGGGGCATTCCCTGGAGCTCTGCCGGCCCTCCAGGGGAGCGAGGCGTGCTCCTGGGGACTGATTGCACATTTGTCCCGAAGTGGTCTGACTCGCTGCCGAGTCATCTTCCCGCAGCCCTGTGAATGCAGGGCTGATTGCTGCCTGGCAGGGAGGGAGCCCGGGGAGGGGGGAGCTGACTGGGAGCCAAGCCCAGCTGCGGGAAGCGATGCCGACAGCCGCTGCTCCGGGCCGGGTTGGCTCGCCGGGCTGGTTCCAGCGGCACTGGCCGGCTCGTCTCGCTGCTTGGTGTCCCTCTCGATTGAAGGGATGCTTTGGGGGGCTGTGTGTCCTGATGGTGCAGGACTCCCACATCCCCAAGAGAGCCCTGGGGTCTGTCACCTCTCCCTGTGTCCCCTGGGAGTGCTGTAGCAGTAAGGAGTGACCTGGGGGTCCCTGGACCTGCAGGCTGGGGCCACTGAGTGGCTTCTGGATGGGGATTTCCTCCCCATGGCTGGCTGCAGTGTCACCTGCCCATCGCACCTTCATCCCCAAGTCTCTCCTGGTCCAGGGAGGGTTTGGGGACGTTGTGGTGGTGCCCTGAGCTTGGGGACACAGGGTGCTGAGCCGGGAGCCTCCAAAGCCACCTGTCCTGAGCACACTGTCCCCTTCAGCACTTCATTGTGGTAACTGGGCAGTG
The DNA here is from genome assembly GCF_021018805.1 of Prinia subflava. Taxonomy (NCBI): domain Eukaryota; kingdom Metazoa; phylum Chordata; class Aves; order Passeriformes; family Cisticolidae; genus Prinia; species Prinia subflava. The sequence goes on from NC_086268.1 coordinate 3,998,443, forward strand.
CCTGGAGGGGACACACAGAAGGGTCAGAGCCTCTTTTCACTGTGCCTGGCCTCCTGTGCAGGAGCAGACAGCTTGGAGGGCTGTGGCCTCGGGCAATCCTGTTACAGGTTGTCAGACTGTTGTTTGTGGGAGCTGAGGATTTGCCCACCTGCTGCGGGGCAGGGAGCAGCAGGAGGGGGACTGGGGCTGGAGAGACACGGGGGTTCCCTGAGAGGTTGGACTCTGCTTCCCCCATCCATGGTGTACCCCGGTTTTGGGGTATACCTGCTATGGCCATAGGAGAAGCGAGCCAGCAAGGGATGGTGTCTGGCTGTCATGTCCTGAGGGGCCACCCCGAGCCCCCTACCCAAGATGATCACTTTGAGGGAGAAGAAAAACTGGTTCATCCTGGGCAGGGAGGTGCGAGGCTGCAGACCCTGCAGCCATCATCTCCCCTCGAACAAAGGCGGCTCTGAGGCTCCCCTGCCTCTTGGCGCTGCACAAGAGATCCCTTCTCTCCGGCAGCAAAAGCCCTTTCCAAGCCCGGCCCCCCTCCTCGGGAGGGCTGCAGTGCTCTTCCCTGCCCTCGGCCAGCCCAGCCTGGCACCTGCCTGCCCGTCCCTTTTCTGGGTGTCTGGCCATGGAGGGGACCCCCCAGGCTTGTCCCCTCCTGCAGCAGGGCCAGCACGTGCTGGTGAGATTTTGGGGGGCAATGCTTGGGTTGCAGAGGGTCCTGCACCCCGGTGCTCCCCGCTCCCGGGGCAGCAGGGCTTGGGGTGATGAGCAGCGCCCCCAGTTAGGGCGGGACTGGGCTGGGGTGGGCTCTGGCCGCGGGGAGCCCGGCACGGCAGCAGCACCGAGCAGGGGAAGGAGAGGAGCTCCTGCGCCGGTGATTACGGACGAGGTTGATGCCACATGATCCGGGGACGTCAGCAGAGTGTGTCACAGCCGATGACACGCTGCATGTGCAGGGGCTGGAAAGGATGCCAGGGCGACAGGTCGGAGCACCGGGACACGGTGCCCCACAGCGCTGAGCCAGCCCGCCCTGCGCTGAGTCACCTCTCCTCCCCGGCCTGCCCGGGCACCCCTGGGGTGGCCCAGCCTTGTCCCCCTCCCTCCGGGAGCTCAGCTGGCCGGCATGGCCGGATCCCCGTGCCTCAGTTTCCCGCGGTGCAGGGAGCCGAGCAGCTGCCGTGGCTTTGTTCCTCCCTCCCCACCGCGGCAAGGAGAGCGGCACGCTCCTGGCTTTTCGGGGATGTTCTCGGGGAAGCCGAGGCAGCGTGTGGTTACTCATGGCGATGACAGTGCCGATGACAAGCGGCGCAGCCCCCAGGAGCACGTGCTGTGCCTGTGCTCCCGCGCAGGGAGGTGTGTTCCCGGTGCCAGAGAGCCCCGGTGAGTAATGGGGTGGGCGGCAGTGCTGGGCGGCGCTGCCGGGCTGGAGGGGGCTGCAGGGTACACGCTGTCCTTTTAGGATGGAGAGGCGACCCCCACCAGCCTCAAGAGGGGAGTGTCCCTGCCATGGGGGGCTGCACTGTGGGGTGGTGTTGAAAGGTGATGTGGGTCCCCGGGGAGGTCAGCAGTGTCCTGCTGCCCCTCACTTGGGGGAGCAAACACCGCCGTGGGTCTGCAGACTCCCACTGACCCCCAGGCTGCATCTGCCCCGGCCAGGATCCTGTGGAGCAGCACAACAAGGCTCTCCCCGGCTGGTGTTGGGACAAGGATGCTCCACGCCTGGAAAGACATATTTAGGCTGGAGAAGCAGGTGATGAGATAAGGATGGGGTATCGCGTTACCACAGTCGGATCTTTCTTTGAGGTTAACGAGACAAGACAGACAATCGCTGCCGCTTGATCCAGGGAGTGCCGTGTGAGTCTATTAGTGTGCTGATGAGTAATTAGCTCTGTTGGAGACCTGCTAACGGGAGGAGAAAGTTGTTACCGTGACTCAACTGACCCCACTTCACACAAGTTTAGCGTGTCTTTTCTGAAATACCACAGGTGGATCATTCCACGACTTGGATGTGCAGCCGGGATAGGCATGGCAGGATATTCCTTGTTTGCCATCTGGAGTCACGCGTGTGTGATGAGCCACCAGCGAGGGGAGAGGGGACGGGGAGGGAATGAGCCTAACCCCAGCTGGGTGTGAGTCGAGCCCATCTGCCTGCTCGTCCTTTGAGGGGGCTTGTTTTGGTCTTTCCAAAGAGCAGGCTCGCTGTGCACGCAGCGGCACTGCAGGCTGGCTCAGCACTTCCAGGCTCAGCTCCCGAGTTTTCAGTGCTCCTGAGGGCCCCTGCCCTGCTGCTCTTCCTCGCTGAGGTGGCAGGGATGGGGTGGGTTCTCCTGGTCCCCGTGCAGAGAGGGGAGGAGGTGACAGCTGGGCCATGTGGGATGCTGTGAGACACCAAGTCCCACTTTTGGAATGTGGGCCGTTCCCTCCGAAGTGCAGGAGGCAGCTCTCCCGGGAGATCAGGTGTTGTGAGACTCGTGACTCCACCATGCAAATGCTGGAGGCTGTGAATAATCATGTACTTGTGCAGGGAGACTCAGCCCCGCGTGGGTTGGAGCATCCCTCGGCCAGGTGGAAAGCAGCTGGGTCCAGATTCCTGCTTTCCTGGACTGGTCACCAGCAGTGAGGAGTTAGAGGGAGAGAGGCAGTAATCCATACCCTGGCAAGTCCCATTTTCAGCTCAGCTACTCTCCGTTGTTGAGTATTTTTGCTGCCCCATATGAAGTCCGATTCAGAACCTTGCTGCTCCAAGTGCTGGAATTCCCTAGGTTTCCAGCCTGACTTGTAGCTTATTCCCACTTTTCCTGTGCCACTTCCCGACCCAAAACCTCTGTTCCTGTTCCTGAGAGCCAAGTCCGAGGGAGAATGCAGCAGGGCTCAGCCAGGGCTGCGTCTCTCCCAGATGAATGTGTGTGACGGGGAGAGCTGCATCCCCCAGGTCTCTGGTGCTGATCTGAGAACTCCTGCCTCATCTGTCACAGCTGGTTTCTTTAAAAAAGCAACGACATTTTTATCCCTCTTGTTAGGCAGAGCAATGAATTTATCACTGGGCAGTTGTCAGGTGGGCTCTGCTGGCTGTGGCTGTGTGGAGGGCAAGGGCGTCCCTGGGCCAGCAGCACAACACTCAGGTATGGCTCAGGTCAGCAAAACGCTGCTGCACGAGCAGCTCCAGCTGGGAATGTGGGGCAGGAAGGTGCCAGCTCCAGGGTGACCTGCCTCCCACGGGAGCTGCAGTGCTGTGCCCTGCGGAGATGGGGACAAGGCTTCTGTGTGGGTCTGGGGGCTGTGGGGCAGATTTGGTTCCAGCTCACCCCCTTGGCATGGAGGGCTGCCCACCTGCCTCTCACATCCTGGGCAGGAGGTGGCCATGGCCAGGGGCTGGGGTTCTCCTTGCCTTGCCACTGATTCCTTCACCCGCTCCCGGCTCTGCCACCACAGACTGACAAGTACAAGGAGTGCCCTGCTCATGTAAATAAACCCAGCTATAAATAGAGAGGGAGAGAAGTGTGAAAACAGTGGGGAATGGATTTCATGAAACCAGCAAATTAGTCTGGAGAAACAAGGGTGTGAACTGACAGCCATGCTCCAAACCAAGCCCATATTTCCAGTTTCTTGAGGGATGTTGGTGGGGCTGCTGGGCTCGGCTTGGGAATGCACACACTGGGATCAGGGCTGGGTGCCCCCATCCATGACAGGCTCCTGATGCCTCCTGGGTTGGGCTGTGTTATAATGGGTGCCATCAATGCCCTTAATTATTTTTCTTTTCCTCTTTGAAATTGTGGCAAAACCCAAGTAATGACATGGAGATGATCTGACTGGTGACAGGGACTCCAGCTAGACCAGAACTCATCACCTCTGTCTGGCTGAGTGAGGGCAGATGGAGCTCTGCCAGCCCTGGGCTGCTTTGCAGGCAGTGAGTGATGGCTGGGACTTTTTGGGTGCTTTGAAGGTGGCAGGACCGGCCTGGGGAGGGTGCTGGCCAAGGGGTTTTTGCCCTTCTGGGCCACTCCAAACCAGACTGTCAAGAAATTGGAGAGCAGCTTGGAGAGCAGAACTGCCCCAGCACAAGGGTCAGCCTCGGCTGTGCCAACCCCCCGTGCAGATCTGCAAGCTTTCACTTCAGGCCTCAGCACTAGGAGCTGAGTCAGGCTTTTACGAGGTCTTGGAATCTGCTAGGGAAGCAAAGTGCCCGAGAGCTCACGTGAGCGGGGCTGGGGGATGCTCCTGCCTCCTGCCCAGGGCCGTGCCAACATCTGATCCTCCAGGAATGTAATTCCAGGCAGAAGCTGTGGGATGTTTCTCCAACTCCCACATCCTCTGCAAGAGTTGGTTTGGGGTTTTTTTTTGCTTCTTTCCTGAACGTGCATGGGAAGAGGTGGGAAGACCAGCAGCTGCTCAGACCTGTTCCCAGATACTCTCCCAACGGGAAAGGGGAAGACAATGACTGCTGGGGACAAAACGATGTGTCCTCCTCTCTGTGTGAGCCTGTCCCTTCCCAGGCTGGCTGTCATCTAGGGGAAGTTCAGTGGCCCATTTTCCATGGCTGGCACGCTCCTGGGGGAGCCAGCCCGGCTGTTTGCCCATCTGGCATGGCCAGGTCTTTGCAGGGAGGATGGGTGGGCTGGGCTGGGGGAGCACAGAGGCAGTTCCTGTTTTCTGCCTGTTTTCTGTCGAAATGAACCCCAGTTCTGTCTCGTCAAGTGGGTTGTGCCCAGCAGGGGACAAAGGGGATAGGGTGACAAGGAGCTGTCACAATGGGCAAATGGTGCAGAGCAGGAGCAGGGGAGGGGGCACAGGTGGTGCAATGACAGGAGGAGGTGGCACAGCTGGTGCTAGAGGTGGCACGGGCACTGAGCCAGTGCCAGGTGAATGTGACACCAAGCTGTGGTGGTGGCAATGAGGTGACTGAACAGTGCAGGGTCCTGGCAAAGGTGACAGCAAGTTGCTGCAGGGGCCAGGTGACATGAATGTCCCAGGCTGGTGGAGAGATGACTTTGGGCCTTTGCCAGGGCACAAATGGTGGCAGCTGTGTTACCCTGAGGTGATGTGTGGTACAAGGCTGCAGTGGCACCGAGCAGCTGGCAGGGAGGTGACCCTGAGGTGGTGAAGGGACAGATGGCACAGCTGATGTGGAGCTGGTGCAGAGGGTAGGTGGCTCAGCCCGTGGTGGGGAGGTGACCCTGCCTAGTCACAAACTGTCCCTGCGTGCCAGAGAAGCGGTGCATGGCAGCAGGGGCAGATGGCAGCTGGGGACAGGGAGGTGACACTGCATCAGGGGAGGGGGGCACATCTCGAGAGAGGGAGGTGACACAGAGGCACAGCTGGGGACAGGTAAGTAATGCTGAGCTGGCACAGAGAACACATGAGGGGATAGGAAGTGACACTGAGCCGGAAAGTGATGCTGAGCTGGTGTAGGGGACACATCTGGAGACAGGAAGGTGATGTTGCACAAGGCAGGGACACATCTGGAGACAAGGAGGGAACAGTGAGTAGGTGCAGTGACATCTGGGGATAGGGAGGTGATAATGAGTTGGTGCAGGGCCACAGCTGTGGATGGGGAGGTGGCACTGAGCCAGTGCAGTGACACATGTGGGGATGAGCAGGTGCCACTGAGCCGGTACAGGGGCACATCTGGACACAGGCAGGTGGCATGGGACCAGTGTAGGGGCCCCTCTGGGTATGGGGAGGTGACACTGATCTAGTGTGGTGACATATCTGGGGACAGGGAGGTGGCACCGAGTAGGTGCAGTGACACATCTGGGGACAGGGAAGTGACACTCAAACAGTGCAGTGACACATTTGGGGGTGAGGAGGTGGCACTGAGCTGGTGCAGGGGCACATCTATGGGCGAGGAGGTGGCACTGAGCTGGTGCAGTGATGCATATGGGGTCAGGGAGGTGACACTGAGTAGGTGCGGTGACACCTCTGGACACACGGGGAGGTGACACCGAGCCGGTGCAGGGGTACACGTGGAGGCAGAGAGGTGACACTGTACCGGTGCAGGGGCACATCTGGAGACAGGGAGGTGACAGTGCTCCGGTTCGCTGACACATCCAGGAACGGGGAGGTGGCACCGAGGCGGCGCAGGGGCACACCTAGACACATGGAGGTGACACTGTACCGGTACAGGGCACATCTGGGGACAGGGAGGTGACAGCGATGCGGTCCGGTGACACATCTGCCAACGGGTAGGGGACACCGAGGCGGTGCGGTAGCGCATCTGGACACGGGGAGGTGGCGGGGAGGCGGCGGGGTCCCGGCGGGTGTCCGTGCGGGGAGGTGACCGTCCGGCGGAGGTGACCGCGCCGCTCCCGGCAGTGCGCATGATACTGCGGCGCAGGGGCCCCGTGCGCGCCAACCCACCTTGAACCGGCCCGGGCCGCGGCGGCGGCCAATCACCGCCCACTCCGCCGGGGCGCGGCCAATGGGCGGCGGGCGGGGGCGGTGCCGAGCCGCTAAAGGGCGCAGGCTAGGCTGCACCGCGCGGCGGAGCGCAGGTGCGGCGCGGCGCGGGGATGGGCGCGGGCATGGGCGCAGCGGCGGGCGGCCGGCCCTGAGCCGCCCCTCCGGCCCCGCCAGCCCCGCCGAGCCCTGCCCGGCCACGGCCAGCCCGGCCCGGCCCCGCCCCGCCCCGGCCGGGCCGCCCGGCGGGCGGAAGATGCTGCGCACCGGGGGCCGGTAGTACTATGATTTGGTATGTGGCCGCTTTGGTAGCAAGTGTGCTCGGCGCCCGCGGGCTGCCCGTCCAAGGTGAGTGCGGCCGCGGGGTGTTCTCCGCCGGGGTGAGCCCGGGAGGGGCGCGCCGGGGTCTGCGGGGCGGCGGCGGGGCCGCCTCTGCGTGTCCCCCCCCCTCTCCCGGTGTAGCGGATGCGGCGGGGGGGATGCGCATGGATCGGGAGGGATGCGCGCACCGCGGGGGACATCTCGTCCCGGGGTGTGGGTACCGGGAAGGAGCTGGGGAGGAGGGTAAGAGGGGGAACTGCGGCTGCGAAGGGGGTTTGCGGGGTTCGCGTCTTCCCCGCTGCCGGTGCGGGGACCGAGCGCTTCCCGCTGCGGCGGGGCGCTGGCGATTCCTTCATCCCCCGCTGCCGGGGGGAGCCGGGAGCGCCCGGCGCATCCTCCCTCCGCAGGCGCTCGGCGGGGTTGGCCGTGACCTCCCCGAGGGCAGCGGCTGCAGCTGGGGAAGTTCGGGAAGCCGCGGTGCGGCGGAGCCTCTGCCCGGGGGTTGGAAATTCCCTTTGGGAGAAGACAAGCGGGTGCGGGTCCTGGCGGGGGGTGGCACGGCTGGCTGAGTGTCTCCCTTGATCAGGGATGGGCAAGCTTTTCTCCGCATTCGGATTTCTTCTCTCATGCTGAGGAAGCGCCTGCGGCAGCTCCGGGGGGTGCGGGCAGCGTTTGCCCTTCCCTGCAAGGGTAGCCCGGCTGGGCAAGGAGAAATGCAGGAGGGATTCGTCGCCCTCCCCTGCAGCGCCCCGGCTGCGGATTTGGGGGTGACTTTGCTCCCACCCCCCTCGCCCAGGAGAGGCTGCCCTCCTTCTCCCCCCACTGCAGGCTGGCTGCTGTGCTGTGGTAAACTGAGGCACAGGGTTGTCCAAGGTCAGGACGGAGACGGCAGCACGGAATAACCCTCATTTCCCTGCTCTCGCTTCTTTCCCTTGAGCTGCCAGCCCCCTCCCACTCCTCCGAGCCATCCCTGCAGGTAGAGGGGAGCTGCCCGCCGCTGGTGCAGCACCGTCCCCCATTCCTGCCGCTGGTTCCTCACTGGGCACGTGGTTATCCCTGCGTCCCGGTGGTCCTTACCCGGGATGAGACCCTGGAGCCGTGCCCTGGGTGTCACCACCCTGCCCATGGGGATGCGGTGGCTGCCGGCAGCAAGGAATGCCTGGCTGGCAGCCACCACCCCTCCCCTCCCCGTGGTGGGGAGGACGCTGCCTCGGGGGGCACGGGTGGGCTGGGAGGGGGCACCTGCCGGGCTGCTGCAGCCCCCCCAATTTCACAGCGCTGCTCGAGCCCACTGGGTCACATCTGTGCCGTGCCACAGTCCCTTCTCCTTCTCGCCTGGCAGGCGGCTCCTGGAGGCAGGGGGTGTGTGTCAGGACGGGGCTGTCCTCTCGCGGCGGTCGGCATGGGGCTGCCCCATTTTGGGGGTACGCAGCCCCTCTTACCGAGCCGTGGCCGCTGCTGCCTGCCCGAGCTGCGTGCTGCAGTGTGGTGAGGCAGTGTCTGCAGCAGCGGCTTGTTCAGGGCTGCTCTGCCGGGGAGAGCAGCAGAGCAGCGCGTTCGGCACCCGGGAACTTGGAAATACCCTGGAGCCGCTCGGATGGAGCTCGGGAGCTGGTGCCGGAGTGGGTGGGTGCCGGGGAGCCCCGGCACGGGGGTGCTGTGCGTGTGGAGCAGCGTGTACGTGATGAATGAGCGTGCCGTGAGTAATGCGTGGGTGGGTGCCGGGGGAGGGGGTGCTGCGGGCCGGCGCAGCCCCCGCAGGGGCAGGGAGCCCACGGGACTCGCCCCAGCTGCTGCAGCCCTTTGGTCCCAACGCTGTCCCGTCCTCATGGGGAGTTGTCACCCCGCATTGCTTGGGACGGGGCTTCGGAGGAGAGCTGGGGCTCACCGTGTGCCGGTGCCCTCGCTGGGGCTTTTCCTCTTGCCGTGGCCTTCCTCCCACACCACTTCCTCTTTGCTGAGCTGAGAAGCAGCGGTGCTGGCCCTGGGCAGCCTTCTTGCCTGGCTCTCCGAGGGCTTTCCAGGCGTTAATCGGCTCAGAGAGGGAAGGAGGGTGCGTTATCCTCTCTTATGGCATGGGGGAGGAGAGCCAGGACGTGACCGCGCCAGGAGTGGGTGTCAGAGGAGGGATCCGGCCTCCTGGCATTCCCAGCAGTGCCGTCACACCGAGGGGCTTTTCCTCCCTCTCCCACGAGTGTGACGCTGTGGCAGCACACAGCGAGTGGGGATGCTCGTGGAGCCGGCAGGAGGGTTTGCACAGGGAGGATTCGGCTCTGCCAGCCCTGGGTGAGGGCTCCGTTCCCTGGATGCCGTGGCGGGTGATGCTCCCGGCGCTGCCCTTGGCTGGTTGGAGTGGCTCGGGGTGGCAGTGCCAGCGCTGCATCCCCTGCTCGCCCCGGCGCAGAGCTCTTGGGTTTTGCCTCTTTGGCTGTTGGAGCAGTCTGGACCGGGAGCTGCTGGATTTGGCACGTGCGGCTTTGGCCCCGCTCTCTTCTGGCAAGGGGATGGTTTGGCACCGGGAACGGCCAAGGGCGTTGGCCGGGCTCCCATTTCCATCATTCCCTGGAGGTTTTCTGCTCCTCTGGACCTGTTGGATGGGAGCGCGCGGGGCAGGGAGGGACGTGAGCGTCTCGGTCGATGACTTGGCTTGCCGGAGGGTCCTTGCGGCGATACTTTGCTGGCTCAGTTGCCTTTTGACTTGGAAGATGCAGCTTTGCTGGTGATGGGCGAGCCCTGCAAGTTCCTCTCCAGAGCTGTGGCAGGGTGGCACAGCTCCCGTTCACCTCTGCTCCTCTGTCTTGGAGGTTGTGCCTTCGTGCTGGATGAGAAGCTCTGCAGATGGGCAGGCAGTGGGTCCAACCCCATGCTGTGCTGATGGAGGAGTCCTTCCCTCTCCTTTTCCCTGCGGTAGGAATCTCCAGAGCTGGGAGCCCTGAGCGACCAGCTGGCCTTTGGAAAAACAACTCCCTTCCTCCCGCTCCTCCATGGAGAGGCTGGCGTTGGTGGGAGGGCTGCCTGAGCCAGGAACAGCGTGATTCAGGAGCTGCTGGCGGGCAGCTCGGAGCGCTGCCTGCATCCCAGTTTCCTGTTGGAGGGCTGTGAAGGCATTGGGATGGTACCCACTGCTCCATGGGGAGGGTGATGCCAGCCTGCACGGGGTTACTGGTGTGATGTGGGGCTGGGCTGGGGGCACAGCGCCCTGGCAGTGCTCTCCAGCTGCAGGAGGTCTCCTCTGGGATGGGTTTGGTGCTCCAGCTCCCAGCACAGCTGCTCGTTCAGCGCACAGGGAGCGCACGGGGAGCGCTCAGGTAGCTGCTGGTCGTTGCTGGGAGATGACGCCTCCCATGAGGCAGCTGCCAACACCGGATGCTCAACACCGGGCTGGTGGTGATTACAGGGAGGAGGCACAAGGGACACCCAGGTAGGAGTAAGGTGATCTCAGGGAAGTAATTTTCTTTCCTGCTCCATCTCCGTACCTCTCAGAACACCAGCCTGTGCTCCCACGTGCTTGTGAGCCGCTGCCTAGCCAAGCACATTCCCACCTGTGCCATTCCATGGAGCAAGGACCCGCTGTGGGACAGCATTCCATGCATGCATTCCCCTTGGGATGCCAGGGCAGCTGCCTGCCTGCCTGGGGAGGGTGGTGGTGGTCTCACAGGACACCCCTTGTGCCCAGGAACGGGGTTCTGAGTCCCCATCTCACTGTGAATGGGGCACCAAGCCACCCCTCAGAGCTGCTAATCCTTCTCCTCCCTGGCCCCGTGTGACCTTGAGGCATGTCACTTGACCTGCGCGTCGCCCTCCATCCATCTGGAAAATCGGGTTTAAAACGCAGGAATCGCACTGAAAGCCCAGATGCTGCTTTCCAGCTGGGGGAGGGGGGTGAGGGCTGCGCTCCCAGCCCCGGGGCTTCCCCCCACCAGGGGACAGGCAGATGGTTTTGGGGGGCTCTGGATACCCCAAGATAGGCAAAGGGACCAGGTTTGTAATGGGGGGTGCAACCCCCAGTGCGATATTTAGGGGGGTTACAGAGGTGGGGGACAGGCAATCTCCCAGCACCCCACACCCTGCCCTGGCAGCCAGGGTCCCTGCAGCACCTTGTCCCTGTCCCCCACCCTGGGCTGCAGTCGCCCTCCTCTTCATTTCATGGCAATGGCTGCCTGCTCTCCTTCCCTGCTGGCCTCCATATGCCACGCTGGTGGTCTTGTCCTCAGAGATCCCTGCCATATCCCGCCTCCACCGATGGGAGCGGGATGTGTCAGAGCACATCTCGTCTCGGCTCACCAGGGAGGAGAGGTCTGCAGGCTCCGGGCCTTGTGTCTGCTCCCTCAGCTGCCCCCATGGGGGCACAGGGTGGGGATGAGTGCCAGGGGAGTGGGGCAGCACTGGAAATGGGTAGTGGTGGCTCTGTTAGCAGGCTGCAAGGCAATGATGGGTCAGGACAGGATGTCCTCTATACCCCAGGGCATGGGAGTCCACTGTGCCAGGCAGGAAAGCCTTCCCAGGCGTTAATTCCTTTGGAAACCTCTCTCCTATGGCCATGTCCTTCTCACAGAGCACCTGCAGGAAGGGTCCTGCTTCAGCGAGTGCAGCAGCGATGCTGCATGACTTCAGCTTCACTGAGCCCCGTGGCACCTGCCACCTCTGCCCTGAGGGCTGGAGGAGCTGGATGCCCAGATCTAGGCGAGGGTCTCCCCATCCTTGGCATCGCCATCGTGGGGAGCCCCGCGGTGGCACCGTCTCGGTGGCGGCAGCCTTCCCTCCTCTCCCTTTGGGATGCTGTTCAACTCCACCTCCGCATCTTGTATTCTTGCCTCCTGGCACGCGGTGTGCTTTTATTTTTCCTGGATCTGCTTGGATGACGAAGCCTGTTGATTACTTGTTTTTCTTTACGAGGCATCCCCCAGCTTCACGTGAGCTCCTGCACCGAGGCGGATTTGGGGTTCTCATCCCTGCTGCCGCTCCCTGATGTTGACCCTGTTTCCAAACCGCAGATTCAGCCTTGAAACCTCTCTGAACTTGGCTGGGAAAATCAAGTGGGTTTAAAAATACCCCGTCTATTTGTGCTCTGTTTCTTCTGGCGTCTGCGGGTTGTTTTCAAGCGTTTCCCTACGAATGTGGGGGTGAGAAAACACTTTGAGTCGAGAGCTGCAGTCTCCATTGCTCGCTTTCTTCATGGTCTGGACTTGGAAGGAAAACTTGGTCAGGGCTGGGACCTCAAGGTTGGTGGGTTGGGAAGTTGAGGAGACCCAAAGAGGGTTTGTGACACATCTCCCCGTTGCCTTCCTGGCACTCTGAAGTGGGGACAGGAGGGCACGGGGCCGGTAGCGGGGCGGGTGGCAGCTGGGGAGAGCCGGGGGCCGGTTCTCCGCCGGGGCTGCCAGTCGGCCGTGCGCTGGGGAGGTGAAGCTCAGCCGTGCGTGCAATTCCCCACCGGCCTTGCGATCAGACACCGGCGCTGCGAGCTGCCGGGGATGACCTATTTTCCTGCGCCCGGGCAGCCCTGGCCAGGCGCGGGTCCGGCTGGCTCGTCCCCTCCCCGGGGGCGTCACCCACTGCTGTGCCAGGGAGCCAGTCAGGGGCTCCTGGCATAGTGTGACTCCCTGGCGCCCATCCCCAGGGTGTCTGGGTGGCCTCTTGGGCAGCGAGCTTGCTCCAGCTGGGCAAGCATCAGCATTCCAGGCTCCAGTGGGGTGGAGAGGTGCTGGAAACCAAGATTCCGTCTTGGTAGCCCAGGAGCTGGAGCGCTGGGGTAGGTGGGGGGGTTTGGGAACGAGGTTTGGGTGCTGCCGCTTCCCTCTTCTCCTGCTGGTGGGTAGAGGGTGTCACTTTGAAGGTGATGAGGCGCTGGGGACCTGCTCGCTCGGGCGAGGCGGCCGAGGAAGCGCGTCCTTGGATGCTCTTGAGCAGCACGTGGCAGCTCTGTCCCCGATCAGGACCACGGGCAGGGAGGGGGGGTCCAGCCCCGCAGCGCAGCCCCCCTCACCCTCCCGGAGGGGCACAGCAGGGTCAGGACGGCTTCTCACAGCTCAGTGCCGGGGTGGCAGGGGAGGGCTGACACCGTCCCTGCTGACAGGGTGCGAATGGGAGCTCATCGGCGATGCAGCGCTAACGAGGGATGGAAAGGTGCAAGAGCGTTGTCGAGGCGGTGCAAAGCGTGTGCGGGGGTGTGCGAGCACACCGCACGTGTGTGCTCAGCCATTCCCCCCGCCCCGATGGGCTCCGGGCGGCTCCGTGGCCGTGCGGGACCCCCGGAGCGGGGCCGGGTGCCTGCAGTGGGTGTGCGATGCAGCATCTGCTCCTTGCAGATGGCTCGCAGCTCTGCACCCCGGCGTCACCCACCTCCCAGTTAAAGAGCCACCCGTGCCCGGTTTCCTGGTGGCGTGGGGGCTGAGGACGCTGGGGTGGCCATCGGGCTGTGACCTCTGCGGGGACACACCTTGTGCGTGCGGTGTGCGAACCGCGGCCAGTTCTGCCCGCTGCCCTTCCCTCGGGGACGCAGGGCTGGTGGGCCCGTGGGGTGGCACATCACGGGCCTCTCGCCGGTACGCGCTTGTGCCAGAGCCAAAAATAGCCGGTGATGCTCGGTGATGCTCGGCTCCCGCGGCGGGGAAGCGGTGATGTCACTCGCCGCCAATCACCGGCGGCCCCGAGGAGCAGCGCGGAGGAGTGGGAACGTGCTTCCCCGAGCATCCCTCCCCGAGCAACCCCCCCAGAACAGCCAGCGGCCGCGTGTGCCAGGAAAACGGGGGGCCCTTCCTTGATGGGAAGGGTGATGTGGGTCTAAACCTAGTTTGGGGGACCCCCTGTTTGGCTTCCCCCCAGCCCCGGGTTTCCCTCTCTCTCCATCTCTGAACGCTGTGCTGAGGATGCAGCTTTGCTGCTGCTGGCAGAGCAGGATGACGCCAGGCTGCAGCGAGCAGGGCGGCACAGCCGGGGTGGAGCAGCCTCGGAGCTGAGAGCAAAGTCCCCTGTAATTACCGGGCTGGGAGGAGCAGGGTGACAGACCCGACGCGCAGGTCGCAGACGGGTTTCAGGCTCGGGGCTCTCGGGGATGCCCGAGGACATGCGGGCTTGGCTGGAGCATGGCAGCTCTGGGGCCCAGCTCCCCCTGGCACCGGTGGCACAGCTGGCTCCGTGAGCTAGCACAGCACAGCTGGTCAGGGGTCCCTGCATGCTCGGTCCTGCTCACTGGAGGATGCAGGGGCACAAGCTAAAAGCAGCATCTTCCCTGCCACAAGGATGCAGGGTAGCCCAGATGGTGCTGCTATGTGGGGAGCAGTGCTGGGAATGCTCTGTGCCCCTCTACTGAGAGCAGGGGTCCCCAACACCCCCGTGGGGTCACTGGGCATCACCCTTGCCCTGGTGCAGAGGTCAGGAAGCTGTCCTGGAGCATTGGGGTGCTGATGGCCACTGTCCTGACTCCTGTGGTAGCCCAGGGTGCCCTTGGAGCTGAGTATAAGGGCTAGGGACCCCCTGTTGTTTTTGGGGCAAGGGTGACCCACGGGCTGCCCTAGCTGGAGACAGGTGGCTGGGGATGGGCAGTACTACTGCTGTGTCTTCTGGGCATCTTGGGGACCAGCAGTGGGACCAGCCACAGATTCTTCCTTGGCCCCTTGCAGGTGCCCTCGGCTCGAGGGAGGAGCCCGAGTTCGTGACCGCTCGCGCTGGCGAGAGCGTGATCCTGGGATGCGATGTGATCCACCCGCTGACGGGACAGCCCCCTCCCTATGTCGTGGAGTGGTTCAAGTTCGGCGTCCCCATCCCCATCTTCATCAAGTTTGGGTTTTACCCTCCCCATGTCGACCCAGAGTATGCCGGTGAGTCCTGGGGGCGCGGCGGGACGAGGGGAGGGTGCCAGGTCCGGGATGTGGCACAGCCCGGGATGCGCAGCTCCGCTCCATCCGCTCCCCGTCGGAAACCACGCGGGCTCTGCCTCTCATTGCTCGCTTTCCACCCAGTTGGTTTTAATTAAGCAGCAGCCTTAGGAAGCCAGCTGGGCTGCGTGGGACGGGAGCAAGCGAGGCAGAGAAACCCAGGGTGACGCGTGGTGGCGGTGGCTGCTGCCGCCGCCGCTGCGCCCCAGAGCAGCTGTGAGCCCAGGGAGGGTGCTGGGGGGACGGTGGGGATGGAGCCAGGGCCACGTGCTGGGCGGAGGTGACAGGTTGGAGCTGCAGAACTCGTGTGGCTGCTCGCCAATGTGCTGCCTAAGACACGTAGCCGGTGTCCTCTGGTGGGATCTGTGAGCTGGAAACCAGCCCTGAGAAGGCTGGCGTGGCAGCACTGACCCGCTGTGGCATCCCTTTCCCTGTGGAATGCTGTCCTGGGATTCTTCCCTGGGTTTTGTGTGACTCTCTGCCCACATTGCTCTCTAAGAAATGCTGCAGCAGGGAAGATGCAGCAGCTGAGCCCTGCCAAACTCAGCTCAGCAATGAGTGATCCCACAGCCTGCTGGCCACTGCAGCAGGGTGGAGGTTTGGGCTGCTTTGCTCCTGACCCAGTTTTTGGGGCTGTGCACAAGGTCAGCTCAGGGCCACCCTGCTTTCTGGGAGTCTCCCAGGCAGGGAGAGCTTTGGGGCATGCCTGTGTGCCGGCTGTGCCGCCGCCAGCCCCCGGCTGGGAGCAGAAGGCCGGTGTCGCTGCAGGCAGACATCGCTCCAGGCACCTTGCCTGGCCCTGGCAGCTTGGCTCTGCCATCCCCAGACAGGCGAGTGTGTCACCGGCCTGGCACCACCGGCCTGGCACCACCAGCTGCAACCGAGCCAGCCCCAAACTGGGACAGCACCCACATGGGGATGGGGTGTCCCCTGTGATGATGTTCTGGGGGGTTGCTCTGGTGTCAGGATGGGGTGTCCCCTGCAGTGATGCTCTGGGAGCTGGATGGATGTCCCCTTTGGCCACATTCTGGAGGCTTCTCCGCTTTGGGACAGGGTGTCTGTCCCCTTTGGCCATGTTCTGGGGGCTGCTCCAGTTTGGGATGGGCTGTCCCCTGCAGTGATGCTCCAAGTGCTGCTCTGGTGTGGGAATGGGGGTGTCCCCTGCAGTGATGCCCTGGGGGCTGCCCTGGTGTGGGAATGGGGTTCCCCTTGCAGTGATGCTCCAGCTGCTGCTCTGATGTGGAAATGGGGTGTCCCCTGCAGTGATCTCTGAGGGGCTGCTCTGGTGTGGGGGAGGGGGTTTCCCTTGCAGTGATGCCCTGGGGGCTGCTCTGGTGTGGGAATGGGGGTGTCCCCTGCAGTGATGCCCTGGGGGCTGCCCTGGTGTGGGGATGGGGATGTCCCCTGCAGTGATGCTCCAGGTGCTGCCCTGGTATGGGGATGGGGATGTCCCCTGCAGTGATGCTCCAGGTGTTCCTCCAGTGTCGGGGCCGTGGTGCCAACGCTGTGCTCTCCCACAGGCCGGGCCAGCCTGCACGACAAGGCCTCCCTGCGCATTGAGCAGGTGCGCTCCGAGGACCAGGGCTGGTACGAGTGCAAAGTGCTCATGCTGGACCAGCAGTACGACACCTTCCACAACGGCAGCTGGGTCCACCTCACGGTCAATGGTGAGCGGGGCGGGGGCAAAATGGGATTTCTGGTGGACACTGAGCCTCAATGGCATCTGTGCCTGGCAGACACGCGAGCCTGAAGCCATCCAGGCTGGCTGCTCCAGCCAGGGCGTGACTTCAAAAGGGACAAAGTTTTATTAGGGATTCCTCAGTTTAATTATACGCAGAGCTTGTTTAAAGGAGAGGCATCAAGGACTGGGGCTGGGAATGAATCTCCTCTCAACAAACAGATCAGAAAATCAAATCTTTGTTTTCTTGAAATTCAGATTTACTCAAATTACTTTTTCATTTTATTAAGGCTGTATATTAAACTAATTAGCAAATTGTCATTCTCCGCATCAGGAGAGAGAGCTTTATTTTTAGCCCAGCAGCAGGGCTGTGCCTCTCCTGCTGCAGTGGGGTGGCTGGAGAGATGTGGCCACTGGCAGCTCCTCGCTGGTCTTGCCTTGACCTTGTGCAATTAATTTAACCTTTGGGGGGATGGCTGTGCTGTGGCACAGAGCAGAGCCACCTAATTGAGCCCAATTAGTGAGCGGGAGCTTTGCAAGCGGGGCTGTGCAGGCCACCAGCCCCATCCCTGCCTGCTGCCCTGCCTGCCACTTCCTGCTATCCCCCAGGCTGCTAATGAGCTCCGAGGGCTTGGGAAGGAGGGCAAGAGGAGGAGGAGGAAGGAGGAGGATGCTGGTGCCTGGCTCACCTCTGCCACGTGCCCGGATCCTGCAAACTGCCAGCTGGAGGGGCTGGAAAATGGCTCCAGATGCCCTGTCCCTCCCCTTGGCAAAATTGGGCCAGTTTTGGGGCTTTTATGCAGCATGGGGCGTGCAGGGGCTTAATAACAATATAATAACCATAATCCTCCCAGCCCGAGGAATTGCTTTCAGGGTGAAGGCTGTGGCTTTTCCCCAGCGAATTACAACGCTTAATTTTCTTAGGGGGAAAATAAAAATCATTTGGGGAGAAACAAAATATAATTCCTTTCTTTTTTTTTTTTTTTTTTTTCCCAAGAAGATTAAATTGCCAACCTGTCTTCCTCTAAAGTGGGCTTTAACAACCGCGGGTAATTAGGGGCGGGCTGTAATCCTGCCAGCCTCTTTCATCAGGAAGGAGCCTTTCGATCTGCACTGCGGTGTTTTCCCATGTTTTGACAATAGCGAGTTAATGTGCAGCGGGGTGGGGGAAGGACGTGGTGCCGGTGGGGAGGAGAGGGGACAGGGCTGGGGTGCGATGTGGCACCCCTTGCTCGGTGTCCCCAGGGACACCCCTGTCCCCGCAGCCCCATTTGCCTTTGGGGTGGTGCCAGCCCCGCCGTGGGGACGTGCAGAGTGTCCCCTGTGTGCAGGCAGCAGCTCCCCTACTCTGTCCCCGTGTGCCCCCACACCCACAGTGGCCACGGGTGACCCGGGGGTCACGGTGGTCTCCTGTGCCCCCAGCTCCCCCCACGTTCACGGAGACCCCGCCGCAGTACGTAGAGGCCAAGGAGGGCAGCAGCGTCACCCTGACCTGCATGGCGTTCGGGAACCCCAAGCCCATCGTCACCTGGCTCAGAGAGGGAGACCTTTTGGGTGCCAATGGCAAGTACCAGGTAGGTGGGGGAGGCTGCTGTGGGGGCTCCTGGGCTGGGAGCTGGCAGGGGCAGTACTGGGGCTGGGAGCTGGCAGGGACAGTACTGACAGGACCTTGGTGGCGGCAGCTCTGCCCTGCCTGGAGCCAGCCGTGCTTTCTCAGCACTTCTCCTTGGCAAGATGCCCATTTTCCCCCACCCATCCCTGTAATGCTGCCAGCCCTTGGGTGCAGGCTGGAGGCCCCCCACGCTCCTCTTCCTGCTCCTGCACCTGACCTGCTCCCTGCGTATCAGCCCAGGGGCCAAGACCCTGGGGATGGGGTGGGGGCTGCAGCCTGGGGTAGTGTTCCCCTTGGCAGGGATGGATGCAGCAGGGCTGGGGCAGGGGAGGGTTGAGCAGGGAGGATTTCCCCTCCTCCCCTCCCCTTCAGGACCCTTTTTGCATCCCAGAGGCTCCCAGGCAGAGATTCCCCCCTGAGCTGTAATTGGTAAATCAGGCATTGGAATCAGCGCAGGCACTAATGAGAGTAATTAGGAATCATTTGTTACTAATTGGAATAGAAGGATGAGGCAGAATGAGGTGGGGGGGGAAGCCTGGCTGGGAGGCCTCCCTGTGCATGGGGGTGCTGCCACCCCAAAGGTGACAGTCCCTTGTCCATCCTTCTGCTGTGTCCCCAGGGAGAATCCATCCACTCCTCTTCCAGCTGAGAGGTGGCTCCTCAGGGAGGACAGTGGCCAAGCTGGGGTCTCCCCCTCATGCCCCAGCAGGTCCTTGAGGGGCAGGGAATGCTCCAGCAAGGCTCCTTGTGAAGCTCCAATGGTGTCGGGGCGCTTGGCAGGAGCGGTTTGGAGCCTGCTGCCTGCCAGTCACTTCTGGGAGATGAATGTGCTGGGATGGTTATTTATTTATTTCATGATTTTTTTTCCCTTCCCCTTGGCGTCGA
Organism: Prinia subflava; assembly: GCF_021018805.1. NCBI lineage: Eukaryota > Metazoa > Chordata > Aves > Passeriformes > Cisticolidae > Prinia > Prinia subflava. Next base: position 4,017,206 of record NC_086268.1, read on the forward strand.
GCAGCAACGCGTGTGTTGGTTTATTAATATCCCACGTCTTGCAGAGCGGGGAAACCCGTCTCTCATCCGGCCCTGAAAGCACCGGCAGCTCTCTGCCGTGGGAAGCAGGGAGGGTCTTCCCCTGTCCCCCTGGGCGTCCCTGCCCCTGCTCCAGGGTCTGTCCTTGTTCCCAGGTGAGCGACGGGAGCCTCACGGTGCTCTCGGTCAGCCGGGAGGACAGAGGTGCCTACACCTGCCGGGCCTACAGCATCCAGGGCGAGGCTGTGCACACCACGCGCCTGCTCGTGCAAGGTGAGCCCTTCCAGCTCCTCAGCATCCCCCGGCAAGCCGGGACGGGGGGATTTCCACAGGACACAGGGCTGTGCTGTCACCCTGGGGCGACCCCCGAGGCCTCTGTGCCTGGCACGGAGCCGGCTGCCCCGCGGCTCTGCATCCGGTCTGCAGGATGGAGGAATCCGCTTAATTGGGGCACGGTGGTGGCCGTGCTGATGAGCAGCCAGGCCCTGATGGCAGCTCGGTTTTGCTCGGGAAGCGGGGAAAAGATTGAGGCTGTCATGAAGCGCCTCGTCAGACAGCGGTGATGCATGACAGGCATCCTGCTCCTTGCTCCCTCTCTTATTAAATAAATCTTTAATTAGGTCAACAGCTACCGGCAGAGAGAGGAGCATGGGGTGTCCTCTGCTCTGCCTTTGTGGCAGCGGTGACCTGCTGGCTCTTGGCAGTCTGTTCCCCCTGGATTTTTCCTGTGGGTGATGCTACCCTCAGGAAGTGCTGGGGATGAAGGGAGGTTTGTCCTTGTGTGCCCTGGGAGAACCACCATGGGCGTGGATCCCCTTCTCAGAGTAGTAGAGATTAAGGAGATGGCTGGGAATAAGAGGGTCACTGTGGTTCTCAGTCAGCCCAGAGATTAGGGAGAGGGCTGGGAATAACAGGGTCACTGTGGTTCTCAGTCAGCCCAGAGATTAGGGAGAGGGCTGGGAATAACAGGGTCATTGTGGTTCTCAGTCAGCCCAGAGATTAGGGAGAGGGCTGGGAATAACAGGGTCATTGTGGTTCTCAGTCAGCCCAGAGATTAGGGAGAGGGCTGGGAATAACAGGGTCACTGTGGTTCTCAGTCAGCCCAGAGATTAGGGAGAGGGCTGGGAATAACAGGGTCACTGTGGTTCTCAGTCAGCCCAGAGATTAGGGAGAGGGCTGGGAATAACAGGGTCACTGTGGTTCTCAGTCAGCCCAGAGATTAGGGAGAGGGCTGGGAATAACAGGGTCACTGTGGTTCTGAGAGGATCGGGACCAGCCCTGCCCCAGAGCCCTCCAGCAGCTCCCAGCCAAGACGCTGTGATGGAGCTGAACCTGGGCAAGTTTTGTGAGGACCCCTGTAGTGGTGGGAGTGACACTTTCCTCTTCCCCCCTCCAGGACCTCCCTTTATCGTTTCCCCTCCGGAGAACATCACAGTCAACATCTCCCAGGATGCGCTGTTCACCTGCCAGGCCGAGGCGTATCCCGGGAACCTCACCTACCTGTGGTACTGGGAGGAGGAGAACGTCTACTTCAAGAAGTGAGTTTCTAGCTGGTGGGGCAGCGTGTTCCCCTCCTCCTGCTGCTCCTGGGCTGTGCTGGGAACTGGGATTGAGTTGGGCCTTGCCCCTGGCTCTCCTCGTGATCCTCCTCTCCTTTTCTCTTGCAGCGACTTGAAGCTGAGGGTGCGGATCCTGATCGACGGGACACTGATCATTTTCCGTGTCAAACCAGAGGATGCTGGAAAATACACCTGCATCCCCAGCAACAGCCTGGGCCGCTCGCCATCAGCCTCTGCCTACCTGACAGTGCAGTGTGAGTGCGGGCATGGGGCTGGGATGGATAACACCTGGCTCCCAGGTAGCCCCAGGGGCTCTCTTGTCCTGGTGTGACACTGGGAGAATCGGGCTGATGTGACAGCAGCCTTTGGATGAACACGGAATCATCCTCAGCAAAAAAGCTTGAGAGCATCCCACGTGGGTGTGGGAGACAAGAAAGCAAATGGTCTGAGCAGCCTGAGTGACACAGCTCAGCTGGGATCGGTGTCCACCTTTGCTATAAGTGTTGTTTAATTAGGTGAGCATCATCCCATGGCTGCTCCCTCACTGTCCTCACCCTGCTGGGGAGCACAGGGTCAGAGCTCTCGTGCCAAGGTGTATTTTTTGGTGCTCATTTTGGGGTCTTATTCCTGCAGTGTGGCCGTTCCCCGAGCTGCACGGCTCGGCGTGTCACATTTTTCAGGCGGTAAGTGATCTAAACAAGCAGAGGAGAAAGGGCTGTAGCAGGAGCGTTGCCTCCCACGCTCGCTCGTTCTCCCGGGATCCCCGGGCGGTAATGGGTAGTGTGCCACCGGCATCCTGTGGCATTCCACAGTAATGGCCTCAATTGCCGCCGCTCCAATTGCAATATTGCTCTGCTCGAAAAGGCTGCGGCGCTTTTATTTCATAATGAAAGACAGGCCTGAGCAAAGTGGGCTCTCAGCGTGGGTTATCTAAGGCTGCCTTAGAGCTGCTGCTGCCTTTGGACCTGGTGCTGGTTCATGGGGAGCTTCTGAGAGAAGGGCTGGCAGGTCGCTGTGGGGCTGGATGAAGGGGCAGAGCGGGCAGGGGACGGTGTGAGCGGTGCTGTGCCCAGGCACAAGCATGATTTGGGGCTTGGATGTGCCCAGCTGGGTGGCTCTTGGGAAAGCCTGTGGCCTCAGGCCATTAAATCTGCCCTGCCGCTAATCCAGGGCCGCTTGTCAGGGTTGATAGCTGTTAAAAATAGCTCTAATGGCAGCGAGAGCAGCGCTCCCACAATCTGCCGCTCAGCCTTCGGCGCAAGGAAGGGCGCTCGGCTTTTGGTGCCACAAACCCTTTTCATCCCGAGCAAACCTCGTCCACACCGGGGCTGATGCCACGGGAGGGAGCTTCCCCTCCTCCGAAGCAGATGGGGACACAGCTCTGGGTCATTAGTGGGCCGGGCTGGCCCCCGGCCAGTGACCTAGTAGTGAAAGGCTCGATCCCATTACCCTCTCCCGCACTGCTGGAGTCCTTGATTACATTTCCTACGAGGTGGAGTTAAGCAGAGGGGGGTAAAGCCTGCTCCATATGTGGCACTGGGCAATCTGGGTTATGGTGCCACTGCCGGGGGCACGCGGTTTTGGGGAGTGGTTGGGCTGATGTGCTGGGAGCAGAGCTCCCAAACTCTGCTGGTTTTGCCCCAGGACAGCAATAAGGAGAGGACACCCCCACACCTTCCATCCCTATTAAGCACCTTAATATTTAACCCCCACTTTGCATCAGCGGTGCAGGGATGCTGCACCCCAAAACCCCCACATTTATCCCTTAATGCAGCGTAAGCCCCATCAGGATTTTCCCATAACCTCGTGCTGCCAGTGTCTAGACGAGATTGTAGAAATGCTCACTCTTCTTATTAAAAATAACATTTTTTAAAAAATCTTCTTATTAAAGAAAGTCTAGATTCTCTTCAACCCACTCACACTTAATTAAAAAGCTCTTAGAAGTGCTGTTAATGACACATTCTAGACTGGAGGATTGCGAGACACCTCTCTGTGTGGGTGGTGCAGCGTGGAGGGGGGGGTTAGATCCGTATTTTAAGGTTTTTTGCATCTTGGAAAGGGTGAGGTGGCTGCTGTTCAACATGACCCAGCCTCAATGAGGCATGAGTACAAGCAGATATGGGAGGTAAAGGACTCGTGGCAGGCTGGACACAGATCCCTTTTCCCATCTGGGTGTGTTTTAAGGCTTGGAAGTTGAAGTAGCTTTGACTGCTGGTATGTAAAACCAGGCTGTGCTGGGTGTTCATCACACCTGGCATAGGTCATGCTGTAATGGAGCTGTGCAGGGTTCAGCAGGATGCAAGTTGATGTGGAATTGGAGGCAGGCATATCTCGCATTTCTTCTTAAATGCAATCTTTAGTGAGCCCCAGGTAGGAACACCCTGGACGTGAGCAAAGCCTCGCAGAAACGCCAGGTATTCCTCTGGATTAGTGTGTAACAAGCCTGGCTTAACAGCCTGTGGGAGCTGGGGTGGTGCTGGGTTTGGAATTCACTCCAAAAGTGAGGTAGATCCTCTGAAGCCAGGCTGGGAGGGGAGATGGGCTCTCTCCTCACGCTAACGTGGTGCTGCTGCCCTGGCAGACCCTGCCCGTGTGGTGAACATGCCCCCCATCATCTACGTGCCCATCGGCATCCACGGGTACATCCGCTGCCCGGTGGAGGCGGAGCCGCCGGTCACGCTGGTCAAGTGGAACAAGGACGGGCGTCCCCTGCGAATCGAGAAGGTAACGGAGCCCCCGGGGAGGGGACGAGGGGGCACAGGGGGGTTCAGACCCTCGTGTCCTCAGCAAACACCGGTGAGCACCACCAGGCACCCTGTGGGCCCCTTTCTGTTGGGAGAGAAGAATCTCATGGATGGGATGACGCTGCTTTTCCTTATCAGCTGTGGGCAGAGTTAATTCCAGTTCTTGTACAGAGCCCACAGTGCCTGTGGACGTTCTGTGTCTTCCACATCTGATGCCTTGTTCCCCCTAAAGTTACCTCCTGATGGCCCTGGTTTATTTTTCCAGTGGCAACTGGTGGTTAAAAGACTCTTTTAACAAATCTACATCTTCCACTAATCATGGTTTGATAGTCTGAGCAAGGATATTAGCCATTAAATATTTAAAGAAAACACTCAATATTTTAAATTTTTTGCTTAAATATTAACGATTTGAAGTTTTAATTCCATTTAAAGCTGTTGCTGCTGTGGCCTCCTGTTCCTTGGTGCCCTCAGCCCTCCAGGTGGAGATGTCTTGCTAACTCCAGAACAAGTTTTATTTAGTGTTAGATTCTGATCTTAAATCTTTTGGGCTACATGAAGGAGCCTGGCTGTGTTTGGATGGGCTGATGTTGCCCAAGTTTCCTCTCTCTGCTGTTGAGGAGATGCTTTGGATGTTGGGAGTGGGATTGAGCATCTCCCGGAGATGTGCCAGCCACCCTGGGCGTGGGTGGGGGGCTTGGCTGAAGAGGAAATAAGGAGCTGTGGTGGGTGTGGGATAAGTGAGCTCCCTGGTTCTCCCTGCTGCAGTATGCTGGCTGGAACCTGCTGGAGGACGGGTCGATCCGGATCGAGGAGGCCACTGAAGATGCTCTCGGCACTTACACCTGCGTGCCTTATAACGCCCTGGGTACGATGGGCCAGTCTCCCCCTGCCCGACTGGTACTGAAGGTAACTCAACTCTTCTGCCAGAATCCCATGGGTTTGCTGGGAGTGGTGTCCTCCTGTGCCAGGAGCAGCTCCTGGGGCTGTGTGGGGAAGAGCAGAGGCTCCAGGGTGAGGGTGTGTCTGTGCTGTGGTTGGAGATGTGCTTCCCACCAGCACAGGCAAACCCCCAGGGCACCCTGGCTGGTGTAGCTGGAAATAGCCTGCCGGAGCAGCAGCACGGGTTTTGACACTGGATTGGGGTGCTTTGAGGAAACATCTCCCTGGAATGTCCCCTTTGCCAACAAAACACTTAGCCCTGCTGGCCCGGGCTTGGGTTTAGGAGGATTTTAATAAATGGATGATTTGAGCTCCACGTGCTCCGGCTGCGTGCGGCGCCTGGGGCGCGCCGGGCTCCCGGCGCGGTTCCCGGCTCAGCTGGGGTGGGAGCTGCTGCCTCTTCCCTCCCTGAACACGGAGTCCTGTGCCTGGGAGGGAGCCGTGGTGATTCATGGTGTCTCGCCGAGGTTCAGCTGATAACGCTTTGTGTACCAGACACACACACATCCGCCGGGGCGGCTGCCGGGGCGAGGAAATCAGGGTGATGGCTGATGTGATGTGGGTGGGTTTCTTCCTGTTTCGAGGAGGTAAAAAGCAAGAGGCTGCTCAGCCTGGAGAGGAGAGGTTGTGTGGAGTTGTCACAGGAGCTTTCCTGTGTGAGAGGGGGCCTGCAAAGAAGCTGGAGAGGGATTCTTTGTCAGGAACTGTAGAGGTGGAAAAAGAGATAATAGGATCAAACTGAAAAAGGCAAAATTTAGGTTAGATATTAGGAGAAAGCTCTTTTGTGTGAGGGTGGGGAGGCCCTGGCACGGGTTGCCCAGAGAAGCTGTGGCTGCCCCATCCCTGGAAGTATCCAAGGCCAGGTTGGAGCAATCTATGATAGTGGAATGTGTCCCTGCCCAATGGCAGGAGGTGAAATGGGATGAGCTTTAAGGTACTTTCCAACCCAAACCATTCTGGGATTCCATGATTCTGTGCTCCAGTGCAGTGGCTCTTTGGAGAGCATCTCCCTCCAGGTGTGTAATTTGGTGTGCCATCCAGGCTCCTTAGCACACATTCCCCACACAATTTTCCTTGCAATGACACAGAATGGGAATTGGGTTGGTTTGGAAAAGGCTTGGTTTTGGTGATGGGAGTTGGGGCAGGCTTACACTCCTTGTTTTTCTCCTTGTCTGCAGGACCCCCCCTATTTCACGGTGCTACCAGGCTGGGAGTACAGACAGGAGGCAGGGAGGGAGCTGTTGATTCCTTGCGCTGCTGCCGGAGACCCCTTTCCCATCATCGCCTGGAGAAAGGTACCCGGCCTGCCAGACAAATCTGCAGTGCCTTTGGCTTTTGGTGAATATTGCAGACAGAGAAGCCACACTCTGTCCCGGTAAGAACAAACTGCAGGTACAGCTGCTTCGCTTTGGGCTGAGCCACTGCCGTCCTGTCCCGCAGGTGGGTGGGGGAAGCCCGGCTTGTGGCCACCGAGTAATCCCGGGAAACCGACACGGCAGCATCCGCAAAGCTGAAACACTGCCCCTGCCCCGGGCCCCACTGCCTCGCCTGCACTGCCCACAGGACGCCCTCCTCCTTGCCTGGCTCCCAGGTGTCACCAGCAGGACGTGGCAGTCGTGGCAGTGCCATTCTCGCAGCGCACACCTCCTCTGGAGAGAGGGTGTTGTCACCACAGCACGTCCAGGGATCTCTTGGCTCTGGACCAGTCAGCAGCTGCTTTACTGCCCTGTGACTTCAAACACCCTGGGAAGAAGCTGTTTTTATGATTCTGAATTGATATCAAGATTTCAAGATGTCCCTTTTCATAGAGCAGGCTGTGGTGGCACAGCCTGGGAACAGTGAGGGCTTTCTAGTCCTCCTGCAGCCTTTCCCCTTGCATCCCACCTTTACTGCTCCAATAGGAAAGAGGAGGAGAAGACCTCCTGTGCTCTTCATTGTGCTGTCAGGAACTTCTCTCTGAGCCTTCCATGCCCTTCTTAGGGCTCTTGAGAGTGAGCTGGGTCCCTCTGTCACCCAGTGGGACCATCCCCAATCCTCGTGTCTTGAGCAGCATCTCTAGCATCTCTAGGGTCTAGCATCGAGCATCTCTAGGTCCCTTTTAGCAGCATGAGGAGGACCATGACTTGCACACATTGCAAATGACCTGCCTAAAGCTTGCTGGCTGTTTAGTCTTTTCTCCATCCTGTTTTTCTTTCCATGCCCTCACCAGTCTCAGTCAGGTTTCTTTCAGTCTCAGTCAGGTTTCTTTCCAATGCCACTTGTGCCTTCTGGTGGTTCTCCTCATTTTGTGGCTCTGGGCTTATCTCCTCCAACTCCAGTCAGGGCTGGCTTGGGCTGGGCTCAGTTTGCCAGTGGCAGAAGCCAACTCCCTCCCTCTCCATCAGCCCACCAGTGCTGACCAGTCTCTCTTGAAGGACTCCTGGGCTTGCACTGGTAACCCCACGTGTCTGTGGGCTCCTCTGCTCCTCCTTCTTTGCATCAACCTCTCGGTCCTGGTGTTGATCAGTCGAGTCCTCCACAAGAGGAACAGCTGAAGAGGACTCAGGACAACGTGGGATTTGCACAACTTTGGCTGATGGGCACAGATGAGTTGTTACAAGATCCATCTTTCCGCTTGGCTTGAGAAATTCCAGGCACCTCCATGCACGCCATCCTCCCACATCCCCATGGGGCCCTTGCCGCCCAGACCTCTGATGTGGAGCATCCTGCCTCTCATCTGCTGCTGACTTAGGCTGAGGGCCAGTCTGGGCATCTCCTGGGGCAGCCTGTGCCTTCCCCATCCCGGGAGGGGGTTTGCTGGGGCTGCCCCTTCCCGCAGCAGTTTCAGCTTTGGATGCCGGAGGCCGAGCCCTGGCGCGGGGCTCGCTGTCCGTGCGAGTGCCGTGGGGTTTCCCGCTTGTGTGTGAGCGCTGAGCAGCAGCCTCCTGACGCATGCCTCTCGCGTTGCCCCCCAGGTCCTCTCGGAAACGGGGGAACCGTCTGCCTTGCCACGACCGGAGAGACCGGATCCCCTGCCGGTGGCCGGCGGTGTCCCCTGGGCCGCGCAGGTAGCTTAGTGACCCCGCCGCGCCGCCTCGCCCTGCCCCACAACCCGCTGCTGAGTCGTGTTTGTTCTCTCTTTGCCCGGCTCCCCACCCCGCTCCTTGCCCAAGGTAGGGAAGCCCAGCAGGAGCAAGCACAACACGCTGCCCGGCGGGACCCTGCAGATCCGCTCCCTCGGCAAGGATGACCACGGCGAGTGGGAGTGCGTCGCCACCAACATCGTCGCGAGCATTACTGCCAGCACCCACCTGACTGTCGTAGGTACGGGCAGGGGGACAAGGGGGCTGGGGAGAGCCCCCCTGGCAAGGCAGGAGATGGGGATACTCCCTGTCACAGAGAACTGTGGTGACAGGACAAGGGGGAGTGGCTTTAAGCTGAGAGACAGAAGGTTTAGATGGGATATTGGGAAGAAATTCCTCCCTTTGAGGGTGGTGAGGCCCTGGCACAGAAGCTGTGGCTTCCCTGTCTCTGGAAGTGTTCAAGGTCACGTTGGACAGGGCTTGGAGCAAGCTGGTCTAGTGGAAGGTGTCACTGCATATTTGTCCTCGTTTAGGGCAAATTTGGGACCCCCAGGACACCATGTCAGGAGGGTTTGAGTAGATATCCCTTCAAGTTCCTTCTAACCCAAACCACTCCATGACTATAACAATGTCTCCTTTAGATGTTATTTCCGTTAAGTTCCTTCCAACCCAAACCACTCCGTGATTCTAACAATGTCTCCTTTAGATGTTATTTCCTTCAAGTTCCTTCCAACCCAAACCACTCCATGATTCTAACAATGTCTCCTTTAGATGTTATTTCCTGGTGGAGTTGCCTTTCGCCGTGCTGTTATTTTGGTGACCTGTCCCGCTGCCATTTCCAGCAGAAATGGCCTTGGCCATTGGCTTGGTGCAAGAGGAGTCCCCTCGGGCCATGGCCTGGGAGAAGACACCTTGAACCGTGGTGCTGCTCCCCTCTGAGCTGTCCCCTCTCTCTGCAGGGACAAGCCCTCACGCCCCGACCAGCGTGCACGTCGTGGCCGCCATGACCTCAGCCAACGTCTCCTGGGAGCCCGGCTATGACGGTGGATACGAGCAGACTTTCTCAGTTTGGTACGGCCCTCTGTGAGTCATCCTGGCATGCTTTGCTCTCTGCTTCTTTTCCTTCCTAGCCAACCCGAGCTTCGAGCAGCTGGGGGGAAGAGGGTGGGGAGGGTGGCGTGCCCGGCTCTGTGCCTGCAGGAGCCCTGAGCGCCCTGGGGGTTCCTCACAGAGATGGGTGGTGGTGGTGGTGATATCGTGTAGTTCCTGTATTTCCTCTCCCTTCTGTGCTGGTCACTGCCTCCGTCTGCCCCAGCAGGTTTTACCCTGCTTGTGGTACACGGGAGACGCTTTGCATTTGTGTAGCTGTGCCTCTGGCATCTAATTTCAAGATCAACTGTTTATGAGGCTTAACAGCCAGGGAGAGGATGGAAAATGCAACCTTTAGAGAGTGTGTCCTGGAAGAGCTGTGACTAAGCAGAAATGTTCTCTCCTTGCTCTGTGGCTCCCTGGAGGTGGTTAAATCCCAGCTGAGATCATGACCAGCCACTGTGAGATGCTGGCACTGGGGCTGAGCCCCTGGGGCTTTGCTCCCACAGCTCCTGTGCTCTCCAGCACCCAAAGCTGGTGGGTGCATCAAGACCAGGCTCAGCCCTGTGCCTCTCTTCTAGGGCAGGGGAGGGAGAAATGTAGCTGCAGCAAGGCTGGGGTTTACTTTGGGCTCTATTGTTGTCCTCTTCTTCTAAAGAATCACCCTTGGAAACGTGGAGAGGGTGATGCCTTCTGTTTCCAGGCTTGGGCTGGCATACTTCAGCCTTTCCTCTCGCTCTCTCATTCTTTCCTTGCCTTAATTTGCCCTGATGGAGGCTGCTGATAGAAAGGAGAGAGGGAGACGCTGCCTGTAATGATTTCTGCTCTGCTCCAGCCTGGGGCTGGGCTGTCTGGAGATGGGAAGAAGGAATGGATTGAACAGAGGGGGGAAAATGAGGGAGCAAGCTGAGCAGTGCAGACCTTGCTTTGATGAAAACGTCCTTGGGAAGGAGTGGTTAAACCTCTGCTCTGGAGACGTGGCTGCATCAGCAGCTGCTGCTGCTGCTCTTGCTCTGTAACCTGCTCTCGGATTCCTGCCTCCTCGTGGCTCTTCCAGACTCCACAGGGAGAGAGCAGCCAGCAGGGAAGGGTGTTTGCACCAAGCTTGCATTAAAGAATTCAGGGAGCTGTGGGGACCTTGGACAGGCAGACAGTGATCTGTCTTGCCCTGACCTAGGGTGTGATCCCTGGGGGTTGTGCTGTTCCCTGGGACCAGGGATCTGGGACACAGCTGGCACAGATCAGGAGTGCCATCCCTGTGCTTTCCTCCCTGCTGGGGCTGTGGATGCACAAGCAAAACATGGCTCCATTTTCTCCAAATTCCTGCTCTCCTCCTGTATCTGCGTTGTTGAGGCTGGAAATGCAGACCCTGCTCCCAGGGGTGGCTGTGGGGGCACCAAAGCATTCCAGCTGCACCACACCCTCCCTCAGCAAGGAGATTCTCCCAGCTCAGTGCTGCCTTTACCCTCTGCTTTCCCCACCCTCAGCTCCTCTCTCGTGTGTCTCTGCCTGCAGCAGTGCCAGGAAGGAGGGATGTGAGGGCAGTGGGATTAAACACTGCAGAGAAACCTGCCCAGGAGAGAAGCCCTCCTGCCTCCACCACGGTGGTGGGGGATCCTGGGATCTGTACTCCCAGCTGGAGCTGCAGTGATCCAGAGGCTTTCCCTGGGTTTGGTGGAGGCACACGGAATGTGCATAGCTCTCCACTGCCCTGCTCGTTTCCATGGCTTGCTGCTGCTGCTCTGCCTCACCTTCTGCTCCCTGGACAGCAACGTTATTTCTCTTTGCCCCATCTTTTCCTGTTGGGTGGATTCACCTGGCTGCGTGTTGGTGGCTGCAGATGTGCCCCTTTACCTGTGCAGTACAGGCCATCTGCACCAATCCTTCCCAAATCCTCTGTGGACACCACCAAAACCTGCAGCTGAGGGCTCAAACTCCCTAAAGCATCTTTCTAACATGAGCACCTATACTTGCAGTATTATAGCAGTGCAGTGGTGCTGCTTTAGCATGTGGGATCCTGGTGGGATTAATGGCTTGTGGAGGTGGCTGCATGCTCCTGGGTGACACTGGGATGGTTCTGGGAGTGTTTTTTATCCTGGGTTTGTGATTAGACCCCAGCAGAAAGGTTCTGTCCTGCACTCCCTGCCAGTGCCTCTGCTGCTCTGCCAAACCCTGAGTGGTGCCCCAGGCTGTGCTGGCAGCCCGCGACTTGTGCAAATGTGGCAGAGATGGGGATTTAGTTAAATGTCTCTCGTGGGATGACATGTACAGGCCTACAGCCGAGGGAAAACTTGGCTCTGGCTCAGGAGATGTCGAGGTATAAATGGGAACAGGGCCTGTCTCCTGCGTCAGCAGTTCCCTTTGCAGCACTCACCAAAATGCTCCAGCTCCCACTTTTGCCCATGGGAATCTGACGGAGATGGCGTCAGAGCGGGGCTGTTGGCACTGCTGTTATCCCTGATCCAGCTCAGGGCAGGGGGCAGAGCTGGTGGCAGTGCCCCTGAGAGCTGGTGGGACACGAGGGGATGGTGTCCTGTGCCAGCTCGTGGGTGGCGAGTGGCTGCCCCACGTCCATCCACATCACTGCTGTCAAACCAAACCATCGCTCGGGAAAGCTCCATTTTTGCATAAGAAGTTAATGCCGCCTCTTTGTCCTTCCTGTCAAAGACAACTTCCCTGAGGATGCTCCCTTTTCTCTCTGCAGGATGAAGAGAGCCCAGTTTGGACCCCATGACTGGCTGTCTCTCCCTGTGCCAGCTGGTTCCAGTTGGCTACTGGTGGATACCTTGGAACCAGAGACTGCTTACCAGTTCAGTGTCTTGGCTCAAAACAAGCTGGGCACCAGCTCCTTCAGTGAGGTGGTCACTGTGAACACTCTAGGTAGGTCCCCCTTGAGAGCAAGGGGAGGGCTGGGAGGGGATCTGGGAGGTCTGTGGGGAGAAGGGGCCCTTTGCTGGCTCCGTGTGTCCTGTCTGCTGGGGATGGAGATGGAGATGAACATCATCAGCAGTGGTTTCCAGCCGTGTAGGAGATAGTTTGTGAGGGGTCCTGGATGAAGCTTGCAGACTTTGCTGGATGCATGCGGCTCTGGAAAGCTTGTCCTGAGAGACAGCATGGGAGAGCTGTACTGTGCCAGTCACCTTTCAGATCTTCCTTAAGTTCAGCTGGGATCAGGAGATATTAATAGAGCACGAGATCACTTATTACAGCTCAGAGCCTCTGGGCTCTCAGGTAGAGGTGGGAGGAAGCAGGAAGGCCTGGAGTCATGGCCTCATTAGTCCAGCGCCTTTTGAAAATCCACTTTTCTATTTCTGTGATGAGAGACCAGACTCCCAAGACGTGCCCTAAACTCCTGGAATGTGGGAACAGCCACAGTGGTCCTGCTGCTGCTGCTGCTGCTGGGGACACGTGTGGAGGGGGATCTTCTGTGCTTGCCCTGCCCCATCTCAGAGGTGTCCCTGTCCCTTCTGCTCTGTCCCCAGCATTCCCTGTAACAACTCCAGAGCCTCTGGTGTTGGTTACCCCACCGAGGTGCCTAACAGCCAACCGGACACAGCAAGGCGTCCTCCTGTCGTGGCTCCCTCCCGCCAACCACAGCTTCCCCATCGACCGCTACATCATGGAATTCCGCGTGGCGGAGAAGTGGGAGATCCTGGATGACGGCATCCCGGGCTCTGAGAGCGAGTTCTTTGCCAAGGACTTGTCCCAGGTGAGCAGGGGCTGCCCACGCCACGCCCAGCCCATGATCTTTTGCAGCCTTCGTGGTTCTGTGATAATATTGCACCATCTGCTGCAGCTCCGGGGAAGTTTCAGAGTGGAAGTTTCCCTGTGCTCCATCAAGGAGCTGGGCAAGTGTTGGAAAAGAGAGAACATTTTAATAATTTTAGTTAATGGTGTTAAGTAACCATAGTCAATATACATAAAAATTATAGATTGTGTGTTACTCTTCAATTACTCCTAGCCAGCATTTGGCAAAGTTGTTATAAGCTGCTTTTGTAGGAACACAGCTTGAGAAAATGACTGAAACTTAAAGTTTTGATAAAGTCACTCCGATATGCTTCAATTAACAAAGCCTGGGAGAGAAGGATGTATTGTTGAGGTTGGAATGTAGGATTTGTGGGCCACAAGGACATTTTGCAGAAACCAGAAGCTAAAGAGACTCACAAAGTCTCAGTACACATTAGAAAGTCCCTGCAGGAGGAAAAAGATACTAAAAATATGCACTAATTAGCATAAGAAGCGAGAAATCAATAACCAATAGAGGATAGAATACTAACTAATGAAAGAGAATGGTGTAATTTAGAACCAATGAACAATAATTTTTGTTTGATAAAAATGTATAAATAGATGAAAAAGTTTTGTATCTGTGTCTGGGTGGAGGCCAGAATTTTACTGGCCATACACCCCCTGGGCAGGGATAAAAGGTTGACTTGCTGACATGAAAAAGGTGGTGTTAGAGGGTTTTATTTATCCTGGAGATGTTGAAGGCTCTGGTAAGACGAGACTGGAGGCTGTGTGGGTGCCCTGACAGGTGTGTTTGGTGTTCCAGGACACCTGGTACGAGTTCCGTGTGCTGGCGGTCATGCAGGACCTCATCAGCGAACCCAGCAACGTCGCTGGCGTGTCCAGTACAGGTGAGGGCTGGCTCCTCTTCTCCCCCCGGCCGTGGGGCTGGGCTGTGAGGGGTGTGTGGGGCTGTGAGGGGTGTGTGGGGCTGTGAGGGGTGTGCAGGGCTGTGATGGATGTGCAGGGCTGTGAGGGGTGTGCTGAACACCGCGCTGACCCCAGGCTGCCTCCCGGTGGGAGCAGGCGAGGACAAATCCCCGGAGCACCGCAGAGCCCAGCACGCCCCGGGCTCTGCGGCGAGCCTGGAGAACAAAGCTCGGAGCGGGCACTGGCGCAGCCTGGAAACGGGAATGGAAGGTGGAGAGAGGCAAACGTAGCACTGCAGTGCCGAGTCCACAGGGAGAAGAGCTTTGCGAGCGGGAGGCTGCAGCGTGCTGCAGTTGGTGCGTGTTCCCTGCACATGCAGCTCGCAGAATGCTCCTCCAGCCGAGGGGCAGGCGGACGAGGGTTGTGATGGCGCTGGGGAAGGCGAGGGCAGCAGCAAGGAAGGGATGGGGATGCGGCGAGCTCGGATTTTCTGGCTCTCGTGGAAAAGCCGGCTCGGCTGTGCTGCGATGCAGCGGTCTCTCTCTGCCCCCAAGTGGTGCCGTTGTGGTGAGGAGAGCTTGCTGCAGCCTCCCTGCTCGCTGCCCTTGCTCCTCACGCCCGGTTTTTCTGATGGGGTTTGGCAGGTGCCCGGCCCCAGGCAGCTGCTCTCCCAGGCTGAAAGCCCGGGATCCGTGGGGGAACACGCTGATGCTGGATATGGCACACGGGAAGAGCACTGAGGTGTGCAGGGTGCACATCTGCACGTGCCCACAGCTGAGGTCTACTGGGGCTTCACATGTGTTGCTGCATAGCAAAGGGATGTCATAAGGGTTTGGAGCTCAGTTCTCATTGGAACGCTGAAATGAAGCACTGACAAAGGGGTTGAAATACCTTGTGCTACTGCAGCACGTTATTCAGCCAGGAGGTGACTGCAGGTTTGCTGCAGTTGTGTGTGTTTAGACATAAATTTGTATTTGCTCAGTGTGGAGGCTGCTTCCCTGGGTGGCCACCAGCTAACACAGAAAGGTTTATCAGGTTGCTTTGGGCAATCTGGTCTAGTTGAAGATGTCTCTGCATATTACAGGGGTGTTAGACTAGTCTTAAACAGCCCTTTCCCACCCAAACTATCTCATGATTCTGTGATCTGGTGTGAGATCACCAAACCCTTGGCTCTGAAGCAGCGCTGATTGCTCTCCCAGGGTGGGCTGGCTTGGAAGCAGGGTCTTTACAGAGATTATCATTCCTGGAGACTATCACTGCCTCCACACTGCGGCAGCTCCCCGGGGAAGGCAGCAGGTGTAACGCTGAGTTGTGCTTTCCCCCCAGACGTTTTCCCTCAGCCTGACCTGACGGACGAGGGCCTAGCCCGCCCGGTGCTGGCTGGCATCGTTGCCACCATCTGCTTCCTGGCTGCTGCCATCCTCTTCAGCACACTCGCCGCCTGCTTCGTCAACAAGCAACGCAAACGCAAGCTCAAGCGCAAGAAAGGTGAGTCCCCTCCCGGTGTGCCTCCTCCCTCCTTCCTGTCTCCTCCTCGTTTCTGCCCCCTGGTCTGTGTTGTGGTCGTAACCTTCTTCCCTGTCTGTCTCTTCTTCGTCCGCGCGCGTCCTCAGGTGAAGCCCTGACTTCCTCCCTCGGCTGTGCCTGAAAGCGCCCGTGGTCGGGAGCGGGAGAGGCAGGGTGGGTGAAGAGGCGCCAGAGAAACTAGCCTGGGAATTCCGAGGGAGCTCTCCCGCGTGGTGATAACTCCTAGAGCCGGGGATTTAGGGCTGGGCTGTCCTCAGGGGGCGGACGGGGGGCACCGCTCACCTCCTCCAGGTCCCCCTGCAGCTCCCAGCCTGTAGCAGGCAGTGCTGGGCTAGAGAAGACCCCAAAGGAGACCCTGCTGCTCTGCTTCCCAAAAGCTGGGACTGCAGGCTCCATGCAGGAGCAGCTGGTAGGGAAAAGGGTGGCTGGGCAGCTGGAGAGGGCAGGGAAGCGGCTCCGTCTCCTCCAGCCTGCGGGGCTGCGGCAGCAGGACGGGCAGGACCCTGTGACGGGAGCTGTTTGTTGTCAGCAACCATTAAAGCACTGGAGCAATGAAACCTTGGCCTCTTGTTGAGTGTCTTTTGTTGTCTTGATGTTGAGTCTGTCTTGTCTCTGTGGTGTTGCGCCTCCTCAGCGTTCTCTCTTCTTTCCCCTTTTTATTCTCTTCCAGACCCTCCTCTCTCGATAACCCACTGCAGGAAGAGTTTGGAGTCCCCGTAAGTATCTGTCTTAGTTGCAGCACCAGGCTGTGGGGTCTTCAAGGTGCCTCCCTCCTACAGTCATTGCAAAGCTCAAAAGGGAAGATCTCATCCTTTTTTGGTTGCTCCTGATGAGTTGTGTTTGGGTGTTCCCTGAACTTTTGGGAACACAGCAGTTCACAAGAGACAAATGGGCTTTGGAGCAAAAAGCAGCAGGGACAAATGCAGCAAACTGAGCTAAGAGATGACCCTGCCTGGATCTGTGAACATTTTCCGAAGCTGGAGTTGGCTGATGGAAGTGAATACCACACCAGTTGGAAGGGGCTCCTTAGGACAAGGACTAGCCCGCTGCATATGGAGTCCTTCCTGCCAGCTCGGTGTAGTTTATGAGTCATTCTCTGTTGGCTCTTTTTTTCCCTGGGAAATCCATCTTTTCTCATGAGGAGTGCCCTGCTGAAGCCTCTTTGCACATGTGCCCAAAGGTGGTGGATCGTGGTGCTGCAGAAACCACAGCTCATTGCAGAGCCCATCAAAAGCATGTGTAGCTGCAAATCAGCAGGAGCATCTTCCCGGTGGGAGTGCAAGAGCCTGGGATGTGGACACCTCATTATTTGGCTCCTCGCCTGCTGCAAAATGTGCCAGTGCTGGTGGATCTGAATCTTACTTGTTTTCAGTTCACTGCACTGAAATAACCTGCACTGTCTCTGTTGGATCTGCTGTCTTTTGCCTCTCAATCCTGCTTGTCCAAGGCTTTCTGGATAGGGATGAGGGAACAATCTTGGTGCTCTCTGCCTTTTGAGGTGCTCAGCCTAAAGTCTGAGTGTTGAGAATGGGAGGAAGAATTGGTCTGAAATGATCCATCAGCATCTCCAAGTGAGATGCTGAGTTCTGTGGAAGGGAACATTTGCCTGATGTCCCTCTTCTCAGGGCCTTTCCTGGGCATGGATAGCTCAGGTGGACATAAAAAACATCAGAAGGAGTTGGAAGCGAGCTCTGGATGTGTCTTTTTCCCTGTGGGGCTGTGGAACTTGTGGCAAGGTGTTGGTGGAGCTTGTTGCTAGGTGTTGGGGTGTTGATGGAGTTTATTGCAAGGTGTTGGTGTGAGCTTTCTGTCCCAAGTGTTCCAAGCTGCCCTCGCAAGGAGCAGGGATGTTGTGCACTGCTGCTGGCAAGACTCTGCCATCCCGGTTAGCCCCTGCCACTTTCTCCCAGAGGTTCCTCTTTTGAGAGCTGGTAGCACTTTGTTTTCCGGATCCCGAGTGGTTCTTCTGGGCGAGAATGCCTCCTTTCAGCTCTGGGTGACCGTCCCCTCTCGGTTTTTCTCCCCTGTGGTCCAGGTTGTCTTCCGGCAAGGTGAGTCCCGAGAGCATCCGCACACTCCGTCCCCCCTCGGAGTCCTCTGACGACCAGGGCCCGCAGGCCAAGCGGATGCTGAGCCCCACCAAGGAGAAGGAGCTCTCCCTTTACAAGAAGACCAAACGAGCCATCAGCAGCAAGAAGTACAGCGTCTCCAAGGCGGAGGCCGAAGCCGAGGCCACCACCCCGATCGAGCTCATCAGCCGCGGGCCGGACGGGCGCTTCGTCATGGACCCGGCGGAGATGGAGCCCTCGCTGAAGACGCGGCGGATCGAGGGCTTCCCCTTCGTGGAGGAGACGGACATGTACCCCGAGTTCAGGCAGTCGGACGAGGAGAACGACGACCCCGTCGTCCCCGCCTCCGTGACCGCCCTGAAAGCCCAGCTCACCCCTCTCTCCTCCAGCCAGGAGTCCTACCTTCAGCCACCAGCATACAGCCCCCGGTTCCACCGGGCGCTGGAGGGTCCCGGCACCCTGCAGGCCACCGGCCAGGCCCGCCCGCCGGCCCCCCGGGCTTTCCACCACCAGTTTTACGGTTACCTCAGCAGCAGCAGCCCCGGGGAGGTGGACCCGCCGCCCTTCTACATGCCAGAAGTCAGCCCGCTGAGCTCAGTCATGTCCTCCCCACCGCTGCCCCCCGAGGGGCCCTTCGGACACCCCACCATCCCCGAGGAGAACGGGGAGAACGCCTCCAACAGCACGCTGCCCCTGGCCCAGACCCCCACGGGGGGCCGGTCCCCCGAGCCCTGGGGCAGGGCCGAGTTCCCCTTCGGCAGCCTGGAGCTGGCCCCTGCGCCGTTCCCCCACCAGCTCCAGCCCTGCGAGGCGGCCGAGGGCTCCCAGCCCACGGGCTGCCTTCCTCGGGGGCCGCCCCCCTCATCCCTCCAGGTGGTCCCCGCATCCTACTCGGGCATCCTGCCCCTGGAGGCACCAAAGAGCTGGACCGGCAAGTCACCGGGCAGGGGTCAGTCCTCCGTGCCCACTACCACCAAGTGGCAGGACAAACCTATGCAACCCATGGGATGTCAAGGGCAGCTAAGACATACCAGCCAAGGTATGGGCATACCCGTGTTGCCTTACCACGAACCGTCCGAGCCCGTCGGCCCCAGCGGCACAAGCACATTCAGCCTGGACACCAGGTGGTACGAGCCCCAACCCCGACCTCGGCCCAGCCCTCGGCAGGTCAGGAGGGCTGAGCCCAGTTTACATCAGGTGGTGCTACAACCTTCAAGGCTTTCTCCTCTGACCCAAAGTCCCCTGAGCTCCCGCAACAGCTCCCCGGAGCTGACTGCCCGCGCCCGGCCCCGCCCAGGGCTCATCCAGCAGGCGGAGGTGTCGGAGATCACGCTGCAGCCGCCCGCGGCCGTCAGCTTCTCCCGCAAATCCACGCCGTCCTCCACGGGATCTCCGGCGCCCAGCAGCCGCGGGGACAGCCCCAGCTTCCGACCGACCACCGCCTTCACCCCCGTGGGCACCGGCTTCTCCAACTCCCAGGGCTCCTCCCTGCCCGTGGACACCATGGATGTTTTCGGAGACATCCCTTCTCCAAGGAGGGCTGGCGAGGAGATTCTCCAACCGGAGCCGACATCCACCACCACGGTAGCCGCCACAGGGTAAGTGTGTGAGCCCGTGGTGACGCCCCCCTGCCCCTTCCTGGCTTCCCCCACCCTGCCTTACCCACTCCCTCTGACTCCCTCCCTGCCATCACCATCCCCACTGGTAGGGTCTCTCTGGGCACGCTGCAGCATCCCTTTTGGAGACGGCGTCCCGCGGGCTTTGCTAGGCAGAGGCTGGTGCCACGGGCACGGGTTGCATGGCCGCCGCCCGAGAGCGCTGGGTTTTAGGCAGGCGACCTTCCCGGTCCCTTGGGAATCTGGGAGCGCCGTGACTCGGGCTACGGGCCATCTACCAGGTGCACAAAGACCTGGCTCGCTTAGGTAAGTGTCCTGGTGTCACTGGAGGTTGTTTCCTCTTCTAGCTGCTGGCTCTTGGCTTTCTTCGAACGTTAGGGCCGCCGCCGCCGCGCCTCTGTCTTCCTCCTCTTCCTTCCCGCGGAGTCTAGAGAGCTTTAATGCATGACAGAAACAGCTATCACGGTCACCGCCCCACCTGCAAAAGGGATGCTGCAGCCCCAGGACGCGGGCAGGGAGAGATCAAGGACTTAGCCACACCAGCAGCATGTCAGGAGAGGAGGAAAAATAAAAATAAACTAAGCCCAGCGGAGATCGGGAGGCTGCCGGCACGCTCAGATCCTGCCCTAAAGAGGGATGTGGCTGCACTAGACAGTAGCGGCTGGTTTTCCAGGTACCAGGGTTGCTCCAGGCAAAAGCGTCTCTCTCTCTCTCTCTCTCTCTCCTCCTTTCTACTTCTCCTCTTTCCTTCCGTCTTTCACAGCACCTTAGACCCCGTAGCCGTGCTTTCGTCCCATCCTTTCGTCTCGCTTCATTCTGGCTTCTTGTCTGGTGGGGTCGAGCCCCCTCCTCCGGCTTGTGGCAGAGAGCAGTCGGGGGCCGGGGCTGCCGGCCCCGCGGAGCCGGCGCGGTCGGAGGCGTTCGGAGGAGAGGCTGTGTTCTGGGGAGGGGGGAGGCAGCGTTTCACCCCGCAGCGCCCTCCGCATTTCACTCCCGCCCTCTGGTACCTGGAAGCGCTATGGCCTTAGCAAATCCATCCGGCACTGAACGGAAGGAAGGAGGGCTCAGGGGAGAGAGGATGGGGAGGGAGAGCAGCTGGACGAGCCTGAAATGACTTCTGTGTGCCTCTGGAAAACCCAGCTACGGAGCGATGCAGTCAGGGATGTAGCCACAGGTCCATGTCTCTAGCAGGGCATGCCAAGGAGAGCCAGCTCCAGGACAGAGCCGTGTTAGAGCAGCACTGTTGTCCGTGCTTTTATGCAGTGTATCCATTCGCTTTGTTGATTATCGTTTTTGTTTCTTCTTTTCCTTTCTCTTCTGTTTCTTTCCCCCTTTCTTCTCCAGCCTCGTTTCGTTTGTGTTTGAGTTTGGTTTCTTTCCCTCCTTTTTCCTTTGGAGTTGTTGACGTGCTGATGTGTTGCGGAGCTCGGCTCCTTGCGGGTGTTGATAACTGCTTTGTTTTTGATTAATCTCAGCTATCTGGGCAGTGTTGTCGAGACAAGCTTCTCCTCAGCTCAATAGGTAAGGGTGATCCATGTCCGAAAGGATGGTGTGGGTGCTGTGGAGGGTGGCCGGGAGCGGGGCATGACAGGGGACACGGAAGGGGCTTTTCCAATACCATCTCTTCCTTTAAAGGGGAATAAGGATTGTGAAAACACTAGGAAACACCTCTGGACGCACAGTCTCTGTGGCTTTTGGGTTTCCTCTCCCAGCAGCACACGCTGCTCCCCTGCCTTCGGGGCTGGGGTTTGGGATGAGCCGAGCTGCTGTCTCCCTGGGCCACCCTTCCTTTCTTGGGGGATGGTGACACACATGGCACTTTTGGCCCTGGCAAGGTGCTCGAGGGTTGTGTGGTGTTAGGGAGGTGTGTGTTGACATGGGGTTTTCCCAGATGATCCAAACCAGGAGGAGCCCACAGCTGCCCTTTGAAGCCAGGAAAAACAGCCACCTCTGGAGCTATCAGCTGCAGACAGCCTGCTCAGGGTGGGCTCCAAAAATCAGTCTCCAGCTGCAATCCAGCACATGGAGAATTTTGTTTCCAGCAGTATCTGGATCTGTTTTCTTTTTCCCGAGTCTCCTCAGTCACAGAAAATGGGACAAGTCTTTCTCCCAAGATGGATTGTATGCTTGGCAGCAGCAGAACTATGGTCTCAGGCTGCCAGAAAGGTGTTCTTTCCTTCCTATCACAAGTGTAGTCATGGGAAAATCCCTCCATCCCTGAAATTCTTCTTGGAGGAATGTTTGACTTCTTGTGACCCAGCTGTAGTTAAACAGCCCTAAGCAGATCTTGAAAGTCTCTTCCAAGAAAATTCCTCCTGGGCTGCCTTCATGGGGCCGATTTCCTAAACAGCCATGGGCACTTCTGGAACTGGGATGGAATAATCTGGAGATGGTTTTCAGACCTTAGAAGCAGAAGAATATCACTAAAATTGCCAAATCCAGATGGGGTAATAGTAATTTTTTACCCAGAGGATTGGCAGCACTGACCTGTTTGGCCATCAGCCAGGCTGCTTGTGAAAGCAGAGATGGGATTGTAGATGGGCCTCGTTCTAAGGGCCTGGCCATACCCAAACTTCCTTAGGACAGGTCTTACGAAAGGTTAAGCTCTGCTGCCTTGGTTGGGAAGAGGCAAGGTCCTGGCTGATTCTCTCCAACAGCCTGAGGAGCTTTGTTGGGCTGAGAAAGAGCCTCATGAGAGGGAGGTGGGATGACTAGAGAAATCAGGGAGATGTTTGCAGGTGAGGGGAATTCCTCCAGCTGACCTGGAGGATTGTCCAGGGGTGGGGAGAGCAGGATTGGTGAGGAGGGGGTGTTGGATGTGTGTGCTCCATGGAGGAGCCATCCTTTTGGCATGACAAAACCCATCCAAATCTCTTGAGCACTTGGCTTCCTTCTCCTTCTGTTTTTCATTGCTGATCTCAGAGCAGGGCATCCCGTGAGGAGCAAATCTGGCACCAAGCCTTGGTGAGGTCTGGGCTGTGCCAGGCTTTTTGGGAAATGGGGAAGCTCTCAGAGAGGATGTGGCTGTTTGTTCTTGCTCTGTGGCACTTCTCTGCTCTGGCAGCATTAGGGACACGAGCAGACACGGCTTTAGCACAGCAGAGATGAGTCTAGGCTCGTGTCTGAGTTTGGTGTGGCTCTTGCCCAGATCCTGGCTGGCTCCAGTGCTGGCTGCCGTGGGCTGATGGATTTTGAGGAGCAGGGTCATGCTGCCCAGCAGGATGGGAGCAGCCATGTGTCCTACTCCAGGATGCTGCTGGGAACTGCAGTCACAGAAGCAACCCCAGGGTCATTATCCCCAAAAATGGGAAACCAGAAGAATAAATCTCACTTCAATAAGCGAGGAATCCCGTAGAGAGCCCAGCCAAGTAATTTCTTGATGATTGGGGGTCATAAAATTGTCAGTGCATGCGGTGCACAGGGATTTTATACCAGACCAGCCAGATTTCTCTATTGCAGCATTAAAAGCTGAGAGAAGGACAAACAGCATGTGAGCTCTGTGCTGGGGCATGGTGGCTTTTGCCAGGTGAAGCTCAGGCAGTTTTTATGGATGGGCAGGGATAAATGATGCCGTTACTGAGCCAGCACGAGGAGTTCTCCCATCTTCTTCTCTTAGGATGCAGCGCGCATCTCGGAACAGGGAAAAGGGGGCTGTCGTCTCCCTGCAGAGGGAAACCCAAAAACCACAGACAAGGCACCAAGCTCCCCTGCCCCTCGGCATGGCAGCCTGCCCTGGGTGGCCTCCCCAGGCCCCCCCTGCCAGGGCAGCCCTGCCAGTGCTGGGAGCTGGGGGGCTTGGCCGTGGCGTAGCGTTGAGTGGCGAAGGGACGTCGGCGCCAGGCATGCGGGGAGGAGCAGCAGCCCTCGCTCCCCACTTGAAAGAAAACAGGTTCCCCTTTAAAGACTGTCCATGTGCTGATCCTCTGCATGTGTTCCATGCCTCCTTCCGCTTGGAGAAGTTGTGAGTCCGCTTGTCTGAGTGCGTTTTCCTTTTCTTTCTTAATTATTCTTATTATTCTTCTTATTATTTTATTTTTCTTTTCAGTCTCTTTAATTTCCTTATATATTTTCTCACTCCTGTTTTTCATTTATCTTCCTCTCTCCCCTCCCTTTCCCCGTGACTGTATCCCCCTCTTCCTGTCCAGCCCGGCCCCGTCTCCCTCGCCTCCTCTCCTCTCCGTCAGCATGGTGGTGCAGTCCGTTGTGTAGATGAGTTGTGGTGTCTGCAGACCTGTAGAAGGGCACCCCTTCTCTGGTGTGCTCCCCGCTGTGACCGGCCCCTTCCTCCCTCCCTCCCGGCCGTGCCTTGGCAGCAGCAGCAGCCCTGGCCTGGGGCTGTCACCGCGGTGTTTCTCTGGCACCTCTTGTGATGAAGGATCCCAAGCGTTCCGGGATGGAGGCAGCAGCCAGCACTGCCTCAGAGCAGAGTGGGAATTCTGACTTGCAGGAGCCTCGTGTAGGAGGATGGAGCTCTTCGTGTGAGGAGGATGAAGGGTTGAAGGACACAGTGGGCTTCTTTCAAGTGGATGCTCTGCTTTATCCAAGTGGATGCTCTAACATGCCCAAGCTGTTCCTGGATGTCAATGTCTTGGCTCAAGGAGAGGAGGAGACAGGGAGGGTGTGTTGAGACCTCTACGAGGTTAAATATACATAAATATATGTATGGTATCCTTGAATCTCTTGGACCCTTCCTTTATATGGGTTCCCCTCCTGAGTGGAAAGAGGCCAGTGGATCTTCTTTCAGGAGTCTTCTCCCTTTTATCTTTGCTTTGTACATGGAAGGACATTTGAAGAAGAGCAGCTGAGATGTGCGTTGGACTGGATATTTCTTCTCTACTTCCTTTTCCTGTCCTGGGACTCTTGAAGGTCCTTCAGTTCCTTTGTGGCCTCTCCAATACTTCCCAGTCCATGCAGTCCAGACACTTGCTTATGCAGAAGAGTTTCCCTTTGAAGACTCGAGGAAAATTGCTTCTCCAGGAATTGGTGGTGCCTCACAGAAGGTTGGTGCCAGGAGTTCACGTGGGCTTCTCAAAGCTCCTTTGTTTAGCTCTAGGCTGAAGTTTCTAGAAGAATTTTGCCTGCCTCCCTGAACATCTCATCTGTTGGAATTCAAGATCTCCTTCATGCGTGGGCAGCTGCCCAAAATGTGAACTCTCGGGGCAGGAAGAGGCTTTTGGCTGAGCTTAAAATGAAAATTAATTTGGAAGAATCGGCGCCCTTTGAAGAGAAAAAGGGTGGGTAGAGCAGATAAAATTTGGCTGCTGAGTAGCATCGTTTTGTCCTCTGTATCTCTTCCTTGCCAGAGGTCAGACAGTATTTATGGTGACACATGGGTTCAGTGCACTCACTGTTTATGTTTGTGTGTATAAATACGAGTTCAATTACGGAGAACTAGTGGAAATAAGCTTCAGGCAATTTCCTCATAATCCCTCATGTAAATCTGTTTAATTTTGTCAGCATGCCACAACAGCTTCTTCGTAGAAAGAAAAAAGAGTGGAAAGAGCAAGAGACTTTTACAGGCTGAGCTTTAATAATAGTGGCAAAGCTGTCTGGGTGGTGGAAAGGGGAGCTAGAAAGAAGGTGCTGGTGGGCAGGATGGTGGCAGGATCACCAAGGTGATGTCCAGAGCTTGGCACACGTGAGCTGCGTGGGCGATGGAGCTGGAGCAGCTGAAGCCACCTGCAGGAATGTGACTCCTGTGCACCCCACAGAATGGTGGCTGTAAGTGGGCAAAGCCTGTCATTGGCCATTCAAGCAGGAATTGCTGCAGGAATGCCATGCTGTGACCTGTGGGTCACCGTGGCACAGCTGGCATGTGTGTGGCTGGCTGTGTTGGTTCAGCTCAGAGGATGTGGCTGCTGCTGGCAGCACCTCTCACAAGAGGCTGCTTGCACTTGGGAAGGTGTTTGAGCTCTGCAAATGTAAACGTCATCTTCCTGACGAGGAAAAGCTTGGATCCAGCCAGCGGGACTCCCGGCATGTCTAATGAGCTGCTTCATCTTTGGCTGATGTGATGCTCTGCTGGGAGCTGGAACAGAGGCTCTCCAGGAGCTCTCTGCACCTTGACGTCTCTGTTGCGTTGGAAAACATGAAAAGGAGCTTTTCTGTGCCCAGTGTTTGGGTTTCTGTTGCGTCTGCTGCGCCTCAGCTGCTTCTTCACCTCACGCTGCACTTCCCTGGGTGCTCTCCAGTGCTGCTGGCAGAACTGAGAAGCTTTGCAATCACACTCATCTTCAAAAAAAACACCCCAAAACCCTTCTGCTCCCCAAGGGGAAAAATCTCCTGGGAGCTCCAGCTGAAATTTTAACACTCTGGAGACGCTTGGGATGTTGGATGGGAAGCGCTGCTGTCACAGTGTGCTCTGCAGTGGTGGCACACGTGGGGGAAAGCCTGCAGGGTATCTTCAGTGCCAGCCAGGCTCTGCCTGGACCCCAGGGGAGATGAGGAGCTCCAAACTCTCTGTGGGTGGGTGTATTCTGGTATCTCAGCCCAGGAGTGTGATGTCTGTGCTCCAGCCCATGTCCTCACACTTCCCTGCTGCTCCTGCCAGCAGCCACGGTGTTTTTGCAATGCTGGATGGGGCATACCTTGCTGACAAACAGGAGGACATCATCCTCAGTGGTTCTGTGCCCAGGCAGGAGTCTGAAGGCACTGATGTTGCCTCTTGCAGCCAGCTGAGGTGGCTCCTCCTGCCCTCCTGCTGCCCGTGGCTTGGGCAGTTTGCCAGTCCCTGCCCCGGTCACGGATGGATGCAGGAGCTGCCATCAGCACTGTCCTCTGTGTGGCTCCTGTGACAAGGTTTGGTTGCTGACCTCTGGCGACCAAGTTGTGAGAGCAGAAGAGAGTCTCCTCCTCCTCTGAGGGGTGCTGGCAGGCTGGCTTAAATCTCCTTTCCTCATTGGAACCTGGCTTAAAGTGTTGGCTTTATCGCAGTGAACGTGCTTTGTGGAGGCTTCCTGTCTTCTCTGAACACATTGTCTGCAAATGGCTTGGGTTTATCCCAGATGGCCTCAGACTTCTTCTGTGGCATTAGGAGTTGGTGACTCTTGGAGGGCCGTGGAAGTAAAATGGAGAGGGGGAAGGAGATGGGAAAGCAGCAAGAAGGGGGGATGCTGTGATGTGTTATAGATAAAAGCTGGACTGCTCGCTCTCCTAAGGAAAAGGTTTTCCTCTAATGCTCTGCTCTCTACAGCAGTCATGCTTTCCAGGCCTTGGATGGGAAAAACAGGTACAGTGAAGGAAATAAAACAAAAAATCTCTTTGCAAAGGGGACGATACTGCACCTTGAGCTGGTTCCTGTAGAAGAGTTCCTCAGGGGGTACAGCTGATAAACTATCCCTTGCACTTGCTGGCTCTCCTGCAGGAAGCACCCCTTTGCAAATGCCCTCCTTGTCCTTGCAATAAAACCTTGTCAGTGTTTCCATTTCCAGCTCCCAGCCTCTTGCTGTTCCAGGAGCAGATGCTCCTGTGGTGTCGCGTTTCTGTTGTCGCTTCTCACAGGGACCTGGGAACGAGGTGCCTGTCCCAGCTCTGTTGGTGTGTGCCCTTGGTGTCCCTGTCTGTCGTGTGGCCCCTGGTTTTTTGGCTATGGGAGCAGGGCCAGCAGGATCCTGCCTCCCTGCTGTTTGTGGCGCCGGTGTTGTCCGCCCCGGGTGGCTCGTGATGCCCGTCTCGATGCTGCCGTGCCGCTTCTGCCTATCTCTTTCTCTTCTCTCTCCATCCCAAGGGGTTTCCTACCACTTCCCAGAAATGCCTTATCGGACATAGGATCTGCCCCGTCCTGTTTTGTTTAGCAGTGTTGGCATGGCAGGCAGGTGAGCTGGGGGTGCCCATGCTGGACGTGGCCGGTGGCATCGGCCAGGTCACGGTGCCGCTGGAAAACCTGGAGGAGACGTAGGGGGACAGCGGGGCCGCCTCACTTCCTCCATCCTGCGCTCTGGCACGCCTGGCTGGCCCTGCTCCCTCAGCCCCGGGTTTCTCACCTCTTCCTTTTCCACGGCAGAGCCAGCTGGGATCGGCCGATCCCCCTCCGGGGACGTCCAGAGGCCCGAGCGTGGCCGGGAGCCGCTGATGGCGCGTGTCTGCTTTTCCTTCCTAGAAAACGTCCATCTCCGCCCGGGGACGCTGCTGCACCTGAGAGGCTCGAAGCTCTGAAATACCAGCGGATAAAGAAGCCCAAAAAGTCATCCAAGGGCTCTTCGAAATCCAGAAAACAACCCAGTGAGTGCGAGGACCTCGCGGTCCCTAAGAGCGTTCCCTGTGTCCTGCTGTGAGCAGAGTTCAGGCAGATCCCTGCCGGTTCCAGTGCTGGGGGTCTCCAAGCCCATTCCTGGATGCTGCCCTTGTTCCCTGCCTCCCACAGGGATCTCTCCCCGGGCTGCTTGCCTGCAGGTTGTCCCTCCTTTGCTCCTCCAAACCGAGTCCTTTCCTCGCATCTCCCATATTTAGTAATTTGTTTGGATTTTGAGTGTTAATTTCATTTTCCCCGCTGCCCAGCATTCTCCCTTCTTGCTGCGCTGCGGGTTGAGGGCCAGGCTTGCTGTCACCTCCCTTTTCCAGCAAGCAAAGCGCTCTGCTCTGCCTGCTGCTGGCTCCAGTCCCATCTGCCTTCTCTCCCCCCTTCCCAGACGGCTCTGCCTCCCAGGTTCAGCACCCTCCCAGCTCTCAGGTACTGTCGCCTGACGAAGCTGTCTGCCTCCGCAAGAAGAAGAGACACCCTCGTCAGGACCCCTTCGCCCGGCTCTCAGCGCTGAAGGACGACCTCTGCCACCGGCAGCTCCCTGAAGACCAGACAGCCATTCTCAACAGCGTGGACCACGATGACACCAGCGGACATGCCACCCTGCTCTAGCCTGGCGCCGGGCCCTGGAGGTTGAACAGGAGCAGTGGAGGGAGCTGGTGTCACACCACGGGGGGATGGAGGTGATGGGAAGGAGGGGGGACACCCCTGCGCTGTCACCTCACTGAGGGGTTCGGCGGGGATGAGCTGGGGGGGCCCGGGGGATGCTTTGGGGAGGATGCTTTGGGCTGGGTGTTCCTCAAATCCACTTCTCCCCCACCCCAAACAGTTTGGGTGGGGTGGGAAGGGAGGGGCGTTGCACCTCGGTTTTGGAAAAGATCTCTAGGCTTCAAAGGCATGGATGGAGCTTTTGACATCTGTGTCCGCAGCGCGTGTTTAGGGGGAAAGTGTGGGATTGAGCAGCTGGCCCTCAATCGCCGGAAGAAATTGAATGACAAAGGGTGTAATTAAGTGACAAGAACCTAACAACCCAGGCAGGAACATGGTAATCCCATGAATCTGATTATGATAAACATGACCAAATATTCCCAGGAAAGCTGTAATTGTGAAAATCTCCCTGCCTCCCCCTTCCCAGCCTCCTTTGACGTGAAGGTAACAGCAGCAAAACCATCCGTGACATCTTTCCTTACCTATCTCTGAAAGGGGAAAGCCAGAAAGACCCCGAGCCTTCGAATCAATGTGAGATGTGAGAAATCACCATTTGTCTGCGTGCAAACGCACCCGAGCCTCGGTGTAACGTGCGCTCGGTGCCGCGCGAGCGCGCAGGTACGGGGCCAGTGTGATCTGAGGGTGCTTCCCCCTCCAGGTGCGGCGTGTGCCAGCTTTGATGAGGGTGGGTTTGATGAATTCTGCCCGACGCTCTGTGCATCTCAGGCAAATGTTCTTCCGTGCCGCGGGGCGATGTGATTTCTCACTGTGTGATTGTTTCATCTCTGCCGGTGACCGCGGAGCGGGGAGACGCAGGCGCGCGAGCGAGCGGGGCTTGGCTGCTTGGCCCCCAGAGCCTCCGTCGGCAGGTGCTGAGCCCCGGAGAGAGCATCTGGAAGTGCCCAGCTCTGCGGATGGACGTGGATGGCTCCGTGCAAAGCTAAGCCCAGCGTTTTGCGCCAGCTTAAAATACGTTGCTGCTGGTTTCACCTGTTTCCCCTTTTCCCTCCCGCTCCAGCCCGGATGTGTCGGCTGTGACACCCGCCGGGGTTGTGTCCCTCCCTTTACTCCCTGTTCCCCTCTGTAATGCTGTTCTAACTCTTCACCAGAATGTATTTCCTCTTCAGAATAGGGTAGGTTTGGTGGCTGGTGGTTTTCTGGATTGCATAGGCCTTTTTTTTGGTTTGTTTTTAGCAGGCAAGGTGTAACCCGAGAACAGCCGGGCTCACTCTCCTGCTCTGCCTCCACTCTCTGACTGCGTGGCCTTGGGCAAGTCACTTGACCTCTCTGTGCCTCAGTTCTCCCATCTGTAAAATGGGGATAAGTCATATTTGAGCACTTTGGACAAGCACTTGGTGGCCTACACACTGCAAGTGCTATGTAAATGCTTAGTGCTAATACCAAGCAATCCCTACCTTTAAAATATTTAGAGTTGGTTCTTTTGTTTTTTAGTTTGAAGTGGTAAAATCAACCACTGCATCCAGGTTTGCACAGTTCTTCCTCTGCGGTAAAGTGCTAAACCCTCCAGCCTGCCTGGGAATAAAACACCAAGTGTTTCATGTAGATATTCTTGCTTTGAGTGGATTCAGGCTGTAGAAAAAGTGTCAGGAGAGCTGGAGAGCCTGCAGGCATGTTTTCAGCCCCAGGCTCTCTATTTGCAAATGAAACTTTTGTTTATTCCCAGGTAGAATTGCCAAGAGATTCTCTGCAATCTCGCCTTTAATTCTGCTTTGCCTTGGTTTTTGCTCTTGCTGCTGGTTGAACCTCCAAGGGCTGAGATGTTTGGAGAAAGACACGAGCTCTCGGTTGTGATCCAGCTCTCTGACCACGCCACGCTTTTAGGTCGGAGCCTGTTGATTGCTCTGCCTCAGTATACCTGGTTTTGGAGGTTGTGCTTCCTCTCCCAGCAGGATGCTCGGGAACCTGCGACCACCAAAAGCAGAGCACCGTGTCTTTTCCAATCTCCAGGCCCTAAGTAAGGTTTGAACCACTGGACAATGAATCCTCTAAATCGATAACCAGATATTTCTGAGCTTTAACAACTTTGTGTAGGTGGTCTCAAACCATCAGCAGGTTTGTCTCGGGAAGGAGGGAGGGTCTGGCAGAACAGGCCCTCTCTTTCCAGCCTGCACCAGGGCTTTTTATTGACGTGACGAGTGACCTGACGTAAGAACCTCAACTCTCAGAGTGAGAACTCAACCTTGCTAACAGTATGACTGCAAATTTCTTTTCTTTGGGTGTGTTTTTAGGGTTTTTCCCTAGAACCTGCTCGGATCTGAATTGATTTAATGCCGTTCTCCCGCTCGGCAGCGGGGAAAACTCTGCCTGGTTTGGCCAACTTCAGCTCGCCGGTCACTCCAGCCGGGCTGCTCCTGACGGACAAGTGACCCTCGGGGCCGGGGGAGGCGTGGAGGCTCTGTGCTGCCTGTGCCGTGGCCAACTTGCTCTTCCTTTTGCTCTCATTGCCTCAGCCTCTCGAACAGAGGGTTGCTTTTCCATTTGAGCGCTTTCCAAACGATTTACGACACCCGTTCGGATGGGCCAGGCGCTGTCTTCAGGCTCTTGAGGTCGCTGCCTCAGGACTATGCCCCATCCCATCTTAAGGAGCTCTAGAGGACTTGGAGTGCAGGGCAGGTTGACAGAGCACGCTGGCTTGCTGGGTCAGTCTTTTGAGAGTTGTTTTCCTTTTGCAGGTGTTTTGAGCCACTGGGCTTTTCATGGTCTTCGACCTTTAGAGGCTGGAGCTGCAGCCCTCTCTCTTTCAGCCGTGCACCTGCCACGCTGCTGGAGTGGGAAATCCCGCCCGGGCGCCTCGTGGAAGCAGCTCCTCCCTAAAACCATCCTTAACTCCTTTCTCTGCTAGACCGAGTTACCTTCCGATAGACTCGGCCGTGCTTTGGCTGACTGGCTCGCCTCTTGCTTTGGCAACCTCCTCGCTTCTCCCAGCCCTTTGGTTTCCATGCCCTTCAGGGTTGCTCCTCTCTCCTTCCATGGACCTGGAAACATCGAAGCCGTGTCAGACGATGCCCAACACTTCCCCCATTTCACCCCCGTTTGAACTCCGTGTCGCTTTGGTGGTTTGCAAACACAGCTGCTGTTGCTGCTGCTGCTGCTGCTTCTTCATTTCTATTTTTTTTTTCCTTTCATGCTGCAAAATATATCTTGATTTTTTATCTTCCTGGGCCAAACTCTCTTATTTTCTAAGCTGGTCTGAGGTAGACAGCTCTTTCTGTATCAGTAACTGGACGATTCCTCCTTGCACATTGCAAATGTGATGTTCCATTAGGTCCCTTGGCAAATCCTGGCCCACGGTGAAAAAACGACTGAATCACAAGGATTTTTGTCCCTGGGCTCTGCTGAGGTGTCAGTGCAGGGGTGCCTGCCCACTTTTGGGGGGTCCTTGCTGGTGGCCATGGTGGGGATGCTCCAGCACCGGTTTCATGCCGCCGTGGGGGTTGCAGGATTGGGGCACCCTGAGCTGGGGGAGGTGACATGGAGAGGTGGGTCCAGGATGCCTCTGAGATCCTGGAAATGGGGTGATCCTGGGGGGCTGCCCCTTGCAGCCTGTCCAACAGTGAGTCCTGGAGCAGGCAGGGTAAAAGGTCAGGGAAAGTGCTTTGCCTGCTTTTCCAGCAGGGCTTGCTGAGCTCTCATCCACGTGTTTCTAAGGTGACTTTGCCGTGCAGCCCCAGCGGCGCTTTGGTTCCGCGGTGTTGACGTGAAGGAAAATGCAAGTTGGAGTCGGGAGGGAGAGGGAGTGTTCAGGGCTCGTTTGTGGGGCCCCGTTTTTGTGCCTGCCACTGACAGCACCCACAGGCACAGGGAGTGCTGAGTTTGTGGGGTGGGGGAGCTGGAAGGTCCCAGGGTCTCTTCCCAGTCTGAACCTCGGCGTGGTTTGCAGTCAGCCCCCTGAGCTGAGAGGTCTCTGTGAGCCCCAGGGTGTCTGTGTGAGCTTTTCCTGGGAGGGTTCTCAGTCCTGCTGCCCTGTGCCTGTCACCTGTGACTCACAGGCTGCTTTGGGGCACTGGTGCACTCCAGGCTGTTCATCTGGTGTTCGTCACCGTGTCAGCTGGCTCAGTGCCACCCGCTTTGGGGGAAGGCTGGAGGTGATGCTGTTTGGATATAGAAATGTAAAAGGAATATAAAGGGAATATCAGCTTGCTGCACCTGCCTCTGGGAGTGTTGAGGACACTGGATTTGGGCTCAGCAGCCCAGGCACGGTCCTGGCAGGGCTTAGTCATGTCTGGTGGCGTCTGGACATGACACATTCCAGACTCACTGCTGCTCCCACCTTGCTGTCTGTATTAGGATAAAACCTGCCTGGCATTTTCGTTTCTCTTCCTATTTCAGGTAGTGACATAGATTTAGGAGTTCTCAGAGTTTTGGGTTGGTTTCAGCTGTAGCTCTTGTCTGGAGGTTTTTTCCATAAGGCTGGACCTTCAGGGATTTCCACACGTCCCACATGGGCTCGCTGCAGCCCCAGACTGAAGTCAGGGCTTTTTTGGAAGGTAATCTTCTCAAGGAACTGGAGTAAAACCCACTGTACATATGAGATATAAATAGATAGAGAAGTGTAGGACAAAGGTAGATAGGTTTGCAGAATTCAGTAGATTTGCATGTCAGGGTATGTGTGTCTCTAGGGGAGAGTTTAGAGCCGTGCTGGAGTGGGGGATCAGGATGGGCAAAGTGGGGAAGGGGCTGGGAGCAGCTGCAGCCTGAGGGGAATTTGGGGATGGAGAGGCACCGGCGTGACCTGCTGCACACAACAGATCGCTCTGTTTCATGATTTCATCCTCAGCTTTTAGCTTTGCTTTCTTCGTTGTCTGTGACTCACCCCTGGGCCGTGAGGTGAGGAGCAGGAGGGACAGGTCCTGTGCCCTGCGTGTCCGAGGCACGGGGGTGTGACACGGGACACGGCGTGGGAGGGGGGTGTCACATTGCCTCATCTCTGGTGCCATTGCTTACAGAAAACGCTGCACCACGCAAAAACCCTTCCCTCCAGTCCCTCTAGATGCTGCTCTCTGGTTACTCATGTGAAAGCATTTTGCTTTTTCTTCTGTTCTTCCCAGAAAAGCGTGAGTCAGAAGGGATGAGAGAGGGATACAGCTAAATTTGTCCCCTGAGCTGAGGAATGCAGCACTGACTGTGCCAGCCAGCCCCAGCAGTGCCTCCTGCGAGGGACAAGATGTTCTTGACAGTGTCTTTTTATTTTAAACCTCATTAGCAGGACTTTGAGGATCTGAGGCAGAGAGGGGGTTTGGTCACAGAGCTGGTACTGGCTCCAGGCATGGGGGCAACCAGATTTGGGCTGGATTCCCACTGCTCTCCCACAGCCATCCCTGAGCTGGTCATGGGGTAGCCCTTACAGAAAGCAGAATATTTACTCTCATTTCCCCCCTTCAGCTTAATTTTTTCAGGGTTTTTTTTCTATTTCTGAGTATCTTGACTCCTCTCTGCCCATGTTTGTGGGAAGGAGAGGTGGGAAGTGCAGTTGTTCCCATCAGAGATCTGTCAGGGAATGCTTGATCCAGGAACTGAGGGCTGGGAAGCAGCAACCAGATTTGGCAACACTGGTGCCAGCAAAAGAAGAATCTTATCACTGCACTCAATTCCCATGAGCTGGCACATTCCTAAGCAGGGAGGACCAGTGTGGCTGTGGGAAGGGACTGGAGATGGAAGCCTGTTCCCCTGCCTGGGTCACTGGGATGAGAGGGAGCCGTGTTTGCCCATTTTCCCCATTTTTTAGGTGTTTTGGCACAGCTGGCTGAGCTCTTTCCCTCGGCATTGCGTGGCAGCAGGACGAGCATCCTCCTCCTGGGGCTCTGGCTGACTTTTGATACGTGCATGGATGGAGGAAGGACCTGGGGAGGGGGTGGGCAGAGAAAGGGGGGGCAGAGGGGCTGGTCCAGGCTCGGGGGCGTTGGATGAGGCAAGCATGCACTGTAGAGGTAGCTGAGGGTTTTTATACTGATTGCAGTGGGGTGGGAAATGCAGGATGGAGGGGCTGGAATCCCCCATGGAGGACAGTTTGCCCAGATTTTGGATTTACCATCAAAATGACACTTTCTCTCCCAGGAGAGCTTTTATTCTTGTTCTCCTGAGGTTCTTCTGCAGGGCTGCAGAAGAGGGTACCCATCTTCCCGGGTCTGAAAGCTCCTCAGATTTCCACTCACTCCCCCCCCAGCACTTAGATTAAAATAAAACACAAAAAAAGCAAAAAAAAGACTTGAGAAATGAGCCCCAGTATCTCTATCTAAAGAAATGATATTGGTGTATCGAAAACGCATTGTACATAAAATTAAACAAATATATATTTACTCTCTATTTTAGAAGGGGGGGAGAATAAATATTTAAAATAATTCGTTAGTAATAGGTGTCAGAAACTTCTGTGCAGCATGAGAGAGGCTGTCAGAGGTGGGGAGAGTCTCAACAGCGGGAGCAGAGCGAGTATTTTTACATTATATTGCGCTTCAGCTTCTCTGCTTCTCCATCCACCTATAAATAGACAAAAATATATATACAAATATATATATATATATAAATTATATATATCTAAGTCACATAGCTGTTTTATTTTTGTATCCATGCCTAGTGCTGTTTGAGCAATACGGTGGCGAGGCAGAGGAGGGCTGGGCCAGGCTGGGGGGCGTGCAGTGCTCCGGGGGATCCACGCCCAGCCTCACCACTGTTTGCTGTTTCAATAGGGAAAAAACACTAAAAAAGGGAAAAAAATCCCGGGATGGGGAAGCCAGGGCTTGCTGCCAGCTTGCCCAGGACCATGGAGAGGTGGTGTTTCCACTGAGGGCTGTCTTGGGCTTTTTTTTTTTCGGAGGAAAAAGACAAATTTCAGCTCTGAGGGCGCTCGGGGAGGATTGGGCAGCTGCAGCTGGGTGGCACAGGTTGGGGACAGGCTGTGGGGACAGAGTCCCCACTCTGCTACCCCCCTGGGTGCTCCCTGTCCTCGCTGCCCTCATAAATCTCGAGGGTTTCTGAAACCCTCCTGCGGTTGGTGGAGCCCCTCAGAGCCACCCAGGTGGCCACAGTGGGGTCCTTCAGGTCCCTGCACCTGGCTGGGGCAGGGAACCTTCTCTGTAGGGAATGTCAGTACCTGTCCAGGGGTGTCCCTTGCCATGGGGCTGCTGCTGTCCACTGGGGCAGGATGTGGGGCTCTCCCTGCCTGCATGGGTGGGATTTGAAGCTCTGGATGGGATGAGGGGCTCTCCTTGTCCCTATGGATGAGATGTGTTCTCCCCATCCCTATGAATGTGATATGAGGTTCTCCCCATCCCCATGGATGGGATGAGGGGCTCTCCCTGTCCCCATGGATGGGATGTGGGGCTCTCCCTGTCCCCATGGATGGGATGAGGGGCTCTCCCTGTGCCCATGGATGGGATGAGGGGCTCTCCCTGTGCCCATGGATGGGATGTGGGGCTCTCCCTGTCCCCATGGGTGAGGTGGCATTGAGCCCTGGCGCAGTGGGAATGTGCTGGGGGTATTTGGGGTTTTTCCTGCAGGGCAGTACGGACCCGACAGATCCCTTCCCCCTTCCCCATGGGCTGTGGGGGGAGAAGGAGCCAGTTTGGGACTGAGCAATGCCAGGGAGCTGCAAACCACCCCTCTGCCTTTGCTGGGGAACCATGTGGGGATTGTCTTCGCTCCCCTTGCTCTGTGTCCCACAATCCTGGGCTCTGGGGGGATCCAGGTGCTGTTGTTTGGGCTCAGATGTCCCCGAGGGGACGGTGGCACAGCCCTGGAGCCTTACATCCCTCCAGAGGCAGGCAGAGGTCCCTCAGCGTGGTCATGTCCCCATGGCTGGGGCACGAATGTACTCCCAGGAGCTGGCCCCTCGCAGCGGTGTCCTCCGTAGGTGTCACCTGTATTTTCCATGGTATTTCTCTCTTCTTCGTCGGGTCGGGGAGGGCTGGGGTGGGGGATGTTTCTAATATCCAGCCGAGATTTGTTCAGCACCAATTCTCGATATCGAAGCAAAGCATGTTTGATGGGACTAACTTGCATTTATTAGCGGTAAATACGTAAGTGAGTATTTTATATGTTTAAAAAAAACAAACAAACAAACAAAAAAAAAAGGATGTCAGGAGAAAGAGGAGGGATGAGATTTCTCACCGCTCGGTGTCCGGGCTGGGGGGCTGCCTTGCCCCCCACCGGAGGGGCTTTGGCTATTGCTGGGGGTGGGTAGAGGGGCGGGCAGCTTTCTCCTTCCCCCACCTCCCCTGGAATCACTTACAGAAAAAAAACAGGCAAAGGAAAGCTAGAAATGTTTACAAAGCACACTTCCCACAGTACCGTTAACCCTCTGGATGCCAAACAGACACATCAGGAGCTGCTCCCTCCCCGCGCTCGGGGGGCGGCGGCTCCCACAGCATCGTCCCGCTTCCCGTGGTTTCTTTGGTTTGGTTTTTTTGGGCGCCATCCCCGCTGCCTCCATCCTCACGCACCTGCTCGGAGCTTGCTTTCCAGGGGGGGTTTGCTTCCTGCCCCCTCCCAGGCTCTTCCCGCTCGGCTGGGAGCTGTGGGAAGCGCCTGCCTCTGCTCTCGGGGAGGTTCTGGCTGGGTGGGAGATGCTGGCACTCACTCCTTGCCCTCCCACGTGCACTTTAAGGCCAAACTTCCCTTTTTTCCCCTTCTCTGGGGCTGGCAGGCAGCAGGCAGGGGATGCTCCCGTGGCCCCAGGGGGTGCAGGACCTTCCTCACGGCTGTGCAGGCTCCGGTCTGTTGGCATTTCCCATGTGGGAAAGCCCTTAGGAAATCCTGGAAATGCCCACGTCGCCGTAAGGTTCATCCTTCGGGCGTTTGGGGATCACACCTGCGCGCCAGCTCCTGGGGGAGCAGCCCTGGATCCCCCCAGGAGCATCTCCAGCTCTCCCATGGGAGCATCCCTGGCTCTCCGGGGGAGCCCAGACTTTTTAATCCCCTTTTAATAGGTTTGTAGAGACTCTGAACCCTCGTAGACCTCCATAGGTAGCTCTTGATTTAACCCCCTCCTAACCCCATAGTGTTTTCCCCTAAGGCAGGATTTTCTTCTGGACCCAACGCGTCTCTGGTTGCGTGGGACAACTTTTCCCTCTTTTTAAGAAGAATTTCTTGCCTCTGGATATAAAGACTAGACCATCCAACCTCGTTTCCATCTCTTGACTGTCGAGTATCACAATGTATAACACACGTTAGGGTGCTCTTTGGTGCTGTTTCAATGGTAACCAGTGGAACTGACTTTTTTAAATAACAATAACAATAAAAGAAACTTTAGTGCCGCTGGTTCCATAACGTTCGTTGTTGTGACTTTTTTTTTTTTTTTCTTTTTTGTTTGGAAGTTTTGTTAGGGTTTTGGGTTTTGTTTTTAAATTCTTTTTTAATTTTTACTAAACAGTGAGTAGCGATCAGCTGCCAGGCTTCTGTGGTGTTGGTTTTAGTGACTGGTGGCTGCTGAGAGCCGGGCGGGCTGCGTCACAAGTTAGTGGGATTTGGGATTGAGTAGATTCCTTTTGGAACTGCAGACAGCAAAATGAGCATTTGATGGGAGCCCAGACGGCAACTAGAGGGTTAATTCTTGAACTTTCAGGTATGTTCCTCAGAAGAAAATAATAAAAAAAAAAAGAATAAAAAAAAAGATAAGAGAAACAAAACACTATTTTTTCAGTAAGCTTTTTTTTTCTGTAAACGATTTACAAATAAATCGGACATGATGGTGCTGTACCAAAGCCTTATACGAAACTTATTCCGCTCTCTCTATAATCTCTCTGTATCTGTATTGTTGCTCTCGGCCTCCGCCAAGGCCAGGAAATGCCAGCAGGAGGGACCGGTGGCCGCGCTGGGCATCGGCATCCCTGGAATTCCCGGGATGGGAATCGGCATTCCCCGGCATTCCCGGCCCCGCGGGGAGGGAAAGCCAAATTTCAGCATCGCTCCCTAGGCGTGCGATGAGGGGCACAAGCGGGGGTCCCTCACCCCAAACTCTCCTTCCGACTGGGTGCTACCCTGCCCTGGGCAGGGATCCGAGACCTCCCCGGGATCACCGAGCCCCCTCCTCGGGGGGTTTTACATCTTCCAGCTCAGCCCGACCTCCGCAGTGCTTAGCCAAGGCAGACCCCTGGCTCTTGCCCTGCGAGCCCTCTCCCAGCCCTTCCCCTGGGGCCGGCCGGGAGCTGGGGCTGCTTTGATAGCTCTAAGCAATAATCCCACTCTGCCAAGAAAGTTGGGTCCTTTTGGCTCTTGGACTGTTGTCAGTTAATGAGTAAATGCTAATAAGCCAACAAAAAAAATTGGAAGAAACGAGAGTTTGAAGCCCTGCCTTACTGGGAGTAGCTGGTCCCTCGGTCTCTGCCTGTTGGGATTTTAAGGCCTGCTGAGTACTTAATTTATCGCTGGTAACATTGCATGTTCATAGATTGACTTCTTGAGTTGATTTTTTCTTATTTTAATGTACCCACTATAAGAAATTCTGGCAGTGTTGCAATGTTACGTACAACTAGCCATGCTGTAGGAGAATGATGGGTTTTGGAATCGATTAACTTGCTCCTCATGTAACATTACCCTGCTTCAGAAATGTTTTGTATTTTGATATAAATAAACATTTGCTAAAAAAAAATAAATATATCTATAAAAAGGCTTGGTTGCTGTCATTGATTTGGTTGGAGGGGTTGTGGGGAGGGGCTGGGGTGTTGGTGGGGAATGCTGGGCTGTTCTTTGCCCTGAACATCCCAAGTTGTGTTGTCCCCCTGGGGTTTGCAGCATGTGCTCTAGGCTGAGGTGGATCCTGGGACCGGCACTGATGCTCAAGTCCAGGTTTTGGGCAGGGAGTAGGAGGGGAGACAGCCCCAACCCCAGCTGAGAGGGTGATGATGGACAGTGAGCCCTGTCCCTTGCTGTCCCCTCCCTTTCTCATCCCTCTCCTCCAGCCAGGCTAACCCGCACTCTCCTCCCCTTCACCTGCTCCCTGTGGAGTTTTGGGCCATTTTTTTGCCCTGATTCATCCCGCAGGACCCCCCCGATAATGAAACCTCTGTGCAGCCGTGGAGCGTGTCCGGCCCGCGCAGTGCCGCTGTCCCCAGCCCGGTTGGTGGCCGTGCCACGAGGTGGCACTGCCGGCCCGGCGGCTCCCGGCGCTGCGGTGCGCTCGGAGGGAGAGGAGGCTGCATCCTCCCCCTCCAGCACCGCTGTCATCCGTGCTTCCCACCGAGAGGCGCTTTAAAAACTTTTATTCCGTTTTCAGTCTCGTCAGAAGGGTGAGGCAGCACAGATGTTACAATTCATCACAATCGGAAGCCAAACTATTTCCTAATTACAACACATGATAAGCGTTTCTTGGCCTATCAGCTTTTGCCACACAATCCTGTAAATGCCTTAAAGCAAATCATCTAAAATTACCCCTCATGGGTCCTACTACAATGCACCTTTCATAGTTCTATTTCTCCAAAATATCTGGTCTTATTTGCAAGGCCATCATCTGAAACTTGTTTGCAGTTCCATTTCTCTCTTAACAATATCGGTCCCATTCCATGGCATTTCTAAGTAATCATTTTTTATCTCAGAGTTTGCACACAGATACATTCTCTGTGAGCCTTCTGTCAGGCTTTGGGAATCCTCTACAGATGCATTTCCCACACTCCCCACAGGGCTGGGATGGAGGGGATGCTTCTGTCTGTCTCTCTGTCCTGCTTGCCCTTAAGCATCCCCCAGTGCTGGGGTCCCCCCCAGCCTCCCTGCAAGGTTTTTAGGGGCTGGGATATGCGCTGCCCTCCCACCCCTCAGCCTGTTGGGCTCTGGCTGAGCCCGTGCAGCATCCTTGGGGTCGGTTCCAGGTCAAACCCCAGCTCCAGCTGAACCCCCTCAGCGAGCAGGGATGCGGCTCAGGGCACTGCTGCATCTTTTGGGTGCCAGCTCTGGGGCTTCCCACTTAAACTCCCTCTCCAGGGGGAGCAGGGATGCAGAGAAAGGCTGTTCTCACATCCCTCACCAGCTGCTGCCCAAAACTGGGGGGCTGAGGCAGCCCTGGACCCTGCACAGCCCAGGGACTGCCCTGCCGTGGTCCCAGCAGGGCTGGGAAGATGCTGGGAGCTGTTCAGGTGCTGCCCTCCAGCTTTGTCCCAGGCTTGGTGACACCCTGGAAGGAGAAGGAATAATTCCAGCTGGGTCTGCAGGAGAACTGATCCACGCTGCTTCAGAGGGAGGGAGGGGGCAGATACAGGGTGGTTGGGCTGTGACTGAGGATTGTGCAGTTGAACTGATGCCTTTTGGGCTACCGAAAAACAGAGCCCAGACAAAATTAGGTGAATAAAAAGCAATTCTATTTATGGAAGGGCCTTCAGGTACATTTAGGGCAAATGAAGCCCACCCAAAATGGACAATGGTCACGGGTTTGCACACTTTGATCAGTTTGGGCCATTTGCAGATTGGGGCTTCATCTTCCAATGACAGCTCCAGGTAATGAAGTCATTGACCCCAAGTTTGCTGCCCCAACTCACTTTTGTTTCCATCTCTCAGGCCTGAGGCAGTGAGGTGTCCTTGATTGCCAGGCCTGGAGAGGAATTGCTGTGTCTGCCCAAAATGGGGAGGCAGCAGCAGCTCACACTGTGTGTGGAGTTTGGAGTTACACACTAAAGAATTGCAGGTTCACAAATAGATGAAAAATAGAAAAGCTGAAATCCTAAGGCATCAGAATGATGCTGCTGGAGCTCATCCTGGCTGTGTGGGTCACAGGGATGCTCCCTGGGCTGGGAGAGCATGGCCCTGGCGTGCATGGCAGCTGTGAGCCCCCAGTATCCCCAGTCCACCCAGTGCAGCTGTGCTGGGCCTGGGCACGGACCCCTGGCAGTGCTTTGAGCATCACAAGGACAGCTGACACTTCCTGAGGGTGGTTTGGACTCTCTCCAAGGGTTCTGGAGCTGAGAAAAAGCCTTGAGCTGCAATCACCGAGCCGAGGCGTTCCCAGCATTTTATCACCTGTCCCCAGGTAACAAATTTATTTCACCCCCCGGAGCCAGGCAGCATTCCCATCCCCTGGAGCCCTAGATCTGCCTCGTGGCTCCTTGCCAGCCCCACTGGGGGCCAAAGCTCTGCTGCCAGGGCGGGTGGCACTGGCAGGAGGTGGCAGGGAGGGGAGGGGACACACCCCTGCTCCGGGGGGGGCTCTGTGCCCTCCACAGTAGGTCTGGCTGCAGGCACAGTTTCTGCTATCAGTGAATTATTGATTGGATTTACCGCCACGGCTCTGACAACACCATTACTGGCTTTGACTTCATGTTTAAATCATCACTCCAATGGCTCTGAAAGATGCGATCTTTTATTTAAAACGCACTCTGTGGCTCTTTTTTGATCCCCTGGCTCGATGTGCTGCTGGCAGGGGCGCAGCTGGGGGAACACGAGGGGCTCTGGGGACACCCAAGGTCACTCTGCCGAGGGGGGAAGGAAAGAGGCTTTCACCTCCTGCTCCAGGTGAAAGGCTGCAGGTAATGGGGAGGGCCAAGAGCCGTGCCATGCCCTCTGTCACCCTTCAGCCCCCTCCCTGTGGGATGCACACAAATCCCTGTGGCTGATGGGGCAAGCAGGGAGCGCCTCCAGTGCTCTGTGCTCTCCCACACACCCCCAGCTATTGCTGCCATCCCATCCTCAGTGCCTCTCCAGCTCCCAGCATGAATCCCAGACCTGTGCCTGTGTCTCACAGGTTCTCCCCACCTGGCTGTGGGGTGTGCAGGGCAGCTGTGCTGCTCTGGGGCTGCAGGTTTGGGGGCACAGCCATGGGTGTAGTGACCCATGAGGCCGAAATTCCCCCATGCCTGCTGTGGGGCCCTTGGGGTGCTCTGTGCCATCCCTGCTCCTTCCAGCAGCATGGCAGCGCTGCCTGCATCCCTGCTTGTCTTTTTATCAGCTTTACCATCCAATATTCCCAGGCTGCTTTGTCTTTGCTTTACATTTATCAATATTACCAGCTGATCCCACAGTCCCACTCCGTGGGTTTATTAATATTGCCCTCTGATCTGTGGGAAGCGGCCGTGCTTTATATTCCTGCCCCATCCCCAGCTCCTCCAAGCCCCCACGCCATGTTTAATTAGATTTTCTCCTTGGCTCATTCAAACACAAATTGAGCTCCTGGTATCTCTGTGCTGTGCTGGAGCTGGTGCCTGGCTGAGGTGGACAGCATCCTCCACCACATTAATATTCCAGTGCTGGTGCCTGTCTCGAGATGGTGCAGTCTGGGGGGTTTGCCTGGAAAAGGGATTATTTCTAACCCCCCACCCTGTCTCCCATGGATGGCAATTAACTTGGCAGGTAAATAGCTTTTGCCACTAGGTCAGGGTGGCAGGTTGAGGGTTCATGGTTAGGGAGCAGCACAGGATCCCTGGATCAGAAATCAGAGCCGTGCTTCCCCCTCTCCCATCGCATTCCCCCCATCCCTCTGCTCTGGGCCATTAATGTCATTTTTCAAGGAATCCTTCTGGGCTTGGCTTCCCCCAACTCATTTGGGACCAGCGTGGGCCTCTCCCACTGCTCCGTGGCAGCTTTTCCACATCAGAGGGAAAGAAAATTGTTTATGCAAAGTTTGTCAGTCCCTCCAGGCACCAAGGGAAGTGCTGATTGTTCTCCAGCTATCTCAAATCTTTTGCCGGTTTCCAAAATTAAAATTTTTCCCTGTGTCTTGCAGACATATTTGGTGTTCGTGCTTGGATTTCCAGCTTACTGTCCAGCACATGCATCATCATCATCATCATCATTATTATTATTATTATTATACTATTATTACTACTACTACGACAACATTTTATTTTGCTTTATTTTGTTTTATTTTGTTTTATTTTGTTTTATTTTGGGGGTTTTTGTGTGATTTTTGTTTATTTTATTTTATTTTATTTTATTTTATTTTATTTTATTTTATTTTATTTTATTTTATTTTATTTTATTTTATTTTATTTTATTTTATTTTATTTTATTTTATTTTATTTTTTATTTCCCACCTCCCCACCCTGAAAATAAAGAAATAATTCTATTTATTGGATTTCTCCCCCTGCCACGGTCTCACCCTTTGCGTGTTCCTCTTCTCCCAGGGAGCACAGGATGGAATTTGCTGCAGGGATGCTCACACGGATGC
The DNA here is from genome assembly GCF_021018805.1 of Prinia subflava. Taxonomy (NCBI): domain Eukaryota; kingdom Metazoa; phylum Chordata; class Aves; order Passeriformes; family Cisticolidae; genus Prinia; species Prinia subflava. The sequence goes on from NC_086268.1 coordinate 4,060,529, forward strand.
TCCTGCAGGGACCAGAAGCCCCTCCTGGGGCTGGATCTGCCTTTCCCAGCTGTGATTCCATAGGGCAAAGAGCTTTCCATCCCTGCAGTCTGTGGTGTTGCAGGATCTGCTCCCCGGGATGCCGCCTCTCCTTCCCCAGCCCTGCCGGAGGAATGTGCTCACTTGAGTCAATAGGAAGTTAATTAAGCCATTTATCTGGGCAAAGCAGCCACTCCTGGGGAGCTCTGTGGGCAGGATGGGGGAGGAAGGAGCACAGAGCTGGGGAGAGCAGGAGAGGGCTGCGGGCAGCCCCTGGAAAGGGAGGACCTCAGCAGGGTCAGTGCCATCCTCTGCATTCCCTGCCAGGACACTGCCGAGCCCCAGGTCAGGTCCTGGTCCTCCATGGCTGCCTGAAACAAGCCCCTGCTGATTCTGCAGTGATAAAATCACCAATAAACTTCTTTTCTATCTGAGAAGTTGGTGCTGAGTTCTATAACCCATCATTCCCACCCATCCTGGAGAACAATGTTTATTCCCAGCTGCTCCTCAGCTCTGAGCTATCCATGCACGGGACTCAAATCCCATTTTCCCCCCCAAACTCCCCTCTCCAGGAAGACCAGCCTTGCTGTTTGCAGAGCACGGCTCTGCACTGAAGCAAGCTGCACTCTAACTTTAAATTGACTTTTTTAGTGGAGCCCTGGGAGGTTTTTCCGAGGAGTGCAGCCTATTCTTCAGGGCTTTTATAAGCCTTTAGTAGCTTAAGACACAACTAAGTTGGCCCTAATCCCTCATAAAAGCACGCAGGTTTTCTTGCCCTTCTGCTGCATCAAGGTCTTAGCCCAGTGCTTTCCTTCACTGTTGTGTTTGTCTGAAGGATGGGAAGGAAATGCCAATGAAATTTTCCTTTTTAAAGACCTGGATCCTCAGATCAAACCCGTGCAGGGGGGCTGTGGGCAGGAGATGGGTTCCATGGGGCAGGGGGAGTGTCTCACCCGAGATGTGGTGGCACAAATCCTCTTGGTTCCACCAACCTGCAGCCCCTGGGGAAATTTTTGGCTGGATGACCCCCCCCAGTGATCCAGAGTGAGTGGGACAGTGTAAAAATATGGAAAAAAAGGATTCTTCCAGCAAAGTAACAGAAACCTGCAGTGAGAGGGGCTGTGCAGCTCTGCCCCCCCAAGAAGATGCCCCGCCATGGGTGAGTTGGCTGATGCAGCATCAGACACATGCAGAGGGGTTTTCCTTCCCTTTGGAGAAGTTTCTTTGGCTCTGGCTGGGGTTTATTCTCAGAGACATGGCTTTTGTGAGGAGAGATGAAGTGCTGCCTGGAAAGTTTGGAAATGGGTGAATGCAGAGCTGGAGTGGGGCTGGGCAGGGATTTATTTCCCAAGAGAATTCTCATGGGCACTTGCAGACTGAGCTGTGCCTCATTCTCCAGCCTCTCCCAGAACTGGGGCTGCCCTGGGATCACCCTGTGGTGGGGTGTGTGAATGTTCCAGACCCCAAAAAGAGGATTTCTGCAGCCAGCGCAGCCTGTGGGGGAATGAACCCTGTGCTGGATGTTATCACTACACTGAGCAAAGCATCTTTGAGAGCCCCAGACCCCCAAGGAGCCTCCTGGGGTGACACTGGGGGTCTCAGCAGGGACAGACTGAATGCAAACAGGAGGAAAAAAACCACTCTGCACCCCAAAATCACACACAAAGGGGGCTTGTCTGCCAGTGGAGGAAAATTTGGGTCCCTGTGGGCCAGCCTGGCGGGAGCTGCCCCATTTGCATATTAGGGGTGAGTTTATGAATTATGCAGCCACCACGGCACGTCCGGAGGAATCGGCTGCAACATGGAAAGCATATTTATCTTTGTGTCTTATTGATTTATTTTTCCTCTCCTGTTTTTTCAAGCTTGAGCAGCTGCAGCCAGGAAGGGAAAACAGCCCAGGCAGCCGGGGGGCTGCAGTGGGACAGTGTCCCCTCCCTGCAGCCATCAGTCCCATGGGGATTCTCCTCAAAGCTGGGAGCTGTTTCAGACACCAGCACATTCTGAGCACTCTGATGCTTGTTTTGGTGGGGCAGGAGCCTGGGAATATTTCAAAGAGGCAGTGGAATCATTTTTGGTGGCAGCAAAGGTGCTCCTGAAGGGTGACAGGCACCATGGGGTGGTGAGAGGGACAGTGACCAAGAACTTTCCTCTGTGGGCATCATCACAGGTCCTAGACAGGAGCCAGGCTCGAGGACACATCGGAACATTCGTCCTCATCTGGGTAGAAGTGCAACCATCCATTACCACATTGCCTCCATTGTCTCTTTGTCCATCCCTTTCCACTCATTAACTCCACCATCTGCTCCTTCATTTATCTCCCATCCTGGCCAGTAAATCATCCCTGTCGTCCCTCTCCACCCATGCATGAGAGAAGAACCTCTTGGTCCCCTCCTCATCCCAGACCCCCAGGGCCACGGCCCTGCTTTGAGCTTGGAATTCAAGGAGGGAAGTTCCCAGATCCCTCGGGGCTTTATTTTATCTCCTAGATAGTTCCAAAACGCTCAGGGACTGCAGGAGGGAACAGGACCTGCTCCATCCCCAGGTGCTGGACTGCGGGTACCACCCACATCCACACTCCACCTGCCTTCTCCTGCATCCATGGAAGCATCCCCAGCCCGCAGCCCTCCCGGCTGTGCCCTTTTCCCCCCTGGCAGCAAAGGTTAGCCGAGATCACAGAGCCAGCCGGCTGCCCAGATTCCCGCTCCCTGGGGCTAATTACGGAACAACATTAGATAAAAGTCAACATATGTTGTAAAAGGCACTATCTATCAGCGCCTGACAGCTCCTAACAATGTGCTCATGTAACAGCTGTCAGGCTGCAATGCTTGGAGATGAGGAATATGTTGATTTATGGATATCAGATCTGCCCTCGCGTCCGCCGACGGCAGCACTGAGCGGCGGCAGTACCCGCCAGGACGGGCTGTTCCTCCTGCCCTGTTCCCTAAAACCAAAGCTATTCCCCACGCCCTGTTCCCCCAAAAACAAAGCTGTTCCCCACGCCCTGTTCCCCCAAAACCAAAGCTATTCCCCACGCCCTGTTCCCCCAAAACCAAAGCTATTCCCCACGCCCTGTTCCCCCAAAAACAAAGCTGTTCCCCACGCCCTGTTCCCTAAAACCAAAGCTGTTCCCCCTGCCCTGTTCCCCCAAAACCAAAGCTTTTCCCCATGTCCCGTTCCCCCAAAAACAAAGGTATTCCCCACGCCCTGTTCCCCCAAAAACAAAGCTGTTCCCCACGCCCTGTTCCCTAAAACCAAAGCTGTTCCCCCTGCCCTGTTCCCCCAAAACCAAAGCTTTTCCCCATGTCCCGTTCCCCCAAAAACAAAGCCGTCCCCCTGCCGTGTTCCCTCAACAACAGAGCTGTTCCCCACACCCTGGCTCGGCCTCCTGCTTTTCCCGGGGATGGTTCACTTCCAGATGTGCCCACGTTTGTGCTGCTGCTCCTGCAGAGGAGGAAAATCCCCAAATTGTTTCTGAGGTAGGAGGAACTGGCCCCTCTTCACGGGCTTGGAGAGAGGAGAGGTTCATCCAGCTCAGGAAGGACCTGGAGCTGCTGGAGAGAGGCCAGAGGAGGCACCAGGATGAGCAGAGGGATGGAGCAGCTCTGCTGGGAGAGCTGGGATTGCTCACCTGGAGAAAGGGAGCTGAGGGGTAACTGAATTTCAGCCTCCCAGTACCTAAAGGAGCCAATAAGAAAGATTGGAGAGATTTTTACAAGAACCTGGAGTGACACAAAAAAGGGGAATGGCTTCCCTGACAGAGTTAGGTCAGGTATCTAACTCTTTTTCTTTTTGGGTGTTGGGGTCTCATTCCCTGTAACAACCCTGCCAAGCTTCCCCTGCTGCAGGGGAAATGTGTAAATCCTACTAAAAGTGCTCATTCCCTTGAAATCTGAGAATATAATAAAGCTGGTTATATCACTTTATAAAAAGTAATAAAGAAAAGAGGTTAATGTCCTTCCTCAACTTGCAGCCTGTGCGTTTTAATCTGCAAAACAATAATGGAAAACTCCATTTATGGAGCTGCAGAGTAGGTTGGACTGAGCCTTTACAAAACCTCACATAAGACTAAATAAACTCAGGCTCCATTGCAATTTGCTCTTTATAGGCTGATATTTACCAGCCTAGCAACTCCTCTACTTCCTAACTTGAATATATTCCTTTTTTTTTTAATACATATTCATTATTTACAAACTTGTTTCCACTCTCCAATTTCTGCTGCTTTGTGTGATTTCTCGTGGGAATTCTTTTAATATGCAGATTTCATAGGAAATATTTTTATATATAGGTATTTTGGCTATGTAATTATCCCAGGTCTATTGTGTTTAATTCCAAATATAACTTTGTAATTCCTCAGAGGATGACTCTATTTAGGGTTTTCCCCTCTTGGGGGAGGTTTTATGAACCATAGGTGTGTGTGTGAGTTTTGAGGGAGAAGGTGGATGGGGGAATTACCCCAAATTCCCTGGGCAGGGCAAATCAGTGAGGAGGAGATGGGAAAGCAGCTCCAGGATGTTTTATTGCCCCAGTAGTGGGAAAAAAAATCTCTGGGAATCTTTGTCTTTCCCCTCTTTGATGCTCAGATGGGGAACAGGAACTGGTGGTGCTGGAGGAGCGAGGAGCTCCCACAAACCATATCAAAAGCAAGTGCACATTAATAGGCTTTTTTATTTCTTTCTTTTTTTTTTGGATGGGGTTTGGCCACTGAGCCTGGGATTCATCCAGGCTGGACCAAGAGCTCTGTGGCATTTGGAATGCAAATCACCCAGCCATGCCTTAATCATTACCACGGGGAGACAATTAGGGTTAAAATATAGATTTTTCTACAACAAGGCCAAACTGTAGAGACATAAAAAGAAGAAAGTCTGGCTATGATTCATTTATATCAGCCTGTTGCTTTGAGGAGGTTGTTAGAGGATGGGAAAGAGCCTAAATCCAGAGATCTGCTCCAAAATAGGGGGAAAAAATGGGGTTTAGGTGGGTTCCTCCTCTGTGGAATTCAGGGCTGGCTGATCTCACAGAATTCCCCCTCTGGCATGAGAACCCCGCAGCAAGAAGGGTTGGAAAGAGGGAAATCAGCCAGCTGCGCTGGGATCTGATCGAAAGTGCAAAGCAGAGGATGAGGGAGGTGAACAGAAAGGGCCTTTTTTGCATTTTTATAATCTTGTGGGGCTTATGAGCAAGGTAAACTTAATAACACGGGACAAGATCTCTGCCGAGCACTGCCCGGGGCTGTGCAGGGAGTGGGGTGAGGAAAAGAGCTGGGAGAGCACATGGGGGGCACTGGGGGCACATGGGGGGCACTGGGGGGCACTGGGGGGCACTGGGGGCACATGGGGGGCACTGGGGGACCCCCAGGAGCTGGGGGTGAGCCGCGGTGCCAGGCTGGGCTTCCCCTTTGCCCCCTTGGCTTTTCCCCAGGGATTTACCCAACACTGATCCCACTGACATCCTGAAACTGCAGGAAAGATCCTTTTTTCACAATTTCTGGCCTTGAAGGGAAGAGGAGGGGGATAAAAGGAATGAAAAAAAATTTGATTTCACAGGTTATTCCCAATTCCACCATCACTGGGGCCAGTGTGTGGGAGCCGGGCTCCCCATGGCCCCACACAACAAATTTCCCTGCCTTTCTCCGTCCTCTTGCTCTCTGCTTTCCCCAGATCAGCACCGAGGGTGAGGAATGGGGAGCAGCATGTCCTGCCCCCCCTGCACCTTGGAATGCCCTTTCCAAACCCAAACCCCGCAGCCGGAGCCAGCACACGGCTTTGGATAATCCCAGATTGTGGTGCTGTCCCTGTGGGGAAAACCCAACAACAGCCGTGCCCTAATCTTTAATTAGAGAGTTAATTACCCTCGGAGGCTTGTGAGGGGGAGGCTGGACATGGAGGGAAGCTGCTTTGTGAGTGCAATAGGGGGCAAAGACCTTTGGGGCTGGAGGTGCTGGTGGCTCCTGCTTGTAGCTGGATGAGGGGTGGGCACCTGTCCTGTCCCCTTGTCCCTCCTCCCCTGTCCCCAGGGTTGGATCCCAGCCTAAGCCCAGCTCTCCACTCCCTGTGCCTGATGGTGTGGGGGGTCTGGGTGTCACCACCCTGGTGCAGGGGCTCCAGCAAGTGGCACAGTGCTGAGGAGCTGTGGTGGCACAGGGGGACGTGGGCTCTTGGTGGCCTCTCTGTCACCTGCTTGGTCTGAAAGCAAAATAATGGAACACACACGGTGTGTGAGAGCCCAGTGCTGTGCAGGGCACATGGGACAGGGCACAAGGGACATGGGACAGGGCACATGGCACAGGGCACAAGGGACATGGGACAGGGCACATGGCACAGGGCACAAGGGACATGGGACAGGGCACAAGGGACATGGGATAGGGCACATGGCACAGGGCACAAGGGACATGGGACAGGGCACATGGCACAGGGTATATTGCACACGGCACATGGCACACAGCCCCATGGCACACTGCATGTGACACAGGCCATGTCACAAAGCCCATGTCACCCAGCCCACAGCATGTGTCACACAGTCCTGTGGCACAATGCCCATGTCACACAGCCCTATGACACAGAGCCAATGGCACATGTCATACAGCTCACAGCCCATGTCACCCAGCCATGGCACACAGCCCCATGGCACATTGCCCATGTCACACAACCCCATGGCACATTGCCCATGTCACACATCACTCAGCCCATGGGACATGTTACCCAGCCCATGTCACCCAGCCATGTCACACAGCCCCATGGCACACATCACTCAGCCCATGGGACATGTCACCCAGCCATGTCACAAACCCCCTGTCACACAAGCCCCATGGCACGTGTCACCCAGCCCATGTCACCCAGCCCATGGCATATATCACAAAGCCCATGTCACAAAGTCCATGTCACTCAGCCCGTGGCACCCAGCCCTTGTCACCCAGCCCTTGTCACCCAGCCCATATCACACAGCCCAGTCAGCCAGCCCCTGGCCCCTGTCCCCCAGCCCCTGTCACCCCCGCTGTCCCCAGTCTCTGTCACAGTCCCTGTCCCCCCCGCTGTCCCCAGCCCCTGTCACAGCCCCTGTCACCCCCGCTGTCCCCAGCCCCTGTCACATCCACTGTCCCCCAGCCCCTGTCACAGCCCCTGTCACCCCCGCTGTCCCCAGTCTCTGTCACAGTCCCTGTCCCCCCCGCTGTCCCCAGCCCCTGTCACCCCCGCTGTCCCCAGCCCCTGTCACACCCACTGTCCCCAGCCCCTGTCACAGTCCCTGTCCCCAGCCCTGTCACCCCCGCTGTCCCCAGCCCCGGGGATCCCCGGGGGTCCCCCAGCGCTGTGCCCGGAGCAGTGACCAGAGGAGGGCGCTCTTGGCTCAGGATTGTCCCACCCCTGCCCCGCCCCCTGCAAACTCCCCCATCCCCAAAATCCCCAAATCCCCCAAATCCCCCAAAATCCCCCTACCCCAGGAGCAGAACAGCCTCCCCCTACCCCCTCCAGCCCTGCAGCCCCCGCGCCCCTGACCCCCTCCAGACTGGGGGGTTCGGGCATGGGGAGGGGGGTTCACCCCAGAGCACCCCTGGAGTGGCTCAGCCCCCCCTGGAGCATTGGGGACCCCCCAGGAGCGGGGCCCAGCCCACGGAAAAGACAAAACCAGCGAGGGGGACTCGGTGCCAGGGAAGGGGAGTGAGTGCAATGATGGGAAAAAAAGGGGAAAATAAGGGAAAGTAGGAAATCAGCACAACAAAGTTGACTAAAGCAAATATTTCCATCCCTGCAGGAGGGAGCCGGGCTGACTGGAATGCTAAAACCGCCCCTATTTGCATCTTTTTAAATAGGAGCCGATAAAAGCAAATACTCCACCGCCAATAATTATAATATTTTAATTGCGTTTCTTCAGGGCTTTTGTTTTTCAGCGAGACACAAAAGCTGTGTGTAAACTGGCAGAAATAAATATCCCTGCTGGTGTGGGTTTGGGCGAGATTTCAGGGTCCTGCTTGTGCTCCTCAGGACCTGCAGCACCCCTGGGGTTCAGCTGTGACCTGGGGGTGGCACATCCCCATCCCTGGGGGGATCAGGGGTGAATTTTCCTCCCCTCTCAGTCCTAAATACCTCGTTGCAGGCTTCTCCCCATCCCTGTGCTGCTGCTGGGATTTTAGAGCACTTTCAGAACAATTTTGGGTTCAGGATGCCCCTCCCAGACCCCAAATCCCCAGGTCTGGGCAGGATGGGGGCTCAGAAGGTTGGAATCAATGACCTAAGAGATCTTTCCAACCCAAACGATTCTGGAAAACCCCTCCCCCGTTCTATTCTAATATGAAAAATCAAGTTTTTCATTAATAAACAGGTGATTTGGGGTTTGGAGGTGGATACATTCATGCTTTTCCCCCGTGTTTTTAATTCACAACACATTTTTCACTTGCTATCACAGGCTCCATCCAGAGGCTCCCTTGCTTTGGGGAATTTGGGATGGTTCCCCCAGCCCAGCACACCCGGGAGCTCCCGGCATCCCTGAGCCCCTGCAGGGGGAGTTTCATCCTGCGGAGTGGGAGAGCTGCAGGATGTGGAGGAGGCTGAGGGTGAGTGGTGGATGTCTTTATTTTTGGGTTTAATTCCTTAGCTACGACAGAAAGGTTGGAGTTTTTAATAGGTGAATGGAGTTGTTGCTGCGTGCAGCTGCCTCCTCGCAGCTCTGCTGGTTCAGGAAAGGGAATTTTGGTGTTTTTCTCCCTCTGAGAGGGAGCCACACTGTGCAAAACACCCCCAAACTCTGCTATGGGGTGTCTGAGACCCGCAGTGAAACAAACTCCTCTCATCCCCTCTTAATACCCTATAGAAAATGATTTACATGGAGCATTCCCCAAAATCACCCCCCTGCAGGTGTAGGGCTTGTGCTCAGTGTCACCAAATGTCCCTGAGGGTGCCCAGGTATCCCCCATGTGAGCTCTCCATGTGGCTCAGCCAGTGGCACAACAAATTAATATTGAATTCCCAGAGGAATTCAAGTTTTTGGGTTCTAAGCAGGGCTTGGTTTGGTGGGTTAGACCCCCATGGTGGTGACCCTGGAGCTGCTGGGTCCTGTTGTCCTTTGGGGATCCAGGGAGTCCTAGAGAAGAGAGGGTCCTCCATCCCCTGGGCACCCCCAAACTGCCAGGGAAGGAGGGACAGTGGAGCTGCTGAGCCCCCAGTCTGGGTGCACTGAGGTGAAACCTCATTTTCCCAGGAGGATATTGGGGCTGGATTCGATGTTTGCTGCCAAGGAAGGATTTTTCTCCCTGTTTTTGGTGGGTCTGGCTGGTACTGAGGTATTTGTAGGGTGAGAGGGGGGCTGGATGGCTGGGCAGGGGTCCTGGGGAGGGTGGGCAGACTGGGAGGAGCAGGAACAAGGTCACCTGTGTGGGATGGAGGGTCTCAGCCCATTTGGGGATTTGGGGATGGGAAGGAGCTGGGCCCAGCTGCTTCTGTGGGGAATGGCAGAGAAAGAGGGAGTGAAGTGGAACAGGAGCAGCGTGGTTTGACACAGGTTTAGCTTCCTGCTGGGTTGCAGGATTTAACTGGGATTGGGGGATCCCAAAAGCACAGGGATCTTGAACCCCTCTTTTGGGAAACCTCCCCCAGCTCCACAGGGCTGTTCCCTGAGTCACTCAAGCTCCAGGCATAAACCCCGAGGGAAGCAGGATTCATTGGCTCTGGTGCTCCTGGGATGACTTGTTTTAGTTAGATTTCATTCCTGGAAAGAGAATGAGACCTTTCCCCTCTCTTTTTAGTGTTCCACTTGGATATAAAACAGATTTTTTTGCTCTTTCCTCTGTGCCTGGCCCCACAGCAGTGGGGAGGTGGGGAAGGGATTTTTCCCTCTCTTTTCCCAGCTGTCAGAGGGGGGCACAGCAGCATCCCCTGGCATCACCCAGAGCTGTTGAAGCCTCTCCTGGCCCTTGCCCATCTCATTTCCAGCCTGTCCACCGAACCACTGGGTGCTGAATAAACAAACCTCAAATTGGCCTCTGTGCTGGGGGGGCACCACCAGAGTTTGCTTCTTTGGAGTTCAAATTAATTTACCTCCCCCTGGGTCCAGGGCTGTGCTCACAAGTGCAAATAAACCCCGGGCACGTCTCGCTTGTGTGCCCCAGGATCCACGTGCAACAAGATATTTGCAGGGTCAGGGACTAATAATTTAAACTGCTGAGCAAAATAAATAAGTGTAAAGCAAAACCCAAACCCAGAGCACCACAGGAGCCGGCAATATTGTTTGCTTTTCAAATAGACACACGAAAAATACAAACAGTAGCAGGAGGGATACAGAGATTAAAATTTTTATAAAAACAAAATAGCAGCAATCCCACCAGGAAGCGGTGTTTCCATTTTGTATGTGCATAAGATTAGCAACACTTTGCTGCCTGCTACGAGCATCCCTCTTCCCCTCCTCCTGGGAAACTTTGACCATGAAAAAAGAAAATATTTTTGGACCAAAAAGAAATTTAAAATAAAAATAATAAAAAAAAAGGATGATTGAGATTTCCTGCATAAAATATTGACTTTTTAAATTGGGTGTTGCCCCTGCTCTGGCCTGAGGGGCAACCAGGAAACACGTCCTTTTTACTTTTCCCACACAAATCCTGCAAATTTAGAATTAAATGCCTTCCTAGCAAATCTTGCTGTATCATAAATCTGAAATCCATATGGAAGGAGGAGAGGGATGTGCTGGCTCTGTGACAGGGAATTCTGAGGCAGAGGGGAGTGAGGTGTCCCCCTGGGTGGACACTGTGCAGCCACAGCTGATGCCCCTGCTGGGCTTTGAGCCTTCCTGCTGTAAATTGTGATTCCTGGGGTGTCACCATGAGGATTTTCAGTGGCAGGTCCCCAGGTAGCTGTGCCTGAGCACCACAGGGAGCCCTGCCCTGAGCCCACTGCCATTCCTGCAGGAGCTTTCCCTTGGTAAAGGAATGTTTTCCCGTATTTTAAGGATCTCAGAGTATCTGATTTTTACAGTTTCAAAATTGAAAAGAAAAGGCTGAAATCAGTGGTTTGGTCAATAAAAAGCTGCAATCTATTCCCTTTTCAACTTCGCTTTTGCTATTTAACACTTGGACTGGCCCTCAGTGCTCTGGTTTAGCTGACAGGGCAGTGATGGGTTAAACAGACTCCATGACCCTGGGGGTGCTTTCCAATCTAAATGATTCCGTAATTTGGTCCAGTAACACCTTGTCCAGGTGCTTGGAGTCACTCCCGAGTCCCCAGGGCCCCTCTCTTGTGCTGCCATGTATCCAAAGTGAGCTTGCAGCTGGAATTTGGAGTTTTTTGGACCTGGTACTGACCACATCCCCAGCTCCCTGCAGCCCGCCAGCTTTTCTCCCCTCAGACATCCCCCTTCTCCTGGGATCAAACCTGAGCCAAGGCATGTGTGGGGTGGGAACTACAGGGAGCTGCAGGGGTGGCTTTGACAAGCAGATCCCACCACATCCTCACCTTCCCCACGAGCGTTTGTCAGCGGCGGCGGCTGCGGGGGGCCAGCAGCGCCCATGCCCACCCCTCTGCAGAAGGCTGGAGCCAGCATTTGAATAATGAATTCTGCTTAAGACTGAAAGCTCCGAGATCCATCTGTAACAAGACTCGAAATAATTACAGCTGATGATTGCCTGGTACCTCAGCCAGAAAAAACAGAACAGATTTTGGCCGCCAGCAATTACAAGCAGCACCCGCTCGAGCACGGGGAGAACTTTCTGAGCGAATTCATGAATACATTTGTGCGGATCGGGAGCGCTGGGGATGGGTTTGGGGTGCAGGAGCGTGGGGAGGAGGTGTCTGCGTTCACACGGATCCCTGAGAACTTGTCTGGGAGAGCAGTGGGTGTCCCCTTGGGGTGTGTGTCTGTCTGCAGCATCGTTTGGCACTGGGAGGAGCAGGGAATCCATACCCAGGCCAGGATAAGGACTGGTGGGGAGGTAGGAGAAAAGCAGGGAAAAGTGTGGCCAAAATCAGACCCTTCCAGGAGCACAGGGACACGTGGAGGTGGCAGAAGAGGGCGATGAATTTTGGACTCTGCCAAACATTTTCCCCCTGTTCCTTTGGGTTTGTGGCTTCACAGGCAGGGGCTGAGCAGAGCAGGGTTGTTTCTCCATCCAACTCAACAGCACTGCCCTTTGCGGCTGCCAAAACCGCCCGTGCTGTCCCTGCTCAGATTTGCCTTCCGCATAATGGGGATAATTTATCAAATAGTGAATAATACGCTTCCCTTCTTCCATGTCTCCTCCACGTATCATTTCAACCGACTGAAAATTGTCAAATTAGACTATTTTCCTTGACTGTTCCATTTAGGCACAGGGGGAGCTGAAGGCTCCGATAATTGCGCTGCGCGCTCCGCCAACGTCTTGTAAAATAACAGCGAATAAAACTGTTACTGCCCGAGCTCCAGGAATGCCCTCCTCGGTGGAGCGTGGGCTTCTCTCCTGAAACTGGATGCTGATGATCCTTAAAAGTCTGTTTTCTTTGCCCCCAGAGCGTGGCTGGCTGAGGCTGACTCGGGGGAACCTCAGCTCGGGGACTGTAAGGACGCGGCGCTATCGCGTTTTCCCATCCGCCAAAATTGCGTGTGCTCAGAATTATCCCGGTGTAATGTGCCTGTATTAATCATTGCTCCCTTATCTTGTTCTCCTCCAATCTACAAGGATCTGCTTGGTTCTCCTCTGCACCTTAAATTCTCCTTTATCTCAACTGGTGTCACCGCCGAGCCCGCAGACAGCTGGAGCAGCTTTCCTCCTGCAGCTGGAAAATGCGGGCGGGACTCCCTGCTCTGTCCCCATCCCTGGATTTTCCGTGGGACTGTTGAATGCACTGCTGGAGCAGTGTTGGTTTTTGGGAGGATGTGATGGGTGTCTCTGCTCTGCAGCCATCCTGGTGGCCGTGTGTGATCCTGGGGAGAGGGGTGATCCTGGGGAGAGGGGTGATCCTGGGGAGAGGGGTGCTCCCAGCCTGTTGAGTGGCGATTCAAGAGCTCCAAAGAAATTTTGTGATGTGGGAGCCATGTGCTCTGTCAAGTTGTTTCCTTCTCCCCCGGCCAGAATGGCCTCACTGACCCCCCCATTTCTGGTGATGAGTCCATCTGGAAGTAGGAAAGACAAAGCTGGGAAACCTCGTGCATCCCTGGATATTTCCACAGAGTGTACTGCAAGGGCCTGGGGGCTTTTCCTCAGGGAATCTCTTGCACTTGTATTTCCCACCCAAGCTGAGATGGATGCCAAACCAGGAGCACTTTATTTTACACCAAAGCAGCCTGCCAGCCCAGAGCAGATATGGTCTGCTGGTCCTTTCCTATGTCCTGACCTTTTCTTATGTGGCCAGTGGGGTTTCTGTAGGCTCTGTATGTCTGTTGGTATTGGGATATTGGGATTTTTTCTTCATTCAAGTTATTTTCTCCCTTTCCATCTTTATCGCTGGAGCTGGTTAAATAAAACAGGAGCTACAAAATGCCTACTGAGTCCAGGTGCCTAATTTGAATTATGATGATTCTGTTATAGAATCCCAGAATCTTGAAGGCTGAAAAAGACCTTTAAGAACATTGGGTCCAGCCACTACCACGTTCACCATTAAACCATGTCCTCAAGTGCCACATCCACATGTTTTTTGTGCACTTTCCCAGGATGGTGATTCCACCACTTCCCTGAGTAGTCTTTTCAAATGTTTCACAACATTTGCCATGAAAGGAAACTTTCTAAGCTGGTGAAACTTGAGGCCATTTCCCCTCATCCTGTCTGTCTGCACCACTCTGTTCTGGGATGAAGCACAAGATGCCAAATCTGCCATCCCAAACTTCATCCTCTCCTAAAAATCTCCATTTAAACCCAGAATGCAGGAGCTGCTTGGGCAATACAGACTGTGCAGCGTGGCTTAATGGGGCCCCAAATAAAGGGAACAGCTGGGTAATCAGTTCGAGTGGCTGGGAACCAGTTTACCGTGCATTAAGTATTCTTTGATTCCGTTTAATTGGGACATTGCAGAGACCCTGACGTCCAGTAATAAGGACAGTGGGAAGCTGATCAGACAGCTCGTTAACACTCAATTAATGTCGCTCTGTACGGCACAGCAGTAACTTTTAAAAAATGTATGTGCTTAGCTGAGGTGGAATGGGATTGCCAAGGCAATTTCCAGAGAGGCTGAGCCCAGGTTGCCGGGCGGGAGCGGCGCTGCTGCGGTGCCCGCGTGCAATTGAAGTGGAATTAAAAGTTGAAGTGCAATTTTTTTAGGTGAATGCAGTCACTTTACACAGTGCAGAATCAGTTCATTTTTAATTTATAGGCGCAATTAAAGCGCGCTAAGAATAAAATTCATAAATCTTTAGCTAACTGACCGTGATTCTTCTGAAAACTCTTTTTGTTCCTCCTGATGTGGGCGATAGGGGCACCTGGCGTGCCTGGAATTATATTAACAGCCAGCTCTTCCCCTTCAGCCTTTCCTTGTCAATCCTCCAGGCTTTATTAATCTTCCCTGGATGTGCCCTGGCCAGGCTGGGGTGTTTGCTTTGCTCCACAGCCATGCAAAGCCTCAGCAGCAGGTTTAATGTTGGCTTGGCTGAGGGACCTGAGCCAGGAGGGTGAATTCCTGCCCGTGGGATTTGTTGAGCTGCAGAGATGGAGCAGGGGATGCCAGATGCCACCCTTCACCTTGCTCCAGGGATCTGTCACCTCTGCCAGGCCTGAGCACCACCTGAGAGGCAGAGGGACAAAGGGACATGGCCCTGGACATCTCGGAGTAGGGACTGATGGCTCCACTGGGAGCATTGGAAAGGACTTGGATGGAGAAGCATAACCTGGCAAAGGAGGGAAGGAGCTCTCAGTCTGCAATAGCTCTGCAGGGTTTTCCTGGGGCATGGGTGGAGGAAGCTCTCAGTGGTCTGGGTCAGCTTTTCTCTCTCCCAGTCGCTTTCCCATCATTTTCCCTCTGGCCAGACAGAGTCCACGCTTGGCATAGCATGGCTGGAGGGGTAATTGCCATCTCTGCATTTCCCTAATGAGCTCTGGGTCAGCTAATGAGCCTATTGCTCCTCACAGAGGAGGTCTGACAGAACACCTCTGCTCTGAGGGGGCACAGCTTTGATCAGGGGATGTCTCTTGCCCCCTGCATGGTCAGAGTGGGACAATTCCCCACTGGCCTCTTTGTAACTCAGCTGCTCCAATCATTCCTTGCCATCAATCATAGATTCATTTAAGGGCCTGATTTCCTCCTTCTTTCTTTTATTTTCTTCCCTTTCTTTTCTTTTTTATTTCATTTTTTTTATTACATCTGCACACTCAGTCATGCAAAAAATTACACGATTTCAGAGCCGCGGCTGACTCCGGTCTCAGAGCGCGGGGGCTGCTTAGTGCTGCCACCACCACTCAATTAACCCCCTGCACAAAAGGGACACGTGGAATTACACAGCCTCGGGTTGGGAGAGGCTCTGTCCCGTGCAGAGCACTCTGTGGGGAGCGCTGGAGCTTTCCTTGTTGGTTCTCAGCTCATCCTCTGCCCTCATCCATTGGGATAACTGAGTTCCAGAGG
The DNA here is from genome assembly GCF_021018805.1 of Prinia subflava. Classification (NCBI taxonomy): domain Eukaryota; kingdom Metazoa; phylum Chordata; class Aves; order Passeriformes; family Cisticolidae; genus Prinia; species Prinia subflava. The sequence goes on from NC_086268.1 coordinate 4,076,047, forward strand.
CTGAGTTGAGCCTGAACATGCCAAGAGCTGCAACAGGTGGGCATGGAGGTGTTTTGTGCTGCAGAATCCCAAACAGGTGCTTTGGTGTTGCCTCTTTTGCTGGTTATGTGTCTGCTGCAAAATCCAGGGTGGATGGAACCCCTCTGAGCATCTTCCTCCTCCCAGGGGACAGATCAGCCTCCCTGCAGCAGCAATCCCAGCGTGTCAGGCTGGAGAACTCCCCCAGCTCTTTAGAGTGCCCTGGAGGGTGCTGAGCCCTGCTGTGGGCTCACCCCCAGCCCTGAGCTGCATTTTTGTCCTGCAGCGTTGGCAGGTGGGTTGCAGGGATGGGGGTGAGATTAAACACATGGCTGGAGCCAGCTCGGGGAGGCGGTGTGAGCTTTTCCTTGCAGTTTATAGACTGCAAAAACCCGCCTTTCCAACACTTCTTCTCTGTGGAAAGCCTCGGTTGTGCTGCTGAAATGTGATTTGCAGGAGAGGCAGGTGAGCTCACGTGTCACTCCCAGCACCTCTCCAGCCATCCCTTCCCCAAGGAGATGAAACACCACATCACCTCTGTCATTCATGATCAAAACCCCTGTATTTTTAGGCTGGTGATGACTGAAGATAAATCTGTAGCTTTGAAAGGAGGGGCAGAGGGTAAAAGAAAAGTTATTCCTTTCCTTCCACCTCTGCCCTTGAGTAGGAGCTGATAAAATCCAAAGGCTCTGCCAGGAGATCAGACTCCACTCCAGCTTTGCCCAGGAACCATGTGGATGAAATATTAAGCACTGGGGCTGGAGCAGGTAGAGCAGGAATAATCAGATGAGTAGTTAAAGGTCTGGTATCCTGTAGGGACACATGTGATTGATCAGCCTTGCAAAAATAAATAACCCGGCCCTTTAGATCTATGTAGCAATTTTAAATTTTTAATAAATCTGTGTGTATGGTGAAGGGTAAGTCGTCACCCTGCGCTCTGTGCCTCTGATTCCCTGGGGGAATTTATCATGCTCTCCCTTTTGGAGGCTTCACATCCTGCTGATAAACAGTTTAAAACTCCTGTCCCGTCTTTATCTCGCTGAGGTGCGACAGAGCCTGGCTGGGGCTGCTCCATCTCTGAACAGGGAGAAGGGAGAGCCCAAAGCTGCTGCCTCTGGCTTTGCCAGCCCCTGGTGCCCCCAGGTTTGTGCAGGAGGAGGGAGAAGAGCAGGAGTGCAGGGGAGGGGTATGGACTCCTCCAGAGAGGGGCAGGGTGTGGAGCAGAGGGAGCTGCGGGCTGTGGTGGCAGCAGAGATAACACAGCAGCCTCCCAGAGATGGGAAATGATGGCACGAGGTGAACAGCACCTGCAAACTAATCCTGGCAGGCTCTGCAGAGCAGGGTTTGGGCTGTCCACCTGCCTGCTTGGAGTTGAGGCACTTGGGAACGATGGAGCTTGGCAGAGCTGATCTGTTTCTGGTGGAAAGAGCAACCAAGGGCCTGAGAAAAGAGTTTGCTCCTCTGGGAGCGCGGAGTTGGAGGAAGAAGGATCCAGGTGCAGCTGAACTGCACATCTGAGAAGCACAGGACGTGTCTGAAGGCAAAATGTGCCTTCCCTGTGGCTTGGTGTAGGGCTCCTGGGAGGGGCTGTGGGTGGCAGTGCTCTCCTGGCATTACCAGAGCTTTGCAAAAAGTCTTTTGTCACTTCTGTGCCATTTTTGTGCTGTGCAGCTGTTCAGTCACATCCCTCTGTGTCCCACCTGAGCTGTGGAGTGAAAGCTGCTGCCATCCCACCCCTAAACCTGCAGAGCTCTGCCATCCTCTCCTAGCTGGGGTTCCAGCAGCCCTGGGTGAGGCTTCCCAAGCCCCTGAACTCTGCCAGGCTCTGCCACACCCAGCCCAGGCTCTGTCCTTGCCACTGGCTGTCCCCTGGGGCTGGGCTGTCCCCGTTCCCCCTGGACAGAGCTGCTGTCAGCAATCACATCCCAGCCTGGCAACACAAACCCCGTGCTTGGCGGGGAGGCAAAGCCGAGCTGGGAACACTTTTGGGTTTTATTTTTACCATTGTTGTGGGAAAGGCTGTAAGATCTGCAGAGCCATGGCAACGTGGATGCTGTCGTTCCCCCACGCTCGGTGGGAATGACACGTCTGCGTGTGTCACGCTCCTGCTGGAAGCTCGTGGGGCCTGCCATTAATTCCTACTTAAGCCCAGATAATTACTGATTTTGCTGGGGTTTTTTTGTTGTTCTTTTCTTTTTTTTTTTTTTTTTTTTTTTTTTTTTTTTTTTTTTTTTTTGGTACTGTGTGTCTAACAGCCATCGGTATTTTTATAACTTGAGCTGCCAGAAAATATCAGTCGTGGTAGAACCTCTGGAGGAGGTGCTGGTGCCTCATTGATGTCAGGAAAAAGTTTTTTACAAAAAGGGTAATAAAGTATTGGAATGGTCTACCTGGGGAGGTGGTGGAGTCATCATCCCTGGATGTGTTTAAATAAAGCTTGGATGTGGCACTGGTGCCGTGGTTTAGTTGAGGTGTTGGGGCTGGGTTGGACTCGATGATCCTGGAGGTCTCTTCCAACCTGATGATTCTGTGATTCTGTGATTCTGTGAATTCTCTGATTCTGTGATTCTGTGATTCTGTAATTCTGTGATTCTGTGAATTCTCTGATTCTGTGATTCTGTGATTCTGTGATTCTGTCATGCTGTCATGCTGTGATTCTGATTCTGTGATTCTGATTCTGTGATTCTGTGGCTCTGAGATTCTGTGACTCTGTGATTCTGTCATGCTGTGTTTCTGTGATTCTGTCATGCTGTAATTCCATGATTCTATGAATTCTGTGATTCTGTGATTCTCTGATCTCTGATTCTGTGATGCTCTCAGTGGCAGCTGCCGAGGAGAAGGCAGGAGGAGGTGAGAGCTGAGCTCAGCCGGACGTGAGCTGAAGGAAAACCTTCCCCTGCCCCCCGATAAGGTGGCACAGTGCTCTGGGCTGGGGTGGTGGGTTTGGAAGCTCCAGAACGAGCTACTGACCATGCCTGGAGGTCCGGGGTGGCCACCGATTGTCACTGGCCGCGGGGACAGCGGGCAGCGAGCACAGTGCGGTGACAGGCAGAGGGAGCCCCAGGCTAGAGAGCCACGGGAGGAGCAGGGAAAGGTATCCGGGACATCGAGGGGATGTGCACGGCCCTGGAGCGGCGATGGGAGCCGGAGCTGCCGCCCCGGGGTGTCCCAGCCCGGCAGAGCTGTGATACCCGTCCCTTTCAAGCACCGCCGCTCTGCTCTTTAGGAAAACTTATTAAAAGCAAACATCTCCCGGTTCTGCAGTAATTGAGAGCTATCACTGGGGCACCAGGATGCTCTTTAAAGCCTTATGGGGGAGGAGAGAAGGTAAAAGCCCGGGGATGAAGGCCAGCCAGGCAGGATGAAATAGCATTTAACAGTGAGCAGGTTTGCTTTGGGCATCCTGGCAGGCATGGCAGCTCTAGGTGGGAGGCTGCTGGCACCCAGGTATCGTTCACTTTGATTTCCTGATGGTATTTTTAACCTTTCAGGGGCTGGGAGAGCCAGCCCTGCTATCAGCACAAATATCTTTGGTACCTTTGATGATCTACAGTAATTTGTTTTCCCTCTTCATCTGAGGCAAACCCTGGTGACGTTCTCTGTGCCTCTTCCTCTGCCACAGCCAAATGGGAAGCCAGGGACATTTTTCTGGGGTGAATTTGGCCCTGTGAGCATTGCAAGCCTTCCCACTGGTTTTTAAACACTCTCATCAGCAGAGCCCAGATCTGGCAGCCAGATTCCTCGCTCAGGTTTAAACGAGGGATTGCCTCCCTCCTGTGCTGTTTGTTGTCTCAATTTCTCTGATCACCAGCAAAGATGGGTTTTTTCAGACTTTCTGCTTCTTGCAGATAATATTCCTCCTTGAGCAGACCTGCTTGGATTTAAATAGGCAAAGTGTTGGGGGCTGTGTGTGCAGATCCTGCTGAGCTGCTCGGTGGTGAAGGTGTGGGGGCCCAAAATGCTGCTCCTGAGAGAAAAAAGGGATTTGCAGGGACAGTGGGTGGAGGTGAGGAGGTGGAGCAGAGCTGCCAGGGAAGATGATGGCTGGGGAGAGCACCGAGGAGGAAGGCAGTGCCTTCCTGAGGTGGCAACATCAGCCCATCCTTGCGCAAAAGTGATTCCCAAACGTTCCCAGTGTGTTGTTGTCCCAGCTTTTTTTGGATGCCACAGTGCTTTTGGGCATGGCTTTGCTCTGCTGCAGCCATTGAAAGCTGTTGTCCAACACGTCTCACTCCTCTACGGCCAAAATAATTGTGTGAGTGTCATCCAATGCTCTCCTCACTCCTTTTTGCATCCTCCCTCTCGTGAATAAAAGCCACTTTCATCTCCTGCCTCCTTTAGCATTTTCCATCCCATTCTTTTCCCTCCTCCCTTTTTTTTTTCCCCACAAAAAGCAAAATTTTTGAAAATGAAATGAGAGAGAAAGAGAGAAAAAGAAAGCTCAGACACAAGTTATTTTTTTTTTTTTTTTTGCTCATGAAAAGGAAAGCATGGAATACAACAAATTAAATAGCCACCCGGTGAGAAAAAAGGGAGTGGAGTGAAAAATGGGCAGGGGGGGATAAAACCCAGATGAAAAAGGCGAGCTGGTGCTGGAAGATGCCAGACAGATCTGGGAATAGGGGCATAGCGTGGCGGTGAAATAATTGTACCCCTTCTGCCGAAGTCCAGCGCCGCTTTCTGCCTCGCTACCCCAAGCCTGCCATCCTCTGTTAGCTCCTGCAATATTTTATCCTCCAGCCCCGGCTCTGTTTCACCAGCGATGGAGAGGACTAGATTAATTAGGAGAGCTCTCTCTCCCGCAGCCAGCCCGGCTCTGCGGGGGGAAGGCTGGGAACTATTTAAAGGGATGAAGATGTACTGCAGCAGCTGCCATCTCTCTGTCTGGTAATGTGCTCGCTCACCTAGCTGAGGATTCATCTCCTTTTGCCCTCTGCCAGTAATTCCCAGCAAATAAAAGCTGGTGAGCTCCAGGTTGAGCTCCAAGGCCGGCTGGGCTGGGCTGGGGGTTTGGGGAGAGCAAGTGTAAGGGAGGAAATGGGAGCGAGGTGTGTCTGGATGAAGTTTGGAACCTTGCAGAACGTTCAGAACCCGGGCATTGCTCCTGTTTATGACAGCACTGCCCGTCGTGGGCAAGGGGCTGCAGGAATCCCGGGTATCCCCCCAGGCAGGGTGGACCCTGCCCGGCACCGCTCCCCCATTTCTCAGCTCATTAAGGCCCAGCCTTGCCTTGGAGTGACACAGGTAATGAATCCTCTGCAGGGTGCCTGCTGGCTTTAATAAGCTGGAATGAACTGAGGATGAGAATTAACCTGGCAGGATTAGCTCGCTCTGCAGCGGGATGCTGGGGATGTCTCCTCGCGGGCCGTGACGGGAATTTCAACACCTCTGCTGCCCGCGCTGGCTCTTTGTGGAGCATCCAGCAGCTGAAAGCCCCTGCGAGGCCGAGGGGCAGCAGGCAGGGGAGCAGCACCCTGGCTTGGATGTCCTGCTGCCCATTTTACTCCTGAGCCCGGGGAGAGGAGCGCTCCCGAGCTCTGCACCTGCCAGATGTGCAGCATCCCAGCCCTCCCGCTGCCTCCTGCCTCCCTCCTCCAGGGCAGGAGAGGAGCAGGGAGGACTGGAGCAGCCGTGTGTGTGTTTGGGAGGGGTTCCAGGCAGCGCACGGGGTGGGTTTTGGCGAGGGCTGCCGGAGCCTGGCTGATGGCAGCACTGCGTGCGGACTCGGAGAGCCTCACGCCTGCAAACCCTGCAATTACCCTGCCTCTGCTCGGGCCTCCGGGCTTTTTATTTTCAGTAAATGGCTTTGTCATGCAGCCCCCCTGCAGGGCACGCTCCGTGGGACACGACACGTGCTTCATGCCCTAAAAGCCGCAGGGATGGCAGCGTGGGGACAAACAGGGCTGTGCCGGGGATCCCACACCACATCCAGGCCCTCGCTGGATCAAGGATCCTGGTGGGATCCAGGAAAGGGGGCACTGTTCTTGCTTAGAGGAGCTTCCCTGCCATCCTGCTTTGGCTGGGGTAGAGTTAATTTTCATCGTAGCCCCCGGTGGTTTGGATTTAGGATGAGCCCTGCTGTGACAGCGCTGTGCCTGCCCTGCTGCCTGTCACCCTCCCCTCCTCCGGGGGCAAAGTTCCTCCTGGCAGCTGGGTGAGCCCTGGCAGGCGCCCACTTGCATGAAAGATCCCTCAGGTCTGGAGGAAAGGAGGGCAATGGCAAACTGGAGCACCGTCCTGGCTCCAGGGGCACAGAGATGAGGGAAGGTGACAGGAGGTGGCACCGCTGTCTGCCAGCCTGGCAATGCCAACTTCCAGGGAGCCCTGCTCTATGCCAGGCTGCTTCCCAGCAGGGCTGGCAGTGCTGGGAGCCCGTGGCCTCCTCCGTGGGCATGGCACACACATATTAATGTGCTTTTCCTGCCTTACAGGAGGCTCTAAGAATAGACACAGACTCTGAGAAACCTTTGATGGCACTGCTTTTAATTAGGGTGTAATTGGAGCCCAGGGGCTGATTTGTGTGGTTTGGGGTGTATTGAGGCTTGTGGGAGTTTAGTGATGCTGCTTTCCTTGGTTTGGGTCCTTCCTCCTGCCTGTCCATGGAGAGCTGGAGGAGAGGAGGGGGACAAGGACTGCGGGCAGGGAGCAAACATCTCCTTGTGACACCACAGCCTGGGTTTGAGGGCCACCAGAGCCATCCATCATTGAGAACATCCATGATGTAACAAGCTCCCAGTTCTGGATTTCCATGGATTTTCATGGAATGTCCTTGTCTGCTAAAGGGTTTCTGGCTTTTTCAGCTCTTGCTAAGAGTGTGAATGGTTTTATCTCTGCGGGATGGCGTAGCAAGGAGAGAGTGAACCCCACAGGCCCGGGTGCATTGTCCCCAATGCTGGGGTGAGGATGGTGTTCCTGTCCCTTGGCATGGGGACAAATCTGGTGGCAGCCACCAGCTCCAACACTGGGGCTGCTGGTGGCTTGCAGGAATAAAGCCCAAGCGTGGAGCTGGAACTGGATGGAGCCTGGATACCCCAAAGTGTTTTGAAGAAGACAATTAATGGTGAGAGGAGACAGATTTCAACCACTTGGATTTTCCAAGGTGAAGCCTGGACATCATGAGGGTGTATCCCAAATTCCATGCAAGGCTGGGCAAGGTGGCTATGCCTCCCCACCTTTAGCCTTAAATCAAAGGTGCAGTCCTCGATGAGAAAGCAGCCAGGGAGATTTTTATTCTGATGCTGGATTTCACAGGAAGGCATCTGCTTTTCTCTCTTCAATCCAGTTTGTGGAAGAAGAAAAACAATCAAAGAAGCAGAGAGGGTGATGTTCTTAAATCCGCTGGGGCTTTAGGGGGATATTGTTTGTGTTTCTTGAATAATGGCTTTTGATATGTAATAATATTGTGCGGTGGTTTTTTTTGATGGCCAATATTACATTTATTTTAAATGATATAATCAGCCCTCGGTATCTCAGCTGATTTAGTCAATTAAGTTTTTAACCTCATGTCTTCAATCTCGTCTGTGAGTAATTTAAATGTGGTGATTTTAATGAAAGTACATCTACCTGTTCATTTATCCACACACACCGTTGCCCTTTGGATCTGTGGTGAGAGGGACAGGAGGTGCCTTTTCTCTCCTGCATGGAAATATTTAGCAGGGCTGAGGAGACAATGCAGTGATTGGCATTAGGGAAATAAAGGGTTGTTTTTGTTGGATTTGTTTTTTTTCCCAGAGTAATCCAAACATATCAGACACAGCAATTTCCAAAGTGAATGTACATTCAGGCTTTCAGAAAGGGGAGAGGGATTGCCTGGGATTCTGGGGTGATGTTTTACCCCAGGAGACGACAACAATGGATCCACCCAAAGCCGGTGGATGCACAACATCTCAGATGCTCGTGCAAATGTCGTGCTTTGCCCTGATAATTGCAGCAGCTTCAGTCATCAGGCACTGCTGGGGCTGAGACCCAGCCCCAAACCCCTCTGTGCTGTCTGGGGCCGAGATCCAGCCCCAAACCCCTCTGTGCTGTTTGGGGCTGAGACACAGCCCCAAACCCCTCTGTGCTGTTTGGGGCTGAGATCCAGCCCCAAACCCCTCTGTGCTGTCTGGGGCCAAGATCCAGCCCCAAACCCCTCTGTGCTGTTTGGGGCTGAGAGATCCAGCCCCAAACCCCTCTGTGCTGTTTGGGGCTGAGAGATCCAGCCCCAAACCCCTCTGTGCTGTTTGGGGCTGAGAGATCTAGCCCCAAACCCCTCTGTGCTGTTTGGGGCTGAGAGATCTAGCCCCAAACCCCTCTGTGCTGTTTGGGGCCGAGACCCAGCCCCAAACCCCTCTGTGCTGTTTGGGGCCGAGACCCAGCCCCAAACCCCTCTGTGCTGTTTGGGGCTGAGATCCAGCCCCAAACCCCTCTGTGCTGTCTGAGGCCGAGATCCAGCCCCAAACCCCTCTGTGCTGTTTGGGGCTGAGATCCAGCCCCAAACCCCTCTGTGCTGTTTGGGGCCGAGACCCAGCCCCAAACCCCTCTGTGCTGTTTGGGGCCGAGACCCAGCCCCAAACCCCTCTGTGCTGTTTGGGGCTGAGATCCAGCCCCAAACCCCTCTGTGCTGTCTGAGGCCGAGATCCAGCCCCAAACCCCTCTGTGCTGTTTGGGGCTGAGATCCAGCCCCAAACCCCTCTGTGCTGTTTGGGGCTGAGATCCAGCCCCAAACCCCTCTGTGCTGTTTGGGGCTGAGATCCAGCCCCAAACCCCTCTGTGCTGTTTGGGGCTGAGAGATCCAGCCCCAAACCCCTCTGTGCTGTTTGGGAAGCTCATGAGGTGGCACTGGAGATGCCCTTCCTGGCAGGATGGTTCTTCCTGGGCTGCTGCAGCCCCTGGGGTGGCCCTCACAGTGCTCTTGGTTTTTGCCTTGTGCTGAATTCAAGCCCAGCAAATGCCGCTGATGTTTTCCAGCCTTCACCAGAGCTGCAAAGAGAAATCAAGATAAATGACCTGGGGCTGCTCAGAGCCCAGCTTTGTGTGCTCCTGGACACACTCACTCCTCCCCACGGTGTTTTTTGGCTCAAAAGTGAGTCCTCTGCAGCAGCAGCACAGCCCAGGCTGCTGTGGGTGATGGGGGTCCTTGGGCACACACCCTGGAGAGGTGGCTGCTCCACAGGGGATGTCTGAGGCCAAGTTCTTTGAAACTGAGCCCAGAAGCAGCAGTAACAGCTTTTTGTTCCCATCTCATAAGCTGACATACCTAAAAATCCCCTTTTCTATTTGTTTTTGAAGTAAAAATATTCCAAAGGGGCATTATATGTGGTTTTCTCACAGAAGGCAACCTGCCTCCCCCTGAAAACACTTGTTTCAAAATTTTCAGTGGAAAATGTGAACAGTTTTTTGATAAAAGCATTTCTATTCATGAGCAGTAGCTCAGAGAGATTTGCAAGAAATAAATAGGTTTTGGCAGCATAAAAGTCTCTGTTGAACAAGGGGATGGGGAAGGTGTGAAACTTGATTTGGTATCGTTTGCCCATGGAATTTCAGCAGAAGTTCTTCAGCAGAAGTGTCAGGGGATATTTTTCCATCAAGCCCCTGTCCAAATCTCCTGGTGCTGGTGAGAGCTACAACATTCCTGTGTCAATAATCCCTTCTTGGCCGTTTCAGGGCTCTGCTCCTTGGAGATTTGCCTCCATCTCACCCTGGGCCATGTTTGCTGCTCGCTGGGTGTGTTGGAGAGCTGGCTCCCTCCACATTTCAGCTGGTGATGGTTGTGCTGTGTCTCAGGAAAGCTGATTTCTCCTGCACTTCCAACAAGCATTTTGCCTTATTAGTGCAGGTTTTTAACAAACTCTGTGCCTACCATGAAGCAGAGAAGGCAGGGACAGGGCCTGTGTTGGTCTGAAGCAGAAGTGAGGGGGTTTTTTGGCAGCCCTCCTGCTGACCTGGGATGAAGGTGCTGGGACAGGGCAGGTTGGCATTCTCTTGTCTGGTAGAATTGGTCCATAATTCCTAGCTGGGGGTAAATTAATGATTAGCCTGTCAGGAATTCACCAGGATTCCATCAAATCCTCTGCTGCCTTAGGGAGCACCTCATCTTGGAGACAAACCTTGTTTTGGGTGTTCTCATACCAGGTTTTGAGCTCTGTCCTGCCCTAACTCTCCCAGCTGAAGTTTGGCTCTCCTCTCCTTCCTCATCTGAGGCTCTTTCCCTCCCTACTGCCATGGATGGGATAAAACAGATGATATTTGGGAGTGTGAGCTGGCCCTGCACGTCCACCCTGCCTCCCCTCTTTATTCCTTCAGAGCTGCATATAAGGAAGCTCAATTTTCTTGAAAGCTGCCTAAAAAAGAAGGTATTTCCATGTCTGGCAAGGAAGCAGGAGATGCAGGGATGCTTGGAGCTGCCTCTCTACCTCCAGCTCTTCCCCCACATCCACGTGGATGCAGCTCTGCTCCCCTGTGTGGAAGGGAGAGGGGAGGAGAGGCGCCTGCACCGCTTCCCTTTAAGCAGAGATTTGGCTGTGGCTCTGAAAGCAGAATTAGAGGTAGGGTTTAATCATACAAGCTCTGAAATATGGGAGATTAAATCTTTTTAAGGAGGGCAGCTAAGCACTTTATTTTTCTGTGCAGGAATCTTCAGGGGGTCGGAGACCAGAGAACTGGATTTAAAGCTTTTAAATTACTTTTTTTCTTCTTTTCTTTTTTTTAACAAGTTGTTTTTTTTTCCCTCCCACAATACATGGTTGGACAGGAAAGACTTTAAAGCGATAGTTAAAAAAAAGAGAGAGGGAAAAGATGGGTGGAATGGAGATGCTTGTGGAAAATAGACATTAATAATGTTGTGTTGAGTTGTCCAGGCACATTTAATCCTTAAAGTGCACATCTATTCCGGGAAGTGATTTTTGTGGAAGGAGGGAAATCTTTCAGGTGTTCCTTGTCATTTCTTGCTGCATTTGATGACAGATTTACCCCATGGCAAAGGGATTTGCAGCCCCTCAGGCCCTGGAGGTGCTCGTGGGTGCTGACAGTGCTGCAGGCCCCCTCTCCTGGGGCTCCAGGGGGATGTTTAAGCTGAGATTGGCGTTCTGGCTGGAAGTGGGTTTTGTTTTTCCCAGGCAGGCGCTGCCCCAGCCTTGCTCGGGGGAACTGGAGCTGTTTGGTTGAGCCTGCCCGGGGACGGCCGCTTGTGTTTGTCTTGCGTTTTTCTTAATTTCACGGAGCTGAAGAGATCGATGGGAAGGTAGAGCTGGGATTTAAGGCTGCCTATAGCACAGCTCTGTGACTGATGACCCCGGCTCTGCTGCTGCTCTCCAGGCTGAGATTTTGCAGGGCTGCCAGTGCCAGGGCCAGCTGATGGTGGCACCCACAGGAGGAGCGTTGTGTCCTTCCCAAGTGTGGGACACTCGAGTGGGCCTGGTGCTGTGAAAGGAGCACAAAGTTGGTTTTGAAGCCTCTCAAAGGCTGAGCTCCCCTCTGGGGGTCCTGCCTGGCCCCAGTGGGACCCTGCCTGGGGTGGCAGTAGAACAGCGCTGGAATCCCGGTGCCGCTGCCTGTTGCCATAGGAACACCCCGTGGCACCGCGCTGGTTTGGAACGAGGTGGCACCGCCGTGTTGGCAGGACGTGCTGCACTTTTCCCACCTGGAGCGAGCGCCTTTGGTCACTGGGAGCTGTGTGGGTGGGGGAAGGAAGGGTTGGCTTGGGTCCGTGTGCTGGAGGGGCTCCAGCAGCCAACGCTGAAGAACCGCAGGCGATGGGAGAAGGGAGAAGGTCCCCTTGGTGGTGCTCCCTTGTCCTCAGGCAGCACCCACTGTCTCCGCTCCAAAGGCTGCTCCGCAGGGTGAAATGGTTCGTGCAGCCCCGGGTGTCCCTGCGGAGATCCCGCTGCATCCCCCGGGCTGCGGCAGCCTCTGCAACCCACCCTTCCTTTAATGGCCCAATTCCACCGAGCAAATGAGGCAGCGCCTCCGAGCCCTCCCCTCGGTCTGCCAGTTAATTAGCACTCCATTAACTTAACGAGGCTCTGCCGGCCACCCTGGACCCGGACACGGCGTGCAGGCCTGCCAGGAGAGGGGGAGGCGAGAGCCAGGCTTGGCTGGACCCGGGGGCTGCGGCAGAGCCTCTGTGGCTGAGCAGGGAGGGCTTTCCCTGGGGTCCTGGGGCTGCCGAGGCTTTTCCGTGCCTTTGGGTCCGTGGTGGGGATGGCCAGGACAGGGAAGGGTGATGGGAATGGCTGGCGCTGCTGGGAGCTCTGGGTTGTGATGCTGGGTAGGTTGTGATGCTCCAGCATCCTGCAGAGCCCCGTCTGTGCCACTGCCCCGTGCCCAAGGGGGGCTGAAGGGGGTGCAGTGTCCCTCGGAGGAGGTTCCCTCCCTGCTGGAAAGGCTCAGACAGCGGCAGCTCCCTGCCGAAGCTTTGTTTGTTGACTGATGTTAAATTTGCAATTTCATGGTTTGGTTACAATGAGTTTAGTTTATAAAATTCATGAGCTGTTAGGAAGTGGGGAGAGGAGGGGTGAAAAACACACCTGGGAGTCAGCAGGGATGAGGCTGCTGGCAGGGTCCTGCTTTGGGGACAGGGTGGGGACAGGGATGGGATGTGAGAGCCTCGTGTAGGACAGAGGGAAGAGTCCCCACGGCAGGGGAGATGCTGGTTTCTCCTGGTGGCAACCACTGTGTCTATCTGCACCCTGCTGGAAGGTCTGCAGAGCTTTCCTTGGGTGGCCTGCAGAGAGCCCCTGGAGAAACAGGAAACCTTTCAGGGATTTCAGGAGCACAGGTTCTGTGGTGACAGGGGCTTGGATACAGCAGGGCTCAGCTGCTCGGGGAGCCTGCTGCTGGTTTGCGGTTTGAATCTGTGTTTCTTTGGAGCTTTGGTTGGGAATCCACAAAATGAGCTCCACTCCTTGGAGTTTAGAAGGTCTGGGACAGAGAGAGGCCGTTCCCTGGAGTGTCACTGCAAGGTGACACTCTATCTCTTGTGAAATGAGCTGGTGACACCCTCACAGCTGACTTTTCCAAGAGATTTCTTTGCATCCTGTCCTGTGTGTTGGGGACTGAGTTGGAAGCAGAGCATCCCCCCAGTCCCACCCTCCTCCCAGGCTGGAGCTGTGTTCTCCATCCTCCCAGCAATGGAGATGATCCTCCAGGAGCTGCTGATGTGCTGCAGAGGGAATCAAAAATCAGTGTCAGGAAGGATCTAAACAAATATTAGCCAATTAACGTGAGGTGCTGGGGAGCCCAGGGGGAGGAGGAAGTGGGGGGACTCATCTGAGGATACAAAGCCATGAGGTCCCTGTCCAGCATGGCAATATCAGTGAGCCAGCAGCCTGTGTGTGCTGCCATGGCTGGGGCTGATGTTATTGTGACATCAGCAGGAGGCTGATGCACTCCCAGCTTCCTTACAGGCCATAAAACACCACTGCATTCCACTGGAAATGCTAAGCTGTTGATTTTTGGGGTTTTCAAAAGAAACCTGGAGTGAGTCACTGCATGGTCTGTCACCCTGTGGGGTTGTTCATGGACCCAGGCCATAAATAGACACCAAAATCCCCTTTTCCTCCAGTGACTCCGCAGGGTCAGTGATCTCTAGGGTTTGGCAGAATCTGTTTGTGCTGAACAAATGGATGAGCCAAGCCAGGCCCAGGAGTCATTGGTGGAAATGGAACTGAAGTTCAAGGACGGTCGCTGGATCTGACCAGGGCATCCAAAAACTGAAGGGAAGGTGACTCAAGCTGACTCCTGGACATCATTCTGGTGACCTCTCCAGCAACCTTGTCCATGAGGAAACCTTTCATTGCTCTCTGTGTTCATTAACAGCCTTTGGGCTGTAATTAGTACAACCTTGGTGATCACCTCCATTTGCAGCCATTCACCGTGTGAATGTTTCCCTGTGAAGCTGCTGGACTTTCTGGGAATGCTCATGGCTCAGCTGAGGGTTTCTCTTTCTCGGCAAGCCCCAGCACATGGGTTGTGTTGATATACAAGATGCAGGACCCAGGTGGGGTTTATGGTCCTTGGATTTGTACATGGAGCCTGTCTGGGAGGAAATTCCCTTCTTTCCTTGCTGTTGGGGCACCTTTTTTCCATCAAAAGTGTTTAATCACCTAATTTGTGTTAAGGAGCATCGGCTTTTCATTTCCAGCTGTGCCAGCACAGAAGATGCTTCCTTGTTAATGAATCCTGGACTTGAAACATCTCCTGTGTGTGTGGGGACATGAAAGCCCAGGGAGGGGACAAGACTTGAGGGTGCATCAGGAAATTGGGAGCAAGGGCAGGACAGAGCACAGCGACGAGACCACCTGCAGATCCCGCTGCATTGTGCTCAATCCAGTACCCAAATTTCTGTCTTTAAAGAGGATTATCACGTGTCTGTTTGAATTACTCTGACATGAACAGTCACTCAGAAAATGTACATTCATTTGAAAGGTCAAGCACATCTGATTTCTGCCTTTGGTATGCGGGGGCTTATCCTTTCAACTCTCCCTTCCTTAATGAGATTCTTGTTTCAAAGAGTCGCGCTGTGCCCAGGATTTGATGGAGTCAAGTGTGCTGGAGATAGTTTTTGTTATCATGTTTACCCTTTTATCTGCCTGTCCTTTGAAAGCTCCCCGGCACACAATAAGGATGCAGCAGGACGGCCACTCGGGGCGGCTCTGCCAGCAAAATCGGCTTTTTAGGGGCGGAGAGATGGAGATGTGCTAGCGGGGAGCTGCAGCACCAGGAATTTTGATTTCTGTGTGTGGCAAAGCATCCAAATGGAGAGAGGGCCTTTGAGAAGACCTCCAGTCACCAGGGGGGGCTGGGCAGGTATCTGGGTGTCATCAGCTCCCACAGAAACCTCGGAGGAAATAAAGCCAAGTTGGGCTTGGCATGGCAGAGTTGTGTTTCTTGATTAAATTAATGTGTATTGATATTTCTCCCGTTGTTTTGACTTCACAGGCTGTTTAAATTCAGCCTTGTCACAACAAAATACAAAGGAGGTTGCTCGGAGATTGATTTTTCTTTTTTTCCCTTTAATCCTGTCTCTGAAGAAGAAGAAGAGTATTTTAAAATTTTATTTTTTTTTCCCCCACTACTTCCAGGTTGACAGCCAGGCAAGGCTGCAAACATTAAAACTGTTGCGCAAATAATTATGTTAAAACGCCGAGCATACATTATGGAGGAGGGCGCTCCTTGATTGTAACGTACAAACCAATTTTCTGCGTCACAAAATTACTGACACCGGAGTTGGCTTTGGTGATTTATTCCCTGGAATGACGATCCTGTGACTGCCTTTTCCCCAGAGAGGGTTGTTTTGGTTTTTTTCTGATGGGTGAAGCTTTGGTCTCCTCTTTGCTGTCACTGCTGTCTCCTCCCCGCCTCGGTGACGGTCCCCTCTGCCGCTTAAAAATAGCGGCTTTTATGCAAACTACGTCCCAAAACGCTCCGCCAAGTTAAATAATGTAGTCACAAAACCAAATATTGAATAATGACTGAAGCAAGGATTAAGGGAGACAGGCAAGGAACAAAAGAGAGATTCTCAAGTGTTTTGAACGCAAAATTGAGAAGTCACAGATGCGCAGGGGGCTTTTTCTCTCTGCAGCCAGAGGACACAGATTAAAGGGGTCCTCCAGGACTGTGCACCCCCAGCCAGCTTAAGCTGCCTAAAGACCTCTTTAAATCCAACCTTTTCGACAAGCCCAGCTGGCTGGAGGAATTTCTGCTGGGAATAAATTCAGAGGCTCATGGAATGGTTTGGTTTGGAAGGGACCTTGGAGGCCATCTTGTTGCAATCCTCCGCAGGGACACTTTCCGCTGGAGAGCCTCCCACTGGACCTTTTTAAATGGATTTCTGGGGAACGTGTCTGGTTTGTTTTTAGTGGAAAGTTCCCATGGGAGCTTTTCTGTGCTCGCTTCTGGAAAGAAAACGTAGTTTCTCTTTTACTCCCTTGAAAGGCGGCAGCCCAGGCAGCGCCATCAACCCCAATTCTTTACACGGCTCTGGTTTTGCGGGAAGATTTAAATAAAAAATGCCAGGGATGGGGAAAAAAAAAAAATCACAGGCATGTCATGCAGCTCGTGGGATTTTTCAAATCCACCTCAAAGTTGCTGAGTTGCAGTTACTCAGTGGGTAGCTGTTGGCTACTCATATGGTGAGAGAGGAACAGGCTGAAGGAATGTTGCACAAAAACTTATGTAAATGTCTTCTGTACAGCTCAGAGAGAGTCTAGGACTCCTTTAAATCTAAGAGTTGGAAATTCAGCTGGGAAGCCATAAATTCAGTAGATGTCTTTTCCTCAATAAATTCAGAATATTGGCCAGGGAAGAAGCGTCCATGTTTCACAGAAGGAGTTACTGGACTTTCTGAGGGTTTTTTTTTTTTTTCCTGGTCCAGAAACAGTTGAAATGTAGCTCAGGATAAATTGCAAGGTGATGATTTACATGACAGGTGACACTGGCAAGCACATTATTCTCAGAGGAAGCATGGGATGGGATGTATTTACTGCCTGTCTGGGCAAATTATCCACTCTCAGATGTCTGGCATGTGCTTGTGTAGGAAATGCTCGTGTTCAAAATAGCTGATAAAGGGGATGTGGGGAACAACAGTTAATAAATGCAAGCCCTCCATATTGCTGCATCCCTCCTGCTGAACTGTCTCTAACTCCCTTTTTGGAGATGCAGATCTGGAGATGCTCTGAAGCTGGGTTGGAGTGAGGGAGCACACAGAGGGATTTCCTTGCTGCTGCAGAGGTGAGATGGGCACGGCTTTGCTGAGGAAAGGAGCAGGATCTGTATTTGAGGGGATGTCAGTGCTCAGAGCCCAGTGTGTTTTAATTTTGGAGCTGCAGGAGCCAACTCCTTGTCACCTCTTCCTTCCTGAGGTTTTAACATCCCATCCACCAGGGAAGCTCCTCATCTGAGATCAAGCAAATTACCCTGCTCTGGCTGCTACTATTGCTGGGTCTTGTCAGGCTGGCTGTGATTTACTCTTAATATTTATCCCTCTTCACCTTATCTTTCCTACTGATGAGTAAAGCAGAATAATGAAGTGGTGGTATTAAACTCTAAGCTCGTGCTGTCTAAGGGGACTGCAGCTCACAGGCAGAGATGGATTGGGAATTTCAGTGCAGTTTTGGAACCCTGATGTCCCCCATGGTAGCTGGTCATGACCCTCCATGCTTTAAGCCCTATTATGGATTATTGTGTTTCCAGAAGGTTTTATTCTCCCCCACCCTGGGGTTGCAGGATGATTTCTTTTTATTTGTGTGTGTGTGCCCACGGAAAGCTTGGGATCTCATCTGGCTTTTAAGGATCTGCTTCTGTTACCTACAGGTATTGTAGGTGGATGTGTAAATGAGGATCCTTCTGTTTACAAAGAAATGGATATATAGTATAAAAACAATTTACTTGTAAAAGACTCATCCTGCCTCCAGAATATGTTTGAATCTTAACACAAGACAAAGTAATTTAATCCCTCCCAAACCCATATGTTGTTTGCTTCTCATTTTTTCCAGCAAATTTTACCTTCATCAAAAGATAAATCAATTTGTAGCAGCTATCGGCAGCTCTTTAAGCTGCCGAATTGAACAGCTTAATTAGGGAAAATATATTAAAAGATCTGAGAGATGCTAACCCGTTCAGTGCCTCCTCTCGGTACATCTGCGTGGTCTTGCACACGTGTGGGGCTCCAGACCCCCTCCAGTTTGCCTTTGCTGCTGCTTTTTTGTGATGCTTTGTGGTGTGGTGATGGCATGAGAGGTTTTACTGCCCTCTGAAGCCTGGCAGGGCTTTTCTAGGCCTGTCCAGTTGGAGGATTTAAAAGTTTATTCTCTTACAATTTTTCTTTTAAATCAAAGCAATAATACTTTTAAATTATTATTATTATTACTATTATTATTATTATTATTTGAGGGCTCTTCCCAAAGCACCTGGCAGCTGCCCAGTGTCTGTGAGCACCCTGTGCTGACCCTTCGCTGCCTGCAGCATGAGATGGAGTCTCAGAGCTCTCACACCCAAATAAATAGCACAGGAGTGATTTGGAGCAGCATTCCCAAAGATCCACTCTCATTCAGCGCCGTTCCTGTGCGTTGTTTGCACTTTAGAAGGGGGGGATGGAAAAAGGCACCCAATAAAAGTACAAACTGCGTGAGTCAGCCTGAATCTGCTGTTGTGCCTCATTCTTCCCATTAGCAAATACCACGGATGAGTGTGTGGGGAGGTGGGTATCCCCTCCTTCCTAAATGACAGCTTGTCTCAGGGCTAAACTCATTAGTGATGCTGCTCTGATGAACATTCCCAGCCTTCCAGCCTTCAGCCAATGCTGAGCACATCCCTGCCTCTCCCAGGTATCCTGGACAGGGGAGGGGCTGCTGTTGATCTTTCCATTGCTGAGAGGAGGACAGACCTGTGTTGGTGGGACAAAGCTGCTGTGCTCTCAGTCCCGGCCTTCAAAAGCCTGCTGGCAAGTGGATTTTGGAAAGGAGTTTCCTGCTGCTCCGGTTGGAGGGGATGAGCATTAGCTGAGGATTTCAGAGCTGTGCTTTGCAGCAATGCTTCCAAACCTGACCTCTCTTAGGGCTCTTCTCTTGGGTGATGTTTGGGTCCAGGATTCCTAGAGATGAGCAGGCTCTGGACTGGCTTGAGCAAATAAGAAAATTTTCTTGTAAAGGCTGAGACTCTACAGATCTGAACTCCCCGAGGCCTGTGTGATGGGCTACAACAAAAAAACAACGTTTGGTTAATTTAAGCTTCAACTTGAGGTGCTGAGATAAAACAGAGCTGATACCAGGGTAGTCTTGATTCAAAGGCAGAGTATTGTCAGCGCAGAGTGAAGTGCTCTCCATCTGTTCCCGTGGCTGTGAGGAGCCAATATTAGACAGCTCCGCTGCAGGCTGGGAATCTGCGAGTGAGGGCTCGTGGCAAAAGCTTCATGTGGGAAGTTTTTCCCCTCCTTTGCCTTGCCTTAGGTTAACTCACACCCGAACCACTCAGGCTTTGCAAATCTGAGTGTTCCTGGTGATGTCTAGAACTCGTTTAACATCCTCCACTTTGCCCTGGAAGGACAGGGATGAAAAGGAAGCTGAGACATCAACTGAAGGATCTCCTTGTCATCATCCTGGAAATCTCCTAATGACCCAAGGAGCGGTTTCCTTGCACTTGGAGCTTGTAACACATGACAGACCTCGAGGTTTTTCTTCTCCCACCTCGTGTTCTTTTTTTTTTTGTGCTCCGCAGCAACAGAGACGAGGTTTGGCTGCTGAGGGAAATGATGAAACTCAGAAAACGAGAGGTCTTGTGACAGGCTAACACCTCAGCTTGCTTTGAACTCCATAGTGAAATATATAGACACAATTTTTGTCGCAGGTGGCTTTTTCCATGGCAGCATGTGGGTATCTTTGCCCAGCCCCACACGTGTGTGTACATGCACAGTTATTCTTGCCTCAGCACAACGATTTCCTAACGATCTCTTACCCATCCAAGACAGATTGCTTTTCATGGTTCAGTGGCCGCAGCTCAGGCATCCATTTTAATCAATAAAACAGTCAAAAGAGAGAATAGATTTACTTGTTTCTGGTTTTTTACATTTAATTGAAAATTTTCGAGTGATTACAAACATAGCTATTGTATAGATTGCGGAGTTTAGAAGACAATAAGTGCCAAAAGAAAAATGTCCCCGGAGCCCAACCTCTTCCCCTCGTGATGCACAATAGATGTTGGTGGTTTGTGCCTGGCCTTGTCCTTGCTTCTCCTTCCTCAGGGTTTGCAAAAAGCAGGATGGATTTAATGGGGTTTTACCCAGGCATCACAGGGATGTCTGTGATGAGCAGTATTAAATCCTCTTATTTGTCATGAGGGAGAATCTCCCTGCACACAGAACGTGGAAGCACCGTGGGAAACCTGGAGATGCATCATCCTGTGAGCCACTTGGGCACCAAAGACGTGTGAGGATGGGCCATAAAATCTCTCCAGATCCGACAAAATGGGTTTAATTTTAATGACAGCTGATTGAAAAGAAGTTTCAGCAAAAAGGAGATTTTAGTCATCAATAAGAGGAAAAATGTATAATTTCTGTCATGTTTTCATGTCAAAACCAAGCTCCTTCTTCAGGGGGGGATAAATAATTGGAGAATAGGAGAGTTTGGGGTATTTCCTAGTGTCCAAAGGTTCTGCTGTGGTATTTATCCCTTATTAGCAGGTAGCTTAACCTTGCCCACTGAGGATTGCATTGGATTATTTAATCTGTTCACTGTTGTCACTGTAAATGTTCAAAGGTGGGTGTGTTTGTGGGGGTGCCACATATATAATAATCCTTTTGAGATTTGGATAAATGAGTGCTTGGGGCAATGATTTGTTGTGTGGAGTTAGGAAAAGGGTCTCCTGGACATCCATGGTTTCCGAGCTTGCAGCTTGCATTGATGCCTGATAAAATTTGCCTTTCTTCTGGGGATTCTCTGGGAAAAAACAACAAGCCATGCTGTCTCTCTGGCTGTAAATTTAATAAACCTGGAAGCAGCACAGCAGCTGAAGATATCAAAGCCACAGACTGTTAACTCCAGTGCAGGAAAACTTTGAAAACAGTCCTCAAGACCCCTGCGCTCCCTGCAAAATGAGATCTGAGTCCTCCTTAAGTTGTTTTTAATAGCTGGAATTACTGAAAATTGGTGTTTACGAGGGAATAGGTTTGTGAGGGAGCTGCCTGGTGGGTGCCCATGGTGATATCATTTCCAGTGGTGTTCCTGGGATAACCTCCTGAGCACACAGGTCTCCTCACAAATTAGCACTGAACCCTGTGTGCCGTCTGGCTCCGGCTCCCAGACAGACAATTTCCTCAAGACTTTCATTTTCATCTCTGATTTCCTCAGCTCCGTTGCCTGCTGGAAGCAGATTTGTTCTGGCATGGGCCGGGATGTGGCTCTGGAGGAGTGGTTGTCACCCTCCATCTGTCACGGGCAGTGCCGCTGTCAGCTTGCAGAGAGCGTGGCTTTGTCCCCAGCAGCCAAACCTGGGGAGCAGCTCTCAGGAATCTGGAGATTCCCGGTTTGGAGATTCCATCAGAGAAGAAAAATGGCTCACGGGGTGGTTTTGTCCACCAAATGAAGCATTTTTGTCCTTTTTATCCCTGATATGATGTTGCGAGCTGGGCAACCCCAATGCAAATGTTGGATTGTGTGCAAACACACCGCGAACAGTTTGCAGCAAAACTGATTTCACTGCCACCAAAAAAGCTTATAGATGGTGGCTATTCCTTTCTTGGCAGCATTTAAACTCTTCCTCCCCATCAAATTTTATGGATTTTGTGGGATTTTCCCCTTTGCATAAGGAAACAACCATTTTGAGGAAGAACAGATCCTTTTCGCGATTCTCTTTTGAAACGCAAAACCCAAATCTCCATCAGGAAAGGCTTCAAATGGAAAACTCTGACCGGCCCAAATTAGGGGGGACTCAATTTACTCTGGTAGAATACTTTGAGAGCTGCAGATGAAAACTGCAATTTAAGTGCCTAATATTATAATTATACACCGATGTGTTTTATTAATGGGATTGAATGCTGGTAGCTTTGTAGTAATGAGCTTTTTTGAAGATCCGTGTAATAGAGTTTTCTGATGGTGAGGACCCCGCCACGCTGTTCCCTCTAAAAACCACCTTGAAACTCAAGGAGTAGCCAGGGACAGGGTTAATTCGTTGACTTGAGCAGTAATTAGTTGCCCTGCTCCTGGAGCAGCCCCTCCTGGAGGGGAAGAGGAACCCAAACCTCGGATGATCTGGAATTTTATTGTGATGGCGTGAGTGATTCTCGAGCAAATGAAACGTTTGGGGAGCCTTGGAGATGAAAGGTTTTGTCTTGACAAATTAGCACTTAGCAGACTGCTGGTATTAAAGAGCTGTGGGTTTGAGCACTGTGTACGATTGGGCCTTTTTAACAGGAAGAATCATTTTTTCCATTTTCTAACAGCATTTGAATGCAGTTCTGGTAATAAATAGGGAGAAAAAATGAAACCCCTGAGTCTTTTTCTGGGCCAGGGCACCCCCACCCAGCAGGGTTAAGTTGGGTCAGTTAAAAAGATTCATGTTTATGGCTTGCATATTCCCTGTGGAAAAACATGGAACAATCCTAACCTGGGTTCTGAAATAAAGTCTTTAAGACTAATTTCAGTTTTAAATAGAATGTTGATGTGGGATATCCTGATAGTTCAAATTCTTTTCTTATTGTGAATTTATCACAACTCACTTCCCTCTGAAGGAATTTTTGGATAAATCAACAGCTTGTATTAATTATATTAATAGCCACATTAATTATATAACAGCGCCTGAGAATTCAAGGCCTTCTAAGACTGAATAGGGAGAGCAATACAAACAAAATAGCAAATTGTAGAGCTGTTATAGTGTGAATTCGATGTTTCTTACTAGGTATTTTTTACAGGGAAAAGTAACTTTTCGAAACCCACTACAGTGTTCTTCACAAATCCTGCTTTTCTCTAAATGCTTCCCTTCTGTGTTAGAGCATAATTAGCTTTTGTCAACTTTTCTATGGGCAGTTTTCATTTTGCGCTTTCTTTGAATGCTGTGGCTGCTTTTCTAGAATAGCTGAAGTTTTGTTTCCTCCCCTGGCATCTTTAGTCTCCAATTGTCGTGGAGAAAAATCCTCCTGTTTGGCCTCCCCTCACTAGTTAGGTGTCCTCGATGCATTTATTTAGGAAATGCAAAGCCAGGCAAGTGTTGTCCCTTCTCCCTTTGTTAATTAACCCAATGTGTACAATCCCATTTTATTTGGCAGCTTGACTGCAGGGCCCAGCTGCTGGGAGATGAGCCATGAGAGGGGAAACAGGAGCTTTGTGCTGAGTTAATATGTGAATTTTTGGAGCTTGTTGATGTTCCCTAGAACATCTGCTCCTTGGCACTTGGATCCAGGTTGAGCTGGATCCTTCCAGGAATGGTAGGAGAGGAGGTGGTGAGGAAAGGAGAGGTGAGGAAATGGGGGTGCAGATGGGA
This sequence comes from Prinia subflava, assembly GCF_021018805.1. Lineage (NCBI taxonomy): Eukaryota > Metazoa > Chordata > Aves > Passeriformes > Cisticolidae > Prinia > Prinia subflava. The sequence continues at coordinate 4,099,015 of NC_086268.1, forward strand.
AAATGGGATAGAGAGTGAGAGATTTCCCTTACTGCTGATGGATGCTGGTGTCTGCATCAAAGAGCAGAAATCTTGGGGACTTCTTCAGGACAAAACCTCCCTCCTGAGGCCGAGGAACCATGAGTGGCTTTCAGCATCATCCTCAGTGCCTGGTGGCACGCTGGGTTTGGTGTGGAAGGGATGGCAGGAGATGGGATGATCCGTGTCCCGTGCGTTCTCCGTCCTGTCCTGCATCCCTCCTGCTCCTCTCACTCGTGGTGGCTGTCAGTGACGAGGTGGGAAGACTGGGCAAGGAGACAGCTCCGGTGCCACCCTGTCCACCCCCACATTATCCTGCCTTATTACATTGTAATAAATTGAACCATTCCACTTCATTATTTCATATTTGAGGAGATTTATAGATTGTCCTGGTGGCTGAAGAGGCAGTGATTAAAGGAGCAGTGTGCTAATGAATGAGCCTCAGCACAAAGCCTTTTTAATTAATGCACAGCCCAGGGGCTGTAAACGCCTTGCTGATAACAAGCCTGGCCCATTCAGGACATGAACTGACAACTTTGCAGAGAATGAAGGCTTATGTGGAGACATGGGTATGGTATTGAAATGGCAATTAAGGCTAATAAAATGATTCGTCTGCCCATCCATCGCCCTCCTTCCCTGTGCCCAGCCCTGTCTCTGCCTCGGAAGTAATGGCAGGTGGAGATTTCATTTGGCTCCTCCAACCTTTCTTGGTGATTTAATTTACAGGCTGCATCTGTTCCTTCACGAGGCTCTTTCAGTCACATTAGAGATAGATTTTCACTCCAGGCTATTCTGAACTCGCTGGAAATTTCACTGAGTCAGATTATTTTGCCCAGTGTTTACGGCTGCTTTTCTTTTTATTTCTTAAAAACTTTTCTAATGGAGTCTTTTGCTGGGAGGGGAGGCAGTGAACTTGTTGGCAGTGCTGTCCATCCATCCACCCATTCAGCACTGACTCTGGGCCGGTCAGAGCCCTGGGATAAACACAGTGGATTCACATAGCTCTGGAAAAGAGAGAACCTGCCAGGGTGCATTGTCAGCTTCTTTCAGGACAAAAAACTTTCAGGCCCCAAAACTATCCCTGATTTTTGATGGGTTTCACGTCCCCTTCCTGCACATCCTGTGCTGTGTTGGTACATTTCCAGGTTGTAAAGAGTGACTTTGAAAAAGTGCATTAAGGAAAAAATCAATGCTTAAATAAACAGTGGTGGCAAACTGGAGGTACCCATTGTCCTTGGGAAGTTACAGGGCGGATGAACAGCACAGACAGGTCATCACTGCTCCAGTGAAGTCTGAGGAATTGCTCTGGTTTGTGCCACATCCTGTGTGGTGATGCTTAGAAGCTGTGCCCTGGGTCAGCCTTGTGGGAAAACACCCTTGGTGTGTCCAGGAGCACACCAGGGATCAAACCAGGCATCGCTGATGCCTGGCAGCTCTGGAGAATTTGGGAATGCCCTACTCCTCTGAGCATCCCCTGTGGCTTGGGAGTGCAAAGCCTGGTGCCATCCCTTCTTCTCAGGGTTCAGCTTCTGCATTTTGCCTCTCTGAACTCCTGGCAGGTGGAAGCACCATTTTTCAGAAAGGGATGTGGGAAGAGGAGGTGGCAAACTTCTGAAACAAAGTTAAAAAAAAAAAAAAAAAAAGACAAAAATATAAATGATGCTGCTTGTGGCCTGCAGATTTAATGATATTTGCCCATTTGATTGATGAAGATGATGAACGAGGCTTCGTGGCCTGTTGAGGGTGAAAAGTCTAAGTACCAGGATGGAGAGTAAATCAATCACTTCCCGCTCCCGCGCCAGATGGGATCATCAGTTACCTGCGGATCCCGGCAGCCGCGCCTTACCCCGGGCTGAGGGACAGCACATCAGCCATGGCTGCTGCCTCTTCTCCTCAGGGATCGATAATCCACGGCCAGGGGAGGCAACGGCACCGAAATGAAACCGCTAAAACCCCTCACCAGCTTCATTCTCGCGTCAGATTTTGTTTGCTAATAGACACGTTCCAGCAAAATGTCTCACAGGGGTTTGGCTGGACACTGGGCTGGGCTGGGCTCTTCAGGGCAAGGTGGTGATGCCTTGAGATTTCAGCCTTTAATATTTTTCAAGTCCTGTTCTGCATCAATACATAACTCTAAACTCCATGTAAAATGTAATTAACTCTTCACACTTTGGTTAGACAAAACAATCCCTCTGGGCCTGGAACCCAAGGACACCCGACAGCCTCAGGCACCAAGAAGTATAAACAAAAGTGAATTGGGGAGGAGCAAATTGGGGGTGTGTGACTTCATTATCTGAAGCTGTAATTGGAGGATTAACCCTTGGTTTGTAAATGGACCAAACTTATATCTATCTGAAAAACTTGTGACTGTCATCCAACATGGGTGTAGCCCCTCTCAGAGGCTTTTGATTGCCCAAGGTGTATCTGTTAAAAGGCCTTTAATAGATACCTACTCTTATTCTCTTAATCATGTCTAGCCTCTGTTCTAGGTAGCTACTCCAAGGCCTCAGTAGGACACAGGAGATGGAGCACATGGGGAAAAGTGCTGGTGGTTTGTTGAGGAATTATCTTCTCTGAGCGCTTGCAGTGCCCATCTTCTTGTTTGGTTTTTTGGTTGGTTGGTTTTTGGTTGTTTTGGTTTTTTGTTTGGTTTTTTTTGTGTATGTATGTTTTTTTCATGGCCTTTGTTTAGTATTTGAGCACTTCCTCATCATTTCCACGCTGAAACCCACAGTGTGGGGGTGAGAAATGGTTCTGTCCCTGCTTTGGGCAGAAGAATTTGGGTTACAAGGCTGCATCTCCTACAGCAGTCAGGGATCTCCTTCCCTGGGCATTACTTGAGCCATGTCCCCCATATGCCATCCCCAAGTTACACCTGCTTTGGGCCAGCGCTGTAACTTTATTAATTTGAGTAGTATTTGCCTTACACTTGGCAGAAGCCCATGAATTATTTGAGGGTGTGTTGGTAAACAGGGTTTGACAAACAGTGGCTCAGAACTGTGTAACAAGCTCAGGACTTGGGACGTTCATCAAAAGTTTTGGGGTTTTATATTTCCTGAGTTCCACCAACCTTGTGAGCAGAGCCAATGTGATTTATGGCTTTGTGTTATGTTCCTGTGAAACTTGCAGGATTTTGATATAAAATTCTCCCAGCTTTAACTATCAGGTTTCACCTGAGCCCTGTTTTGGAGGCCGTTAATTCTTTATGTTGTCATTTCTGAAGACCCTTTTACAGCAGGAGCTCAGCATTATATAGCACTTAATAATGGGCATGTTACACTCCAGAGTAAAGAACATTCTGCTGTGTTCAAACCTCTCACAGTGATCACTGCAGCTGCTGATGGCCAGGACAAATGTGCCCGGTGTTTTGCCGTGTATTTGTGTGGGGAAGCATCATTCTGCTCAGGTAGTTTTTGGGTTGTGATTTATGGTCAGGGGTGCTGGAGGACTTTCACACTCTCTGAGTTCTGCTGTCTAATAAAGTCCCAAGCTGTGCCAGTGGAGAAGGAGATCTGCCCTTGGGAAGAGTCCATCCCTCTTGTTGACTTGGTCCATTGACCTCCCCAGTCTATTATCAGGACTCATTGGAGAGCTGACCTTAATTACCTGGCCTTAATATTATGAGTTTAATGTCCTGCTCAGACAGAGAAGCTGTCACACACAGAGGCCCTTGCCAACCATGAAGAGCACGGTGGGAAGCAAAGGAAGGAGGATGCTGTGGTGATGCAGGGAAGGAGGAGCTGAGATCCCTGTAACCTGCATGTCCTGAGTTTTAAAAGCCTAAAAAGGGAGATGTGGTGGGCCAGGCTTGGTCCTGTCACAGCAGATGCAGAACCAGCTCATGAAAGTTACAGCCACAGGTGGTGTGAAAACAGGAGGATGGTGGGAAGTTTGGATAGGGATGGCTCAACACTGTTTTTGACCTGTGCTGCAGATTCCTTCTATGACCTTGAGGATGTTTTCAAATCTTTCTTTTCTTCTTGTATCTGGGCTTTCTAGGGCAGGAGCCATCTCTTACAATGTCTACTTAATCGAGGTTTGCCTCTTGTTTTGAAGTCTCTGGGCACTGCTTTTGATATCAATAACAATCATGATAGTGAGAGACCAAAGACAAAGGAACAGTTCCCAGGAAAAATAGAGCAGTGGTGCTCTCCTGTATTGGTAATTCAGGGGTAAGGAATATAGATGAGATTTGACAAGAAATAAGAAGTACTGGGGAGTTCAGGCTGCAGTTCTAGTGTGCACTGAAATCTGGTTTCAGGCTTTCCAGACCTCTCTGTGCTCTTTTACCTGGTGGGAGGGTAGGAAGGGAAACACAAGTGTTTCCTAAGAGGGTGTGTTTGAATTCATAGTGCCTAGAGCAGGGTTGTGAGATGGGCCCTGAATAACAGGCAGGAGCAGAGAATTTGGGGAGAACAGACTCCCCTAATAAATCCAAGCAGCAAATACATGAAGTAGAGTTTTTCAGGTTGGAATTGCTGGCTAAATCCAGGACTTCTCTCCAGCCCACTGCAGTCATTAGAGAGGGCCTTAAACTCCTTCTCTCCTTTTCATTAGCATTGACCATTAGCTCTGGAGAGCAGTGTTATTGATATAAATGTCTTTGAAACCTCCCGAGCTCCAGGCTTTGACGGATTTCATAGGCTGGTTAGGGAAAGTGTTTCTTTTCATCAGTTTTAAATTTGTCACTATTTCAGTGGAATCAAACGGGACTTCTTGTGTTGCAAGGCAGGGAGGGTAGAAATACCAGATGTACTTTGTCTCCCTCACTCATTAATTCACATACATTTATCATAAGACTTCCTATTTGTCTCCTTTTTAAGATAAATAATCTCAGCCCTTCCAATCCCTTGTCATATGCAGACAAGAATGATTTAAGGAGCTGGAAAAGTTCCATATGACAAGGGATACAGAGATTCAAGTGTTGGATCTGGTCCTTTCATTTCTGGAGGACAGAGCAGAAGATGGAGATGACTGGGCTGAATATGCTGGTTTCTCTGCAGATGTCCTGTGGCTAACACAGGGACAAATGCATGGAAACACATCAGTCCACCCCATTTTTGATGCTGATAACACATTCTGGGCTGTGAAGTTTGAATTTTGTAAGGAATAAGTGAAATTTGATAAGAGCTGTCTGTACGGCCTCTTAGTCCTGAACTCAGAAGCCAAACGTGTTTGAGTCATTCCCTCTGCAGGAACGTTTTATAGCTTGGCTGAAGTTGTAGCTGTGGTATTTGCTTAAGATCTGATCTGGATCTCCTGTAATTGCAAGGTGTCTTCTGGAGGATTTGGAAGAGCTAGGCTGTCTTATTCCCTTCCCCCTAATTTGAAGGTTATTCATCACTGTTTTCCCCTAGAACACAACAGCCTTTCCTGAGATACTCGAGAGGATCAGAGGAGGAATAGCAGCAGCTCTGTTTTAGGGTACTAATCCTCTTGTAAATCCCAGCATTTTTATATCTCTAATAATAATTCCTGGCACTTGAATGATGGTTTAAACACACCCATAAGGAAATAAACAGTGAGCTAATCCTCTCAGTGCCCGGGGAGCAGCAGAGTGAACAAGTAGTTAATGTTTGTGGGGCGGGTGGGGCTGCTCTCCCTTCCCTGAGCACCGAGAGGGCCCTGGGAGCAGCTGATGCCGGGAGAGGTGTCTGGACAGGAGGCACAGCTCACCTGAGAGGTGCCCCTGCAGCATCCTCACCTTACCCCTCGCTCAGGAGCTGCCTGTGAGCTCAGACGGAACCAACTACTTGAGAAATCTCTCCCTGCAGCCCAACCTAATTTGTGCTGTCAATCCCCCGCTCGCCTTCCCGCGCTCGTATTTAGCAGCATTGATTTATTGGATTGCAGGAATATTAAGAACCTCAAACTATTAGTCCTGATTATAACTTTTTGGCGGCTTCATCACTCCTTGTGTCTTGCTGTGCTCAGAAGGAGACTGGGCCCTTCACTTGCTCCCAGCAGCTGTTGAGCCTCAATTTACCCACTCTCCTCCTCCCTGCCTTTCCCTGCCCTCCCAAACTTTCCCAAACATGCTTTTCTTACAGCCACAGGTATTTTTGGGAAGCCATGGAGGAATGGAATAACTTTCCCAAACTGTGATGAACTCATCCATGGCAGAGCCAGGAAGCTGAGGGTGCTTTTGCCCTTGCCCTCAATGTTCCCAGTGCATTGGAGCTTCCTTAATTTCTCCTCTACTGCTTCCCTTCCCTTTGCTCCCCTCAGAGCAGTTACACCACCTTTTCTTTCCTACTTTCAATGTCCTCTTTGAAAATCTCAACATCTTTGGCCTCAGAGCAGCCTGCAGACTGTCTTCCCTTCTCGTCCCTTCCCCAAGTCCTGGGTGCTTCCAAAAAGAAATGGGGTCATCCTCAGTACAGATGGGAATGCATTCAGAGAAGTAAACACCACTTGTGAAGAGATGCTGCAGTGGCCCTGGTTTTGAAGCTGGCCTGGATCAAGAGAAAAACAGCCTCTGGCAGTGAGGGAGGGGGAGAGCAGGGAATTTGGGGCGAGAAAATTGCTGAAAGGAACAGGCTGTGTTCCACACTGTGCCCGGGGCGGGTGGGATGTGGTGTGTGCAGATGGACCAGGTCCCCCCAGGCTCCAGCTGGGCTGTGAGTGCAGGGACAATGCTTGGAGGGGCTGTGTGAGCTTCCCCTGTCACCACCAGGGCTTTGGGGGTGTGCAGGGGGCTGCAGCCCCCACCCCACCCTGCTGTTGGGCTGTGGGGGATGCAGCAGTTTGTGTTTGTTGGCTTTGCAACTGCCCTGTCTTTCTGCTTGGCTTTTCCCTCCAGTGGGAAGGTGTGGGACCATAATGGGGTCCCCTGAGCATTCAGGCTGGGGTCACTGGGGTTTACTGCTCACTGGTACAGGCTGGTGGGGTCTGGCAGCTTCCACCATCAAAGCTGTGCTTTGCAACAGGAGCCAGGATTTTAGGGGGGAATGGGCTAAGAGGAGTTCATTTGTGGGGGAAAAAAAATGAAGTAAAATGGCTTTTAGCTGTATCTGAGAGTTCCACATTATCAAGGTCAGCGCTGCTCTTACCTCTGCAGCACCCTCTAAATGATGCTGGCACTGCCAAGGTCTCCCAAAATCTGCATGGCTGGGAGCTCCCTGCCTGGGGTTGCCAGCTGTGTGACACTTTGGAGGGGGTGTCGTGTCCCACTGTGACTGTAACAGGTGGGGAGAGAGGCAGCAGGACCCCACCACCCCCGTCCCTCCTCGTCTGCATCCAAGAGAGCTGATCCAAGCTGCTGGCAGTGCTTTCCCCACTCCTGAGCCTCCTTCCCTGCCCTTCAGAGGCCCCGTGGTGAGACAGGAGCTCTGTCTGCAGCCCTGTCCATCTCCCATCACTCAGGGCCCAGGAACATTCCAGAGAAAGGGTCTCCACTCTGCTGCCTTGAGGCTGGATAACGTCTGGCTGAGCTGCTGCTGAGTGGTGGCCGGGGTGTGCTCCACGAGGAGCAGGCCCTATCCCAGGAAAGGTTTTCCATCACTGCTTCAGCCTAATTACAGCAGCGCTGCTTGATAGACTCGGGAGCGGCAGCCGCGTCCGGAGCTTTGCTGCCCAAGGAGCTCCAGTCCTCGCGGTGTGGGTGGGACCAGGGAGGGCTCAGAGAACCACAGGGTATCCCCAGCTGGAAAGGACCACAAGGGTTGTCCAGTCCAGCTCCTGGCCCTGCACACACACCCCAACAATCCCGCCCTGTCTCTGGAAGTGCTGTCCAAACGCTCCTGGAGCTCTGGCAGCCTCCAGGCTGTGCCCATTCCCTGGGGAGCCTGCCCAGCACCCTCTGAGGGAAAATCTTTTCCCAGTCATCCTAAAATCCACCCCAACAGGGTGGATCCTGTTCCCCCACCCATCACCTCCAGGGTAGGACAGCAGCATCACTTGCAGCTGGAGTTTTGGGTGCTGCTCTCGCCTTCAGCAAACAGAAGCAAAGGACACTCCAGGTGGGTTTGGATTTTAAATTAGTGCTGAGCAACTCCTCCCTTCCCTTCCACCCCTCATCCTTCCCTTCTCCAGCCCTGCTCCCTGCTCCTGCAGCCCGGAGCTGGTGCCTGGGATCACAGCAAACACGTTACTCATGGAGCAGCCAGCCTCCTTAAGGACCTAAATTTATTTCATTTTCTAAACTGCAGCTGGGAAAAAATAAGAAGCCATTAGGCTGTCAGTTGTCAGAGCTTTACAGGAGCATCAACACATCATGTTTTTCTTTACTGAGACATTAAATGTGTCAAGACCCAGTGATGGACTGTGTGGATCAGACTCAGAGGGCAGAAGGGATGGTGAGTGAGGGCAGGATGGTTTTCTCTGCTCTCCCAGCGCTGCCAGGCTCCAGAGTCTTGGGAATGCTGTGCTTTCCCAAATGTCAGAGTCCTTCAGCTGCTTCACCTTAATGGAACCGGTCCCAGGTGTCTGCAGGGATGTCAGCAGGGAATGCCAAGCTCAGATGCTCGCCCATCACTGGAGGAAGCAGCACCACAGGTCTCTGGTGCAGCCCTTGTGGGGAGGATTTGGATGCTGCTGGCAGCCAGGAGCATTTCTCCCCATTTTCTCCCCGTCAGGAGGTTAATGACTGCCTGACCACAGCAATGTGCCAGGGCAGGGAGCTGACAGGCAGAGCAATGTGGAAATCGTGACTTAAGCTAAGGAGAATTCAATGTGAATGGAGGTTTTATTATTTCCCAAAGTACAGCTGGACCCAGGATTTTTATTTTGTTTTTCCTGAGTTTGTCAGACACCCAGAAACTTCCCAAAGCCTTCAACATCCCAAGGCTCTCCCGAATGCAGTGTTTGGTCTGCATGTACACGAGATGTGTGGCAAATATTTTATTTCAGATGCTGGCATATTTGCACTGGCACTGACTGCATTCCGTGTGAGTGATGAAAGGCCCTGTATAAATACGGTGTTTCCATTGGTATTGATTGCATTATGATTGCAATTACACTTGCAGTGGAGCTGCCTGCTTTATGTGTGTTATTAGGTTGGCACTCATCATTAGTGCCTGCCTCTGACCACTTTCCTTTTCCTCGAGTCGTGTCTGCCACAGCAGGAGTGGAGCCGTGGGGGCAGAGCCAAGCCTGGGGTTGGGATTTTGGGTTTTCCTGCAGCACTGGCCTGCCCAGGGCAGTGCCTGGGTGGTTCTGGACCTGAGCAGCTCTGCCCACCCGTGCAGGGGAGTGGCTGGTGCTGTCCTGGTTGTCACTGCTCGGTGCCACTGCTGGATGTCCCCTCCCACACGGGGTGGCCGAGCAGCTCAGCTCTCCTGGCAGCTCCTGCTGCACTCCCTCCTGCTGTGCTGATCCCTAACATTCCAAGATGCCATTTAAAATTCCTTCTCGCTCTCTGTGCTGACCTCCTCATTACAGACCCAAATTTCCTTGGATATTCTGCGTAGTAAAATGTCTCTTCTTCTTTGATTCAACCTCTATCTTTTTTTGTTGTTGTTGTTTTCTTGCTTTGTGAGACGAGGGTGCTGCAGGCTAAGAGGCGGTTTTGATATTTTCCAAGTCAATATCTCTTCCTGCTCGGAACAAGATGTAATCTGTGTGTGTGTGCCTTCACAGGCTCACACAGAGCAGCATCAGGCTCCTGGAACAGGAAGAAAGGGATGTGCCCTCCCCAAGTGCAGCAGGGAGCTCTGACACTGCCTCTCCCTGGCCTCTGAAGCTGGAGAGAGGATTGCCCTTTGCTCCCCTGCCCTGGAAATGTCATCCCGGGTGGAGAGGGAGTTGTGTGCCTGCTCCTCGCCCGAGGCTGAGGCAGCTCCGTGGTAAATTGATGAGGAGCAGATGCTTTGAGCTCAGGAAGGGTTTTCCCTGCCTGGGCAGGTGTTAATGGGAAAGGTTACAGGTATGATGGGGAGTGAGGACCAGAGTGGGAAGGGGCAGATGGATAAGGCAGGAGGAAGGGAGGATGAGGGAAGGAGAGAGAAGCAGGATGTCTGTGCAGGGCTTTTTTTCATCCACTCACTTAATTAGAGAGGAGACCCCAACCTGGCCACCCCTGAGCCTTTGAGGAGTGGTGGGAGTTTGCTCTGGGCTCTGCCTCTGGCCTCAGCCACTGCCCCAGGGAATCTGCCTAACACTTGAAGGAAGCCAAAATAATTTTTAAAAATCCATGAAGGGGTAAAAATGGGGAGGGGGAGGTGGGCATGAGGAAGGGACACAAAATACACTCCCTCTCTGACAATCCACATGAGTTTGAAGTCAAAACATTCTGTGCATGTCTGTTTTTGCCTTCCCTCACCACCTGGTAGCTATTATCAGATGACAATTTATTCCAGGCATCCTCTTGGGAAGAGATTTCACAAGCATCAAGATTTTAAATCCAGAAAGGGCCGTGCTTGGCATGGTGTGTGTCTAAGCCAGAGTGTTTGGCTCCCTTTCCCCTCCTGGGCTGTGCCCATCACTGGGGTTTTGTGTGTGTTCCTCTGGCAAAACCTCAGGATTTGGCTCTGAAGTCTGAAGTCCAGGAGTCTCCAGTAGCCCTTGAACCACCTCTTCAGGAAGAATCTCCAGCCACAGCTGGGAGAGGGAAGGACTCTTGCAGTTTGGCTGGGAGAGGATGAGAGAGTTGTGCCTGGGCTCTGGGATATGCTAGAAAAGGAATTTTATTTTGTGTAACCTCGGGAGGTTTGTGATGCAGGTGGAGATGGCTGCAGAGGAGCAGGTAGATGGAAGGAGCACCTGTGTTTCTGCAGAAGGAGAGGATTCCCTCAGCAAACCTCAGCAAGCCTCCACGTGGTTGTCTCTGCTTCAGGAGTTTACCACCAGGATAAATTGATGCATCAGGCAGAGCCTTTTGTCTTTGCATTTCCTTTGCCTTGGAGGCTTATTAGTCAAATTGGTAACTATTAGAATATTACTTTACTGCTAATGACTTAGTAATAGATTGCACTGGGATGTTGCAACTCCAAAACCTGCTGTATTTTCTGGGAGAGGATGGCTTTTTCCTGTGTATTAGGACTTCCTCAGCCTTCTGCTATTAGAGAATTCTTCCCCTGGTGTAAAATCCCATCCCAGCTCCTCTTGCAGTCAACCTCTGGACTTCCCAGATTCCCTAAAAGTGCCTTCCTGGTGCTGCAGCCAGGCGTGGCACACGGGGCTGTGAGCACCCTGGTGCCTTGCCAACAGTGAAAATAGACTTGTCATGTTTCGTTTGGTTTGCTTTCCAGCAGATGTATTCACAAATAACTTCGTTTGATGGCAATGATGGGGAAAGAAAAGAAAATCATCCCCATGATTTTCTGAATGTTATCCAATGATCTATAAAGCTAGGCAGAAATTTAAAAAATAAAAAGGGAAAGAGAAAGGAGGAATTGTGAAGAGTTTGACAAGTGTGTCAGTGTTTCTTGAACACATTACAGCACATAATTCAGTTGGCTTGGGTTCCTAAAGCACTTCAGTGCTGGCTCCTGTGTGCTGAGCCAGGCTGTGCTGCAGCACGAGGGACACAGCATGCAGCAAAAAATGCAGGAAAAATCCGGAAGCCTTTAATACCACTCCTAGTGATGATGTTTGAGGAGGGAGGGGTGTGATCAGATCACTTTGGTTGTCCCTTCTGCTGCCAGAGCCACAAACCCCGGGGTTTACAGAGCTCAGCGTGGTGGGATCTGCAAAATCCAGGGAGTCTGTCTGGATTTGCTCCTGGCCTTTCCCAAGTGTGCAGAACACAGCAGGAGGAGCGGGGCAGGTGTGATGCAGGGGGAGTGGCAGCGAGCCCCGGTGCCCAGGGTGTGCTGGGGCTCCTCTCTCTGCACTGCAGCTGCATTAGAAACCTGCTCAGGTGCTGCTGGCCACGGGCAGCCTCGGGTGTGCAGATCCAGGATTCTGGGAGGAGCTGGGCCAAGCCACCCCTGCCTGCAGAGTCCCACTGGAGAGGTGCTGCTGGTGGTTTGTAATTTGTAAAATCAGAGGGGCTTGGTCACTTCAGCCAAGCAGCTGCTGTTCAGCACCTCCATCACACTGGATTTTGGGTTGGTGCTGTTTAAAAGGTGGATTTGTTTTGTTGGCAGGCAGTGGGTGAGGGAGCAGTGCCCAAGCAGAGGGGCTGTGTCACTGCAATTCAGGATAAGGCAGCATGAAGCTAGGAGGGGGAAAATACAAGCAAATAATAATAATAATAATACAAGCAGAATAAAAAATAATGCCATAGGAAGATTTAATGCAAATTCCCTTCCTGTCCTGACTGTGTGTCTGGTGACCAATTCTGTGACAATGGGTTTGGTCACCAGGACTGGGGCTCTGAGATGGGACAAGGGACCTGGAGCTGGGTTGCTCGAGCACCCCAAGGAACGTGGTGCCCCATTTGAGGGCTCGTCTCCAGGAGCCTGGAGGCATAGTGTGAGCCTTTGTCTCTTGTTTAGAGAGCCTTGGCTTTTTATAAGTTCAAAAATGAGATGGCAAATTGAATTTATTCATGAGCATGGAGGCTCTCTGGGGTTTCCTCTTTAATTCAGTAGACTTGCTTTAAGGGACTCTGTTTTAGCAGAGAAAGGATGGAGTTGGTGCTTTCATCTTTCAAGCTCCCTTTGCTGGTGTCCCCCCCCTGCTCCTGAGTCCTGCAGAGCCTGTCCCAGAGCTGAGGTGTCCCTTTCTGTGGATCCCATCCCTTTGTGTGTGGGATGCTGTGCCGGGATTTTGGGACAAGCCTCCGCTCCCTGTGCAGGGGTTGGGGAGGATCCATGGGAGGGGCTGCAGCAAGGCCCACCAAGGTTCCTTCTCCTTCCTCCCCATCCCCTCTGGAGCAGGAGCTGTCCCCTTTGGATGCCCCCACAGCTGGCTGGCAGCTGGCTCGTGCCATGCTGTCACTGCCATCCCAGTGGCAGCTAATGGGTGCCATATGGAGCGAGCAGCCAGCCTGCCTCTGCCTCTGCCTCCCACCCCCTCCTCCTGCTCCCAGGGAGCCCCCAGGGGTTCCCAGCAGTGACAGGAGCAGGCACAGGCACAGGGACCTGTTAGTTGCTCTTTCATGGTTCAGCAGGCTCCGTTTCCACCTGGTGCTCTCCGGGGAGCCCCCGTGAGCTGCAAAGGGTGGGCAGGGAAAACGGTGTTTGTGGGGTGTGAAGCATCTTAGCTCAGGATAGGGGTGTGCATGGATCTGGGGGTTAAATATCCCCTCCCAGGTTTGGGGAGATGCCAATTTCCCTTCCTTTTTCATTGGCACTGCTGCTAAAACAGTGAAGGTGGGTTCAGGGAAGGAGGGGAGACAGAGGCTCCTGCGAACACAGCTTGGGGTGGCGGCGCTTTTGTCTCTTGTTTAACCCAACAGAGCACCGAGGACTGATAACCTCCCAGGGCTGCGCAGCAGCTCCTGTACAAACCACGGAAATCAGGAGAATTCTGCTGTGGTTTAGGTTCGTTACGAGCTGAATGTCAGCCTGGCTTTGTCGTCCCTCTGGGAGCTTCGGCAGGCGGGAAGGTGCAGCACTAAAATTCACTGCCTGCTGAGCTGGCTGCTGGCGTGCGCGCACACCTCGCGCTCCCAGCCCGTCCCTGGGGCTGTAAAACCCTGTGGAAGGAGGTGATAAACCCCCCGAGACTCCGGCAGAGCTGCACCCCTGCAGCTGCTCCTGGAGTAATGGGAGCTCCTGATGCACGGCGAGATCTTGGCTGGGAAGGTGCCATTGAAGGACAAAGTCTGGTGATGTTTGGATGTTAATGTTTTACGGCTCCCCTGCCTTCGAACAATGCCTAAAAATACTAGTGTATGCAAATTATAAACTAATTTAGATGATGGAGCATGGGAATATTGCTCATACTCCCCAAGCATGGCATTTCCAATCATATCTTCGTTTCATTTTTAAGCAAAGAAATCATAATCTTGACATGTTTATCATTCAGTGCCTGCACCAATTATCTCTTTGGGTTCATTCTATAGTTCATAGAGCTGATAGATTATGATCATGTTGTTAGGAGAATTGTGCAGTCATTATTCCTCCAGCTGGAGGAGAAGTTGAAAAACAATTATAAAGAATGATTCTCCTTTGGATTGCTTTTGGAGATCGTGGAATAGGCAAGTTCCCATTACCAGGGGCCAGGAGCTGCAAGGTTCCTGCCACTGGTGGGTTTGAACTCCTGTGACCCAAACCCTGCGCCTTGCAACGCTCATTTCCTCCAGCAAGCTCCAGTTGTAGTTATTATTTTTTTATGGGTTGATATCAGAGAGATGGATGCCATTGGCTGCACGAGGGCTGTGGCTTGGAATGATAATTTCCAGTTTAATTACAGCGCAGGGCGCTGGGGATGCACCAGTGGATACCTTTTGGGTTAGGAATTGAGACTCGAGGCTTTGCATCCAAATAACCCAACGCTGGCACCCACATGGAATTTTGACCTAAAACCGGGTGAAGTGTGGTTCCCTCAAATTAAGCATTGTTATCTTTCGAGGTCCTTAATGAGACTCATGGGATTGTGACCCTCCCAAAGAAAATATTTGCGGGAGATGCTGCTAAAGGAGTCCTCTGGGAATTTGGCAGTTGAAGGCAGCACGCTCCTGGGGGAGAGCTTTTCTTTGATCCCCACAAGGAGCTCTCTAATCTCTTCCATAAACACTCTTGGGCAGCTCCAGGGCGGTTTGGCAGCCTTGCTTCTGTGATGGATCGTCCCCAGAGGACCACGCTGCCTCCCCGCTCCTCCCTTGCCCCAGTTCTCCACTCACACTACTGAATTTTCAAGTTACTTGACCAGAAGGCAGCAGAACCATAAAAACAAATGTCTCGTCAAGACATCATTCCCATGCAAGGATTTTGCCTCCTTGTCTCTCCAGGGCTTTTTTTTCCTCTCTTTGTGCCCCAGCTGGTGCCAAGACACAAACCAAAGGCCATCCCCCACGCCTTGGCTGCATCTGTGCTTATCCAATTTGGGACTGGATGAAAACCCCTATCCCCCAGGCCTTTTTGTTTTGCCTTCTCTGAGTGGCCAATATCGACTGCTCGGGCAGAGCTATTTATTTAAGAATGCACCTTGTCAATATTTATGTAGCCTGTAGCTGGCTGAGTGTTCCAGAGCAGTGTGGGGAGTGATGGACGGGCAGGGGGAACTCTCCAGCTGGGAAGGGCTCTGTGCTGGGGAAGGAGGGAGCAGCCTCTGAGGGGCTCTGGTGATTTTGCTGTGCCTTGGAGTAGAAATTTCCTCCCTGTGCTGGTCACATTTGCCTCCTCCTTCTCTGAAATTCTTCCTTTCCCTCTTCATCCCCAGTTTAGAGGGCTCAGATTTTCCTTTGAGGAAGGGAGAGGACAGTCACATGCTTGCCATGAGACTCTCAGTTCCTTTTGGAAGCAGAATTTGCTTCTGCTGTTAATTACCCGTTTAAATTACGTTGCCCATAACAGAGACCCTTCAATTAGGTTATTCAGGTGTTGCACACCCCGGGAAAAAGGGTGAATGTCCTTAATCCAAGTTCATGTTTTAAAAGGAAACTGGTTTTGTATGCTGGGTAGAGGTGCCAAAAGTCCTTAAACTTGGAGGAAAGATGTAGAAACTGGCATTATTATTTATTATTTTCTAACACCTCCCACCCCAAGCTCCTGGAGTTAACAGTCTCCCTGTAGCTCTCCACTGGCTGGGATTTGGTAGATGGATAAACACATTTTATTTCTTTAGAAAGGAGAAAGATTGTTTACAAGTTTTAAACCAGAATGGAAATGTTATTTTCTGTCAGGACCATTTCATGAACAATAGCAAAATAATGTTTAATAAGCCTTTTGAAAGTGTCCCTTTCAAAAGCAAAACTGAAGTGCTGGGGGAATATTAAATGCCACAAACACAAGGTATTAATGCTTATTAATGAGCTAAGAGAAGAATAAAATGCAGCTGAAAGCAGGAATTCACGCCTGACACCAAAACCTTTGCGAAGGCTCTGCCACATCTCCACAGGAGAGGGTCATATGGTTATTTAAAAACAAATAAAGCCACAAAATATGCCTTTGGGGGAAAATCAGCCATGGGGCTGCCAGTTTTACACTGATGTTATATTAATTGTGGCCAGGGGAAGACCCTTCTGGGTAGGAAACAATCAAGGAGTTGTCTCTGAGGTTCTCGCATCTTCCTTAAGCAATGGGATATGGATGTGCTTAAGTGCTGCTAATTCTGCTTTTCTCAAAGGGTGTTTGACTTTTTTAATATTAGACGAATTAATATTTTAATTAGTGACAAGGGTATTATTTTTGGCCAATTCTCCTTTTCCTCTTAATTATTGTAACAAGGATACAAAAAGCTTTTGAAAACAGGTCCTCTGATGAGTCAGAGCAAGGTTTGCTTGTCCTGAAAAGCAGCTCCAGAGACAACACAGGACATATTTCCAATTACTTCACGGCCAAACCCATGACAAAATAAAAATATTTCCAAGTGCCAGAGGAGGGAGCCAGCAAAACACAGGAAATCAGAACATTTCTGCCTTTTTAATGTCTCTTTTCCTAATGAAATCAGAAGAAATTGAGTGGAGCAGCACCAAACTTTGCTGTCAGTTGAGAAAGAGTTGATAAAGTGGTGTCAGTGTGTGATGGATGACTTGGGAGCACTCACTTTAAAAATCAAGTTTGTGGCTCTGGGAGGGCAGGGCTTTCTCCTTTCTGCTCTGCCCACCTGCTCCAGTCTAATTTTTGCACTAGCCTCAGGGGTTATTTTTGGCCTTTTCCCTGCTCTTGCAGCACAGAGCTATCCATGGGGATAGCTTGGGAATTTATGCTTGTCCAGGCTTGCCACTGCTCTCCCCACAAAGCAGAGATGGTTTTTGCTGCTGGGCTCTCGGATGGGCCAAGGGGCACGAAAATTCGTGGACTCACAGAAAGGTTTGGGTTAGAAAGGACCTGAAATCTCACCTCATTCCAGCGCCCTGCCATCAGCAGGGACACCTCCACCAGCCCAGGTTGCTCTAAATCCCATCCAACCTGGCCTTGGACATTTCCAGAGGTCGGCACACACATTCTCCCTGGAAAAAAGGAACAATGGCAGGGATAGTCCCAGCATGGAGCTGCAGCATCCCTTCCTGAGAGAACGAGAGGACACAGCCTCAAGCTGCACCAAGGGAAATTCAGGTTGGATGTTAGGAAGAAGTTTTTCAATGAAAGAGTGATAAAGTATTGGGATGGCCTGCCCGGGGAGGTGGTGGAGTCACCATCCCTGGATGTGTTTAAGGAAAGCCTGGATGTGGCACTGGTGCCATGGTTTAGTTGAGGTGTTGGGGCTGGGTTGGACTCGATGATCTTGGAGGTCTCTTCCAGCCTGGTGATTCTGTGACTCTGTGAATCCCAGGAGGACACTGGGCTCGCACGTGAGACGTGCTGGAGTGCAGCTCATCCCTTCCATGGGGAGTGTGGGGGCCCTGGTGCCGCCTGGAAAAGCTGGGGGAGGCAGGGAAAAGGACATCTGTGAGATGCCGGAGGCGTCTCTCCAACCCCGCAGCGTTGCCGTGGGAGGCAGGGAGGAAGCGGGAGGGATGGAGGGAGCTGTGCTCTGCCCTGGGCAATGCAGGCCAGCTGGGTGACCCCAAACATCCCCGGGCAGCCCCAAAACCCCTCTCTGGTGCCTGGGATGGGTGAGAGCTGCTGGTGCCTCTCAGTTTTGGGCCTTGCCTTTGGGTTTGCGTGAGCTCCGTCGCTCCACAAATTCCCCTTCCCCACCGCCTTGCAAAATGCCTGCGCCGCATATGAAATGGAGGAGATAAAATTACAGGATCCGAGAATTGGCCGGGCTCTGTGCAATATATAACATACCAGATGGTCCTACAGGATGCCTCTGAAATATCTGTGCAATAGCATTTTAAGAAACTGATATAACTGATCAGGCAGCATATGGAAAAGACTTTCTGTGCTGTGTGAGGGTGCAGTGCCCCCTCTCCCAGCACCTGCTCTGCCTCCCCAAATTAGGGGTGCCACGCAACAATGAGCATCTCCCGTCTTTAATGGGAGATGTTCCCATCACACAGCTGGGACAGGGCCCTGCAGCTGGCAGAGCACCATTCCAGCATGATTTAAAAATTAAAAAAAAAAGGGAAATAAAGTTGTTGTCATTAAAGGGCAGAGTGAGAACACGGTGGTTTGGTGGCTTCTTCACAGCAACAACCTCCAGGATGGCCTTTCCTGGGAGCATCCCAAGGATGGGGTTGTTTGCACAGAGTTTGTGGCCACCCAGCCTCCCTCCTGCTGCTCTGCTGTAAGCGGGATTTTGGACACATACCCTGGAGGTGGGTTTTTTTCCCACCTCCCTATGCCTTAAGCAGAGGGCAGGGGGTTTGTGGGAGCACACAGACCCCCAGAATGCTCCTGCTGGAAGGGAAGGAGCACCTCCCTCATCCCCAGGCAGGAGCACAAGCCCTGGGTCTGCAGCTGGAGTTTTGTCCCTGCTCTCCATCCTTTGAACCCCTCCAGTCCAGCCAATTTTGGATGCACCTCGTGTGCTCAATTCGCCCATGGTGTCCCTGGGCTGCCTCTTGCCCTGTGCACATCCAAAGCCTCTCCTGCCTGTTTGCTGTTCCCTGCTCCTCCTGCTGCCCGTCTGCCTGGCCTCACACGTAGGCTGACCCCTCTGTCAAACAGAGAGGACAATATTTCCTCTCCACAAGGCTCAGCTCGTATTCTTTGAGGTACTTTGGGGTCACGGGATGAAAGGCTCCTTGCTGCTTCTGCAATGAGTCCAAGTCGAGCTAAGAATAGATCTCTAAACAAGCCAGTAGGGAAGGCTTCCCTGGGGAACCTCTCAGGATTCTCAGAGAATGTCATTGCTGGAGTCATTGTCACAGGAGATGTGGACCCTGCTGAGCCCTTGCTCTGGGGGGTGCCTGCCTTTTCTGTGTGTGGGGGAGCTCTGAGCAAATCCTCTCCCACACTGCAGATTGCTTTTGGTCCCAAGGAGAAGCGCTGGGGCTGGACCCCAAAGCTGAGGCAGGAGAGGGAATATTGCACCCCGTGGCTGCAGGAGCTGGGGTGGGCGATGTTGCAGGATGCACTGGTGGGCTCTCATTGGGATCTGGAGTGATGGGACCAATTTTCCTCCTAAACCTGTGTCCCTGGGTGCCCTGGGAGAGGGGTGAGGGCTGGGCTGAGCTCCAGGGCTGGGTTTTTCGCCAGCACGTGAGATGCTCTGGCAGGAGTCTCCACGCCTGGTTGCTACCCACGCTCGTGCAGAGAGGTATTTCGAGCTGTCAGTCTGGCGTGCTGTCTGTCTGTCCACCCACCCAGGCATCTATAAAAATCCAGGCTGGATTAAATGTCTGTCAGAGCCCTGCTGCTGAGGCCAGGGCTCCTGATGCTGGTCCTTGTCCTGGAACCCCACGTCCACATGGAGAGGGTCGGGATTGGAATCTGAAATGTGCAGCTTGATCAGCTTGATCCCTGCTTCTGGAATAATCTACATAAAAGCTGAGAGTGGGAATCTTACAGAAAGCAGACTCCCCTCCTTTGTCTTTCCTGATTCTGTCCTCTCTGTTATCTTGACGGCTTCTGCTTGGCTGCCGTGTTGCTCTTTAATCTGGAGCCCTCTGTTCTTACCTGAGCTACAGAGGCTTGACGAGGAAAGCCACTGAACTCGGAGAAAAATGAAAAGAAGCAAAGCTTAAAAAAATGTTTTCTTTCTCTCTCATTCTTAAAAAAAAAAAAAAACAAAAAAAAAAAACAACAACAAAAAAAAAAAAGAAGAGAAAACCCAACCCCCAGAAGTGCACAGCCAGTGAGCGATGCCTGGATTCATCCTTGAACCCTCTCCTGCTTATGGATCAGGGATGCATCATTTCTGCCCTGTTTTCTTTCTTTTCTTCCCGCTCCTTCCCTGACATTCAGTCATTTTTGATCAAAGCCAGGCAAACAAAAGCCTCTTTGCTTTCAACCCGTTGGCTGGGAGAAGGGAATCCTGCCCCGGTCCTGGCAAGAGCATCTTTGGAGAGGGTGGGATGGGGAGCCCGGAGCAGTGGGGCGTGAGGAAATGGGGGTGGCACAGAAAGAACTTGATGCCTGCGTGCAGATAATGTTTTGTTCATGACAACAATGGATAATTACTGTGATCAAAGATCTGTGTGAGGGTATCCTGTGTTTCATCGCTCCTGGAGCTGGCCCACCCTCCTGACGGCTGAGGAGGGGAGCAAACTCCCTCGCTGTCTCTTCCCACCTTCCCATGAGGATTTCTCCTCCTTCCCATGTGGATTCCTCCCAGGAGATGAGGTGCTCCAGAAGGTGGTGGTGTTTTGGGGGGTGGCTGGGAGCATCTGGGGGTGTGCAGGGACCGGGCTCTTCTCAGGAGTGCCCAGAGAGGGCAACCAGCACAACTAAAATGCAAGAAATTCTCTTTAAATTAAGAAAAGCTGTCTCAGCGAAGTGGTGCTCCAGACTGGAATGGGTTGTGCAGGGACACTGTGGGGTCCTGACCTCCTGGTGCTGCCACGTTTCCCAGTGCTCACAGCACATCTTTGGAGGTGCCTCATCCAGCATGCAGGTAACGATTCTTGACGGGAATTAGGACCCTGTCCATCTGGCCCCGTTCTGCCATCTAACAAGAGGAGATAAGTGCACTTAACAACACACCAGCTCTTGTTCAGGCCCCTTCTTCCCAAGCCAGAATCAATAGCAGGTCTCTCCAGCTTTTAGAGACTTAGATCCCATCTTTTCATCTCTCTCTCGCTCATTTTTCCCAAGCAGCGTGCGCGTGATTTCTCCTTTTTTTCACGCTGCGGAAATTTTCCCGTTCCACCTTTCATCTGCACCCGCGCGGCGCCGGCCCAGCCCGGGCTGCAGCTTGCACACCAGATAAGAAACCACCCCATACCTGGGTTCCCTGACCCCCATCTCCCCCTCTCTCCTGGTTAGGAGCTCTCCCACAATCTCGTTTATCTTCAAAGTGCTTTACAAACGCTAATTAATCCCCCCAGCAACCCGCTGGGGGAGGTGATGCAGCGCTGTTTGCCCTCAGCCACTGATGCCAGCACCCCTCGTTCCTCCCCCTCAGTTTCTTCCCTTGCTGGGTGTGCTTGCCCTGGTTTGGAGGAGTGGACCCTCTCCTCGTGGAGGGGTGGCAGGACAGTTGGTGTCAGTGTCACAGTGGTTGGGGACCTGCGTGGAAGGCGCCTGACTGATGGCACTGCAAGCCAGGACCTTCAAGAGGTGAGCAGTGCTGCTTGCTCCATCTCCCGAGCCCCAGCCTGCCTCTCCCTTGGCTTTTTCTGCTCATTTATTGCCTTCTGTCCATTTTAATTGTTCTGTTTGCCTTCCCCACGGGGCTGGGTGGATGCTGCTGGCCCAGCTTGGGGTAACTCGCAGCCTTTGCCCTTGGCAGGGGCTGCAGGGCTGGAAAGGCCCTTGGGGAGGATGGTCAGCTGGGTCCTTGTGCTCTCCCTGCAGAGCTGGGGGTGGTTGGTGCTCAAATCGTGGAATCACGGGATGGTTTGGGTTGGTATCATCTCATTCCAATCCCCTACTATGGGCAGCGACACTTCCCACTAGACCAGGTTGCTCCAAGCCCCATCCAGGTTGTTTATTCCTGCAGGAGCCCTTGAGTTCAGAGAGGCTTAAAAAAAAAAAAAAAGAAATAGAAAAAAGCGAGGTTTTCTTCCCTCTCTCTCCTTGCACGAAATGCAAATCAATAGCTGTTGTATTCACATTCTAACAAGATGTCAAGGAGAAAAGGGTAGCCTTTCATTCAGCAGAGCACACACACACCCCCCGAGGGAGGGGACAGGAAGGAGGGAGTGGGGCGGGAGGAGGTTGCGGGGGCTGCCTGGGGCGGGCCCTGCGGAGAGGGCACGGGGGTGAAATCCACAGGCACGGCCGGTTTGGGAGGCTTTCTGTTTCCCTGGAGCCCTCAGCTTCCCTTCCTGCCCATCCCAGAGCTCCTCCTCCCCATCCTGCCCACCTCAGCATCTCTTCCATCCAAACCCTTCCGCTCTCCTTCCCGCCCATCCCAACCCTTCTGCATCCAATCTTGCCCATCCAGACTCCCCTGCTCCTCTTCCCACCTATCCCAACCCTTCTGCATCCCACACTGCCCATCCAGACTCTCCTGCTCCCCTTCCTGCCCATCCCAACCCTTCTCCATCCCATCCTGTCCATGCAGACTCTCCTGCACCCCTTCCTGCCCATCCCAACCCTTCTCCATCCAATCCTGCCCATCCAGACTCCCCTGCTCCTCTTCCCACCTATCCCAACCCTTCTCCATCCCGTGCTGCCCATCCAGACTCTCCTGCTCCCCTTCCTGCCCATCCTAACCCTTCTCCATCCCATCCCTTCCATCCAGACTCTCCTGCTCCCCTTCCTGCCCATCCCAACCCTTCTGCATCCCACACTGCCCATCCAGACTCTCCTGCTGCCCTTCCTGCCCATCCCAGCTCCCACTTTTCTCCCCTACACGTCCCAGTGTGAGCAGACAGCTGTAAAGGCACCACTTGGGCTCCTTGCAAAGCCACAGCCCTGCAGGGAGGTCCCGTGCAGTCCCCTGGGGTGGGATGGCCCCTGTGTGTGTGCAGCTCGTGGGATCCTGGGGTTGGAAAGGAGAGCGGAGGTGGCCAGGGCAAGGACGGTCCTCAGGACCTGCAGGAGCAGGGAGGCAGCTCCTCTGATCTATGGCACGAGGTGATGCAGGACTGTGTAAGGATCAGCTCTGGCAGATGGGATCAGCCCGGTGCAGGCTGCCCTGGTGATGGAGCACCCCGTGGTGGGAGCAGGGACGCTCCTCACCCTGCTCCCCTGCGCTGCTCTGCCCCCTCTCCCCGGCTGTGCAAGCAGAGGGCGAGGAAACCTCTGCTGCACTGGAAACGTGTTATTTCCCCCAGAGACTACTCTGGTCCCAGATGTGAATATGCATTGAGACAGCTGGGGAAAAAAACCTCTGGAAATACACACAAAAATCATGTCTAAATGTGCCCAGCGGAGCAGAATGTCTCCTCTCCGATCAGGGACTGCCTGTCAAATTTAAATATGCATTTTAGATTCTCTGCTTGATATCGGAAAGCAAACAACCCCAAATATCCCAGAAAAGCTCCACCAGCTAAATACATATTTATACACCTTTTTATTATGTGTCTTGGAAATCAAACAAATGAAACAGGCCAGTGGCTGCTCGGTCCTGCAGAGCTGGTGAGCAGTGATGGATTTGTTTGGTGATCAAAGCACATTTGTTCCCATTCTGCAGATGGGAAGGTAAAGACAGCAAGGTACCAAAGGTGTGCTTCGAGGTCACCCTCAGAGCTGTGCTTGGTAATTCGGGTGCCAGCCTAATTGGCCAAAATATATGCAAAGAGAGCAGCTCAGTATGTGCTGGATTTGGGTAATAATCACTGCCAGGTGAAAAAAAAGAAAAAAAAAAAAAGCAAATGGGAGAAGTGTGGTGGTGGGAGAAGAAAAAAAAAAAAAGTAAGAATGTGTTGTTTTGAAACTTACCCAAATATAGCTTTTCAACTCAGGGTTTGAAAGCAGAGCAACATGTTTGTTCTGTGTCCATCAAACATTTCTGTTAATTAGAAATGATTTCTTTGTTCATTTCCTTTAGTTCCTCCAAGATAACTTTATTTCTTTTTGCCTTGGGTGGATTCAGAGCTCGCTGTGTGGATGTGGAGAAGGAGCTGCAGCCACAGGGTTCAGCTGAGCCCCACAGCAGCTCAGTTTCCCTGGGGACAGATGTCCCCGTCCTGGGCTGGCCAGGAAGGATGCAGCCGCATGCCTGGCAGCCCTGGGAAATCCCAAATGTCTCTTTGCAGTTGTTTTCCCAAAATACTTGTGAAGCAAAGGATAAATTTGCTTGGTGTCATCTGTTGGGGGTGTCATTTAGAGGGAAATGACAGAAATATCCCTGTCCTTGTCCCAGGCTGAGGGTGACACTCCTATCTCTGGTTTTTGCTCCATGTGGTGATTTAGCTTTTTCAGAGGTCAAACAACACAACTTTACCCTTATTAAAGGAATTAATTCCTTAGTCATGTTTTCTTTGGTGCTTTCCTGAGGATGCAGGAGATGGGATGCCTTCAGCAGATAATGTGGAAATATGGCTGAGTTAAAAGCTTTCAAAAACTTGTGGTTTATTCATGCAGAGCAGAAAATGAAGGAGCATTAATGGTTAAAAGCCAGAGGAAGTTTGTCCTGGCAGCGTGTGCTTGGCTCCCATCCCTCTCTGGTGAGGAAACCCCTTCCAGAGCACAATGGATGTGGCTTTGTGCACCAAACCCACTATTCCTGTTCCTCCCAGGGCTGCTAGGCATGGAAATAATGCCAGATGAGAGAGATGTGCATGGACAGGGATGTGGTGGTGTCAAGGTGTAACAGGTGGGTGAGAGAAATGGGGAAAAAGATTTGAGGGGAGGGAATGATCAGGGGTTTGTGGCTGGATTTGGATGCCAGGAGAGCTCTGGCCCCAGCTCTGTGGCAGCTTGTGGGAATTGGTGTTTGTGGATCCATCGTTCTTCCAGGATTCCTGCACCCCAGTGCAGAGTGTCTCTTAGCCAGGTGCTCCCTGAGGTGATGGCTTAATGCAAAAAGGCAAAATAATCCAGGAAAATGGGGGTCCAGGGATGGTGAGGACAAGCCCAGGTAGATGAGAACAGAGACTGAGGCGAGGAGCAGGTGAAACCCTGGGATGGGGGATGTGGAGGAGTGAGGGGCCACTGGTGCCAGAAAGCTGGGGTGAGTTAGCTGGAAACACAACGTGTTGAGCTGGAAGTTCTCTTGGGCTGGCCTGGAGCTCAAAAAAAAAGAGACCTTTAACCCTGAGTTAGTGGAGAAAGAGATTGTTTTGAGAAAAAACTGAAAGTTTAAATTTGTCCTGAAGCATTAAAATAAAATGCTTACAGTCTGTTTTCAACAAAGCTGCAATTAATGAGAGATAAGAAACATGTTTTTCTTTAGAAAATATCAAAAATAAGTACTATTTGTTTTGGGAATTAGCCTTTGCAGCCTTTTTTTTTTTCTTTTTTTTTTTCTTTTTTTTTTTCTTTTTTTTTTTTTGGCAGTGCAGCAGACTCAAGCCCTGACTGGTGAATCCCTTGGTCTGGAGGAGGCTGTGGGAGGGGGACATGGCAGGGACAGCTGTCCAAGCCCTGCACTGGGGATGCTCAGGCCTCAGCAGAGGTGTGGGAATGTGCCAGGGAGGGGAGTCTGGGGGTAAGGAGGGAAATTGTGGCATCCTGGAGGAAAGGAGATCCTGAGGAAAACTCCTTGGTATGGGGTGGTATCGGACAGGGGGTCTGCAGGGGCAGATACCCTGAGCTCAGTGTCTTTTTGGGGCTTTGTGAGCCTGTGAAGGGAAAAAAACAAGTCTCCAGTTGGGATGCAGAGGGAAGATTGCTGCTTGCTTCCAGAGATTTTGTGTGAAAAACACCCACTCATGCTAAAAAGCTTGGATTGCTCCCTGGTTTGCCTCAGCAGTAGGAAGAGCTGCTGCTGCCTTCCCGGCGAGGGGAGCAGAGGGCAGGGTGAGCCAAGGGGCTGAAGCCCCGGGCTGCCCCACCAGCCAGATCCTGCCTGGGGAAGGAAAAATTCCCCTTTGCAGGCGGCTGGTGCACGAGGAGCTGCTGCGACCGTGCCCGTGTCTGTGCAGGGCTGCTCCCTCCATCCCAGAGCTGCTCCCTGCATCCCGGAGCTGCTCCCTCCATCCCGGGGCTGCTTCCTCCATCCCGGAGCTGCTCCCTCCATCCCGGGGCTGCTTCCTCCATCCCGGGGCTGCTCCCTCCAACCCAGACCTGCTCCCTCCATCCCAGAGCTGCTCCCTGCATCCCGGGGCTGCTCCCTCCACCCTACGGCTGCTGCCTGCATCTCGGGGCAGCTCCTGCATCCTAGAGCTGCTCTGTCCATCCCAGAGCTTCTCCCTGCATCCCAGAGCTGCTCTGTCCATCCCAGAGCTTCTCCCTGCATCCCAGAGCTGCTCCCTGCATCCTAGAGCTGTTCTGTCCATCCCAGAGCTGCTCTGTCCATCCCAGAGCTGCTCCCTCCATCCCAGAGCTTCTCCCTGCATCCCGGGCACCAGCTGGTGCCGGGAGGGCTGCTCGGGGGGTCGATGCCTGCATTTAACTCCCTGGTTGCGGAGTGGAGCCCGCAGGAGAGCGGGTGTGCGTGTGTCAGTCAGCATCCTGAGCCAATGGGTGCCCGGTAGGAGGTCTGCGCTCCCGGTGCACGCACGGAGCCCGGTGCTCCTGCTGCCAGTTGTGTGCGAGCGCGTGTGCGTGTGCAAGGGGAGATCAGACACGCCGGCTGCCCGCTCCCGTCTCTCCCCCTCTCTCCAGCTCGCTAACTCCGTCTCCCTCCCTCTGCAAACATTGGATTTAAACCTGCTCAGAATTCAGCGCAGACCAAGAGCAGCGGCGGCAGCAGCAAGCAGCAAGCGGCGCAGCCGCTCGCCCACCGCAGCTCCAAGATGAACCATCCCGCCTGCTGGATCGTCTTCACGGCCACCACTGCCCTGCTCTTCATCCCAGGTAGCGCAGGAAGCTTTTTCTCCGGCGGGTGGGAGGGCAGGGGCAGGGGCAGGGTGGGAGAGCCGAGCGGGCTCTGCGCGCAGGGGAGCCGGGCTCCGCGCACATCGCGCACGAACGCGCACAGGCAGGCAGGCAGCGAGTTGCTCTGCAGCGGGGGATTCCTCCCAGTGCTCCCAGTGCTCCCAGTGCTCCCAGTGAGGGGCGCCGGAGCCGTGCTGGACCCTCAGGTGGGTCCAGTACCTGAGCGGTGCCGGCACCTGCAGTGGGGGCTGGCCGGGACCGCTCGGCAGCCCCCGAGCCGGGCAGGGTCTGTCCCCTCGGGCAACCTCTGCCTCGAAATGATGGGCTCATGCAGTTTTTCCCCTTCGGAGCCGGGCACCTGCTGTGCCCTCCCTCTTCTAAGAGCTGTCACGCTGTTCCCTGGGCTCCCCTCATCCGTGCTTCCCCGATTCCTGCCGGGCAAACTCGGTGCCTTCCCCTCGCTCCCTTTCACAAGTGGAAATGAGCCCCCCGCCCCAATCCAGGCACTCGGGGAGGCCGTGCCGGTGCCGCAGCCTCGGTGAACGGAGCGGGTGGCTCCCGAAATGTGCGCTGCCCTCGTCCCCGCGGCTCTCCAGGGGGAGATGCTGCCTCTGGATCCGGCGCTGGCTCCGTGCTGATGCCGGCGGGGTGACGGGGGTGGACAGCAGAGCCGAGCACCGCGGGGAGGGAGTCACCGGCGGATTTTTGATGATGATGTGCACTTTTAGCAGCTGGAAATTATCATCCCCGTGCAAGCAGACTGGGTATTGAGGCTCGGACCCGATCTTAACCCAACCTGTGTTTTTCTGTGTGCCAGGGGGAATTCTGCACGACTCGGGAGGGCAGAGCTGTGATTTCAGCAGCTGCCCGGGGTTCAGGTGCAGCACTCTGCTGTGCAGGGCTGGTGTGTGGCAAGAGGGTGAGGCTGGCTGGGGAGAGGTTGCTCGTGCCACAGCTGGTGAACAGCTCTGCCCACAGCAGTGCTGAATGTGAGGGTTCTTGGGTTGAAACTTGCTGGTGGAGGCTTGTGCCATGAGAGCAGCCACATCCTGAGGTCCTGGGGAGCTGTCACAGTGCAGTGAGAACATCAGGGGGTACAAGACCCCCTGGAATGGGCTGGGTGCCCCTCTGTGGGATGGCAGAGGGCTGGGATGAGCATCAGCACTGGGGTCAGCGCTGTCCCCTGGGCTGAGCTTTGGCTGTTGGGGAGGAGTGGTGGAGAACCCCTGGCAGCAGAGCCTCGAGCTCCTCAGCAGCAGCAGAAACCAAAATGGTGCATCTGTAGTTTAGACGTGAGCACGAGGGAGCCGTGGCTGTGTGAGCTGCCTGACTTTGTGCATGTAAAGGGGTTTTTTTTTTTGAAAATAGATGTTCAGCAGGACAGGGCGGGTGTGCCTGGTGTGGGGACAGGCGTGCCTCAGCAAGGCTGTGCTGAGCAGAGCATTGGCTCTTTCACCCTCTTGCTGGATGAGGTTCTGTGGGTTGGAATTGCAGAGAAATGCATGGAAGCAGCTGTGTGGGCCAAATGGGAGGATGTGTGACTCTTGATGGGCTGTCATCAAAATGTCCTTAAGCTGCAGGAGCTGGCAGAGCCCTGACAGGGCGCATTTGCTGTTTGCCAGTGCCCTGCTGCAGCTTCCTCAGGATGTGGCTGTTTGGGCCAAGGGCAAGCCAAGGCCTGGGCTGGCTCTGGCCTCTGTGTGTGCCAGGGAAGGGAAAAGCCCCTGCATTTAAGCCCTGAAAACTTGGGAGAGGCATCTTGATCCACACTTATGCAGTTGTAGCTTTCCCTTCTTATTTCCATTAGGCAGCAATATCTGCTTTGGCTTTGGATGTCCCCTGAGCTAAACCAGCCCAGGACTGCCTGGCTGGGCTCAGCCCTTAATCCATCAATCCAAACCCTTCTGCCTGCATTAGAGGGAGGGAAATACTCTGGGCTGCTCGGTGCTTTGCCTTCCTGCCCTGGATTTGAACGTCTCCAATCCTTTTCATTTGTGCCTGGCTTGCAGAGGTTGGATGTTTTCCCTCCCTGCCCAACCTGTCCCAGCAGTGATTTCAGTCATGGTTTCACTGCCATGGGCTGGAACACAAGTCCTGTTGGCAAAGTCATGGATGGCAGAGGGAAAGTGAATGGTCCCTGCTGTCCTTTGGAGCCTGCACCTTCCCAAAGTGGGTTTTTTTGGCTGTTTATTATTTGCAGGTGTAATCCCAAGGGTTTAATGCAGGTGACGCTCCCCTGGGATATGCAGAGGCTGTTTCTGAAGTGCCAACTCCTTCCCTTTCCGTTTTTATCCGAATCCTGCGGGAGTTTCACACGGGGTGGTTAAAGTGAGAAGGGAACCTGCTTTTAGAAGGTGTAATTAGAGTGAAGGGAAACATCACAACTTGAAGGCTCCTGCAGAAAATAGCATCGCAAAGTTATTATTAGCTGTAATAGCTTATTTGCCAGTTTTTCCTCTTTCTCCTGCTCCCACCTCTGTCCTACCCCCCTCCTCTTATTTTTGTTAGGAAAGATGCATTTTTCCCATTGGGTCTCGTGTCATCTCGTTACTAATTTACTCTCGTGGAATCTAAAGACACGAAAGGTTAATGCAATAATGAAACCCTGACCCCTCTGGTCATGGAGAGTGTCTTACTCTGCAGCTTTTTATTTCTTCGTGAGACAAGTTTCTATCTAAAATAATTTTGAAGGCTTGACGTTGTTGTCATCTGGAGCCTTGGGGGAGGCGGGCTCCTGGACATGGGTTGCTCTCTGAGGTGGGAAGGATGCTGAGGGTTTTTAATGAGCCCAGCACTGCAGGACGGGGAGGTGAGTGGGTAATTTAATTGTCAGGCTGTTGGCAAATGCTTTGAACTGCTGGGCATCGTGGGTGCTGCTGTTTTCACATGAGGGGGGGGCTGTGATGGAGAATGAATTCGGGGCAGGGCGGGAATCTATTTGAGCTTGCAGGGTGACATCATGGCTCTACAAGTGGCAAAAATCAATGCTCATCAGCCTCTTTAGACATTTATATCGCTGCCTTTGCAGGCTGGGGGAAATTACTTGTCATGGCAGTGGTCAGAAAATCTGGCAGTGCAGGGGGAGATGGACAATACCGCTTTTCACTGCTCCAGGGCACTGGGATCAAGGTGAAGCTTGTAGAGCTTGGGGTGTCCCTCAGTGCTCCACTGTCACCCTTGCACCCAGGACCTGCTCCCTGCATCCTCCCAGAGACTCTGTGTGACTTCACCCGTGCTGGGGCAGCCTGCCTGTGGTGGTGGTTGTAAAACCCATCTAAATTCACAAAATAGACACTGCAGGCATTAAAAACACCTTCCCATGCCTTCCTTAAGGGGTCCCTGCTGCAGGAGCATCCTTTTCCCACTGCCTGTGACATGACCGTCACCTCTCTCTGGTGGGGGATGCCGGGCTGGTGGAGGGCTGCTGATCCCTGCAACTAAGCCTGAGAATAAGTACCTGGAGCACATTAGTTCTGCTTTAGTGTCATTTCAATATGAGCAAGAGGGGCTTAAAGGGATTTTCTGTGCTCTCCCAAAGGCTGGGGATAGGTGTGGATAAGGCACTGCAACCATCAGGAGTCAGGGAAGCTGGGGAAGATGTCCCAGCAGGATGGGGTGTGAGTCCAAAAACACCGTCTGCTCTTCCTCTGCCTCTCCCTGAGCCTTGGCCCGTAATTTCCCTGTCAGGGGGTGATTTCTCCATCTCCTGACTCCCAGTACAGGGAGAAGGTTGATGCTGGCCTCTTAGAGGATGTTTTAATTCTGCTGGGGAGGAGCAGCACTCGCTGTCATTTCCAAAGGATGTGGGGAGGGAGCGTGACAGGAGAGGAGGCACACGCAGCTCTTGCTCCCTGCAAACCCCCCCAGTGCAAGTTCTCAGAACAATTTGCCCTGGGGGCTGCGGGTTCCGGGGGGCCGGTGGCTGTGGCAGCTGCCTTTCAGGATGCCCCAAAGTGCTGAACCTTGCTTTGCATTTTCCAGCAGCTTCTCTTTGACAGCGTCTCCTTTGTGCATTCCGCGGTTGCAGGCGGCCGGGTGGAGGAGCTTTTGCTGGTGCGAATCCCTGTGAAAAACTGAAAAGGGAGAGATGTTTCAAAGGCACCGATGGGAGCTCTGTGCCTTGACTGGCGCCTTTGAAAATCTCCTCCAAAGGCTTGAATATTTGGTTATGGCGAATTTTGAGCTGCATAAACAGCTGTGTTCATCTTTTACACTTGAATATGAAATTCGGAGTTTGTGCTTTGCTTGGTAAGAAACCAGAGTCAGTGAGTGGGGCTGTCAGGGTGCTGAGATGAACCCTGGACAGGTTTGGGGAGTACCCGGGAGGATTCTTCTGCTGCAGTCAGGTGGGGATAGAGGAAAACCTGTTGGTTTTTATCTGTAATCTCCTTCATGACCCTGGGGTCACCCTCAGCTTTGCAGCCCTGCCTTTCTCCTCCCCAGTTAGGCAAAGCTGAGCACTGATCCTGAACCCTTCTTGCTTTCTGAGCATCCCCTGAGATGCTCTTGGCTCCTGGCATGTGCAGGATGGGGAGTGATTTCAGCTGTCACACTCGTCCTTTTTGTTTAAACTTAAAAATAATAACAGCTTTTCTGCAAATCCCCTTGCCTCCCAGTCATCTTTCCCTAATGAAGGCACGGTACTTATAATTACCAATGCGGCAACAGCACATAACAGAGGTGGCTTTGACACTTGCTGCTCCGTGGGTGGGTTTTTCCAGGGAGCTCCTCTTCGTTTCGTGCTTGGAGGGAAGAAACACTTTCCTGCCTGCTCCTCCAAAGCTCTGGGATTGTGTTTTCACCCTCTCCGTGTGACCAGGCGAGGTGGCTTCTCCGGTGGGAGTGGCAGCGATGTGTCACCCTTGTGAACAGACGGACACGGGAGCAGTTGTGGGGTCTGGCTGAGTGGGAGCTGGGGGATTCTCCCTCTAGTCCCAGCTTAGGTCCAGACAGCGAGGGGTGGCTGAGGGCAGTGGTTTGGGACTCTCAGGTACTGCAGGGACCCACCAGTGTTGAGAGCCACCCCCCCTTGGGAGGAGCTGCTTTTGGGAAGTTGAACCTGTTGCCTGTGCGGCAGAGTCATGTGCGCCGGGGACACGTGTGAGATGAGGCGAGGAAGGGGGAAAAAGAGGAGATATTTTTAGGTTTACTTTTCTGTGAATTCAGCGCTAGTGAAAAGTGCTGGATTGACTGCTCTGGAGACTGAAGTGCAGGGAAGGGCTGGGCCAGGAAGGCTTCCCTGTGAGCTCTGCACTTCAGGATGGGATGCTGGGGCGGGACCTCATCAGCTCAGATCCCTGGACAGCAAAGCCATGGGGGATGTCTGTAGAGTTGAGCAGAACTGGTGCACTCGTGGGGTTTTCCAGTGGATATGGGATTCCCAGGAGGGCAGCTGGGGTCACTTGTGCTCCACATGGCTTTGTCCTACGGGATTCACCCCGTGTGTTGCTCCTCCTGGCTCCTCAGCCACACGAGGACCAGCTGACCCTGCAGCAGGAGGGTTTGGGCTTCCTTCTGGCACTGCATTTTCCACTAACCAAGCTTCCCAGGCACGTGTGGTCCCATGCTTCTTGCAGGGGATGGAAGAAGAGGTCTTCACGTGGGGCTTTGACCCTCAGAGCAGCTCCAAACTGGTGAGGCTGGGCTGAACCAGGCTGTGCCTGATGTGTTTTCCAAGCACTGTCCCTTTGCTGTCCCCCTGCCAGCCCTTTGCCTCCTCTCTCCCAACTGTTTACTTCTGGCTTTTGTTTCCTGGACTTGTTGCTATGCATGCAGCATGTGGAAGGAGCTCCAGCGAATATAGGCCACACTTTGATTGTTCAGCAAGCTGGAAAATGATGATTATAATTTTTGACAGAAGGGAAGGAGGGGGAAGGAGATCTCTGGGCTTTCAAATCTGCTCTGTCATAAGCAGGATCTTGCAAGGGCCTTCTGATGACTTCTCCCGCCCCAAAGGAAATAGTGTTTGCATAGCAAGAGGGGTTAGAGGAAAAATTCCTCTCTCTGCAAGGACAAAGTGGCACTTCTTTCACCAAGCCTTCCACCTCGTGTGGCGTCTTGTCACAGAGCATCAGCCAAATGCGGTTGGTGTTGGCCAGTAATTGACTGGGATGCATCCCAGAGAAACCTGGGTGATGCTAAAAAAATCCTCCTTCCTGTAGGGCAGCACACAAGGTGCATCCCTCAGGATGCAGAGGTGCTGGCACAGCAGTGCCCGCAGTGCCAGCCCTGGGGGACATGGGCATTGAGGTCCTTAAAGCCAACCTGGAGCTGTCTGGAAGCTCCAAAGACCCCACAGACTTCTCCCAAAGGGGCAGCTCCATTTGGGGCCACACCAGCAGTGGACTTGTCTCATCACAGTGCAGGGTGGCAGCAGAGCCCGTGGAGATGTTGGGTGCTCCTATTGCTCCCCTTCCCAACTCACAGCTCCATCGGCATCGGCTGCGCAGTCCATGGAGGATCTCCCCATTTATTTACTTTATTTAATGGTGTTGGCTAATTTCCGCTTTATTTATTTATTTTTTTCCTCCTTTTGGTTGTTTATTTTTAATGCAATCGCTTCTAATGAGGCTAATGACATTTAGTCTCTGCGGCGGTGCATTTTAATTTGGTCACCGAAATGTCAGCGCACGGCAGCGTCCTGCTATCTCCCCGTGACAAAAGGCACCTCAGACAAAGGGGCTCTGCCCCAGCCCTCCCTCACCCTCCTTATCTCCTTCCTCCCAGGGACGGGCCAGGGCTTTTGGCAAAGCCACCTCCTGCCATCCCCTCCTCTGCTGGCACCAGGGGAGGCGGGTTTGGCCGCTGAGGGCTGCCGGAAACTCGGGATTTTCAGGCGAGCCAGTGCCACGTAATTAATCAGATGTCAAAAGCTCTCAGCAAAGTTAGCTTTGATCGCCAGGGAAATCTGTCAAATAGGTTGTTCTGCTGCCCCTGGTGCTTTTCTGTCTCACTCTGCCCATAAGTCTACCTTGGCACTTCTCCTTCCCATGGCAGAGGTGGGAACTTCCTACAGCAAGGTAGGACCGTCCTGCTTGGAAAGCTGGGCCAGCTTCTCCTTGCCTGCACCAGGGCTGGTGCCATGGGCATTGCAGGGCTGGAAAAGGGAAAAGGGGAGAGGGCTGGGGTGGGAGTTGTTGATATTTGGAGAGGTTGAGGTGCTCAGATGCTGTGTTGTGAACCTGGAGAGGGCTCTGGTCCAAGCTGGGGGGTCAAGAGCAGCCTAAACCCTGGGTGAGGTGGCTCTGGGGTTACAGGTGGCTGCACTGGAGAAGTGGAAACTTCTCTGCTTTGTGTTATACTCGAGTGTCTGAAGGTGCTGAACCTCAGAAGCCTGAGCCATTTTGCTTAAGAATGAGTCCTTTTTTCTGCAATCTGAGTCCAAATGCAGCTGAATTTGATCTGTTCTCCTTTGATCTGTTCCTCCCTCGCTATTCTATGTACCAGGAATGGATGAAGATTAAAGTTTGCAGTTTCTGAGCAAACTAGGTTACTCATCACTGCACGATACCCAATTACCTGCTGATACCTCAGGAGTGAGAAGGTATTGATCCTGCCTGGATCTGAACTTGTTGAACCAAAGACTCCGGATATTTCAGATCCATTGCTGAGGACGTGCTGTTTCCTCCAGGAATCAAAGTGGGATGCAGGCTGTGTTTCTGCACCACGTGGGCTGTGGAAGGTGGGTCTCTCCTCTCTGCCACAAGGGAGATGACCAATAAGTGATAAATAATATTGTCTGTACTCTCCGTGGTATAGGAGGGATGTAGATGTCATGGCTTTTGTGATGTGCCTGGGAATATCTCAATTTTATTGGGAAGAAGTCCTCAGAAGCTGATTTTTACCCCGCATGGGTGAGCTTCTGTGCCCACTCTGCTCACCACTCCTCTGTGAGCACTGCAGGCTGCAAAAGCACCTTTGATGGCATCCCCTGTGTCTGCCTTCCTCCTGTCTGTCGTGTTCCCAACCAGAAATAGCCCATCAATTCAAAATAAACCCAAAAATATTTCCAAAATTACCTGGTGAGACGAGGCCGGGGGGCCTGGATCAAAACGTTTATTGCTGAAACTCGGTGATACCAGGTCTCATTCTCACACAGTGGTTGTTTCCAGTGGATCTTGAAATACTTCACGGAGAAATTTCATTGTACCTGTTTTTGCAGACAGGGGAGCCAAGGAATAAAGAGGGAAAATGACTTGCCCAAGGCATGTGCAGAGACACATGTTAAGAGACGTGTTCTTGCTGTAGCTCCAAATCTGAAGTGCGTTTTAACTTGTGAAACACTGCAGTTCATCTTCCTGCTTTGAGAAACGCAGGAGAAAGAGTGCAGGATCAATGCACTGGGTGCTAAAATCCCTGTACTGGGCTGGCAGGGAGCTGCAGCATCACCAGGCTCTTGGGCCTGCACTTGGATGCCCCAGTTTGTGTCCTGGCAGGAGAGTCTGTTCCACAGTTCAGGCAGCGATGTCTGGAAGTAGGGAAATGTGAATTCATGATCAGCCTGGTCATTGTTAGGGCAGTCATGACACATAGAAGGACACCATAAAGGTTCAGAAGGATCTTTATTATGGCCCCATGCTGTCTTTTACACAGTTTTTTCAAACCTCAAGGGCAACTTCTAATTTGTTTAATAGTTTTCTTGTTAATTATTCTATTGGTTAGTAAAAGACATTTTATTTGTCCATCAAATCTATCTATTGTTGGATTGTTTACATATTTTCTTTACTGATTCTCATGGGACAAATCCCTTGTTATTGCAGGTGCACTTATTTTTCACCCTCAGAATAGATTGTTGTGTTAAAGGAACTTCTCATTCTCAAAATAGCTTCGTATGGGAACTTACAGATTGCTTGTTAGCTGCACTTAGAAAAGATGACAGACTAGCTTTTTATCCTATTCCTACACAGCCTGACTTTGTGATTGAGGGGCACCCTCTGCTCCTCTCCAGGCTGGCAGGAAGGCAGCACAGGGATTGATCCCCCTGCCCTTTCACGTTGCATCTTTGCCTGTCTTTCCCTTGAGGTTTGAGAGTGATGATCCCGGAGCTGAAAGGAGGAGATGAACAGAGGAGCAAATCCTCAAGCACGCTCTTCACTCAGCCCTTGGTCATTTCCAGATGGAAATGCTCTTTGGAATTTCAGGGGGAGCACACATTTGTCCTGTCAGTGCCTGCCCTGCCTCGGCTGCGTGCGCTGCAGCATCCTCTGGCCGCTCGAGGGCCGCTGCCTTTGCCAGCCTCTCCGGGTCCTCGGGACACTTTATCTTTATAAAGTCGCAATGAGTGGACAGTATAATATATTTCACTTTTAATAAGGTGTTGCCAGTTGCACACACTCCGCAGAGCAATTAGTGTCAAAGGCAGCTAAGCAATGGCGGGGCGCCGTAATTCCGCTGTTTACCGGGCTCCAGGATTTATGGGCAGTGCTGCAGGAGCTGCGGCCACAGCTTGGCTGCAGGCACAGGAGGTGCCGTGCGCTGGCTTGGAAACCACTGCATGGGCTTGGAGGTCTCTTCTGATCCAAACCATTCCGTGATTGGGTTTTTCCATCCATCTGTGGGTGCTGTAGGAGCAGCTTTGGGTGCTGGGAATCTGCTGGGCGGGAAGGACTGGAGGGACAGGACACAGGGAATGGCTTCAAGAGGCAGGGAAGGGTGGGATATTTGGAAGGAGTTCCTCCCTGTGAGGGTGGGGAGGGCTGGGATGGAATTCCCAGAGAAGCTGTGGCTGCCCCTGGATCCCTGGAAGTGTCCAAGGCCAGGCTGGAGCACTCTGGGATGGTGGAAGGTGTCCTAGCCCATGGCAGGAGTGGAATGGGATGGACTTTGAGGTTCCTTCCAACCCAAACCATTCCAGGATTCTGTTTTCGCATCTGTCAGCAGATGCTGCAGGAACAGCCCTGAGCTCTGGGAATCTGCCAGGCAGGAAAGCCTGGAGGGACAGGACACAGGGAATGGCTTCCCACTGCCAGAGGGGAGGGATAGATGGGATATTGGGACAGGGAGCTGCTCTGAGTCATGGAACTCTTGGGAGAGAGGCAGGAATGAGCCACTGCTTTCTTTTGGTGGCCCCCCTGCAGTTCTGGGATTTGCAAGGAGATGCTGATCATGCTCAGATGTTCCAGCCAGTTGTTCACAGTTCAGACTGAGAGGACCCCCTTGCCCTTTGTGTGTTGGCCTGGGAGGCAGAGCTTTGCCATGTGAGGTTTTCCTCATTGAGGAAGGGAATCACAGAATCACAGAATGGATTGGGTTGGAAGGGACCTTAAAGATCATCTCATCCCACATCCTCACCATGGGCAGGGACATCTTTCACTGGGCCAGGTTGCCTGGCTTTGAACACCTCCAGGGATGGGGACAAGTCTGGAGAAGTCTCCAGTGTCTGGATTAAAGGGAGCCCCTGGGCTTGGTTGGCACACGGGCATTGTGCTGATGTCTGACCAGTCAGGTGGAGACAGGACAGGAGATGGGGGCATTTTCAGGTCTGGGGGAGGATTTTTTGCATCCTTACAGCCCGTCAGGTACCTGGAAGCATCCAGAGATGGTGGGGAGGGCCCTATTTAGTGGTTCTGCTTTCCGTAAGAGTAACCCCATTTTCTCTCCTGGGCATCTAGGACTTCTTACTTCAGCTTTTTGAATTTTTTTTAGCATCAGGGCATGTTGGGCAAAGAGCTTCAGTGAGCTCAGCTCAGGGAAGTGCTTATCCTCCTTCCCATGAACTGAACATTCCTGCTTTTGTCTGGGGACGCTCTGATCATCACAGGCTGTACTGTGCAGTTTTTATAAAGTCAGTCCATGTGCTGATCTCGCTGCTGAGGCTGTCAGGCAGCTCCACCATCCTGCCAGAGCCCTCCCACCCAGATCTGACCAGGCTCATGCTGCCACTTGTGTTCCCAGAGGCTTGACCCACAGTCCCTGGCTTTGTGGGAGGACAGAAAGCGGTGTCACACCCAGAGTGGTGTGGAGGGAGGCGCTGCTGTGCCTAGTGCTGGATTGGGCTGCAGGTGCTGCAGAGTCAGTCCAGCCAGGATCTGCTGTGGGGAAGCAAACCCAGTTTGTGTCAGATGTGTGGGATCTGATCCCCAGGGTCTGGAACCAGCCTGGTGGGGGATGCAGCTGCATGCAGCCACTAACAAGTGAGGCAGCGTGCCAGGGATGCAGCTCTGGGTTCCACATCCCTCATCTCCAGGAACCCTCTGCACACCTGAACCCACCCCTCTCCTGGCATCTGCCACCCCAGCCCCTGGGGCTGCCTTCGCCCGTGGAGGGATCAGCCCCAGAATTTGGCTTTTAGAGCGAGCACAGGTGATATTGCTGAGCCCATGCCCCTGCCTGCTCCCCCTTCCCCACCCCCTGATTCTCAGTTCAATAAAGTCCCAGTTTCTTGGGTTTGTTCTCCGAATTGAAAGCCTTCCATTTTCACACCTCTGTAATTGGTGCTATCTGTTGAGAGAAACTCTGCAACTCCAGCCAGCCAGGGTCAGGAGGAGCTGAATTGAATTAAAAGGAGCAGAAATTGGTTCGAGGTGGGCAGAGGGCCGCAGGGAGAACTATGCAATTTCTCTCCTCGGGGCTCCTGATGAGCAGAGCAAGCGGCAGCTTCCCATCCCTGCCCATGGGGGGCTGACACTGGCCCACCCACACCTTAATCTGCACACCGAGGTGGGCACCTCTCAGCTGAAAACAAGGAAATGAAACCCAGCATCTCCTCCTTTTATCTGGCCAGCAGGCCAGGGCTCTGCTCCTCTGGCTCCTTGGCCAGGATGCTGACAAGTGTCACTGAAATGACCTTGCCGTGATTAAATACAGCAAGAAGTGATGCTTTCAATAAAAAACTAAAGCTGTGATACAAGCTGATGGCTGAGAGATTTGAGGTGCTGTGTGTTAATCCCAGCTGCATCTCAGCCCCAGGTTGAAAACTCCTCTTGCTGTTGGACTGAGTTAAGGGTGAGCATCCCAGCCTTTGGATCTTGGCTCCCCAGCTCAGTCTCTGCTGGCTTAGGCTGGTGTAAAACCACAGCAGCTTCAGCCAAAGCCACTGGATTTATAGCCCTGTGGTGAAGCTACGGATGGAGAGTGTGCTGGGAAGTGTCAGGTGTGGAGCTGTCTTAGGGGAATAGATGTGACGCTTACAGCTCTTAGGGAGCCGCTTGGAAATTTTCCCACATTTTTTTTTCCCCATGAAAAATGGGTTTTTTGTTATCTTCACTCACAGAGTGTAGGAGAGCTCTTTACTTGGCTCTGGGAGCCTTCCTTATCTTGAGGATGCTCTTTCTAGGAGCAGGAGGAGACCCATTTGAGGAAGGGAGTGCTGTGACCTCTGATCCCCGTGCTGCCCTTATCCCTCAGCCCACACAGAGTTCTTCCCCAGGCTAGGCTGGGCTGGCTTTCTCTTTCGTAGCTCTTCTAATAGGTGTATAATTAGTTTTTATAAGGGATTTGGCCCCAGGTCTTCCCCAGCCCAGCTAAATGCCCTTGGCTTTTCAGAACCAGAGCTGCTGTGGCTTTGGTGCTGGCTTGGTGAGCACTCAGAGTAGAGTGGCTCCAACAGGACAACGCAGAAAGGGGGAGATGTTTCAAATGGTGGAATTTCAGGCAACAAGGCAGCAATTTTCCACCCACTTCTGAGCTGGAGCAAAGCCCTTCCAGTCTCCCTTTCTGTTGCTACCCAGCTGGGCTGGCACCAGGGATGTGCCATTTATTAGAGGCAGTAAGAAGGCACGTGGCCAAGGCAGCCTTGGAGGATGCCAAGCGCGGTGCCCTGCCTGCCCAACTGTTTGGAGGATACCCCCAGCCCCATTTGTCCCCTCAGGGGACTCGGTGCTAGTGGCCTTGCTGTCCCCTGATCCTGTCCCCGGGCTGGGGAGGGGCAGTGGCACCACTGTCCCCTGATCCTGTCCCTGGGCTGGAGAGGGGCAGTGTCACCCCTGTCCTCTGGTCCTGTCCCCGGGCTGGATAGGGGCGGTGGCACCACTGTCCCCTGCTCCTGTCCCCTCCTGTTCCTCGGGCCTGGGAGGGGCAGTGGCACCACCGCCCCCAGATCCTGTCCCCGGGCTGGGGAGGGGCAGTGGCACCGCTGTCCTTGTTCCTGTCCCCAGACCGGGAAGGGGCAGTGTCACCGCTGTCCCCTGCTCCTGTCCCCGGGCCGGGGAGGGGCAGTGGCACCACTGTCCCCTGCTCCTGTCCCCGGGCCGGGGAGGGGCAGTGACACGGCTGGAGCCGGCAGAGCGCCCTGCGAGCGCCCCGGGCCCCTGCTCTGCCTCTCTGGTAATTTATACAAGCACAAGCCGATGTTCCCTTTTAAATTGACAAAGGCAGAGACTGGAGCCCGGGAAGCCCTCTGACCTCCGAGCCCTGGTCCATGAAAATTACAGGCGCTGTACAGCGCGTTTCCTCTTGATGTACTTGCAGTGGGGAGATGCTGGTTAATTTGCCAGGACTCAGAGGTGACCCGGGTTTAATAAAGAGGATTAATGGATTTGAGCTAAAGGTCTCGGCTGTTTGGAGCTGATAGCCTTCTCCTTCGAAGACACTCTGGCAAGGCACGGCTCAGCCTCCTGCCGGGAGAGGAGGGGGCAGCTCTGTCGGAGGAGCGCTGCGCTGTGGGCAGGGCATTGCCCCGGGGTTAATTAGCAAACCCAGGCACCCCGGCCCATCTCCCCTGGCTGGGCAGTGCTGCTGCGAGGCTGCCAGCCTGCCCTGTGTCCTGCATGTCATTCCTGCGGTGGAGCAGGGGCGCTGGTACTCCCTGGCATGTCCCCTTCCCACCTCCCGGGCACGTGTGCCAGCCCTTAGGGGGGACACGGCCGGGTGAAGGTTGTGACAGCTGGGACACAGAGCTTGTGCAATGCCTTCTGCTCCATTTGGGGATTTGATGCTGAATTTGGGCTCAGATTCTTTGTTTCAGCAGCTTTCCCTGTGGCTGGTTTAGGATGGCAGTGCCCTCCAACCTGTGGCTCCCAACTTACTGAGATCTTACTGAGAGGAGTTTGTGCTTTGTACCAAGGGATTTACACTCTTCCCTGGGGAAGACAGGCAGGGGTTTAGGGGTGAGCACGGTCACACCAGCAGCCCCCACAGCGGTGGGCAGCAGCAGAGGAGATGGTTTGGCTCAGGGCTGGACCCCTGAGCAGTGTCACAGCTGGGTGGAGGGATGGAGGGAGGATGCAGAGGGAGTTTCTCACCTGAAGGATGCACATGTGAGGTGTGAGTGCTGCCAGGGCCGTGGGGCACAGCCTGAGGGCAGTTTGCCTCAGCACATCCACGCTGCTCTGCCCCCTGGAGCCCTCCTGTTCTTGCAAGGGTTAACGACAGTCCTGTGGGGCTGGCAAAACCCGCGGCAGGAGGGATCGTCTGCCAGGGGCTGTGCTGGGGAGGAGGCTGAGCTGAGCCGCTGCCATGCCCCCCTGCTCTGCCTTCCCACTTAATGTTCCCAGCACGCAGCGAGCGATGAATTCCCCGTAGCGTCCCGCTCCCTGGCCCTGGAGCTCTGGCGAAATTCCCATAATAAGTAAGTGGAGTACTTTGGACAGGAGCAGCCAGGGACTGGGCCAGTTTCCCTGCCGGGAAAATGCATGCACGATCAATGCAATCAACTTACCCTTCAGGTCCTTTTTGGGTTGGATGGAAGAGATGCTCTGACTGAAACCCATTTATTGAGTAGAGAAGGTGCAACGGAATTACAAGCTGTAGCTTTTATCAGCTCCTGGCTTCTGCCTTGTCTTTTCCTTATCCAACAGAATGCCGAGTGTTATGAAGCATTATTCTCTTAAAACCCCATTACTCCTCATTTCAGAGGGGTGGGTAAACGCTCAGTGATTCATCCTTTGCCAGCTACAGGTGGAAGTGTTCAACAGGAGGCCCTGGCATGGAGATGGAGAATTATTTATCCCTCTAGGGCTGGGCACTGCCCTCTCTTAGCTCTCTTGCTCGCCAGGGGATTCCAAGTGAACAATTCCCTTGCAGAGCTGAGCATCAAGTCAGAGCCAAAACCATTTGTGCTCCTCCCAGTGCATCTCACCGCTCTCTAGGACAGGAAAGGAAGTATTTAATGTATCATGGAGAAATCGAGTCCAGGAGCTGGAATGGATGATTCAGCAAATGCACTTAAAGGTGATGCCCTGTTTTAATGGATCCTGATGTGCTGCTGGATCCCAGGTGGAAACCCTGGAGGGAGTTTGTAGGGATGTCCACGGCTGCACAAACTCTGAACATCATTAGGAATGAGGTCAAATTTTGTCCATCTTTGCATGTGTTTCGATCACTTCAGGCTGATGCTGGCAGTATTTTTTGTTCTGGATAGTGCGTGACTCGTGGGGAATTTCTCCCTCTATAAACAAGCCCATTTTTCAGTAGCTGAAATGGAAAAAAGGGGGAAAAACCCCCCAGAAATTGTGAGTTTGCTCTCATTTAAGCTCTTTAAACCAGAGGTCAGAGCAAGAGCCTGTCTGGCAAATAATCTTTAATGCTTTAATGCAAAGTTGGGGTTTGTTTCACTCCTGCTTCCTCCAGGAAACAGCATCACCTGCATGCAATCCTCTTCCTCGGCTCCTGGCACGCTGTGTCCCTGCCTGCCGCGGCGAAAAATTCCTGATGTGACATGAGCGATCTGCCTGTGCTGCTTCCTTGGATCCGGGGGCCCTGGGCACCAAATTAACCGAGCGGGAGCTGGGCAAAGAGTCCAGGGACTCCGCCGGCGTGCGGAGAGCAGCGCCCCGGTCCCACCGCCCCTTCCCGAGGCTGCATCCCTGAAACACCCCGGCTCTGGATGCAGAGAGCCGCTTTGCAGTCAGGTCAGGCTCTTTCCACGCTGCTCAGCCCTGCCCCGTCCTCTCCGAGGACCCGGGGGTGCCGCAGCGGGGACCCCCGAATGCAGCGGGGCCTCGCAAATGAGCGCGGCTGCAGCGGGGCTGCTGCCTTAATGCATTCAGCCGGCATTGTCTTCTTAATTCCCCGCGCTCCGCCTGGAATCCATCCTCGGGATCACCATGTATTATTTAGCTCGGCGCTGGAGATGCGAGACGCTGTTCCCGGGAAGGAGCCGGGCAGAGCATCCCCAGCTCCGGGTGCTGCCTGGCGAAGCGGGCAGAGCATCCCCACCTCCGACCCTCCGGCTTTTCCCGGGAGAGCTCTCATCCCGGGCACCAGACCTAGCGCGAAATTGCTGTTCACCCCTGCAGCAGGAGATTTAATTATCATTAGCTGAGCTTGCACAGCTCCACGTGCTGCTGTGCAGCTGCAAGTTTAGCTGAGCCTTTAAAAAAAAAAATCCAGCTGCAATATATTTATTTTTTTCCCCTCTGCCCTTTTTTCCCCTCCCTGTGTTTTTTATTCTTTGCCTTATACAAAAGCTTTGCTTTTATGTTTTGGGTCAATTTGGCAGCCTCTGAACACGGTGCATGCTCAGAAAGGGCAGAAAAT
Source organism: Prinia subflava (assembly GCF_021018805.1). Lineage (NCBI taxonomy): Eukaryota > Metazoa > Chordata > Aves > Passeriformes > Cisticolidae > Prinia > Prinia subflava. The sequence continues at coordinate 4,141,866 of NC_086268.1, forward strand.
GAGTATTTCAAGGATTGCAGCCAGGCAGAACAACCTGTGGGCATGTTTAAAATATGCAAGTCCCATTCTCAGGGATTGGGCAGTTTTTGCAGGATTTGGTGTTTTTTTATTCCTTGTCAATTTACACTGGGGGGGAAAAAAGTGCTAAAAATGCTCTTTTTTCTTGAGAACAGGAGTCAGGGTCATGTGGGCATGGGAGGAAGAGATGAGATCCCCAGGGAATTCCCCTCTGTGGGCTGGAAAAGTCAAGCTCCCTGAATTGCCTAAGATTCCAATTTTTTAAAAAAAATCTCTGGCGACCTATGCAATGAGCTGACAAAGCCCAGCCCAATCTTCCACGAAGCTGCTGCTTTTTAGGAGAACTTTGCTTCCATCAGCATTCCCTGTAAAACTCTTTTTTAATGCCAAATTGGGGTTTTTTTCCACCAAAATTCCCCTTTTTCTGGGAAGTCCTGGGCAGGTCCCTGTGCTATGGGCCAAATTCCTGGCGTGGTGACCTTTCCCCATGACTTTTCCCATCCCTGCCCAACCCAGCCCTGGAAGCCACTTTCCCCCCCATTGCCAATAAAGGCAAACAAAAATTAAATCTATAATTATCATTACTAATTCCACTTAATTAGTCACAAGCCAGCAGCCAAATTGGCTTTCTCATAATTATCAGATAAGCAGTAAGCACATCTCATAGATTATAATTAACACTGCTTAATTAAAATCTAATATACATACACCCTTTCCTCAACATATGCCTAATTGGGTTCACAAACAGAGGGGGTGTGAAGCCCCCGTCCCTGTTGCTCCCCCAAAGATTTGTTGGATGCCACTTTTGTGTTAAGTTGGTGGCACGTGGGATGTTCTTCCTGTGCTTTCCAACGCCGTGGCTCCAAAAAAAAAAGTGAGTCCCTGCTGCATGGTGAACTCACACAAGATGCTCTCCCGACTTCACTGTTTTTTCTTATTATTGTTATTGCTCCAGCTGTGACCTCTCCATAATCCCCCGTCGACGCCAGGCTCTGCAATAATAAAGCAGCTTGAATAAATTACGCTTTGAAAGGCGAAGGCCGGATTTTGGAGCAGAGCTCTGGAAATTGATGTCTCTCTTACTCCTTCTTTCCCTGAGCGGGGTCGGGAGATGCTGCGAGGCTGCACAAAACTGAGGGAAACTCTCAGATTTGTTTGTACCCTCGCTGCTCATTGATACCTTAGTGAAATCTCATTGATACCTCAGTGAAATCCCATTGATATCTCACTGAAATCTCATTGATATCTCACTGAAATCTCACTGAAATCTTACTGAAATCTCACTGAAATCTCACTGAAATCTCACTGAAATCTCATTGATATCTCATTGATTCCTCACTGAAATCTCATTGATATCTCATTGATACCTCATTGAAATCTCATTGACACCTCACTGAAATGCTCTGGGTGTCACAGCAGGGATGGCAGGGAGGCCCTTGGTCCCCTCCAGGGCTTGGTTGAGGGGTTGATGCTCCCAGGTGAGAGCCTACATTATGGTTTATGTGCTGGGGGCAGTCTTAGCTCTTCTTCCCCTGGATTTTATGGAGGGGGCACTCCCGTGGATGAGGAAACCGGGTCTGAACCAGCACAGGCATCGTAAGGGGCCACCAAATCTTTGGTGTTCCCTTTGCAGGTGACTGTGAGCAGGGCACCGCCTGCCAGCACGGCTGCCACTGTCTGACCTTGGGGCAATAATTACTTTGTGTTCCAGGTAGCTGTGCTCCCATTCCCAGATAAATTCTCGCCTCTTTGGCTGCCTGAGAGAAGCAGAAACTCCTGATAGTGCTGATTATTAATGAGATCATTTGCCTGCCAGTTTTTGCTGAGCTCATATCTGACTGGGGAGTTGATTCACTGTGGGAGATTTACAAAATGTGATTTCTGTCTCAGAGATGCTGAGCCGAGCTCCTTTAGCCAGGATGGAGGGGGGCTCCTTCTCTGGGATTGAGTCCTGGCGAGGACTCCTGGCTGCACTTCCAGGGTCTGCAGCCCCTCTCTTTAGGCAGGGCAGGGATGGGGCATTTGTAACACCAATCCTTGGGGATCAGAGGCTTCCCTGTCTGGAGAATCGTGGCCGTGGGTGATGCCAGGGCATCCCGACACTCCGTGATGTCAGCTTGTCTCCAAAGGCTTTTAATGCGGCGGCCGTGGAAAGGAAAGGCTTGGCACGTGTTCCAGCACCGGGGGAGGATTTGCGGATTAGAGACGTGTAATTGTATGTAGTGCATGACAAAACAAAATAAGTGGCAAAAAAGAACTCGGTCGTATTAGGAATTCAAAGCGAGCGTTAAGCTTTTTCTACATTAAGGGAGGGGAAAGAAATAGCCAGGAAAATGCGCGAGGCAAAATCCCCTTTGCTCGGCGCTCCAGCCCCGCGCTGAGGCACAGCCTGGCTGCGGGAGCTGCGGGGTGAGGGACGCTCTCCATCCGTGGGGGACAGGGGCCAACCACTCCTCAAAACTTTTCCCTCCCAGCTGCCAGCCTTGGATGGGTTTGCTGGCCGGGGAGAGACGCGCATTTGGAAAATGAAGGCGAAACACGGCTGGGGCTTCCTGGCTGGTTTTCCTGGAATGCCAAGCTAGAGCCAGGTGCTCTGGGCTGTGCTGGTGGCTGAGCCCCCTCTCCACACTGTCCCCGTGCCCTGTGGTCGAGCATCTCCCCGGCCTCTGCCGTCAAGGTTCCCACCCGCCCGTGCGCGGCAGCTGGAAGCTTTTGTCCGTGGGGATTTCTCGCCATCATAAGATCTTCCCAGATTAAGTAAATAATTTCACATTAGCTTAATTAAGTCTAATAGACTCATTAGTTCACTCTTTGCGCGTGTTCCCGAGGGAGGGTGGCCGGGAACCGTGAAGAGTTGCTGCGGAGAAATCCTGTGGCATCTTAAAGGCAGGAGCCAGCAGTGGGAGCGCTGCTGCTGGGTCAGGGTTGGCTCCGTAAGGTTCAGGAATTAAAAATTCACATCCTCGTGCTGGCTTGGATCATGGGCAGGTCTTCCCTGTCCAAAATGCTGCTGGGTTTTTGTGCTGGATGGTGCCTCAAGTGTGGCTGTGGGTGTCCGAAGCAGGAACATGGTCCAGACCATCCCCATGTGCCACAAAAGCCTCCGTGTGCTTGGGAATATCTTGCTCTGCTTGGAACAGGGTGGCTCCATCAGACCAGTCTGGCAGTGCCACAAGGGCACACTTGGGAATGAGTTTTTTTGGTGCTTTTGCAGCATTTTTCTTCCTTCTCCCACTGCCAAGAGGTTTCTAAGCCCACCGTGCTCAGAAGGATGGAGAAGAACAGGGGCTCCAGATCCAGTGGCAGGGTTGGGACAGTCTCTTTGGCTGTGGTGTGAGATGGCAGGAGTGGCTCCTGGATGGGATGTGGGACATGGAGAGACAGAGCAGGACAGATACTGAGCAGAAAAGCAGCTGTGTGGGGAAAAAGGCTGTGGCTGCCCTAAACAGAAGGTGGTGGGGAAGAGAAGCGCTGATGGAAGTTAAAATCTGTGAGCGTGCAGGTGCTGCCAGGGTGAGAATGTGTCTGTTTTCATCAGGGGGAGATTTTGGCTTCTCTCTTACCTGCTGGTGTGTGGTACTGAATTATACTGCGGTGTACAGGGCATTTTTCTGATGCATTTTTAAGTTACATCAAGGGCATAGAGAGCATATGGGTAGGTGACCTCTTTTTTGCATTTGCATAAATCTAAATAAATAAAATAAAAATTGAGAGTGGGAGGCAGGGACCTGCAGATCTCTTCATTCCAGTGGCGTGTTCCCATCTCCCGCACACAATGCTGAGGAGCAGAAAGCACAGAAGCCCGAGGTAGACATCTGGTTTCCCTTTCACAAGTGTTGCCTGTTCTTTATTTATAAAGAAATTATTGTATTTAAAGCCAATACTCATCTCTTGTACCAGCAGAGAGCAGAGATAGATGGATAGATTAGAAGGAAGTGGGTTGTGCATATAAATGGGGGTTAATTTGCTGACTCTTTGGAGAAGTGAAACCTGGCTGAGAGCTCCGGGGTTTGAAGGTTCCTGGGGCTGTTTTTGATTTTAAAAGCAGCGTGAGAGGAACCAGTCCTGGCCAGGGGGATGCTGAATCACGGCGTGCTGGGTACCATCCTCATTCCTGCATGGCAGAGGGGCAGCAGGGAGGGAGGAGGGAGAGCTGACAGCATCCCCCGGGCATCGGAGGGGACAACGTCTCCTCTCCTTTGAGACTTGTCCCTCCACATCCCACCCACAGCATTTCTCTTTGCCTGCTCCATCTGGGCAGCAGGATTTGGTGCTGGCCGTGCAACAGCTCCAGCAGGGATGGGAATGGGAAGAGAATAGATTGAAACGCTAAATATACCCAGCAGGAACCAGCTGGAGCCAGTGGAAACCTCAAACGTGCACACGGAGAGGAAGAACAAAATGTTTCATTTGTTTTGTTTTATTTCACAAGAAAAAATCTTCACAGCCCAAACTGTCACTTTGGAAGTAATTTGTGGCTGAGGATTTCAACACCCACTCCAATGATATTTTATTCTGACCCTAAACAAAATCAATAGGTTTTTTTTTTTTTTCCTCTCCTCCTTTTTCTTCTTCCTTGAGAAAACAGTATTTTTCAGCTCAGTGGAAGAAGAAAATAGATTCTGCCCAGTGTTGTTAAAAAGATATTATAACCAGTGTCTCTGGAAGTGTAAAAAGTACATGATCTAATATGTCTGAAGCAATTTTGAAAGGCTGCTTTATTTAGGATAATGGAGAAGCAGCAGTAAACCTCATAATCTTCCCGGATAAGGAGTCCAGCAGGAGGGATCTGAGCTGCAGGGCTGTGCCCTGGATGTTTTTTTCCACCTGTCAGAGCCAGGGATGAATGTTGGATGAAGCCTAGTGAGGTGATGGAACCCAGCAGCAGCCAGGGAGGGTGAGGGGTTCCTATTTTAAGTCTGCAAAGGCCCTGAGTAGGAGAGAGAGGCTCTGAGAGGCAGGAGCATCCCTGGGAGGGGTTAGGACAGCAGGGGTGCTGCTCAGGGGTGTCTCTGGCACTGCTGCTCTCTCTTTTCATGTTCCAAACCTCTGAAAGCAGAGAAGCCTTCAGCAATATTGTCCCCATCGGTTGCCCTCCTCGGGAATTACAGAAAATCTTGTTTGTCAGAAGGGAGGCAAAAAGGAAAAAAAAAAAAAAAAAGAGGAGTCTGATGAATTTTAAAATAAATTATAAATTATTTTTTTAATAAATTATGAATACATTTTCTCTGTCAGGATTTGAGGCTCTCTGCTCTGATCAAAAAGTTTCCAAGTGTGTTCTCTCCCCACTTAGTCAAATGTAGATGCGTGCATTTCTGCTCCTGACTTTATTTTATTTTATTTTGATGAATTTTTTACTCCAACAACAACAAATACTTTGTTTGTTCTTGACGGGCACTGGGGGAGAAAACTTTTGAAATGCTGCTCAAACACTTCACTTGCAATCAGGGTGAGCACTCTGAGGATGCTCTGTGCCTCCTCCAGCTCTTGGCCAGGCAGTGGGAGAGGCTGCAGGAAAAGGGTGTGGAGGACCAGGGAGGGTGGATGGAGCTGGAGAAAGATGGGTTTGGTGTGCACCACCAGCCCCAGTGACAGGGGGGCTGCTTGTGGTGTGAAAACTGCTCTTGAAGGGCTTTCCAAAGTCTAAATCCTCCAAAGGAATGAGCTGCAGTGAGTGAGGCAGTTCCCTGGGTGGTTTGCATCCTCCTGTCTCCACATCCAAGCTTCCACAAGTTCAGGTTTTGTGTCCATGCCAGGTTCTGGCTCTGCTCAGGTGCAGGTAAGGACCTGGCTCCTTCCAGACACTTCTGCTGCCACCCAAAACTTCTGCCCAGCATCACGTCCTTGGGCCACTCGTTGGGCTGGATAAAAGGGTTGTGATTAGCCTTCCCTTCAGAGAATGACAGGGAAATCACTCTTGTAGATTTTAATTAAAATGTTTAATTACACGCAGTTCCAGCAGGCAGAAAAGTTACTTTTAGTTAGTGGGAGCAGGGGAGAGGAGGAGATGGGTGTGGAGGAGACGGCTTGAACTGCCCTTCAGTGACATGATGGACTCTCCTCAGTGTTCAGAAGGGCAGGAGCTGAACCTGGTCACAGGGACAGAGAGACAAAGTCACAGGGACAAAGTCACAGGGAACACGTGTGTGCTGCTTGTTCACTTCTCCCTGGTCCAGTTAGGGGGGAGTGGCAGCTTCCTTGGATCTCCTGCAGTTGGAGGCTGGTTCTTTGCTTTTTTCATAGCAGTGGCTCATCTTCTTCATCCTGCACACAGGCCCTGGGTCCTTCTCAGGAGCTCTCCTGCTCAGCTCACCCGCTCCCAGCCTGCTCCAGCGAGTGGGATTATCCTGCTCCAGGTGCTCAGCTTGGCACTCTGCTTGATGTCATAGCTACTCTTCAATATTTTGAAGAACACAGCTGCTCCTGTAAAAACAAATCCCTGAAGTCTGTTGAGGTGTTTAAAACTCATTTTCCATATGGAGGTCCCTGGGATAGCAGTGCCTGAAGAGGCAGAAGAGCCAAGGCAATGGCTGGACTAATTGGCTTGTGTTAATTGTACTAGGACAAATGGATCAGCAAGGCAAGACTTATCTGTGCTGGGTTTGGAGCCTTTTTGTCCTGTCCGTTGTCTTGGAAGCACAGGTCTTCCATGCAGATACATCCCAAAAAAAGCATCAGAAATCAGTTCCTGAAATAATCTGTGAGGAAGGAAGGAGGGAGTGGAAAAAATAAATTGATGCAATGTACAGCCTTTCTCCAGGGAGCAATTACCAGCCTGAGAGAAAGCACTTGGTGCTGCACTCCCTGAAACACCTTCCCATCTGTGTTCATCCTCATCCTGCTGGTCCCACCAGCCCGGGAAGGGGCCACCCTCCTCCAGAGCCAGTCCCCTAAAGTGGGGAGCTCCTCCCTAAAGCTTCACTCTATTCTCCTTAGCCTGAAGGGGAAGGAAAACCAGGAGGTCCTCGGGAATACAGGGAGCTGTTGGAGATCTCCAGCCTTGGTTGCTCTGCTTTTATCCCAGGATTTTGCTGAAGCTCTCCTGCTGCTCAGCCCAGGGGGTTCCAGCCCCCTTTGCTCCTCGTAGTGTTTTTCCTCCCACTGCAAAATTCCATTTTGTCTGAGCTATGTGAGGCAGCAGAGATCCCCCTGGCTCCAGGCCCCTTCCTGTCCTGCTGCAGCTTGGGACTATCCTTACCTCACTGCCCAGGTATTTCCTCCATGGTGCACTGCTCTTGTCTCACAATGCATGAACAGGAAGCCACACATCTCTTAACTTCACTAATGCCTATTAGGATTCAAGCAATTTTCTTTATTTCTAAGTGTTTTCCCTTAACAGACACTGTGTCCTGACATAACATCAAAGGTGCTGTGTTAAATCTCCATTTTTCCAAGATCTGGAGAAAGGATGCTCTGGGAGGGCTGGGCTTGAGGTCTCCTGGCAGTGGGGTGAGCTCTTAATTTGAGGGTGACTGTTGTCACTTCAGAGGTGATGGTCAGGTTTATTGAGAAGCTGAGGAGCTTTTCAGGAAAAGTAATAAAGCCCCAATGCATGAGAAGCTGAGATTGCAGAGGAGTAGCAGGACTGAGAGGACACAAGTTACCAGCTGGAGAGCAACGTGGACTTGTTATCCAGTTAACACCTCGTGGAGCTGGGGGATGTTTAGTTCTGGTTAGCAGGAGCCCCGGGGTAAGCAGCCAAGGGTTTCACAGCTCGTGGTTGGTGTGAAAAGCCAGGGCTCACCCCAAGTGGAGGAGGCAAACCCCTTCCCCAGCCCCGGTGCCGAGGTCGGCCTTCTCCATCTCCAAGGCAGGCTCCTCTGCCTCCCCTCTCCGTGGCGATCGCTGACGTGTTTATCCCTCTGATTAATGAACTCTGCAAATTAACCTCCTCGCTGCTCTATAATTGCCATTAAGGCTTCAAAAATCACTTAAGCGTTTCCGGCGCTGGCGAGCCCATTCCGTTCGGCCGGCCAGCGCCGCGCGCTGATTGCAGGGAGATAGAGCCCGGCTCCTGACCTCCACGTTTACAATTAATTATTGCATTCGGCACCCAAATTACCCCCGCTCCCCACGTGCTCAGCTTTATCTCTCTGCACACACAGGCTTGGCTTTTAATTAAAGGTCCTTCAAATTAAATGAAAACAAATTCAATTATTGCCTCTCGTTGGAACAGCTCACCGCAGACTCCTGACTATACTTCTTCTATGGAGAACCTGGAGACTGCTGGTCTCCCATAATCCAGTCTGACTAAATTTGCCTGATCTGCTGTTTTCCTTATCATCACTTGAGCTGTTCTCTCACTGCCAGGTCAGACGTGGGCTTGACTTGCAGAGAAAGCAGAGTTTTAAATGGGCTTGTTCTCTCTTTGTGTTGTTGCCCTTCAAGGAGAAGATGCTCTTGTACGGTGTGGACGGGTGGGACCATCATCATTAGTCTTCATTTTGGCAGCAGTGGAAGGGAGAGCACCCCAGAAATGAGGGTTTGGCCTCTCTGCTGCTGGATACCTGAATGCCAGCTGGTGGGATGGGCTCCCACCCAAGGGCACTGTTGTGTTTAGAGCTCTTTGTTTGAGCATGGAGCCCTCCAAGCCCCAGCTCTTCTCAAAAGGGGACATACCTCATGAGAACAGGGGCAGATTTTTTCCAGAAGTGTGACTTGCATTATTATCATTGTGAAAGCATCACAAATCAGTGTCACTTCTGATGGCCTTTGGTTTGGCAAAACCGAAGTGGTTTAGAAGGTTTTGCAGCAGGAGAATACCTTGGGAGAGCTTGGCTCAAGTAGGAGCTCTTGGCTGGAGATGAGCTTCATTTAACCCAAATATTGCCCTCTAATGCCCAGGTGCCTCCTCAAGTGATGTCCTTACCTCCCTCCAGGCAGGATTTCTTAGCCAGAAAGCATCTCCTTGTCCCACACAAGTGATCTCCAAAAAGGTCTTTGTTCATCTCACATGTGAAGGACAGAGACAGAATATGCCTCTGGCACTGCTCTGCCAAGTGGTTTGCTCCTGGTTATTATTTTTCCTCCCTTTGTGCAGTTTGTGCCATCATCTGTGCTGGCACGAGCTGGCAGGAGGGACCAGCTCCAGCCTCGCTGATACAGGGGGGGAAACAGTCCAGCATGGGAGGAGGGGGAACCACAGCCAGCAAGCGTGCCCAAACCCCAGAATGATCATGAATGTCTGGGGTAGGACTCTCTGGTGGTGCAAATTAGCAAAATATCCGCAGCGTTTTGCCAAGCAGCATCAGCCAACGATCGGCCTCATTAGCTTCACCTATGGAAAGCCTTCCCTGGCTCTCCGGGGCTGCGTGTGCCCGGAGAGGGCACTGGGCAGCGGTGCCAGGCGCGGGAGAGCCGGGGGGATGCTCTGCCAGCACGGTTCGAAAAGCACCAGCCTGCGCTTTGCGGAGCAGCCAAACTCCTCACGAGCCTCCCGCTGCGCCGAGCTCTCTCCGAGCCGCTCTGTATGGTAATCACCCCAGATTATATTGCTCTTTAAAAGGCCGCAGCGATCGCTTTTATTTTGCTCTCAGCCAAGCGCGGCTGCCTGGCGGTGATTGAAGGTTAGGCTGCTGTGACCGCCCGCTCCCCCGGCCCGGGGCTGGCTGTCCCCTTCATCCAGTCCCTTCTGGGAGCTTTCCCCGAGTCCTTTGCTTACAGCCGGGCTCTCTGCTCACTTGTGATGTGCTAATTCTGTGACATCTCTTTCCCCAGCGCTGTGCAGGGTGAGGATGGAGGGCGGCAGTGCTTTGGGAGGCGGGATGGACGCTTCCCATCACCCACACCCCAGCCTGGGGTGGAGAGCACCTCCAGCACCTCCCTAGGGGCGTTTTCCCCTTTGCTTTTCCTGCCCAGCCTCCGAGCAGTACAAGGACATCGTGGTGTCAGCAGCCCGGCTGCCTCTGCAGTCCGAGCTGGGCTCCGGCTGGCTTTGCTCCTTTGGAATTCTGATGGAGAGAGAGGGAGAAGCGCCTGTAAATAACCGCGATGCACACGCGGGCTCTGTCCCCCTGTCCCTCTGTCCCCCTGTCCCCCTGTCCCTCTGTCCCTCTGTCCCTGCTGCAAGGGGCGAGATGAAGGCAGAGCCCCCGGGAAGGGCGAGATTCAGGAGCCGGGAGGAGGAGAGGCGGTGCGGATGGATGCGCGGGAGGGGACTGGAGAGGAGCAAACACCGGAGAGCCGGAGCGAGCTCATCTCTGCTGCCCGCGGGGTGCCCGGGCTGAGCGAGGCGGCTCTGTTGGCATTTAATTTGTTGCTGGACACCGTGTCCCGCAGCTCACTCGCCCCCTCGGGGCGCCAGCACAGCCGCTGCCTCCGGGTCGAGGAGCAGAGCTCGCTTCAAAGCCAAGCATCGCTTTGTGGGTTGGTTTTTTTTTTTTGCCACCACCCGGCGTTTGGGCAATTATTAGTCTGGAGCAGTCGTGGAGGATTTTCTGCTTCAGTTCACGAGTTCCCTCTTGCTGCACAAACACTCTGGTGGGGAACCGATTTTCTCTGTGATGTTCCTGCAGCCGCTGAGATGTCAGCTTGGTGTCTGGGGTATCGCAGTGAATGTCTCTTCCCCATCAAAACCATCTGGAGTGCTTTAATAACACGGGGTGAGATCCCAGGGTAGCGCTCCAGTTGCAGCTGAGGATTAAGATAGGATGTCAGAGCCTGTGTCCGAGGGAATCGCGTTTTTCCCTTACCTGCAGCATCTTTCCGTCAGTGGATCTCGAGATGTGTTAATCCTGCAAAGCACAGCAGGGTCAGCATCCTCAGGCTAGGGCTGGGGGAAATCAGGCACGAGGGGAGACCTCACAGCAGCCTGCAGCTCCCTTGTGATGGACAGGCACGGATCTGTTCTCTCTGTGACAGGGACAGCACCCAGGGCACGGCTGGAGCTGTGCCAGGGGAGGGTCAGGTTGGATTTAGGGAAAGGTTCTTCCCCCAGAGGGTGCTGGCACTGCCCAGACTCCCCAGGGAATGGGCACGGCCTCGAGGCTGCCACAGCTTCAGGAGTGTTTTGACAACGCTCTCAGGGACAGGATGGGATTGTTGGGATGTCTGCAGGGCCAGGAATTGGACTCAGTGATCCCTGTGGGTCCCTTCCCACTCAGGATATTCCATGCTTCCCTGAAATCACTTCTCTGAAGATGGGGGGTTGGAGAGGAATCCCGACTCTCATCACCTCTGTGGCGACCCTTTGCTTTTCCTTAAATAAATGCAGCACAGGAAAGAAAATTCTTTGTGCTGAGCATCAGAGGGCTGCGCTGTGAGCTGTGCAGCCAGGAATGCAGCTGAGGGTCTGAGCTGGTTTGTTGGTTTGTTGGGTTTTGATTTTTTTTTTTGTTGTTTTTTTTTTTTTTTTTTTTCTGGAGGTTTGAAGCGTGTGGCAGAAACAACAAGGTCGGAGTTCAGGTTTGACTGCAGTCAGGTGGAACAAAAAAAGTTATGAGGCGTTTAGAAAAGTGTTTGTTTTGGGCTTGCATTTGCCTTTTGGGGCCCATTACCGAGTGCAAGCCGTTCTCTGCAGCATGGTGATGGCAAAGTGTGGTTTATAGGCCTAATGGAGCAGATTTGTCACTGGAGCAAAGAGGTGTGACTCTACTCAAGTCTGCAAACTGCCCCCCTGTTTCTGCAGACTGCTGTTTTTCCTTTCCTTTTCCCCCTTTTCCTCCTCCATCCATCACCATTCCGCTCTCGCCACAGTGATTTCCCCAAAGTCATCTATCCCCAGGCTGTGCCATTAATGTGCAGGCTTCGGCATGATGGCTTTGTTTGTTCTTGGAAAACTATAAATATTGCTGGAGTAATGGCTTAGAGGGTGAAGCTGGCCCATTTTGGGGTGTCTCAGTTCCAGAGGGCTGAAATGTATTAAAAAAAAAAATGAAAAAAATGACTGATGTTGTGAAAGGAGTGAAGGAATTGGGTGGGGTTTTGTTTTTGTTTCCGTCAGATATTTTGTCCCTCTAACACCAAGTGCTTGGCACTGCTGGAACATCCAATCCTATCCAGTATCCTCATCCTGATCTATGTCCTGAGCATTTCCCGCCCTCAACAAAGCTGGGAAAGGCTAGAAGCATCCTAAGCAGAAGAGTTTAGTAGTTGTATATATGTAATTTGGCTGCCATTTGGAATTTTACCAGAAGAGAGCCTCTTTTTCTGGTGGGTTGTTTAACTGTTTTTTGCTTGTCTGTGTGCATAAGTATGTCCATAAAAAGTGCTCTTTGGGATGAGGGCATAGCTTGGTTTAAGCAGCACAGCTCCTGTGACTGCAGAGTAGATGCAATTTTAGTACTCACACTCAGAGCCTGTCTCCTGGCAGAGGGAGATTTACGTGCTGCAGTGTTCCAGCTGTGGTGTTTCAGCAGCTTTCTGGGCTTTAGAAGTGATGGGTCAAAATGTTAAACAGATTTTTTTATTAAAAATGAGGAATTACTGGTCTGTGGGTGCTGAGGTTACCACAGAGAATCTGTGGATGGGAGATGCTGGAGGGAAGCTGTCCCTAGGCTGGGTATCCTTATCCCAGCAGCACCAAAACATCCCTTTTATATTTAAGATGTCCTTACACGAATTAGAAACAAAGATCACTTGACTCATCAACATTCCACTAGAGGCTGAGCAAGATATTTCCTGAGATTTAACTATGTGGGATGGTTTGGCTGGACTCAAAGGTTTGGCTGGACTCAAAGTTTGGGCTGGATGATCTTGGAGATCTTTCTCAACCTAAACAATTCCATGTGAAAGCTGACAGTGGGTGTGTAAGAAACAGGAAAGGAGGATTGGGTGATCATCTTTTGTCAAATGGGAAAGAATCTGACTTCCCTGGATAATTTTAAATTGGTTTGGGATGGTTTTGTTGCCTGGGGCGTGGCTTTTCCCAGCCATTGAGGTCAGGAGAAGATGAGTGTCAGCGTTCTTGTGAAATGCTGCTCTTCTCAGCCTCCCCGAGACCTAACAGCTCTTTTTGCTGAGGCCAGAGCAGCTTGTGAGGAGTGAGAAACACAAGAACCCCGAGGACAGCACTGCCACTGCTGCTGGAAAAGGAGAACACGGGAGGAAAAAGCCAGGATTTGGCTCCTCTTTGCTGATCCACTTTTCCCCAGCACAGAGCAGAGGTTAATTGTTATTTACAGCCACTCCCATCCCTGCCCTCATCAGCACCACGGGGCAGGGGGGCACAAGATGGATGGGGCTAGGCTGCACCTCGGGAGAGGAACAGTTCCAGAGGCATTTTTGCCGTGAGAGATGGGATCACACACAGGGGGTTCTGCTTTTCCCATCCTCCCAAGAAGCTCCAGAGCCCACAGCTGTGTGGTGAAGCAGGGAACAAAGGCAGATAGGATGGAAAGAGAGTGGTGGCCAGGAATGAGTTAGACCCGTGATGGAGCATTTTCCTTGAGAGAGGCTGTTACTGAAAATTGTTGGCTGTTACAATGCACGGATAGGAGGAATGAGGCAGGGAGATGGAATAGTTTTGCATGGGGAAACATCATGCAGCAAGGCTTTTAAAAGCTTTTTTTTAAGGCTCTGGTGATGCCTGGGAGTGTGAGCCCTCATGGCAGGGATGCACACACAGGGATTTACATCACCCTAAATAAAAACAAAGCTTGGAAAATCTTCCCACTGAGGCCGAACTGTATTTTTGTCCAACCTGAATTCTGCCCAAGGCATGGCGAAGGTTAAATCTTTCCTTTTCATCCCCGTCTTCTGTGAAGACTGGACGACTTCTCTAAGTGTGATTGGAGCAGTTTGTTTTTAAGCTCCACATAAGCACTATGCTGGATTTATAGCGTTTTCATTCTTTTGGAATCGACCCACTGGGAGCCATTAAACTTTTATTGCTCTCTGCAGTTGCCTGGCCGGAGCGGGATGGAGCAGCCCTGCTGCTGGAAACGCTCCATCTTCAGCTGCCAGGGTTGTGTTGGAGAGGAGGGACAGCAGGGAGAGGCCTCCCAAGGCCTCCCAAGGATTTGCTCATCAGCTGGAAGATGCTCTGGATGTGGTGATGATGGTTGTCACAATCCTCTGCAAGGCAGAGAAGATCTACGAACGCATCCTCCCTGGGCTTTGCTGTTTCCCCACCTCTCTTGGCTGACAATATCCCTGCTCATTCTTAAAAGCTGAGAGTGCAGGAGGCTTAAGACTCTTATTTTTGTTGCATCCTGGGACTATCCAGGTTTTTGAGTACCTGCTGTGCACCTTTGCCTGTGCAGATGAGGACTTGGAAGAGTGTCCTCCCAAGGGTTCGTGTGGGAATGTTGGGTGGTGCTGTTTTTCCTGTTTCATCCACAAGTCTCACACCTAAACATTAATAAAAGGGTCCTGCCTGTTTAGGGATGGGAAAAATTTGTCACACGTGATAATGTGAGGGAAACAGAACATGGATGCTGCAGCCTGAGCTGCTTGGCTTGACACTCTCTTGGCACAGGGAGAGAGAAGAGCTTTTCATGGAAAAGAATGGAAAAGGACAGGTGAGCTGAGCACCTTGTCCAGGTGCCGGTCCCTCTCCAACCATGCTGAGGCTAAAGCTGGGGGAGATGCTTCCTACCCAGCAAAGAGAGACCAGGCTAGGAGCAAAGTAAATCACAGCCAGAAGATGGTCCCTGACCTGGGTCTCCTGTTGTGGTGGATGAACCTCAAATGCAAGAGCTGAAAGAATTTCTGGAGGGGAATTCCTTTGGCATTGCAACCTGTGACTCCTTCCCACTCATCCCAGACCTTCACCACTGTGGGCTTTCCCTTCTTCACGACAAAACCTCCTTTATGTGTTTGTCTTTCTGGATGAACTTTCTGCAACCCTTTCCCTGCATTCCTATGGGAGCCTTCCTTCAGTGAGGGCTCAACCAGCCCCGAGGCTCCAATATTCAACCCAAAACATTGGGCAACTGAAATCCTGCAAACAAAAACTGAACATCCCAGCATGGCCACTTTTCCCTCCTGAAGGGAATCCTGTATTATCTCCTTGTAGCTCCAGAAGGCCAGGCTGGGCTACTTCTGTCGGCATGTTTTCTAATTTAATTACTTATCCTTGTCTCAAATTGTTTATGGTACACTAGGCTATTAAATGTGCCATAAGCAAATGGCTCTTGAAAGAGGAAGAGGATTTATTTGTTTTAGCAACCACTCCAACAAAAGTCTATTTCCTCAGCTAATTAAGATTCTATTCGCTAATTTAAATGTTATGCTAATTAAAGCATAATTCTGAAACTGTAAAAAGGAACTTAAAAAAAAGGGGGGGTGCTGAAAAAAGAAGCAGCAAGTAAGAAAGAAAACTGGTTGGCCTTTAGAAATTGCATTAAATTTATTGTGTTGTTGTAACAATGGTGAATGGAGTAATTATTTCATTTGCTTCTCATGTGCTATTCATGCCATTGCTTTTATTCATTTTCCCCCCATTCTCACACTTCATCTCATTAACACCCCTTCTCTCCCCTCTAATGGGCATCATCTTGCGATGGTTTAAGATGAATTGTGAGCGTGATCCTTGTGCTTCCCAGAAAAGGGCCACACTGAGAGAATTTGAGCCTGTTTATCTTCCAGCCGGAGCTGAGGCAATGCTCAGCGGCCAAACTCATGGAGTTACATTGTGCTCAGTTTAATTAAAATATAAATAACCTACTTTTGGGGAGGAATAAAGAGAAAGAACAAAAGGAGCAAGGTCTGTTTTGGTTTGTGTTTTCTTTTTTAAATGTGGCTGTGCGTGCAGGGGACTGGCTCCTTTTCTCAGTGCACCCATCGGATTCTGGCCTGGTGACTTGAAGGGGAATAGAATCACTGAGCACTTCAAAAAGAGATTAATTCACCAGGGACTTTACTAAGATAAAGTCTAGTACTTTCAAGGGCAGGTTGAATGGCACTCTGGTAGAAGAGGGTGGAACTAAACATTCCTTAAGGTCCCTTCCAACCTATGCCATTCTGGGATTCTGTGATTGCTGAGCTGAAATAAATATATCAGGGGAAAACTTCACCAGAAATTGGACTTGCTGCTGTAGTTTTGGCTCTCAGCTGGATGCCAGGTCTTGGAGCTCCACTGCCCACCTTCCATCTGCTTGATCCCACCAAGATTCATCACCCACCGGAGCTGGTGTGGCCTTGGGACAGCCTGGGAGGTGCAGGGCATCAGAACCCAGCCCGAGCATCGGCTCCTTGCTTTGATGTTTGCTTTGCCTGGGCCAGGGTGAGACTTTGAGCTTTGCTGGAGCCTCTGGAGGCCGGGATGAAAGGGCAGAGCCATGCACAACGTGGAGAGAAACCGAGTTCTTGAGAGCAAGCGCCGGCACTGGAGAGGAAATAAAAGGAGAGCGGGAGATGAAAGATGAGCATAAGGAGCTGGCAGGAGCAAGACATGAACCCCAACAAAAAGGAGACTGTAGCAACCCCAGTCTTGTCCCCCAGGATGTTATCCCAGCAGGCAGGATCCTTTCCTTTCTCCAGGTCCCTCTTTGCCCTGGGGTGCCAAAGCCTTCTCCCACTCCTGGCTGCTCCGTTTTGGGAAAGACAATTTGGAGAAAGTCTCTTTGCAGTGTTGTCTTGCTGTGTTCATATTATTAATAACGAAAAACAGGCAGGAGTTTATTATATTGCTTTAATTTAGGCATTTGAAGTTTTTTGAGAGAAAACCAATTAAGATTCTCTGATGAGCCCTCCAGCTCCCAGTGGCTTTGGGAAACACTTGCCATGAGATGCATTCAATCTGCAGCCAATACCTTTGTGTGTGGTCCTGATAAATACTTTTGGGTGATGCTGAAAGAAATGAATTATCTTCTCCTGCCTCCTGTCCTGCCTCCCCAGCCCTAATCCTGCCCACTGCCAGCACTGTGCCTGGCAGCTGAGTCCCTGGGTGGTAGAGGTTCAAAGCAGAGCTTGTGGAAAAGCCAGTGTGACATTCCAGGCAGGGCTAGCTGACTTTCTGCCCTGCTCATGCTGTGGATCGTGAGTTTTTAGTTGTTTTAGAGCTGGGGAATGTTGTCTATCAGCTGCTCTGGGGGTTCCAGTTGGATGAAGGAATTTTGGGGTGTTGTGCCATATCTGTGGAGGGATAGGCACTGAGGGGTGTGTGTTCCTGGCTCAAGCCCCTTCCCAAACCCTGGTGTCTCTATCCATCCCTGGTTTCTCCCTGCAGCTGTGCTCCAGCTGTGGCTCATCCCCTCTCCATCCCAGCCCAGCCCCTCGCTCTGGACCCACCTGCTTTGCCCATCCTGGTCCACAGATATATTTAAACTTTGATCTTGATGGGAAGTGACTGGTGCTACATTGAAGCCATATGTTTTAGAGGGAACGGCGGGGACGTGTAAGCTCAGTGATATTCACATCTAGAGAGAGCTGGGAACTTGTAGTGCCACCCACGCTTGGTATTTCTGCCGGCTCTGCGAGGCTTACACAGCTGGGGAAGGCAGAGTGGGAGCGAGATCTTCTGCTTAAGGGATTTTGTACAGAGAGATGGATTAGATAGATTTGATGGAAACTGATAGTTTATGAAAATGAATTCACCTGCATCTCAATTTGGTTCTTGATGCCAGGAGACAGAGAAGAAAAGGAATAAAAAAAGGCAAGAGGGGGAGAGGGAAAACAATCCCAAGTTAATTAAAGTGCAGTTTTGATGTGCTGTGCTGGGCTGTTTTCTTTTTAACTGTTTGGCAAGTGGGATGGATCCCTTCGTGTCAGCTTCCCAGAGAGGAGAGAGCAGAGGGATGCTGCATTTTGGGTTTCTCTTGGTCTCCTCTGACTGTCCTATCAGTGGCTTATGGGAATGAAGTGGGACTGTGTCAGAAGAAGTGAGGAGAATGGTGTTGGCCAAGGGTACTTGGCAGCATGAGAAAAACTGCTTATGATGTGTTTATCTCCGACTCTATCGGAAGTATCCTGGCAGGAATGGAATTAGCAGTGCTCATTTAGCACCCAGCTGGAGCAGGCTGCCATCCCCGCTGGCTGTCACACCAGTCCCTCATGTTTGGCCACTGGAAGCTTTGGGAGAAGCCAGATGTTGAGTGGGAATAAACAAAAAATTTTCACAAATTTCTTTTTTAACTTCCCTGTCAGCAGGAAGGTGACAAACCACAACATGGTGTTCTCCTGGAGGCAGGGGGGTCCGGGAGGAGCTTTCCATCCCAAGTCACGGAGTTATGAAAAGCTGGGGAGGGGACAGGACTGTCCCTGTTTTGCAGAGTGCAGGAAGAGTCACAACCTGCTTTGCACAGGCCTTGGATATACAGAGGTGCCCCTGCCTTCAAGGGGCACAGGCAAGGATTTGCAGAGAGCCCAGCTGGAGGGGGGTTGAGCTGGATCTTGGATCTTGGCTTGAGTATTTCCAGCTTTTGGGACCACTGGCTCTGGGTCCCATGGGAAATCTGTTTTTTCTTTAGTCTGGGTGCTTGAACAGGGCTTTTCTTTTCTTCCCAGTGATGGAAAACTCTCTGAGCAGCCTCCCACCCCAAGGAGCTTGTGCTCCTCTGTGCTGAAATCCTGTTGTCGGGGCAGTGAAGGTCCCAGAGGTTCTTGGAGTACCATGAGAGCAGCAAGATTCAGGATCTGAACCGTGTTCCTCTTGCTATCTGTTGATACCCTGATTGTTAAATAATTATTGGCATTGGTGAGCCCAGGCAGCTCGTCAGCTTCCCGTGGCCGTAGGCAAATCTCTTCATCTCCCTGCTTGGGTTCCTTCATCTAGACAACAGGGATAATAATCCTTATTTTCTCTCAGTTTATGTCACTCTTTCAATGTAAATATGAACTCCTTTGGGCAAGAAGTGTCTCTGGGAACACGTGAGGAATAACCAGTGTTTGGAGGTGGCATCACATGTACGAGCAGGACCTTTTTAACAGGGCTCTGTGCAGCTCCAAGGGAGCATTTTTCAAAAGAAGATGGGAAAAAAAGCTGACACAGAAAGTTGAAAACAAAACGTGTGGGTAAATTAAGGCATGTAAGGTTCACTTTGGAGTGTGAGGGAAGCGTCTCTTCCTGGTTAGTTTATCAAAGGGAGGTTAAGAGGTGATTTCGTTGTGGTCTACATATTTCTCTGTGGGGGAGAAGCTGCTGAAAATGGAGAGGTTTTTAATCTAGCAGCAAAGAGTGTGTCAGGAGCCAGTGCTGGAAGGTGAAGCTCAACTCATTTACAACAGTAGCAGTGTCCGATTTTTGAAGGAAAGGTAATTAATCATTGC
Source organism: Prinia subflava (assembly GCF_021018805.1). Classification (NCBI taxonomy): domain Eukaryota; kingdom Metazoa; phylum Chordata; class Aves; order Passeriformes; family Cisticolidae; genus Prinia; species Prinia subflava. The sequence goes on from NC_086268.1 coordinate 4,161,033, forward strand.
AACAACTTACTCTGAGCCTCAGCAGGGCTGCCAGAACCCCTGAGCTCCACACCTAAGGGAGACATTTCTGAGGGGAAGCTGGGAGCTTGTGCAGGACCCACTGGCAGCAGGACCCTGCCATCCACAGGATGGGGACAGTCCCATGCTGTCCCAAACCTGGACAAGAGTGTTTTTATCCCAGTTTGGATGTCTGCACAGCACTGGGGTGTCCCCAGGTGCAGGGAGCAACCACGGATGCATTAAGCACTAATCACTGCCAGGCCTCCGGGGATCAGCAGAGTCGTTGTGCCTTTATTTTTTTTTTTTTTCCTTTCAAAAGCATTTTTAGAAATCGATACAAATAAATAAAGAGGCCATAAATCTAGGAAGACGCCTGAGCTCCCTCTGGAGCCCTGTGTTTTGTGGGGATGGGCTGAAGGGTGACAGAGCATTGACCTGCCTGAGACAGATGGGAGGATGCTGGAGCCAATGTCCCCTCTGAGGAGGCAGGAGAGGGGGCTCCAGGGGGTTGCAGGGGTGAAGGAGTGCAGGATGTATATTTTAAGGTATAGGACATCTCCAGCTGGCCACTCACCAAGGGAAAAGCCTGGCTTTAGGAGTGTTTTGGTGACTTCGAGGCAGAGGCCAGGGGATTGCTTGAAAAACAAGACCAAGCCAAAGCAGAGGCAGAAGGAGTCCTTTGTCTTGGCTCCCCTGACCTCATCTGGTCAGACTTGATCTCCCCGTGCCTGTGTTTCAGCTCTGGGGGCAGGGGTCACTCTCAGCCTGAGTTATTTGTGCTGTTATTTGTTATTTGAGCAGCATCCCCTGCCTCTGGCACAGACAGGGGGAAGTGACAGGCTCATTTCTGCAGGAAAACCTGTCCAAGCTCTCTCATCTCAGCAGGAGGGGCGTTTATTTTGAGAATGGTTTGGGAAATATTCTGCATGACCCTGGGAACTGGGGTGGACAGTGAAGCTCCTTGTCCTGCTGCTGTGAGCTGACTAGGGAATCTCAGGTGAATTGTGCTCATCCAAGCTTGGAGGTACAAGCTGGTTAAAGCCCTTCCCACAGGACAATATAGTCTCATAAAACACAAGATGCTGTGTGTAGCCCCTCCCATCCAGGCCAAAAGAATTATGTCTTGGGCAAATAAAGCACAGAAAGGTGACAAAGGCACTGTCCTTTACCTGAACACTGTTGTCATCCCTGTGGTGTGCAGCAGAGAAACAGCTCTGCCTTGGCAAGGATCCTGCTGAGGGGGAAAATTTATGCACGGCACCTCCAAATTTGTATTTGTGGGAGCAGCAGCAGCTTGGGGGATCCTTGCTGGGTCCCTGGGAGTAAAATTCATCTCTGTGTGCTTGGAGTGATCTCTGCATGTTCTGTGGCTCTCGTGTCCCCCTTGCCCCCATTCCCCCTTGAGGGGGGCTGGCTGTTTCTGGCACAGAGGGTCTTCCTTGGGCAGGCTGTGCAGGAATTGCTGCACTCCTTGGTAATCATGGACTGTCAGCAGCCTAAGGAGGGGAGTTCAGCTCAACCCCAGCATTGCAAGGAGAGATAATGGTAAATAACCAGCAGCTATTGGGGAAGGTTGAAATAAAATAAATGGATCCAATTTTGACTCTTTCTCCTAGGTTTTTAATTTTTTTCTTTTTCTTGCTCTATCCTTTCTCCCTGTTTGACTCTAGAGCAGCTTGGGCTGGTGCAGCCCCAGCAGGGTTGGAGAGTCCTGCACCTAAAACTGAGGGAGCCCTGGTCTTTTGCTTTGGTCTGAACCCAGGTCCCAAGTTTTTCAGTGCTGAGGTGGGGAAGCAAAAAAGCAAGTTGTCCTCTTGTCAAGGGATAAGCTGGGAAGGAAAACTGGTCACTGCTAAGTGGCTGGAGGAGAGAAAAAGGGGCTCAAAACCCCTCCAAACACCTTAAATAAACCTTTTCCCTAGTCTAGCTGCCCACACATAAACAAAATGCATTTTCAACCTGTTCTTTCTCTCTCCTTGACAGCACAGTGGCAGTTTTTGCCAGAAGTCCTCGTGGGCTGTTGGTGGAAATGTGGTGGTGGGAAGTGAAGGGTCCCCGTGCCCCGCGGGGGCTGCGGGAACCGCTCCAATCGCTGCTCGCTGACCTCTGCTCGAGGCTTTGAAATCCGTGTGAGAAAACCATAATAGCTCCCCACCTTGCACATCCTCCTTGTCAAAACAGAAACATTTCATGCAGGACCTCATCCAGGACTTAAATACCTCCAGAAATTCCTCTGCAGCAACTCGTTTTTCTGTCTTGCATCCAGGAGCTCTGCTGTCAAGCTGCTTTTCCTCCTTCCCAGCATCTCTTTCTCAACGCTGCCTGCTGGCTTTGGGGACTGGGAGGATGCAATCCTAATTATCCTCGTGGTGTTTTCTGTCAATTCTTGGGATTACATCTTCCCATCAGTGCAGAGCATGTGCAGTAACTGGCCCTGCTTTTGACACTGAACAGGGGAACTCAGGGCTCTCCTCTGCAAAGTATTTTTGGGGCCACACTGAGGTGCTGGAAACAATTTGGGTGATTGAGCTGGGTGCACCTTCTGGAGCTCTTGAGTGCCTGCAGGTCAGGCCAGCCCCTTCTGGCCCCGCTGAGTTTTCTGGGATTCAGGAATGACAAACATGCAAAGCACGGTGTAATTAAACACGCGGTGCGCTGGCTCATTAAGTGGTTCCCGGGAATGAAGCGAAAGCCTCGCTGACAGCCCGGCCAGGCAGGAGCAGGGGCCGTGGAGAGGACTCAGGGCCAGGCACAGCTTTATTTGTTTCCAACCCCGTGCCACGAGGAGCCGAGCCGGCATCCAGAGCATCCGCAGCCTCTCCCCCGCCACATCCCGCTCAGCTGTCCGGTGCTGCAGATGAGAAATAAAATTAACAGCAATTTCCCAGCCGTGCAGGCTCTTTGAGCCCTGATTGCAAGCAGTGCGCTGTCTGCTTTTTCAAGTTCTCCTGCAAAAGCATGTCAGGTTTCCTTGGAAACTTCTGAAACTTCCTGTCCTTGGCGTGAATCCTCGGCGGTGTTGAGGACATCGCGTGCTGCAGAGCTGTAGTGTTGCCCTCCCTGCACTTGGGTGTTGCTCAGGGGGAGCTTTGGGGTGCTCTGTGTGTGTGGTACCCCAGGGAGAGCTGCCTGTGGGGACACCATTCCCACTGCAGGAGCTTTACCTGGATTTGCCTGCCAAGGCTGCGGGGTGGTGTGTGCTTTTGAACCCTCCAGAATGATAAGGGCAATCAGTGAATCAAATATAATCGAGGAATCTTCTCAAACAGCAAGGTCACCTCTGAAAATAGGGAAGTTAGAGAGGCTCTTGGGCACCTTTTTACAGCTGAATTGTTCCTCAGCTCAGAGCAGGCAGCCTTGCCAACCTTCCCACCCTCCATTCTGAGGGAAAAGCCCAGGTGGTTTTCACGGCTGCAGTGAGTGATGCCCCAACCATTTTCTTCTCCCCTTTTAGAAATCTGAATTTTCCATAAAGCTAAGCCCAGACCTCTGGTGAAAGGTGTCTTCTGTTGCACAGTCGTGGGGAGATGAGCAAAAAAGGGTCCTCTCTCTCTTCTTTTCATTTACCTTAAGCCTTGGAGTGAAATTCCATAAGGGTTCTGTGAAAGAGCGCTGACACAAGACTCTAATTTCAGGTGTGAATATGGAGACGTTTTTCATTAGGAAGCATATGGTGTTAAGGTTAAAAAAAAAAAAAGAGATGAAGTTTGACAGCCAGGAACAAAGAAATGAAATAATAACTACAGGTGGGCAAAGCCTCCAGCAGCGTTTGCAAACAACAAAACCAAGCCAGGGGCGGTTCAGATCCAAGTGTTATTGTTACTTATTAGAGTTAGTGGAAAATTTTTCAGGGGAATCAGGGTTGTTTTTGACAGAAACTTGGGTTTTCATCAAAAGTGAAATTTCCATGGGAAGTGTTCACCTTCTGAGGGAAAATTGGGCGTGTGGTAGGAGACAAAGAAAGAAAGAAAAAAAACAAAACAAAGAAAGGTGCTGAGGAATTGTTATGCTGAGTGATGGATGAAGCGTCCCCCCTCCCCAGTGCCAGGCAAATACGGACTGGGAAGGTTCCTGCTGGGTGGCTGGGTGTTAGTCACCTTCAGCTCAGGGGGTGCAGGCACCTGGCTCCATCCCTGCTATCCAACACTGGCCTCATCTCTCCATTAAAGTAAACTCATACACAGCAGCTTCCCCACCTGTAAGAAAACATTTCCTTGATTCTTTCTTTTGGGACTTCGTGGAAGTTTTCTGCCTCCTCATCTCCTGATTGATCCTTGTCTCTTGGAAGTGTTGCCTAATGGCTGGAGATCCAGAATGGGATGTATGAGAGGCAGCTGTTCCCTAAAACATCTTTTATTTCTCTTTCTGCCTAGTAAAACGGGGTTAAAGGTAATAATACTCCTGGTGAAACACTGGGGGAGATGCTGATTAAAAACCTGGGGTGGGAGGTGGATTTTTGCTGCCGGAGCGTCGCATCCAGCCTCTCATCTCCCCTCAGGGCTTTGGGAGAAAGTCGAGCTCAGGAGCCAAATGTCATTGCTGAGGCTCCGCTCCCTTCTCTGCTCTTTGAATGCCGGGTCCCGAGCGGCCTCTCAATTTATGGTGAATATTTTATACCTCTAAATGATGTTTTGTGGGATTCCACTTATCTTGCCTGCTGCTCCTCTGCCAGTCGTGGAGGATGGAGCCTTTGTTGTGCGTGTCAAGCTTGACGAGGCACCATTTTTCCAAATGGATGATTCTGTTCCTCTGCCATCGAGGAACTTGTTTCCTTCCTGGAAAGGCTGATCTGTGGCCTAAACGAGGCTTTGGCTGCCAGGGGGATGCCTGGATAAGAGGTGTAATGTGGCTGCAGGTGACCTTGTGATAAGGCATGGAGAGGGCATTCCTTATTTTTTTTCCTGGTCCCATTTTGGAGTTTGTTTGTGCTGGGAAAAGCTTCAATGTAGGGGAAAGTGAGGGTTACTGACCCCCTCCTCACTGGTCACTTCCCATTAGCAGTGCAGAGAATGAGCGGTCTGAGGGGGGAACAGTTTTCTCTGCAAAAGACAAAAAGAGCACTTAGAAAAACTGGGAAGTAGGAAGATGAATGGCATGAGAAACAAGCCACGAAAGAACCCAAGTCAGGAGATCAGACTGGAAATATGCTGCTCATTTTCCAGTTCCAGCCATTACCTTCTGCTTTGAGCTGGCTCAGACAGGCTTGGTGCTGCGTGTCAGCCCAGGGATAATGGAGCTGGTGTATCACCTGCAAAGCAGGACCAGAATGGAGCCTGGCCAGCCTTGCTGGCTGCCCTGGAAGCTGCAGTGGCTGCATCCCAATACCCTCGGCGGACACACTCCCACCGTGTCTGCACAGGGCTGTGACTTCGGGGACCTGCGGGAGGAAAGGTGCCACAGAACCACCGGGTTTATTAGCACCGTGGAAGGTTGCCAGCCGTAATTAAAGCCGTGAGAAGCTTGGCGGTCTCACTTCACAGCGCCTGGTACAAATATTTCTGTTGGGTTTGATCCATGCTGCTTTGGAGCCTCTCGGTTTCACCTCGTGCTGCCGAGCTGCGTGAGGTCTCTGCAAAGAACGTGGTGAGCCCATGCCGAGGTGAAGCCAGGCAAGGCTGACGTGATGCGAACGCTGATGAGGCGACCAAGTTTCCTCTCAGCAGGCCACAGCTTGCTTGCAAAGTTTGGATAAATTGGATGGGAGTGAAGTAACTTGGAGAAGTCAGTTCAGTAGCGCCTTGTGTGGGATTCACCGGCATATTTCCCGCATTTCTCTGTCTCGGGGAGGAGGAGTGTGGGGAAGGAGGTGGGGAAGAGCAGACTAAGAAGAGGAGGCAACCTTTCGTAACTGCGTAGAGATGTCTCTCCTCCTTCCCCACTCTTGCAGGAGCCATCTGCTGCAGCTCAGCAGGCTTGAGCCCAGTCAAACTGTTTTCCCCCCTGCCTCATAAATTGCTTCTCGCAACTTGAGGCAGGTGTCAAAGTCTTGGTTATAAATGCACCCTTTGGAGAACCTCTTCACAAACATGGTTTCTCTGGGGACACAGAGTTACTTTATGGCACCTGCTGTTAACTCCATAAAAATCCAGCTGTGGTAGGTGCCCAAGTTTCTCCAGAGTCACTACGGACATAGGGGGGACCCAAGAGTTACTGCTCACTCTTTGCAACTCTCTGGTGGTGGAGGAGGAAATTTGGAGGATTTGGTTGACTGGCAACCTTTTAAAAGGCAGGAACTTCCTGAGGTGATGCTTGCTGGGCTTTTAGAAGATCTTCCCATTTGAGAAAACCTGAACAGAGGGATCAACTTAGAGCTCTCTTCAGGCTCTTACCCTTAAACTTTGAAGGTGACTTGAACCAGTTCCTGAAGGAATAGTCCTGTCCTGGGACAATGATGATTTATCCTCCTTACAACAGAAACATTTGGTACAGGACGTAGTAACTATGATATCATCCTTGTGACAACAGATGACTCATCCCCAAGATGATGAGAACCTCCCCTGAATTCTTAAAAGCCTTCTCTCATCCCCACTATCGATCCCAGGCTGTTGGATCCAGCCTACAGACCCAGCCTTGCTCTCCTGTTTGTGGATTAAACACACCCCAGAGTGCCACAACCACGGCTTGAGGGCGGCTCTCTTGAAAGCACCACACTTTTCCTCAACAGCACCTCCCCAGCCGCGGGTGCAGCGGGGTTAAAAACCGAGAAAGGGATGGAGAGCCCCTTCCCTCTGTTGCCCACCCCTCCTCACACACCCTAGGGGAGGGCGGCGGTGCCTGCCTGCATTGCGGCACCCCCAGGCCGGGCGGGCACTGCCCGTGGGAGGCGGCAGGCCCGGGGAGGGTGTGGGCTCACGGGGTATTTTTAACGCCGCTCCTCCCCGAACGTGCAGCCGGCACCGGCAGAAAGTGCCAGATTGCCAGCCCAGCCGAGAACTCCGCGAGCTGTCGGGGAGGGAGCCGAGGCGTGAATTCAGCGCGCCGCGCTTCTATTCCAGAGGGTGCACGGGGGAGGCTGGAGCGTCCCTCCGGGGATGAGGGATCCTGCGCGGTGCAGGGACATCCCTGTTCGCCCCAGGTGTGGGCTTCGAGTCATCCCCTCCAAAATATCCCCTGCTCACCAACCCCCTCCTCGTGGCAGCACAGTGGGGTGGCCTCAGCCCATCTCGGGTCCCTGAGGGTGTCCCTGTGCCAGCCCAGCTCCCGTTTGTCCCCAACAAGGGGACAGCTGACAGCCAGGAGCTGGAACCAAGCTGGCCGCTTCATCTGCTGCAGCAGAAACAGGTTTTGTGCTTGTTCCTGACCTAGAAACGGGGCCAGCCACCTCGAGGTGAAGAGCTCTGCATCCTCTTACCCATCCCTGCAGCCTTTTAATCTTCTGAGCTGAAGATCTTTTGATCTGAGCAGCTCTGTAGTGGAGGCCAGGCTGGCCAGGAAGTGTTGAATGTTTAAAAACCCTGGGCTGCTCGCACTACAGGGGAGAGATGCAGGCTTTAAAACAGGTCTGGTTCCTCCTGTGTCTGGTCAGAGGGTGGGGGGAGGACAAGGACGCCTGGCAAACCCTTGAGTGCCAAGTAGCAGTGTAATATCCAAAGTCTTTTCCTGCGGTGTCCCTCGGAGAAGTGCCTCAGGCTAGAGCAGCATCCCTGGGGCTTGGGGCTGCTCTGCAGCAATGGAACAGGAGCCAGGACTGAATTCATCCCTGCTAAACCTTTGATTTCTTTAGGAAACCCCTGCCTGGTTCTCAAACTGATCAGCAGTGCCTGAGTATCCCCAAGGGCGGGGATAAAAGCTTGGAAAGACCACCAAGGATCAGGAGCTGCTGTCCTTGAGATGCTGGCAGTGCACCCCCCGGAACTGTGCTGCCTGGGGGAGAGTCTGGCAGCTGATGCCACGACCTCACAGTCACCACTGAATGCTCCATTTCCAGCCTCCCAAGCTGCACATCCTCCTCAGCAGCCAGGAGGGCTTTTTGGAGAGCTGTTATCCTCCTGCTCCTGGTGCACTGGACTTGGGCAGCCGAGAGCTTTGTGTGATGCTTCTCCCTCTGGCTGCAAATAGGCCCCATTTCCTGGCAATTCACTGGTTTTAGGGGATGCTGCTGTGGCTCCAGGAGGGAGCCGTAGTCTGGCAGGGCACAAGCTTGGACTCTGACCTCACAGAGCCTTTGCACAGCATTTGCTGCCTAATGAGGCTTAGGCAGCAGCCCGAGAGCTGTGTGGCAGATCATTGCAGGAAGATCAGCTATTATTGGAGTTGGTGCAGATGATCTGAGCGATGATTTGCTTCTCTCTCAAAATACAATTAGTCACTTCCACCAGCTCAAAGGAGAGCAAGGGCCTGAACTATTTGTGGCTTTGTGCTGAGGGAGCAGAAGAGTGAGGCTTGGTCTGGACAGTTCCAGATGAGCTTTGCCTCGTGGTGGCTTTTGTTAGCAATGCTCAAATCGAGCTCTGTGTTATGTGTCTACATTTTTAGCACCCTCAGATTTGCAGCTGTGCCCTGGGCGTGGGGTGAGGTGCTGGAGGCAGAGGATGGGCATTGATGGAGCCAGCTGAGTCCATCCACAACATGACAGCAGCAGGGAAGTGGGAGAAAAACCTGACTTGCCAGACTCCAGCATGGAGAGGTTGTTATTTTGCTCACTAGGGTGAGAGAAAGGCTGTACACAGCTGTATCTCTTCCCTTCTCTCTGGCTGGTGGTGATGTGATGGTTTGGGCTCTGCCCCCAGGACTGTTTCTCTGCTCAGCAGGAGCTAAGGAGCAGGTTTGTCAGCTGGCAGGCTGCCTCCTGGCCTCACAGAGGTGTGCTGGCTGCAGCCTTGCTCCTTTGCAGGTGAGCTCGGCCTCATCAGGAGCTAGCACCATGCCAAGAAGATGCTTGTGTGAGATTACTCCCAGTTTGGTACCCAACTCTGGCTGCTTTAAAGGAGATTTCTTCTCTTTGCACTGCACTTTGCCTTTAAACACTCCTGGTTGGTAGTTGCTGGAAGTGTGAAAGCACCTCAGGTCAATTGGTATTTCTGAAGACCTTAATTAAGTGCTTTTTGCTTCTATTGAGCCCCAGACCTTAAAAACCAGCCCTGAAATTGCTACATATAACCAACACCTTAAGGCTGCTTTATCATCTTATATCTTTCTGCTTACAGGCTCTTTCTTGCTGGAGCAATCACTGCTCCTGCTCTTCCCTGCCTGACAACCACTGATTCTGCTGGGATCTCCCTGGAAGGGCTGCCCCACATCCCATTCCTGCTGAAACCTTTCTGCCCCTCCTTCCTGCCAGGCTGCCTGTAAAACCAGGATCAGGGGAATGTTTTGAAACTGGTGGGGTGTGCTTTGGGCTCCCAAGGCTTTGGTGTGGGCAGCATCTTTGGGCTGTGTTTGGTATCGTGGTGAGATCTGGATCCAGGGAAGATTTGTAGGGTTCCTGTTTTTCTCTGTGTCTTGGTTTGGAAAGACAGGTATCTGTCAGGGAAAACTGGAGTTTCCCTTGGAATGGAGAATGTTAAACCCCCTCCCTCCAAATTATTACAATTTTGCAATTAGGAGCTTTCAGGCAAATATATTGGAATAGGAATATCAGTTCTTTACTAGGAATATTAAAGATACAAATGCAATAATTAAAAAAAACCAAAAAACAAAAAACAAAAACCAAACAAATAAGCAAAAGTCCTAGAAAACCCGGACAGAAGCAGGAATATGACCTGACACCCTGTTCAGGGTGTTGGAAGCAGTCCAAATAAATCCTCCTGGAGTGACAGATGTGGTTCTGTTGGAGCAGAGATGATCCTGTAGGCAAGTTCAGTGGTGGTGAGATGAGTCCTCTGGGAATCCAGCGGCAAAGAGGAATGTCTGGGATCCCTGTGTCCCCATTTTTATCTGGCAGGGAATGGTTGGCTCCTCCCCCTGGGTGTTCCATCTCCCAATGGATGATGGAATGTGTCAGTCACTGTGAGCCTCAATGGCCCATGAACAGAAGATATCCCCGAGGGTGGGCAGTGGTGACAGAGATCACAAACACTGCCCCACCTGGTTTAACAGCTGGGCTGTTATCAGAGGGCATCCACCCTCCTCCCCTGGAGTTACAAGAGATAAGGAAAAAATAAACCATCCCCAAACTGCTTTCTACAGATGAAACAGAACACACTTTTTTCTTGGTTACATAACCCAGGACACCCTGCCGTGGGTTGGATCCCATGCCAGTGCCACGGTGCACAACGCTGTGCCCGGCTCTCCTGCTGCCTGCCCTCTCCCTTCCTCTCTGCTGCTCAGAGCAGTTGCTGTGTTTTAGGCTGTAAGCACCGTGCACTGTGAATTTCCATAAAGGACGTGTTGTGGAAGGGAATTGCATTGTGTGTGCCGGCTGCGTGCTTCCTTATAAACTATACCCCTGTCACCAGGCAGCTTTCTACAGGTTGGTTGCAGAGTGAACAGCTGAGAACCTGTGGGAAGACCCAAATGGCACTTAAATTATATTTGCTCTTTGATTTCGAAGACATTTAGTACCATTTAATAGAATCAGAATGCAATTTAACTCTGCCAAGTGGGGGAGGCCGCCTCGGGAGAAGTGACACTGCCATAGCTGGGGAAACAAAAAAATTTAAGTGAGCCAAACAGCAGGGTCGCATTTACTATCCGGGTAATTATTATTAAATAAAGTGCAGAGTGGGACTGTGTCTGTCAGCCTCCCCGAGCTCTCCAAGCGGCATTAACCACTTCAGAGCCGTGGGATGCTCCGGGCTGGGAGCACTCCGGGGGACACCCGAGGCGTGGCAGCTGGAGAGGCTGTTGATCCGGAATTAACCCGGGAGCGTTTAAGCGGAGGCTGATTTTCGTGCTAATGGTCCCGTTAGCCCGGCTGGGTTCCCTCCCCCCCGAGCCGGCAGCAGCGCTTCAGTGCCAATATTGTTTTCTCCACCAGGAGCTGGTTATTAAAAAAAAAAAAAATAATGCAGGGAAAGGGACAGGAGCTGTGCTGTGCTGAGCACATCTTCGAGACAGCTCCACAGGGAGGTCTGGCTTTCCTGACTGGCTAAAAGGATGATGAAGAATTCTTATTTGAGTTTAAGCATTTTTTCCCTTTATTTTTTTTTTCCCCCACCGTTTTCTGATGTTGTTTGTTTATTTGATTGGTTGTTTTTTTCCCCGTTGTCGTTGAGGGTTTTTCTTGCATTTTTGATTTTATTTTTAACCTCAAACTGTCCATTTCAGCCGCCAGGATGCCTTAGGTTTGGCAGCACTACATTCTCTGAGGTGAGGAGCAGTTAAGCCCGGCCTGGCTGCCTGGCAGTGTCCGGCTTAATTTAAGGTTTTTGGACAGGTCTCCAATGCAGAGAGACAACGCCGTGGGCGGCTGATTCCCAGGCGTTGTTCCCTGCCTGTTTAAAGGAGATAATGGCACCTCCCAGCCCCGCCGGGGCTTTGCAGAGTCTATTAAAGATTGCGAGGTGCTAAAGATGCTTTGCTGATTGGGGCCACACAAGTAGCTGAGGTATCTGGTTTAGGGGAAGCTTTGCAGTTGTGAAATCAGAAGATTGTCTTTTTTATTGCCTGGCACCTGGAAATCAGATTGAGTCGTTAGAATTTTATTTTTGCCTGAAAAAAAAAATTACAGTAAACTGGGAGATAGCTTATGTTTGGTGATGATACATCGCATTACTCAAGCATGTTTTGGCTGAAGCTTCTTAGACAGCAGGGAAACACTCCCAAATTGCAGATGTGGAAACTGAGATACTGAGGATCGAGGTGATGGGCATCACCTAGACCAAAAGGATGTTGGAGCAGTTTTGCCCTCGTTATCCTCCCACCCAGCTGGGGTCCAGCAGCTCAACAGATCCCAGGATGTGCTGGATGGTTGGGAATTGTGGGGAGGACAGGTGCCCCCTAAAATGGTCAGCAGACATTTCTGCTTCAGCCAGGCCATCCAAAATCGCTGCTCACAGCAGCTCTGGGTGTCAGTAGGGATGTGCAGGCAGAGGCTGCTGCTCCAAGATGAGTTTCCCCTGGAAAACCTGGAGCCCTTGCAGAGCACTGTGACAGATGCAGGTCCCCATCCCTCCACTAGTATTAGGTGTGAATTTATGTCTGCATCTCTCAAACAGCTTGATATATCCAATCCTCCTGGATAAAGGCAAAGGATTGAATTATTTCCAAAGGACAATATTTCATTTCCTATAAGTGCCTTAATCTCGTGAGTAAATATTACAGCTTTGTGCTATAATCCCTAAGCTGGTATATCTCTTCCCTTCCCAGTTACCTTTTGTGTTGATTTACATTTAATATGTTGCCATTAAATCTCTTTCTCTCCCTGAGGCCTATTATAAGTGCAGTATTTATTCTGTTGAGTCTTTTTTAGTCACATTTCTATTGTATTCTAATGTGCTCACACAAAAGACTGCCGGGCACATTCCTGGGATATTTGCATCTCTTTCTTCCCTAATTTTGCCTGGGCTCCTGAAAGCACGTGCTGGTTTGGCCCTGCATCCAAGGATTCCTCAGACAGATGAGATTCCTTCAGGAAATCTCTGCTAACTCCTGGGCTTTCCTGGTCTGCCAGTCCTGCTCCCAGGAGGAGCATCTCACCTGGCAGAACTGAGCATCCTGATCTGTGGAAAAAATCCCTGATTCAGCCAGGGAGATCTCCATCTCATTCCATCCTTGGGCTCGGCCTTTGCATGAACCCACCTCATTCATTAAGCTGCTCAAGGAGAGGTTTTCTGGAATTTGCAGGCAGGACGGGGTGGTTTGAGAGTGGCTGGGGGTGTTTAAGGGCAGGACAGAGCAGGGGGTGCAAAGACTGCAGTAATATTTTGGGAGAGAGAGGGGATTTTTGGCTCCTTGATATAATGGTGAGTCTTTCTAACCCTCTCCTGGGATATCTGAGGGTCTCTGCAGCCCACTGGCAGTTTGGGGGGAGGTCACAAAAGTTTTCCTGAGCTGGGGAACCTCCCCTGGGGGTGTTTTGGGGGTGAGTGAGGGAGGGCGTAGGGGTTGGGCTTCAGGAGGATCAGAGGCTGTGTGAAAGGGGGACAACTCCGTGCCCCTCTAGGGGTGGGGAAACTGTGGGAGCTCACCCCCCTTTCTCATGGAAAAGGGAGGATTCATCACCCCTGAGATCACCTTTCTGGGGGGCCCAGAGGAAATCAGAGAGCATTCTAGATGGAAAGGGAAATCCCTTCCCTCCCGCTGCTCTCAGCACCCGCCCTCGGTGGGCACTGCTGACCTGCTCATTCCTTTATCCTGCCTGATTTTGGGGGGCTGTGTCTCTGTTTCCCAGGCTGTGCAGGGCGGTGTGGGAGACTGGGGGTCTGTGCTGCCTGGATTGCTGATTTCCGTGTGCAAATCCTTATATTTTCCCGTGTCCCTGTTCTTTTCTCTGCTGTCCCCTCCATATAATAGCTTTGCTCCTCTCCAAAGTGCCTGGATCTCTACAGATTAAGGGTGCTCAGCAGAAGCTATTATTATTGTGATGCTTTTATTGCATAGAGAGACTGAGACATTAAAGGACTCCTTCAGCTGAGGCTTTTAGAGGTAGAGAAGATTGGCCAGAACAGATTTGGGTGCAAACATCCCACCCCAGGAGACAACCTGAAGCAGCAAAGAGCTGAGCTCATCTGCCTGGGTTGGAGGAGAGGCTCATGCTCAGACTGCAGATTTCCACCAGCACTCTGAGTGTCAGCCCTCCTCTGGAGCATCCTTGCCCACGGGAAGCAGGGATAAGCTTCCCTCACTCCCTGCCGTTGCAGAGGGTGGTGTTGAAAAGCAGGAGGTCCCACAGACTCTGTTCACAGGGCTGCAGGTAAAGCCTGTCCCAATTGGCTGGGAAAAAATCACACAATTATTGACTGATGGTCTTAATCAGGTTAAAAGTGTGCTCGAGCCTGGGTGTATCTTGTCACCTCACCACCATCACCTTTACTAGGGACAGGTCATGAGGCAGAGCCACTGCCAACTCCTTTCTGGGACCACTAGCATGGATTAAACACCCCAGGGTAGCCAGCCTTTCCCTACGAGCCTCGAGTCTGGGATTAAGGTTCTGCACGATGCAAAAGCAAAGGAGCACGTACAAATATCCAGGGGTAGTGACAAAATGGCTGCATTTGAGCTGTGCCAGTGAGGCAAACAGCAAAGGAAGGAAAAACAAATGTTGGCTGTTGGGGGACACGGGGAAATTCTGCTTTTATCTCCCTTAAAATCACTCTGCTCTGTTTGGTTTTTAAATCTTCTTTCCACGCTGGAGTCATTCTGCTACTACGTGCAAAGCTACCAGGGGAGCTGGGGGAAGAGGGGAAAAAAAATTAATTGAATCCTTAGGTTTGAGTGATGGCTACTCTGAGAGCTTGTCAACCTGATGGTAAATCTTGGGGGTGTTAATTGCTTTGAAATCCCTTTCCTCTCGTCAGCAGTTCCCCACCTTCCCCGCAGTCCCGTCTCGCTTGTTTGCAGCCCATGGTGAGCTGCCCGTGCACAGCTCTGAGCATCCAGGGGAGGCTCGGGGTGAGAGGGAGGGATGCCTTCTCCTTCTTCCCTTTTCCAATGGCTCCTGTTTGCTGATAAGGTTAATTGATTTCTTTTGCTTTAATTAACGAAATTCAATTTCCGCTTAATGAGAAAGATTTTGGTGTGACACGTGTAAATGGCCAAGTGAGGAGTGCCAGGCGAGAGGGGAGGGAGGAAGGGAGCAGCCTGTGTGTGGGCAGGCAGCTGGGGGAGGTGGGGTCCCTCATCCTGGGCATCCCCAGGCTGAGGTGCAGCCCATTGCTGTATCCTGTGGTATCCAGGAGCATCACCAAACATCCTCTGCAATTTGGGGCAGCTTCGACCTGTTTAGGGAGAATTGACCCCTGGAATGGTTTGGGTTGGAAGGGAGCTTAAAATTAGTGTCATTCCAACCCCTGCCATGCACAGGGACATCTTCCACTATCTCACGTTGCTCCAAGCCCTGTCCAGCCTGGCCTTGGACACTTCCAGGGATCCAGGGGCAGCCACAGCTTTTCTGGGCACCCTGTGCCAGGGCCTCACTTCCCTCACAGGGAGGAACTTCTTCCATATATGTGACCCAGCCAGCAGCACATGGGCTCCTTTTGGGGCCCTTGACTTCCTTGTTTGTGCTGGATTTGGGATCAACAGGAGAGGAGGGCGGGGGAAGGAGGACAGCAGAGAGAGAGAGTCACTTCTCATCAAGTTGATCAATCTTTCTGCTGTTGAAGCCTCTCAATGAGTTGAATGTGATTTTCTCTGCCTTACACACAAGGTGGAAGTTGATCGCTTTCAATTTTCAGCATGCAGAGCTGGCACTCTGTCAAGCTCCTGCCTTGCATAACCATGATTGCTGCTGGCAAGGGCTTCCAGCACACCCAGAGCCGTGCTGGGAGTGGGGCTGGCTGTGGGGCTGGCTGTGGGGCTGGCTGTGGGGCTGGCTGTGGGGCTGGCTCTGGGGCTGGCTCTGGGGCTGGCTGTGGGGATGGCTGTGGGGCTGGCTGTGGGGATGGCTGTGGGGCTGGCTCTGGGGCTGGCTCTGGGGCTGGCTGTGGGGCTGGCTGTGGGGCTGGCTCTGGGGCTGGCTGTGGGGCTGGCTGTGGGGATGGCTGT
This sequence comes from Prinia subflava, assembly GCF_021018805.1. Lineage (NCBI taxonomy): Eukaryota > Metazoa > Chordata > Aves > Passeriformes > Cisticolidae > Prinia > Prinia subflava. Next base: position 4,176,621 of record NC_086268.1, read on the forward strand.
GGGACTGGCTGTGGGGCTGGCTGTGGGGCTGGCTGTGGGGATGGCTGTGGGGCTGGCTGTGGGGCTGGCTGTGGGGATGGCTGTGGGGCTGGCTGTGGGGCTGGCTGTGGGGATGGCTGTGGGGCTGGGTGTGGGCAGCACCCCCTGCCTGGGAGCCCTGGCCAGGCTGATCCCTCTGATGTGGGGTGGGATGCTGGGAACAGGAGGGTGAAATCTCTGCATGGGGCTGAAGAAACTCTGGGCTGGGCTGTGAGGGGACATTTGTGACAGCACAATGGACTTGATCACCCCAGGATTCCAGACCCGGAGCCCTGAGACCATTAAGCTCATTGCACATCAGCCAAGGGCTCTGCAGCTCCGTGGTCAGGGAATGGGGTAGTACTGAGTGGCATTAACCTGTCTGGGAATGTGGAGAAGCTCCTGCTGCCTTACAAATTCCCATTTCCATGAATGAATCCCGAAGGAGGATGCAACAGGTGCTGGCAAGGAGTTTGGGACGTTGTGTGGGGCCTGTTGTCAGCAGCTTGGGGTGTGAGCATGGCCCTGGAGCCTCCTGCCTGCCACAGGGGCCAGAGGCTGCAGATAAGAGAAAGTGATTTCTGGTTTTAATTAACTGAGCTTTCATTTCAGGATAAACAAAGGCCGTGTTTGTGTGCTGACAGCTGGCTGTCCTTCTGGGTCAGATAAGAAGGCAAGTTACTGCCTCCAAGCTCTGGGAGGGACCAGGAGAGAGTCCAAGGAGCGAGGAAACGTGAAAAAACGCCGAGTGAACCTACACGGGCAGCAGGGCTGGGCTATTGTGTGTGTTAAATAGGGATTCTCGTGCCTATTCATCCTCCTGCCCCTGGGCAGGAGCTGCTGTCCTGCCGTTGTCCCAGCAAATCCCTAAACCAGCGGCGAGCGTGTTGTGGCGGGCGTCCAAGGCATCCTCTGCAAAGCTGGAGTGTTCCCGGGGGCTTTGCTGGCTTTGGGAAGGATGGTTGCCCATCCCTGCATGAGCTCTGTGATTTCTGAGTCTTCTGGTACCCTGAGGATGAAAATGTCCCTGGGATGTGTTCCAGGGAGAGGAGGGAGCTGCCCCGAGGCCAGTTTGCCTTGGCAGCCCCGGGCTCGGCTGGAGCAGAGGCTCCTTGGGGAGGATGCCAGGGTAAATGCCAGGCTCCCCAGTTCAGCATCCCCTGCGAGGTGATCAAAGCCTTCAAAGGCCTAAGGAGTGCCAGCATTCGCTGCCCTAAACAGCACATTCCATGGGGAAACCATGGGATTCCAGGGGTGCTCCCAGGCACCTGCTGCTGCAGGGAGGGAGGAGCAGTTAAAGCCTCAGAGGAGTGAAAACTCCTCTCCACAGCGGATGATTCAGAGATTCAGCCAACCTCTGTGGCACCAGTCTGGTAGGGAGAGGGTGTTCCCAGCACGTGCTGCTGTTCATTGCTGTGTTCTGGCTGATCAGAGGCTGTCCCGGGCTGGATTTTGGCGAGGATGGGCAGTGCTCCCTGTAGGTGCCATACCCACCTGTGTGCACTGCTGGTGGATCCAAGCACCAGGACAGCACCTCAGGTCTCCGGAGCTCTGCACAGCAGAAAGCAAACAGCTGGTTTGGCAGGGTCAGCAGATGTGCTGCACATCTGGGCAGGGACAGGGAGCTGAGCACCTCCTGCACTGCCTGAGAGCTCTGCAGGTGAGTTCAGCCCTTGTCTGAGGTGCCGAAAGGAAGATGGTGCTGGATGTTTTCTCATTTAGAACATTTGCAGGAGGTCTTTTGGACGGTCAAAGTTTTCCATTACCTTTGTGGAAAATCCCTAAGCAAAACCTGAGGTTTTCAGGCTGTGGCTCTTGCACATCATCCGTTCAAAAGCAAAGTAGGTGTATGTTGATTTCTTAGCTAATTTTTTACTGAACTTTTTCCTTGTTCTTTTTCACTGCAGAGACAAAAGTGAAAAAAAACTTGACTTTGTGGGATGTGGAGGGAAAAAGTTTGGTTTTCCTTTAATCTTCAGCAATACAAGTCGGCAGTTTCAGTCCAGTTCCAGTCTTGGCACATTTTTGCTTTGTTCCTAATTTGAGGTGACCGCTCTAAGATTTGCTCTGGTTTCACATTCCTCAGCCTTGTGTTTTTGCACTTCCAAGACTTGTGATGGATCTTAAGGAGTCTGCATTATACAGCCCTGTATCCATCTGTTGTCCTTACAAGTTAAACAGCCTGAAAAAAAAAATGGATTAGAGCCTCAGCTCCTATAATGAAGCGGCAATTTGTCTCCAGATCCTGATCCAGGTGTAGCAGAGCTAACGAGCCCGCTGGCCTTGAGCATCAGAGAATGTTAAATACATTTTTTTTCATGGAGAAAAACCTGGAGTGAGGAGGAGAAAGCAGCATTGGGAAGGAGGATGGAGGGAAGGACAGCAAAGGTGGGGGAAACTGGGAAATGGGATGGGGTTATCCCTGCTGAGCACCAGTCATGGAGCCAAGGCAGGTCTCTGGTCAGGCTGGATGTGCAGACTGTGCCTGGTGTCATCTCCGAGGTGTCTTTGAAGCAGTTGTTGAGCATCCAGTGGTGCCACAGGTTACTGGAAACCTGGAGGGGAGGGGAAAGTCCTGCTAAAGCCATCTGTCTGCTTTTCCTACCAGAGGACGCCAAGGCTTGCGTGGGCTGAGCCGCTCGGCGCCTCTCGCGGGGTGTGGATAAACGGGAGGGTCCTCCCAGCCCCTTCCTGCTGCTTTCCAGGGGAGCCGCAGGATTATTAAGGCAGGTAAAAAACGCCAGCGAGAAAATGAGAGGAGAAGGTCTCATCCCATTATGTGGGAGAAAATACGTCCCAATTAAAGAGAATGAGCTGAAAGTGGGATGTGGGGGGGGGAGCGGGCAGCGGGGGAATCGTGCAGCTCCTGGCAGAAACAGTCGCCTTCAGTGAGGCTGATTTCCTGGAGCAGCAAGAGGAGAGGATGAGGAGGATGGATGGATGGTTGGGTAATTTTTTTTTTTCCCTTATGGTGAGGAAGGTCTGGTTCTGAAAGCGAGAGGAGAGGGAGGGGAGGCCAGGTTGATGGAGATCACGTTTCATTCAATTTGGAGAAAAGGAGAGGGAGAAAAGAAGATGAGCCTGAAATGAGGCCTAATTTTAATGAAGAAAAATTCTCTGCTAAGTAAGGAGAGTTGAAAGGGAGGGGAGAGGAGGGTTTGAAAATGATAGGAGCCTGACACACTATTGTGGTGGAGAGATTTCCTTTTCTTCCTTTTCCCTTTGGTTGGGGAAAAAAAAAAGATAATAAAGGCAGTGAAAGGTGGAAGAGAAAAGAGAGGAGAGATCTAATAAATGAGTTGCAACACCTGAGAAGAGGTATCCTCACTGCTGGGGGAGGTGGCTCAGGAGTCCTGCTCAGCACTCCATGGATACAGATGACTTTTTTCCCTGTTTTACCTCCCACGGCGTTCCAGGACCGCAAGGGCAGGGCAGGGCTCAACCCAAGCCTTTTAATTGATTTTTAACTTAAAACTGACTCTTTTAATGGGTACCAGAGGGGCTTGAAGCACCCCAGGGGCCACTTGATGGATGGAGCCACAAAGAGTGATGAGCCTGAGCCCTTTGCTGCTGCTTTGAGTGTTCTGTCTCTCCTTGGGGAGGATTTGAGGACTCACAGCCAGCACCATGGTGGGAAGGACAGATCCAACCCTGGGCAGTCACGTGTTGTAGGTGGCAGAGTAAATCAAATCCCTTCCTGGCACCCAGGATGGATTTCTGGGCCCTTGGGACTTCACTGTGCTTAGGATGTGCATCCCTGCTCATTCCCAGCTACTGATTTCCATCAGAAGAAGTTAAAAATACATGAATGGGGTAATTTGCATTATTTTCTTTGCCTTCTAATTGCAGCACCTTGCACAAAACCGAGGCCCAGTCACCCATGAGGGGAGGTTCAAGAGGGGACTGGTGCCAGCTGCTGCCTCAGTGGGGTGGTTGGCAGTGCTGAAATCCCTTTTGCAGGGGAATTTTCTTGCTCTGGGTGCTGGTTTGAGTGCACCAGGAACCTCTGTGGTGGCACAAGCCCTTCAGACATGCTGGAAATACTTGGCTGGGCGTTTCTTGCTGTTGTCATTCTGGCTGCCCTTGGGTTGGTGGGAATTACTGGGTATTTCATAGATTCTTTTTCCATCTGTTTCCCAGATTTCTGCTCATTCCCCAGATCTCCTGCCTGGCTCGTAGCTGGTGGGTACACAGGCTGAGAGCGCCCAGGGAACCGCAGTTAAAAGCTCATCTCATCTTCTACACGACTCACGCTGCACAACTCGCTTGGTTTAAGGCTTATTAAAAGAACAACACACCCTCTGGGGACTAAGAAATCCATCTTGTTTCCAAATGCTTTTGTGGGGACAAATCCAAATGTCTGGCAATAGCAGGCCCGGGTGAAGCTCACATTCACTCATTTATTTCTTGCTCAGGTGACTTTGGCTTCATGCAGGCTTCTTGTTCTTGGTGAATAACACTTAAGTCTTAAAGTAGTATTTGTGTAAAGCTGCTGAAGAAATAGGAGGCAAATTGCCTGCAATTGCTGGATCCTAATCAACAAGCAAACAAAAGAATTGCTCCCTCCCCTGTCCAAGCTGTCACCCCTCCTCTCCACAAAAGTGTTTGATGCTGCACCCAAAGCAGTGAAATGGTGACAATCCCATTTCCTGTACTCCATCATTTCTCCCCTTGCCAGGACAAAGCTGAGTGCCAGCCTATTCTGGAGCAATTTCTGGAGGGACGTGGGGAGGCTGGACCTTCTGGAAATCTCTGGTTCTGTTCTGGGAAAATGTTCCTTTCCCTCTGATGGGGCCTGGAAAGGCATTAGGACAGTAACCAATCTGTGGCTTCCGGGAGGCGGCTCTGAAATGGGCTCTGTAATCTCAGATTTTGGACCTTTTTTCTGCATAATCCAAGGCTTAGATCCTTGATTTGGTGTGGATGAGTCCCTCCTGCTCCCCTCTTCCCCCCAAATCCCTTCCCTTTGAAATAACACCTGCTCATATCCTTGTGTGTGTCACGGGGAGGCAGGAAGATCTTCTCATCACAAGGAAACGTGGTTTGCCTCAATCCCCCCCACTGCCACACATCCTCTTCCAAAATACTGCATAATGTCAGACTAAATCCTTATCAGAAATTTTAATGAGCAAAATAAAACCTGAAATCTGTGTGATTAAAATCAAATCTCCCCTCTTCTGCTCTGCTGGAGCTGGCTGCCAAAACAGAGGCACAATGCTGACAATGGGAGGCCCCTCGTATTTAATTACCTCCGGCTTCATCGGCGCTTTAGAGAGACCTCCTCTGGTCCCTGCTGGGGCTCTGGAGAGCCTCAAAGAACAAACAGAGGGTGGTTAAAATGGTAGCCACTAAAATGTGTCCAGAGAAGCTGTGGCTGCCCCATCCTTGGAATTGTTCCTTCTAGTGGAAGGTGATTGGAACAAGATGATTTTTAAGGTCCCTCCCAACCAAAACCATTCTGGGTTTCTGTGTTTGGTTGCTGGTTTGTGCTGTTGGAGATGACCCAGTTCTGGCTCCAGGGAGAGTCTGGTATCTCCAGAGATCTCAAAGGACAAAAGTTGGCCAGTGTTGATCCCAGGTGTTGCTGTTTCCTTCCCCCAGTGGTGGTCTTAACACTTGTGCAGGACTTTTCCATGGGTGGTGGCTGCTGCTGGCTGCCCTGAGGACACTCCATCTGTCCACTCCCCTCTCTGCCAAATTCCTTTTGACTTCCTCTGTCAGCCCTGCATCACCTGTGCTGCTCAGTGCCCAGCTGTCCTTTCCTACCTCCTAGAGATCCCTTTTTCCAGCTTTGTCTGTCCTTGAAGCCATGTGACAGTTCTTTGTGGTTGCTGTTAGCCACACAGTGCTGCCAAATGCCATCGTCCAAGGGGCCTCCCTTCAGAGCCAAGGTGGGGCTCACCAAAGGGAGGAGAAAAGGTGAATCCTGGTGAATCTTGTTCTTGTCCACCTCCTTAGTGCTGTTCCAGTTCCACATCCTCTCTCTGTGCATGAAAAATCACCTTTCAGTCCCTTTTTTTAAAATACAGTGTCTGTAGTGCCTTTCAGCCTCCCTGGGCACTCCTTGCAGCTGACTTCCAGTCAGAGGTCCACGCAGTGCTGCAGTGAATTAATTGACTTCCTTCTCTGATTCTTTCATTCCTGGATTAATTCCTTGAGTACCTTTCAAAATCAGCATCCGACTTTCCCGAAGTCTCTTGAATTATGTCTTCACCCGTATCCTCTGTCATTTGTCTCCTTCCAAGAGACTGTTTCATTTCATTTGTCCTTCGAAGGAAGCGGGAGCATATTTCATGAGCCGGAGAATTGAATCAAATAGAAGAGAGCAGGGAGCACTCACCTGAGCTCAGACCTTTCCCCACCAGAAAGAGAAAGAGATAATTAAGAGATACTCAGGAGGTGCAGCCAGCCCGTGTTTCTGGCAGGAATCCTGACTGGGTATCTCTGTCTGCTTTGCTCAGAACGCAGGATGCTTAAATTATCATAATTCAATGGCAATAATATGAGTATCCAGATAGGAATAACTAGAACAAATTCTGGGAAGTGAACGGGAGAACTTTAGTAGCAATGACCTTGCTGCGTCTTAAAACCCGATAAGCCACGGAGACTTGAGCTGGAGAGACAGTAATGAGGGGAATATATGCAGATGGCCAGTGTCCTCCTCAGCTCCTGTGACATTGTTCCCAAGCAGGTGGACAGCTCTGCTGTCGTGACTTGTCTCGAGGACAGCTGGCTCTGAAACGGCGGCGTGACAGTGGGACATCGCCTCCTCGGCGCTCCTCCCCTTTCTCTTTCTTTTTTTGGTGTGGTTTGAGAGGCAGGAGTAATTATGCCAAGATTAGAGTGTTAATCATCGTTTGCAAACGGGGGAGTTGTTCTGAGGAAGCAATAATATATCGAGGGAAAGTATGGATTGACTGACTTTGAGCTGGAGAGGAGTCGTGCGACTGCCATCCTTCGAGCATACGTCTCCTTGACCTCGTGAATGTGCTGTGCGATGCTGGGTCAGGAATCTGTAAAACTCCTTCCAGAAATCCTGTTTTGATTAATGTCAGTGTGACCAGACATCCCCCCTCCTCCATAACCAGCCAGGCAGTTTGCTGGGAGAAAAATACTCAGCAACTGGTTTGTGGCACAGGTTGCTGTGCGCTGCACTTGATGTTCTCCAAGACGTATCCCAGAGAAGCTGGGCTGCAATAAAGCAGCTCCTCTCAGAAAAGCATCATGAAACTGGGTAGGAGTGCACAGTTCCATGCCTGCAGTCCCCTCGGTTTCGTGGGTTTTTGCAGGAAGCATTTCTTAATGAAAAAAAGAGCAGAAAAGAGATGTCTTATTGACATTTATTGTCTATTTACCCTCTTGCAGAAGTTAAAGCTCTCTGGGACTGGAAATACAGATGCTCCCTGGAGGACCAGCATCTCCTTCCTCCTAATTTCATTTCACTTGACAGTAATAAGATATAAACCCACAATTAAATCCATATTAATAGATACAGCTCCACAAAGTCATGGGGGCTGTTGAATTAAGGTCCAGCCCTGCCTGGTCCTGAGTGCCTTGCCTTTCTGCTCAGCTGCACTGGGGGCTCAAGAGTTTGCAGGCTCTCACGTGGGATCCTCAGCATCTTGCAGAGTTGGGGCTTTTAATTTTGCAGCTCATCAAAGGCAAACCAATCCATCAATTATCAACGCTCCAGCTTGCTGCTGAGTAAATGAGAGTATTACCGTGTATCAATTAGCAGCATCGGGTGCCCTGAAATGATAACAGAGGAGCTTTCCAGACAGGCCTGGCATCCCAGGCTGCAAATTGAGAGAGCAGGTGCCAGGATGTGGCAAAAATTGGTGAGGTTTTGGCTGTCGGGGAAGGGAGGATGCTGGACTCGGCTTCATGGGGAAAAAAGAAAGGGATGCTCCTGGGTTGGTCCAAATCCCATCTCCTGTTCAAGGATTATAGCTCTTGTGTGTGGTAGGTGGTTGTAGTGGTTGAGTGCTGACAATCCTATTGTACTTGGAATGCAGAGAGATTTAGGATGTTTGGGCATTTTTTTAAGGTATTTACTTCAGTAATTCCAGATCAGTAGAAAATCCAGCTAAAGGAGCAGCACTCCTGGCGTTGTGCTCTGCAGTCTGTGCCCTCTTCCCCCTCTTTTTCTCCACGTTCAGGGTGTGACATGAACAGGCTCATTGGAAATGTTCCTCTGGATCATCCACATCTGCAGGAGCCATCCCTAATTCCTCAGCCTCTGAGTGTGTGTATGGCACAACAATGAGTCCTGGCCCCTGCATAATTCTCAGTGAGGGTTTTGTCCTGCATGCCTCAAGTTCATCACCACCAGGCTCTCATTATCTGTTCAGATTGATGCACTTGTACTCCTTTTATTTATTTATTATTTTTTTATTCAGTGCATTAAGTAGAGCTCAGTGAATAACACATTTTTCTGCTCATTTGCTGGATGCCAAAATTCCTTAAAAAAAAAAAAAAGGGAGGTGTGGAAAGCTCACCCTGCAAACACCACTGTTTTGTTTAGATTTCATTTATTTAAATATATTCCCAAAGGGTTTGAATAAAACAGAAGGAAACTCTGTGATGGGCCTTTGAACCGAGTGCTCTGCATGTTTTTGTGTTTCAGCATCTTTTAAAGTTGTTCCATTCTTCCCCTTTCTGAAACAATCCAGTGGGTTCAACCCAAGAATTGCTTGAGGTCACCAAACTTTTGGTTTCTAGAAAAATATTTTTGATAGTTTGAGTTTCTCTTCCTCCTAGTTAAGAAAATAAGTCTTGCAGCCTTTCCTAATGTGGGAATGGAGGGATTTTGCCATTTTAGGTTTGTGGTGCTGCTGCAAGAAAATGTGGAATGGAACCAAAGTTAATAGGAAGAGTCTGGAGAACCTGTGAGGAGCAGATGAGGGAGCTGGGAAGGGGCTCAGCCTGGAGAAGAGGAGGCTCAGGGGGGACCTTGTGGCTCTGCACAACTCCTGACAGGAGGGGACAGCCGGGGGGATTTGGGATCTGCTCTCAGGGAACAGGGACAGGAGGAGAGGGAACAGCCTCAGGTTGGGGCAGGGAGTCTGAGGGGCTTATCAGGAAGAATTTCCCCATGGAAAGGGTGGTTGGGGCTTGGCAGGGAGGTTTGGAGTGCCCATCCCTGGAGGTGCCCAAGGAATGCCTGGATGTGACACTCAAAACTCTGGGCTGAGGACAAGGTGGGCATCAGGCACAGGTTGGATCTGACAGTCTTGGAGGGCTTTTCCAGTGATTCCAAGAGTGATGATGCAGATATTAATTTAGCTGCTGATGTCTGAATTCCTCAGATGCATTTTGCAAACAATTCCCCCTTGAATTCCCCTCACCAGTGGCTTTCAACCTCTCTGCTTCCATGGGGAAACAGAGTCACAGTGGCTGAGCTGCCCAGCCTCAGACCACGACTTGCTGGGATCAGGTTCCTTTGGTTTGCATCCAGCTGTTTGCAGCTGTGTGTGAGGAGGGGTGTGCTGAAGCCAGCCTGGGAGGGTGTTTTGGGACATTTACAGTGCCCTGTGCTGGGGTGGCAGGAGCTGATGCTCCGTCCTGCATGTCCAAAGGCACCTGGCACCATGCCCCAGCCCTGCTGCCTTCTGCCTAATATGTGCAACAGCCTTAAGTATTCCTGGCGTGTGTTATTTTTAAGGAGTATTCATACAGCACTTCTCTTAACAGCTACAGCAGTGCACCTGAGGGATTAGAGCTGATCTTTGTCACAAGTGTTTAGTGCTTGATACACATGTTTATTATATATTTCAACTAAATTGGAGTCAATAAACTCTCTGCATAAATATAATGTCTCTGAACAAAACACACATCCCCTCCCCAAATAGGCCATTTGCTGTGCAGGAGCTCTAAAGGGTTGCAGGGATGTCTGATTCTTACTTCTGTTGTAATTGGCATTAAAATATAATACTCTCCCTTCAAAGACAGGCTCCCATACTGTGAAAATGCCTTTTCTGTCCAGGCAGGGGCCAAATAATAGCAAATTATAAGCATGGAAAATATTTAGAACAAAAAAAAAAAGAAAAAAAAAAAGAAAAAAAAAAGAGGAAAGACGACTCTGAATTATCAGAGCTGATCCATAGCTTGCAGTCTCGTACAATTTGTCTTTTGAATACACCATACGAACCAGCTATGAATAAAATCAGTCAATTTAACCCAAAATCAATGTTCTTTTGTAGAAGTGCTTAAAATCTAAGTGGAAGGGAAAGCTTTGAAGCTGCCTATCCCTTGGTAAACGCCGCACTTACTCCCCGTTTGATTTTAGCACAAAATCCTTCCATCTCCCAGTCCCCAGCACAGCACCTTCATTAGAAAATCTGATGAGTAATTAGCAAATGTGTGGAAAATGGCTACTTTTTTTTTTTTTTTTCTTTTTTAAAGAAAACAATGTTTCTTCTTGTCATGGTTGGCACACATGGCTTCCATGAGGACCCTTGCTGTGATGAGGTTTTGTCACAGCCCCCTTGGAGTTGTGTGGCACTTTCATTAGAAAATCTGATGAGTAATTAGCCAATGTGTAGAAAATGGCTATTTTTTTTTTTTTTTTAGGAAAACAATGTTTCCTCTTGCCGTGGTTGGCACACATGGCTTCCATGAGGACCCTTGTTGGAATGAGGTTTTGTCACAGCTCCCTCGGAGTCCTGTGGCCCGACAGGGAACTGCTGGGGACACGTGTCCCCTGGCAGAGGCCACGCACGCCTTGTAGGAAGCACGGAGCTTGCTTTGTCTGCCTGGTGCCTCCAGGGAAAGCCCACTGCTCCTCCACCTTGGGAGAGCTGCCAAGGCTGGGAGCTGGCAGCCGTGTGCTCCTCAGCAGGTTGGCAGGCTCGTGTCTCCGGGAGGGATCCGGGTGAGCCAGGTTGGCTCTGGGTGCCGGATTAGAGGCTGTGGCGCGATAAAGACGTGCAAAGAGTTTCCCTCTTCTCCTCTCCTGGTCCCTGGGATAACTGCACCGTGTAGGTGCTGCTCGTGCTGGGGTGGCACTCCTGGCTCCAGGCCAGTGTCCCCTTGGCTTCTCTCCTTGGCTCCTGCCAGTTTTATCCAAGCCAAATTTGCAGCCCGGGCTGGGGACAAGGCCCTGTGCAGTGCAGATGGTTGAAACCCCACTGAATGAGATGTTTAGAAATGGATGGGATGTCACAGCCAAGGAACTGAGCCTGACACATCACCATGGAGGTGCCCAGCGACCCCAAATTCTCTCTTTTGAATCCCAGTCAAGAGTGCTGTGATTCAGCAGCTGTGATCTGCTGCTTGGAGGATTAAAAGGCTGCTTGGGTCTCACTGAAAGGATTTTGCCCATTTTGCTGTCATATCTTGGCACCCCAGACTTGCAAATATGCTTTCTTTCCCCTAAAAGAGATACCAACCCCACTGGGGATGAGACCAGAGAGCCTGGGTGATGTTTCAGGCCTCCCTGGGAGGCCGTGGCAGAGCAGAGAGTGACCCCTCTTATCCAGAATCCCAGACCCTGTTTTTATCAGTAACATCTCTGGTCTTCCAACCTCTTCCAGCTACTTCTTACACTGAGGTCATCAGGGGCTTTGCATAATTGAATTTCAGGATCAAATGTGGAGCTTGAGCAGGTCCATGAGATGTTATTTTTTTTTCCTTCTGTGGTGTGGGGTCTCCTGAAGGCCCACATTTGGTGAGGTGCTCTAATGGAATAGTGTCTTGGGGGTCAACTAAGCAATCTGCAGTCTTGAGGGGGAGATGCTGGACCTGCTCTTGTCAGTCCTTAGGTATCAATTACTGAAGTGAAAGGTTTTGTTCTCCCTCTTTGTTTTGATCAATTGTTGATAAATAGCTCAGTGCTTGTGATGGATGTTGTGATCAGAAGTTTGAACTTGCCCCAGGCCTGTCAAATTTGATGTATCTCAGATGTCTGCACTAATTTATACAAATGCTTTGCAGTGCTAGAAGAAATCAAAACCTTGGAAGCACAAGAGTTTGCCCAAAAAAAAGGAGCAACTTTTCTTTCTTGTCCCCAAAGACCTTGTGTTATTTCAGGTAAATGTGAAGTTAATGCCTGGGGACCCCAGCCCCAGTAGGGGTCCGGCAGCACAGCTGCTGTATCCAAGTCAGATTCTTTCTTTCAGGAAGCTGATTTCAAAATAAGCACAGTTCTTGAAGAGGAAAAAGGGAAATATCACAGTGCCATGACTTGCAGAAGGATGTGCAGGTGGTTGATAGTGTGGCCATGAGTGTAACCTGGTCACCTGCGGCTTTGTCTTCACTAATCTGCTGCTTTCATTTCCCAGGCTGGCATTTCAAGCAGGTTAAACACAGAAATCAAAAAAGCAGCTCTTGCTAAATTCCCTAAATAAAAACATTTTGTGGCTTAGCCTATTTATAGCTGGCTGAGTGAAGGCAGCGCTGAGTGAGAGGGACATCAGGAGGTTAATATGCGTGCAGCTGGTTTGGCCAATTGATTTTTGTGACCATTAAATTCCACTTCTGAGAGCCTTGCATACACATTTCAGTTGATCCATCTCGGACAGCGGAGTGCTCCAAAGAGTGCTTGAAGCTTTGTTTTGCCTGCTTTACAGGAAATAAGGTGTTGCTGGTGAAAGGTGCTGCAGATAAACTCACAAGGGTTTGGTGTTCTGGTTTTTCTCCTCGTTGTTTCCGTGTTTTAATTGGCTGGCAGCTCTCCCCACGCCTCCCCCCACCCAGTCCTTATTTAGTTCAGTGTGTAATTCTGCACACAATGCGCACACGCTGAGGTGTGGTTTCAAGGTCTTCGCGTGTTTAGCAAATATTTCAGCCGAAACGATCTGTTCAGCTGTTACATTGATTGCCAAGATTACAGCACGACAACAAACATTATTTGGGGGATCGGAGACGAAATTACAGCCCACTCTCGGCGGCGTCTGCAGCGAGGAGCAGATGCACCGTTAATTTGGTGCTGCAGTGGCCATTACCCGGCGCAGCGGTGTGGGATGCAGCAGCAGCCAGGCAGCTGTGCCCGCCGGCGCTGCCGCGGAGCTGCAAGCCCCGCAAGGATCCGCGCCACGCCAGGGCCTCCTCTGGCTGCAGTGGTGCAGGCCAGAGCAGAACAGGTGGTAGAGGTTGGCAGAGTTGTGTTGGAGGGTTGGGATGAGGGAAGAGGCTCTTGAAATGGTGACAGATCCGCAGCCGGTCTGTGGAGCGCGGGGTGGTGCTGGCCGCGGTGCAGGCTGGGTTTTTCCATGAGTCTTGGACCGATGGAATGATGGTGTGAGCATAAACCTGTTTGTTTTGGAAGAAGCAGCGATGGGCAAATGGGGTGTTTGCTCCATGAGCTGGCATAGGGTCCCCTTTGGACAGGATGGGGCACAGTTGTGTTAGTTTGTGACTCAGACTTTTGCTGGAACCCAAATCCATTGGCCTGCAGATTGCCTTTGACTCGAGCTGATAGAAGAATTGGGCTTTGGCTTGTGAATTCCATCCCTGCAGGATGTGAGAGTGCTGCTGGCACATTGACCTTGGGAGATGGGCTGGAAGCAGCACTGAAACAGCAGCAGGGACCCATCTGCTGTGAGCCTGCCTCAGTTTCCCCATCTGTGCAGTGGGGAGTGTCATGCAGGTGTGCAAGGGGAGCACCAGGGAATGTTAGCACATCGTGACACGTGATTTTAGGGCTTGGAGATGTGCTGGCACCCACAGCACCAGGGGGGACCATCTGTGAGGGTGAGGAGAAGGCAGCAGGGTTCTGCCCCATGTCCTCCTCGCTGTGAGCCCTCCCCGTGCAGCTGAGCAGGCTGCGGAGAAGGAGGATGCTTCCTTCATGGAAAGAAAATGTGACTTCTGTGCCGTCCTTCCCCACGGCTCTCACTGTGGTGCCTCCCCTCAACACATGCTTTTCACCTCACATCTGCAAAAAGTAAAATATCTGCTCTAACATGTGAAGCTGGTGCATGCAGAATGAGGTCACTGCGCTTGATCTCATCATGAGCATTTTTTTTTTTTATGGTTGAAAGGTGAGTATCAACTGTGTAGTGGCCACCGAGGAGCTCAAAGGAAGGACGTGCAGCCTGATATATGGCACTGCCCTGAAGTTGGGGCTGGGGCTCTGCAGTCCCAAGGACAAGGCTGGCTGAGGACTCTCTGACCTTGAACGTGCTGCTCTGTCCTGCCTGATGCTCCCTGGAGATTTCTGGCAGAGGAAAACAGCCCAGCCAGAAAAGTTGATTGAATGACATTTCTGTCCTGATGCTGGCTTACGGGGTCACCCTTCTTATTAAAGTTGGGGTTATTGATAGCTCTTCAGGAGTCTGTATAGAGTTAATAAGTGGTTAGCAGATGTTAGAAGCATATTGCAGTTATTAGTGGTAGATTGGGATAAATCCATCAGTGGATGATGCTGCTGGTGGCTACGGACATGAGCTGAGCACTGCCTCATCGGCTGAATATTCAGCAATCCATTACCTGCTAACTATTTGCCTTTATTAAGCCCTGTTTAACTCTCTGCTAACCAGCCAGAGTCCCTCTCTGGGAAATTTGGCCTGAAATAGCAGCAAGTACACAAATCTCTCGACATCTCTGCCAAAATCTTGGCTAGTGAGTAATTTGTACATCTGATTTCTGCCTTTACTTTGAATCCCTCTTGGAGCAGCCTCCTCAGCCCATTTCTCCAATTTATTAAGCCACTTTGTCCTTGGAGTGGTAGAGGCACAAAAAGGTGATCAAAGAGGAGGTGGAAGATCAAATATCAAATTTCTGAATGTTTTCTGCTAAGTGACAGCGAGGGAGCCAGGAATTGAGTGTCCAATATTGCCGCTTTCAATGGCTTTCTCTTCCAAATGTCACCACGTGAAAATAAAACTGAAGGGAAAAGGAAAAGCCAAACAGCAAGAGGGACACATCACAGCTAAATGACACACACCCCGAATGCTGGAGTGGTTTCAGTGGCTTTTATGGGAGCTGCTCCCATCTCGGCAAAGTTAATGAGTAGCCAGTTTTCACTGCCTGCTGGGTAATGTCAGGTCTAAAATACAGCAAAGCCTGTCTGAAGCAGCCACTCAAGGGAGCAACAAATACAGGTTGCAGGCAGAGACGGCTCAGAATTGCTCTCCACGGCCCTGGTCCTCTGCAGTGACCAAGGAGCTTGTCTGCTGAGCAGGGAAAGATGACAAAAATGGTGTGGAGCCGTGTCCTTTGCTAGCCAGGGAGGTGTTTCTGCTTTTCTCTGGTTGCCTCTGGCTCTTGGTGGCCCTGTCCCTCCATCTTAGTGGAGATCAGCGTGAGGGTGTCCCTTACTGGTTTTGTTCAGCATTGTAAAAATCTTCAGGCATTTGAACCCCTCCGTTTAGCCATGATTTGGGATTTGCACAGGGTAGGAAGCCAGCGAAAAATTCCGCTGTAAAATCATTATCTGAAATTGTTATGCAATTATTATAGACCTGCTACTGACATTTCTGATTTTCTTTGTCTCCTACCACGCTGGCCTGTGTGACCTGGTCTGCAGCTCAAATTTCTGCTCTATTGTCAGTCTTATCTCTGATTAAGCCAATCATGTGCAGATGAACCAGCGTGACCCACACGGTTCCATCATTTCCCAGGGCACTCCTGGATCCCACGCTGTGGGGCTCCATGCCAGCCCTCCTGAATCCCTGGTGGCTGTGGGCTCTAATTACCTGTGGTGTGGTTGGTTGGGATGTATGTGGGAAATTGATAGCTTGGCACAATGATGAATAATTCTTGCAGCTTGGTGAGGGTGGGATGAGTTGCAGGTCAGTCCCTCTCCCTGCTCAGGGAGGGCAGTGGAGGAGACTGTACGTGGATGGGATTCGACTCAGCTTTCAGGAGAGGAATATCCTTGTTCCACAGCCATTTTGGTTATCCTGCCTGAGGTTTTTAGCATCTCTGTGCAATGTGGGAGTGCTTTGCACCTTGGGGATGTGCTCCCTTGTGCCTGCATGCAGGATTTTGGGTCTCAGTAGAGAGGAATATCTGGAGGAGACCCTGCAGGTGGCATTCAGTGACGTGTCCTGGTGGGACGACATGGGCTGGGAAATGTTTCCAGCGGGCAAAACCCAGACAGAGACTGCTGACACCCCGGTGCTCATAAAATAGAATTGGGAGCAGAGGTTTGCCAATTGTTGCCTGTCCTTCACCCAGGAGGAGGAGGAGGTTTCCTCTGGGCCAGCTGCTGGTCCATCTGCATTTCTGCTGAATGACGGAGCTGGCGTGGGGGAGCGTGGGTGGTGGAATGTCGCCTGTTTCCATGGCACCTGAGTGCTTCTGCAACGCTCCAGCTCGGGAAATGGGCCCGTGCTATTATTCCCATTAGAGAGATGGGAAACTGAGGCGTGGAGAAGTCGGAAACCAAGTTGGGCTTAGTGATGCTGTCGTTTTGGGGACACACGTCTCTAAATGAGGGACTTGGTTGTTTGCAGTGAGGGGGTCTGAAAAGCCAGGGATGTGCTTTTCCCCTTTGAAACAGATACTGAAGTTCGGATAGGAACTTTCAGAAATGTTTTTAGGACTGCAGTTGTTTGTAATAACTACACAGACCTTCTTTGGCTTTTTAAACCAAGTTGTGCCACTTGTGTTTGCTTTCATTTGTTTATTTATTTATTTTGATAATCCCCACTTCACAGAAGGGATCTGCAGTGAAAGAATTAGTGGCCTGTCAAGGCAATTTCTCACCCTCCTCACCCAGGACATTTAGTTAGTTTACATTAGGGATACTTCAAAAAATAATTGTTTAGAGCCCACAGTTCATTTATTATTCACTTCAAAACATTTGTGTATGACTTTGCCTCTTTTGAGTTTTCTCAAGTCTTAAGCAGTTGACATTTACTGGAATTACTTTGTCCCTAATTACCTCTATTTTTGATGAAAGAGAATTAAAAGCATAATCAACATCCCCAAAGTATCTAAGTCAGACAATTGCAGAACGGGTTCACTCTCAGCAATCCTATGTATCATAAAGACAGCTTTTTTCTAATCTTCTTATTTCTTTATTGTTTATTTATATAAAGCTCATTGTGTATTTTAGTTTAGCATTTTGTATACATATTTCATCTGCTTCTCAACCGCATTCAGAATGTTTATATTGAATTTCATGCTTACTTATGCCCAAGCATAGTTTTTGCTTAACTGACTGACACAGCTTTAAGAACCATGGATGGTTCCATATTGTGTTTCCAATTACACTTGGGTTTTTTATTATTATTTTGAGCCATTTCCAGTCATTGTAGCGTGCCACCAGCGTATTGCACAGACACTATTTAAAATACCCATGTCTTGTTAAAAATAATAAAAGTTTAAAGTGTTATTCTTGCAGTATCTTTAGCTGGTAATGACCTTTCTATTGCTGAGCACTGAGGTAAAGGAAAGACACGGTGGTTCTTTATTACCAGAGGAGCCTAACTAAGCTGCAATTGCCAATGTCAAATTGCTTGCGAGCTGTTTGACCTCCTATTTACTTCTAATTTCTGCAAGCTGTTAGTAAGAGCTGCACTAAATCAACCTGTCATTTGATTTCGCCTTTTGCAACCATCACCGAAAGATTTTATACTTACGAGCATTGCAGAGGAACTGCCTGAAACGGCTTAAGAGAGAGTGTTGGAGTTTACAGTGAATGTGGGAATGTTTGAGGATATAAAAGGTAGAAATAATAGGGTAAGGACTATGGGAGGGGAGAGGAGCTGGTGGTCCTTTCACAGGAGAGATGTGGGGAGCAGAAAGGGAAAACACGGACCTAAAGCGAGATGTCACCTGACGGGATTCCATATTTATTCTTCCTCCGTGGTTCAGATTTACACAATTTGTTCTTTCCCCTAAGTGCTGGAGCTGCAAAATCAAGCTGCATTCACCCTGTTTCATAGCTCATCACTAATAATGAAGATCCTTCAACAGGAGTGGAGTTGACAGTTGTGCTGAGGACAGTCATCGCGGGGGCCGCACTGCGAGCGAGGACACGTTATTGTTTGGCGTGAACCACTGTTCCCACATTGTACAGCTCCTTCAAAGGCTCTCAGAATGCTGCTCAGTTGTTCAGCTTCTCAATACCTCTGGTAGGGAGCCAGCGTTCAAGGCTTCCTGCAGCGGGGGAAACGGAGGCAAAGGGAGGATGAAAAGGGAGATGGGAAACAAAGAGGTGATCGTGATTCCTGTCTCCCAGCGGGGTGTTGGGACTTGCTCCATAGGACATTTAGTCCTGAGCTCTGCTGTTGAAAGTGTCTTGATTCTCCTCTTTTGCAGCAGAAATGTGAGTCTGAGGTGTGTTCATGTGTTCTGGTGTGTGGGTGCTGGGTAATGGCACCAGCAGCTTCTCCTGAGCAGCTTTTCCTGAGCATTTTTAAGAGCCTGATGCTGCGCTGATGTATCTGCACTTGCAAAACAGCCGCAAAAGGTGTTGTACAGAAAACTGCCTCTATTACAGTATTTACTGATCTATGTATGTATAAAACCACTGCAGAAGGCAAAGCCATAACAGGCCCCTTTAGCAGGTATTTATTGCCAGGTCCTGCTGTAGCACTGTTCCCATTCCTCTTCCTGTCTCCCAGGAGTGTTTTGCAGACACAGTTCTCCTTGGAAAAACAACCCAGGGAGCAGCGTGCTTCATCTTGGCATGGTCACTTGGCTGGATTTTGGGTGCAGGGTTTGCCTGCTCCCATAGCAGGAAAAAAAAGTACTTTTGGGAAGCCTCTGTGTGCAAGGTCTGCTTCTTTCACAGCATCAAAAGAAGGAGACCAACAAAAGGCAGAGCTGAATAGCAGATAAAGCTGGGGAGAATAATTCCTGACCTGTGCCATTGTAAAGATAAGTGATGTATAAAACTGGGTCCGTATTTAAGTCTGAGGGAGAATTGGTTTCCAGGGATAAGGCCATGCTCTGGCCAGCACCTACTGAAGTGTTGCTGTCTCCCCTAATTGGGCTGTTAAACCCTGGGGGAGCAAAAAAATGTGGTAATGACCTGCCTGGAAACAAAGCTGGAGAGAGGAGGAAAGATGGGGAAATGTCTCAGCAATCTCTGACCGAGTGCTTAGCACCAGGTGCTTGGATGTGGGGAAGCTGAGGGTGAGATCTGTCTCCAAAGAGATGGCAGCGTTGTGAAAACACACCGAAGTAAATCACTGCTCCCTAAGCAGAGCCAGCCCCCATAAATCAACAATAATATCTCAGCCCTCACTGAGTGCACGTCTGAGACACTGCACTCAGCTCCCGTCACCGTGTTACGAAGGAGGAAATTACAGAATAAGAGAAGGTGAGAATTAGGGCAATAGGACCAGAGCTCTGTGAATATCAGATATTTTTTTTGGTAGTACTCCTGGACAATTGGGGTCAGATTGGTTTTGATTTTTTCTATAAAATCAAAGTAACACCCAAAATGAAATATCAGACAGTAGGGGGAAAAAAGACAAAATTGTTTGGAAAAAAAATCTCGCCCTTATCCAGACATGCTTTTTATTTTTCTAAAACTCAAAACCCGCTCAGTGGGCCTGGCATAATTTCACTCAGAGTTTCAGCAGAACCAGGGTCAGATTTCTGGTGGTTCCAGTTGGTTGTCCCTGGCTTGGACTCCAAAATACATCGGAAAAAGGGCAATGGATGGAGGAACAGACAAACCTGAACATTCTCCTCTGTGTAAGATGAACAGGGAGAGAACAGCTGCTGGGTGTTGTGGCAGAGGGGAGCAGGGCTGGCTGCTGCTTTGGTGGGAGTATCTTCACAGGAAGAGCTGGTTTGGACCCAAGGGGTCACACAAGGGAAAGGGGAAGGAGAATATTAGAAGCTGATTTGATGCACACAGCTGGTCATGACCTTCAAGTAAGATACGAAGACATTAAATATGACATGAAGTGCTGGAGTTTGTCCAAAGAACCACAGAGCCGGGGAAGGGTCAGGAACACAAGTCCTGTGAGGGGTAGCTGAGGGATCTGGGAAGGCTCAGGGGAAACTTCTCACTCAACAACCACCCAAGGGAGGTTGGAGCCTGGTGGGGATTGATCTATTTTCCCAAGTAATAAATGACAGAGGGAGAGTAGATGGCCTTGAGAGAAGGTTTAGATTGGGTATTAGGGAAGATGTCTTCACCAAAAGGGTTGTCAAGCATTGAATGGTCGGTCTGCCTAGGGGATGGTGAGGTCCCATCCCTGGAGGGATTTAAGAGACATGGATGTGGCACTTGGGGACGTGATTTAGTGGTGGCCCTTGCAGTGCTGGGGCAACAGTTGCACTCAGTGATCTCAGAGGTCTTTTCCAACCCAAATGGTTCCACGATGAGCATTTCTTAGGAAGACAGACTTCCCCCAGGGGGTTTTTCATGGGGCAGCTTGACTCCCCTGGCCATATTTAACCTGGGTGCATGGCAGCACAACCCAAACCCTGCTGCTCTGGGTCCGGGGGTGCCGTGGCTCTCTTAGCAGCGAAGGTGGGAAAGGCTCTACCACTGAGGGATCTGTTCCTAATAAGGTTCCGTTATTAATGCTCCGTAATGACCTTGCTGGGGCACAGTTGAGTGCCTTGTCATCCGTCCTGATCCCATTAGAGGCGTCGGCGGGATGCGGCGTGCGCCGGGCTCCTCTTTATCTCGCTGCCATCAATACCGCGCGCCGTCATGAGGGCCCTGTTCCCAAGGGCCTCCGATATGTCTAAAACCCTCTTCGTGGCTTGCTATTTTAAGAGTCACATTTATAAGGAAAAAAATAGACAGTTACAGTAGACCAACAATGTCTTTCCTATCACCAGCAGATATATCAGAGATAAAGTACCCTGGCTCCTTCCTTTTGCTGGTGCCACGCGAGGGAAGAAATCCTGGTGATTCATGGGCTGGTGGTGGCTGTTGGCTCCAAGGCCTACTAATCACAGGTATTAATGGAGCCAACTGGAGAAGTGGGTCAGTGCTCGGCCTGAGTTAGGAGCAGAGCGTGTCAGGAGGAAAAAAAAACGAGGGGAAAGCTCAGAGATGATGTTAGCAGAAGAATTTCTGCAGTGAGAGCTTGGGAGAGAACCAAGAGGAGAAAAGACCCTGGTATCTCCAGGGGCAGATATGAGCAAACACCTTGTGCTGTTGTAAATGGGAGAGAGTGAATTGCTTGCTTGATTGTAAATTTAAAAAGATAGTGTGTTTCTATCAATAACCTTAAATAATAGACTTTGGTCTGACTACCAATCTCCTTTCCCCATTTAGGGAGAAAGTCTCTTAAAGCAGCGGGGAGAGTCTCCACGCAACATCTTGTAGCTCTATCTATCACCTACCTTATCAGTGGGTGTACTACAACTACTTGTTCCAAGTCAGCTTTTTCTTTGTCTCTTCAACCTCTTCTCGACTTCTATTTGTGGTTTTTAAAATGTTATTTCCAGGCAGGCAACATGATGGCTCAGCCCAAAGCATTGCTCAGATCCAGCCATTGCAAAGGAGCTGGAAGCAATACCATGGGTGTTCGTGTGTGTGGTGAGAAGGATCCACACCCGTGTTCATCCCAGCGTGGCTTTGGGAGGCTCTGGGGGTCTAACAAAACTGAGCCTTTCCTCTTTTAGCCACTCCTTTGCCTAAAAGGGCTTGGCAGCATTCCCAGCATTTTACCTGCAGAAATGTTTTGTGTCCCGTCACCGGCTTTCCGCTGAATTTGTTGAAGTGAGGGAAACCCATATGGCGGGGCCTTGCTGCACACTTGGAAAATGGGATTCCAACCAGGAGCCCTCCCGCCGCTGCCTCAGCCGAGCCATTTTGTGCCCCGCTGCCGCACTATTAAAATAAGCACGAATTGAGAATTAGTGCAGCGCAGTGGAAGGGACAGGCAAAACAAGTCCGAGGCTCCAAACAACAAATTATTCTTGAATCAAACATCTCATTAATGGCTGCAGTGTCGCCACTCTGCTTTGCATAATTAAGTTTCATGGGGCGTTACAATTAACAGTTGTGCCGCAATGTAGGTAGGAACAATCTCCCGTTTATTTACCCTGGCTGTATCTGAAAGTGCTGTGTGGTGAATAAGATGCATTTACAAGTAGATTAGGGTGCATTCTGGGTCATAAATTGAGTAAGGCTGTAATTGCTTTCCAACAAAGGAGAGCTGCAAATAAGACAGGCCGCTTCTCTCTTTTTTTTTTTCCCCTCCTGAAACCCCTTTTTTCCTGTTGATGTGTCTGAAAATTCTCATCCCCAGCTAAATAACACAGTTATGGCATTGAAAACCTTGTAGAAGCTTTTTCAACTTGACAGCTCCTACTCTGTAATATTTCAAGGCATATTTTCCCCCTTCTTCTTCTCCCTTCTTGAGTCTCTGCTGCAGAGACTTGTTTTAAACCCACATATTCTGGCTTTGTACATTATCAGTCAAATATCCGCATGTGCATCCACGATGGGGAGGGAGAGAGGGGAGATGCTTGGGTTTCAGGCACTTGGAATTAACTGGGAAAGAAGCCAAAATGTCATTAGAAGCACTCGGATACGGCAGAATGCGAAGCACCTCCAGTCTATATTCAGATACGAAGGCAGGCCCAGGAATTAAACATTTATCAAGGCTGGGGGATTAAAGCCTGACCACAAATACTCTTCTTGGTGAAGGGCTTTCCCTGCGAGGAAGGAAGGATCCGGAGCGTTAGCAATGCCAATTGCAGCCTGTTGAGGAGCAGGAGAAGCTCTCGCCGCCTAGAAACTCTCTAGGCCAAATGAGCTTTTCTTGCTTCAAATATTTCTTAATCGTACTTTCTTATAGGATTATGAAGAGGCTGGTGGAGAATGTTAAAAAAAAAAAAAAATTGGGTTTTTTTCAGCCTCACGAGTATTTCTCGGGTGGTTGGTAAGACTTGGAGCCGGAGTAGCTCAAAAAAGGGAGAGAAAGATTCAGCTCCCAACCAGATCTGTTCGTTGTTATACACTTAAGGAAAAGCTGCCATTTCCTGCTAAAAACCCATTTGTCTTGCAAATTTCTATAATGAGCAGATTTTGGAATAAATACCATGTAATCTGCAGTGACAGTTCTCTCATTTCTTTTTTATTAGTTCAATCTTCTCAGCATCTGAAACACGTAGCAGCCGAGTCTCAGAAGAGGTTTAGGCAGCTCTGTGGGAGTTTTTTTAACACCTTGGCACACAGCTCTGCCACTCACTCTCCCATGGCATCGCTCCCCTCTTCGTTACCTTCCATTTGTTTATCCAATTGTGTGTTTTAGCAGCATCTGTCCATAGCCCCAGGCACCCTTTAAGTCATTTAGAGTACACACAGCCATACATTAGCCCATCCCATCACCCTCAATTCCTACAGCAGCCTATGGAGCAACAGCTGGATGGGCACAGCCTCCTTGCTTGGTTTTCCAAGCTTCCAGATGCCAGTGGAAACAAGGGAAAGGCTTCTCATTTATCTCCAATTAATATTTATTGTATCCATGAGGCAGATTTTTTTGATTTGGGTTGGCAAAGATGGAATTTCTTTGTCCTAGAGAAGGTCAAGCTGGTCTTTCTGGAAGGAAAGGATGAATAGTTGTGTTTGTCCCATGTCTGTGGTCTTGCCTGGTGGGCTGGATATCAGGTAGGACATCCCCACCTGGAAGGATGAATTGCTGCAGTTAGAGCTTGAGAAAGATGAATCCTGAGCAGTTTTTTCCCTATGGAGCATGGAATCAAGGCTGGTGTTGGAAATATTTGGTAACATTGCCTGTTTGGGACTTCAGAGATAGAAGGGTTGGTGTCAGACCTTGACCAAGGATGGGTAATTTTGCTGTTGGGAATAAAACAATGTAAGAAAGAGCAGGAAGCACCTCTCTGTAGGGATTTAAATTTTGGGATGGGAAAATGCAGCTCTTGCCTCTGGATCTGAGGTCTGTTCTGCAGGCTTATGTAGAGGGGTTGGAAAAAGCTGCGACTGTGAGAAGCAAATAAGAAAACAAACAGCTCATAGGGTGGCCTTGTGACCCTGTGCCATTCAAGCTGACCTTTATAAAAGTGTATTAAAACCTGGAGTTTTCCCCTTTGTGTTTCCTCCAGCCTACAGGAGAATTACAAATTCCATCACTTTTAAAATGCGTTGCGTTAAAATACTTGGTGAACTTTAACTTTTTCTTCTTTTTCCTCCTAGGTAAGTGGCATTTACTTAATGTTGAAGTACTTGAAGGTCCAGAGCGGGGATGTAAAACATCCTTGCCCAGTTGAAGGTGACTTGTCAGGTAAATCCAAATCTTTTCCTCCCTTTTTTCACCCCATGTCCAACCCAAGCTGTTTCCTCTCTCTTTTGATGTCACTGAGGCAGGCTGACAAGCAGGGGAAGGGCGTGAAGGTGTGTGAGCTTCATTTCCAGTTCACTGCTTTGAGGAGCTGAGTTGCAGTTGGGATTGGCAGCTCTGACTGTCTCCCTCAGGGTTGAACATCGCAGTGCAGCAAGGTGTGAGGTTCAAAATCCCCCGAAAAGGCGATGCTGAGCCACGCCGTGCTTGATCCAGCCAGGTATTTCAGAAACTGTCACGGACCCTGTTGCCATCACACAGTTTTGGAAGGCTTCAGAGCCGTGTTTCCAGGAAAATGATGCTTGTGCTTGCTCTCACCTCCCTCTGACCTTTCAAAGCATGGTGCCTGCCTCTGCAAAAAAACCCTGTCACATGCCTGACTTTGAAATATTTCTCTCGTACAGTGATTTTCACACTCAATAGCAATTCAGAGCGATTTTCTCCCTCAAACCCTTTCAGCCCCAAACCCTCTGCGAGCTGGTGTTTTCTTTGCTCAAAGAGTACCCCTTATTTCCTACAGAGCCCCAAAAAGCCTGGGTGAGCCACAGCAAGAGCCACTCAGGGCTGGAAGCGATGTGCTGAGCCAGGTCTCTCATGGTGTCGTATAACTCCCGGCAGCTCATTCCCTGTGTGTCACTTTTCCTGAGGTCGCTGTATTATCTCACCCTGGCAGATGCAGCGAGGTAGAAATACAAGGCTATTTGCAATGCAGTTTATTAAGACATGTTTTAGAGGTGGTTTGAGGGAGCACTGGCTGGAAATGTTAATCATCATCGCTGACAATGTATTGACCTGCCTTCTGCCTTACCCCAGTGCCTCGGGAGCCGGGGGGAGTGCGGGCTGGGATATCGGAGTGCTCCAGCCGTGCCTGCCCTCACCCCTCCCGCACCGCCCCTCCTGTGCCGAGCAGGGAACATCACTGCTGGCACACGGAGGAGAAACTTTTTGCCTGTTGCAAAGCAGCTCGTGGGCGGGGAAGGCAAAGGAAAACAAGCACTTATTTTATTTATTTTTTTTTCTTTTACTCCTTTTTTTTCTTTTTTTTTTTTTTTTTTTTTTTTTTTGGAGCTGGTAGTTTTCTTGCTGGGAAGAGGGAGTAATCTGGCTTCTGTGGAAACAAATGATATTGCACGACTGCCTTGCTCCCTTCTCCTGCTCCGCCAGAAAAGGTGTCATTATTTTTCCCCTCTTGTTTTAGACTTCTGTGAACCAAAAGGGCTTGAGGATTTTAATGGTCTATCTCAAAGATTGAGAGGCCCTTTATATGTCAAGCCACAATCCCATCCTAGGCTGTACTGGCCTCTGTTTGATTTTATGAAGCTTATTTTGGATAGATGGTATTTTTATAGCTCCTGCCTTGCTTCACCGATGGCCATATTGATGTAGCGCTACAGGACAGGGCTAATAAATAGTTTATAAAACTGTAGGTTCATTCTCCCAAGTGATGTAGGGCTGTGTCTGAGCAGACTGCAAATCACCGTCCCGGCAATGCCGAGCCTCCGCACGAGCCTGGGCACACCGTGGGGAGGGAGGGTTTAAAGCAAAGCACAGCTTGCTCCAGCTGAAACTGCTCCAAACTCCCCCTTGCAGTGATGCTCTGCCCCGGCAGTGGATGGTGGAGCAGCCAGCTCGGTGTTGGGGTCAGCGACAGGAGCAACCCTACCCTCATCCTGCCAGCGGACCCTGTGAGGATGCCACCACTTTGGGAAACTTTTCCTTAGGCTCCCTAGAGAAAATGGCATGATGTGGCATTCCTATCAACAAAATTTGGCTGGCAGCACCTTCCCTCCTGTGTGGACCTTCCTAAGTCTTGGGTGAAATGCCCTGAGTGATGCCAGCCTGAAGTGCAAGGTCACATCAATGACCTGTTTGAGATCCACAGTCTCAGTGAGGGCTGTACCACATGGGCTTGGAAGGAGCTGGCTCAGACCCAAGTGGAGCCCTTGAGAAACTCTTACCCTGTTGTTTTACTCCTAAATGTTCATTTAAACAGTTGCCTTTAAGTGCTGAGGTCTGATGTCTGCTTGGCCTGCTCTTCCTTCTCCAGAGCTGTTTTTCCCTTATCCCAGGGAGCAACCTCTGTGTGAAAACCCTCAGCTGGCTGCTGACATCAAAGATTTTCTCCTGTTGCTTCCTTTTGGTATTGGAAATATGACCCTCCCTCATTTCTCCCACTTTTCCAGTCTTACAAGGCTTAGGATGAAAAGTTGATGAGGTTTACTCTGCATGGATGTTGGCATACCCAGTAATGGGATCCTAAAAGGGACGTGAGGCATCATCATTTGTTGCTCATGTGGAAGCTAGGTTTGCTTTCTAGAAACACTGGAATTGATTCAAAAAGGGGGAGGGAAGCAGTGAGGGTCCGAGATATACCCACATACTTATACATCTTATACTTTGATTTTTGCCATGCATCCCCTTCATGGTCTGGGCCTGCTTTGGAGGGGTCTCTGGGCAGTAACTTTCCAAAAGAGCTGTCCTGGCACCCCTCAGGACTTTATTCACTCGCAGATATAGCTCAGAAGAAGGAAAAAAGCAAATCCAACCCACAGCCTTCCCTGCACCCACTGTCCACACCCCGCCAGCATTTGGCAAATGAGAAAATATTAAAGCCATATATTTTCCTGCTGTGCTCAGTTACCACGTTGTCCTTTTCTTTGGAAAGGAAATGCAGTTGGGAAGACATATGGAGGTGCTTGTTCTTCTTGTTGCCATGGGTATGTCTGTGGTGTCTTCAGACATGTGGCTTTGGGTGCCCAGTTTTGGCTTGGTCTCCTCAGCTCCACCACTGCCAGATGCTTGTCAGAGGGTTTAGGTCCACATTGCCAATTCCCTCCTTCTCTAAGATGCCTCCTGTACTATTTTAGGATAATTTTGCCTGTCAGCTCTATAATTTGAAGGTTAATTTGGGTATTACTATTCTTTTACTACTGCTCTGAGGCTCCTGTGCGGGCTACTATGATCACTCCAGCAACTCGTATGTCTTTAGATGCCATAAGCCTGGCTTAGGGACATTCAAACTGCTTTATCCAGGGTGATCTTAAAGCACCCATAATCTCCAAAAATGTGAGGGAATGGCCAGGCAAGAATCAGAGCAACTCTGCAGAGGGGATGCATTCAAAATTGAGCTCTCCTGAAGGGCCTCTTGCAGTGAGTTTTGGATTTTTGAGGAATACCCGGATGAGTGGGTGATAGAGATACAGCCACATGCAAGGATGTACCGTGTTTGATGCCAGCTTGCACAGGGGAAGGTGGAAAAAAACCCATGGGGCTGTCGTGTCTTTTAATTTTTTCCTTGAACCAGTCTAGGACAAATTGTCGTGTTGGTGTAGGAAACCTTAGGCTGTCCCTGCTTGTTTTGTTCCTCATTATAAGTACCTTACAGTTAACTTTAAAAGACTTCATTCTCCAGATAGCTCGGCTGAATGTGGTTTTTTTTTTCCCTTTAGTACTGAGCATAAAAGAGAAGTGCAGCCCTTCAAGCTCCACAGTGGAGTTCAATGAGAGAGAGAGATTGGGAGTTGATGCATTTATTAGAACCATTAGGGCAGAGGAATGTGCACAGATACGTTGCCAGCTCCACATCTTTCCCTGGATTCAGATTGTTCTCAGTCTTCCTTCGTTGATACAGGAAAGTCCCAGCATGGGATGATGAGATCAAGTGCGCATTGGTAGCAAATGCAATTTGTAAAGCATTGGTTGGATAAATGACATTGTGTATAAAAGAAATGTTGCAACACAGCCGTACTAATGCAGCCATGTGACACCAATTTAATGCATTTTCCCCATTAAGCTGCTTGTTCAAGACATCTTTCGACCATTTCGAGTGCAGCAGTGGTGTGTAAGGCCTCTATTTTCTGACTATTACTCATTTTGCAGCTAACAGATGTCAGTGTCTATTTGTCCCTTATGGAAAAGTCCCTTTAAAGTTCAATAGGGATTAAATTTGTCAGGCTCTATAGAAACATAACAGGATTCTATGGAAATTACTCTGAAATCCTATAGAATGTAATAGATAATCTCCTCGTCTCTGGAGGTATTTTAACTCTTGCATAATTGCAGACCAGAATAGAAAATCTCTATTAAATTCAACGAGATGGTTCACAAAAATCCTATAGGAAAATGATAATTTTCTATTAAAATCAGTAGGACTTTTTCATCAGCACGTTGGTATTCATAGGGAGGTTTTATTCATTTGCCAATCCTACTAAAAAGTGTTTTGTCAGGAGGCTGATACTTGCTTTGTTCTAGGGAACAGTGATTTGTGCATAAACGATGCTTATGTCCAATGCTCGTATAATTTATGGCAAGGCACTAAATTCCCTTTCAGAATAACTGGAGCAGGATGAGGCTTTAAGCCCTGCAGGGAGGGAAAAGAAAAGAGATGTTGCTGGGGATTTGGAGAAGGGGTCTGCCCGTGAGGACCATGCTATTGTGTTACCCAGGTCGCCAGAGCCCACAGCGGATCCAGGCAGGGTGTTGTGATCACGCACAGATGTGCCACAGTCACAAGCTTGTCCCTGTCATCTCCCTGGCTCCCGTGCTCCTTATCTAAAGTGTTCAGCCCAGGATGCTGCAAATTAATGTTGGATTGAAGCTCTGTTTCCGTGAAACTGCCCGTGGCTGGTTTGAATGGCTCTGCTGCCTCCCGCATCCGCAGGCTGGCTTTTCATGGCGTGGCCTGGGTGGTGGGGAGCAGAGGCTCCGCCAAAATCCAGGGCTTTGCTCTTGGAGGTCACTGCCTCTGCTGTGTTGCTGGTGGAGCTCAGCCAAGACACGGCTGGAGCAGTTAATTATGGAGAGAAAGCTCTGCTTTGCTGCGGGGGGTGCGAAAAGCCACCCCTTGAAAGGATCAGCCGCCTTTTCTCCAGCCTTGGAAGGTGCTGCTGTGCATGTTGATGAAGGCAAAGCACCCAGGTCAGCAGCAAAATTATGCCTGCACATGGATCATCCCCTCTGTCCAGGTGGCACGGCTTGAGACACTCACAGAGCCACCCCATGAGGGGGCTTGCCCAGAGGAGGGGACACAGGGTGGGTGATGCTGGCAGGGCTGTGCCCACAGCCTCTCCCGGGGCCGGTGCAGGGAGGCGAGCGCCGGCTCTGCAGCACTGACACGGCAGCGTGATTGCTCTTCTCGCCGTCCCTTGTGTAGGAGGATGAGTCATCTTGGAGAAGGGAATTGCTAACTCCTTGGGGGGTATTTACAAATGATAATTCTTCCACGAAGGTTGCTTTGTTTTGGCAAGACGTGCTTAGAAGGACTTTCTTAAAAGGATGGTGAATTAACTCCTCAGATGAACATCAGCTCCGTTGGTGGCATTGCAGGGGGGGACAGTGTCCTGCCCTGTGGCTGTGGTGGCCTCAGCAAAGCAGAACCAGCACTGCAGGTCTGAGTTTCATTCTGAGGGCTTGCACTGGGTATGCACCTAGCAAAATTTTGGGGCAGATCCTGAGGTTTTGGTCCATGGGTGAAACATGGCGCTGATGCCTCCGTTCCTGCAGTGGGAAACAGCTCAGGGAGAAAGTCTGCATAGAAGGGATGGGATCAGCTGATAGAGCTGAGAAGGTCCATGGCCAGGGGAAATTTAATGTCACAGGGTAAAGGTCAGGATGTGCCTCAGGATGGGCCCATGCCAGGATAAACCAGGAGCCAGCTCCAACTTCCAAAGCCTGGGCTCCTTTGCACTTCCCCTGTGCCAGCGCTCACAGCTCAGACTATAAAAATCAATTGACACAACATATGTAATGGTCTCATTTACTGGCGAATAGAAATGTGTGTAAATCTGGCATTAAACATGAGTTTACACTGCTCCCCTTCTTGGGAGAGCAGTGATTGACGGCGCTGTGTAAATGACAGGAATATGCCGGTAGAAGCTGGGAAACATTTACCCTTCGGAGAGCCATGTGTACATTGGAGGATTGCCTCGCCTCGACGGGCGTTAAACACATCTGGAGGGATCACTTCTTGCATGCTTCCTTGCTGCTGCTTACAGTTAATACATTTTGTGGTAAGAAGCAGTGTGTGGAGAAGCAACCCTGTCTTCCATAAATTATTCCTGGTGTTTTTGTCCCTCCTGAGCCACGCTGTTCCCTCCTAGAAGGTGCTGGAGCAAAAGCTCCTGCAAACCCCTCATGTAGCAGCAGGTATTCCAACTCCAGAGGCTGGGAGGCTGCCCGGGTGACCAGGGGCTGGCTTCTCTTGCTGTGCCCGTCAGCCAGCTAGTCCGAGAGAGAATTCAATAACAGCCATTTGAGATTAAATTCTGAGCACTTGAGCAATCTAAAGCCAGCGAGGAGTCGGTGTCTCAGCAGTCAGTCAAATGGTCTGGGCTGTCATCTTATTAGAGGGAAAGAGAAACTTTGATTTAACCCCAGACCCTTAATTTTCAGTAATGTTTCCCGATTCCCACTAGCAGTTACTATTTCACGAAATCTTTGGGTTCTAAAATTTGTGACTTGTCTTCAGGGTTTGGACTTCCCAGGCAATTTTCTTTGACAGGAGGATCCGTACAAATTAATTAATGGAAGTAGGGGTGGAGAGAGGGGGTTGTGTAGGCGTTGGAAGGGGATACTGGAGCAAACTCCCAGGGATGAAAGACAAAGGAGTTGCCATTTGCAGTGTCTGTGGATAATGGTGTAGAAAGAGAAAAAAAACAAACCTAAACCTCAGAACTTGATAAAAAACCTGACTAAAGTTCTTCCCAGCTCCGTGGATTTTACAGCTTTGAGTCCTGGTGTGGATTTAACTTCCTGGGTGTCCTTGTCCCTTCCTGCCCCTCCTGTGCTGTGTTCAACTGCTGCCATGTGATCACAGCCTTCCAAAATGCTTGGAAATTAATTGCAAGCTTAAATGCTGCCTTGGCCTTTAACTCTGCTTCAGACTGAGTGAAGTAAAGGTTTTATCTCATCAGAAAGACATCCTCCTGAAGAAGAGGAAGTTGTTCTTTTTCCGCTGGAATCCATTTTCCTTTTAATTGCGCAAAGCCCCGGCCCCTTGCCAAACGTGAGAGTCAGCCACGAGCCTTTTATTTATGTAACTATACATTTATTTATATTATTGCAACTTCCCACCTTCTGGCTGAGGATGGTTTTTGCCCTTGGAGGCGAGCTCGAGAAGCAATCCT
Source organism: Prinia subflava (assembly GCF_021018805.1). Lineage (NCBI taxonomy): Eukaryota > Metazoa > Chordata > Aves > Passeriformes > Cisticolidae > Prinia > Prinia subflava. The sequence goes on from NC_086268.1 coordinate 4,207,942, forward strand.
GGGTGCTCTCTCCTCGTTCTTCCCGAGCTCAGGAGCCGCATGGGCAGGCAGCGCAGAGGTGTGAATTAGATTTCAGTGTCGCGGCGCACGAGCTCTGGTTATGCCACCTTCCCCCTTCAATGCAATCCTTCCCCAGCTCCTCTCACCTCCTTCCCTGCTATTCTTCCTGCATTTATTGCCTTCATTTCCACAGCTCGTCCGGGGCTGCATTCTCCTAGCCTGCTCCCCTGTAATGTGTGACCCAGATAGCGCTTTCTTTTCGGACAAAGCCATAAACAATGACTTCCCTGACAATGTGCTCGGCTGCTGCTCCACGCTGAGTGGGGCTTGGACTTAGCATTAGGGAAATATTCTCTTGAAACCGGATTGTCTCAGGTACTCCACGCCCCCTATTACCGTGGGATCTCAGCGCCTTGCGGTTTTTGAAGATGCTTATTTTCCCTTTAACCCTGTGGCGTTATCCTTTTTTATAAAAGGCTGGGGGCTGAATAGTCAGGAGTGTAAGGAAAGCTCTGGGCACAGGGCCTGGAGTGGCTTTTTTTGGTAGGATTGCATTGATTTTTGGATACTTAAGCTGGGATGAATTACAGAGGTGGCTGGGCTGAGAGAGGTGCTGTGGAGTGCTAACATCAGGACTTATTTCGTGCTGTGCCCCTGCCATCATTTTCCCTTCACTAGGAGAAGCTGATATTCCCTCCCCAGCTGGTGGAAATCAATGGAGCCCAGCTCCGTTGCCATCCAGGCAATTGCCCCATGTCTGTGAAAATCTGAGACCTTTCAGAAGCTCCAGAGTCCCTTAAAACACCCTCTCCTTCCTGATGGGAAATGACCATCTCCTTGTTGGTCCCATGCACTGGAGATCTGCTTCCCCCACCTTTGCAGGGACAATAATTTACAGTGCCATGCTGCTTCCTTTATCTCCATTTATACTCTCTTAATATGGTTGGGAATCCACAAATTCCCTTTTACGCTGTTCTGAACGTAACCCACTAAACCTTAATCATGGTTTGGGGAGTAGTAATTCTTTCTTTTATATGGCTCTCTTTTATTTTCCCTTATATAATTTTTTCCTTTAGGAAAAGATCATTAATCCATGTTTCTGAGCCTTCCCATCAATCTATAATTGAATCGTATAAAAAAGACTTGATTTTACATCCCATATAAGAAAGAATTCAATTCTCCCCTAATGCCTGTAGATTTATAGGTCTAAATTTCCAGATTTCTCTTAATTTTATTTTACTTTTAATAACCCGGCTTGTCTGGACTTATCTAAATTATTAGTGAACCTGAATATGCTGTGATCTGAGGAGATCAGTTATCTTTTCTGCAGAGGAAGAGCCAAAAGCTGAACAGGCCCTTCTCTCCGGGAAAACAAAACCACTTCTGAGAGCTGCCTAACCTTGGTGTGCCGGGAAGCCCCTCTCACCGGCGCCTTCAAAAGGTGCTCACTTAATTGTTGCATTTTTAACACCGTATTGCCCTGCAGGGCTTTCCCCTCTCAAGTCTCTGCTATCACTTCTCCCTTTAAAGCACAAAGGGAGCAGCACAAAGGGAGCTCCTTGCTGGCTTGTGGGGCTGGGAGGAGAAACTCTGCCTTTCCAGCCCCGTCTCTGCCACCAGAGCTGCTTTTAAACTTGGGCTGAGTTATTGCTGTTGCCTCGTTCAAGGCATCCTCTCTGTTTAATGCAGCCTTTGGCTTGCCTTGGGTGGGTTATACCTGCTGGGGGTGGACACCTGGTGCTGCTGCCAGTCCAGATTTTGGATTAATGCAGCTTTCAGTACAGTTTTAGCATATTCTGAGGGATTTGTTTTGTGTCTGTGCTGATGGGAAAGGGAGAGGCTCATCAGCTAACTTCACTTTAAGTCTTGGAGTCCTGTGCCAGACTCCTCTGTGCTGCAAAACACCACTGGGCTTTTTATTGTTATGTTGGGTTCCAGCTGGAGTGTCTGGGGGTGTAAGGCCTTCAGGGATGCAACAGCTTTTGCTGATTTCATAATGCTCCTAAAAAAACATGGGGCTTGGATTGATGAAAAACTTCCAGTGCTGTCAGGCTTGTACCCCGATAGCTCAGGTGGCACTGCCTTTAAAGCTGAATGGTGCCAGCTAAAATGTGATGGACTTCAATGGTCCTTGTGGGAACCTTCCAGCTCTGGATATTCTGTGATTCCAAAGCAGCTTTGCCCTCACTGAGATCCCATCTCCGAGTTGCTCAGGCATCCCATGGATCTGTCTGCTTCACCTTCTCCTTCCTCCTCCTCTCTGCAGCAGAGGAGAAGACAAAGGCAGGTAGGTAATTGTGCTGTCTCTGCACACAGCAAATTCCAGCTGGGGTGTCCATTTTAAGCACTGCTTGGAGCCTTGACAGTGACATGTGTGTGGGAAATTGCTCTGAATTCCTCCAGCCTCCACTGTGTTTAACTCCTGGAAAAGGTGTTTGGAAAAGCAACATGCCTGATATTTGCTCTGAGTTTCTTGTGCTGGGAAGAGGAGCAAAATCCAGGTTTTGCTGTCCGTGCATTTACCAGCCTCCATCCCTGCCTTTCCTTGCAGGCTCCCAGCCCCATCTGTTCGAGCTTTCTTGCACTGATGTGCTTTTTCTCTATTTTCCTGCCATGCCTGTGCTGCAGATTCCCCCTTTTTAAATGAGACTCGGGATCTGTTCCCTGCTCTCCTGCTGCGTCTCCTCGCAGTCCGTCTCTCCTCCCAGACGTCCCCACTCCCTTTCCCTCCCTCTGTGCATTCCCTCCTTCCCTCCTTGGCCAGCAAGGGAAGGCTGGTGCTGAAATAATGGATTTTGGAGTGCTCAGGAGATGGGAGCATCACAGGTCAATTTTGGGGTAGGTCAGCCCTCTGCAACCTCCTTAAAATGGAGCTCCAAAGAAGGATTAAAATCCTGGGCAAAGTTCCCCTCAGCCTGACCCCTCCTGGTGCTGGTGTGCAGGTTATGTGATTTCCAAAATATCCTAAAGATCCCCTGGCTCCCAATATTGTGTTACTAGGAAATCTCCTGAGTCTGTTGGACCACTTAGAGGTAAAACTGTTGCTTGGAACGTCTGCAGACAAATTTGTGCTGCTTTTCATTTTATTCACTCCTTTCTCTTCCTCCATTCTCTTCATTGCATTCTGAGTTTCAGATGGATTATCCAGATTGCAGAGCCCAAACCTTGCCTGCCTGCCAGGTCCTTCTGTTCCCTTCCAGTTCATTTCTTACAGCCAGTGTTGCAACCCCTTCTTTCCATGGGGGTTTGGAGGCACAGGAGCAGCTCTGTACCCCCAGGTACCAGTGGGTCAGGGCTGTGGTCACCTCCAGGACACCTCAAGTTTGTCCCACCGAGGCCTCTGCTGGTGGGGAAGGATTTGTCTGGCTGCAGAAAGAGGCCAAGGTTTTACAGGAGCCACTGGGGTGGTTTTGCAGGAGGCTCCTTGGGACAGGTGTCTCGTGCAGAGATGTCTGTGCTGCTTCCCCCAGCACGGCCTCAGGGTTTCTTCCAGAGTTATCCTTGGAATGTTTCTGCCTGCAGCCGTTCCTCAGCTTGCTTTCCACATGCCCACGCTCTGTTTGGAGAGCTCTAGGAGACAAGGTGGCTTTGGGTGGTGTCTACAAAGGTAGAAAAGGAAGGGAATAAAGGGTTAAATCTATCCCAAAGTAACTTTATATCCTCTTGTCCATCCAGATGGCAAACTGCTCCTGCCAGAGGCTGTCAGGACACCCCTGGGACATGGGAGACTCATGAGGGCTGGGGCCAGGCTCTCCCCGTGAGGAATTTCTCCTGGATGTCACTTTGAAAATTACAGGCTGGGAGACACTGAGTGATGAGGCAGTGAGGGGAAAAGTGAAAAAAAAAAAAGAATATTCCCCCCCTCTTTGTTTTGGAGGTAGGCTCAGGAGTCTGGGAACATGATTCCTCCCTTGAGGAGTTCACTCTCCAGCTCTGTCCTTTGACTTAGCACACAGGGGATGTTTTCTTTCCTTGGAAGGGAACAGACATAACCATTTTCTTTCTGTATTGATTAAAACTAACAAACATCCTTGAGTGATTTTGTGCTTCCTTAGGTGAAGAGAGAGAACAAAACCCAGGTCTTTGTTTGCTCATCAGCGTCATGAGGCTTTGCTCTGCCTGCCTGCAGTGCTGGGAGGGAAGAGCATTTCATCACTGCTGCCACTGGGACCCACCAAAAAGGACCAAGAGGGTCTGCTCTATGTTGTAAAAAAAAAAAAAAATAAATAAAATTACTTTCCTGGCTGGGATCAGAGGGGTCAAAAACGCAATGCCTGTGGCCAGTCTGGGGATATAAGATCTGGTTTTCAGTCCCAGCACACTGGGCAGGTCTCTTTGCTCTTGGCCTGCCTCAGTTTCTCCCTCAGCGAGCCTTGGCGTGCTCATCCCAGCACTTAACCTTGTTCTGTGTGTAGTGCTTTGTACCCGGGGATGAATCTGCTTTATAAATAAGAATCTGTAAGATTCATAAATATGAATCTGCATATAAAACGCATCTGAAATGTGTAACAGGCAGATGGATGTGAACTAGAGAACAACAGCTTTTCACTCTCTGCATCTTCAACTCCAGGTGATGTCCCTGGGGACTCTCCCCTGACTGTGAGCCAGGTTTGGGGTCCCAGCCCACGAGATGCCCTTTGGGACCCCAGGTAGATGAACACAGGTGTTAAATGCTTGCTGTGCTCCCACAGCCCTGGCTCGCCGGTGTTCCTGGGGATGATGGATGACTCCTGGACAGCTGAGATTCTTTGAAATGTTCTGCTGGCTGTCAAGGCTGTCTCTGTCCCTGCCTATCCATCTCCTCAGAATAACTGTGTTCTGCAGTTCTGCGCACACGTGTTCTGCTGCTCCATGGGGACATCCTGGAGTGGGATAACTGCAGGACTGCAAGGATTAAGTTATTAAAAGCGGCGTTTGTGATGTTTTTTCCTCCTGAGCATCTCAGAGCAATTTGCTGAGGTCTCTTTTACACATGGGGAAAGCAATGCAGAGCCCAGCATTGTGCAGCGAGTCAGGAGCAATTTGGAAATGGAAGCCAACCGTTCTGCCATCCAGGGTTATGCTCCTTTCTAGGGCTCAGAAGAGCAAAACGTGCTTCAGAGTTCAGTAAAGAGGCATGTGGTGGGCCCTGGGGGGAGGCTGGAAGCTGCAAGATGACAGAATCAGTCATCATGTCTAAGCACTGATTCTGGCTCCATCCTCCTCCTCTTGCTGCGTTTCTCTCGTTTGTGCTACCCCTCTGGGAGTCCAGCTAAGGATGGAAGAAATTGCCTGGAAAAGCCATCAGCCCACATCTAATTCCCTTCTGAATTGATGTTTCAGGCTCTGAGAGTTTGTATTAAGCCTGCAACTTTTGAATAACAATTTTGTTTTCCATCAGGAGTTGGTTCTCCCAGCTCAGAAGGCTCTTGTGGCACACCTAGGAACATATCCCAAATTTGGGGTTCGTTTCCCTGCTCTGATTGTCTGGAGAAATTTTTTTAGATATTGTGATGTGGGGTTGTCCTCTCCTGCGAGCCTTTGCTTTCCTGGCACTTCCCAGAAGCAGCTCCTGGTGGGCAGCAGCTTTGTCTGCTGCTGAGGTGAAAGCACAAAAAGGATGAGTGCTCCTCATCTCTGCTCCACACAAGTCCCTCAAGACATTCACTTGCCCCCAAAAATAAACAATTCAACTGGAAGTGTTAATATTAAACATCCTGAGAAAGCACCAGCCTTGGTTTCACAAACCACTGGGTAATTTTATTTTAATTGTAAGGTGAGTGCTTTGCATTGTGTCTTATTTGGGCAACTCTGCACGAGCAAAGTTGGGCAAGAGAGTTTCTCTGTGCTGTAGTTTACTTGCCAAAAATCCTGAATATGTGGAGCTTCCAGAAATCATTTTTCTCCCTTTGAAATCCTGTTTTTTAATGGTTGGGAATAGCTGGGGTTACAGCCAGGACAGAGCTGGGGATCTGCAGCATTCTCCATCACCTTTTCTTGCTCTTTCAACTGGAGGTGTCGAGCCTCCCCTTCCTCACTCAGGGTGACGTCTGCACTTTAATTAGCAACTGCCACTTCCCTTGCAGGAAAGTCCTGGAGAGTTTCATGGCAATGATACTAATGAACGTCTGTGGAAGTTGTTCCCGAAACATATGGCAATGAATATTTCTGTTGGGTTTGTGTTGCTGTCCCACCCAATGCTGTGCCGGGGAGATGCTTCCCCACTTTGCTTTGAAAGTCAAACACTTGTGCAGTCTGTAATGTCTGCAGGATTTTTCCATAAAGATGAAAGGTGTGAAGGAAAAGAAATATGATTATCAATGCTTAATTGCTGTTTGGTTTTAACGATGGAAGTCTTGGGCACAGAGGAACAAAGTTTTTGCCGTCTGCTCCCTCCCTACCCTCTCATACAAGAATTCGGGGTCCTCTGTCATTTTCAGAGCTCCCATGTCCCCCACAGATTATCCCAAACCCTTGGATAACCCAAACCAGCATAGGTTTGGCCCTATTCTGGTGCAACTTTTGGGGTGAATCATTCCCTGTGCCGTCTGTTCCTCCCTTTCCCTCTAGACCCCAGTGCAGAGCAGAAACCCCAGCACAGCCGGATTTTCCCTGTTGTGGTGGCATGGGAAGAGCTCTTTCCATGCAAACAGCTGCAGTCTCCTGCCATTGCTGTTGTGATGTTTTGTCCAGGAGTTAAACTGCAGGGTTTTGCTGCATGATAGTCAGGGTCTGACCCAGAGGCAGTGCCTGGGAGGGATACCTGGAAGCCAGGACATGTCCCACAAATTTGCACTATCCCAGGTCTCACTATGGGTAGAGCTATATCCCGGGTGATCTTGTGTTGCAAATCCAAAGGAAATGGATTTTCTCTCCCCTTTTGGGCTGGTGAGCAGTGAGAGCCTCATTTGGAAACACTGTAATGGGGAGATTGTTCCACAGGCTTGAGTTTTTCCTGAGCTGTTGTGAAACTCTTGGGTCCCAGGAGCACAAGCACGAGTCTGTGACACTAACCAGGCTGTTGGCCTGCGGATCCCAAATACTTAACTTTTCAGCAGCACCGTAGCACTTTCCTGCAAGTCAAAAACTTCTTTACCATGCTTTAAGGTTCATCATCTGTTGGCTGATGAGCCCTGTGTGCATCACAGGATGCTGTGGGCATATTCAGACCCATAATTGCAGCCTCTTGTGGGATTCTCTCACTCCTCCTTTATCTGGGATCTCTCTGTGCTGACGTCCCCAGCCTGCATAAAAATCTAGCAGGGAAAAAGCTGTTCCCTGTACACCAAGCCCACTTCTGAAAGATGGTGTGTAAGCGACTTGGCGAGCGAGTAACTTTTGCATTTAGACTGTAATTGGCTTTAAATTCCAAAGGTCCATTGCTAATGATATTCAGAGCGCTTTAATTAAAGGGACACTGTCAAGTACTTCCTTTATAGTTTTCCTTTCGCGTGTGCTCTCCGTTGTAATACAAATTTTTATTTTTTTTCCCCTGTAAGCTCGAAGGTAATAATTAAAGTAATTCTCTGCTGATTTTGTCCTTTTCTATTTGGCAAACTTTGATCCATTATTATTTTTCAATGGAGATGAGATTACCATGGCCGCTTTTGTTCCGCGATCGTTCCGGTTCAATACGGCCCCGGATTGCGCTGGGATCTCGCCACCCTCGTGCCGGTGGCATCGCGTGGTGGTGACATTGATGCTGCTCCGGGGAGGGCAGTGACATTGATGCAGCTTTGAGGGAGCTGCTGAGGCAGCTGCAGGAGCTCGTGCTCCACCTTGAAGAGTCTCTGAGCTGTCTGATCCACTGTCGGGAAGAGCCCGAATCTTCGGGGGAAGGTGGGGTTTAGATTTGCTCAAAGGGAAATGATGATAACCCTCTCCCTCACTAGGAAAGCCCATCTTTTTTATATGTAACAGTATTTTCTGATGGAAAAAAATGTATTTGCAAGGTGTCGGCTCATAAAAGAAGCCATATCATCATCTAAGTTAGAAAGACACTCAGCTCTAAGCTGTCTCTTCAGTTTTCAACTCCAGACTTAAATTGGGGATGAATAATTTGTCTAGGACTTCAAACTCCCCTGCTTCCCTGCTTGTTAAAGGGGAATAAACAGGGCTGGGGGATGGCAGCTGCCTGGCCTACAGTCAGAGGCTGCTGCAGCAGCTCCTCCTGCTCCCTGCTCTTCCCTCTCCACACATCTCCTCTGTCACAGAGTGGGAGATGCTCATCCTGTCTGTGGCCTTTTCCACAAAAGTGCTGCCCTGAGCAAAACTGTGCTTGTGGTGTGAACATGAGCCCACTCAGGGCGTGGGTGGGATGGAGCAGGAATGTTTTGCCTGTTGCAGGCGGTGATGTGCCTCTCATTAGCCTTGGGACCCCGTGAGGTGGCTCAGGAGGGAAACACTGACCGACTAAAACCCTCTGCATTCACCAGCCTCTCTTTAGTCTTCCCTGGAGCAGCCAAGTGTGGAGAGGGTTATTTAGATCTGAGAGGGTAAGGCAATAACCATTCTAAGAAAGATATTCGCAGTGGGTCAAATTTTAAACAATGAGAGTGTTTCCACATGGCAGCCTCTGCCAATTATTGCTTGTAATTGCTTTCCCTCCGGTGCTGCCTTTGCCCTTTCTCTTTTACAGGAGCTGCCATCCCCTGTCCACACCATATAGCTTTTCCCACCTCCTGCTGGGCTGGAGCACGTTTGCAAGTTTTTTCAGACACTGTAAACGGATGGATTGCATCTAGAGGGACAGAGGGCTCCTGCTTTTCCTGCAGCCTTGGTTAGTTTTCAGCTGGTTACTGCAGCAGCAGTGAATTCACTCAAGGTTCATGTTGAGGTGTGGCTGAGGTCTGAGTTGAGGGAACCGGCAGCTTGTGTTCTCCAGGCAGGGACTGAAGGTGGCAGCTGGTGTGTCTGAGGGGGTCAGGGCTGTCTGGAGAGTCCTGTGGCACACACGGGAATAGTGCTGGGTGTTTTGGTGTTGTGGGTGCGCACACAGATCCTCTCTGTGGTCATGCCAGAGGAGCAGTTATGACAGACAAGGGGACCACATGAACCTACACCAGGACGAGCCAGCTGGGCTTTGGATTGGGCTGTAAACACCCGCAGCACCCTCTCTGAATCCAGCACTGCTTCCCTTGGTGGGTAAAGTGACAACCTGCCTCTGTCCTCTGCTGAGCCACCAGCCCTCGAGGCCGTGGTCCCATTTAGCCTATTAAAACTGGCTCTCGTTTTCCCTGCTGAATCAATTTCTAAGTCTTTAAATGGTACCTTCCTTGAGCTAATCATACAATAGGACTACTAATGAATGTCTCAATTATTTAATGTTTGAATCGAGCAATTATTTTCTTGAGGTAGCAAATTGAAGTTTTCAGGAGGAAAAATACCATCTCACCCCCTCCCCCTTTTTTTACTGCTACATAATTAAGTAATTGTATAGCCAGTGATTTAATAGCTACAAGATCAGGACTGACATATTTTATTCATTTTAAGCAGGACTGTTTCTCATTTCTCCTCTTTCTGCCTAGGAGCAGCCCTTACCAGCCTCTGGGAAGGCTGGGGAAAAGCTGCAAAGCTTTACCCTTGCCTCTGTCGCATTTCTTTCTGTGTTTAAAGATTTTTCTCTTCTGTACTGAGCTGCCTCAGCCACTGGCTGCCAGTAGAGCTTTCCTGGGAGTCTGTGGAGCGTTGTTTTGGAGGATGGATTTGCTGCCTGTCACCACCATCAGCTCATGTCCCACCATGTCCATGCGCTGTGTCTGATGCACTTGGGTGCTCCCGTGTTTTTGGGGGCATATTTGGAGGGAGGAGAAGAGCTGAGGCGCTGACTATTGTTGAACTGGGAGCTGTTGCTGCACCAGTGATGGCAGGAGGCCCCCAGGGAGTGCCCTGGCCAGGGGATTTATCTCCCTTCAGAGCAGACACCCAGCCCTGGCGCAGAGCGTTTGTCACACATCATCCCCGTCGCGCTGTCGGGGAGACACGCGGAGTGACAGTCGCGCTGGTGGAAACCTCTCTGCTTGTTTTAAATAAATAAAGAAGTTAATCACGAGGGAATTACCGTGCTCAGATGTTGAGACATCCTGGGGATGAAAAGAAGTGTCTAAGGAACAAGAATATTTAGTGTCGACTGAGCGCCTACCTGAATTTCCCTTATTAGTGTGCGTGTCAGCTGTACAGGGGGATCTGTGCTGGAGAGCAGAAGGGCTGGGTGGTTGTCTGGACAAATAATTCACCTTCCCTGCTTGTTCGTCATCCACTGGTGGACAGACTGTGGTTCCTTCAGAGCCAGTTGCTGTAGACGGGTAATTTCTGCTGATGGGACTCATCTGCAGCTTGTTTGTGGGTACCTGCTTGGGAGCAGAGACTTTTGTAGCCGTAAAATGCCCTGATAAAAAATGGATGATGTGTGATATCCTCGTTCTCCTGCCAGAGCCAGAATCGCGGGCAGGCTGTGATTGCTCCCTCCTTGGATGAATGCAGCGTTAAGCTGTGCTCCTGGCGTGAGCGTTCATGACCATGAAGCGAAATGGGCCTTCCTTGGCACCATCCCCCAGATTTCAGACGAGTTCCCAACAGCACGGGCTGCTGAGAGCGCTGGCAGAGAGGGAGCACAAATGTGCTGTGAATAGGCATCGGCGGGAATTCATTAACAGGACCTAATTAGCAAATTCTAAGTGGCAGCGCTCGGCTGAGAAGCGGGGGCTGGACCGATCCGCTCCCGGTGCGCGTCCGGGCGGGTGCGGGGTAGGGATGCGCACCAGGGACACGCACCGAGCCCTCTGGAAAAAGCCACTTTCGGGGGAATGAGGTGTGACCCGCAGCGACACATCCCGTGCCGCTGCCGGCAGTGGCAGAGCCGCTGTCTCCCGTGGCAGGGTTAAACTCCTGTGACGGTGAGTGATTACTCGCCAGATGACAAACGAGCCGAGGACTGCCGTGGCATTGCGAGTGGTTTTTCAAGGGCTCGGTCTTTTGTTAAGGAAATAGCGACTTGTAATTATTTAGTGAAAACTTTGCGTCAGGGGCTGCTGCTTCTGGAGCTCTGGATGTTCTCCCCAGCATTACCTTTCCCACTCTGAAACTTCCTTAAATCAACCTTGGTGGCCTTATCGCCAACCCCTGAGGGTGACACAGCCCTGAGAGGTGGTGGACACCCTTAAACCCAAGCAGAAGTGGTGGTGATGCCTTCACCACCTTTCCCAGGTAGTTTCAACTGCTGCTTTCTGGTGTCCTTGTTTAACACGCACATTGTAATTAAGAAGAGTTTCCTGTACTCCTCTGGGGCTCGGGAGAAATTTGAGAGCTGGAGGGTTTTGTGTGTTATGTTAACATGCTTATTAAAAAGGAGAGGTCTCCTCAGTGGAGCTGAATGGAGCCCAGATATCAGCTGGGACAGCTGTAACGTTGGAGGACCTTTGGGAAACACAAATGTGGGATGGATTCCTGTGTGCAGGAGCGACTGCCAGTTGAAAAGGAGGTGTAGAGGTCAAGATCCTTCAGTTTGGGTTTGATGAGACAGCTCAGGGGCCACATACAACATTTGGGCTGCCTGTACCCCATGCCATCCAGCAGGGTGGCTCACCTTCATGGTTGGCACTGAATTCGGGGAGACCCGGTGGATGCTAAACATCCTGGCTCCCCATTCCTGGTTATCCAGGACCACTGGGCCACATGAACAACAAACTTTCCCACAAAAACATTGAAATCATTCTGCAGCCTGGGCGTGCCTCTGCGTTCCTCCACCTGAAGGAGTTCAGCTGGTCAGTTTGGTGGCTGTGGGCATGGCCACTGCACCACACTGGTGGCCTTTGCTTCCCAAAGCCTCCCGAGAGGCCTGTGGCTGGGGATTCAGCCCATCCAGGTGCTTGTTGTGAGCTCCCTGGCCCTGGGGACTCCTGAGCTGTGGAGTTTTGGGGTCTCGCCAGGAGGGTGCAAATGTCCAGCTGGGCCAGGAGCTGTGCTGGCGACCTGGGGCCTTTCTTTAGCTGGAAACTTTTAGAGTCAGTCACCACAGGCAGAAGTGGAATCACAGAATTGTTCACATTGGAACAGACTTTTAAGGTCATCAAGTCCAACCACCACCAAGTTCACCATTAAACCATGTCCTCAAGTGCCACATCCATATGGAGTTTTTTAACACTTCCAGGGACGTTGACTCCACCACCTCCATGGGCAACCTGTTCCAACTTTACAACCTTTTCTGTGGAGAAGTTTTCCTAACATCCAATGCAAACTTCCCTTGATGCAACTTGAGACATTTCCTATTGTCTGTCACTTGATACCTGGGAGCAGAGCTGGGCACCCACCCGGCTCCACCCTCCTTTCAGGAAGCTGTGGAGAGCAATAAGGTCTCCCCTGCTCCTCCTTGTTTCCAGGCTAAATTTCAGCTGAAATCTCAGCACAATGCTGATGTTTGGGCAGAGGAAGGGGTTGCTTTTTCCCTTAAGCATCAGCTTGCTTAGGTTTTATTTTTCCTTCCTTTTTAGTTCAGCTATCCACAGCAGTTATTGACAGTGTTAGGAGCTATCCAGGGACCAGGTAGGAAAGAGAACTGTGGTGAGGCTTCACCTGGGACCAGTCTGCCCTTCCCCTCGTGGTCCTGCTGCTGCAGCTGTGTTCAGCTGTGTTCAGCTGTGTGCAGCTGTGCTTCTGCACCACAGCCCCAAGACCCCGTTGTGCTCCCAGCAGGACTTCTCCCACAGCTGCACTGCGATGGTGACAAAGCCTGGATTTATGTGTTGTGACTTCCCCTGACCTCTTCTGCAACTGGTTCTTGCCTCTTGGCTATGAGTGACCCCGTCCCCAACACCTCCCTGAGCTCCCTCAGTGCTGACAGCTCCGGGTGAGCTCCGGAGTGTCCCCAGCCGTAGCTGTTCCCAGATGTTTGCACGTCTGGAGGTGCCATCACCAGGGCTCCATCTCTCATTCCTCCCTTCGTAAGGAGCAGCCTTGTTTTGCCAGGTTCACTCCCCTCCCTGAATCTCTCTGCAGCCTCGCTGTGCTCGCATGTTCCAGCAGCCGCTCCCTGCGGCGGGGCACTGGGATGGGCACTGGGAGCATCCAGCTGTGCTGGGAGCATCCAGCTGTGCTCACTGGCTCTGTTTTCACACCTGAGCCGTGTTTTAGTGCTGGGGACTCTCAGAGGGAGGCTGTTAGAAACCCTCATCCCCTGCAGTGACTTTGCCCCCAGCTGAGTTTTGTGGGGAGCTGTCCGCAGTGATGGCACCGGGCACAACGAGCAGTGCCCAGCTGGCAGAGGTGACCTGTTTGCAGGGAGAGGACAGCCTGGAAACCCACTCTGGTGCCGAACAAAAACGCAAGACATTGTGTTTTTAAACATTCCCCACATGCAAGGCTTTACTTGTCTGTGTCGCAGTGATCTGAATTTAAACCCTAAATAGATGTGAGTTAAATAACTTCTTGGAGTTGTCATTAAAGGCTCCTTCTCAGGTTTGTTTCTGTTTCTCCCTGAAGGTGAAAGCTGTAGGAGTCCCCAGTTGTCTTAATTTCACCTTGAGTGTTTTTGGCTGCAAACTTGTGGTGTTTGGCTTCGCAGGGATGATAAAATCTAAGATTTCACTTGTGAAGGCTTCACTCTGCTGAAAATCCCTGTTGAGTGAGGAGAGCGGGATCAGACCCCTCATTTAGATCAATGGTTCAGGAAGGGGAAAAAAAAAAGGAGAGATGAACTTGGAGCCTGTGAAGAAAACCTGGCTGGGGGAAAAGGGAGGAGGGGGAGAGCTGAGTTAATGGAAGGGAGATATCTTCAGCCTGGAAATGGATGAAGGGAAAGGGAATGTATCTCACTTCGTCCTCCTGGGATTAATTTTGAATATCAAACGCTTGATCTCCAGCCGTTCCTCAGGCAGCCGGTCATGTTTCTGTGAAAGCTGTATTTTGAAAAGAATTTTTCTGATGCTTTAAAACAGAGGAAAGCAAAGCAAATGACCTTATCCTGCTTTGCATTATGTCACACTCGATGATATTCTCTTGCAGTACTTGCAGATAGCTTGACACATCGAGGCAGACAGCCCCTTATTATTAAATCTGTTTGCAAATGTGCTCAGATTGCCCTTCACATCCACCCCTGGTTATGAGCGGTGGCAGCTCGTGGCTGCAAATCCCAGGTCCCCACAAACACCCACCTTCTCCCCGCCTCCCCACCGAGCTTGTCAACACTTTAGGAATTAATAAAGTGTCCTATGAGGAACGGAAAGGGCTCTCTCCCTGCCTGGCAGGGATGAAGGGTAATGCCTCCTTCCTGTGGGTTCTCCTCCTCCACGGCTCTCCGGGCTCCACACGGAGCTGCCGACCTTAGGGATGCTCCTGTGGGTGGCACGGAGGGACCCAGGCCCCGTTCAGCTGTGTCACATCTCCCCCCGGGTCACATCAGGCCGCTGCTGCCTGCGCTGGGTGAAAGCTGAGCCAAGAGTGCCTCACGCTGCTGAGCCGGGCTATTGCTGCCGCACATCCTCTCCGCAGGCTGCAAGGATCCTCCTGCTTCCCGAGAAAGGGATTTTCCTCCGGTAAATCCTCCGTGCAAAGCGCCCCCGTGGGCAGCGCCACCTGATATTTTCCACGGGAAATACAGGGATATCAGGAAAAAAGTTTTTCACGGAAAGAATAATAAAGTATTGGGATGGTCTGCTGGGGGAGGTGGTGGAGTCAGCATCCCTGGATATTGCTCTGTATTAGGAACAGTGACAGTGATGACACAAAACTCTGATCTTTTTCAGAGGGCATATAGCAAAGGTTTATTAGAAACACATTCATTTTATACAGCACTTTGGTACAACGAATATGATTGGTCACTTAGAACAACACCCCTTGACCATTATTTCCAAGTAAATAAGTTAGAAAAACACCAGGTGTCAGAAGTAGGATAACCACAAGGACTGTTTGGATCCCTCCTTAAGATTTCCCAGGGCAATGTGAGGAATTCTTTTACTTGGCTTTCAAGCTGATGGCTGAAACCTGAAAATTTATTTTCTGACCACTGTCAGTTCCCACACCTGGATATGTTTAAAGAAGGACTGGATATGGCACTGGTGCCATGGTTTAGTTGAGCTGTTGGGGCTGGGTTGGACTTGATGATCTTGGAGGTCTCTTCCAACCTGAATCTGTGAATTCTGGGATTCTGCAGCTCCAGCAGCAGCCGTGGCAGGGATACAGGGATGCCTGGCTTCCTCAGGAGCTGAGAGGGAAAGTTCTCCCAAGAGAAAACAGAGGCACAATTTTCTTTTCTAAATACAATTACATTGGTAATTGGCCTCAAACCTCTATAAGGACCTGTCCTTAAATAAATACCAGGCTGGCCAAAGCCACAAAAGGGTCAGACTCCCAGAAGCTTTTATTTAGACTCCATTCAAATCCTGATGAATTTTTATCCTACAAAGAGGTCTTTGGGATTTGACATTTGTGTTCACATCTGATGCTTTTGCAATACACCTGATCATCCCTGTGATCAGGGGAATTGCTCCCTCCACCAATGGGAGCTCTTGGATGCCCCTCCCAGGGCAGTTTGGGCATTTCTGCTGAGGCAGGCTCTGTCTCCCTCTTCCAGATTTGTTGGCTTTCAGTGTCAGTGAATTTGTGATTTTCCCTATGGGAGGATGAATAAAAGGCACCACGTAACCTCGGGGTTTTTTTGTTTTGAAATGTTTTTCTCCTTTCTCATCCTGCTCTTGAATGATCCATCCACAACTTTTTCATTAGGTATGGAAATGTGTTTAGGACCACATTTTTTCATTGTTATTTTCCTATTCTCCTTATGTACTTCTGTCTTTCCAATGCTGGAGGTGATATTGCAAGTTGAGAATGTTGTTTTCTTCCATGAAAGCACCATAATATTTTCATTTACTGTTCTCCCTCCCTTTCTCTCCATGTCTTGCTTTCCTGGCCAACATTGGCTGTTGATCAGATGTTTTTGTTAGGTTGTCCAGAGTGATGTGTGGGTTTTTTCCTTCCCCTGAGTGGTTACAATTAAGTTAGAATCCATCAATGTGTATGAGTTGTTGGCAATGTTGCTCTTGATAGGCATTACCTTGTACTTGTCTGTATTAAATTTCAGCTGTCATTGTTTTCTTAATTGCCTCTGTTAGATAATGCTGAATTTCCCACAGTCCTCTCCTCCTGACTAAAATGAATAGCATTTGTATCACAAATGCTTCAAGCTTGACAACTTTTTTTTCCCCATGCCATTTAAAACTTCACCTTGGCTTGGCTGATTTAATTTGCTATCAATTTCTCATATTTTGAGGCATTCCTTTCTTTCCTTTCCCTCTCTCTGTCACTCTGATGCTCTGTCAGCTTTGAGGGGGTTTCCTCTGTGGCGGGAGGTGCACGCTTTGGATTTAGGCAGGATGGGTAAGGAAAGCTCCATTTTCCTAAAGGTAAAGATGGTAAAGGTAAAGGTAAAGGTAAAGATGTGGCACAGGTGGTGTAAACCCTTCAGGAGCCCTGGGATATGGGTTTGGGTTGTTAAACCAGGATTTTTCCAGCCACAGTAACTCAAATCCAGCTAATCTGTGTGATCTCGTGTCCTCCTGGCCATATCAACGCCATTTTTGGGATCTGCCTGAGTGGCAGAGCCATGGTTCAGGAGATCTGGTTTTTATTTTTCACTCTCCCACATCCCTGCTCTGTATGGATCTTGGCAAGCTGCTGCTCTTCTCCAGCTGCTGTTCAGTTTGTGTACTTTCCTTGTTCAAATGACATCCCTTCACAAGGCATCTGCAGGAAGATGGTTTTCATCTTCGGAGCCTGCTGCTTCTTCAGGGGTACTGGTTATTATTAATTAAGACATTTTTGAAGGTCTAATAAATAATAACAGCTTTTCTTGAAAGTACTGTAACCTCAAAGGACTCTGATGGATTAGAGAGGGGACACTTTATTTTCTGAAAGCCACACTGTGCCACATCATGTTCATCCAGATAGTTTATTATAACTTTCAAACCCCTAATTTAACAAGTTTACTTACTGCTGAAGTGAGCCTTTCAAGTCTGGAATTATCTGTTCACTTCGAAAGCATGGAATGATCATTTCCATGCCAGCAAAAATTACTGAGTGAAATTGGGTGATAATTTTAGTCTTAATTTGGTTTTCAATCTATGAAAGTTTCTTGATATTTTTAAATGATGTGAAAGGATCTCCTCTATTCGGTGTTGCCCAAAATAGTCTGCTGCAGCAAATTAAAGCATTTGCTAACTTGGCCTTTATGAGAACCCCGTGTGGCTTTTCTCCCTTTGTAACCCCTCTTTGAGGAAGAACTGGATGCTGCATTAACAGGCTGGCAGACCAGACCTTCAGAAGGGGCTGGAGGACCATAAAGAGGTGCAGAGACCTCTGGCATGGCTCCCGAGGCAGATGAAAGGCACAGAGAGAGTTTATGAACCCATCTGCAGGAGGAAGGCAGCAAAGTTGCCAGTTCAGCGAGCTCAGTTGAATCCTTCCCAGTCAGGGTAGATCCAAAGTTAATCGCTCAGAGGTCTGTTGGTATTTTTATCCCTGCATTTATATTTTATGGAACCATCTGGTCCCATTAAAGCTTTCAAAGTCAGCTTGGATTGAATTGAGTTTCCCGGGAAGTGAGAAGAGGAGGAGTAAGAGTAGGTGAGGTGTGGGGATGAAGGAGGTCTCGTTGCACAGCCAGCACTGACAAACACACGGCCAGGGGAGAGGGATGAGAGCAATTTGGCATTTGAACCCCGAGTGGTGATGGGGCTCCTCGCTGTGCCTGCCCTGGTTTTCCAGCTGGAACCTTCCTGTCCAGTGAAACACCACCAGCATCTTTTCCTCTGGGGTTACTGGGAGACAAGGAGACCTGGTAACTCTTTGTGAAAGCAGTGGTGACCACCTGACAAATGGCTTCCCCAGCAGTGAGTGCCCTTCTCGGGCAGGAGCTGTGGAGAGTTGCTCCAGGACATTCCAGTCTCCAGCTGGGTCCCATTGACCACCCCAGCCTGGTGCACAAAGAGGTCCAGGGCCTCATTTCCACATTTCCACCCCTCTCTCAACAGCTTTGCAAAGGCCCTGAGGAGAGGAGCTGCAGCCCTGGCAGGGACTGCTCGGTGCTGGGGCTGTGGCTCCTGTGTCCCAGCAGTGCCAATCCCGAGTCATCCGCACTTGGAGCTCTCCCCTCCTCGTTTCAGTGCTTGCTCTCTTGGATCCTGCCTGTCCCTTCCCCGTCCTGCATATTGCCTTTCCAGGGCTATGGCCTGGAAAAATGGGAGTAGAAGGGCACGCATGGAGTGATTTGCCTTCTGTTCATCAGCACTGGTGGCTTTCCCAGCTCACGCCGAGCCTCGGTGGCAGTCCTGGGGGTTTGGCTGGGACACAGTTCTGCCGTGCCCACTTGGGATGTGAATGTTACCATGCAAATCATCTGCTTTTCAGTGTGTTCCCAACCTGTTTGGAGATGGGAAAGGAATCTGTGGGTGTTCTGGCTTTTAGGAGCACCTCATGTGTCACAGCAATTTGGGGATAGAAACCTTTTCCTTTCAGCTGCAAACAAAACTGGCTCTCCTTAGATGAAGCCAATGGTTCCCTACACATCTGAAAGCCAAGAGCCACGACTTTTATTGATTTCCTCCAGACAATAGCTTGCATTTGCACTGTAAATGCTCATGCAACCCCTTGTGATTCTTTTCAAACACCCCTAACCTGAATCCATCACTTGCTGCTGCCCAAGGAACTCACAGCACCATCAGATGGCAAATCCTTGCTCTCCAAAGGATTGGAATGAGTGTCTGAAAAGCTCCTGGAGAGGCAGAAGAGGTGCTTGCAGAGGAACCTGCTGTTTCTTGGGCAGAGGGAGACTTTTGCAAACCCAGGGCACCTCCTGTTTGCAGTAAGGGATATTTCGGGGTGATAACTTGGCCCAGCCTATCAAGGTCACAATTTTTCCTCTTGCCCCCAAGTGCTTCAGAGCTGCTGATAATGCCATGGCATTAGGACAGCTGGTCTTGAGCATGTTAGATTTGAGTGAAAAAATTCATGGAAGCAATTTATTCATCGAATTTATCAGTCTCAGGCTTGGGGCATATCTGCTGGGCAAGTTGTTATTTCCTTCAATTTATTAGTTGTGGAGTAATATGCCAATATACATTGAGGCTTCTGTGTCAGAATACATTTGTAATTCAGAAATCAGGGCTGGCTGGTGAGCTCAGAGGGGCAGATGAGGCTTCCCTGAGTTTCTTGGGGAAAACATCCTTTGGAAAACTCTTTGCTGATCCACCCTGCTCTTGCAGCCCTGCTCTCTTGGGTGTGAGGGGCTCTGGGTTTGGGAGGAAGAGGGGCTGAAGCTGTTAATAGCCTTAAACCAGAGTGTGCACAGGGCTTTTCATTCACCCTCTGCTCCTCAAGAGCTGGGGGAATTGAAGCTCCTGTTATTATTTAAGTGGCTCTCCAGCTGCTCCTTCTCATCCTGCCGTCTCCTTGCCTGTCTTTGATTAATGACTGGACCATCCATTCCAGTGCTTCCCTCTCTCCTTCACTTAATTCCCTATTTTTTCCCTCCTTTCCCCTCCACTTCTATTTTTCTCCTCACACAAACTGCTGATCTAAATGTTCAAAATAAATTATGCTGAATAATGGATGAAGGCAGCTGCATAATTTATGGTGCCACAGGGCGAGGCAAAGCCCTGTGTGCTCTTCCCCTGTTTCTTGCCCCCTGTGCCATCCCATGCCCTTTCTCCGAGCAAACTGAGGAGCTGCTGGCACCAGGTTTGCCAGTGGCTGCTCTTCAGATCCCACTTTCAGCCAGAGAAGGGATTTAATATCCCAGGATTACGCACCCAGGGGTGTTGTGACCGTGGGAGATGATGGTGCTGACGTTCAGCCCGTCAAAGGTCGTCCCTGCCTGCTGGGGCTGAGATAATGGGTTTAATTAGTCACCCCATGACGTTCCCTTCCTGCCTTTCTGCAGCAGGATGGAGCTGCTGGAAAAGGCTTTAAAATCAGGTGGGAAGGGTGGGTTTCTTCCTTTTGGGGTCTTGCTTTGCCCTAAGTGTGAGTATATGAGAAAATCTGGTGTTGGTTAGCGTGATTCATTCTGGCAGGCTGAGGCAATTTCTTCTGACTTTTATATTATATTCAGAATTTCTCTCCATAAGGATATCAGATATAATTATAATATGTTGAAATGAAGTACTTCAACCTTATCAAAAATAACATTTTGATAATTTTTCGCTGAAAATGTCAACACAATCAATAGGTTCTTGCAAATGTTTTCATTTCATTAAACTCAGCAGATTGTTCTGCTGGCATGTTTTAACCCACACTAAATATCTTTTTTTCCATATTGGGATGAACTTAGATAATAAGGTTACCTTTACAAAGCCACATGGTGATGAAGTAGAGCTTTTTAGCAGCAGCCCTCCATGTTTCTTATAAAAGGATGAAAGAGTGGCAGAGATGACTGAGACAGTGAGGGAAAGAAAAAAGGAGAGATGGAGAGGCATAATTTTTCCCTCTCCAGGTTTATTATCCCATCTGTTTGCCTCTGTCTTTCTCTGATGTCTTGTCCATCAGCCGCTAAAACCTAATTTTGTAAGAAATAAATACAACTTGAGTAAATTAAGTGAAAAGGCTGCACAGAACCCAATTACTCTCTGTCCCCCGGACGCTGGGGAACAGAGTTCATTTCCCTGTAATGAACAATGTGCTGAGTGACAGCCTGGCAAAATGAGCCCTGGTTTCATCCAGGGGCAGCTGTGGGGATGTGGAATGGCTGGGGAGGGTTCTGTCTGTGGAGATGTGGGGATGCAGGAGCCTTTCCCTGGGAGACTCTAACTCCTCTGTCTGCCTTCCCAATAGAGATTAACTTGGTGGAAACCATTTGTTGCTAAAACTGGGAGCAGCAGAGATGGTTAAAGGTGCCCCAGTGGGTTTTTTTTCAGTGTCTCCCAGTTTCATTTGCTTGAAAGTCTCAATGTTGTGCAGGAAGAGCCAGCCCCTGCCAGGAGAGAAGTTCAGGAAACCACAGCAGGCACAGAGCACTGCCTTGCAGCCTCTGGAAGGAGATCAAAAAGAGGTAAACCCAAATGTATGTGGGATCTGCAAAGTGGTGAGGCTGAGGAATTAACCTGGGACTCAGGACTCAGCCCTGCTCTGTCACAGCCCTGACTGCGTGACCTTCAGCAAATGGCTTTACAGTCTGCCTCTCTCTTCCCCAGCAGCACATCATTTTGTTCACTCCTCTAGTCTGATTGCAGGCAGCTTTGGTAAAAGATTTTGTTCCTCTGTGTGTGTATTGAACTTGGCACAAAAGCTGCTCATTCCAGCTGTTGCTGTAATGCATGTGGGGAGCTTGTGAGGAGTGCTGGAGTAGGGCAGGAGGGAGCCTGGGCTGCAACCTCCGCTTGGTTTTTCTTCTGTGCTTGTAGGACTAAGCCCAAGAGCTTAAGCCAAGCAGAGGTGAGAGTGTGTGTTGGCATTAAGATTTTGTAGGGCAGTGGACGGGGTGCCAGTCTCGTGTAACACAGGGATCAGTGTGATTGCTGTGACACTGCTGATGCAGAGCTGACACTGTCTGCTGTAACCATAAACGAGGATGAGCGAATTCTGCCTGTTCCCTTTGCCTCTTTGCACTCACAGACTCCTCCATAGAGCTTCCTGAATGTCCCTGTGGCTCCGCAGGATTACCCAGGACACTGGGCTGGAAGGGCTGTGGCTCTGCAGGGCCCTGCTGGGTGCTGGTTTCAGGCTGGGGCTGCCTGTGGTGGGGCTGAGCCAGCATAGCCTGTTTGCAGGAGCCGTGTTGTTGCAGACTCTCCTCTCCTCTCCTCTCCTCTCCTCTCCTCTCCTCTCCTCTCCTCTCCTCTCCTCTCCTCTCCTCTCCTCTCCTCTCCTCTCCTCTCCTCTCCTCTCCTCTCCTCTCCTCTCCTCTCCTCTCCTCTCCTCTCCTCTCCTCTCCTCTCCTCTCCTCTCCTCTCCTCTCCTCTCCTCTCCTCTCCTCTCCTCTCCTCTCCTCTCCTCTCCTCTCCTCTCCTCTCCTCTCCTCTCCTCTCCTCTCCTCTCCTCTCCTCTCCTCTCCTCTCCTCTCCTCTCCTCTCCTCTCCTCTCCTCTCCTCTCCTCTCCTCTCCTCTCCTCTCCTCTCCTCTCCTTGAATCTCCTCTCCTCTCCTCTCCTCTCCTTGAATCTCCTCTCCTCTCCTCTCCTTGAATCTCCTCTCCTTGAATCTCCTCTCCTCTCCTCTCCTCTCCTTGAATCTCCTCGAATCTCCTCGAATCTCCTCTCCTCGAATCTCCTCTCCTCTCCCTCGGGAGAGGGATCTTGCAGTGTTTTATTGTGCGGAATATCCAGGCAGTGACAGACAGCTGCTGCTGCTGCTGTGTGCAGCACTATACCCCCATAATCAATATCGGGGAGGAGGAACGCCTGGGCAACCTGTTCCCTATTATGGGCACTTAAGCAATGCTTGGGTTGACAAAGAACCTTGTACCAACTGCAGGCAGCACATGTTCAACATGCTCCTCATCTATCACAGAGCGATCCAGCCAAAAGCCCAGATGCTCTTGACAGCTAACTTTGGAGAGGAGCTGGTGCCAAAGCAGCCCTTCAACCACAGGAACCTCCTTTTCCTCTGGATCCTTGGGGATCAGCTTTGCCTGAGCCTACAAACCCGGAGCGTGGTTTGTACCACTGATGGTGGTGTGCATTAAGCCCCTAAATATCACCCAAGCAGGCGGCTGGAGCTCTGGGATCTGATGTCAGGTATGAAGGACCCGGAGCCAGGACCGCTGGGCTGTTTCTCTGGTGCTGCCACTGATTCATTTTGACTTTGAGCAAGTCATTTAATCGCTCAGTAATTAATGCTATTCATACAGCTAAATTGAGTACTGCTAGGTACGTGAGCTCTCGCTGCAGGCACACTGTGGCCATTCAAAAAAATCACAGCAACACCTAGAATAGAAAAGAAGGTGTTTGATTTCAAAGCGTCCTGGGCTGCCACTTGAATCCTTCTCATCATGTACCTAAAAAGGGCCTGTGGCAGATCTCTGAAAGGCTGCACTTCCTTACTGCAAGAAGGAGTGATACCCGGGGCCAGAGCTGGGAAATCCATCACCTACCTCAGCAAATAAGTGTTAATGAAGTTCACAGGGAGTCTGGGAGGGGTGGTAGTAGGAAACAGCAGAAGATTCCTGCTGTTTTAGCATTGATCTCCTCCCTGACCCGTTGGTTTGAAGCTGGCACAGCAGCCCCATGACCTTGGAGCCCAGGCTGCCATGACCTCCTGCTCTCCTGGTCCGTGCCTGTTTAACCAAGGAGCTGCTGGAGTCAATCAGAGCCAAGCATTTGCCAGCAGGGCCAGTGCCCGGTGCTGAGTGTTTTTATTAGCTCAGTACAAACTGCAGCAGAGCACTTATTGATTCCCGTGATCCACTGCCATCAGTAACCTCATTTGTAAACTTTTGGGGAAGCAGGAATGGTAGCAAATGCTGCT
Organism: Prinia subflava; assembly: GCF_021018805.1. Lineage (NCBI taxonomy): Eukaryota > Metazoa > Chordata > Aves > Passeriformes > Cisticolidae > Prinia > Prinia subflava. The sequence continues at coordinate 4,231,368 of NC_086268.1, forward strand.
GCATGATCCCAGTCACTGGGGCGTTCAAATTACCTTTCCTGAATGGAGTATTTGCTGTCTAAGACTCAACTCCAGGCTTGGCTGGTGGGTCAGGAGGGGCTTGGAAAGCAGTGAGTGAGTACAAAGAGCTGCAAACTCTGTCTTTGCCCACAACCCAAGGCACGTGGCTTTGCCCAGGGGCTGGAGGCCATGTGCATGCTGCTTAACCTCTGTGTTACAAGGCAAAATGAGAGACCTCTTGTGTTTTTTATCTGCCCTGCCTTGAAGTAATGCTGCCTGGAGAGGCTTTCTTGTGCTCACGATAAGTAAAATGAAAGATCCTTGGACCTTTAGCTGCAGGGCTTTGCTCAAATTCCCCTGTACTTATTCTTGCTCCTGGCAGACCCCTGTAATTGCACTGCGTCTCTCTGTATTTATGCAGATATATTATATATCAATCTGCTACCAAGTGCATCAATCTCTTGACTGAACCTGCTGTTTGGGAGTCCATTAAAGATGTTTTGTTGACCAGATGTGGCCCCGAAAGGGAAGAGTTCCCCCTTTTCAACTCTTGTGGATGTGGGATGTGAGTGAGCAGGGATGGAAATATCTGCGGTTCTGTATGCACACAAAATGACTTCTGGGAAGCTGGGATAAGCATCTTGTTCCTTCAGCTTTTGAAAATGACAGATCTCTATCACTCAGAGGAGTTTTTCACCTAAATAGTGGCAGTAGATCTACGGGGTCCTCTGGGGGAGCTATGGACTTACTGTAAAGTCAGGACAGTTTAACTGGAATTTACAAACCCACCTGGGATTTTGGTTCTGTGCTTCATTTGAATGGGAATTTAATATCTCGCTTTCCCCAGATGGCTTAGAAAGTTTTGCTATGTATTTTCCAAAAGGAGGTTTTACAAAAACATGGAAAACCACTAGTAAAATGTGTTTTGCCACAAAAAAACCAGTGAATTTTGCATGGCTGGCTTTTAACTTATTAGCAGCTATGGGACATTGTGGCTCAACAGAGGAAATAAAGCTCCAGTTATCCCCTTCGGTGTAACTTTTACCTTCTAAAGAGATGTCAAATTGTCCAGTACAATTTAAGAACACATCAATCCATGTGTATTTTTTTTTCCTTGCTACATCTGTAGTAAAACTGTTTAGATGGTGGGACAATATGTACTTTTAGAGATGCTAAATTGCATTTAGAGGGTGGAGTCAGGGCAAGGAGGAAGGGAAAAGGTGGTGGCAGAGATAGAGCCTGTGAATTAGCCAGGCTGGAGGGAATGATCCAGACTCCTGACTCATCCTGACAACCCACACATCAAATTTCTGTCCCCAGGGCCACACTGCCAGGCCATTTCCATAGTGTTTCCTTCAAATACACCTTCCTGTGCCTCCAGTCTCTGCCCTGGCTGGAGGTGTTGATATCTGGAGGAGTAATTACTCCGGGGATAACACCAGACTCTGAGATGGACTGGGAGCCACCTGACACTGTCCTGCCTCTGGTCCTGCCCTCCACAGGGAAATTTTAAGCGTGTCAGAGTGATGGCTTTGCACAAATTCCCAGCTGACAGGACTCGTGTTTGGGCTGCCCGGCTGGCCAGGAATTCATCAGGAACTTTTGTGTTTGCAGCTGTCTCTCGGATTATATCTTTATTGATCCTGCCTGCCCATGGCCAATGGGAAATATGTGGAAATGATGAAGCTCTTCTGAAGGGGAGTTCATAATCTTGCTCAAACAAAGCCAGGCCCCCAGAGAGAGGGATGAATGGCCTGTGTGTAGCCTATTTTGAGATGATATGGCTATCACATCTTGTTCCCCTTGTTTTGCTGGGATAACATTCAATTACCCCTGCCAACAGCAGCTTCCCGTAAGGGTTGTTAAGACAGCTAATTGCTTGCCCCACTCCAGATGAGAAATACAAGGCAGCTCTGAGGCTGTGTGGGGCCAAGAGGATCACGGGGAATGGCACCAGTTTTAGGACTGTGCAGGTCCCCTAAAGACCTGCTGTCCTGAGGAGGTTGTGGAGCTGGAGGTCAGCCTTGAGCCCAGCTCTGCCGTGGCTTTGCTGCTTGACCACAGGAAATTCATTTTGTGGCAAGGTCGGAGAGAAAGGCCGTGGATGCTGTCTGGGAGATCAGGGAGATGCCAAGTTAAGCTGCAGTTTGCGCTCCCTGAGCAAGCAGTGTGTGGCCCTTCCTGGGCCTTGCTCTGGGGACATACAGGAGGGTGAGATGGCGGCTCTGTGGAGTGCAGGGGATTATTTGGGCTCTGCTGCCCTCCCTGTCAGGGCTGCACAGCCGGTGCCAGCGTCAGCATCTTCAGCAGAGAGGCTTTTCCGCAGCCCACGTTGTTGTGAGCGAGGCTGGGCAGAGCTGTCAGCAGGTAACAGCTTTCACTCGCTGTTTTGTGCAGCACCCCAGAGAGGCAGAGCCCGAGCAGCCCTGTATCAATGCCTGACAGCACCTTGCTGCTCGTACACCCCAGCAAGAGACAACTTGTGAGACAACTGCACTTAGCCCCTGCCAAAGCCAAGCGCCGGAGAAGTCCCTGATGTATTTAGAGAAACACACTGCCTTGCTGTGTCTGCTTTGGAGAAACCTTGCTAATCCTTCCTGAAAAGCCCAAAGGGAGATCCAAAGCAGCTTTTCATTAGCCAGACAAGCCCTACGAGTTCCCCAGCAAAATACATACAAGGCAGGGATGCTGCTGCAGGTGGAGTGATGGAGGGGAGGGGAGGGATGTGCTGGGCAGGGAGAGGGATGTGCTGGGCAGGGAGAGGGATGCAAGTGCCAGCATCACATTGGGAAAGGACTGGGAGCTTTGGAAGAGGCTCGGAGGCTTTAGGAAGGACGGAGAGCTTTGCATTGCAGGGAGGGGTGAGAAAAATTTGGGTTCTTCTCCGGGATTGAAACACCTTTCAGGTATCCCCTGGGGCTGCAAACCTCAGCCAGAGGTACCTGCTCTTTTCCCACTGGAGGAAGGCTCATTCCAAGACTCCCTAATAATGGATAGCCCTCTCTGCTGCCCTGCAGTTTCTCTATGCATGTGCAAACAAGCTATCCCTGACACAGCGCCTTTATGGCAGAATAACTCCATCCCTCACGTTGGGCTGGGCTGTTTCTTGCTGAGCCAGTACAGCTCGTACAGGAACTGCGTGTAAACAAGCCCAGAATGTGTGGAAAGCACTTATTGAGACTTCCTGCTGCATTAGAGAAGGGACAGGAGTGCATTTCTCAGTGGGGCTGGCTGATCCAGCAGGGCTGGGGGTCTGCAGTCAGGACCTGGGATGAGTGCAGACTGCAAGGTCATTAACGCTGCTGTGCTCATGTAAATATTCTGCTGCTGCTTTGCCTCGTCCCTGCTGAGTATCCATCCCTGAGCTGCTGTCTGTGCCTTTCCCTGTCTCTCCCAGCCACAGACAGAGCCCTGAGCTGCAGTGGCTGAGATCCCACTCAGGATCAGGCTCACACGTGGTGCTAACAGGTTGTCAGCTCTGGGGCTGTAAGAGGATGCGTTTCCCAGGCTGTGGGAGCTAAATCCGGGTGGACGTGACTTGCATGTCCACAATTCCCCTCTTGAGTTGCAAGACTTGCAGGAGCTGAGAGTGCTCTGGTGGTATCTGCAGGCATGGCAGAAAATCGTTTTCAGCAGTGGAAAGTGACTTTGCTGTATGGATAAAATCTTGTGAAATTACTCTGGGCTAAGAACAATTTGTTTCAGTCTCCATCTCCCAAGATACTGATGTTGGAAATGTCCAGATTTGCCAGACCTTCTGTCTGTGCACCCATTTTGAATGCTGGGTTTGGGTGTTTTTCTGTTGTTTTGGGTGTGCTTGTGGCCTCGGGGAGAGGAGTTCCACTAAAGCAGATAAAGGACTTTAAATAATAAACACCTGCTAAGGTGTCAGGAGAATACATGGCTGAAATTAAACTCCTGCTGAAGAACTGGGTGCTTAAGTGTATGTATGAGAGCATATAGATATATAGGTGTCATTTTGGGGACAGGGTGCAAGTGTTCAGACCTGTCCTTCGTATGCAGAGGGGCTCGCTGAGAGTCCCCACTGACACAGGCAGAGGAATTCAGGAGCAATATTAATTTAGATGGCTCTCCTTCCCATTCCAGGCCTGTTGTTATGGTGCTGTTGGTGTGTAATAAAAGACCTTTCAGCGCTGGGGAAATCAAATAATCCTACGTAAATGTGAAGGCCTTTGGACAGTGATTATCCTAATGAAATTGGTGATTCAGCTCTGGCCCTGTGTCCCCCCTTTCCTCCTCTTAAGGTGCTTTTTGCCAGCCTGTGGATGGATAGATTGATGCCTGAGTGCCTTTGTTATCAGGAGCTTGTCATTAAAGGTTTGTGCATTGCCTAGAATTGAGACTAACCTGGACTTTTCTGGCTGGGGGATATTTTGGGAAAGATTTATGAATTTTATGAGATGGACTTAAGCAGTAGATAGTGAAGGCTTTGGGATGGTAAAAGAAAATTTATCTTTAAAAATAGGAAAATATTATGAACCTTGACATCTCTTTCACTCCAGAGGCAGCCTGTGAACTCTTAGAGCTGGAAAATTACTTGGAGAATGTGCCACAGGGCAGTGAATTCTATACTCTGTCGTGCCTCCTCTTGTCTTACACCCTCTCCTGGCTTGACAGGGCAGAAAAGACTGTGAAGGAGAGCAAAATGAATTTTCTGGGCTAAGGGAGTTCCAGCTCTCCTTGATCCCTTCCCACCAGTGTCAGTGTCGTTGGCCCAGGCAGTGGGAGGGGGATGCTCTGGCAGCCCTGGGCACTGGGATACTGCTCCAGTCAGGTGCACCTGATGGTTCCCAGTCCCACACACTGGGGCGACAGGAGCCCAGGAGCTGGGATGATCTCTTGCCTGGGAGGGGCTTTGTCTGCACATCCCAGTCAGTGAGTGATTGACTCGAGTGCCAAAGCAGAAGGGTTTAGAGCCCCGCCGTGTTTTGATCTCTCCTAATAGAATGAGGAGCTTCCTCGTGGGTCTGCTCCATCTCTGATTTCTGTGAAGCCCCACTCCAGCTCCTCCGTCATCGCAGAGCTCAAACCAGCCTTGTCAGAGGCAAGGGGGATAAAAAGCTACAGACCTCTCTTGTTAGAGACATGCTTCCCTGGCTTTCCTGAGGGCTCAGAAACCAATATTCTCCGAGAAGCAAATGCACTTTGTACAAACCGTTTAACCTCTCTGTGCCTCTGTTTACCCTTTTAAAAAGGTGTAATACCCGCAGAGATGCCGTGAGGATCAATTACTGTTCCTGTATTCTGAGATCCCTGGATAAAAGGGTAGAGAATTATCCTTGCCAGTCTGCCTCAAATATTGTTTTCATTAAGATTAACACTCTTCGGTAAACAGAACTGTTAAAGCTGTATTAGGTGTTTAATAAGTAATATGGAGTTGTTATCCATCACCGTGTCTTTTCGGAGGCAGCTGCTGGGGAATGCACAGTAACAGGGCTGTGGAACTGAAGCATCCTGCTCTAATTGCGTGTTTGATTAGCAGCACTTAGGGTTATGTGAGCATGATTGGCCGGACCTCATCAAGATTCCTCGGCTCAAGGGTACAGAAGCAACAGGAGACACAGGAACAACACCAGGGGATTGTTGAGACAAAGATGCAGAAACTCTGCTCTGCCTTGCAGGCAGCCTCCAAAATCTGGGGAGAGGCAGCTCAGGGCAGCTAGGGGGTGAGGGGAGGGGCAGAGGGTTGCAAGTCCCACTAAATCTTGGCAAATCTAAAAAACAATTAAATAAATTAATCAGGTGGTTTCCCATTGCCTATAGGCAGTACCTCTGCATCCTTGGCATGAGGTTATGGAATCAGAGCTGCTTTACACAGAGCACTTGGGCTCCACCAGAAATGGGGAGGCTGGTGGAGCTCCACTCCCACTGCCCATCCCTGAACTCCGTGGGGATAGCAGAGTTCACAAAAGGAAACTTTTCTGACCTGATGTATCAACTACTCTTTAAATTCTCTTTTTTAGCTGTTTCACTTGCTCCCAGACCTTTCCAGGTTAGGACCTCTCAAACTTCCTCCTCCCTTATGGTCACTATCCTTGCAGCCCTGATGATGGAAACAGGTCTCTGTCTCTTCCCATAATTTTGGCTTTTTTTCCTGGATATGGCTGGCAGGAGCTACAGAGCTAAAGAAAAATAGAGTTTTAAAAGCCAACAGCCAGAACTGGGTCCTCAGCTGGGTCAAGTGCTGCGCTGATTTACACTGGCTGAGGTTCTGGCCCATAATCTTTTGTGCTCTATCATAAATATTACATTGATTTAAAACGAGCAGATCTGTCTCAAACTTGGCTGAGCCTTCAGTGTAAATAATGCAACCTTTGGAAATCCACTTCCATGTTCTCCTTGCTGCCTGTGAGGGCATAACTCTGTCTTAACAGTTTGGTAACAGAAGGGATTTTCCTTGCCTGCAATTTCACTCAAATTTGGAGGAATTTCTTTCCAGTGGGCTGGGCTGGGAGGTCAGCAGACCCATGCCTTGGTGCATCCAGCTTATGGATGCTCTTATTCCCTCACCTCTGGGAAAAGCAGTGCTAGAGCTTCATGGTCAGCTGTGCTGGGGCACGTTCACAGTTGTTGGGTGCTGATTTGGTTGTGTGCAAGCCTGGAAGTGACGGGGACATCACAGCTGTGATCCCCAGAATTCAGAGTTATCCGCCTTGGAAACTCGGACAGCTTTTAGCCAAGACTGACGTGTGAATCATACATATGAAAACCAGCTGAGTTTGTGAGGAATTACCTTAGTCTGAAAGCATGCCCTGACCCAGTTTGGGTGCAGCAGGCCTGTCTGTGGCTTGAATAGTGGATGGCACTCCCAATCCGCTCAGAGCCGTCTCTGCTGCGCGGCGAGGCAGGCGTGAAATGACAGTGCCTGTAAGCCCCTGGCTCCGCGTCTCTTCCCCGGGGAGGCGCGCTCTGAGCTATCAGTGCCTCGGAGTGCTGCTCCCTGCTAAGTCCCGAGGAAATCCCATCCTGCCCACCAGCCAGAAAAGGAGTCTGCAGGATTCCTACCAGCCTGGAAATAATGGGAGAGTAACACCAATTAAGAGGACAGGCTCAGTCCGCCTCCTGCTGCTCGGCGGAGGAGATCAAGGCGGGTTTGTCACCGTTTGAAGAGTGGCCTTTGAGGGAATTGTCAGTGAAGATGTTCTGAAACCGCTCCAAACGTTGTGTAAGTTGCTGCTGCTCGGATACATAGCGGGAGAGTGGAGTCTCCAGTGAAGAGCAGCTGGCAGGGAGTCTGGGGAAGAGCGGCAGAGCCAGATCCCCATGGGAGGCCAGTGGGAGCTGACTCCCAGGATGATGTGCCAGGAGGAGAGGGTTAAATCTGGTGAGAGAAGAGGTGAAGAAGGAAGAGGTTGCAGCAGGAGTTTGTTGGGCCAGAGCAGGAAGAGCAAGGCTGTTCTTTGCCTTGAGCTGGAGGTGAAAGGAGAATGGCAGTGTTTTCCCCTAGGATTGTCTCCTTGTTTATAAACCCCATCTTCCGGAGCAGGGTGAAGGATGAGGAAGAACAATGGAATGCTACAGGTGCTCAGACAGGTTTCCCCCAGGCTGGTAATTCAGTACAGAGCCAGAATTTATCTGGGGCATTGCATGGTGAAAGCTCTTTGTGAAGACAGGAGAGGTGTAGAACATTTCCATCACCCTGGTCCCTCTTCAGTGAGGGCCCCTGAGCAGTTTTGGCTTTTGGGCTGACAGCAGCCTGGCACAGTGTCCTTAGCTGGGCCTCTCCAGCTCTGTGTTGAGGGATGGAGCATGTGAGTGAAACCACAGGGTTTTGTCTGTGACACAGAGACCCAGCAGGCACAGCTGTCCCTGGGCCACCAAGCCATCTTCCCACCTTCTCCATCACACAAGCTGTGAGGTTCCAGCAAGGAGCTGCTCGGGCAGAGTGTCAGCCTGCAGCCCCTGTGGTCTGCAGCCTTCTGGCTTGGATGGGGCTGCCCGGAGCTCCTCAGGTTCAGCAGATTTTTAACAGTCTGTTTTCTGCCTCTGCAGTGCCAGAGCAGCTTGATCTTCCAGCGCTCCAGCAAACTCCTGCCAGCCCCTGGGGAGCAAAGAGCCCGAGTCCTCCAGCCCAGGACCTGGCACTGATCCCCACCAGGATTTGGCTGCTCTGAACAAAGCCGTGCATCTCACAGGCAGCTTTATCTGAGCTCGCTTTGATGCTAACCAGGCTGCACCAGGTTAAGCTACAGAACTGCCTGTGTCAACTGCTGGCCCTGGGATCTGGCAGAGGGAATGCTCACGGAGAAAAGAGCAATGGCCATTGCTCATGGTCCCTGCAAGACACCCTGTGTCTGGTGTCCCTGCACCTCTGACCCAGTGATTTATTTAAACCCTTGTTACGGAGGAGGCCAAGCCCAAAATACAGTTCCAGCCCTCTGCAGGACTGAATTAAACATGTGCCATTGCTTCTTGCAGGCTCTTGCTAATTTTTGTGCAGGGAGGGAGGAGGGAAAGCTCAAACAGATGGCCCAAGCATCACTCTGGCTCTCTCCTACCTCCTTCCTAATAAATGAGTGGTTCACAGAGAAGTTTGGAGGGTGTAATGTGCTTTCAGGGAGGGCACTTTCCAGGCAAGGCTGAAGCTGAGGCTGCTGGGGTCAGTATGGATGTTGCTCTTACACCCTCTTGTCTTGAGACACCAGTTAATTTATGCAGCACTTGATCAGACTCTCATTACTGGAGATTCAGCAGGGACAGCTAGCATGGGTATTATTTTATTTCCTTGCTCCATGTTCATTTAGTTCAGTAATTTCTTTCCCCCAGGATAGTGTGGCTCAGATGAAGCATCTGGATTTTCAATAGGGTCCCTCTTTATTTTAAGGTGGCAACACACATTTGGTTTTCTTGTGAAAAACAACCCCATCACCCCCCATTTTAAAGGACAGGATGTTTTTTATGTAGTGATGCTGGATTCTGTTGCTGAGAGCAGTATGTGGGAAAGGAGCAGGATCAGAGGGAATCTCTACCACATTAGGAATGTGCTCGGAAGTGTCTTCATCAAACAGGTCCATGACCCCCATGCCCTGGGGTGGCAGGTGGGTGTAACCAGCATATCCAAGGGTTTTGGCAGAGAACAGAAGGTCAGGCTTGGTCAAATCTCCTGGAGATGTCTTTGGATGGGGCCTGGCTGTGTCCCCTGCTGGCCATTCCTCCTGCCTGGAGCCTGCTGGATTGTCCAGAGGAGTGTGGAGGCAGAGGCGATGCAGGGAGGGACAGCAGCAGCCGGTGGAAAACGCTGACATAAATTAATCAAACGAGGCATCTCACAAGATTGAATTAGATCCTGATTTATGACTGCAGTGCTGCTGCTTCTGCAGTTCCGATGCTCCATGCTTATTCCTCACCCCCTGATTTATGGGGTGGCTCCTGCTGGGAAGGGGCCCCTGTGGAAGGAATGGATGGATGGATGGATGGATGGATGGATGGATGGATGGATGGATGGATGGATGGATGGATGGATGGTGTTGCCAGCTGGGCTAATACCAGCCATCACATCCTGCTGCTCTTCAGGGCTTGACCTATTCAACTGCTGTGTCAGCTCATTTTTGAGGTGTTTTGGATGCATCACGTTGCTGTTGGAAGGATGATGCCTGGAACAGGAGGGAGCCTTTCATCCTGCATCTCATTCATCCTCCACCTCCTCCTCACACCAAGAAAACCCCTACCTGCATCTTCCTGTGACCTGAAAGATCTTTCCAACCCCTTCAGGTTGAGTTGCCTTGCGAGTGAGGCTGGTTTATCACCTGAGAGACGTTTCTACTGCCTGGGATGCCAATCCCTTCATTTCTGTTCCACTGGGAGAGCTCCTGCAGCTGCTGGCTCCCTTGTCAGGCCTGTCGAGGGAAGCCTGATTGGTCTGGACATGTCCAATACGTTCCCACACTGTGCAAGCAGCAGGCTGGCAGAGCATGAAGGGGCTGAGCACAAGTGACTCCTCAGCCTGTGCAGAGGAGCCAGAGTAGCTCTGAGGGACCCTGGCACCCAGGTGGCTTCAGAGAGATTTCTGGGGACCTCACCCCCATGTGGAGGGAGCAGGAGAAGATAAAGGGAATAGGTGATGATTGAGGGCATTGGTAATGAGCAGCTCCAAGCAGAAAATTGGGGTGAGATCACTGATGAGCAGGGAAGGGGAATCCCATGGACAGCATGGAAAATAGGAATGTGTAGGTTGTGTGGGATGAGTTAAAGGAGGAGTCTGAGGAGAGAGATTTGGAGGATTTGGAGAGAAATCAATACAGTCCTCCCTTCCTTAGGGCTGCTGATTTTTTTCTTTTTGCCTACCACCCCTACAGGACCCATTCAGCTTCATCCATGTAGGGAAAGCATTTTCCAAAGAGCCAAGCCCTTCCTGGCAGTGAGCGTGTCCCTCTCTGTGATGACTGGGGTGGGGAATCGGAGGGCCTGGCTTGAGCAGGGGGCCAGTAGCCCCCAGCCTTGTTTCAGTGATGTTCCCTGGGTACCCGGCATCAGAGATGAAGAACAGAAACAGATCTTCTGTCTTCCTGCAGTGTATTGATTTTTTGCTCCCTGCTCTGGCCTTTTGCTCATCCTTTTCAGCAGCTGGCGGTGAAATGAAATATAAGGTTTGAAAAACTAAAAATACAAAATGTGACAGCTTCATTGCTCCGAGTGATGGTATTTCGAGGGGACTCGTGACCTGAAAAAATGGAGGCGACGCTGTCCCAGCGTCCCTGCACTCGCGTGGTGAGGAAGAGAGCAGAGAAAAGGAAGGATTTGGGGCTTGGGTGTGCAGCTGTGGCACTGCCGTGCTCGGGAGCGACCCTGCCCCTTCTGCAGAGGCACCTCTGGCTTGCTGTGGAGGTTTGGGAATGGGAAGGGATGCCTGCAGTCCCAGGACATGGGATGTGCCATTTTTGTCCCAGCCACATCTTCTCCTGCATCCCTGTCCCGGTCTGAGCAGCGAAGGTGGCTGTGGGACCCTGAGGTGATGGGAGCAAGGATAAACCCCGGAGCAGGGATAAACATAACAGCCCATCGCTGCCGGCGCTCCGAGCGTGTTTTAGGGCTATTTACAGGCTTTTGAGTGGTTACTAATTAGCGAGTGCCGCAGCTCACTGCGACACGGCAGCCGCCTTCGTCGGAGAGTGCCCAGCAGGGTTTAAATTACTTGTCATTTGCCTTGTTTTGCTTGGCCATTTGAATGCTTGACTCTCTCCTAATTGGCATCGTAACCGCTGGGGTGACACGCTCAGAGGCTCTTGATTGGATTCCTTATTTTTTTTTTTTTTTTGGAGGGGGGGAAGCCTCGCAGCTGCCGCAGAAATTAAGCAACGGGGTTTAATTCCTCTGTGTTGTTCGAGAGACACGGGATGCAGAAGGGAGAAATCCCTTGGGTTTGCCGTGTTAGGGTGGGATTTGGGATTTGGATGTTTCAAGCAGAGTTTAAGCAAAGGGAGTTCATCCCTTTCCCTCTCCCTTGGTGCTGTGGGCTCCTGGGCTTTGGGAAGGTTTTGCAAAGGTGGAGGGCTGGAGGCACAGTTTGGGTTGTACCAGCAGAGATGGATAGTTCTGGAAGGTGTTCCAGGGTTGTGAATGGCTTAATCCATGTGTTCCTAGAGGGAATTACACAGCCCAAAACCCAGGGCAAGCATAAAAACTGGCCCAGTACCACAGTGAACTTCACAAGGGCTGTGGGGTTGCAAGTACAGTGCAGAATCCCAGAGTTGTTTGGGCTGGAAGGGACCTTAAAGACCATTGAATTCCAGCCTCTCTACCATGACCTTTAAGGTCCCTTCCAACCCATAACTCTGTGATGTAGGGCATGGCTGGGCGGGCCCCTGGTGCCCATCTCTTACCTCTGGCCTTGCTGTGAGCTCACAAACCCCGGGGCTCTGGGATCCCTGTGCTCCTGGGCAGTTTCTGTGCCCACTGCAGAGCCGAGCTCGGCGTGCACTGCTGTGGTTATTAAATCCGATGGCGATGAATGGGACATGACACCTGTGTATATGATTCAAATCGAGTCATCCCATTACACGGTGTAAATCAATAAACAAAATGTAGCCGCTGACAGCATTTACAGTTCCCCCTATTACTGCCAACCAGCCCATTTTCTGTGCATGAAAGAGGCATTTACACCCCATTTAACTGTGCTTTGATGCGGGATCCTGTTCCCGGGAAGAGGGGAGGCTTTGACAGGTGGCATTAGGAGAAGGGGAGATCTACAGCGCTCATTTGCAGAGACCTGAGCCGAGGGTTGTGAAACACATCTTCACCTGTTTGTGCTGTCCATCACCCTAATTGATGATGTGCAGGGTTGGCAAATAGAGCTTGGACAGGGGAGAGGTGATGCTGGTGGTGTTGGAATACAGCTGTGCTGGCCTTTCCCAGTGGATCAGGAGAGAGGGAATGTTGTCTTCCCTTCTGTCCTGGCTGGGGAATGGTCTTTCTCTCAAGCTGAGTGTCAGGGAGAGAGAGGATGAGGGAGAAGCAGGCTGGGACACGCTCCGAGGGACATCGCTCTCAGAACACCTCAACTGTCCGACTTGATTTTATTTAATGGGCTTTGCAATCTGGTGATTAATCTGGTAATCAGAACAAATGTTACAGTCACGGCTGGCAAAAAAAATATAACCTAAAGTAGATAAAACCCCTCTTTTTCTCCTCTTTTCCTTTTTTTTCCCCACTCAGAAATTGTCAGATGACATCTCTCCCCTTTATGAGAGGAGGCAGGAGGGAGAGGGAGATGCATGTGATGGGAAAACCTGATCCCTGCTGCATCTCTGCAGGGCTCAGAAAACTTCCAGCTCCTGGCTGGTGCAGAGGGGCTCAGCATTTCCCCCACCCTGAATTTAGGCAAAGTGATTTTTGGGGGAGGCATGGGCAGGGATCAGACCGGCTGCCCTTGGAACAGCAAATTGATAGTTTTGTCTCGTTTCCTGGAACTCCACCAAATCGCTGGATTACTCGAAAAAGCACAAGAAAGGCCTGTCTTTCCCTCTGCCTGCCTTTGTTGTTGCTTGATTTTGTTGGTGTTTTGCCACTGCAATTGGCTACGTGGATGAAAAGGGCAGTTTTGTGACCAAAAGGCAGAGACGTGGTTAGAAAACAGCAAAAAGGAGCAGGGATTTTACAAAATGGACTGCTTGAACATCCTTTTGTCAGCATAGAGACATAAATCCAGGCACATTTTTCACATTCCTCATCACGTTTTCCTGCAGATTTCCACCAAAAATGTCCCTTAAGCCCCAAAGCGCAGCTTGGCAGGAGACAGCGCTGGTGTTGATTCTGGAGGAACAGCATTCCCATATGCTTTGCTTAGTCCAGATCTGCTTCCAGTAAATATCCCCAGCAGCCAGGACTGAAGTTCGACTCTCTGCCAGTCATCCTCATCTAAGACATCCATTTCTTTATCCTTTATCATTCCCTTGGCCAGTGTCTGGTGTGACTTCAGCCCTTTTTTCCCCAGCTCCTCGAACTTTTATCATAGCTCCCATGGGAATGGTGAGGTGAGGAGCCTGTGTTCCCTGGTGCTCAGGGATGCAGGGCGTGGGGATGGCATTTCCAGACTGAAAATGAAAATTTTCAGTGCCAGCCCTGCAGGCTGGAGCCCGTGGAGATGACAGGGAAAGGGTTGGCAGATAGGGGACAGCGCTGGAGCTCCTGCAAGCAATGGGAGAGGGGATGTTTCAATGCAACTTCTCATTAGCAAAGGTTAAATATATCAACCCAGGATGTTTCTTCTTATTAAAAGGGTTGGGTTTGATGCTTCCTTTCTAATTAGGAGCAAGTCAAGGAAAATTTTGAAACCTTTTGTGTGATTGTGCTTGAGCTGTTTCCCTGCGGACTCGGGAGCAGTTGGCGTTAGCGTGGAAGGGCCCTGGGGCTCTGGGTGGGAGCAGTGCCATGTCCTGTCCTGGGGAGGCTGACAGGAAAAAATAGCCTTGGACTTGATGAGTTGCAAGCCAAAAAAGCTTCAAGAGGGCCAGACAGCACCTCCAGACTCATTAAAGCTCAGGGAAGGTGACCTGGCTCTCCTGCAGCCAGCAGGGAGGAGAGCTGCAGGTGTATTTACCTGCAGCACAGGGAGTTTTGCACCCTCTGGCAGCAAGCTGCATCATTAGTGTTGCCTGATTTCCCTTTGCCACCTTGGGAAAGCTGGTTTTTAATGCCTTGGTGTCCTGGGTGCCCTCCTGTGCCCTTCCCCGGGCTGCTGAGCAGTGTCTTTTAACTTTGAAGGAATTGTCACCCTCCTTACGCATCTTCCCCATCTTTCCTTGGCTGTCTGTCACCTTTTGCTGCCAAATTTTCTGGACTGTGAAATGAAGCTTTTATTATCTTCTGAGAAGGAGGGGGTGGGGGGCAGAAATTAAATTAGTGAAATTAAAAAGATGATGATGATGACGACTGTAACCTGACTTCAACCCTTTTCATTCTGCCTCACATAGCAAAGGAGCCGGCTCTGTTCTGGGGCTTCTGCTTGGATTGCTGGAAAGAACCGAACTTTTACTTTCAAATTAACCTGTCAAATCATATATTTATAAGGGAATTGAAGGCAGGAGAATGAGGGTCCCGGATATTCCCACGCATCAATTAGGGGGAAAATTAATTACAATTTACTGGCATTACCACATTAGAGCTCCCTTGATTGGAGAGCAACTTGCTCTGCACTCTGAAAAAAGCTAAATTAAGGAGTTTGGGGGAGGGGGTCATGGGCTGGTTCTGTGGGCAGAACCTCCAAGAGCAGATATTTGGATTTGGTATCTTTTCAGAAAATCTGCTTTGGGGTATGAATGCACTGGACACTCCAAAAATTGTTTGTTTGACCTTGACAGAGCACTTGGTTTGGGGCTGGGTGATCTCCAGCTGAGGCAGAGAAAAGCTGATTCTCACTCTCCTTGTCAGCACATCTCACCCCATCCTGGTGCTGCATCCTTGGGCTGGTGAGATCCCTGCTTGATCCCATTGCCAGGGAGTACCAGAGAGCCCATCAGATCTTCTGTGGGGTTATTCTGGGGGTTGTTGAATATTTCATGGGCCACAATTAGCGCTGGAAGGAGCCCCCGGGCCGTGGTTCCCCCGGTGTCCCTTGTGTGGCTGCTAAATGGAGAAATGGGACCTGGGGGAACGGCTGCAAAGCTGCTTTTCCATAGGAAAGCCAAGCTCGTTCCTGCTCCAAACAGCCAGGCCATTAACAACTCTCTGCTGCAATAAAAGGTTGTGGCACAGCAGAAGCCACGGGGTGAGGTGAGGCACAGCCAGAGCCCTGCCACGGGAATTCCCTCCAATCCCACTTTTTTCTACACTTGAGGGCAGCTTTGTGCCATTTTTTCCTGCACCTGAGGGCAGCTTTGTGCCGTGCAGGCAGCAGTTGTGCAGGGGAAAGGTCAGAGAAGGCTTTGGTGGGGTCTGGGGAGGAGGGGAGGCAGACTGTGTGCTGCAGAGAGAGGGAGGGATTTCATGAAACTTTGAGGAGTTTGGGAACAGATGAACCTGGCACGCAGCCACCTTCCAAAGCCTGTTGTGGGTTGTGGCTTTTTTTTTAATATTCCTGGCATCACCCACCAGCAGAGATGAAGTTCATAGGCTCAGACAGCCCAGATTCGGAGGTTGAAACTCAGGCAGTGATGTGTCAAATCCAGAGTGGGAATGGGATTGTGGACTGGAAATCATCCTGGGACAGAGTTAGCATCCCCAGGAGCTGGGAGCAGTGTGCCTGCAGGGCTCTGTCCTGTGTGGGAGCGCCTTTTTCCAGGCAGTTGGGACAGGGATATTCAATATTTGCCCTGGGAAGGTGAGATTGGGTGCTTGGAGCAATGGTCCAGCTACTGGGAGCAGTCCCAGCCCCCTCATTTGTCAATCCCTAGCAGAACTGGGCTGGTTTATGGCTGGGGTGTGGCACCTCTTATCAAGGACACTGCAGCTGTGGCAGGAGGTGCCAGGGATGGCGTGGGGAGGAGGGAGAGCCCAGGGCTGTGCTCTCATTCCCTCTGTGGCCGTGCCAGGGAGAGCAGCATCCACCCTCGGAGCTGCTGCTGTGCCTGAGGCCATGCAGGCTGGGGAGGCTTGGGATGGATACGCTGGAGGAGGGCGCTGTGCCCTCCCCGTGGGCTGTCTTGGCCAAACCAGGTGTCCCTGGGGTTGTCCCCTCCGTGGATCTGTCCCCACATTAGTCACAGGCTTGCTGCTGCCAGTGGAGCCAGCCCTGAGCCTGCCTGAGCTGTCAGGAGAGCTCCTGGCAGCAGCTCCAGGTGCATTTACACCAGGGAAGGATCCAGCCCTCCTCAGGAGCTGAGGGTGGGAGAGACACTGGGGTTAGGGACCCCGAAAGCACAAACATCCCTGTGACAAGCTGTTTGAAGCCAGGCTGATCAGAGGAGGTGACAGCCCTGCCACATCTGGGAACAGTTTCTGTGTCCTCCTTGCTGACAGGAGGAGTTTGATTCCTTTAATATTTGATGCGTTCTGTCTTTTGCAATGTTTGTTTTTGGTGTTGTGGGTTTTGACTTGTTTCATTTTTTTATTTTTTTTAAACTATGCTGCTCCTCAGAACCAGCTGCCCATTTGCCACGGGGGTGGGAGCTCTGCAGGAGCCAGGGGAAGGGCAGGCAGTGTGACAGCAAATGGGACACTTGGGGGCCTGGAAACTCTGCCTGACCTGGGATATTCCCACTGCTTCTCCCTATCCACCTTTCCAGCTGGAGTAAGGGGTTGCATTCTTCCTATGTGCAAGAAGAGGCAAAGGATCTCATACAGCTTTTCATCCTCCTCCTGCTCCCCAGGTCACTCTGCCTGAAGCTGGGGGTGGCAGCAGGGAGGTGACCTCCTGGGAAACTCTTGGACCCTCTTGCCTCAGACCCCTTCTTCCCACCCTGCTCCTCTGCTTGGTCCCATTCCTGCTGCAGATGGGCAAAGCTCCCAGCTGGAGAGCAAATTTCCTGCAGCGGGGGTAACTTCTGCTCTCCTGATGGCTTTTTTCCCTCTCCTGGGATATCCCTGCACAGGAAAACCTTCACATGTTTTGAAATGCTGAGCTGAGGGTCTGGGAGGAGAGGACAAGGAGTGTCTGCTGAAGTCACCTGGGGGGATTTTGGGAGTCTCTGTCACAGAGACGATCGTGGAGGGTCTGGAGAAGCTCTGCAGGCAGCGGGACAGGGGGGCTGCGCATTTTGTGTGGGCTCCTGGAGCAGGACCGAGCTGGAGAACACGTTCCCTTCTGACAGGGAGCTTTGCTTGTCAACATGCTGCCCACAGTCCCGGGGGAAGGCAGGAGCAAGCCCCACAGAGGACGGGCAGAGGCTGTCCCAGGCTCGGCGCTGGCAGGGCGAGCTCTCTGCCATGCAAAGGCTTCCCCCATTGACATAAATGTTAGTGGGTGCCACAATTACTGCAGGCTCTGACATCTGAAAGGAGCAGAGCCACCCCGGCTGTAATTCACTGGCACTCTGATTGCAGGGCAGAGCAGGGGAAAGTCAAATTATCCAACAAAGCAAAAAGAGAAAGCTGTGCCTCAGCGATGGAGGTCAGGGTGGTGTGGGGCAGGACGGGAGGCAGAGCTGCTCTTCTGCCCTTGCCCTGCCCAGGCAGTGTTGTCCAAGTTCTGGTTTGAAGGTCTTGCCTTGGGCGTGGTGGGATGGGGAGGTTCCTCTCTGCAGGATTTGGAGGTGTGGGTGTTGGTGTGAGCCAGACCAAAGCAGAACAAATCCAGGACATTCGCTCAGGGGCATTTGCTTGGGCAAATTTCCTCTAAGTGGTTTGTGGAGGAGTGGGGCTGACATGGGAGTTAGCGGGGCTGGGTGGAGATTACTGCTGCTTGGCTCGGGGTCAGGCAGACAAATCCTGCTTTCTGGCTGCTTGCTGAAAGCCCAGCGTGACGTGCCTGACAGCAGAGCTGTGGCTTGAGCCTCCTAAGCTGAGGAGCATGAATGTCCCCATTTCCCACTCCAAGTGTCGGCCATCTCTGCCCGAGGGTGCTGCACAACCTAACTCCAGCTCCAACTCGCTATCAGTGCTTTTGAGACTCTCTGCCTGCCTTTCCATGGGGATTTTGCTCCTGCCCAACAGCCAGGAGGAGGAGGAAAGCATTGCCACACATTTGACTGCTCCTTTGCAGCCACTGCATCTCCCCAAATCCCCCCCGAGCACGTGGGGAGGGACCGTGGGTAGGCACCGCTGCTCTCCTGCTTTTCCCTCCCTCCTCCTTTTCCTCCTTTCAAGGTGCATTTCTACATCTGTCGGATGCAGCATCGTGCCAGCTCGGTTAATTACAGTCTGCTTACCTGAATTCCCCCGTGGAATTCCAGCTGGACAACAATATCCTTCACTGGTGAGCCTTAAAGGATCACGGGCAGCCAGCCCCCTCTGCCTTTGGGTGTAAATGTGGGTTTGTGGTGCTCAGAGCTCCCCCAGGACAGCAGCAGGGCCGTCGTGGTGGTTATCCCGAAATGTCTGTGGGCTGGTGCCTTGGCTGATCACTCTGGCATCTGTCTGTCCAGGAGAGCAGCCAGCAGGGATGGTGGGAAATATGGACCATGGGAACAGAGCTGGAAGCCACGAGGCTCACAGGAGGTGGATGAAAACACTTCAAGCTGCTCTAATGCTTAAGTGGACAAGATAATGGGATACTTTTTTTCCCTTATTGGCCCACCAGATAAGCCATTAACGCAGGCGATTTCCAGCAGCGCCTGTGATTTGCATGGATACAAAAGAGTGAGGTTTCCATTATTTGGTGGGGCACTGCTTGATCAAGGGCTGCAGAGAGGAACTCGGGGCTGATTTGGTGCACTATTTATGGTCCTCTATTAGCAGCCAGCCGGGAGCTTTGTCCCGCCTCAGCTCCCTGTGCCTCCAGCGTATCCTGAGCACAAGAGAAGCATTTCACATGAGTCTTGTTGGATGATGAAGTTATCAGCTTCCACAATTACTTTGCTGCAGTTGTGAGCCCAGATCAGGTGGTTTTCGAGGCAATGAGTGTGATTTTTTTGTTTAAAAAAAGCGCTCATGTACCACAAAATGAGATGGGTGTCTGCAGAAGAGCAGCTTAGGAAGTGCTGGCATGGGAGTTCCTCTCTCCATCACTCCCTGCTCCATCTCTGGCTCATTCCAGGCCAGCCAGGCAGAGGAAGGACACCCTGAACCCCCCAAATCTCTCTCTCATTCCATGCTGGCCTCCAGCTCAGTGATCCCTGGGGAAGCAGCGTGCTCCCGCTGACCCTGCTTAGCTCGTACTCTAAAGCAGCTTTTCTTTGCTCCAACTGATTTTTCCACACTCTCTCTAGGGAAGGCGATGTAATCTCTCTCCTTATTGACACTCTCGGCAGATCCTGATGGAGAATACAGTCTGGGCGTGATGCTGCAGCTCAGGAGCTGGGCAGTCAGGTCACTGGAACCTCTTTATTTGGGATTGCAATTCCTGCCTCCTCAGAGGGGTGGGAGCAGTGTCCTGGGACCATAGCGGGGGTCCTTGGTGATGTGAATTACTCAGGACGGGTTTCCCTTACTCTGACATTCCAAATCTAGGAACAGCAGAGACTTTGGTGAGCCTCTGTTAGGGGAATCCATCCTTTCCACCCCACTCACCAGAGCTTTGGGGTTCAGGGCTGCTGAGAAGAGGGAGGATTTGTTATTCAAGGCACAGGGGCAGGAAAGCAAAGCCTGAAAGGTGTCAGTGCAATCTCACTGGCCTTTGTGCCTTTATTTATCTGAAATCCCACAGAGCTGTCTTTCACTGCAGCTTGGATAAAAATTCATCTGATTGTGGTGTGGGTTTTGCAAGGTGGTTTTTTTTTTCCCTTAAAACCCCAGTTCCTGCAACAGTGCAGGAATCTCTGTCTGCCTTCTCCTTCTAATGAGAAACTTTGTCTGAGTATTTGGAGGTGAAGCAGAGCTTTCCTAGGGAAGGGAAGCTGTGCTTCCAGGCAGGGGTTTATTGCCCATAAGCAGCTGGCTTTCTCCTGTGCCACTGAGCTTGTCCGTGAGCTGCTCTGAGCCAAATCCAGCCCTGGTTATTGTGCAGAGTAATCATGGAGGTGTCTCATCTAAACTAGGAGTGAACCGGGGCCAAGAAATAGCTCTCCAAAGAATCAGCCTCATCTTCTCCACCTGCCTGTCCTTACCCCACAGCCTTCCTTGGAAACCTTGAGGGAGGGCAGTACCTGATCCTTCCACCCATGGGATGCAAAGGGTGCAAAGGGTGCAAAGGGTGCCTGACCTGCTTGTGGCCACTTTGCCTTGGGCAGAGACAAGGTGGGCTCTGGAAAGGCTTGCAAGCTCTCGGCAGGTGAGGGAGCACGCTGGGGTCTGGGCAGGGCTGAGCCGAGGAGGGAGGGAGGAGGGAGGGTCGTGCCACAGCTCTCAGGGCTGGCCGGCCCTCTGGCATATGGAGCCGTTGTGCTTGGGTGCTTCGTTTTAAAGAATTTTCAAAGAGCCCGTCCATCTGGGCCCCCTCGCTGCTGCCGGCACGGTGGGGCGCCGAGCAGATGGTTTGCAAACAAAACAGCTTTGGCTCAGGAGGGGAAGGAGACCTGTCCAGAGTGGCTGGAGCTCAGCCCCGGCACCGCGGGCACGGCTCTGGCAGCGGCATTTCCCCGGGCCGGGCAGGTGTGTGGCCGTGGGCAGGCCGGCTCTGTAGCTCTTGGGGATGTTGGTGCCCCTGCAGACCACCTGGTGGCTGCACCATGAGGGCTTTGATCCCAGATCCTGCCCTGGGGAGCTGCCTGCGAGCCGCTTGTTCCCTCTGCCTCGCATCCCTGTCCTCACACACAAACGCTCCGCGCGCACTCCTGAATGCGGGATCGCTTTGCAGGGGTCGGTGCTGAGCAGTTTAGGGAATGGCTGATCTGCTGCTCGCATTACCTGAGCTTTCCTTGAAAATCCTTCAGCCATCCAGCCTCTGACCCTGGGATGTGACAAGCTCACAGCTCTTGCCAATAAAGCAGCGACTCGGTTTGAATAATATCTGACAATTACGTGCTGAGCCCCAGCATTATGCAATATTTATGCATGTGTCTGGACTGTAAAACAGTGATTATCTAAAAGGAGTAATTGTTTGCAGTTCTTACCCTGAATTTCTTTTCTTCTTTGGCCTTGGAGAGCCACACTGTTAATCAGCAGCGCACACGCCACTCGTTAAACGCTTCCACCGAATCCAGCCCCACCATTAGCCCAGCGGGGCTCCGAGCAGTGTCTTGGTGCAGTGGCACGAGGTTCTGTGCACGGAGCTTTATTTTAGTGCCTCAGGCTGCTGGATTGCTCATGCTCGGGGAGCCAGGAGGGTGAAGAGTGTCCAGCACCCACCCCTGCTGGCTGAGCTTGAGTGGGAAGATGGGCTTTGATGTGCTGAACAGAGAGGTGCCCAGGCAGAAGGGCTGAGCCCAGACACCCAGCGAGGCTTTTCACCCTCCCTTCCCTCCCGGACACTCCACCGCGCTCCCGTGCCCTTGGAGCGGAGCAGTGATTGAAATCTCTCTTTGTTCCTCACTCCCTCCGCCACAGCAGCTGCCCTTTAGTTGTTTGCAGTTTTTTTCTCCTCTTCTCTCCTTTTTCCAAGTGTTGTTGGCTGTCAACCTGGGCCGAGGAGGAAGTCAAAGCTGAAGAGACAAATGCGGGCTGTCACATCGCAGGGGTGGGGTGGGATGGAGAGGGCAGCCCGGCCTCCTGCCCCGTGGCCATGGGGAGGAGGGACTGCCGAGACCACGGGAGCCCCCGGCACGCTGGGGCCACGGGGGTGATGCTTGTTTCTGCAGCACAGAAGAAAAGCCTCTATTTTGAGGAGAGAAAAACAGCTTTTCCATCCTTTTGGTGCTCCGCGGAGGCGGCAGCGGGGCAACAGAATGTTTTCCAACTTGCACTCTGGTGACAGCGTGGTCACAGCGTTTGGCACGGGATAGATCCTGGTGGAATTCCTGCAGGAGGCTGGGATTCGAGGTGGAGAAAGGCTCAGGGGAGCAGGCAGTGGAGACAAACAATGTGCCTGGTCAGCAGAACAGGCAGTGGAGCTGGAGAGGCCAGGATTACTGCTGCCACAGCTTGTTAACATAAACTAATACAGGCTGCTGCGTTGGACACAGGGAGATAGGAGGGAGAAAAATGGGAAGCGTGTGCAGGAATAAGGGCCCAGATAATGAACCTGGCAATGAGAATGCAAAGCAAAACAAAACAGCAAGAAATGCTGTTGTTGCAGAGTCCAGGCTCTATCTGCTCCAGCTTCTTGCTGCTTCTCAAAGACTTTATGTGTGGCTGGGATGGCGCTTTCCACAATGCTGGAGTGGCTGCTTCACCCCCAGAGCTGTGGGAAGAGAGGATGAATGTCCTGTTTAAGGCCTCAGTGGCACTAACATGGACTCAGCCAGGGTGTCCCAGGACCACAGAGGGGTGTGAGCAGGGTGATGCTTCCCAGCACCTCCTGGGACAGGATCTTACAGCAGGAGACACATTATCCATGGCCAGGATGGGCTGTGTGCCCTTCCCAGCCCATGCAGGAGTAGTTCCCTGCTGCTGAAGTGGAAGAGCCAGCAGTGAAATGGCTTTTGCCAGTGGCTTTTTGGGCTTCTGCAGCAAAAAGCAGAGCAAGGGCTGTAGTTATTCTTGAGGAGTTTGGGATGAGAGGGCTCCTTGCACATCCTGGCAAGGGAGGGATAAGGCAAAATGAGATGCAGGCATCACCCTGGGATGTGCTGTGGCAGAGATCACCACACTGAGCTGTTGGCAGGAGGACAGGGGATCTCCACCCCTCATTTTTGGGTATGAAAAGCATGGAGAGGAGTTTGCTGCAGCATGTGGGACCAGACAACCACCCTGGCAGCACGGGACCAGCCCTGCTGAAAGGCAGCACTGGTTTTATGAGGTGTGCTGCCTTCTTGCCTGGAGGGTCCTGCCTTCTCACAGGTCCCTGAGCCGTGGACAATTCATCTGGTTTTATGGTGATGACGGAAGAATCCAATCTGCAGCCTGTAGATGGAAAGTTCAGAGCCACGCAAGGCTGGCTGGGGAGGAGAGCAGGTTTTATTGATGGCCTGGGCTCCTGGATGTTGTGTGGGAGGAATCTTGTTAATGGGTCCCTTGGGCCATTGCCTCCTGACTCTACCATATCTCCTTATTCACCTGCCTCGGGTCCAGTGGTGTCTTTTTTTATTTTGCCTTTTTTTTTTTTTTTTTTTTTTTTTTTTTTTTTTTTTTTGCCTTTTCCTTGCTCTCTTTTGGTGTTGCAAGGGCTTTTAAAGATGCAGCAGGAGGGGATGACATGGGGCTGACCAAGGCACCCTCCAGTCCTTTCCCACTCTTCGTGGTGTGTCCTTTAGCATCAGAGATCACCACAAAAGATGTCCTGGCCTTCGTGATGTGGCTCTGACAACACAGAGTGATGGCCTTGGCTCCAAGGTGACCAGGAAGCTGCTGATGGGCTGCAGCCCCATCAGTCTCTTGTGAAGGGTAAAAGGATGATCACTCACTGCTCACCTTCCTGAGATCATCCCATGGCTGGAATTGTGCGTCCTCACGGGAACAGCGGAGCCGCTGGAGCCTCCTGACTGGCGCCACGGGGCGTGCGGATCAGGCTCCACTTCTGGCCCAGTTTTGATAATTAATTGATAGTTGAAAATGTTTGACAAACAAACAGCAAACAGGAATCAAACCCGCGCACGTGCGCATTAACATTTCATGGGGGCCTTTCTTGTTTGTTTGCTTTTAAATCACAAAACGCTGTGATACATTTTTAATCGAAGGCACTATTGGCTGTTGCCGTCACTGTTCCAATAACTTTCGTGATGAAAAAGAAGTTCAATGCAGAAATGTAATGGGATCTTTTAGGGAGTGGGCGATGGATTCATGACAACCGTTTTCACTTCTACAAAGAGCATTTTTGTCAGGGAGAAATATATTTAAAAACATTCTTATTTGAAGAAACTCTCAGAGCTCTCTGGGTGCTCTTTGATGGCTTTTGGCATGGTAGAGCAGCACATGATGGGCTGTGTGTGGTGGGAAGCTGGGGGTGATGACTGATTGTGTTTAGTGTCCCCAGGGCAGGGTCCTCCGCCCCTCGCCCCTCGAGGGTTTGTTTCCTTGCAATCATGTTTTTAAACCCTCCTTAAGGTGCTCTCAGAAGAAAATCCTCCCTCCTGGCTAAACCCAGGGACTTGCAGACAACAGCCTTATCTTGAAAGCTTAACTAAGGTTTTTTCCCCCCTCCTATGAAGGCAGGAGATGAAAGGCATTTGTTTGTGTGCATCTGTGTGGGAATGCAGCAGTAAATAGTGGGTAGGAAATATTAATACAGGACTAAACCCATCCCTGGCATGAATCACAGGGAGGACATATGTTGTGACAACTTTCCTAAGGGGGTTCTGGCCAAGGTAGATATCGAGTGTTCCCCAGAGGGAAGGAGGAGGGAATGACAGCTCTTTTTTTTCTAAGACTGATGTAATTAAAGAGTTATAATGTCCTTTAACTTCGCTGCCCTTGGCACTCTGGTGCACTGGCGTATTTATTTATTATTTTTTTAGCACTGATGAGTGACAAATAGGGTCTGTGTGAAGAGGCAGGAGGCCTCTGAAACAGAAATAAAGTTCAGCATTGTGTAGAAAGAATGTGGGTTTATTTCCCTGGGATTGAACATCCATCCATCCATCCATCCATCCATCCATCCATCCATCCATCCATCCATCTATCCATCCATCCATCCGTCTTCCCTGAGTGTGAGGTTTAACCCTCTGTCCTTCCCACTGTCACTTAACACACCGAACTTTGTCAAGAGAAGCTTATTTAATTGAATTGAAAAATACATTATACATAATGCTCCCCATAATTTTCGCTCTGATCTGAAGGAGAATCTGCTGGTCTGCCCAACCCAGCCCAATACCTGTGGATTTGTGGCTTCGTGGTTTAAATAATAACAATAACAATACCAGTAGTGATAATATCCTTTGCTGCTGTCCTTGAGTGACAAAGATGATGGAAAATGGAGTTGTAGATAGCTGGAGATGACAATGTGAGTGTGCTCTACCCATCTTCCAGGTTATTAGCAGGTGTCAGTCACTGGAAGGAATCTAATCATTTCCAGACGCAGTGGTGTCTCCAAACGTCAGCCGTGCTGCTGTGGCTGCAGAAAGCAAATGGTTTTATGGCCTCAATTCCTATTTCTGCTCAGTCTTGTTGTTAGAGAGGCTGTAATGGCGCAGTGCCTGTGGCCACGTGGCATTGTCCACTGCAGCAGGGTCCTGACGTGCCACTCGTGGGTGTCATTATGTCACACAGACTGCGCCTGCTGCCTGTTGCTGCTGTGGAGCTGCACCACCCATCCCTTCCCACTTGCCCTCCTAATGGCCCTTACCCAATTATCCATCCTTGATTAATCTGGGAAGGGTGGTGATGGTGCGGCTGTCACTGCTGAGAAAGGGAGAACACAAGAGTTCTGTTTGCCCCTCTCCCATGGATGTGTTGTGGGTTTGCTGAGCTCTTGTGGAGCAAGCCAAATTGCTCCCTTGGACAAATTGCTCCCTTGGAATCAGCATCCTTATGAGAATAGCATAAACATGCATTAAGTGCATGTTTTTGAGTGAACACGACACGCACCATGGGTGTCAAGGCGACACCTGTCCTGGGGGAGAGCTGCTCCCACGTGCCTTTCCTGAAGGGTCCGGCCAGTCAGGAGGAGACAGGGAGCCACAGGAGTTCATTGTTTCCCAAGCAGGTGGTGCTTTGCAAGCTTGAAGTGAGCACCAGATGGGCAGAGATGATGAAAGAGGCATCGGCGTGAAAGGCTTCCCTCTAGGGTGTTAAATATTACATTCCCCGAGCCCGCCGAACTGTTGAAACCAATAGAACTAATTAGGGAGCCGGTGCCGGGGAAGGACGCGCCGTGGCTGGCGCTGGAAGCGGTGCCAGATCCCACAAACCTCTCCCTTTGTCTGTCCCAGCGCCTCGTGTGAGCGTGGCAGACAGGGCACACCGTCCTTTGGGGACAGCGCTGGAAAGGGAGCATGTCCCCTGTCCCAGGGCCACCTTCTAGCCTGGAGGAGGGCTGGCAAGCAGAGGGGACAGCTGACTCCTGGGCAGCAGGGTTGGTTTCCCCCCATTTTCATCTGCTGAGCAGACTGAGAAGGTCTCAGGGGTGCTTGCACAGCTTTGGAGAGCTGCCCTGTGGTCATGGTGAGCTTTGCCAGGAGTTTCCAGGGGAAGAGAGTAGAGCAGGGCTGGGTTTGTTATAGGGGCTCTGGAGAGAGGGTTAAAGTCACTGTCACTGCGTTCCTGCCCCTCTTTTCCAGTGACAAGCCGGAGCAAGCAGAGCACCCTGGTGACCCCATCAGCACAGGCTGACCACAAGGGTGTGGCTGGATGTGAGAGCTTGACCCCTGACTGTCACGTGCTGCTCCCCAGCACTGCCCTCCCCTCAACAGCAGAGCACCTCAGCTCCCCAAAATCCACCTTCCCCTGGATGTCTGTCTCTGCTGGGCCAGCTCCTGCCCCGGTGTGTGGGAGAGCATGAGTGAGGGTAAATCCATCCCTGTGCCCTTGTCAGTGTGGGGTCCTGTTCTCTTGATGGCCTTGTTCAGCCCATGTGCCAGCAGCTGCCCTGCAAGAGGGCAGGATTATCCAAGCCAGCCCACGCCATCTGTGCCCTCAGCCAGAACCGCTTCATCTCTGTGCTGCACGTGCCCCTCTGCCTCTCCCTCCCTGGCAGCCCTTTCACTGCAAATAACAATAATAATAATAATAATAGCAATAATAACAACAGTAAAAGAAAAGGAATTAAGACAAGCAAACATAAAGATGAGTTGTTGCACGCCTCCTGTGCCGATTCTGATCTCAATGTCAAGGGAGCATCATTCCAGCCATAATGGCATCTTCCCGTGGAAGTGCTTTGTAGCAGTCATAAATAAACATGCCGGGTGAAAGGCACGATAACAAAAAAATGGAAACTGAGGCGCCCGGGATCTTTATTATTGAGCAGACAAAGCATCTGTGATTAGCAGGAACAGGGGAGAGGAGAGGGTAAAAATAAAAGGCGGCCGATTGTGTTGCTGCCTTGTCTGTGTCAAGAGAGGATCTGGCTGTGGTAGGTTGACAGGTTGTCTGGATAAATAGTTTGGGGGCAGAACACACATTTCTGATGGAACTTTCTTTTTTTACAGCCAGGATCAGGAGCTCCAGAGGTACTGTCAAGGACGGACGAAGCTCTATAAATCAGGACAGGCTTTTTTGTCTGTCTGAAAAGTCTTATCTCGGAGTTCGTCCAGGCAATTTTTTGAGGTCTCTCTGGCTTCCTCCCTTCTCCTTATCAGAGCGCCACAGCTTTAAATGCAGATAGATACCCTCTAATGGAAGCACAAGCCAGAGCCCTCACTCCTTGTAAGTGCCAGCTCGTAATTTAGTTGTGCGCCCTTTGGCACCGGCGCATCCATCACGGGGAGCGGAGGCAGCGTCACCTCCCGGGGCTGCGCCAGGGACCGCGGGGGCTCAGCAGTGAGGGGACCCCACCTCCCGCCCTCCTTGCTCAGTGTGGGACGAGCCACCTGCAAAATGGGCTGAGACCAGTGGGGTTTTTCACTCTGTGGTTGCGTTGAGGGGATTGAGGAACGGTAAAGAAATCCTGCCTGGTGTCGATGCAGCAGGGTGGAGAGCGGCCATTGCGCTGAATTTTTTAGTTCTCTTGCCGTGTCTTTCCCCCCTCACACGTTTTTTGTGTTTAAACCAAACGAGTTGGGAAGGAAGGGTTGATTTTTTGGCTGGCCACGATCCAGAGGGATGTCATGCACCCGAAATCAGAGCTCAGCGGGATGAAAACCGACATGGGGTTTGATGGGGGAAGCTGTCAAGCCACCCCTCGGCTGTGGAGCCCTACCCAAACCTCCTCGAACCTTTTGAAAATCACTTGTCACCTTCTCTAACAAACAGTGCACAGCTAATGGCGACACTTCACCATTCCCGACAGGTCCAGATTGTTAATTCCCCTTGTTTTTCCCCCTGAATGGCGTTTTGCCTTCTGGCTAAAGCAGCGTGGCTGCATCAGCCCGTGAGCTCCTCACCTGTGGACATGTGAAGGGGCTTTAATAGGTTTCTTCTCTTTGCCCCACTGGGCTGTGACCGGGAGGGGAGACAGAGCTGCCTGAGTCACTAATTGCTTTGGCCCTGCAACTCCCGAATGATGGAAAAGATTAAGAGGGAAGGAAAACAGCCATTCTATCTCTTTCTTGAAAAAACTTGCAGCATGAAAGGCTCATTAACATCATTAATGTTTCATTAACCTCTAGCCAGACAAATAAGCTGGAGGTAATTTAACAGTACGGGGGAAAAAAGAAAGAAAATTAAAAATTACCCAGGTGTAGGTGACATTCTCCCGTTTACCTTCGCTGTGCTTTTTGGGGAGGTGTGGGCTCCTCTGCCTCCCCGCCCGGCGCTTGGAGCTCTGCCAGCGGCGCCGCCGGCTCCGGAGGGCTGCAGGTAATAACGAGCGGGGAAAGTCATTGATTGTGACAAAATGGGATTCATTTGAACACAGCAACATCTGAAATCTCGCAAAGGAACAGTGCTCCGCACAATGCCGGCTTTAGAGAAAAAAAAAAAATAAAAAAAGAAGGGGGGAAAAATCGGTGGCTGCAAAATGACTTTCTTTGTTTGAGTAAAAGGCTTTCTCCCCTTGTTAATTTCGGTTGGGTTTTATTTGATTTTTATCTCTGCCCAAGTTTACATGCTCCACCTCCACCCTGCTCATCCCAAGTCCATGTGGGTGTGTACACGCCGGCAGAGATGCATTTATACACATGCAAACACTGCTGCTTTGTGGGCCCACTTGTAACTCACTGCTTCCCTCTCAATTGCCTTCCCTTGAGCAAGATCTCTGCTAGGAAAGAAACATTGTTTGTTCCTCCCCAATATCTGAAGGTGGGTTAAAAATGAAAAAAAAAAGGCAATATTTTTTTTGGCTTTTTGCTGTGGTATAGTCTGGGAGCTTCCGGAACTATCTAATTAATCGGGATCGTCCATGAGCAAGTGATAACAGGGAGTTTCTGCCTGTAAGAGAGAAGAGAATAAGGAAAATCACCCAAAGGGAGAGTTTCATCCCCATTCCCGGTTCAGAGGGATGAAGGAGACTGGTTTAAGGTGACCTTGAGGAGATCTTGTTGGAACTGAGTTGAACTCTCTCCTCATGGATCGTTATCCCCTGATCTCCACTCGTTCTGTCTCACAAAGCAGACCCTGCACAACTTTGCAAGGTTTGCCTGTTCCTGGGTGATTTTTGCTTTGTGGAGTCTGGACCAGCCACTTTCCTGCTGTGATCTGTGGGGTGGGAGGGGGAGATCTTTGCTGCTCTATCCACTCCAGTCCTGGATCTTCCATTTGCTCTGCTGGGGCTTTGGATAAGGTGCCTGATATCCATGGCTCGGTTTTCCTTAGCCATAAAGTGTGAATAACTCCCAGAGTTCAAATTAGTCCTCATAAAGGGCTTTAAGTGTGAACTACAACATTAATATAAATTTTCCTGTCTTTACCCACTCCTGTCCTGGGACAGGAGGTCTCAGCTCAGGTTTCCTGAGCTGAGGTTGGGATCAGGCTGTTGTCCAGCATAAAGGAAGGGATGGGAGGTGCTCAGTAACATTGAACCGCCTGCTCTAGCTGCTCACATTTGCTTTCAGCTGCCCCTGCACTGCTCAGGGACTTCAAAAAGCTGCAGTCTTTAGCGTTACAGGAATTTTCTGTCTAGTGTCAGCCCTCGGTATTTCACAGGTTCCCCAAGCAGCCCGCAGGCACAAATAACCTTTACGTCCTGCTCTCCACTGTTTATGTAAACTTGGCTTCTGCTTGTTCCTGTGACACCGTGCCTGTGCTCTTGTTCCTCTGGGGATGGAGGGGGAGATAGAGCAGGGAAAAATTCCTGTGTGAACAATTCCTGGTGAAAAAGGGTCTCTCCTACAGGGGCTTGAAGGGAAATCAGCAGTGCAGGGAGGACAGGAACTGAGATGTTTCTGTGCCTTCTGCCAGGTGACAATTTTGTGTCTGTAGGACACAACAAGGACTGTGTCAGCACTGGGTCCTTGCAGGCAGCAGCACTCCTGTCCTGAGGGGTGGTGGTTGGTGTGGTGGTGGGAATGTGCTTCCTTTAGGATGCAGGCTCCAGCCTTGGCTCGATACCTGCTGCAGGCCAGTGCCTGGGGCTGATCAGCACAGCCTGAGCTGCACGGACAGATGTGGACCCCACCTAGCCAGATGTGCAGGCAGTAGGTCTGATTCTGTCTTTAGGCACTGCAGGAAAGCTGAGGAATGTTTTTAAGGCTCTCCAAATTGGTCTGCGTGGTAGAAAACTCTGCTGAATTTCCTGGGTGACCCTTCCTGGGAGACCCCATCTCAAGGAGCTAAACTGAGACTTCTCCTAAGAGGTGATGGTTTGGGAGGCCTGTCTGTGTATGAGCAGTCATGAAAGGGTTTTCTGAAAATTTGGGACCCTTTTTTTGCTGGATGAGCCCTTTAAACAAAGAGACATTAAAAATCGCTTGGAGAAATCTTGCTCTAGTTTTGCCAGAATGAAACAGCACAAACTGCACCACTATAAAGATCTTTTTTATTGCCATCTATCAGTGTTTGTATCTGTGTCTCCTTCCCATCCCTTTGACAACAGTATATGAGCAGCCAGGATTTATCCTTCCCAGCTAAATCTCTTTCAACCCATGCAAGAAGCCCAGGAAATGATTTCACAAAAATATATAGTTCACCAGAATTATTCAACCCTGAAGCGTTCAGGTTTAGGTCAGTGTAAATTTAGAATAAGTATTTGTTCTGGTTCTTATCTTAGCCAAGCTGATTTACCCAGGAGCAGCTGATAACTCCTTTTAAATTCACTACAGAATCATCTTCTTCCAAATGTTCATTCCTCACTTCTCCCCCCACGTTCCTGTCTGGGTTTGTTATCCTGGGGTTGCACACATGGGTGTTGGATTGCTGATGAGCTCTGCTGGATCCTCAGCTCCGTGTTTTTCCAAAAGGAAAAACATGCATGGCATGTGCCTTGTATAGTGGAACTTCATAAAAAAAATAGGAACAGCTTCCCTAACTTTTGTTTAGAAGCCAAAGTTGGGAACAAATATTTGACTTGCACAGGAAAAAGAAAAGTGTTTATATGGTTTATGATGTCTTTTCACTTGTTCAGCTTTTAAGCAGACTTTTTTTCTCTCTGAACCTCAGCATTTCCTTCTTCGAGAGCAAATCTCTTGAGGTGGAGAGTGCTTTGGAACAGAGTTATTTACCCTTTTCTCTCTCTCTCTCTATGAACAGACTTTAAATGAGCTGAAAACCAGGAGCTGCAGGAACTTGTGCTGGCTCCTGCCAGCTCTTCCCACGTGCACTTCCCTCATCTGCTCCTTGGTGGGTGCAGCGCAAGGGAGTGAGGGGCTGCAAAGAGAGAGGCCTTGGAGCATCCCTGCTCCAGCAGCTCTCATCCCTGCTCTGTCTGCTCTCACCCCTGCATTCCTGCTGCCCTGCATTCCTGCTGCCCTGCATTCCTGCCCATGCACCAGGATACTCTGCATCCCTGTGCCAGGAGCTGATTCCCTGCCTGGGCCACTGAATCCCTGCCCAGGCAGCCACATCCCTGCCCTGGCCATTCTCATCCCTGCCCCATCTTCCCTGCATTCCTGCATTCCTGCATTCCTGCCCATGCAACCACACATCTGCCCTTCTGCTCTGCATCTCTGTGCCAGCGACCCCATCCTTGCCATTCATCCCTGCCCGGGCAGTCACGTCCTTGGCTACACAGCAGCACCCCTGCATCCCTGCATCCCTGCATGTCTGCATGTCTGCATGTCTGCATGTCTGCATGTCTGCCCTGTGTCCCTGTCCTGAGTCCTGCACCCTGCCTGGTCCCCTGCACCCTGCCTGGTCACCTGCCTCCTGCCCCAACAGCCACATCCCTGTCCTGAGTCCTGCATCCCTGTCCTGACAGCTGTATCCCTGTCCTGACAGCCTCATCCCTGTCCTGACAGCCGCATCCCTGTCCTGACAGCCGCATCCATGTCCTGACAGCCGCATCCCTGTCCTGACAGCCACATCCCTGTCCTGACAGCCACATCCCTGTCCTGACAGCTGCATCCATGTCCCGACACCCGCATTCCTGTCCCACATCCCTGCCCCGACAGCCGCATCCCCGTCCCAGCCCGCCGCTCGCATCCCGGCGCGCATCCCTGCCCGAGCCTGGGAAAGCAGCTCCACCTCGCGTCGATCTGCAGCCGGCACAGCCCCTCCTGGAGAGCCCGGGGAATGCCGACACTCCCCAGCACCAGCTCATCCCGGCTGCCTCATTCCGCCCTCTCAGAACGTGCATCCTACTTTCCTCCTTTCATTCCCCTCCTGTTATTCGAGGACAGGGAATTCTGAAGCCTTCTGCTAACTGAGAGGATGTTGAGTGGTTCAAACGTGCATCATTTCTTTTTCCTAATCTTTCAGAAGTGCCGAGGTTTATTTGCTGCTGCTCAGATTCCGTTTATACTCCTTATTTATGCTTGCCTGAAATAATAGCAGAATAGAATGTATTTAGGGGTGCTGTTCCTCTGAGATGTGGTTTTCAAGGGTATGTAGGACCCAGATCTCAGAGCCAGGAGCTGCTGCATCTTCCAAAGCAGTTTCATCCTTTCTAAGGCCGCTGACACCCAGAGATGGTGAGTTAAAAGGGTTTCTGGTGAAAACGGGGCTGGGGACAGCATCAGGCCAAAAAAAGCTCTTTCTGAGAGGTCTATTTCCAGCACCGAGAGATGCTGAAAGGCAAAGCTGGTGCGTCACGGCTCCTGCTGGTCAGGAGCTGTGTGTGCCTCGGCGGGGAGAGGCTGCAGAGAGCAGGACTTGCAGCCCAAGGCCTGGAGATGGCAGATCTGAGGCTTAGCTGGGTAATTCCTGTCTTTTTTAGAGCTGGCATAAGGATTTTCCTGTGTTGAAAACAGCAAAGTTCAATCCAGCACAGGATGGTGCTATCTAGAAATGATCAGCTCAGTCCCTGCTTGGGAGTAATTTCATTTTGGGGGAAATTGAGGCACATTGGCCTTAAAACAGCAGGAACAGCAGCTCTGTCCTTTGTGAAGCAAAGTGTGTTTGGTGTGTCCCCAGAAGTTCTTGAAGCAGAAAGCTTGGATCATGCAAGGTAAGGGAGGCTGCCTGCAGCACCAGGGACTGGAGAGAGTGAGTTTTTCCAGGCAAGCCTTTCTGCTGAAAAGCTGTGAAAAAAAATAAAATAAATAAATTCAAAGAAAACATTTGGAGAAACAAAATAGTGCAGTCTCCTTCCACCAGCAAGTGAGTTTTCTTTGGCTTGTTCAAATTGAGATATTTGCATTTGAAACACACCTACATAGATATATATTTATAGATAGAGCCCTAGAAGGTGAAACTTGTAGTTTCAGCAAAAAGACTAAAATAGCCTCATGTTTTTGCCTTTTTTTTTTTTCTTTCCATTCTGGTTAGTAAAGAGTCTGTGATTGGCATAAGGCTACTTGGAAAATGCCAGGCTGGATCAGTATCATCCTTCTGTCAGCCAGCTTGGGTCGATGGAGAACAAACACAATTCCCTCTGTGATCACCCTCTTTTCTTCATCCTGGCATTGTTGGAGAGCAACGGGATGGAGGTGCTTTAGAGGGGGATTTCGGGAGCTCCTTGTATCTATCCAGCAGCAGCTCTACTAAGGCAGCAGGGAAAGGAACTCTCTGTGGGATGCAGGGACTCTCATGGGGTGCAGGGACTCTCCATGGGGTGCAGGGACTCTCCGTGGGATGCAGGGACTCTCATGGGGTGCAGGGACTCTCCATGGGGTGCAGGGACTCTCCATGGGGTGCAGGGATTCTCCATGGGGTGCAGGGATTCTCCGTGGGGTGCAGGGACTCTCCGTGGGATGCAGGGACTCTTCATGGGGTGCAGGAACTCTCTGTGGGGTGCAGGGACTCTCCATGGGGTGCAGGAACTCTCTGTGGGGTGCAGGGACTCTCCGTGGGGTGCAGGGACTCTCCATGGGATGCAGGGACTCTCCGTGGGATGCAGGGACACTCCGTGGGGTGCAGGGACTCTCCATGGGGTGCAGGGATTCTCCGTGGGGTGCAGGGTTTCTCCGTGGGATGCAGGGACTCTCCATGGGGTGCAGGGACTCTCCATGGGATGCAGGGACTCTCCATGGGATGCAGGGACTCTCCATGGGGTGCAGGGACTCTCCGTGGGGTGCAGGGACTCTCCATGGGGTGCAGGGACTCTCCATGGGATGCAGGGACTCTCTGTGGGGTGCAGGGACTCTCCATGGGATGCAGGGACTCTCCATGGGATGCAGGGACTCTCTGTGGGGTGCAGAGACTCTTCATGGGATGCAGGGACTCTTCATCCAATGCAGAAACTCTTTGTGCAATGAGGTTTTCTGGCCCAAACCCCTCCCTAGGAGCTCTCCTGTGCCTCCCAGCACCTCTGGGACGAGGCAGGACCTCCCTGGATCCCACCAGGCATCGGTACCAGGGACGTGGCAGTGGCTGAGGGGTTTCACTGCCAGAGGGCCCAAGGGCAGCAGCGAAATTTGGGCTGGATATTGACATTGAAAGTTGGCTTTTTGAAAGGCACAACAGCCTTTGCTTGCTGCAGAGCTAATTATTATGCAAATTCATGCTAATAAACTCTGCCTTGCATGTTGTGGAGAAGCTGCCTTTCCCGGTTAACATACCAGTAATGAGAGGTAGATTTGTAATTCAGATGCTGGTGGTAATATCCTAAATTACTCCGCGCTGTAATGGACTTTATTTCTTTCTCCCCTCGGCTCTCCCCCCAGTCCAAATGTCAATGCAAATCAGTTACAACTTTGCATATTTATTGCAGATGTATTTATTGTTGATACAGGGGTGAGACCCTCAGCTAAACAGCTCCTGCTGGCACTGCTGCTCTGCCGGGGGCTCAAGGTGTGCTTTTACCTGCCACAGTGTTTGGAGGAGCTCCTTCCATCTCCCCGTTTTTTTTTTTTTTTTTTTATTTTCTCTCCGAAGGAACAGCCTCATAGTGGGGAAAACACATGTTTATTTTTTTATTCATTAATTCCTTAGCATCTTTCCGTGTGCGGTTTTACATGACTGCTTATTCTCCGAGTTGGTGGAGATAACCAAGGAAGCACAGATCATTTGCAGACTGAGCTAGGATTTAGGCCTAAAGCTGCTGAACCAAAGATTAGATGGCATCAGGTCTCTGTAATCGGTCTCTGTAAGCTTTTGGCCCAACTTTGTCATCTTAATCAATGGAAAATCATGCAAGTCAGCTGTGCTTGACATTTCAGCTGCTGTTGGGCCACTGCTGAGCCAGAAATGCCCTTCTGTTACTCAGTGTCCCATGGCACACAAATATAAAGCTGATTTCTTTCTGCAGTCCTGAACCTGTGCTCAGAAAATCCTGACCTGAGACCATCTGACAGGAAAGGAAAAGCAAAACCATTCCCACATGGCCCTTGGGCTGCCAGAGGAGCAGGGATTGTTTCAGGGTATCACTGGCTGGGCAGAGGGAATGGGAAAGGACAGAGTTATGTCCTGGTGGGTTTAAGCCTGGTGTGGGCTTTGATCTTACTGGTCTTGTCTTTCTGCTTGCTCTGAGGCATGTTTTCATTTTCTTTACCTTCCTACCGAAGAGAGAGCCCCAAAGCTTGGGGGATCTCCAAATCCTTTGCATCAGTATGAACAAATCGACGGATTAAAAATTGGCTTTTGGGGGAATATTCTCTGCTCCTGGCTCTGGGAGTGATGATTTGGGGAAGGCTCAGTGATCTGAGCTTGAGCTCACCGAGCTGTTGCAGACACTCTGTGTGTGCACAAGGTTGTGCCTCCCTCGGGGGCCGTGGATTTCCTTCCCTGGGTTTGCTCCAGCCTGCAATCAGAGCATGTGCCCGTGTTCAAACAGCACCAGGGACAGGGGAGGCTGCTCTGGCTGAGACCTGGAGCAAGAGTGTGAGTGGGGAGAGAAGCAGGAGCGCCTCTGAGCCTGCCCAGATCTAGCGCAGAGGTTTTTGAAGCCTTTGAACATTTTTACTTTGCTTCCATTTGCATTTGGGCTTCTGCACAGAAAGAAACCACCTGGGTTGAGAGGAGAGACTTTGAAAGGGACTGGGGAATGCTCTGCAGCCCTGCTTCTCCTCATCTCCATGGACTCCCTGCATGGACCAGGCACTGGACACCGGGAGTTTGCCCTGCATCGCTGTTTGCCATTTATTTCAAAGCCAGACTAAAAATGGTCAGAACCATCTCTTCCAGCCTCAAAATATCGATGAGTCACTGAGGAGCAAAGGGCTGCAGAGGCAGAACACAGCGTGCAGCCTTTGGTGGGTAATTTTAGACCGAGAGTAGCCTTGAGGGCTGTTCCGCATTCCCAGCCTCTCTCTGCTGTGTGCCTCGCTCCGATGCGCCCTGTGCCTTGCAGACAGCTCGTGGGTCCTGGGGCATCCTCCGTGCCCCCTGGCAGGTGTGAGGCATCCCGCGGGGTGCCAAGCCCTGTGTGGCACGGGGCAGGTGTGTCACAGCCCCAGGACGTGCGATCCGTGCGGATCCGTGCGGGTCGAGTCCAGGCGGGTGAGGAGCTGGGAGCAGCGTGCAGTGCTGCAGCTCCTCCACACGGTGCTGACAAAACTCCACACAAGACACAGAAAGCTCTGGATCCTCTCTCTCCATAGGCCACGTTGTCCCACCACGCTCCGCAGCGCTCGCAGCTTTCCCCATCCCACAAGTGGTGAAAGGCTGGCAGCGCCCACCCTGCGAGCCCTGGAGCAGACCCAGCTCGACTCCAGGGACGCAGAGAAGAGAAGGAGAAGCTCGGTTGGATGTTTAGGATGTATCTCTCAGCTCCCTGATCGTGGCAGGGTCTGGAGGCCCTGGATGATGCCCTGCTCCTCTTGCTCCCGCTGCTCTCCACGCTGCGGGGTCAGGGTGGGCAGGGTGTGCTTCCTCCCGTTTTCAGGCCAGTAGCTGAGACTGAGAGGGCACATCCGTGCTCAGAGGAGCAGGACAAAGCCCGAGCACTGCTTATGTGCTGCAGGCTTTGGGTGGGCTCAGAGACAGCCAGCTCCTGCTTTGTGGGGTGGCAGAAGCAGGGCTGCAATCTCCTCTCATCACTGTGCATGCTGCGCTTCACTCAGGAGCAGCCAACCTCCCACCGAGTGTCTGCAGCAGTTTCTTAATTGCTTTCTTAACTTCGTTACTCCTCTTCTGCTGGCAGTGCCCTGAAGCAAGGAGTCCCCCAGGTGCACTTGCTCTTGCATGCCAAAATTAGCTTCTTTTATTTAATTTTAAATAAACGTAGCGTCCTTTGAGTGCTCCCAGCATCTGCCGTGAAGGGGCAGAGGGAGCAGGCGGTTAATTTTGCATGTGCTGCTCCTCAAAGGCCTGCCTGTTACTCGGCCTTTGCAAAGTTTTTCATGTTTCTTGCAGCTGTCCTTGGTGACCCTGAGTGAGTCAGGCTCTGTGGCTACAAAACGAGGAGATGAATTCTTCATCTCTCCGACATGTGTCTGTCTGCACTGCTTAGAGCCAACACTTCTCAGTGAGGCCGTGGGGGCTCTGGTGGATGCCACTGTCACACAGAGCTCTGAGCAGGGTTTAGAGGTGTTAGGCTGAGCCCCAGGCCAGGTTTTACCTGGGCAGAAGTGCAAGTTAGGACATCAAGGTGCCTGCAGAGCCCTTCTCTGCCACGCTGTCCCTATACGACCTTGGGTATGTCACAGCTTCTCCCTGTTTGGGATCATGATAGGATGAGATTAGGGTGGTAATTGGACTAGTCCAGCATGGAGAGGGCAAGGAAGGCTCTCAGAAGAGCGTGAACCAGGAGGGAGAAGGGCTGGAGGTCTCCTCACAAAGTTTGCTGAGCTGAGGGCGGCATGCACGTGCATGTTTTACATAGGGCACTGAAATAATTTATGGAGAGCTTCTCCCTTTCAGCA
This sequence comes from Prinia subflava, assembly GCF_021018805.1. Lineage (NCBI taxonomy): Eukaryota > Metazoa > Chordata > Aves > Passeriformes > Cisticolidae > Prinia > Prinia subflava. The sequence continues at coordinate 4,269,260 of NC_086268.1, forward strand.
GAGGAGGTGGTCAAGACGAGCGAATAAATCTTTAAAAGAATAATGTTTTCAAAATCAGGCTCCTTGTCCTCGAACCCTTTGATGTATGAGAGCAATAGTAGGTAGGACACATAGTGAAATAAACATGAGATCTCCGTGGAAGAGAATAGCGGAGTGGAGAAAATATTAGTGTTTACATCAAAACTCAATTGGAGCACTCGTTTCAAGATGATAGTTTATTATATTGAATGCAATTTAGTCCCACAAGGATGTTTCTTCTGCGGGTGACACTCAGGCTCAGTGCGTGTCTCCTCCTCCTCGCCGTACCTGGGCACTGCCATCCCCGCTGGGTGATTCATCCTCTCCCTCTCGCTGCCATCTCAGGATGGCTGGAAAAGCAAAGGGAGGAATTAATCAGCTTTCGGCCAATTTGCTTTTTCTTTCTGGGCTGCTGTCAGCTCGGGATGTTTTGACCCCAGGCTGGGAGAGATGTGCTGGGAGATGACGGGATGCAGAGGGAAGGAACCTGTGGTGACGTGGAGAGAGGGTGTCCAGGTCATCAGTCCCTCCTCTCTGCCCTGAAGCATTCAAAATCAAGCAATGATTAATGCAGGGGAGAGGTTTGTTCCTGCTCCCAGCACTTTTAGGAGCTTCACAGCTCTTTGCTGAGCCTGGAGCAGGTCAGCAATGGATTTGTGTTTGCCAGTCTCCAGGTACCTTGGTGTTGCACCATCTGAGGGTTGGGAGAAGAAAGCTGGGAAGGGCTTGGCACCTTTGCAGAGCCCTGACAGGATGGGGATGGGAAGGTGACCGAGGGAGTCCTGCCCCTTTTACTCCAGCTGCAGCAGATGTGGAGGCCTGCAGTCCTTCCAGGCGTGTTTAATGTGATTTTATTAGCACTGGGTGCACAATGGGGCTTTTAATGGTTCCATGACCCATACCCAGTGAAGGGTATCTTTGGGCAGATGATCCCACAGGGCTTACCTGAAAAATTGCTCCACACCAGGCAGCTGAGGTGTCCACTGAGGTGACATGGGAGAGCCTGGCTGTGTGGGATGCCCCACATCACCCCACAGCTCTATGGGAAGCTCTGAGCATCCACAGCAGCACAGCTGGGCCAGAGTGACTTCCTGTCCGTCTTATTCAGAATAATATGGAGAATATTTTAGTGCCTTCAGGGCAGGTGGTGCAGAGAAGTCTATCAGTTTGTTTACTCTTCTTTTTCTTGGTGCATTTTCCTCCTGGTTATGAAGAGCTGTGTCAGAACTCCCTCCTGCCAAGTGCATTTTTTACCGGTCTATTCACTGGCCGGGCAGCGTTTGGGATCTCATTTGCTCATGAATAATATTGGCTGTGATCCGTGCACATTGCCTGGGCTTGGTTGATGTGATTCCCTGGGGCTGGGGCTGTGGGCTTGCAGGTGGGATTTGCTTTGCTGACAAAGGATGGATGCCCTCAGCAGAGTTGCTGGCCCTGTGGATGTCGAGTAGGAAGGGCTGTCCCTGGGATAGGTGCGCATCCAACCTGGACTGCAGGAGATCTGAGCTCTCATCTCTCCTCCCCTCCTTTGTTTCCTAATGTGCAATTAGTTATATGTATGTAAATTACAGAGCGAGCAGAATCAAAGGGAGGTGAGTGAAGAGAGAGAGAAAAAAAAACCCAACCCAGTAATTTATTCTGGTGCAAATGTTGTTTTTTGTGACCCTGGTTCTCTTGGCAGCGCTGGGGTGGAAGGAAGGAGGTGGCCAGGAAACAGAGAGTGAGGCTGAGATTTTCAAAGTCACTTGGGAGATGGGGATGCTCAGCTCCCATTAATTTTAATAAGAAGAGGACATCTGTCTCAGAGCTGACTTAGAAAATATCAGCCCAAACTTTGTCTAACCCTTAATTCTTTCCCCACCTGTTGCTCTCTTGTAACAATGTTTTGATGGCATTTAGCAGCAAAAGCAGCTCTTAAACATGTAGGCGCTTTCTAACCAGCTGCTAGGATGGATTTATAGAGACCTTGTTGAAGGCAGGACTCAGCTTTTTCATGGTTCAGACTTGCTGAAGGCAGCAGAGAGAAAATCTCTTGTTTGTTGTGATGATCAAGAGATCAGCCAGCATCTCGCTAATAAAGGGTCAAGAATATTTCAGGCAGATCTTTAATTCATTCTCAGAATTTCCAAGAAGAGGATAACTCACATTCTCCCAATTCAATTCATTCCTGCTAGGGGTGTGGTTTTCCTTGGGAAGTGGTATCCCAAACTGGAGCCTGCTGCTCCTCTCAGCCCTGCTGGTGTTTACCTGGTTATTGAGTGTCTGTTTGCACACCCTGCACCACAGCACCGCCGTCTACCTGGCCTTTGATTTCTTCATCCTCACTGTATTACTCTTTATTGTAGTTGTCTTTATTGACTTTCATCTCACTGATTTTTTTTTATTATTATTGTTAGTCTAATTTATCACCAATATTTTTAATTCTGATCCTCATTTTTGGAGCATTCCAGGCTCCTCTCTGCAAGGTCTCAGACTCTTTCTTCTTTATTATCCCCAGCACCTCTGAAATATAAAGCAAAAAGACTCTGGCTTGTGGCAGACGAGGGGAAGCCATTTGAAATACCCTCCTCAGTGACGGGAAATGCTTGGCAGCTGCTCCCTGTGTTGGTTCAGCTGATGACATTTCCACCCCTGGTGCTGCCTGAGTTTTCTTCCCAACTTCCCTGGTAGGGGATGTCACGTGGAACGATGTCAAGCACTTTAATGAAGTCAAGGTATATCACATCTGCTGCCTCCTCCCCTCCCATCCAGGAGACCAATTACACCGTCAAAAAAGGAAATTAAGTTGGTTTGACATGATTTGCTATTGACAAATCCGCAGTGGCTGTTCCTTATCACTCCATTATCTCCTCAGTGCTCCCAAAATTGATTGCTGTGTAATTGGGCCACGCGTCTCACGGAGTATAGGGCAAAATGTGCTCAACCCCTCGGGCAGCCATGGAAAGTGGAAGGAAAAAGCACTCTTCTTCCTTGGCTTTTATGTTCCCAGATCCATGTGTGCTGTCTTGGACACGCTGCCAATGCTGGGGAGGGTGTGGGGGCACCAGGATGGCTCCTGCCCTCATTCTTTGGGCACCTTTGGTAGGCATCTCACTCATTCCCATTTTGGTGGTGTCCAAAAAGGGCCGTGCACTTGGTTATTGAGGGATTTGTGGGTTCTCAGGGGAAGCTCAGCATTGATCCAATTTATCCCGTGGACTCCCAAATCCCTGGAGCCCTTAAGCAGATATGGAGGCAGCTGCTTCTGCAGCTCTGCCCTCACTGCGGTCTCCCTCCACCAACTCCTGTGTTTACTCTTCTTATGAGCACCACAATTTAGTTTTATGACCCAGCGATCAATTCTCCATCAGGAGCTCTGGAAAAGCTACTGATGTGTTTCCAATAAATGGTACGTCAAGGAAAATATATATGATCCTGTCCTGTCCCTGTCTCGTTTCCTTCCGCGTCGCATGCAGCCTTTACAAACATTTCGAGGAGGCAGAAGAAGGGGGCTCGTTGTTTGTTTGAGGCATTAGGAATGAGGGGATATCGATTCCCCGGGGATGGGGGGATTGGTGGACAGGGAAATTCATACAGCAGTCACCGGCGAGGCTCAGACAGGGAGCGTGTGCCGTGGGTCTGCAAAGAGCAATTGCTCTGGAGGCAGAAATGAAGCAAGTGTCAGGGAGAATAACTGGAGGCTGATGTTAATAATTAAGCTTTCTAATGAGAGCATTCGTTTTTCTCCAGTAGATGGATTCAGCCTTTCCCCGTCCTGGTGTTGTTGTGTACAAACCCAGCTCATTTTTCCACCTGCTCAGGACAAACGCAGCGCAGGCAGAGATCGCTCCTCGTGCCTTCTGGGGTGGGCAGGCCAGATGAGGATGGGCACTGTGATATGGGAATGGGAGCTGAGGGAGGTTTCATGGCCATCTGCAGCTTCCCCTTGGTGGGGAGCAGAGGGACAGCACTGATCTCTCCTCTCTGGTGGCAGGAGGGAATGGCTGGAGCTGTGCCAGGGGAGGGTTAGGTTGGATTTTAGGAGAAGGTTCTTCCCCCAGAGGGTGCTGGCACTGCCCAGGCTCCCCAGGGATTGGGCACAGCCCTGAGGCTGCCAGAGCTCCAGATTTGGAAAACACAGCACAGGGTGAGATTTGGGGGTGTCTGTGCAGGGCCAGGAGCTGGAATTAAATGATCCTTGTGGGACCCTTCAAACTCAGTGTATATTGTGATTCTATAATGCACTCCTGCTCCATGGGAGCTTAGTCCCACCCCTGCAGCATTCTGATTTCCTTGACTGGAAAAGGAACTTTAAGAATCCTGGAGCTGGGTGAATTGTAATGAAAAAAAATATTTTCTATAAAGAAACTGAGTTTTGCTGAGATCCACATCTGTGGTGATAGGAATGAGCTGGAAACAGGAGCATCTATTATGCCGCAGGTTTTTTTATTTCCTGGAGAAAATCCAACTAAGACTTTTTTGTTTGAAACTGGTACATCAAAACATTGCAAATGCAGTTTGGTACAACACCCCGGTTTGATGAAACAAAGAAAAAAGTCCCCATTTCTGAATTTCAGCGTTGTGGAACTGATGATTCCAGAAAAACCTTTCAACTTCTCACCCTATCTCAAGATGAAAACAAATGTTGAACTACAGAGATTTCCCAGAGGAAGGAAATTCTGCTTTCCTAACACCTCTAACACTTACTTTTTGTTGTAAATCATTTTGAGCTCTACAGATGAAAAGCTCTTGGTAGATGCAAAATATTGCTGCTTTTTATTTTATTTATTATTCATCATGATAGTTCATGCCCAAAGAGGAATTCATATTCTTTCTTTCTTAGCTGCTGCATCCCATGAAAATTGCCCAGTTACAGAGCCTGGCTGCCTGCACTTGTGGAAGACATGGGAAATTCATTAAAATTTCATCATTTCTGGCTTAAATTGTTTACTTTTTTGACCAGCTCTGCTGGGAGATGTCATCTGGCTGCCCAAGACGTGGTGGGCCTTGCTTTTCTCTGCCAGGATGGGCCACTTTGGCCGTGCTCTTGGCACATCACAGGAGGGAGCGTGGGAAAAGGGGGGATCCTGTGGGAGCTGGGTTGGGAAAGGAGGAGGCAACTGATGAGCTTTGCTAATTGCCAAGGCTTGCAGATGGCTGGACCACATCTCTCCTGACGCTGTGCTGGCTGGGTTTGCTCTGGCATGAGGAAGACACAGCACCTGCTCCCCACCAGCCCCGGGGGCACAGGTAGCCGGGAAGGGGGATATTAAAAGGACATCTGGCAAAGCACCCGTGTGGCACAGGAGGGGAGGGAGCCTTCAGTGAAGTTTCCCCAAATACGCAATTAATTTTGGCTTAATAAGACATTTATTGTATAATAAACAACAACTGATTCTATGAAAAAATATTTATCGAGGATTTACGGCTGAGTAATGAATTTGTAGCTCAGTTTGCCTCGACGAGATTTATTTACATAGCAGTTAAACCCCAATCAATAATATGCTTTTAATAATCACTGTATTTAAGTAGTATTTCAACAATACACTGTAATTAGGCCATGAATTCTTCTGTAATTCTTTAGATTTAGTATACTTTGGGGTTCCGAATCTCTCCTGGATCGTGATGCGAGTGCTCCATTAACGTTAATTAAGTGTGTGCCAATCAAGCAGAGCATAAACCTCGCTGTGTGTGAGTGAATAACAATGGGGAGGTGGGAGGGAAGCAGTTCAGGCTTCCCGGGATAGAGAGACGCAGTTTCACTTCAGCATCCTTCACTTTGGATCAGTCATCATCAGGATCAGCTCCTGAGAGAAGGAGGGCAGAGACCGACGCTACTGATGGGAACATTCCCGTCCCTTGTGCCACACTGTCCTCTGATCTGTGCCAAAGAGCTCCCAAACAAGGCTGTATCTGCCTCTGAGATTAAAATGCTGGTTTGTAGATACGTAGCTGTGAGTCTGTGGAGCTCCTGGAATCCCCAGGAGCTGTGTTTGCTGGGCATATTTGCTCTATCTCTGGGAAAACAGCTCCTGGGCTGGGTGGTGCAGAGGGTGCAGGATGGGGATGCCCATCCTGGTGCTGATGGTTTGTATTGCTGGATGCAGGGAATGGATCCTGATTTTATGAGCTCTGGTGAAAAGTGAGTGGTCACAAGGGTGGCCTAGCACTGTTCTCCCCTCCCTCCCATGGGAATTTTAATTTGGATTTTTGGCAGTTTAATATTCCGCTTGGTGCGCTGAAAAACGTGAGTGTGGAGTGGGTGCACTTCGGAGCATGATGCTGCAAAGTTTTACTCTACTCACAAGGCACTTGGAAGTCTTTCTAGATCAATCACGCTTTAAATGCACATTTTTCTCTGCTCTTGCTCTGTCTAATCTCTCTTTGTCTCAGCAATTGTACCTCCTGTCTCTGTCTGCAGCCGACGATATTGCTCCTGAGAAAGATACGGGTGTGTATATTTAGAAAATGTCTCCTGCACTCTTCTCCCACAAGGGACACTTGAAATGGCTTTGGGGGAAAAAAGGAAATGCCCAAAATGCAGCCTTTCACTGACTTGCTTTTTTCTGCCTTGTTAGAAGAGGGCCCCAGGCAGGAGAGTTGCCACAGAGCCACACGTGGAGCAGGGCTGGCAGCGCAGGAGGGGATGCACTGAGGAGTATTTACTGCACCAGAGAAATGATTTGGTGCTAGAGATTTCTTTTCTTTTTAATTTAGTAAACCATCCTGTGCTGTGGCTCAAGTGTGCCTGGCAGAGGGGTGAGGGGGGCAGGGAGAGAATTGAGGAGTGGCAGCTGCAGAGGAGATGGGGGGAAAACCTCCTTGGCGGGTTAAAAACTCCACGTGAGCTTTCCCAGGAAAGGCACCGAGTTGGGAAATTAAGCAAAACAGCAGGCAGGGAAGAAGGATGCACCGTGTTATGGTATACGCTCTTCTTAATTGCTTTGACTCCGATGACCACTCATTTCTTATCCTAACAAAGACATGAGAGCCATCCTCGGACTGCAAAAGCAATTCCCAAATGAAGCTCCTCTTTGGGTCTGTGAGGGACACAAATTGTGACTGCCAGCCCCCAGGTGCAGCCCTGTTGGGACATTGTGGTGGCCAGTCTGGTGGTCATGGTCACACAGCAGGCTGAACCTACAAGCCCAGAGGGATTTTTTTGGAGCTGGGGTCATGCCAGGCGTCAGTCCAGCATCTCCTCACCTGCTCAGCTGCGGTACAGAAAACCAGGCAGAGCCGCTGCCATCAGTGTTTTACCAACCCTGTTTGAGCTGAATGGAATCCTGTTGCTCAGCTGCACAATTTGCACTGATTCCTCTGTAAATTCATGGTCTAAACTCACGAGGAGCGGGCAGAAAGGTGCCTGCTGCTTTTCGCCTGGGCTTGATCCAGCGCTGAATAATTGCGTTGACTGTTTCACTCTGTGCTTGGCAGTTCAGGGCTTAGAAATCCCCCACAAAAGAGCCCAGCACACAGAAACTTGATTCGGAGTCTAAAGCAAAGCTGTAACTGGCAGAGGTGCAGATCTTCAGGCTCAATCAGATGCATAAAGACAGGCAGGCCAAGCTGAGATGGGAATATGTTGCTTCAGCTGTGCGCTGAAAGCCGCTGAAATTTTCCATATCAGAGGCTTGCTTTACAAAAAGGAATGGTCTGGCCTGGGGTTTGCAGGGAGGAAAAACAGCAGTGGTGACGACAGCAGCAATAAAAAGCTCTCCCTGCTTTCCACACTGGAGGGAATTGCTTGTTTGTGCTCTTCCAGTGACTTTCCAAGTCAGTTTGCTCTGTGTACAAATCAAAAGGATCTGCCTGTTTGCCCTTGCTGTGTCCCAGGCTCCAGCAGCCCTGCACCAGTGCTGACCACTGCTGTCACTGCTCACAGTGGAGCTGTGTGCCCATCCCAGCTGTGTTGCTGGTGTCAGAGCTGGGCTGGGCTGTGTTTGGGCTCAGAGAGGCTGGAGAGCATCTGTGCTGTGGAAAAGGGCTGGTTGAAGCAATTATGGGTATTATTTATTTTTTTTTAATGTGGAATAGTGGTTTTTTTTCATTTTAGTAGAATCCCAGACTGGTTTGAGTTGGAGGGGACCTTAAAGCTCATCTCATTTCACCCCCTGTCATGGGCAGGTTCACTTTTCACTATCCCACATTGCTCCAGCTCCATCCACCCTGGCCTTGAACACTTCCAGGGCAACACTCTGTGCCAGGACCTCCCCACCCTCTCAGGGAGGAACTTTTCCTCATTCCCTTCAAAGTGCCTCTTGGTGATTAAACACACATCTCAGCTACAGGGGAAAAATATTGCCCGTGCTCCGAGTTGTTCTGGAGTTCTTAAAAATGAGTCTTAGGAGGAGAGAAATGCCCACTGGTGCGCTGCAGGAGATTTTAACCAGTCTGAGTGAGAGTGAGAGCAGTCATGTTTTTGGGAGGGGAAGCTTTGCTGATACCAGCAACACCTTTACCTCTGGTTAGGAATGACTGGCCTGGCTTGGGAGTGCAATTGGGCAGCCCAGGGATGGCCACCACAGGATTTTGGCCTCCCTGCTGCATTTCAATTCCCCCAGCACTGCGGCAGCGATGGACACTCAGACACCGGTTGCATTAAACATAGGGTCAGTCATTTCCCTGCCTTCATTCTTTGTCTGTAATTCTGCATCTAATGGCAGCAATTAGTCACTGTCCAAGAAGGGATGAGCAAGCTCCTGGCTCATCCCTGCTCTCTGACGGATCTGCTCCTCCAGAGGGATGGAAAGGTCATTAGCAGAGGGTTAGTTATTGATCGGCTGGGGGGAGAGAGAGGGTCCAGAGGTGAAGCTCAGCACCAGGCTTAAACGATGGGCCAGGGAAAGGAAAGAAAAATAGGCTGGCAGCAGCCCCAGGGAGCCCCCAGCCACCGTGCCACAGATGCAAAGGACAAATTCTTATTGATTGGAGAGGTGTTTTTGGAGGTAGGTTATTTCTTTTCCCTCCCTAAAGCAGGGACCAATTATGGCTGTTGACTGGCAGAGACAAATGCCACAAGTACCAAGCCTGGATTTCCTAAGGCCATCCTGCTTCTCCTTATGGTGGGGTTGTAAAGGTTGCTAAAAAAGCACCTTTGAATGGACTGGGAGAGAGAACCATGTCCCAAAAAGAGGGACAGGGCTGTTTTTTACACACACTCCTCTGCCAGGTGGGCAGGAACAGCTCTGAAAATGGCAGGAATAGGTGGCCCCTGTGTAGGAAATACTGCAGGGTGGGGAAGTGATGAGATGCTTTGGGCAGTGGCTGAGATGGAAGGAGGACAGAAGGATCTGGGGCAGATTCAATGATTCGCTCAGCTTATTTTGGGCACTGACTATAATTAAGTTGTTCAGCAGATAAATTAAGGCCATTGCCAAGTTTTAGGAGGGAAGGACCTTTACGGTGGATGAGGGCCAGGCTCTCCTCGGGGCGGGCAGCTGGGGGGAGTCTGGTTATTCCCAACCATCAGTCACACCTCAGGGCCTGTTGAACACCCTCCGACCTCCTCTTCCATCACGGCCATGACAAAAAGAGGGATGAGGTTATTGACCGTGTCAACAGGGCTGATAAATCACAGCCTCCAAGCCTGGCAGTGCAGGATACCCTCGGTCTGCTGGGGCTGGGCTTCATCCTCTGCCCAGCTCTGAGCATCTCTCCATGGATGTGGGGATGGTGTTTCTTAAGAGACATCAGTAGTGATGCTTCCTGCTGCCAGAGCTCTTCCTTAGGGTGTCAGAAGTGTGTCCTCTAATGCCTTACCCCTCCTCTCCTCTTGCCTGACTAGCTGCAATTCCCAGGTGGAAACTGGCTCTATTCCCTGAGCTGTCTCACTCCTGGAGGCTCCTTTCTCTGGAAAAGAGGTGTGGAACCATTTCTGCTCCTCCAGGCCAAGGGCTTCACATCAGGACAGGGGTGCAGTGAAAAGCTGACGAGCCCACCCAGCCCTTGCAGGCAGCACTGCCTGGAACCTCTTGACGCTCCCACAGACCGACAGCCGAGCTCAGCCCAGGTGGAAGCAGGGATGGGAAGAAGGGAGAGCAGCAAGGCAGGATACCTGCACCCTTCCCATGCTCGTCCTGTCTCCACCCTGCGAGTGATGGAGTGTAACCCTCTTCTCTGTAGTGATTATCCTGTTCTTGGAGGCTTCTTTGACCTTCAGCAGCAGATGGATAATGCTGCGGGCAGGCAGGAGGAAGGCTCGGCAGCGCTGCCTTCAATACGGCTTCGCCCTCCTGATTTATACAAGGGAGCAAGCAGTGCTGATGCTGGCTGCTGCTCATAGATTATCTTCATTCCAGCAGCACTCAGGCAGACAGCAGAGGTAACAGAGAGCCATCCGCCACCCTATCCGTCACCTTCCCTCCGGCGCTGGCGGTGGCTGCTGCAGAGCCGTCTCTTCCCGGGGAAACTTTCCCTCTCCATCAAACACCGCAACGAAAAGTCATATTCTGCAAACAGCTCCATGTATCTCTGGGGAGCTTGTCATGGCTGTGCCTCTCCCAAGCCTCTCTGGAGGACAGGGAAGCAGGGATGGAGTAAACGCTGGAGAGGAGCTGATGGGCTCCACAGAGCAGCAGGGTTGAGGTCTCTGTTCAGCCCAGGGTGGTGCTGGGATTCATGGCTGTGTTTCAAGGTCTGGGCATCTCAGTTCAACCAGTGGAAGGTAAATCGAAGGCGCTGGGGACCTTCTATGATTTCTTGCATTGCTTTTATTTTATTTTCCCTCTTGTCACCTCTCAGGCCTTCATTTCCTGAACTGGGATTTATCTTAATCTTACTTACCCTCCTCCTCAGGGAGTGGGGAGGCTTGTTCTGTTCATGTCTGGAAAATGCTCTGAAATCCTCCGATGAAAGGCGCTGACAGAGCACTGAGGACTTCCAGGATTCAGGGTTTTAGATGAATGGAGAGGTGGAAAGCACAAGGGGCTGAGGAGGTGGTTCTGTCTGCGTGGTGGGGCTCGGTGTGCAGGGGGAGGCTGGCAGTAGGATCCCTGGGAGATACCCCCTACAAAGGACACTGAAAATCACATTTTTTTGAGCTGAAAGTAGAAAGTCTTGGCAGCCACACCAGCCAGGAGCATCTCGGGAGGAGGGGTGGGAAGCCTGAAGGCAAGTTATACCTTTCTTCTCTCTCTGCCTCTGAGAACACATGAATTATCCAGCCTTGCTTTGCTGCCTGGAGACCAGGATCAAACCTAGGTATGCAGAGTGCTGGTGTTTGTGCTGAGGCTGGGCAGACGGGGGCTAGATATGGGGCCTGCAGTGCTCCCTCTTGGAGAGCATCGTGTGCTTTGGCTCTGAATTGAATTTTAATTGCCCCTTTTCTTTCTTTTCTTTGTTTTTTTTTTTAATAGGTTTTATATCTCTGTGCTTTTTTTTTTTTATTATCTATCAGCTGTATGTAAAATGTGTCCAGTAGCCCAAACATAATGAGTGTACTCAGCGTGGAGCCAGAGGAGTGTTATGTGCAGGGAGTGCAAAGCCCAGCTCTGCAGGTCCCCAGGGCTGCACATCCTCCTTGGATAGCTCCAAAAAAAAGTCCTTCCACTGAAACCTCCACAGGCTTCAGGGCAGGTGGAAGGCTGCACATTCCAATCCTCCTTTTGCTCAAGAGAACCCTGTTTCTAACACCAATTGGATCAGCATCCCATGGCTGAGCAACCCGGGCTTGGTGCATTCAAAATCGCCCTGCGGCATAAGATGAACAAAATCTGAATGCCTGGTGAGCAGCAGTCCATCGAGCAGGAGGATATATTGCTCCAAATGGAAATAATTTCTATTGCCAGGGAAGAGAGTGGTCTGTTCTGAGCTATTGCACTGGGCTGCTCAGTAATTTGTGCAGTGCAGATGGGAGTGCAGAGCCTTTACTGCTGGAGAAAGCTCGAGTCAAGTTGTTAAAGAAAAAATATAATCAGAAAGAGCCAGGAAACATAAAGATCAAAGTTGAGAATAATTTACATTTCAACAAGAACTTGTGGAAAAAAGACAAGGGGAAAAAAAGCAAGCCCCATCGGTTATGCGAGGTTTTCAGCAGAAGGAGCAGGATTCAGGAGCAAAACACACAGAAATTGACTTTCCCCTGTATTTTCAAAGTGAGAATTGACTGCCGAGCCACAAGTGTTACTTGAAGTGACATTTGTGGGTGCGCTGTGAAAATCCTCAGACAGCACAAAGCCTTGTTCAGCAGCAGCCATGTGTCACTTTGAACCGTGCGGAGCTGTCGCGGGCGCTCTGACAGGGACACCGGGGCTTGGAGTAGATGGCACTGGGGTTATCCAAAAGGTTTGTGGTTTTCTCCCAGCCTTTTGTCTCCATTTTTTGGGTAGGACCATCATGCAGAGGGAGAAGTGGACACTTTGATGGGATGCAATCTGTCCCCTTGCCCAGCTCCTTGGAATGTTCATGTATCGTTCCTCTATCTGCAGCATTTTAATGCCTTTATAAAACGTTTCCTAACAACAGAAAGATAATTTGGCTAATGCAGCTCTGCACAATTAGGTTCCTCAGTTAACATCACGTTCCTGCATCAGGTGCCCTTTCCTCTGGTAGCCTATTTTTCATACCCTGGGCAAATATGTTTAATAATCAATTGGCATGTTATTAACGCACAATAACGATCTCACTAAATCGAAGCTCAGGCTTTATTTGAGACACTTACAGTAAATATTGACTGTTCTGCAGAATTATGGCAGAGCCCTGAGCAGTCTGTTCCAATGGGAACTGGATCCATTTTTTAATACCAGTTATTGATTTTCAGCTAGCAAAGTGCCTTGAGATGTCTGTGGTTTTCCTCCTCCTCCGTGTGAGCTGTTGGGAGGTGATGGACACGAACCAGGGAGATGATTTCCCTTTGCTCCATCAGTAGGGCCCTGGCTGGAGATGGGCAGAGCTGGTGGGCATTTCCCCCTCTCCCTCTGGGTTTTTCCCAAGGCCAAGGTCACTCCCATTCAGCAGTGCTGGCTGGGGACAGGTCCCTGCCACCCGCCAGGGTGACAACTGCTTGCTGCGAACATTCTGGTTTAATCTTCTGCCCTTAATTGCTGCTAAGGAAAAAAAAAATAGGCTTGTTTGGACATTTGATGAAGCTTCCTGCCAGCTCCCATTTTCCTGCTGTCCTGTGACCTGTCCACTCAAAGGCTGATGAGAATCGACGCTCACTACTCCCGGCACATCCCTGCATGACATGGCCCTGGCACCTCCACACGGATCAGCCTCCTGATGTGGGGGTGACATGTTTGCAGCCCTGCCAAGATCCACTCTCTCTTCCTCCATGCTCCTTGTGCATCCTTTTAATCAGGGCCACCCTTAGGAGGACTTTTATCCGTGCTGATTCACATCCCTGTGAGTGAGGTCAGTCATTCTTCTCATGCTGGTATTTGATGATGGTCCCACCAGCCCAATGTGTTGGGCTGCTCTTCCCAGAGGAATGGGGCTGGCTTTCCCTCAGTGCTTACAAAAGCCACGGGAATATCAGATATCTCTATCAGATATCTCCATTTTTCACTCATGTGGGAGAGGAGGGAGATGGAAATGAGTCACATCCCATGCAAGGTCTATTAGTGAACGTCTCGGAGGGACCAGGTAGGGTGGGCTTTCCCTGCTATTACCTTGTAGGAGCCCTGTTCTCTTCCATGGAGAAAGGTTTGAAGGGCAGGGTGACTCTCAGGGCTGTGTGCGATGTACAACACGTGGAATTCCTCAGGAATGACTTTGCAGATCATTCTCCTGGTGGGCAAATTCATTTGTTGGAGATGGAGAAGGACAGGGACCGTGTCTGTGCCAGGTGTGTGTGCAGGGATGCAGGCACAGCTGTGCATGCTCTGAAGCCAGAGGAGCTTCCAGATGTGCACGAGCTCTTGTAAATGGCTGTGATGCCCTGTCAAGGCAGGAGCTGCTTCCCAAGCCAGGAGCTGGGGAAAGGGCTGTGCCTTGGCCATAGCTCACGCAGATTTGAAGTCCATTGGCGTGGCTGACTGTCTGTGTGTATTTATGTAGAAGACTTTGCGTCCCTGGAAGGTGCTGCTGCTTGTTATTTTGACTGATTACAGGAGAGTGACTGTACTACAATAGCAGGAGCCACTCATTAGCTTTGGCATAGTACAGAGAAATTGGCAACTTGTTCCAGCCACATCTGCCCCTGGAGGTGAATATTAAACAGGAATTGATCCCGAGTAATGAGAACACAGCCCGGGCTGCTGTGATTAGCACTGGTTGAATTTTAAATAGTTAATTATTTCAACAGGCAAAAGGAGCTGTTTGAGGGTGGGAGAGCGTGTTGTGTTTGGGGTGGTGGCAGTGTGTGAAGGGGTGAGTGTTGGTGGCAGAGAGGGTTTTGGGGTGTAGGTGGCTCAGATTTGGAAGCTTTGTGTGTATATGGTGTGAGTATGAGCAGGGTACACCTGGAATGCTGCCTGGGGAGTTCTTGGGGGGCCTTTATTTAGCTGAGAAAGTAGATGGGTGGCCCCATGACTTCTATATCTTGGAGCAAACAAGTTTTGGGCAGAGTTCAAAGAGCTGTGGAGATGAGGGTCTGAGGGCAAGCGTGAGTGTGCTACCCCAGCTGAGTGTGCAGAGTCCATTTCCAGTCTCTCCAGCCTCAGGACAGGAAAAACCTGAGGCAGCAGGTCTGGAAAGTTGTGATGGGAATGCATTCAATCCCGTTTTTCTTGCATTCCCTTGTCTCTTTTCTCTGCTCCCTTCTTCTGGAGTGCTGCAGAAACAAAGGGGAGGCGAGAGAAGTTGGCGGGTGCCAGGGGAAGGCGTGCTGTTTGCCTGGAGACAGGGGAATTATCCAGCTTCAATAAATACCTTTTAAAAAGAGAAGAAAGAAAGAGAATTTCACCCTTCTCCTCACCCCACGCCTCCCAAAATACCAAATCACCATGATTAAAAATTGACTCAAATGGACAAGCAGGCCCGGTAATTGATTGTGGCCTTTCATTCTTGCAGCCACACTTAATTAACCTTTAGACTCAAATACCAAGCACTGGTTAGACAGAAAGGTGCAGGCAGGGAGGAAGACGACAGTGCCTGTTGGGAGGATCCTGGGCTCTGAAAAGTCCTTTGGGGTGAAGATGCCTGCATGATGCTCTGAGGAAGAGCAGGCTGTGCAATAACACAAGGCTTGGATTTGGAGGTTTAGCTCCCTTTACCAGAATGTAGAAGGAAGAATAACCCCTTCCCAGATGATTTTCCCCCAGTGTCTTCCTGCTCAGCTTCCTTTCATGAGCTTTTGCTGATATTTATTGCTTAGAACCACTGACAGGAGCTGACACCAAGTTGTGCTCAGCTGTAGGAAACCACCAGGCTGAAAAATGCACGGAAGGGTTTGTCTTTGTGTGTTGAGTGTTACCTTGTATTGGTGAGGAGGAAAAGTGCAAAATGTGAGGCAAGGAGTGCTGTAAATGGACTCTCAGGCAGTAAAATCTCTTAGTTGAAGGATGTTTTTTCCCCGGTGTGTTTCTTGCTAAATCAGTCTCCAGAACTAAAACAAAAACGTGACAAGCAGGGATTCCTGTGGCCTTTCCCTTGGGGAAGGGTTCAAAGTCCATTCTTTGGTACGAGGATCTGAGACAGCTGAGGATAAAGATCCTGTGTGGAGCTTGGTCCTCCCACAGTGTTATCTCCTTGTTGGACCTCCCAGGGCTATTCCCTGCTGATGTGTGGAAGAGACCGTGTTGGGGTGCAAAATGGGTATTTTTTTTCTCTTTCCAGATCTGCCTGTCTCCCACACATCCCCGTGTCCTTTCAGCCGTGGCTCCTGTGGTTTTATGCTGGGCAGCATTAACGCAGAGCTCCTCTGGCCTCCTTGCAGCAGGAATTGTCTCTGCTCTGCTCAGTGCAAACGTGCTTTGACCTGGAAAGCCGCTGCCAGCAGCAGATGGAGCAGACCTGCAGGCCCAGCTGCTCCGTGCCCTGCCAGGTGCTGGGGATGCTTTGCTTTTTAAACGCTTTGGTTGAAAGGAACTTCGAGCCTGCTCTCGAATTGGGGATGTATCAGAGGAAACTTGGGGCGAGGCATCAGAATGTGCGCTCTAAATGAGGTGACTCATTTCAGAGGAGACAAGGATGAACTCAAGAGGAGCCTCCGAGTGGTGGATCTGACAAAGGCGACGTGGCTTTGATGGTGTAGTGTCAGTTCTGGTTTTTGCATCAAGCCCTGGTTCGGCATAAGAACAGGAGGGCTGATTTGGAGAGCACAGCTGAAAGCCAGAAGCGTGAATACAAAATACACGGCATGATAAACAGGGAGGGCTCCTATAGGAACAATAGCGGCTCTGAATGTCCATGGGAAATCGTTTGCTTCCAGATATGTAAATGTCTGAGCAAGCTCGGTCCCAAATTTTTGGATAGGGCAGGGATGGCTGAGCTTGGCTTGTACTCCAGGCTCTGTGGCAGGACTTGGGCTGGGTCCTACCCACAGCTCTTTCTGTATTCATCTCCCTTCGACCAGCGGCCTCGGGAGGCTTGGAGACAAATTGCATTTGTGCATATCAGATGGAGACTTTGGGGGTTTGAGCAGGAATTCTCTGCCTTTTGTCTTTTATCATTAGGAGTCAGGGATGGAGGTGACAACAGAGTCATGTATGAATGCAGAGTAAACAAAGCTGCGTGTGGGTGTGATGACATGTTTCTTTTGTCCTTAATGTATTCATCCTCCGAGTGCTCCAGGGTTATGCATTTAATTTGTTGTGCAATTGGCAGCTTTAGAAGTACTTAAGCATCCAGCCATCCTTGCCTAAAAATAACTGGAGAGCAACTGGGTTTGTGTGTTGTTTTGTTTAGTTGGGTTTTTTTTTGGGGGGGGGGGGGGGGTTGGTTTTGTGTTTTGGGTTTTTTTTGGTTTTTTGTTTGGTTTTTTTTTTTTTTTTTTGTGGGTTTGGTTTTTTTTGTGGGTTTGTTTTTTGTTTTTTGGTGGGTTTTTTAATTTTTTTTTTTTAATTGGTTGGTTGGGGTTTTTTTGTTTGGTTTTTTGTTGTTGTTGTTTGTTTGGGGTTTTTTTTTTTTTTTTTTTTTTTTTTTTTTTTTTTTTTTTTTTTGTTCAGGAGGAGGTGGGCCAAGGAGACAAATGTGTTCTGCAAACCAGGAACACAGCACAATCCTGACAGGCCCACCATGATTTTCTGGTTATTTGGGTCTTTTCTTCACCTCTTCCCCAGCTCGAAGCAGCTCTGGCCACAAGCAGCTCTGAGGGAGGAAGTGTGGGCTGGAGGTTACAGCACCAGCTCAGGATTTAGGTGATTTAGGCTGAACCTCTCATTTTGCTTCTGTCTTTCTGTGTCACCTTAGTCTCTCTGCAGTTGTAATATCACCATTTCTGCACAGGGGGGTTGCAAGAGTAAATATATTAAAGATTGGGAGGCATTAAGGTGCTGTGGGAAGGCTCCTGCAGAGCAGGAGAGCGTGCACCTGCAAATCTCAGCGGCTCAGAGGGTCGGCAACAGCAGCCTCAGATATATTATTTTTAATATCTCATTATTTCTGAGTCAGCTGGAGGATTTTGAACTGTCCTTGGCAGGGAAGGAGACCTTCCTTGTCAGGTCACAGAATCACAGAATTTAGGTAGCAAAAGACTTCCAGGACCATTGAGTCCAACCTATGTCAACCAGACCAGAGCACTGAGTGCCACCTCCAGCCATTTCCTGAACACCTTTCCAAGGATGGTGACTCCACCACCTCCTTGGGCAGCCCTTCCAGTGCCTGACAACCCTTTCAGTGAAGAAATTCTTCCTAATGTCCAACCTGAGATGCACAGCAGTGGCTTTGATTTCCCTCCCTTTGTGCTGTTGGGTCCTGGCGCTGTCTTTCACTAGAAACAGACCCAAGGTGGACCCTGTCCCACGGCGCTGGCAGTGCGGGCTCTCCGTGGCACTCTTGATTGGGAAATTGAGGATTTTGAGCTAGTCTGGCTGCTTGGCACTCCTCAAAGTCGGGCTCAGGCTGCTGCTGCCCAACCCGAACCATCTGCAGGTTGCTTCAGCTCAGGGTTGGGTTCTGCTGGGGGACTCAGCAGCAATCCGTGCCTTGGTAGTCGCTGTCAGAGCTGCTCCCGCTCCGTGTTGAGCAGCAGCAGCGCTCAGGAGCAGTTTCTGAACCCTCACGGATGTGTTTGGCAGCTGATAACGGGGCTGAACTTTTTGTTTCAGATCCTACAGAAGTTTGGAGCTGAAAAACCTTGTGAGCCCAGGGCCTGAACCCCTAGGAAGATTAAAATTCCCTACCCCTACTTCGAAAGGCGCTGAGAGTCTGTCTGGCAAGACAGGTTCATTAACAAATTAATAGAATAATCAGCAGGGCTTTGTGTGCGTTTTGCAGATAAAAAACTGGTAACAGCGTTCTTTGGCTCTTTAATGGGCTGATAAGAGCCAACTATCTGCTCCATGGCGGGGCTAATCACAGAGATAACAGAGGTTAAATCAACTGCGGGGCGCTGGCGAGGGGCCACGCAGAGGCGGGGATGGATGGAGGTGGGAGCTCAGGGGTTTTAAACATGATGAAAGGGAATAGCAGCGAAGTGAGGGAAGGGAGAAAACCAGCAGCCAGCTCCGCGGATATTTTTAGGAGCGCTGTGCAAAGACCACGAGGGCTGAGCCGCTGGGAGGCGGTTGCAGTGGGGAAGTGGCTGGGTGGGGTGCAGGGAGCCCCGCCTGCCCTAGGGTCTTTCCATGGGGGTTTGGACAAGGAAGAGGTTGCCCAGAGAAGTTGTGGCTTCCCCTTGGAAGTGTCCAAGGCCAGTTTGGGCAGGGCTTGGAGCAGCTGCTCTAATGGAAGGTGTCCCTGGCCATGGCAGGGTGCAATGAGATGATCTTTAATGTCCCTCCCAATCCAACCCATTCCATGATTCCACAATTCTATGGGACCGGTTGCCAGAACCTTCTCCCTAAGATAAGAAGCTGGGGACAGTGGGGGACGTGGTTTTTAGGTGTCCAGTAGAAAAGAGGCAGAATGTGCTGTGTGCAGGTTCCCAGGCTGGTGCAGAAAAGCCAAGGCACTTTATGACCAAGGGTCCCACAACCAAAAGTCCGTGCAGAGCCAGGTGTGAACCTCTCTAGGAGGATTTCAAGCTCCATCTTAACACCAGTCCACCCCCAGCCGTGCTCAGCAGCTCTCCCTCCTGGCATCCCAGCCCAGCATCCTCCTCTCCGCACCCTGGGAGCCAAACACAGCAGCAGTGAGCAGCAGGTGGAGGAGACCAGGTTGGATAGCGTTTCCAATGCCTTTCAAATCCGGGAGTCTCCTGGTTTTTCTGAACAAAGCCCACAGCCTATCTCCTCTCTGCAGCCCTTCTGCACCTGCGACTTGCAAGGAGTGGGAGCAGCCCTGGGGTTTGCAGGCGGCAGAGCTGCGAACACGCGCTGGCTTTCGCAGCAGCGTCGCTTTACCTTCATAAATTACAAACGTGTGCACTGAAATATTGATGGGGACACGAGAGGGATCCTTGGGCTTGCCTCAGGAATGCAGCAGCCGAGAGCAATCAGGATTCAGGGCCTGTTTTGCTTTCTGCAGCCTCCTCCGTGTAGGTTTTGAGGTGTACCTGGCATCCAGGGACCTCTGCTCGCGTGTCCTCGTGTCACCTCCCCAAGAGCAGGCCGTGGAAAGTGGCCGTGGGCCTGCCACGGGAAGCGCTTGGCTCTGCCTTTCCCTGAAGGACTATTCATTCATACAATATTTGCTTTGTTAAAGGAAGGACGTTGTCAGGCGCCTTTCAAGTGATGTGTGAAAGTGACTGTAATGAGATGTTCTGGGGAAGCCTGCAGGCAGCCCCGCCTCTCCGCCAAACTTCTCCTGACCTTTTTTGAAAGGAGCAGCAGCAACCTTGATCTTCCTCTCCCCCTCCTCCTCCTCCTCCTTCCCCACTCGTGGAAGCAGTCGCTGCAAACTCCTCTGGCACAGGAGCCGGGCTGGAGGGCCGGGAGCCGGGCTGGGCGGATAATTGCCCGTGTCTGACTGCCGGGAAGAGAGGCAGGGAGGAGATGTCACCGAGGGGTGGGAGTTTTCTTCGGAGAAGCAGCTGCAGCTCTGCGCTGGTGTTTGGATAATCAGTGCAGTGTGGAAGAGACTGTAAATGAGACCTGGATCTTCCTCCCCAAAGCCTTGCGGGCATCCTCCAAAGGGGATGTGCTCTGAGCACCCTTTGGATGGAAAAGGAACCCCAGTACACCATCACCAGCTTGTCCTACTCAGGATCTAGCAATCACAGAGGGATTTGGATCTCCCTGGGGTCTGCCTGCTGTCCATGGTGCACTGTGCAATTAAACAGAGGTAACTACTGCTGTGCCTCACCTTTCTCCATGGGACAGCACTCAGTGTGTGCCTCTCCCCTTCCATATAAACAGTACTGCCTGCCATGTGTTCTCCAGCTTCTCCAACACCAGGATGAAGTGTTGGGGTTATTTCAGGTGTTTCTTGCTGGGCCATCCCCTTTTGTTACAGGACAAAGCCAAAAAAGTGCCCCCAAATCAAAAGCAGCTTCTGGGCAATGAAGGTGACAACCCTGGGGTGTAAATCCTGGTGTGTAAAGCTTCCCGGGTAAATCGTGTTTTCAGGGGTTTTTTATTGTTTTTGCAAATACTGAAGGAATTGGGTATTGATTAACTCACTAATGCTGTGTGCTGCTATCCCACCTTTCATCCCCAAAGCTCCAATCCCATCATAGATGTTAACGAAGAGTGATCACAGAGGGATTTGCATGGTGAAGGGGTAAACTGAGGCACGGGTCCAAGCTCAGCTGAGCCAGGCTCACAGAGCTCTTTCTCCTCTTTCTCCTCTTCCTTCTCCTCTTTCTTCTCTTTCTTCTCCTCTTTCTCCTCTTCCTTCTCCTCTTTCTCGTCTTTCTCCTCCTCTTCCTCCTCCAGGCCCCAACTGCCTGGAGCAGAGAGGAGCTGTTGATAAAATATCCCAACCATTAGAACCTAACAAGAGAACAGAAATGGGAGATGGACTGACCTCGCCTCCCTCCATCCCCAGATTATTCCCTGCATCCCTGGGAGGTGTGAACTTGTGGAAAATACTTTTAGGTAGTTTTGGCAAGTGGGAGGAAAAAAATTAATAAATAACTACAACTAAAAGGCACAAGAAGGTGCTAGAGGAGCCCAGTTCCTGCACGGGGCAGAGAAGTGAAGGTGCCCTCTGGAAGCCCAGAGCAATCTCTTAATTCAGGGTAAGGAGCCTTGACACATACTCTGGCAGTGACAAAATGCCTTTTTTCCCTTTTTCTTTTTTTAATTTATAAGGATTCTGGAGCTGTTGGGAGGCTTAATTAATTAGTTAAGATGTTTTCCACTGTTATTGTGCCTCCCCTCAAAGGCTTCTGACAGTAAATTGTCATCAAGTGGAAGATCTAATAAGTGCCAATTATCGAAGTTTGCTAATTGCCAGCTAATAATAATGCTGATTAATAATGCTTTTAACACCACTGTTGATTTCAAATGTGGGTACATGTGCTGCAGCATCATTGATTTAAATTGTCATTTCTTCTGCTTTGTGGCTAATTGGGGTAAAAATCAGGTCGGTGGCATTTTTTTGTCCAAAGAGCACATTGTTCTAACCCTGGGAAAAAAACAGCAAAGTTTTTAAGGGAGATATTTAAAAATAAAGGCGTAAGCTCGGGAGGATAATGCATCGCGGAGAAGCGGTTCGTTCATTTCCTTGACAAGTGTAATTTAATTTTAATTATTTATGAATCTTCATAGCCCGCTAGAAAATGTTCTGTAGGATATTTTGTAAAACTAATGAAGTCTTAGTAATAGGAGACCCAACTCGAGCCCTGCGCGGAGCCGCGGGAAGATGCAGCTCGTCTCCCTCCGTCTGATTAATCTGTATCATAGCAGGGATGTTTTGCATGATTATGCTTTAGGAATCCCACCCAGGCGGGGATGCTGCTGCTCCAGTTGCGTGGGAAGTGCATCCCAAAGTTTTATTCTGGTTTTGCTGGAAAACCTTTTACTTTTGGAGCCGTAGTGAAGGGACACTCCAGCAAGAGGGGAGTCTTGCCCTCATTAGAGCATCCCATGGGAACTGTGATCCCACTGGATTGATTTTAGAGTGGGGCTTCCCTCTTAATTATTCTTACTTTGATTTCTGCCCCTAAATGCCCCAGGGGGTGAGGAATCATGGAGCAAGGAGGGGAAATGCCTTGGTTTGAAATTCCCCGAAGAAGAACAAAGTGTGTTTCTGCTGTGGCATCGGGGGTTTGGGATGGGCAGGGGTACTGGAATTCCCAGCCCCTGTGGATGGATCAGGGTTTGGGATGTGCAGGGATGCTGGAATTCCTGGCCTGTGGACGGATTGGCCGGGCAGGTGTGCCCACAACAACACAGGGCCTTGAGCAGAAACCTAAATTTAAATGTTAAAAAGCTTTTGTTCATTATTGGTGGCATTTCCTCCCCCTCCCCATTTGTCACTTGGAGCGGAGCTGTGACTCTTTTAATATCAAACAAATAATAAGCTCCCTCTAAAGTGATTTTTCTGACAAGGAGCTCAATATATTAAACTTTATCTATATTTTAATAGCCAATTTCACACCAAACTGCCTTCTTAATAATGTATTTACCACCTGGGGATATTATTCCAACCCATCTGGAAAGAATTGGAAATTAACTGTCCCTAAACTGAGTCTGTGTGTGCTTTAGATGCAGTGGAGATAACAGCGGTGTCATTCCTAGGGGAAGTGGGGGAGGAAGCTCATCGTGCACTGAGGAAAATGTCAGCAGCAAAGGCAATAGCTGGCAGGAAAAAGAGTGCTCTCCTTCCTGCACCCGAGAGCCCAGCCCCAGCCCATCTCTGAAATACTCAGCCTCTCCCAGGAAGAGCTGAGAGCACCTCAAGAGCCTCTTCTGGGTTGTAAGAGAGGAGGGTTTTGGTTTCCAAGGATGCAGCATGGATGCAGGGCTCCTGAAATGGCAGCGTCGTGCCCAAGCTGCTGCTGGTCACCTGCCACCGTGGTGTCAGTGGGCACCCAAAGGAAGGGGAAAAGTTGTATTTCCTAAGCTGGTGCTTCTAATGGCAGTTTTTCTGGTCAGGCAGTGTGTGTTTTTAGCTTGCTCCATTTTGGCGTGGTTCTCTTTGGATCGCTCTGATCCCATCTGAATCAACACTGAAGCCTGGGCAGATTGCAGCCTCCCCCTCTCCGTGTGTAGGAGTGTGTTTGGAAAATATCCCTTTGTTTAGTCTAAGATGCATTTATAATTACTGCTGCTATTCGCTTCCTTCCCACTGTTTCAAGGGCTTGGACAATTCCGCTCCCCTGGCACTGAGTTCTGTCTGAAAAAAACCTTGGATCGTCCAAGCCCCATCCAGCTGGGCCTTGAACAGGGATGGGGCAGCCACAGCTTCTCTGGGCACCCTGTGCCAGGGCCTCACCGCCCTCACAGGGAACAATTCCTTCCCAATATCCCAACAGAAACCTGCTCTCTGTCAGTTTGATCCACTTCCCTTGTCCTGGCACTACAGTCCTTGATAGAGACCCTCTTCAACTTCCTTGGATGCTCCCTCTGGATACAGGAAGGAATTTTGGCTGTATTTCCTATCAAATTAAATCCTATCAGGATCTATCTAGGTGATGTTACTCATTCCTGGCTGTACAGAGCATCCCTTGCAGTGAGGGGACATCGGTGATGGCATCGCTGGGACATCCAGTCCAAGGCAGGACTGAGCTTTCCTTTTTACTTTCAGTAAAAATTCCTTCCTGAGCTTCCCGGGTGTGTTTGCTGGGAAAGTCTGGCTGTGAGGTCAGGGCTGGTGGTTTTTTATGCCAACCTGTTCTTACATCACCTGGTGATGGCTGATAAAAGGCTCACAGAGCACAGATGTTGCTTTCAGCATCCCCATGGATGCACAGACCCCCCTCACACCGCTCTCCTCAGCAGAAAAATCCTAAAGAATTCCATTGTTTTAAAGTTTTTCTTCAATGTGACTCTGTTTGGAGGTTTGTTTTTGTTATTCATAAATTTCTACGCGACATCACCCGCACCAAAGCAGATTAATCCTTGCAGTGTTTCCTTTTCTTTTTAAAATAATTAAGGGCAGCTTTAAGCTGCTACTTAAAGTCAGCTAAAACATCCGAGTTTTAGATAAAAGTGCCTCATGTTTGTTGTTGTAATGAAGTAGTTTGACACGGAGATGAAAGTCTTTGCTGTTTGTGTTGTAAAAACTGGTTTTGACGCCATTTTTGAACAATGTCAAACTGTTTCCTTACATTTTGAACAAGACACGCTTTGATCTAGGGAAAAAAAAAAAACACAACCTCAAGATGTTTCAATCAGAAAGGAAAAGCAGCAGCCCTTAATGATTTTAAAATAGGATCAAATGTTTCAATCATTATGTTATGTCACATAATGACACCCTCGTAGCTGTGCTGTGTGATGCTCAGCGTTGCATTTAGCATCAGGAAATGTTGTAGAAATAATTCAAAATAATCTAAAATGCTGAAATGAAATAGTGAAATTGCAAAGTGGCTCCTTAAAGCGTCAAAGGAAAATTCTGGTTTCTGGCAGTTTCAGAGTTGCTGAGCTCATCGGAAGAAAGTGTGCCGGTGCTTTTGGGTTTTTTCATTCTGAATCCAAGCGAAAACAAAGCGTGGAGGAGTTGAAAGCACCTTGTGAAATGGAAATTCTGCAAATCGGCCCATTTTAGCTGTGATCCCCTATCTGTGGCGCGAGGGGAAGAGCTGGGGAGGAGGAGGAGGGAAAGGACTGGGACTCTCCAGTCTGCAGCGGTGCCCAGCCCTGTGGATCGGGGCTGGACTGGTTTTGGAAGGGGTTGGGAAGCAGGGAGGTGTTTGTGCATCCCTGTGCTCAAACAGGTGAGTTTGGGCCCCTTCGCTTTTTGCCGCTTTTGTGTTTCCCAGCGGAGGTGCCAGGATGGGATGGAGGATGGGATGGAGGGGTAAAGGATGGAGGCAACAGGGTGGAGGTTCCTTTCTGCGTGGTCCAAACGTCTTGATCCTGTAGATCTTTGGATGTTGGGAGCAGACAGGTGACAGCCACCTCTGCAGCCCCCAAACCATCCACCAAGCGTGGGTCAAGGAGGACAGGAGCACAAAGGCTGCTGAGATCCTGCCAGGGGAGGAGATGAGTGCTGGCAGTTACCTGGGGACCCCGAGATACCAGAATCCCTAACTTAATCAGACAGATAACGGGAGCAGCTAGAGATGAGGCAGGAGCAGGAACCGCCGAACAATAGGAGCCAGCCCCCCCGGGCCCTCGTGCTGCGCCTGAGATAATAAACTATATAAAAATCTGTCACTGCGCGATAAGTGATGAATTAGAATCAATTATATGTTTAAAATAATAGACCTCCCCACGGTGTTAGTCTCCAGAACGGTGATGGCTCCTGCCTGGGCTTGGCAGTGCTGGTGGCACTTGTTGGCAGTGTCACCACCGGGGCTGGGACACCTCGCGTGGGCGGCTTTGCGGCGGCAGGGAGCTCGGCGTGGTGGCAGCCAAAATCAGAAGACTGCTGAGATTTTTGAAGTTCAATTTTTCATCTTCTCCTGGTCCTCAGCAGTGGATGCCATGCCTGGTGCAGAGATCTCCAGCACCTCCTCGTTATTTGGGATTTTTAGAGATTCACTGTTCTTCCTGCATTGTCGGCTGCTCCCTGCCTGGAGCAGTGATTTCCGAGCCGCTGAGTGCTGTTGTGCAACATAACGCCGCTTGAGTGCGGTTTTCCTCTCCCTCAAATGCCAGGAGGAGAGAGAAAGGTGTGAAAATGCGAGATTAACCCCGTGAATCAGCCGTCAAGTGATGCCTGTGTTTGTGAGGCAGGAGGCAGAGGATCCCGGCTGGATTGCCCTGTTAATGCATGGTGAATGTGGTGGTTGGCAAATATTCCCAACAAAGCTCTTGTGGGATGGTGGGATGGCTGTGCCTGTCCAGCCCAGTTCTAAATTTGGGTTAAAAGCAGAGCCATTGCCCAGAGAAGCTGTGGCTGCCCCATCCCCCTGTGTACCAGGCCAGGTTGGACGGGGCTTGGAGCAACCTGGGAAAATGGAAAGTGTCTCTGCCCATGGCAGGGGGTTGGATGAGGGTTAAGGTCCCTTCCATCCAAACCATTCTGGAACTCTGTGAAATTTGATTTTCTGGCCCTGCTTCTTCCAAAGGGGCTCAGGAGGAGTGGGACTGGGAGGAACAACTCACCTGGAGGTAGTGGGTGTGTTTCTGAGCTGGTCTGATTGGGAGATGGATCAGATAACCTTGAAATATCCCTTCCAACTTTAGGTCAGACTTGACGATCTTGGGTGTCTTTTCCAACCTTAATTATTCTGTGACTCTTAACCATAATTCTGTGGTCATTTTGGTGAGGATTGGGGCTGAGTCCTCGCTTTTCCTGCAGGAATTGCAGTGCTGTGATGCATCACGGATGTGCTGCAAAGGGTTTTAAGACACTGGGCTTAGTCTGGGTCCTTCCCTCCTCAGCACATTTCCAAACCTAGTCTTTCCAAACAAACCCAGAACCCAGCTCAGGTGTTCTCAGGAGTTTGTAAAGTTCTATATTGCTCTAATTAATTTAAAGTTTTTCCTACTGAAGGCAAAGGCTTTTTGCTGCCCTCCATCCACATCCCATTCCTTCTGCAAGCTGGGGAGTTTCCCAGCTCCCTGCGCTGACAAAGAGGGAAAATATTCTTTGTCCACCAGAAGTTGGATTGGAAACCTGTGCCTGGGCTGGTTTGCTTTGTTATTTTGTTAAATAGCACAACTTGCAGCCATAAAGCCCTGGAAGGCTGTGCTAAGCAGGGGCGCTGGGACCAGTGCTAATGGATTGAAGCGAGCGCCTCACCAGCCACAGGGGTGCCCTGGGATTTCCCTTTTGAATCTTATTTACATTCGGACTAACTATAGCTCCCAAGCTCGGCTATAAATAATTTCTGGGAAAGAGTTGTCTAATTAAACGTACAGCAGCAAAGAAAGTACTTTTAACCACAACACTGGTGTCCTAATGAACGTAATCACCGGATGGGGACAGCTTAGGAAACAGAACTTGACATCTCCCAGTGGAGGGAGAGAGATGGAGGGGGAAACCTACTTGGGGAGAATTCCCAATCAATATTTAATTGTGTAGCATGTAATCTGCCTTAGTATTTTTTAAAATAAAATTAAAGCCCCACAGAAACTGGAGAACCTTTAAATCAGATTTGAGGAGGGGGAGTCTTTCTGGTTTTTACAGCTGTCTGGGGAGGGAACAGCATCTAACTGCCCCCACAGGCATGCAAATTGTTCTGTGCTTGGCAAAATAGCCCGGATTCAGGATTTGACCAGGGATTTATAGCCTTGCCCCATCCATCACAGTCTTCCTCACTTCTGAGGCCTCAGTTTCCTTGTCTGTAAACAAGGAATAAAGGAATTCCCCCAAACCTCACAGGTGTCCAGTTGTAACTTGCATCTGGAATGGGTTTTGAGAATGAGAAGTCATCAAATCATCCATGGTAATGGGTATCCATAAAATTCACAAGGGCACAGAGTGACAGGACAAGGGGGAATGGCTTTAAGGTGACAGAGGTCAATTTTAGATTGGGAAGAAAACCTTTACAACCCTTTCCAATGACGGTGGTGAGGCCTTTGCACAGGTTGCCCAGCAGAGCTGTGGCTGTCCCTTCCCTGGAACTGTCCAATGCCAGGCTGGACAGGGCTTGGAGCAACCTGGGACAGTGGGAGGTGTCCCTGCTCAGGGCAGGGGGTTGGGACAGGATGATTTTCAGTCCTTTTGAGCCCAAACCATTCCAGGAGCCTGTCTCAGCCCTGTGCCATGGTGCTGTGGAGGTAAAACAGCGTGTGGAGGTGGGTGTGAGATGGGAAGAGCTCTGTGCTGTGGGCAGATGGAGAGGGAAACCCAGGCCGAGGAGTTACTCCATCCATCTGAGGCACAGAGGCTCCTGGGCAGGGGCTGATGCTCAGCTGGAAGGTTTTGGCTCCATGTGGGAGTAGAAAAGGTGCAAATGCCTGAGGAGAGGCTGCCCACTGGCAGGATGGATCTGTGTTTAGCAGGATGTGTCCCCACCTCTGTGGAATGTCACAGCAGGTGCTGGGGAGCCACTGGGGAAAATCCAGTGTTAATGGTTGGACTTGGCTGTCTTAGAGGGCTTTTCCAACTGAATGATTCCGGGAAAAATGATTGTGTGAAATAAAACAGTGCAGCTCTGGCTTGCACCCTGCAGTGTTTGTGCTCCTCACAAGGCTGGGACACAGAATTAGGGGGCCACCAGGAGGAATTCTCACACCTCCAGCTGCAGCAGCGCTGCTGATCCGTGCTGCTGGACCCACAGTCTGCTCCAGCGTGCAGGAAGATTTGGGAATCACGGCCTGGAATCCTTATCCCGCTGGTTTGTGGCCCTGGCAGGGACGTGCAGCAGTGGGATGCCGCTGTTCTCTGCCTCTTGTAGCTCAGGCAGCGCCGCCAGCCCTTGCCGAGAGCTCGCTCCATCCCCCGGGAATTCACTCCGGCTTCGCTGCGATTAATCTCATCGGCCACTGGATGTCAATGTTGCCTCATCCAATTACAAGTGGGAAAGTCGTGGATCTTCAGGAAGGGGGAGAAAATGCTGCTGTCAGAAGATCGCAGGTTGGATGTTGTTTTCTTCGGCGAAGTTGGTTATTAAACACTGTAGAGCCGCGTACAAGGGGAGGAATCACTCACAGCTCTTGTTTGGCTCAGCCAGGGTGGGATTTGATCCCATCTGCATAAAGACTAAACCTTGATTTGGGATGAAAAGCCTCGACAGAATGAAAAATTGGATTAAAAAAAAAAGCGTATCTCCTTCCTGGAGGCACAGCTGAGGTGTTGGTGGTTGGCACTGCACCCTTGCGTGGTGCTCAGCAGGACAGGGATGTGCTCCCTGGAGCTGGGAGGATGTGTATTCAGAAAACCCAGTTCTGGAAGGAGAGGATTCTCAGGAAGCAGATCTGGATTTGAGCACTGCAGCTTGGCCTCCTCCCCATTCCCCATCTCCCAGCCAGCCGTGGGGAAGCAGCCGCATCCTGCCAAGATTCATGATCAAGAACGCCTCTCCCCCACCTCCTTCCTGCTTTCCACAAATATTTTAAAGCCAAGCCCTGGGCTGGGAGACAGGTGCCTCTCTGCACACCCGGATGGGACATCTGTGGAGAGAGAGATTCCTTGGGAAGTGGAAGCCCTGAGTTGGGTTTGTAGGTAAGATCTGGTGGGTTGAGATGCACCTCAATCCTCTCCTGTGGTGTGAAACCACTCAACGTGGATCCTCCCACAAAGAGAACCTGGAGATGCAGAAGCTCTGGGTGTGTCCTTTGCTTGGATAGAACATCCCCGGCAGCAGGATCTGCAGAGAGCTCCCTGCCCTCCCTCACACCCCTGCAGCAATTAAAGTCAGGACACTGCTCCCCAGAGCTGCCAGCCCGCTGCCTTTCCTTCCCAGCTGCAAAATAGAAGGAAAATGGATTTGTGTTTTCCATCCCTTTGGAATTATCACACCCCCTGCTTCACATTGAGTTCATTTGAGCACGTTAATATCTCAAGTTTAATGATAAGTCTAACGGAATTCATTTATAAGATAAATAAGATGTTATTAGTACATTAGTAGCAAAAAATGTGCAAGGACACTGCTAATCTAAGGTGAAAATGCCTTCCTGCGTGAAATTTAATTAGCAGATTGTGTTCTATTAGTGACTTTTATGGGGATTTCATGAAAATGAATACAAATACGATCTGGGCAGCCTCTCCAGTGAAATGAGAGCCTCACTAACCTACCCTCCCTCTCCCCACCCAGAAAACAGGGATGTGTGTCCTATTCCTTTTCCAAAGGGAGCTTTGTGGAGGCAGAGGGGCAGCCTGTGGCCAGCTTGCAGCGTGGGGACGTGGTTGAAGGGTGTCACAGGAGCTGAGTGTGCTCACAGCGAGTGAAACAGGCTGGGGGACTCAGAACTATCCCAGCTTTTCCCTCTGCTCGAGCAAGCAGCTGGTCAGAGCTGCTTTTCCATGGAAAAAAGCAGCGATGGTTACAGAGCTCTCCTTCGTGCTCGGAATTTTCTCCCCAGCCAGATGTCCTGCAGCAGGCAGCAGTGGTGGCAGAGGGTGCCAGGTCCTGCCAGGGTCCGTGGTGGGGACGCGGTGTCACAGTGCCATGCGCTGGCGTCCCCGCGCACCCCGCCGGCCTGCTGGTGTGGGGGAGCTGCAGGGGATGGAGCCCATCCAAGAACATCATACATATTTTAAAGACTTCTGGTCCCCCAGCAAGCCCGAGGGGGTTGTGCAGCTGTCACTGCCAGGCTGGGCTGGAGTCACACGCTGCAGAAATGCGCTGGTGTCCCTTTTCCTGCGGCTCATCTTGCAAAGCCAGCACAGCAGGGACCCTGAAGGAGCCGTGGAGGTGACACTGATGCATCTTCCTTGGTTTTGTGCTGAACACCAGCACTTGGGGTGTTTCTGGAGCTGGAAAACATTTTCCCATGCTGTGGTTGCAGGAGCTTTTAGATGACTTGGAAAGGAAAAGCATCTTGGCATCAGCAACCAGAAAAGAAATAAATGGAAGGCTTTTCTGTTCTCAGTCTTTCCTGGGAAGACGGCCTTGCATACCCTGCTTTGGGAAGAGTTGTCCCTGGCATCACCTCCTCCTCCTGATCTGGGACCTTCTGGTTCCATCCCTGTGTGTGATTAAGGGAGATACCATGGATGGTTTGGTTTGGGAAGGGACCTTAAAGTTGATTAGGTGGTGTTGGGTCATAGGGTGAACTTGATGATATCGAAGGTCTTTTCCAACATAGCTAATTTTGTGATTCAGTGTTTCTGTGAAAAACACCCCACTCCATGCCCTGCTATGGGCAGGGACAGCTTCCACTATCCCAGGTTGCTCCAAGCCCCATCCAACCCAGCCTTGAACACTTCCAGGGATGGGGCAGCCACAGCTATTCCTCAGTGATGCTGTGCTGGCTCCTTGCTCCTGGGACCAAAACCCAGGCTGAGATCCTGGCTCATCCAGAATCGTGGCAAAACAGCCACTGGCTCTGGAGTGGCCAGGAGGGCCAGACAAAGAGTCACGGGCCCTCCATGTGATCTTTGACAGGACTTGGGAAGGCCTGGGAGCTTCAGAGGAGCAGAGAGAGCCCTTGTGCCCTGAGAAGCAGCACAGGAGGGACACCTCCGCTTAGCAGACCTGTCCCACCCCTTGTGTTCATGCAGAACGGCTCTGGTGGCCCAGCCAGGATTTTGAAGTTGGAGAGAGGCCATGAGTTACTGCAGGAGGCATCTGGTGGTGGTTCCAAAGCTCCTTCCCTGCCATCTGCGGGTGCAGGATCCAGCTCTTGCTGATTCCTTTGCTGAACAGTGAAGCAAATGCACGGGGAATCATTATTCATGCAGATGATCCTCACAATTCAATAGAGGTAATTAGGAGAATGATGGAGGAAATTAGCACTTTCTGCGGGTTTATTAATATTAATAAAATGATTCCACGGTTAAAAATAATAATAATAATATTCATAAAATAAATACATAACTGCAGAAGAGCTCTGCCCAGCTACTACTAAACACCAGGCTGCTCCAGGCAGGAATCAACAAGCAGCTGGAATCAGTCTGCTGGCTTTTTGCCCCCTCTAAAGATGGAATCATAGAAGGCAGAATCAATTGAGGCATATTTGGGGTCGTTTCTTGTTTCCCACATTTATCTTCCACATTAGGGAGAGAAGATGAAGCTCAGCAAATCCTTAAGGCTTTGAGAAGCTGAGGGACCTGTCTTTAGTGTGGCAGTGGTTTCAAAAATAGGGTGTTTTCTGAGAACTGCTGATGGGACAAAGGTGAGGGCTTCAGCATGACAAAGGGTAAGGTTAGATGGGATATTGGGAAGAAATTCCTCCCTGCAAGGGTGGTGAGGCCCTGGCACAGGGTGCCCAGAGAAGCTGTGGCTGCCCCATTCCTGAAAGGGTCCAAGGCCAGGTTGGACAGGGCTTGGACAACCCGGAATAGTGGAAGGTGTCCCTGTCCATGGCAGATGTTGGAACAAGATGAGCTTTAAGGTCTTTCCCAACCCAAACCATTCTGTGATGATCCTGTGATTCTGTGACTGAGGCACATTTGGGGTGATTTCTTGTTTTCCATTTTTATCTCCCACATTAAGGAGAAGAGCTGAAGATCAGAAGATCCTCAAGACTTTGGAAAATTGAGTGTCTTGTTTTTAATGTGCCAATGCTCTTAAAAACTGGGTGTTTTCTGACAGCTGCCTCTGATTCCTGTTGTCCTCTTGCCCCTTCACCTGCTGTGTCCTAGCAGGAAAAGCATTCTCACATCTCCACTTGCCATAGAGTTGGTGGAACGTGGCTGTGGGTACCCATTTCCAGATTGCTCCCTCTGTTGTGTTTCCCATTGCCATTGCCTTCCCTTCCCTTCCCTTCCCTTCCCTTCCCTTCCCTTCCCTTCCCTTCCCTTCCCTTCCCTTCCCTTCCCTTCCCTTCCCTTCCCTTCCCTTCCCTTCCCTTCCCTTCCCTTCCCTTCCCTTCCCTTCCCTTCCCTTCCCTTCCCTTCCCTTCCCTTCCCTTCCCTTCCCTTCCCTTCCCTTCCCTTCCCTTCCCTTCCCTTCCCTTCCCTTCCCTTCCCTTCCCTTCCCTTCCCTTCCCTTCCCTTCCCTTCCCTTCCCTTCCCTTCCCTTCCCTTCCCTTCCCTTCCCTTCCCTTCCCATTCCATTCCATTCCATTCCATTCCATTCCATTCCATTCCATTCCATTCCATTCCATTCCATTCCATTCCATTCCATTCCATGCCATTGCCATTGCCATTGCCATTGCCATTGCCATTGCCATTGCCATTGCCATTCCTGCTGATCCCAGCAGAGGACCATGGATCTCTGCCCCACATGTGCTGTGTACCCTCGGGAACGTTTCCCAGCTCCCTGTGCCGCTGGTGTGCCGGATGTGCCGCAGGATTTGGAGGAGGTTATTTGCACAGGGTGAGGAGATTATCAAATTAAAGACAGCACAGAATGCTATTAATGAAAATACATGACAAATGTATTTAAACATGTAAAAATTTAATTAGAATTTTTATTATTAAAAGTCTTGCTACAAGTGCTTTCTGAAACCCTCTTCTTTCTGTGGAGATCAAGGCTGCTTCATTTTCTTGCATGCTGAAGGAGGATTTGGGGTAAAGAAGGGAATAATTGTGCCAAATGTCTTCTGAAGAAGGCAACGGGAGTTTTCCTTTGGATGTTGGGTGTGGGATGAAGCCTGGCTGGACCTATGGGAATGCCTGTCTAAGCTTGATTCTTTTAGAAAGGCATTCATGGGGTTTTGCAGGATCAAAACACTTCATGGGCAGGGAGAGACATCCGAGGAGCTTCAGTGTCAGACTGAGGATGTTGCTGAACTCTGAGGATGGCAGCAGGCTGTCAGGAAGGGCAGGAAAAATCCCAGATGGGCTGATGGACTTGCGGCTCCTCCATCCATGGGAGATGTGCAAACCCAAAAACTTACGGGGGAGCAAAGAGAAGGAGCTCAGAGCCCCATGGAGCTCCCAGGCTGTGCTCCCTGCCCTTTCCTCCCCAGAACACCTCTGATCTCCCTGCTTGGAGCACTGGGGAGCAGCTCTGCTTGTTTTGTCTCCACAGGGAGCTGGGAATACGCCAGGAGCAGCTCTCCTGGCTGACCCGATTGCTAGAGATGCCAGTCTGGTGGGTGGTGCCAATTCCCAGAGCCTTCTCCCGCTGTCTTTATTAAATGGGAAAAGATCAGAGCGGTTGAACCCTTCTCTTTAATGAGAGATTGCGTTATATTAAATGGTAATTGCAAAAAAAATCAGTTTCTATAATTAAAAGGAGACCTCACAGCCAGGCATGGAGGCTCTCTGCAGCTCCAAAGATCTCCACCTTCAGCGTCTCAGTGCTGGGGATCCTCATGTTCTCCGAGTTGCTGGGTTGTTTATGGTCAGCAAGAGGCAGGATTGGGACTGGGATGGGATTCCCTGTCCCATCCACTCAGGAGCCATGCCCAGGGCTGTGTATCCTGCACTCCAATGGCAGAGCTGGTGAGGGGAGGCAATTATTTCATTCCAGAGGAATTTGCAGGGCTGGCAGTTTTAAGGAGGGGGGGAAGGCGCCCTATCTCCCAACTTGTAAATTAAGCAGATCTGGTTGGGAACTGTCACCGCAGGAGAAGAAATATGAAACCTCTGGGGTCATGTATGCAGAGTAATTTTTCTGACTGTAACTCTGCTTAAAAGTAAGGATATGATGGAAATGCTTAGAGCATTTTAAATGGACCCAGCAGAGATCTGCTTCAGCTCCAGTGGAGTCTGTGCAGACTTTATTGGGTGTTGGCCTTCTCTAAACTTGCTAACACCAGAGTTTAGTGCGTGACTGAGAAATAAATTGGTTCCTTTTCCATATTAACTGAAAATGCTCTCAGACGAAGGAGAAAGAACAATCTTATTTTAATATTTTGGTGGGATTTAAGGCATGAGAGCAAGGAGGTTGGTAATATCAAGGTGAGGCACTGAGGTGCTTGCGCCCCACCTTGGGTCAGGGTTCTCCACACAGGACTCAGGATGGATCAGGTCTCCAAGAGATGGAAACCTCACAGGGATGAAGCTGACCTTGAAGAGCACCAAGGATGTCTGTGTGTTTGTCAGGCTCGCTGGCCATGTGGGAAAACAAGGAATGTAAAAAGAAACCCTCCACAAAAGCTCAAAATGTGAGTCAGCCTCCCTTGGGAGTCAGTGAAGGCACTTCCAGACCCAGTTCTGCCCCCAAAGTTTTCCCTCTCTCTCTCTAAAGTGGCTGGGCAAAGCCAGCCTGGTGAATCCTGTCAGAGAAGCCCTTTGAAAGGAGCTGTGACCCTGCAGCTGTTGGATTCTGGGACATGCTGAATTCAGGGAGATCACTTAGGGGGAAGAGCAGGGGAGATGCATCATGACCTCTCCCTGGCATGCAAGCCTGGGGAATGACAGGGTTTTCCTCCCAGTTCTGAATTTGAATTCCCAATTCTAAAGACCCCACTTGGTTGTGCTCTGCTCCAGCCCCATCAAGGAGATATTTGAAGGCTGGTGCGTGTTGGTTTCTGGCAGGTGGAAAAATGAGTGTGCCAAGGCAGAGGCAGGAGGATCCCAGAGGATGGTGAGCAGAGTGATGGGTGCTTTGCTCCTTGGTGCCCCCTTTGTGAAGGTTTTGGAGACGTTTGGGACACAAGAATGTCCCAAAATGTGTTGTTGCAAGGTGCAGACAAAGGGAGAAGGAAGGATTTGGGGCTCTCCTCAGAGCAGCTCCCGCTCTGTGGGGGTGCTCCCACCTGCCCTGGGCATTCCCTGGGGAGCAGGACAGCTCAACCAGACACTCCATTCCTGGTGGCAAATGCAATTCCCTTGGGTTTGATTGAAGGATGCAGACAGGGCAGGGTGTGCTCCATCGTGGAGTGGCCCAGTGGAGAGCCAGGCTGGCCAGGCAGCCTCGGGACAGCCTCCTCCATCCCATTCCAGGGAAGGGTTTGAAGCAGCCAGATCGCAGTAGGGAGGTACAGGGAATCTGCTGCTTTTCTGCCTACTTAGGAGCATAAGGAAAGCTCCAGATTATCACCCCATAAGGAATTAATAAAGCTGGGTTTGCTGGATGATGGAAGACTGGGCAGCTGTGAGTGCATTCCTGTAGGTATCCATGAAATGTGGCTTCTAGGTGTTCAGGACTGGGGTGTGATAGGAAGAAATCCGGATAGAGAGGAGAGTGACAGCCAGCCCAGCTTTTCCTTCTCCTCCCCCATCTCCCTTCCTGCCTCCCCTGTATTTCCATGGTGTGAGATTTTTTACCCAATGCATTGGAAACAATATCTTGGAGCAGCTTTGGAGCCATTTGTTTTCCCTTTAATTGGCTAGTGGGGAGAAAATAACGAAGGGAAGTCATGCAGGGGAAGTTCTCATCGGTGCCATTTTTGGCAACAGAGTCACAACATCCTAAATTTATTTATTTAATTGCATTATTAAAAGTATAAATAAAAATAAATCCAGGAGAGCAGCCGGATCTATGCTTTGCATCTCTAAAATAGAACCATAAATGCCACGGAGCACTGGGGGAATGATTTATTAGCCTGTTATCGTGAGTGACTGGGACGCTTTCGATGGAGTCCTTGCTAATTTCTAACAGCTGCATTAAATCACAGATGCTATCAGCTATTATAAAATAATCACCCGGCGCTCTGCGAACCAGCACGAGCCCAGGGTCAGTGCTGGAGCCCTGGATTTGTTTCACATCTCAGCCCCTCCATTTCCTGCGAGGGTGGGAAATAAATAGGGCTTGTGGCGGCCTCATTTTATCATCCAGGAGTTGACAATAAATAAAAACCTCTATAAAACTTTTTTCTAAAAGGAGTTTCGACCGGAATTTGCAATGAGAGGAAACCTGATTTTGTGTTGTGTGATGTCAGGACTCCTGGGTCCTGTTTCTTGTTCAGAAAGGGAGCTGAGTTTGCTGATTTATGGGGCAGAGGCAGGATTTCAGAGGTTTGGCTGCAGACAGGGCTGGAAGGAAGGGAGCAGATCCTGTGGCAGTAAGAAACGTCTGTCAGCTCCTCTGCCTTGCTCCTCGCCGCTCTTTCAGACAAGTCACTTAAATTTCCCTGCAGCTCGACTGCCTTCCTTCTCCTTTGACAAATAACGTGTGTGTTTATGTGCCTGGGCTCCGGAGGGGGTTAATACTTGGCCTGGAAATCTCTTTAGAAGTGCCAATTTGTAGCGACAGAGAAACAACAATGAATAGAAGAGCCTGCGAAAACCAGAAGAAGCGAGCGAGCGGCTGCTTATCAGGATGGTGGCTCACAGAGGCAGCTGCAATAGCAGGGATAGTTGTAAAGGGTGAAGGAGATGGGAAGGGAAAAGGAAAAAAAAAAGAAAAAGCAACCACAAATAAATAAAAATAAAGCAGTTAGGAAGAAAATGCTGCCCATCTGCAACACTCGTATTTTTCCTGACAGTTTTGCTTTATGTTAGAACAGCTGCTTAACATGACAAATGCCAGCTTTAATAACAAGGAGCGGGAGGAGAGGCAGGGATGGAGCTCTCCGGCCCATCCTGCTCTCTCCTGCTCTTCCCTGGGTGGGAAGAGCCCAGGGCAGGGTCACCCTGGTGTCCTGCACCACCTTGGGAAGATCCATTTGGACCCAGTGGCTGCTGCTTTGGGAGCAGTCGTGATTCTGAGGCGCTGTGTCCTTGTTTGAATTGGTGGGGTTAAGGGGGTTTTAAGGAAGAAGGAGCCTCAGGGTTGGTTGTTTGTGGAGCAGCAGCTCCTAGTGCCAACCGAGGCTGCTCCAAGCCGTGTATCCATGGGGAACATGCTCTGGAGGGACCTGGGGCTCCCAGGATAGCTGTGGGCAGCTGTTGTATCTCCTCAGAGGTATTTGGGTTCCTTTGTCTTTTCCTACCTTGTCATTCCCTCTGCAGAGCAGGGATAGTGGCTGTGCAGCTCGCAGGTTGTTTCCTTCCTGCGGTATCGGGGATTGTCGGGCTGTCAGCAGCCTGGAGATAGCAGGGATTGCTGACAGCAAGCAGAACTCAGCCAGAGCCGTGCACAGAAACCTTGCTCAGCCTTTGAAACCGCAGTCAAACCCTCCCCCAAGGTTACTCTTCCTCATAAAACACTCTTAGTTTTGTTTGCTGCAAACCTAGATTTTAATCCCAGCATCCAGGCAGAGCCGGGCTTTGAAGAGAATTGGGTTGGAGTCAGAAGTGAACGGCTGAGGCCAGGCTGACTGAAACAGATGAATTGAAGCTGACCTAGGAAGATGGAGATGTTCCCATCCACACCCCGGCTGTGCCACTTGCATATTTATCTCATTGTGCCCGATACCACTGGGAATAAATCAGCAGTGAGACATGCAGGGAGCAGCTCTGCTGCCTCTGAGAGCTGAGACCTGCACCAGCATTTACCCACAGCTCCCATCAAACTCCCAGGGAAGTTTTCCAAAGCCTGCAGGAACCAAGAGCCTTCCCTCACCTAATGGTTTTCTTCCCCTCACTTCAGCCCTTAGAAGCAGGAATTTCAAAGGTGAAAAAACATCTCCTGCACTGGCCACAGAAGGGAAGACTGAAAATACTGAGAATTTTTATTTCTCCTGAGACCTGCAGCATGAGCAGCCCGGGTAGTTCAGACAGGCTGAGAACAAGTGTTCAGACCTTTACCTGCATAACACGACTGCCAAACCTGCCCAGCAGCGCCTGGAGACAAGGAGAGTGTGGAGGGGTGAGGAGCGGGAACAGGGAAATTTCCTCCCCAGTTCTGCAGAGATCCCACCCAGCTCCCTCCTGCTCCAGCCCTCCTGCCTCTGCCCCTTCCAGCAGCAGCACAGGCAGGATCTGGGGGCTCCCAGGAGCTGCCCCAGCAGTGAGATGTTCTGGAGGCTGGTTTGTGTTGGTTGGTTTGGGAGAGCGGGTGTGTGTGTAGGTGGGAAAATCCCAGGATGGTTTGGGTTGGAACTCTCACGATAATACAGCCCCACCCCCTGCCATGGGCAGGGACACCTTCCTCCATCCCAGGGTGCTCCAAACCCCATCCAAGCTGGCCTGGAGCTTCTCCAGGAATGGGGCAGCCACAGCTTCTCTGGGCAGCATTAAAACGAGTGGCAGGGCAGGGCTGCCCCGGGTGGTGGTGAGAGCCACGGGGACATTTGGGATTGTCCTGCCCAAGCTGAGAGGATCACATTGGAGAGGATGAGGGTGCGTGGTGGGCAGAGGAGCACCAGTGCTGCACTTCAGTGCTGCAGGGCACAAGCCATTCCTTCAGGGGAATACAAGTTTTCAAGGCACCATTTATCTGTACAGAATCAATCAGGCAAGTTTTTCTCTTCCCTCCCTCTTTGTCTTGAAATCTTGGAAGTTTGGCTGCTCTGCTGATAAAAAAGTTTGGTTTGGGCAGGCAAATCCTGCTGACCAGGGCTTCAGGGTGTGCAGGCCCTCACCTGTGCATCACACAGGGATGGATTTGCTGGAGGCACACCTGGTCCTGCAGCCCCAGCCAGCTCCATGAGCAGAGAGGCTCTGGTGCCATCCAGGTGTGAAAAAGAGCAGCACACACCGAGGAGGATGGGAAGACAGGATTTTCCTTTCTCTCACCTGTGCTGGGGACGCCGTTTGGAGCCTCCCAGAACAGCCCAGAGCGTGGTGGTTCCCTCTTCCAGCACGGAGTGTAGGTGGCACAGCTGCTCTCTGATCATTCCTGCATCTCTGTATTTTGTAAATAAGCCCCGAGGCTACGCGATGGCTTCGTGTTTAGAAACAGGAAAAACAGGGCAACGTGATATCTATTTATTTGTTCTTTTATTAGTTCAGCACAGAGCTCACAAAACACTTTGTGAGCATCTATGAAATGAGCCTTGTAATGTTCCCAGGAGAGGGGAGAAGCATTCCTGCTCCACTTGGCACGGGGGGGAAGCTGAGGGCTCCAACACCCTCCCTGTGTATCCATGGCCAGGGTGAGACCGTGGCAGATGCAGGGGTGGGTCCCAGATCCTGCTTTCCATTTCCACTCTGTGATGGTTGGTAGGGTTCAAATGCACATTTCATGCCCAGGCTCAGCATCTGTGGTCCAGATCCCCGTTTCTGGTGTTTCTCCTACTCCTGGACTAATCTGGGGACACCTTGTCCCAACGAGAGGTCGTTAGGTATTAATGATGGAATAACCTGTTAAACACAGGCTGCCTCAAGAAGCTTTGGACTCCCGGGTCCCTGGGTGTGTCCAAGGCCAGGCTGGACAGGGCTGGGATAGCTGGGATGAGGATGAACCTGGGACAGTGCAGGGTGTCCCATGGCAGGGGTGGCACTGGATGTTCTTTAAGGTCCCTTGTGGAGATGGGCCACCCACGTCTTCTCTGGAAAAAGCCAGAGCCTCTCACCCTCACAGTGAGGAATTTCTCCTTAATATCCAGTTTAAACCTGCCCTCTGTCAGGTCAAAGTCATTTCTCCTTGTCCTGCCACTGTCTGCTTCCAGGGATGTGGGAAATGTGGGACAGGGCTCCTGGAAGCACCTCCTTGGCAGAGCCTGTGCACAGTGATGGGGTTTTTGTTGTGCTGTTTTGTTTGGTTTTGTTTTTTTTTTTTTCCAAGACAATGTCCTTGGTGAAGCAGCCTGAACTTTGGCTGTTTTGATATGGAAATGTTTTGGCAGCGAAATAAAATGTCACATGTCTGTAATGCCCACCCCCGTCCCTTCCCTCTAGAGTTGGGTTTTCAGGGAAAGGGACCACACAGGAGTTGAAAATTTGCCCAAATGCATTAAATACCATCAGAAATGGCAACAAAAAAAACAACTCTTGGCATCGCAGAGAAAATCTTAACATTTTATTTTCCTTAGAAAAAAATAATTTTAAACCCTAAACCATCCTGGATGGCTGTCAGAAATGCTGCAGGAGAATTAAATCTGTGTTTTTCAAGCTTTTAGGGTGATGTTGCGATGGTTCTGCTGCCCCTGGGTGTCCCAACCCCTCCAAACTTTGCTTGAGCAGCACTGGGTGTCCTCAGAGCTGGTGGTTTTTATTCCTTTAATATTTAGTGTAAGGATGAGGCTGCTTTAACTGCTCCAGGTGGGTGTCTGTGGAGCTGCATCAGTTTTGGATTTCACTTGTCAGGTTTACACTCGCTTTAAAGGCGCCATATGCCGGGGTTCAGCCGGGGATTGCAGCATTAAGTGTGGAGTAATCCCATTAAAATCCCCAGGGATCCCCCTGCTGTGGGTCCTGCTCAAGCAGGACCTGCCTTCCCACGCTGTAATCCTGGCTCCAGGCTGGGTTTGTGTGGCCCTGGGGGGATTTTATGGAAGAGGGGAGGATTTGTGTGTGAATTTAAGGCACAAGGATGGTGTTGGAGACCCTACCTGGGCACTGACTGCTAAACCAGCCCTGAGCCAGGTGTAAATGAGGAGCTTGAGCTCCAGTCTGGATTTTCTGCCCTTGGAGCTCAAGCACCACAATCAGTGTGAAGAACAAGCTGCATTTTTTTCCCACAATTACCTTAGCAGGTTGTTTTTGTTGTGTTTTTTTTTTTTTTCTTTTGCTAAATTCATGCAATAAAACGCATTAAACGTAACAGCATGGAAAATAAAAGTTCCGTTTGCGGAGAGAGCCTGATTTAGTGTGAAGATAAAACAAGATAAAACAACTGGAAAAATTAAGTGGGATGAATAAATTCTGCTGGGAAGAGGCCGAGGTGAGAGAGGGGGAGGTGTGTGTGTGTGGCAGTGGTCAGTGCAGCTGTGAATCCCATTCCTAAGGCTTTCCACCTGGGAAAGGGGGGATGCTTTGCTTTGTACCCCCTCCCACAAACTGCTGGGTGCTCAGTTTTGTGCCAGGACAGTGAGATGTGATTCTCCCTGCATGGGGGAGCATGGATATTCCTCCTGCCTTGGCTCGTGCCATCTCTTTTGGGTGAAGAAATGAGAATATTCGGCAGCAAACGGGAAAAGCACGAAGCGGGGAGGAGGGGTGTGGGGGAAGAGGTGTCGGGATGGGTTGCCAAATATGCCGGGGAAAAATTAGCAGCTGCAAGTGTGCAAGAGAAAGGTGGAGAAGAAAAGGGGTAGGGACAGATGGAGAGAAGGAGGGAGAGAAAGAGGAGGTGGGAGGAAAGGGAGGAGGGGATAATAGTGTGGAAAGAAATTAGTAAAAAATCTTATAGCCCCAAGCCCAGACACCATCTGGATGGTGCAGGGGACCGAGACACAGCTCCACGTTCACCACGGAGGTGTCACAAATGTCTTGGCCGGGTAGGGTGGCCAAGATGCTCAGGATTCCCCATGCCCCAGGAGAGAGATGCCTTAAAAGAGCCCAGTTTTGGAAAAAACGTGCCAGTGGCTGTCTGCCAGCTGGGGACCAGAGAGGAGCTGCTGTTGAAAAAGCTTGTCTGGGGTTTCCAGGGGGAGATCTGGAGAACTTCCACTTCCCCCAGTGCTGGAGGGTGAATCCCTGGGAGCGAAGATTACTCTTTGATTAAACAAGCACAAGGCCTCCAAGGACTGCTCTTCCCTACAGCTCTGCCGGGTTTTTGCTTTCCTGGGTGCAGCATTAACCCCTTGTGTTTTGAACAAGGCTGAACGGCTGAGAGACAGCAAAGTTCATCTCAGAGAAAGCGAAAAAAAATAGAAACAAAGAAGTTCTTTCCCATTATCTTCACCTTAAGATTTAATTTTCTTTTCCTGCTGCAGACTATGGCAAGCACATGGTTTGTTGTGCCCACTGAGGGAAAAGGTGCTGTCCTAGGGTGAAGCACATGGTAGTGCAGCTGTGTCCGTGTCTCCTAGCATTCCCCTACCCAGGCAGGTTTAAAAGGAGTGAGAAATGGTCCTTGGATCTCTTTTGGAAGAGGCAATGTCCCAAAGGAGGAGGTGGCACTTGCTGGCCGAGTGTGCAGTGTCCCAGTGGTCCTGCAGTCACTCCATCCCTCACTGCACTGATCCCAAGGGAGCTGGACTCACTCCCTGCTGCTCAGTGAACATTTCAGTGTGCCCTGAGCTGTGTGGAGAGAGGAGGAATAATCTGGAGGCAGGAATGAGGCTGGGGAATGAAACCCAGGGTGGCCATCCGTGGGTCCCAGTGGCTGCAGGCTGCTGCCCAGTCTGACGCTGGAGCAGCGCTGTGGCTGAGCCCCTCACGGCCCCCAGGCTCTGGTCCCTCACTAATTACTTCTGGGGCTGTACTCCTGACATTTGCAGGCTCCTGATTAGAGCAACGAGGGAGAAATCTCGGAGGGAGAGGCAGGCCAAACTGCACTGCTAATAAAAGCCGAGATTGACAATCGGCCGGGAGGCGGGAGCGGCGGAGGTGCACGGACTCGTCCTTGCCGGCTCCGTTTCTTTCTGAGCCTCTGGGATGATGAGAGAAGGTCAGGGCTTGTTAACGTCACCGTGAGGAGCAGGATGCGCCACTGCCATATGCCTGGTGCCCCCAGGGCCTGTGCCAGCCTCCAGTCCCTCTCAGCCAGGCGATATTTTTAGCCATGGACCTGAACTGAAGCCACCCTGGACAACCTCAGGTCTGCAACTGTCTCAGTGCAGAAGTGCCTCTGCCTCTGTGTCTGCTGACTCCGTGCTTCATGCAGATTTTGCAGCCTCCTGGGTTTCAAGTATTTTTCCCTTGCCCTTTTCTCTCCCATGTCCCACCTTGCTCCCTTCATTTGATGGCAGTGCAGCCACTGGGGAGGGACTGGGACATGTTTGTGATGGGGTGGCCCAGAAAACAAAGCCAGGAGAGGCTGCTCTGGCTGCCTGCAGCACTGTTGGGTGCCCAAAGTGGCCTCTGGGATGAGTGTGGCTGAGCCATGTCTCCTGCAGTCTCCTGCACAGCCATTCCAGTCTGTATCCAGTTCCATAAATATGGATCACATTAATTTTCCAGCCCTCTTTCTCTCCCCTCCCTGATGCCCCATATCCTCTTACCTGTCGGTAGCAGCCAGTTTATTTCTCTGTCTGTCCATTTATTCCCTGCCTTTGCATCCGTTCACGGATCCATGGCTCTCCAGCCTCCTCAGAGTCTCTTTGTGAGGCAGACAGGCTTTTTTCCCCTATAAATCTTCCCTCTTCTGGATTGCTCTGGCTCCAGCAGCCTTTGTGCTACTGCATCTACATCTCCAGCTTCTGTCCCAAGGGGTAAACACCATTTTACCCAGCAGAGCTTGTGGCCCCTGCAGCATCCTTGTCCCCTGGAGCTAATCCTGCTGCTGGGTGAGGCTCAGCAGCGCCTGTGGTCTCACTGCTGGGGACTGCCATGGGTTTGTGCTGGCTCCTGCTGCCTCCCTTCCAGCAGACACAGCTCCTCTGTGTCAGAGTGGAGCAGCTCAGGAAGGAGACAGAGTGTCCCTCCTCTCCCACTCTTCCCCCCAAAGAATCCCAGGCATGGAAGCAGCCAACCTGCACGTTCGGGGTTAGGCCAACTTTTCAGCAGCTGAAGAGTTTTCTGATGGAAACCTCAGCTCTGCCTTTCTCCGTGCTTCCCTGGGCTCCCAGGCTGCCCTATTTATCCAAGCTGCAGAGAGCATCCCTCTGGAGCTGGTGCTGGGTGCCAACACACATCTCTGCAGTGCCAGCCCATGGCTAGTGGGTGTTTAGGGTCACCAAGTCCCCCTGCCATGTACAAAGGACCTGCTCTGCTGGAAATTGGGCTTGGGATCACTGAAAACCCCTTGCAAAATCCCTTTATCAATTTCAACAGCTGT
This sequence comes from Prinia subflava, assembly GCF_021018805.1. Classification (NCBI taxonomy): domain Eukaryota; kingdom Metazoa; phylum Chordata; class Aves; order Passeriformes; family Cisticolidae; genus Prinia; species Prinia subflava. Next base: position 4,313,391 of record NC_086268.1, read on the forward strand.
GTTTGGATCTCCAGATGAGGTCAGGGTCCTGAATTAGCTAAAACTCCTTTTTTTTTGGTGCTTATTTTCCCCCTGGAAGGGGCAGATTCCCTGTAATACATCAGATGTCCTTTGCAGGAATCCACCCAGCCAAGGTCCAGCCTGGTTTGGGCATGAGGAGCTGTGTAACACTGGCAGAGTGGGGTTAGTTTCTTCTGTGGGCACACACAGATGTGTCTGGGTGCCCACCACTGTCTTGATGCCCTCAGTTGCTCTTTGAGGAGATAAACGGTGATCTGTGGGTGTCTCCAAAGGAGGAAATTTGATGAAATTTATTGTTGATGCTCTGTTGTGAGTGGCAGGGTGGAAATTGGGCTTTCTAATTCAAGGATCTCAGTGCCAGGGAGCAGGGACAGACGGGCAGAAGCTTTGGTGTCTCACACGCCCAGTGGAGCAAGGACGTGGGGACAGGGAGAGAAAAGTGGAGCCAGTCCCCCACAGGGATGTGCATCAACAAGTGGATGCACGGCAAGACGCTGGGGTGGGCGAGGGTGTGGGCAACCTGCTGCTCCTGAGGGGCCCTGGGGATGCGTGGTGCGAGAGAAGCCCCCTCTGCAGCGGGGCTGAAGCGGGAGAAGCGCTGGGGGGTCCCTGTGCTGGCGGCAGCCGCGGTCCGTGCGCGGGAGCGCGGCGCGGCGGGGGTTAATGTGCGTGTCCTCCTGCGCATCCCGCCCCGCTGCCGCCCGTGTGCGGGGCTCGGGCCGTGCGGGAGCCGAGGCGCCGGGCAGCGCTGGAGCCGCTGCCATGACAACCCCGGGGATGCTGCCGGCCGGGGCCGGGGTGCTGCCGCCGCCCCCCCGCGCCCCGCGGCGCGCCTGAGCCGCAGCCCGAACAGCCGCCGGCCCCGCGGGGGCTCCGGGACCCTCCGGGCACAGCCGAGGAGCACCGGGGACATCGCCTGCAGCTCCGCGGGGAAGTTTCGATCTTGCGACAGAACCGGGATTTTGGGGAGCTTTATTGGGGTTTTTGTAATTTTTTAAAAATTTTTTTTTGTATTTTTTTAAATTCTCCTTTCCCTCTGTGATTTAAACAAAAGCGGAAGAGCCGGAGAACAGCCCAGCCCCGGCCCGCTGTGCCCCCCCGGTGCCGATGCCGCCCTCCCCTTCCTTTCACAGACACTCACGTTTCCTCCGTGGGTTATAAACTTTTGATGCCAGATCTCCGCAGCGCCTGCCCAGCTGCAGCTGAAAGTAGCGTCTCCAGCAGCCGCACATCTGTGACCTTCATCTCGTGCTCCGCACCTTCTCCTCCTCCTCTTCCTCCTCCTCCCCCCGGCCCTCCCGTCCTCCTCCCTCGCCCGAGGACAGCGGGACTCCCTCCGATGCCGCTCGGCAGGCTCAGCTCTCGCAGCCAGCCTTGCCGGGGGCTCTCCTGATCTCCGTGGAGCTCCGCAGCGCTCGCCCCGGTGGTTTTGCTCCCCCCCATCCCTCCTCTCCACCCACCCCTTCCCCCTTTTCGCCTTGTCGGGTGTGTTTTTTGCCTGTCGGAAAAGTCCCCGCTGCCCAGGATGGGGGTCGGTGGGTGCTTGGCCCTGCCCTGGAGGTGCCTGGTCGTCCTCTGTCTCAGGCTGCTCTTCCTTGTGCCCGCAGGAGTGCCCGTGCGCAGCGGAGATGCCACCTTCCCCAAAGCCATGGACAACGTGACAGTGCGGCAAGGGGAGAGCGCCACGCTCAGGTAGGAGCAGCTGGACGGGGCCTGGGGGGCTCGGGGGGTCCTGCTTGAGGCTTTTGGGGGACGCTCTGTGCCCGGCGGGGCTGCCGGAGGGTCCTGGGACCAGCTGGAGACTTCGCACGTGTCCCAGGGGTTTGTCCCCATGGTGGCAGGGGACAGTCTGGATGGCAGCTTGTCCCCGTGGCGGTGGGGTCACCCCTGGTGGAGGGACGGACGCGCCCGTGCTTTTGGGGCTGCAGCGCGGGGCTGGCAACCTCCTGTGGGGGCTGCGGGTGCCAGACGAGGAGCCGACACAGGGGTTTAGGTGGCAGACACTGAGTTAGTGCTGCCTGACGCTCCCAAAGTTGTGCCTGCGCGGGAGGGGAGAGGGGTCCGTGCTCCTGGCACCGGTGCCAGCCTGCCCTGCCAGCAGCTTCCCAGGGCTGCGATGCCTCCGAGGTGTCAGCGCTTGCCTCCATCACTTTATAGTCTCCGCACGAATCCGTTAATATCAAATCAATCTTTTACTCCAGGGGTGCATCTTATGAATTCTGATGGATGCTTTCCCTTACGTTGTTTGCTGTAGGAGAAACACAGGCGGCTGGTATGCAGATGGGTCACTCGTGTGCCGCACAGCACAGCCGAGCATCCCTTCCCTCCCCTCAATGAGTTACGGGTGTGCGCGCTGCATCGCCCAGGTAGCACAGCAGCTCTCCACAGGCACTGCAGGCGCGGGGCCAGACGAGCAGGGAGCAGCCCAGCCTTTTTTTTGGAGGGCAGTGGGGAGGCAGAGCGGGGCTCGGGCTTTGGGTCGTGCTGTGCGTGCTTCGGGCAGCCCCGGGAGGACCCTGGTTAATCCGGGAGCCGTGGGACTTGGGGAAGCAGCTCGGGGATGGTGGGATGGGAGCGTGGTGCAGGAGAGCCCGGAGGAGTTTATCTGCTTTCCCCGCACCAGCGAGCAGCGTGTGCCCCTCAGCCGAGGCTGGCTGCTGCCTCGCTCAGACCGGAGGAACAGGGCTGCAGCAGAGAGCAGCTGCTCTTCCCAAAGCCAGGACGGCACAAGCAGAGCCTGTCACGCTCTCCGTGAGCAGCTGAGCCGGCGCAGGGATGAGGAGCTGGGGCTGCTCTGAGCAGAGGGTGCTGTGCTCACCTGGGCCGGGCAGGTTTTGCCCGAGGTGGGCTTTGCAGGGCGAGGTGTTTGTGGTTACGGCAATCGGGCTCTGGCTGGAGGCTCTGTGGGTTCCGTGCTGCGGAGGGAGGTGTTGGTTGCCTGGCTGCCCTCTTCCCTCCACGGCCACTGCCAGGCTTGGGGATGCTGTCCCTTTGCTTTGCTCCCTGCCGGGGGCCCGCTGGGACACGCTTGTCATCGCCCCGTGTGCCTGGGGGGCCGTGGCACGGCTGGAGAGCAGAGGGCTCTGTCTCCTCGTGCTCTTCCTAATTGAACTGCAATGATGATTAACCTGAGCCGTGTGAGCGCGGCAGTTAAAGGAAGGACAATTCCCCAGAGACGTGCCTTTGGCCCTGGCGCTCTTTCCCTCGCTGTCGGAATTTGTCTCCGTAGTGAAGTGAGGGCTTTGGGGCTCCCGGAGCCGATGCTGGTGGCGGTCAGAGGCGGATGGGTGCCTGTGCCTGCTCCCTGGGGAGCTCCTGCAAGTCCAGCCGAGCCTGCTGCCAGCAGAGGGCTGACTTGGATCTCCTTGTTTCTTTTATTTTCTTTTTTTTTTTTCCTTTCCTTTCCTTTCCTTTTTTTTTTTTTTTTTTTTTTTTTTTTTAATTATTTTTTCCTTAAGCTTATGCCCCCTTTTCTGTGCTGTTTGCAGGAGGGGATGTTTGTGAAGCAGCCCTGGAGTGGTGTGGGATTTTAGCCCTCCCATAAGAAGCTCTGCATTCCCCAAGTGCTGACACTTAGGGGAAGCCCCTTCCCCAAAAACATCTGGTTTTATTCATTTCCCCCCTTGGCATCTGCTCCTGCCCAGGCTCTCCAGTGCATCTTTTCCATGCTCTTACTCCCTCCCTTCTCCTCATCAAGACCAGTTTTCCTCTGCTGCAGGCAGGTTTCTGCCTCCAGCTCCCATTTGCTCCCAGTCTGCTCCATCTTTTCCTGCACTGCTGTCTCCCAGTGGTCTTTCTCTTTCCTCCTCTCCCTGTTTCCCTGCTGCTGCCCCTCTGCACCCTCTGGGTGGCAAGCAGTTTTCCATCTTCCATTGGGATGTGGAGATGGACAGGGAATTGCACACAGCAAGACCAAAAGGTGGCATCAGTGGGGGTTTGAAGGCAGGAGGACAAAGATGGAGCATCTTGAGGATGGGGCTGATGTTTATTTTCAGTCTGTGCTTTCCTCTGAAGAACCAGGCAGGGAAAAGTGCCCTGGGAAGTCTTTCCCAGTGGGTGGTGTTATTGCTAAGTGGTGTTTTCTGCTGTGCACCCACAGGAGGAGGTGGTGGTGGTGTCCTCTGCTGTCCTCCCTGTAAATGGCACTTCTCTTGGGGCTCAAACCAAGGAGTTGAGCTTGGAAAAACTGAGAGCTGTATTTCCAGCGTGTAGCTCTTGCAGAATTAGCCCCAGTCCTGCTAGGTCTGGATGGCCAGGTCCTCTCCCTCATCCTGGTCGTGAGATGGGCTGAGCCTGCGCATCCCCCTGGCTCCTGCAGGGCTGGTGGAAGCTCTTTGCTTTCCAAGATCAGCCCTTTAATCACCTCTTGAATCGCAGAAAGGAGCTGAGAGAGTGAGCAGACCAAGTGGTGGAGGAAACCTGGAGGCTTTTCAGGCTGCTTGTGGGTTTCCTGTATTGGATTTTGGGCTCTTCCATTTCCAGCTCTTCACCCTTTTATCGAGGGAGGCTCAGCATAATCCTTGCAGAAACTCAGGCTCCACCTACAGGCAACTTGCAGGTCATCTTGGATCAGCAACAAATAATTTCTCTTTTAAGCAGAGATTGTTGGTAATTCACTCCTTTTTATTGTAAGAACAAACAATTCCCATAATACTCAGGCACCTTTCCTCTCCCGGGAACTAAAGGCAGTATGGAAATTCTCTGTGCACTGTTAAAAATAAAACCAAACTGCCTCTTCCCTGACTGACTGAGGAACACAAAACTCAGGTGTTGAGATGGCAGGAAGTAACTTGTATTACTCATGAGTTTGGGACGTGAAATGGAACAAAGAGCACACTGGCAACCACCAGGGATGTTGGAGGGGGTCACTTTTTAATCTCCCAGCTGGGATTTGATGTGGAAACAAGGATTAAGTTCCTGCTTTTGGGAAGAATTGGCCACTGAGCCTTGGCTTTCTCCACATGCTGCTCTTTGGATACGAGGTTTGCTGTGGTGGCAGCACTGGCAGGCCGTGGTTGGCCAACCCCAATGGGTCAATCCTGCCTGGAAATTTTGGCTGGGTTTTGTCCCAGCTGCATTGCAGTGGTGGAAGCATCTCCATGAGCCGAAGGGGAAACCGTGGCCAACATTCCCAAGGTGTTAAAATGGGGATGGGAACGGGCCCGTCCTGCTGTGCCGCTGGCAAACCGACCTTTACAGCAGCCATCAGTACAGTTCATAAAGACATAAACCACCAGCTGCTCAATTTTCAAGGCTTTATAGTTTTATCTGTATTTAGGAAATATTGTTGGATTTTTTTAAGGGAGAGAGTGCATTTTAGAGGTTGGAGGGATTAGCTGGGAGATGGGGTGTGCTGAGTTTTCTCTGTGGCTGTCACCGCAGGGACACCAGGACTTAAGGAGGCCTCTCTGTTGCTCTCATCCTCAGTTTTCCCATCTGTAAAATGACCCAAGAGCAGTGGTTTATCAGTGATGATTAGAGGAATGGGTACCCATACCACCATATCACCATAGGTTATGCTAAGGCAGGTATAACTAGGCTTTTTTCCAAACTAAATAATACAGAGCTGCTTTGTCTCTGTATATAAGGGCAAATTTTCAAGTCAAATCTCCTGGGCTTCTCTGCTTCTGGTGAACCCATGGCCTCTCACACTGCCTGTCCACGAAGGAGACCAAGAAGTCAGGATAGCTTTGCTCATTCGCATCCAAGACTCCGTGCCTGGCTGTATTCTGTCAATTAGCGAGTGTGAGAACAATTCCAATTAAAAATAAAAAGCCCGAATAAAACATCATGAGATGCTGTTCTTCCATTTATTTTCGCAATTATAGTTTTAATTATTTCTGACAATGCTGCTTTGATTCTTCTTTTTTTTCCTTTTGGTGTAATAACCTACCGCAGTCTGTTTTCCAGCACACGACGAGACCTCAGTAAAACACAACCAGCAGGAGCAGGTTGCAGGACCACAGTCTCCAGGCATAGGTCTGGGAAGTCAGGAAATCACCTTTTTTTTTTGCCTCTTTTTCAGTCAAACCACTGATATTCCATGTACCTACCTGTTAATGGGGGTTGTGACACTCACCTGCCGCCCTGCAACAGCAGCCACGGACCTGGCAGAGAAAAGAAGCGTTACTGCAGCCACGTCTCTGCTGTTAAATCCTTGCTGGGGGAGCGGGAAGAGAGTCACCACCCTTTGTGTGAAAATGCTAAAAGCGTGGGGATTAGCGCAGAGCAGATTAGTGAGGACTTGCTCCATTGCTGCCCCTTCCTTCCCCCCCTTCTCCTGCCCAAAAAGTTTTCTGGAGCAGCTAAATATATACCTGCCGTTTCCAAGGTAGAGCTCGCTGTGTGGCAGAGCTGTAATTGGCGACTCAGGGAAATTACAGCCACGGATTCTGGCATTTGGATCCTCCTGGCTGGCATAATAATTTCTCCCTAGGTAGCTGGTATTTAACTTGTCTTATCTGCTCCTGATAGTTGTAATTACAGTGCCCGCTAATTTCACTGAATATTGCAGCCGCTGGAAGGGTGGCTGGGGAAAGGTCAGGGGGTTGCAGGAGGGCTCCTTCCTCCCCAGCCCGCTGCAACAACAATGCTGCCAAAATGCAGGTGCTGAGCCCACGGAGCTGGTACTCAGTGTCCCTGGCTGTGCCCCTTCCCACCTTGGTGGGGCTGGAGCAGCCTCACAACCCCCACCACGCTGTTGTCCTTGTTGGCATCAGGGAGGGAGGTTTAAGTACTGGTGTCCTTCCCTGTGGGGTGAATGTTGGTCTCCAGCTCATGTCAGGGCTGGCTGGTTTGTGTGAGGTCACTTCTTGGGTTGTGCACTGAGGGGCTGGCTGTCCCTGAGGCTGGTTGTCTCTGGGGCTGGTTGTCCTTGTGGCTGGTGTTCCTCTTGGTTCATTGTCCCTAAGGCTGGTTGTCACTGATGTTGGGTGGTCCTGGGCTGGCTGTTCTTGTGGCTGGTGTTCCTTGTGGTTCACTGTCCCTTAGGCTGGTTGTTCCTGTGTTGGTTGACCCTGAGAATGGTGTTCCCTGCAGTTTGTTGTCCTTGCGGCTGATTGTCCCTGAGATTGGTTGTTCAGGGTAGTTGTCTCTGAGGTTGGTGTTATGTGTGGTTCATGTCCCAAAAGCTGGTTGTTCCTAGGCTGGTTGTCCCTGAGGCTGGTATTCCTCGTGGTTCATTGTCCCTAAGGCTGGTTGTTCCTCTGTCGGTTGACCCTGAGAATGGTGTTCCCTGCAGTTTGTTGTCCTTGTGGCTGATTGTCCCTAAGATTGGTTGTTCCAGGGTAATTGTCCCTGAGGTTGGTGTTCCTTGTGGTTCATTGTCCCTGAGGCTGGTTGTCCCTGAGGTTGGTGTTCTCCATGGTTCATTGTCCCTGCAGTTGGTTGTCCCTGAGGCTGGTGTTCTCTGTGGTTCATTGTCCCTGACGCTGGTTGTCTCTAGGCTGGTTGTCCCTAAGGTTGGTTGTCACTGGTGTTGGTTGGTCTCGGACTGGCTGTCCCCAGGGCTGGTTGTTCCTCAGGTTGGTTGTCCCTGAAGCTGGTGTCCCCTGCAGTTGGTTGTCCCCGAGGCTGGTGTCCCCTGCAGTTCGTTGTCCCTGAGGCTGGTGTCCCCTGCAGTTGGTTGTCCCCAAGGCTGGTGTCCCCTGCAGTTCGTTGTCCCTGAGGCTGGTGTCCCCTGCAGTTTGTTGTCCCCAACACTGGTTGTCCCTGCCCCACGAGCACAGTCCTGCTGTGCAAGGGGAAGATTCCAGTCTGGCTTTGAGGAGACTCACGGCTGTCTTTGGGGAATTCACCTTCATCCAGCAAGGCTTGGGCTGCTGCCTGTGCCAACCCTGCTCCTGCTGAGCCAGCACCAGGCAGGTTTGACGTGGGTGTAGGGCTGGTCTCAGTGTCAGAGCCTGCTGACACAGGCTGGAACCACAGCACGGGGGCTTTGCTTCAGAAAATGCTGGTTCTGAGAGCACAGCGAGCTGGTGGGGCTCTGCAGAGGGAGGAGGGGACCCTCACTGTCACATCTCCCAGGGCCAGGATTCAAGCCCTGGGAAGGTCCTCTTGTCTAGCAAAAAAAAAAAACAAAAAAAAACCAACCAAACCACCCCCCACACGAAATTTTTAAGCTCCACTAAGCAGAAATAGTTCCGAGTGGTGATATTTACCTCCCGGGGATGAGACTGAACTGTTGGTAATCCTTGCACTATAGGGTACAGAGATCTTTTTGCAAGGATAATAAACTCCCTGGTAATAGCTGTCCTTCCCCTGGATCACACACACTCCTCCAGGAGCTCAGGGCTTTGTTTCTGGAACAGGATTAGGTGTTAACGCTGCAAAACGAAACGGGGGCACAGTAGCTGTCTTTCACATTCCTGCTTTCCAAAGAGTTCCTCTGTTCCCTTGACTGTTTTCACAGTTTGCCTCCTCCTTGCATTCCTCAGCCCTAAACCACGGATGCTTTTTACAACAGCTGGACATATTGTTTTAAGTGATAATCTTTAGATACTGCAGCCTAGCAGACAGTTCATAAGAAATATCTGATTCAGTGACTATCACTTCTTCCTCTGTCCTTGTGAGCAGCCTTTGAGGGTTAGGATGTGCTGTTTTTTCCTCCTTTTTTTTTTTTAATGAGAAAAATAATTTCCCCACAGCCCCTGTCAACAATTTTTAGTCTGTAATGGGTTGTTTACTGCAGGTTGGATTTGATATGTAGGTCTTGTCTTTCCTGACAGAACCCTTCAAGGTTGGCTCTTAAGTGCGAAACACTCACATTTTATATTTCTGTTTTCCTATGAATATTTCCCAAGATTTGCTTAAAATGAGTTGTTTCCATGACTATGCTCACTTGATGGACTTGTTCCTTGGGATACAAATGGGTCTCCAAGTCTGTTTCTCCGTGGAGGGGGAGGATAATGAGAACAACATCTGTTGTGGTGTAAGTTGTAAATTTATGATATTTTTTTCTCATCGTGTAAAAGATCAGCAAATTGTGCTGATGCTGATGAGGTACTTTGTGCCATCTCCAGTGCTGGTGGGTTCAGAGTGAGGACACTTGAGGACATGTCACACATCTTGCTTTTCCTTTTCTTGGTGTGCCAAGGCTTGTGTGTGGTGAGCTGGAGAGAAGAGGAATGGGAGAAGAAGTGGAAGAAAAGAAAGAATGGGAAGGGGGAAAGAAAAATGCCAGGTGGAAGAAGGGAGTGGGTAAAGGTAAAACCAGGGCATCGCAAAGGGTGCACCAAAGAAAAATCCATGTGTGAGAAGAAAAATCCTCAGTGTGTGAAGTTCAGCATTGAGGGATGAGATCCTAAATTAAAGCCCACCAGCCAGCACAGAAATGTGGGAGTTTGGCTTCAGCCAGCTGGTACCTGAGTTCCAATGGGATAGTGCATCCCCTCACTGTTTATTTTATATTTTCCCTGTGTGTGTGCATATGTGTATATATATATATATTTATATAAAAATCTAACAAATTTCTAACCCGTATAAATCCAATTACCCATGTTTTGCCTGCAGGGAGCGAGGGAGATTAATGTTTGGTATTTTGGCAGGAATGTAAAAAGAAATAGGTGGTAATAACAATGAAGGCTCATAAAAAGGAACCGATAGTCGTGTCTGAGCCCGGAACCCGGCCGTAATTCTCCTGGGGATTTGTCAGCAGAGCGCCCTGCTCCCGTGGAGGGGCAGGAAAGAGCCAGGAGTGCTTCCTGGGCACTTGAGCATCCATCCTTCCAGTGAAGGCTCCATTAATGCCATAATAATAGAGGCTGATAAAGAGAAATGGTTTATGCTCCCAGGGCACCTTCTTGTGACAGATCCTGCTCTGTGTTGGGGCTCGTAGGAGCCACAGGAGTGTGCTCCTCTTTATCCCTGTTTCACTGAGAAATGAATCCCAGGAAAGGAGGATGAACGTGGAAGGAGAAGAGGGAGCTGAGCTCTTCTCCAGCCTCTGTGATAAGTCCCTGGTGGTGCTGGTCCCTGCAGGTCTGGCCTGGAGTGACACAGCCTAGAGAGTTTCAGGCAGGAGTTGGGAGTGCCAGAGTTATGCTAGCATCAGTTTTTCTCCACTCCACACACTTTTCCTGCAGTGTGTCTTCCCTTCCCTCTCATAAACCCAGGAGCCTGAGATGCCTTTTCCTGCAGCTCTCACTCATGGGACAGTAGCTTTGCTGGAGGATCATGAGTCACTGCAAGGCTGTTCCCATCTCATCACTGCTTGGCCTTGTCCCCTGCAGCTTGGCCTGTCCCATGTGCTGCTGCACAAAGAGGCTGTTGTGGTAGAATGCTACTGAGTCACAGCTTTCTCTGCTCACTGCTCATTGTGGTTGCTGTGGGGGCATCACTGGCAGGCCATGCTTGGCCATCCCAGTGGGTTTATCCTGCCTGGAAACCTTGGTTGGGTTTTATCCCAGCTGCATGGCAGTGGTGGAAACATCTCCACTGATGGCTGCAGGCACTTGAGCCAGAAGTGCCTACCAGGCATCCCCACTCCCTCAGCTTCAACACTTGGGAGCCAGCCACCCGTCATCCTCCCCTGACACCCTCCCTCTGGTGTCTGGGTGACTTCCCTCTGCTGTTGTTGTCCCCTGTGTCGTGGGTGGCACCTGCTCTGCTCCTGAGCTGTCACTCGTGGTCACGTATTAATCACGGTTCAGATATTGTGTCCCTACAGCAGGTTCTGCCTTCTCTGCAGGCTTTGCATCAGGCTCCTTGCTCTCCGTTTATTACCACCACCGGTTTTATAACCCACTTTATCAGATGACTTTTTTTTCCCCTTTCTTAAAGAGCATAACCCGTGAGCAACTCATCATTTCCGAGAGAGGGAGAGTGCCGTTAGCGGGAGAGCAAGGGCTCCGTGCTCGCACCTGAAATGAAGAGCCTGCTTTTCCGTGGTGTTGCATTTAATTCAATCAAGGCAGTTAAAGCCGAGATTTAAAGTCCTTTGTGTGATCACAGGAGTTGCTCTGATGCGGCAGCAGGTAGAAGGAAAGGCTGAGCCCATTTCTGAGGAGACTCAGAGTTACTGTTGGAAGCAGCCAGGCCTGGGGCTGACTGCGGCAGCGGCCACGGTGGGAAGCTCTTAACATTCACAGCGCGTCCCATCTCTGTCTCCGTCACCCTCCCTGCTCCTTCTCCTCATCCCCGTATATTCCTTTAACTAGAATTGATTAGTTTGCCTTTTTTTTTTTTTTTTTTTTTTAACTGGGGGGAGGGCTGGTTTTAATTAATATCCTTAACTGTATGATAATTGCACTGACTGGTCCCATCGCTGTCTGAGTCACCCTCTCCTCCCTTGTTCTTGCGGGAAGGCTCTTTGGACTTAATTAAAGTTAGGGATCCAGGGCTAGTGGGAACAGCAGGAGTCTTGCAGGGTTTTTGATGAAATGATTGCTGTGGGGGAAGCGGCTATTTCCTACCCAGAGCCATAGATTGTGATGCTGAGACAGTGTTACGACCGTCTGGTTTGGCCACCTGCTTTACACAGGCTGCTGCATCTCATCCTGCATTTCCCACCCTGTGCCCACAGACCCCTCCTGGACACCCCAGCCCTTGTTTTGGGGTGAGAGGAGCCCGATTTCAGAGTGTTGCTCCTGTTTAGAGACATCCCCTCCTTGAGGGGATGCAACACGGTCTGAGCTCCCCGTGCCCGACACCAGTGGGGTGTTGCAGATCATGGTGGGGGATTTTGGAGGGATAATGGAAAAGCTGCACGAACTCAGCAGATCTTTTTCATCTCTGGTTTCAGCACTGGTGCTCGCAGACAGCGCTGCCACCAGAGCTCAAATGCAGCCCAAGCAAGAGCTTAACAAGCTCCGAGAGCTGTCCAGAAAGTTATCCTGACACCAAGTGACAGACTCTCAGTTGATATCCTCTGGAGACTTTAAACTCACTTCTGCGAGGTTTCCAAAGCTGGTTTTGTCTCATACCTGAAGAATCCTTTATCTGCTACGACGCCTCGCCTGCCTCGTCTCATTGCTCTTGACGTTTCTTTGTTGCCTGCTGCAGCTCGGGTAAACTCCACTGCAAAACTATTTAAGAGAGGTTTCTCTCAGCCTTTTTCTCTCATCTCTTTTGCTGGAGTTCTGGTATAAATCACCTGGGCTGATGCTGTTCCTGCTTGGCTCTGCAGGGAAGTGGCTGGAGTGGTGTTGGGACAGCTGCTGCTCATCCCAGAGGGCAGGGAATGCTCCAGACCCTTGGGGAAGGGCAAATATTGTGGTTGGTGTAGAAAAGGGAGAGAAACTATCATAGGAGATTGCTCACCTTCCATCCTGGCAAAGCTCTGGAGCAAACAAGCAAAATTATTTGTGATCAGCTAGAATAGACAAGAAGCTGTGCCACAGCCAGCAGAGATTTGTCAAGGGGAAATTGTGTCACATGAATTAAATCTCGTCTGTACCGTAGGTTGAGGAGCCTGGTGGGCAGGGGGGAAGCAGGAGGTGCCTCAGACAGTGACCCAGGAGAGGCTGGAGCTGCTGCTCTGTGAGTGAGGGACAAACCTGAGGTGGGAATCGCTGTCTGGGACGGCTGTAAGGAAGCAGGCTGGGAGTTCCAAGGTGCTTCCCTTCTTCTGAGACCCAGCCCAGTCTAAAATCCATTCCCAACTGGTAGGAAAAGGCACTTTTGCAGTAGTTTCAGGCTGCAGCTGGCTGGTAACATCCTGCTGGATGGCACAGAGAGCTTGGGGAACTGGCTTTACATCCTGAATCCGCCTGTGCAAGAGTGTGCCTGCTCATAGCATCACTGTGCTGCAGGACTGGCATTTTGGGATGCCACCAAGGACTCTGGAGGTTTCTCAAGTAGAGGTGTGCAGTTGCTGATGTCTCTTTCTAGACCCCAGCTTGTGGTGCCCCAAGTGGGAAGGTCCATGGTGGAGTGTACTGATTTTCCTTCCCTGCAATGGGCTTTTCCAGCCTGCTGCAGGATGGGTGCTGGCCTCATCCTGCTGCCTCCTGCTGCCTTTTTTCCGTGGTGCTCCCAAGCAGCAGCACTTTTCCTCCTCTCCTTGCTGTGGGTGTCCTGCTCCAGCACCCATCACTGAGCCAGCCATCTCTGCACCCCTTCCCCAGTCACGTCAGACCCACTGTGTACAAGACAGGCTTTTAAGAGGCAGCTGGGGCCTGCCCAGACTTTATAACTGAGGTTGGACACTCTCAGGAGTGCACTTGAGGCATTTTCCTTGATTTTGCTTTTATTGCCTGGTAAATCAGCGACGGGGCCAGCCTGTCTGTAGGAAACAGCTCCTTGCACTGAAAGGTGTTCTCCCTGCTCCATCTCTCTCCTAGCCCACCTCCCCAAGCTGGGAGCCATCCAGGGTGGCCAAGATGGTCCTGGGCCTTGGGGTCCCTCTGGGAAGGAGCCGTGACATCTGCTCGGCCTCACTCTCCAAATCCTGTGCTTTGTCCTACGATTGCTGAGCTTGCAGCGGTTTTCAAGACGGATGCTGCACTTAGCAAGGTGCTGCCAAACCCATGGAATCCAGCAGGTTATTTCCCTTTAGAGGCCATTTATCTCCTCCCTTTCAGATGCCAGGCTTCTGTCTCTCATGTCTGGTTTTATCTCTCACGTGGGAAGGAGCTCAATCTTCCCAACCCTCCCAAATCACTGGCGCTGGGCATGGGGTCAGACCCATCCCAGGGAGGAGAGGCAGCTCTGGGGGCAGGTACCGTGGGAGAGGGGGTGGCAGGGCTCCATTGATTTCTTTCCCATTGTTATTTTGGGAAGTTTGCTCCAAACTTCAGCTGCTTGTGCATGTCTTCCAGCTGGATGAGGCTGCCCTGGTGGGATTCCAGAAAGTTCTGGTCTGGGGTTTGAAAGTTTTATTCCAGCACCAAATTGACAACTTGAGTTTCTTTTTGGGTGGGGGCTGCATGGATTGAGGGGAAAGCTGAGGCGCAAAATGTCAGACAGGAGGTTTAGGAGTGCCTTGGGCTCTGCCACTGCCTCCTGTTTGACCTCACCTCACCTGAGGCTCCAAATTTCCTGATTTTTTGTTCCTTTAAGAGATTCTGAACTTTGCATGCTGCCAAACATTTTGGACACTCCCATCCAAAAGTTTCCTACAGTAACAACACTCTTTCTTATTAAACACTGACTTAATAGAACAAGAGAGTGTTGTGTGATGGATATTAAACTTTAACAACTGTGTATATCTATTACCTTGCTGCTAAATCTTTATATGCCTTAAATAATCAATTGATATTTAATTAGCATACAGTACTATTACTGCCTTCCTAAATCTATAATGATAAACCAAGTTACAAGTTATTGGACGTTAATTACTATCAGATGATTAGAAACAGCAAGACATTTACCAGCCTCATCCCGGATATAATCCAGCGTGTCCGTGCACACTGCTGAGCCGAGCCACGCTCCCTGTCTCTTAATAATCAATGGCTGTTCAACATGCAATATTTGTCTAATTAGCACTAAATTAAATCCTCATTGACAACACTTCAGGGTAAGAGATCTGCATCGAATATGATGGATTAGACACGGAAGGGCTGTTATTGTAAGCAGGAGATGTGTGTGTCACTTGCTTTGCTTGTCATGGCTGGCACATGGCTCCCTGTGACTGTCAGCCCGCTCCTGGGGGGACGGTGATGGAGCGGTGCCTGCATGTTGGATTGACAGTCCTGGAGACCCTGGGTCTCTCTTTAATCGAGCTGTAGACATGAGCAGCTCTTCCCAGCACCCTCCTCTGCTTCCAGCCTGCTCTCACCCATGGATGTACAAGTGCCCCCACCGGCAGGGTGGGTTTGGGTGGGAACAGGGTTTTTTGTGCCGGGGCTTTCTCTGCTGTCAGACAGCAGATTGGCTGCCATGGGCAGACGTTTCTTCTGCCTTTTGTGCTTCCAGCAAACATTTTTGAGAGTCTGTGTAGTCTCTGTTTGGGCAATGAGGGTCAGGGAGATCAGAGAGCTCCAGAATTGGGTTGGAAGAGACTTTGAAGCTCATTTCATGTCCCGTGGGCAGGGACACCTTCCAGTATCCCAGTTTGCTCCAGCCTGGCCTCGGACACTTCCAGTGACAGGACATCCCCAAGACTTTTGCAGCCATGTCTGAGCTCACAGCAGGGGCACTGTGGGGGAATTTGGAGGGGTGTGGGGACGAGAGCAATCCAGGATCCTGGCGTTGCAGGGAGGAGCTCCCTCGGGAGCTGCCGTCTCGCACACGCCACAGTTTGTCAGCATCCATGGAAGCTGCTTTGCGAGAGCAGCGGGAAGGATTGCACAGCCGCCGGCTCCTTGCGAGACTCAGCCTGTCCTTCACACTCAGCGTGGATGTAATTAACTGTGCTGATGGGATGTTATGCCAACAGCAAAGCAGAAAACACCAGAAAATGAGTCAGGAGCGATAGTGGGGCCGCTGAGCGCGGAGAGGCGGGAAGTGGCAGCCAGGCGTGCGGCTGGGCTCGTGTCCTGCCACACGGCGGGAGTGGGAGCATCTCCTGCAGCCCCCCTGCCTCCGACTGAGGGCAGGTCTGGCTCTGGAGAGGAGCAGTGGAGCACAGAGAGCCTCCCTCAGCATCTGCCACGGCTTTGCTGTGGCATTCAGGGGAGATACACAGTCCCTGCGAGGTGTTTCTCTCCCTGGATGTGTGATGGATGTGTAACTTCAGCTCTCAGCTCGCTCCTTTCAATCCTTTGCAAGGAAATCATTCTCCTTGCTGTGTCAGGGATGTTTCTCAGCGCTGGTTTTCCTGTCTCTTCAGGGTTTTAGAGGTGGTAAAACCTCCTGAAGCCCGAGCAGTTCCTTGGCTCCTCACAGGTCTCTCTCTGCCCCCCAAAAGTGCAGAACCTCACTGGCTGGGAGGTCTCCTGCACCTGGCAGGAGCAGGGATGAGAAAGAGGAAAAAAATTTTAAAAAGGGATACTGTCAATTAGCAATTGAAATTGTTCTTAAAAGAATTTGCCTATTCTGCAAGGAATGTTTAGTAATTGATAGCAATTTCTAGCAATTAAATACAAATTAATTTGTGCTACTGAGAAGCAGTTTATTTATGGCTCTGTATTTATGGGCACTCCTTCTCCTTAAAACTATCATCGTTGCTTTTGATAAGTAATTAGAGTTTACTGAATAATTTCCCAATGTAGGTATGAATTTTAAATAATTTTTAATACCGTGCAAGTGCTTCATTGTATTGCTGAGTGAGGGATTATCATTATTTATATTGTAGTAGAGCCTGGAGGCTGGGACAGGCACGGTGCGAGTGTATAGCACAGAGATAGTCCCTGCCCAGAACAGCTTGCAGGGAGTTTTATGGCAGCAGCAGGATCATGAACGTGCTTTTCCAAGAAATAAAAGTTATTTGGAGTCTTTTGCACCTGTGTAGCACAGGCTGCAAATGTGTTTCTCCCTCCTCTTGATGAGAGGGGAACAGTAATTCCCTAGCAGTGATAGTAATGGTTAATCACTCCGAAGAGGAGGGGCAGAGTCCAGACCATGAGGGGGAAAATAAAACCTACATATTTTGATTAGTTAAATTATAGATTATTTGAGCAACTTGGGACAGGGGAAGGTATGCTGCCCATGGCAGGGCTTGGAACAAGGTGAGCTTTAAGGTCCCCTCCCAACCAAGATCATTCTGGGATTCTGTGTTTTGAAGTGACTTTTATCTGCTTTGTGTCTTTTCTAAGATGATCTCAGGTGGTTGCTGCAAACATTTAACCCTGTTCCTGCAGCTGCACACACGCACTTCAGCTCTGTACAAGGTGAGATCTTCATGCAATCCCATTTCCAGGAGTGGCAGATTTGAGCAGAGAGGGAAAAGCAACAAGTGGTGGGAGCTGACAGCAGACATGGAGACAGCTCTGACCAGAGGAGCTGTTCTTTTAAGAAGGCTGTGGCTTTCATCCCCAGCACCTTCCATCAGGTGTGTGACTCCCTCAAAGCATCTGATGGATGCTCAGCAGGGCAGAACTCATGTCAGGCATGGTGTGGGAGGGAGAGATGTCTTTTGATGCCTGATTTACAGATGGGGAAGTCATCTTACAAATGCTGGAAGCAGGAGTTGGCCAGGCTGGAGGGAAGTGCTAATTAAAGCACATGGTGACAGCATCCATGCGAGGAGGATCCTGGAGAGAGGGAGAAAGCCAAGCCCGGAGAGCAGGCACCACGTTCAGAAGTGAGCCTGGGAGCTGGCAGCAGCATCTGGGCTTGCAGTGCCAGGCAGGAGTACACTCCAAAGAACAGACTTTGTGCCCTAAATATCTTTTAGGGGTCCTGAGGTGAGTGTTGCTTTTCTGGAGGGTTAAACTCGAGCCTGGGAACCTTGGAGAATTAAGTAACCCACAGTGTTAATGTGTGGGGACAGCTTTGGGATTTACCACGTGCCCTTGTGTTATAGCTGACGTGCCCATGGGCTGTTTGGATCCTTTGGAACATCCCAGAGGTGCCCTACCCCATTGCTGCTCCTGTCCCCTTTGTCACCTGCGGGTAGCAGGGTCGGCCCCCACCTCTGATTCAAAGTCTGTGCTGATCCTGCCTGTGGCAGCACAGCCTGTTCTGGCTCATTTCTGCCTTCATTACTGAGCTTGATTAAACGGTACTTGTACAGCCAAGGGTTGGGAAAACACACAAAGGGACTTTTCTACTCATCTGAGGCACTTGGATACCGTGGAGACAGATGCTGAAGGGAGAGGGAGACGTGGTTTGACATTGCAGTGGTGGTAATGAGATGTGACCCATTAGGGCAGTGTCCTTCTGGGATCCAGGTGCCTCCAAGGGAGGGACAGGGTTCAGACAGAGCCCCAGGACCTGGAAAAGGCTCCCTCTGAAGAATGAACTGAGGATTTGTCCTGTCTGAGGGACAGGGTTCTCTGAGTTTTGCAGAGGGTGGGGTTGGGAGAAAATGATGGTGAGACTGTTTTGGCCTCAGGTTCTCACGTCTGTATCTTGTTTTATAGAGTCTGTGTGTGCAGCCAGAGATATTATTGGCACTGTTAAGAGCACACAGAGCTGCTTTAACCAGCACCTCCTGGGCTGTGCAGCTGCTGTAGCATCACAGGACGTGAGCAGAGCGTGGGGTGATGCTAAGAAAGGAGATGACTCCTGTCACCTTTCCATGATTCCTAAAGCAAGGTGTGGTCTCCCAGATCAGATCAAGCTCTTTGGGGGCTGGGAAAATCTGTAGCAGAAGGTGGCAACGCCTATTACAGGGCAGCAGTGGGTGAGTTTGGCCAGGCCTGAGGATGCCAGGTCTGGGGCTGTCCATGAGTCTGCCCTGAGTGCTGGTGTGGGGCAGATGGCTCAGCAAAGACAGACCTGGGAGTGACTTCTGGAGATGAGGAACAACTTCAAACCAGCAGGCTCGTGGTGTTGAACTCTCCTGCCCTGGGCAGCCGTCCCTTAGATTTTTCAGCCCAATTATTTTTGTGCCATCCTTCCCATGCTGGAGGAGTGCGGAGCTTTCCTCCCTGCAAACTTCATCGTGAGCTTCATTTAAACATTTTCCTTTTACCCATTCCCTGCTGCTGCGAGGGTCTGGGGCACGATGGTGGCTTTCATCCCTCCTTCCCTGTGATGATTCAGAGCTGGTGGCTTCTGGCCTCTGCACTACAGGTCTCTGGTTTGTTATCAGCTGTTGTGAGGTGGTTCATGGCACCCTGCTAGGCAGAGGAGAGATGCTGGAGACTCTTCTGAGTTAATGAACTGCCAGATTGCAAGGGATGACACTCAGTGACACCCCGGGTCTCTCTGGGAGGTTTGTGCCACCCCCTGCTCTCACCCTGTGATCTGAGAGCGCTGGCACCGGCCTCGTGTGCGGACTCAGGGATCTTAGGAGGTGGTCGAGGCTTTTAACTGTGGGCTCTGATGGCCCTGCTCCCCCTTCCAGCCACTCCAAGAGCTCCTGTAATTAACTGTACATCCCCAAAGTCACTGCCTCTCTGAAGCTTCGGGACCTGCCAGTGCTTCTGAGTGCTCCAGTGCCCTGTGAGTCTCCAGTCAGGGGTCGCTGCTGTCAGAGGAGCTCAGAGGCTCCAGGTTGGAGAGGCAGGAGCATTTCCCCACCTTGGACTGAGGACTGAAACACCCAGGGGATGTAAACAGGTTTGGGTTCTCAGCAGCCACGAGGTCATTGAATGTCTGTGCTCAGCTGAGCAGGGCAGGGCTGTGCTAGGTGCCAAAATCCCGGTGGGATGAGAGAAAAGACGGCGATGGCTTTGCTGAGGATGTGGCGAGGACACACCTTGCGGGAGGTGGGTGCGGGGAAGGAACTGAGCCATCCTAATCCCCTCTGGAATGATCAGAGTTAAACTCCCGCAGCAGGATTGCTCACCAGTGATTCATCAGCCCGAGCACTAGGGCGGTTCTCCCTTGCTGTCTGCAGAAATAACACTGGGGAACAGGGGAGGGGGATGTGTCACCCCCCTGGGAGATTTCTGTGGCTCTGAAGTGTCACCACATGGACAAACGACCAAAGCTGAGGGGTTGAGAGAAGGAGATTTGCAGAAGGAGGCCGGGGCGCTGCTGGCGTGGTGCATCTCTGGTGTCTCACTGACCATGTGTGCTCCAGCCATGGGTGAACACTCAGGTCTGGGGTGCAGAGGTGCCTGCCTGTGGCTAAATTTTACATTTTAGTGCAGAGAGCTTGAACCTTCTCCTGTTGCTCCACCACAAGCAGCACCTGAACCATACAAAGCCCAGCCAGAGTGAGTTTGGCAAGGTCAAAGCCTCCCTGTCTTTATTGCCTCTTCCTGACAGCAGCCCAACCCTCTGCCAAATAAAAATTCCACTCACAGAGCTGGTTAAAAACATCAATTAGTTCTAAAACAATTATTTTTTTTTTTTGAAATGCCATTTTATATATGCAATAACACAACACAATAATCCTGGGTTATTTAACAGAGCATTTACCATGAAAACAGTCATTACTCTTTAAACGCTGCTGACTGTACAAGCCTCTTAACATTAAACGGCAAGTGAGGCAGAAGTCTTGCCATCAGAAATGCCACATTCTCCTGAATATATTAAAAACACTGGGAAGCTCACTGCCTGACTGAGTGGCTTTTCCTGTGCTGGGAAAGCTCTTGAGATTCTGGGGGAGCTCATGGAGCATGGGAGTAATGTCCAAATTTTGATTTGTTTAGGTGTAGATGTTTGTTGGAGGGGATTGGATGGGTTCAACACAACTTCAATGTATTCTCATGCCTCCCTGTCCTCCTGTTCCTCTCTTTTTCAGCCTCAGTTGTGCCAGAGGAGGTTCAGATGGGACATCAGAAGGATTTTTTTTACACAAGTGGTTGTTAGACATTGGAATGGGCTGCTCAGGGAGGTGCTGGAGTCCCCATCCCTGGAGGTGTTCAAGGAAAGACTGGAGGTGGCACTCAGTGCTCTGGGTGGGTGACAGGGAGGGGATCAGCCACAGGCTGGACTCAGTCTGAGAGGTTTTTTCCAGCCTAAGTGGCTCTGCACCATCCTGATCTCCAGGGGTGGCAGCCAGGTTTGTTATCCAGCCTCAACCCAGTGGATTTAGCAGGTTTAATAGTCTCGATAGGGCCTATTATAATGCACTGATAAAGATGGTTTTTTGCAGCTAAGTCAATAATGAATTTAGTAGTAAATTCTGCATTTTCCCCCTTTTGAGGTTCAAGGGAATTGTGCTGGATGTATATTATTTGCTTATTTATTAGACCTCTTCCAGCTACCTGGCACGAGCCCGAGGGAGCAGATGGAAATACCATTCTCAGGCTACCAAAAGCCTTTGGTTTAAGCAAAATAGTTGTGTTTAAAGATTAATTTAAGATGCTTTAAAAATTGAGCAGGCCATTCATTTTTAATATTGATTGATATTATTATAAAAGATTCAGCTGCAACTCTTCTCACCAGGACCTCTCTTGGCGCTCAGACAGCGCGTTTGTCTGTGAGGGACGTGGCTTAGTTATTTTTAATCTTTGATACTTGTTCTTGTGAAATTTATGGGAAGCATCGTCTCGTATCTGGCACATCAGAGCATCCCAGGCAGGAGCTGGGAGGGCCTGGGGAGGAGGTGAAGTTGGATGAATGGCTGGTGGGGGTTGTCTGTGCTGGATGAAGGGAAGAGCTGGGTACATCTTATTCCAGCAGCATCCTAGGGCTGGGAGCAAATCTTTTCCCATTAAACTGGAAGGAGCTATGGTATAGTAAATGCTGGGGACCTGAATAGGCAGAAAATAAAATCTGCCCAAACAGCCAGAATGTTTGATTGTGCTTCTTGCAAACCTCCTATAGTGGTGGTTGTTGTGGTTTGTTTTGTGGTGGTTTTTTTGGGGGATTTTTTTGGGGTTTTTGGGGGTTTTTTGGTTTTATTTTTGTTGGTGGTGGTGGTTTGTTTTTGTGGTTTTTTTTTTGTTTGTTTGTTTGTTTGTTTTTTAATTAAACATTTTTTAAAGTGGAAATGGAAATGAAATACTGGCAGAACGCCCAAGCCTGGGCACCCCCTTTGCATTGGCATCCTTTGAAAGGGTTCTGTTTGCAAGACTGGTGACCCAAGGCAGGCACCCCAGCCCTGGAGGAGCTGAGTTTGATGCTGAGGAATAATTCTACAAATTGCATTTATTTCACAGGCGTGAAAGGTCACAAAGTGAAGGGAAACAAGAACTGTATTCAATTAGACAATTCGATCAAAATAAATCTGTCAAGATGGCATTCCTGCTGAGGAATCAATTGACTTGGAAAATGAAGGCAGCTGCTGCTGCTGCTGACATTATTGTTGTTATTATTATTATTATTTTAAATTAGCTGCAGTACCTGCCATGAGTACCTGAGCTGGAGTGCCCGAGTGGCTCAGATCATCTATCACTCTTATTAGATATTAATACATCCTCCTCTGCCTTGCATTTAGTGCCGTGTTAATGGTCAAGTGGCCCCAGAGTGCTTCCTGGGAGGCTGATGGGAATGATTAGTAATGAGAAGGGATGGTGAGGTGCTTTTTTTTTTAATCATATTTTTTTTTCAGCCAGGAGGTTCAGGGAATGAAAAACCTGAGACAGAGAAGAGGCAAGGACTCACATGTGCTTGGTCACACATAGTTTTAAATCAACCTCAGTAATATCCCTGCATGTTGCTTTCTGTCCCAGCAGAGAGGTGCCCAAATAATTGAATTTTTGGCTGGGGATTGGTATGAAAGGGTTTTTTCTCCCCATGCTGGTGCTGCTCCTGCTTCTTTGGGTGTGCTGGCTCTGACTGGCTTGATAGCACTGGGGTTGTCTCCATGCCTTGATGGGCAAAGGATTTTGCCAAGAGACACCACAGGAGGATGGGGTAGAGGGACATGATCAGGTTGGAAGCTGAGGAGAGGCTGAAGTGGGCAAAAGCATGAGATGTTCTCTTAGGGAATAAATTGTTTTGCAGAGGAAGAAATCCTCCCATTGGAGAGAAACTTGAAGCCTCCACAGTCCTCTCCATCATCTGAGCTATTTAAAATTTGACTTGATGGAGCACTGGAGAGTTCCAGCAAAGCAACAGGCCTGCCCCAGCTGGATGAGAGCCTGGAGAACTCTGACAGATCCCTCCCAGCTTTGGCGCTTCCCTTTCTGCTGCCGTCAGCCCTTGGCGGCTGATCCGGCGGCGCCTCCCGGGGATGTCCCGTCTTTGAACAAGGAAATCAGATGTGAAGGCTCCCAGGGCTGCCAGGTAGCAGAAGTGTCTCAGAGTGTCTGAGCTGCCTGTGATGGGAAAGGTGATGAGAGAAGTTTCCTTCATCTTTTACCAGCTGGGGTGTTTTCCTTTGTATCAGGCAGCATTAAAAAGCCCACTGAAAAGAAAGAAAAGGCACCACGCTCCTTTAAAGACAGATTTTATCACAGCAGTGGATTGCTCTGCTTGCCAACTGCCTTCAGCTTGGTGCAGCTCGTTGAAGAGCCTCTTCCCATGCCCTGGGCAGCTCTGCCTGGATACAGCCTGTGGCCAGGAGGCTTCGCCCTGGATGGGTCACCTGAGCTGGTACCAGATCCTCCTCAGGTGGCTGAAGTGGCAGCAGGAGGGGGCAGAGAGAACCAGGGTCCTCCTGGACATCTGATAGGTACCAGCACTTGGGTTTGGTGCTGACACCGTGCTGCAGATGGGTTTTGTGGGTGTGACTCCGTCTTTCTCCCTTAAATAACAGAATCATTTCTGTTGGAAAAGCCCTCTAAAATCATCAAGTTCAACCATTCTTCAGCACTGCCAAACCTACCACTAACCCACGTCCCCAAGGGCCACATCTGCACATCTTTTAAATCCCACCACTGCCCAGTGCTTGAAAACCCTTTCCATTAAGAACTCATTCTTAATATCCAACCTACACCTTCCCTACTGGAGTGTGAGGCCATTCCTGCTTGTTCTGGTCCTGCCTGGCCATCAGAGCCCTGCTCTGTGCATGAATGGGTGTAACTGTGCCCACCTTGAGGCTCTGGGGCAGGGGATGTGCATTTGGAGCCAGGCTGAGGATGGGTTTGTCCTTGCACCCCTGTGTGTGCAGGTGATCCAGCTGGGATCACGCAGGGGCAGCGTGGCAGGACAGGGACCTCAGCTATTGCCTCCTCCTCCCATTGCTTGAATTTTTATTGACTGGTGATGACAAACTGGTTTATGGACAGATCTTTTATACCCGCTAGGACTCGGCAGTTATTTTTGAGATGATGCTTTGCCTCAGAATCTTCCTTCCTTCATCCTTCATAAATCTTGAGCGAGGCTGCTGCATTCAGACCAAGCTTAATATTCTTCTTGCAGATCTCTGCACCAAAATGGCTGTTCCCAAGCAGGGAGGGGTTGGCAGATTCCCCTCCACCCCTTTGCTCTGCTCTGAGGCCTCCTCAGTGTTAGGGTCTGTAAAGGGGTGTGGGGTCCTTGGAGGGGGCAGGGCAGTGCTGCCTTGGGGGTGTTTGTGTGAGGGTTCAGGGCATGGATATGAACCTCTTCTCTTTTCCCATCAGGGTGTAGCTTGTGAGGAACAGGTTGGAGTATGGAGGTGGTGGTACCACCTAGGGAAGAGCAATGAGGGCAGTAATGGGAATAAAAGAATAAGGAAGGGATAGAAAGAAATACTTGCTTTGCAGCTGTGTTGCTGTTGTTGGCTTTTTTCAAGTGAAAAGCAGAGGAGAAGGAGTTCAGCCCCCTCATTTCACCTCTCATTCACTAATGCCTTCGGTTGCAAAGGACAGATCCCGTTCACTTGGCCTTTCTCCTCTCCTCATTAACTCCCATGACCTTGAGGCTGTGGCAAGAGCAAAGCGTTTATCCCAACAAAAGGATTATCAAAATAAATAACAGAGTTTTCAGAAAGGTCGTGTCCCTCACAAGCCCAGGCTGAGGCAAAACCTCTGTGCTCAGCTGGGTTTGGACTGGCTTTTCTTCCCAGTGTGTCGGGTGATAAATCCCACTGGTGTCACCTCACCCGTGAGCACTGTTCCTTCTCACAGCAGAGCCGCAGAACATTTTCCTGGGAGCTGCAGGAGTGGAGCAATGCTCTGTCCCCCAGGGATGTCTGAAAAGCCCCATGGGACCCTGGTGTTGAGCTGTCATTGTTGCTGCTCTTCCCAGATCATTCCAAGGATTTCCCAGTGGGATGTGACCAGCAGAATGAGCCCCTAGGCTCCCTCTTAGCAGGTCACTGCAGGAATCCTTCTTTAGACAGGCTCCTTCAGATGAAATGCATCCTGAGGAGTTCAAAATCACAGCAAAAGAGGCTTATTGTTAAGAAAGTGTTGGATATAGAGAAATTAGGGACACAGTGTGATATAGAAACAAAGATGGAAACAAAGAGGTGTTTTGGGAAGTGGTTCCTATAGATACAGGTGTGTGTAGGTGTATGCATGCATAGGTGGTTCCCAGATAAGCCCTAAAAGTTGTTACTCCTAATCTTGGAGTTAAAAATAATGATATTCCCTCTAATGTTCACATCCTTTGGGATTTCCCCATGTACTGCACTGCTCTGGTTTAGTTCAGGCTGGGCTCAAGAGCCAGGGCTTGCCCTCAGCTTATCAGGCAGAACCTTCTCTAGCAGGTGGGCTTTTTTCCGTGTTTCCTACAGCAAACTTGTGTCTGACCATCTCCCACTTTCAATCTCTCTGCAAAGAAGTTAAATTCATCTTTGGTGATGCAAATGAGCCCGGCTGCTTCCAGGGAGCCCTTGGGAGGCTGTCAGGAGCAGGCAGGCAGTCTGGAAACCCACGAGCTGAGGTGCTGGGAGTGCAATACCTGCGTGGAGGAGGAACAGAGCTGCCTCGCTGCAGGAGGTTCTCACACCCAGGCTGAGTTCCCGCCTGGGATCTGAGCTGCCGCGGCTGCTCCGCGCTTCCCTTCTGCTCCTCTTGGTTCATGCAGCTGGGGAATAAAAAGCACCTGCCTTTGCTGCCGCTGCCTGAGTGAAGTGTTATCAGGTTTTATTCTCCCGCCTGTCTCCCTTTTTCACACCTGTGTATCACAAAAACGTCTCCTATCATCACATGCCCCGCGAAACTCTCCCGGAGCGTTTATCTATTCGAGAGCAACAGCGGAGGATGTGATTTTTGAGGCTGGCGTCCTCCCTCTGCCTTTCATCCCTTCTCTTTGACATGATAGAGCATCTCCGAAGTTGTAAAGAGCAGCTCTCTTTGTGTGGGTGCACCTGCTCCGCGCGCGCCGTGGGCGGGGGTGTTGTTAGCAGGGGGAAATCGGTGAATAATTTACCACGCAACCAAAAGGACCCGTAAAGCTTTAAATTATTAACACCGAGTTCACCTCAGAGGAGGGATGTTGGAGCTGTTTGCTTTGGCTGCGGGCTCTGCCTCTGAGCGGGGGTGGCAGGAGCAGGAGTGGCTCTGGAAGGATTTCTGACACTGTGGTCATGTTCAGGCTGGAGGAGCATGAGCCAAGGAAATAAATAATTAAAAAGATCGAGATAGGTGTAAGGACAATCCCAACAGCTTTAATTATCTAAACTGGTGGTGCCCTTCCCTGGGAAAGAGATTAAAAAATAATGACCTTTGGTTGCACTGCCAGAGAAATGGCATTTTCTTTCATTGCTTCCCTTAATTTTTTAGGAGGCAGAGGAGCAGGTGATTCCTCTCTCCTTCCAGGAAGCTGGCATGGGGCAGCTCCTTCCCAGCCCAATCCAGAGATGTTCCCACACACATTTAACCTGCTGATTCTTTACCTGCCTCTTTGCACTGCTGTGTGATTCCTCGTGAATTAGGTACCACAAGCCAGCAGCTGCACCTGGAGCCTGGGCTGGGATGCTCACCCAAACCACCAAAATTCCAGCTGGTTTTGGCAGGGGAAGGTGCTGCCCAGCAGGTCAGATGCTGTTCCCCATCCAGGCAGTGTTTGGTGGGATAAGAGCTGAGTGTGAACTGGTGCTGAACCCAAATCAAGAGCTGCCATTGAAGGGGCTTTGCCTGCTTCTCTCCTTTTTTTTTTTTTTTCCAAGCACACCAAGAGCTGGGAGTTAATTCTGGAATCATCACTTGCACAAGGATGTTTCTGGCAGGCTCGGGGTTGCTAAGTGTAGTTAAGTGCCTCGAGCATCCCCAGCTATTCGGGTCCTTGTTTTTTTTTTTTTTCTCCGTGAAGAGAAACTTTCTGAGGAGGGAAGCGAGTGCAATCAGCCGTGCTAAATAATCCTGTAGGGTGCTGCAGGAGGTGCCATCAGCAGTGATGTGTGGGCTGCCTGGGCTGGCTCCTTCCCCGATTTCACCCCCTCCATCTCTCATCTCCTCTGGATCCTTTTGCTGGCATCCGTGGAGTAGGGAAGTGCTTGGAGCTGGGTGTTGCTCGACCCTCTGGAAGGCAGCAAGGAAAGTGCACTTGGTGCCTCTGAGATGCTTCTGGACTCAGAATCCTCTTGCTCCTGATCACACCAGTGTGTGGATGGGTTGGACTGGGATTTACCAGGATGCAGAACTCCAGATGTCTGTGGTACCAAACAAACTTAAACCCACTCCTGCTCTGTAATTCCCACGTGCTCTGGGACACTGGGAGTGCACTGAGGCAGCGAGGGGTGGGCTCTGCCCTGTTCCTTCTCTGGAATGAAGTGGTTGGTACCACTGAGGGCTCTGGAGGAAAGAGCTCATTTCTGGATTGATGTGATTTGCCTCTGGTGTTTTCAGGGAGGATTTTTGTAACTGTTTAAACCTGGTAAATTGCTAATTACTTAACAGTGTGTTTCTGAGAGGAGCATAAAGAGAAGGCTCCAAAGCTTCTAAGTGGTTTTTAACAAATACAAATTTCATTTCCTATTAAGATCTTGGAATTGGTTTCTGAGGTGGTTAAGGCTGCTTTTTGCAGTTGTTTTGGGTCCTGTTTCTGTGAGTGTAGGAGCCAGCCCTGTGTAATGCAGGTTGAACCCCAGGGCTGATTCACTTTGGTGGCTGCTCTCTCTTGTGGCTTCTCTCTCTCCTGGCTCCTGGTGGTGGTCCAGGGGCTCCAGTTAGGCATGAGCTGGGCTGAAAAGCCTCACTGGTGAAGGATCATCCCTGTCCTAAAGCTGCACTCATTTTCAACTAATTCAGCACACCAAATTCCCTCTTTTCCCTCTTTTTTCACCCTCTAGCCCCATTTCCAGGGGTCCAAGAGGGAGTGAAAGACCCAAAGCCTCTTCTTCTTGCCTGTCTCTCAATGCTGCAAAAATTAATAACAAGCTTCAGCTCCCGAGCCCGTGTTCCCAGCAGCTTATTTATACCTGTGCTTAGTGTTGATTCAGCTGCCTCACATGCATCACTCAAATTCACAAGAGCTCTCATAGAAAGGAGATGAAAACCACCCTATCCTGCTTCTGCCTCTCTTTCTTCTCTATTTTCTCTCTCCCGCACGCTCGCAGCAGTTGCCTCCGAAGTTTTGAGCACCAAGAAAAAGAAGTTGTCACCGAACGCATTTCAGAGCCCCTGTGTGAGCTCCCAGCCTCTCTCCTGCTTAGGCCTGGCTTTGCAAAGCAAGGAGCCGTGCTTAGCAGATCCCTGCCTCTCAGAGAGCCCGCTGCCCACGTCAGAGGAGAGGAGAAAAGGCCCGACAGGTGCCTCCTCGGCCCTTCCAAATCTCCCACCGTCGGCACATTTGTGTTAGATATTGATTTCTGTTTAATAGAATAAGCCAGGAGAAATCACACTCTTTGTTGGCGTTCAAAGGATAAACCATAAAAGCCATTAAGAAGTACTGTAAGCGGTGGGATGATTAATGAGACTTTAGGTGCATTCCACTGACTGCTCCCAGATAATGTCTTTGAAAGATCCCGTTGCTTCTGGCTGCAATTCAGAGCTATTTATTTGCAAGGTGAAGCTCTGAGGAGCGGAGCTTCCAGCCCTGCCTGATACTGTTACGGAGACAAACTGGATGACCCCGATTTCCCATCTCCAGAGGGATCTTTTTGCATTGTGGTTTTGCTCGTCAGCCTTGTTGAGATACTGGGGAGGACAAGTGAAAGATGCAGTGTCTGCCCTCAAATCGCTGCTCTGTGCCTGTGGTGAGAGGCTGCCTTAGGGAGAGAGAGCCATGGGTTTAACAATGATAGGAAGGAAGCCCTTTTTGGGACATACTGATCATGTTTGGGTTGTTTTTCCTGGTGCTTTCATGTCTTCCTGTGAATCCATGTCCCTATCCAGGGGAGCTCTCTGGCAGTCTGTGATCCCCTGGCAGATCTTGTACCCAATAAATAGCTCTGGTTTCAGTCTGGGCAGAGCTCACAGCAGTGTGCTCCTGCCTCCAGGGCTGAAATCCCCCAAAACCACTCTGCCAGTTCTCTATGTGGGTCAGCACCCCACTGTGAGCCCCAAAGCGTGTGCATGAGCACCCCACTGCCACCCCAAATCTGTACGGGTCAGCACCCCACTGTGAGCCCCAGCGAACCTGGGAATGAATGTTTCATTCAGTCCCTTTCATGACATCTCCTTGGACTTTTGCTTCCTGGGGTTCCTAAACTGGGTTTTTCAGGACCCCCATTTTTCAGCAGATGGGCTCTCCGGGACAAGCTGAGGAACAGTTTCTCTTACTGGATAAATCCAGAGGGGCAAAGGGAGTCTCAGACCCAAGGTTTAATTCATTCTTTCTGCTTTGTTTTTCCAGCTGCACAACTTGCAGACTTCAGGGTGTGATGTGCAGAGTACGGGGTGGCTGGAGGTACAGAGCTGCTCCCCAGACCACATCCCCACATCCCAACTTCCCACTGCTCTGCCAGGCTTCCCTTTTCCCTGGGGAGCTGGAAGTTATTGGTGTCACATCCAAAGCTGTTTGTTTCTAAACCAAGCCCATCTGCAGTGAAATAACAAACAGAACACAGGGAAAGAGATAAGCTGAGTTTAAAAAAAAGAACTACACTTGAAATGATTTTTTTTTAAATCCCTGGGGAAAAAAGAAAAACCTTCCCTGTGGCAGGGCAGGATACGGGAGGCAGGAATTTTCTGTCAAGGGAGTCGGAGCTGCCAGAGTTCATCATCAAGAATAATAACAACCAAATTATGATTGGCAAACTGTCGTTGAGGGGGAAATGAGGATATAATCCAATGCAGCAGAGGAGCAGGGGAGGGGAGCAGGCAGTATCCCCTCTCTAATGAACAGCAGTGCTGCTGGTAGGAGAGGAAGGACCCAATTCTGCTCTTCCCTTCCTCGGTGGTCGTGCTGCAGCGACAGCCAGAGACAGAACCCACCTTCCTTGCAATGGATTGGTTTCTCCCATTAAACTTGAAGATAAAAGTCGGCTGCTAAATTGCTGTTACTGTTTTAATTCTCCCTGTCTCGCCACCTCCCCTCTTCCCCCACTACCTCCTCCTCCTGATTTTCTCCGTTATTTTTGTCTCCTTCTTCCTCCTTTCTGTGCCTCTCCTCCATCTTTGTTTTGCTCTGTCAATCTCTTCCTTTATTCTAAAGCTCCTTTTCCTTCCTCCGCTCTCCTATCTCCTTTATTCCCTTTAAATTCATAGCTGCTTCTCTCTCCCAAGCCCTCCTCCTCTCTCAGCATCCTCTCCATCGCCGCCAGGCTTTGCAGCCTCTCCTGGGGGCCCTCCGCTCCTCCATCTCTTCCCACAACTGATTTATTGGCTCACTTGGAGAAAATTTGGGCTGGTATTTGCGCCTCCGAGATACTGCCAGCAGCTGGGAGGGCACTGAAAGGGCACTGGGTTTGTTTTCAGGATCACAGTCAAGTGCTGTGGTTTGGGCTGGGTGAGCTCCCCTGTGGATCCTGTTTTTGGAGATGTTTGAGGGTCTTTTGGCTTTCAGAATTCTCTTCCTTTCATACCTGCCCTCCAGACATGAGCTCTCGAGCAAGGTACTCCCCAGGCTTTGCTTCTTGCATATACTTAGTACTTAATAAGCAAAAGTTTGTAGTAAAAACAGCGAGTGGAGGGATGTGGGGGCTTGGGAGCCCTGGGGTGGGGGATTTATAATGTTTATGAGCTCCGGGTTTGCCTCTGCCACTGACTGCTGCCGGAGATTTAGCAAATCCTTTAATCTCTCTCCTTCCTCAGTTTCTCCAGTCGGTTAAGTGAGGATAATGAGCCATAACTAACTTGCAAGCTGTCGTGGGAACGATTTAATTAGCGGCTGATCTTGCTAGGTGCTGTGGGGCTTCGGTTCCATGGTACAGGAGTGTGGATTGAGGCATGAGAAGGCTCCAAGGGGCTCAGGACCTGCAAGATATTTGCCTGCCTAAATACTCCGGGTGATCCAAGCCCCAGCTCATAGGGCAGCTCCTACAGAGTTGTTTCCTGGAGAGGTGATGTCCCTGTCCCCTATCCAGCTGTGCCCCACAGCAGCAAGCAGGGGATGCAGGGACATCATTTCCTCTGTCCTTTGCCGTGTACTTTGCAGGCAGTCCCTCTCCATCCCTTCCTGCTTGCACAGGGGTTAATTGCCTGGTGCATCTGCCAGCCGCAGGGCTTCCCTGCCAGCACCGCTCTTCCAGGAATAGAGGCTCTTGCTTTGCAGCTCTCTGTCATAAATCCAAAAAAACAGGGGAGAGAAAGAAGGGAGGAAATCTATTCCTTCCAGCTGTCTCTGGCTTATGTGGCCGATAAGATGCGCTGGTTTCATTTGGAGTGGGCGGGAGGAGAAGCAAAGGTGGCGGAGGCAGAGTGGTAAACACGGGTACAGAAACGCTCCTTGGTTCCAGGGATCAGCCGTGGATCCTCACATGAGTATCTTCCACCCTTCCTGCTCATTATCCAGGAATTTATGAAAAATTCCTGTTTCCCTTATCGTGACGCTTGTTGCTTCGTTCGGATGCTCTCTGGAGCTTGGCTGCCTTTCTGTCCCAGGGTGCAGAAAACACTTGTGGATCTTATGAGATCCAATCTGACTTGCTTAGAGAGAGTGTGTGTGTCCTGTTATGCCCAGTGGTTTTTGGTTGTAACCAAATGCCAAAGAGGCACGGACAGGGATCTGTTCCTGCCCCCTTCTCCATGCGGAGGCTGCACATGCTCCATTCCAGAGGATTAGCTGGCTCTGAAGCAAAGCACATCCACTGTCTTCCTTCTGTGTGTCTGCTTTAGTCCCTTAACAAATGCAATTATATTTGTCTTGCATCATCTTTTTTCTCGAGATGAGCCCATGCTGATCAGTGTTTACAGTCACATTCTCTCTTCCCTGGCCAGAAAAGCAAGGGAATGGTGTTCACCTAAAAGCCTTTCAGAAGCAAAGGAGCTCTTGAAATCTCACCCTGGAGTGACCTTTTTTCCCTTTCCCTTGAGCAGGCAAAGGGCATCGTGTAACCCATCCACTGAATCCTGTAAATCGTTTTTACAGACATGTAAAATAGCGGTGAAAAATACTTCATCCTTTTAAAGAGAAAAATAAACAGCTTCTCTCATCATTATACAGTTTCTAGGAAGAAAAACACAGTTGGTATTGACAAAGCTTAAAAAGGCGGGGGGGAGAGGGGAGAAAAAAGAAAACCCAAACTCAGGATGCTGAACTTCTCACAAAACAACCTGCCTTTGATATTTACAGATGTGTAATTTGCTCCTTGTCGGATTTGGTGTGAACTTGTCAGCGGAGCTGCGTGTGGGCGCGGGGAGGCAAAGACCTCCTGTTTGTTGGCTGAAATTGCAGTGGGAGCTCTTGAACACCTTGGTGGTCATTTGGTCTGTCAAGAGAGAGGTTCACTGCACCCTAAAAAGCTGCTTAAAGGGTGCTCATTTTAAGAATCACTGAATTTAGGCTGGAAAAGGCCTCCAAGATCATTGAGTGCAATCTGTGACTGATTTCCACCTTGTCACCCAGACCAGAGCTCTGAGTGCCACGTCCAGGCATTCCTTGCACACCTCCAGGAACGGTGACTCCACCACCACCCTGTGAAGCCCCTTCCAATGTTTAAAAGCCTTTTCAGTGAAGAAATTCCTCCAGATGTCCAACCTGACCTTTCCCTGGTGCAGCCTGAGGCCACATCCTCTTAAACTGTCCCTAAAGACTGCTTTAAATGTCCTCCCAGTCCAAACCTGTGGTGGTTAAGGATGAGACTTGATGAGCTGAGAAGTCTTTTCCAACCTCCACAGTTCTCTGATTGGGGTTGGCCATCATTCTTTGAACAGCTTTGAAGGTGAACCTGCACAAGGTATGCGACTTCCACACTGCTGTATTGAGCTGAGCTCGGCACTCAGTGCTCAATGCAAGGTGGTCACCTGGAGCTTGCACCACCAGTAGTCTTTTATCACTCCAAAATCCACTTTCCATCAGCTGGGCTCGATTTCAAGGTGTGAACTTGACTTCTCTTGTGACCTGCAGTTGGCTGTGTGCTCTGTTACGTTTCAAAGTACTCTGAGAGCCGCAGAAATGTGAAGCCTTGTCTTTTGCCATTGAAATATTTTTATTCTTTCCCCTTCCTGGGTTTATTGCCTTTGAGTTACGCAGGTGCCTTTGAAGTAGGGATGAATTTTAGCCATGGAGTTTCATCTTGAGGTGTAGATCCACGCTCAAAGGAGGGAAGCATTCACTACATTTTCTTTTCCCATTCAGCCTATTACAGAGTTGGAACCAAGCTGTGAAATTCAGATGTAAATTCCTCCTAAGCCACCACCAGACACGGTTTGATTGCCCAGCTTTTTAAGCTGGTGAGCTCTGATAGTCAGGATGGAAACTTGGGAATGGCTTCCTTGGAGATAAGAGTGACCACTACTGTCATCCTTCTGCATCCAGAATGTAAGCTGGGAGTGGCATTGGTGGGAAGCCACATTTTTTACCATGTTCAGCTTCTGAAAGCTAAGATGTTGCTATATTTGCCTCCAAAATGTGTCTATGGTGGAAAAAAAATGAAAGTTAGAAAACTATGGAACCCAGCTGGGATTCTGGTGGGGGAAAAAATCCATAAGATGCCCCACCACCACTCTGAAAGCATCTGAGGTGCTTTGTGTCCGTGGCACCCCCTCGCTGTCCTTGGGTGAGCGGGATTTCCTCGTGGCCTTGCCGGCAGAGCCGCCCTTGGTGTCTAATTGGGCGTAGTGGCAGCTCCCGGCTGGCTCCATTTATATCCACAAACGGGGATTACTGGGAGCCAACCAGCTCCAATGCCAGCTGCGGAGGGACGGAGAGGGAGAGGGGAGAGCAGGAAATGAGCCGTGCAGATGTTGGAGAGTGAATTAGCCTTTCAGAGTGTTTTCTATGGCGCGGCAGCCGAGGTAAGAGGGAGCAGGATGCTGACAGCATCCCTCCAGCAATCCCTCATATTTACTGAGGGATTGAGATGAGTTTGTTCTCTTCTAGCAGATTGAAGGCTGCGGAGACCTCTGAGTCTCCTAAGGGTGCATGGCAGGGCTTAATAATAAAGAATGAGTCAGGTCTTCAATATTTTACATGAAGATACCAGGCTTAAATAATAAATGAAGCAAAATTAATCAAGGTGTATCCGAAGGGGGAGGAATGGATGTTCCAATGCAGGGAGCTCGGGAGCAGCTCAGCAACTGTCAACACAGAACAGAAATTAAGTTGTACTTAAAAACCAACCAGAGAGGAGTCTCCACATGATGTTCCTCTTCCTTAAAACACTGTGATTTGTTCTGGGATTTTGTGCTAAAGGATTCATTGCTGCCCAGAAAGAGTTGTCCATGACCAAGAAAGGGACTTCTCATGGAAAAATGGTGGGGCTTCAGTTCCAGTTCTTGTCTGATGAGTGGAAAAGGTGAGGAAAGGCAGAAATAAAAATGGAATGGAGTTCAACATCTGTAGTGACTCTGGGTGGATGCAAATTCAAGCTGGGCTCTGGAAAAGGGCACAGGGCTTCCTTTCTCTGCCCCCCTTTTTCATCCCTTTCCTTCCCATCAGTGCTGGAGTTCCTCCTCCTGATCCCTGCCAGCCTTGCCTCATAAGGAGGGCAGGATAGACCCCATCACATCTCCCTCTGCCTTTGGTGCTTCTTTGGAGCAGACAAGCCCAGGCATGAAAGCACCTGGACTTATTTCCATTTAGATGGTTCAGAACGGCCTTGTGTGCTTAGATGTTCATCGTCCTTTGACTTTCAGTGGGCTTTGGCTCTCAGACTCCTTTGCAGATCTCGGCTCTAAGCCTTGCGGCTTCCCTCCCCGACAGGGCTCCGTTTAACCTTTCCTCTTGTCTGAGGGAAGCACATCACATTAGCCCATGCACACAGATGGAAAACTGAAGAGGACCTTTGACCTTTTCCTTCTTCAAACGTAGCAGCTCAGGGATCCCCCATAAAGGCTGGATTTCCCTTATGAAGCTGTTGTTGGCAAAAGACTACGAGGTAATTGGAAAAGTAGCCAGGTTTGAGATTAAAGTTGTTCCATCAGCTGAGACATTCGTCAAAAGCTTCCCCTCTGGCTGATTTGCATAATGCTCCGAACCATTTCGGGAGGAGTGTTGGGAATCCCATAATGCAGATAACCCCTGAGCCTCTATAATCAAACGCCTTCACCTGATCCAAGATGAGCCCAGAAAGAAATTTGCCACATGTTTTACCCAGCTCAGCAATGTCTCCTCTGCAGACGGAATTGTTAACAATATTCCGACCTGTTGGAGCACAACATTGAAATGTATAGAAACAAGACCTGCAGCCACGTTCTGCAATTCAATCTTGTCTTTATTGCGGTGGTGGAGGTGTGCTGCATATTAGCGAGGAGTTTTTTCCCCTGACTAACCTTGGCCAGGTTTCATTACCCACTCCAGGCTCTGCTGGGCTGTCCGTCTATGCAGGTTTGTGTCCCCTCCATGGGAAGGTGCCCGGCTTCCCACCCCCCTGGGGATGGGGTGGTGACAAACAGCAGCCTCCATATGCTTTGTCCTGCTAATTTATGGAATCATTTAGGTTGGAAAAAACCCTCTAAAATCATCGAGTTTGAAAGGCTGAAAATATTGGGATTGTTCATCCTGGAAAAGGAAAGGCTTCAGTGTGACCTACTTGTGGCCTTCTGTATCTGAAGGGAGCTGATAAGAAAGAGGGACAGATACTCTTTACAAGGGTCTTGAGTGACAGGACGAGGGGCAATGGTTTCACATTGAGAGTAGGTTTAGACTGGATATTGGGAAGAAATTCTTGGCTGTGAGGGTGGTGAGGCCCTGGCACAGGTTGCCCAGAGAAGCCATGGCTGCCCCTAGGTCCCTGGAAGTGTCCAAGGCCAGATTGGAAGGAGCTCTGAGCACCCTGGTCTAGTGGAAGGTGTCCCTGCCCATGGCAGGGGGTTGGAACTACGTTATCTTCAAGGTCCTTCCAATTCAAACCGTTCCATGATTCTGTGATTCATTAAAAAATTGCTGAGCTTGAATTCCCACCAATGGTCAAATGGAGCCAGGGATGATAGGAGAGGATGTGCTCCTAACTTCTCTGGGTTATGGTGATGCTGAATCAACTTCTGTATCTCCACACAGAATTCCCCCTGCTGAGGATCCATGCTCTAATCCTCTCTTCTTTTTTTCCCCACTTTTATCTTCTGGAGAAGAACATTATATCTCTTACCCGCTTGGTAGTTTCTGTTCCTCGATTGAATTATACAGAGGGTGCACTCGAGTGATTTTTAAATCTAAATGAAAATGTAAAGAACCCTTTGCCGGAGTGCTGAATCCTGCAATAAGGCAAATTGTTTGACTTCTTCACACCCCCCATCTGGCCCTAATTGATTCTTGTAACCCAACTGTGATTTCTAACATGTTCTAGGCAGAGAAATCTACCGGCACTAATTCAACACGGTGAGCGCTGGTTCGGTGTTTAATGCCACGATGAGATCGATGTCCCTTCCGAGGGAGCGGCGAGCACTCATCACCCGCCCAGCCACGGCCGAGCAGCAGCTCCAGGGCAGGCTTTCACCCAAAACTTTGTTTTCAAAGACAAGAAAATAATTTTATTTTTTCATCCCTCTTTTATTCTTTCCCCCCTTGAACACCTGCAGCTCTTTCTTTTCCCATAGAAGTCCCACGGGACGAGGCTGCTCTTTCGGGAGCAAAGATTAAAAGCATTTTAGATGTGCCTGTGCGTGCCGTACCCCTGCTTGTGAACCCTGGGATGTTTTGGCATTTGGATTCAGCCTGTGGCTTGGGCAGAGGTTGAATCCTGTTTCTCGGCAGCAGCTTTCCTGAGCCTCATCCCTGCTGTGCACAGCAGGGATCCAGGGGCTGTCGTCCAAAGATGCCTTCACTCAGAATTACAACTTGGATCCTCCGGAGCCGTGCTATGAATAGAAGGGTGCTTTTTCTTTTATTATTATTTTTTTTTTTTTAGACTATGCTAAAATTATTGGCTTTCTGGATACCCTTGGCTTCTTAATAAATGAGATGAGAGCAGGGACGTCTGGGCCTCATCCAGCTCTTGTGTTGATCTCTGCTGGGAATAGCAGGAGGCCCCAGAAGGAGTTCAGCCAGGTCTTCGGAGCCACAGAGGAGCCAGCCGTAATTTCTCCATCTCTACAGCTTTCTGGAAGTGTTAACGTTTATCTCTTTGCTCTGGGCTTTCAGTGTCAGGGAATTGGAAGCCATTTACCCTGATCATCATAATTTAAATGAGGAGTAAGGGCTGTGTTGGTGGGAATATATAGCCACCAAGCTTTTCCACTGGAGTAGGATGAGTCATAGGAGAAACCCTTGTGGAAGGGGGATTTCGTGGAGAGGAGGTGGACATCCCTGCTGCCTCCTACAAGCGTGTAAGAAATTCTTTGTGCTGTGGTGATGGATGTGGGACAACACTGCCCCACCTTAGGCTCGGCATCCTGCAAGGGTGTCGCAGTGATTGTCTTGGTCCTTCATTGCTCCATTTTCCCCTTCCCACCTCCTCCCCGAGGCTTTTCTGGCTGCCAGCACTCCGTTAGAACAATGTGGCATTTTAGGGCTGAATGTGATGAGACTGGCAGGCGACAGGCAGCTCGATGGCAGTGAGTGACGGGAAGCTGGGCTCCCAGCTGGAGATGACAGGTCCAGCTGACACCTCGCCATGCATGTGGGCTGCTCCTCAGCTGTGCTGGGGGGAACAAACAGCATTGCAAAGTGCTTTTTACTTGTCCAGCAGTTGTTGTCTCTTCTGTGTTGCTACACTTGCGTCTCCAGATGCCGTAAGATTAATCTTCCCTGGCAAGGCGATGGCTGGAAGCTCCTTCTGACCACAGTGAGATGGATGAGTTGACACCAGGAAGGCAGCGTGAGCCATGGCACTTCATGTTGGCCACAGACAGCACTTGGCTTGTCCAGCTAAAATCCGGGCTCACCTTCCCAAAAATTAGGCTCACAGGGATTTATTTGTGTGCTGGTAGCTGTGTGTGGTGGTGGGTATGGCATGGATGAGGGACAAGCTCATCCTCTCCCAAAGCAGACCTTGTAGCTCCAGCTCTGGAGTTGTTTGCTGTAGTTTCTCTTACGTGGCTATGCTGAGATTAAAAAAAATAGGAAAAAACAGATGTTGGAATCAGTGAGACGAGATTTACATATATAGAAGAGCTAAAAAGCTTCATTTTTGTTTGGTTTTGTTCCTCTTTGTTTGCTTTCTTACTTTTCAGAGTGTTTTCACATTAAAAATTCAAGATATGTCTGTCTTCTATTTTCTGGGAGGCTCAGAGGACATCTGGAGAACTTGTTAGGATTTTGTTGTTTGAGACACAATTTCTTTGGAGGCTGAGGGGTAGCTCTGGCTGTTTGAAACCCCACTTTCGGTGGTGGATCATGTTGTCACCTCCTTTTGGAATGCTTATCTTGGAGAAAAGCTCGTGAGAGAGATGTCCTTGTTAAACCCTGCACAGTCAAATAATGGCTCAGAAAACCTCCAGTTTGGGGGAACCTCTAATGAGCCGCCCCAGGAGGCACAGCTCTGTATTCCTGTTTTGTCTGAGGTAATGGGAAAAAAGAAGAGGCAAGTCAAGTAGTGAAAACATTTTTTCTGTTCAAAAAATAAGAGAATGGGCAACCTCAGACCCCGCCTGTCTGTATGCGCTGCTTGTAAGTCGGGGGAAAAAAAGGCAGCACCCTGCTTTTTTCCATTAAGCTTCTTCTATAATGTATTAATAGAGAATTATATCCTCGCTATAGGATTATTAAAAAAGAAGGGAGATAAAAATGATAGAAATGAATCCGTGTGCTATTATGTGGATGACAATAGATACACTTAAGCCTTCCAGCCCTGACCTTGGCACATGTTTCATCTCAACTCGCGCAGAGGCTGAAATTGATACGCTGACACTTATCATTAATATGAAGAACCATCATCTTCCCCCAAGAGCATGAGGGGATGGGAAGCATTTTGCCAATGCTCTGAGGGGCAGAGAAGGGCCTCTTCTCATCCCAGTGCAAATCCTTATGTCCCACTCCCTGATTTTTGGGTTTTTTTTTAAATTAAACCTGCTACCGAAGTTTCTGTACAAGGTTTTCAGCCCTGTGCCATCCTCCTCTCTCCCTGCCCTGTGCTCCCAATTTGATCATGGACTGGTTTGACAAGGAAAAGCCCATTCAGACCTGTCCCAAATGCCACCTCAGCAATGTGAGGGGACCTTCACTCCAGATTCCTCCCGTTTGGGGCACATAGATTGGTGCTTGAAAAAAGACTGTATGGGAATTAATGAGATCAAAACTGAGTTGATTTTTTCTTCCCCCAGATATTTAGCAATTTGAGTATCCCCACATCTGGAGACAGCTGTGAACTTTCCCTCCAGTGCTGTGCATCCCTTGCAGAAACACAGCAGTGGCAATATCCACAGTCCCCATCCTCTCCTGCAGCATCTCTTCCCATGACTCCCAGGGGAGCTTGGATAGGGAAATTTGTTTTCCAGGAGCTTTCTGTGTCTCTGCAGTTGGAAGGAGGGCAGGTTGCTGCTGTGGATTTTTGCCCAGCAGGAGCAAATCCTCCATCCTGGCTGGTGCCTTTGCCCCCCAGATATCCTGACCCTGCATGCTTTCCCCAAACTCAAACTGCCAGACATTGCTTCCATTTCCCACAGCCCATTCCATGTGGTGGAGGCAAAACATTTCCACTCTCTCTTCCCTTCCTCAAATGAAGTTTGTTTAGCCCTTAAGCTCCTGCGAATACTGAGAGGAAGAAAGAGCTGTGTAATGTAGTGACAGTTGTGCTGTGTTCCTGCTAATGCAGATATCATTTGATCAGCGTGATCCTCCGCAACCTCTTCCGAGGATTAATAATGAAGAGCGTTTCACTGGAATGAAACTTGAGGAGCAGCAGATTTGGTTATCCTTGCGCTCCAGGTGGGAGCCAGCTGCCAGCAGAACTCCCAGGGAGAGGGACTTGTGGTGGGTGTCTCCGAGGGGTCTGTGCTCCTGACACGCTGCTGAGGAGGGGGAGGATGCAGCAAATGGAGGGGTGCAATGGCAGGGAGGGCAAGGCTGGCAGCTTTCCTTCCACTTGAGCACAGAGCCTCCCCATCACCTCAAAAACGGGGGACTGGCCATGGCACCTCCCCATCCCTGCACTTGCAGCATCACCGTGGGACGCTCTTGTGCTGCTGGTCGTGGCCGTAGTGCCGAGTGACCAACTGGGGATACATCATCCAATTTGGGCACAAAGGGATAAAGCAGGAGAGCTGGGAGGGCATGCAGGAGGAGTTCTCTCCAAAGCCCTTGGCATGGCAGCTCCGCTGCCTCTAAACACTGCGTGTGCCTCTTCCTTTCTTTCTTTGTCTCGTTTTATTTATAACTCTGGTTGGATTTTTTTAATTATTACTATGATTTCTCCTGCTGAGCTGTAAAGGCGGTGAGGAAAAAAAAGGGAAAAAAAAATACTAGGGCAACCGTATCAGGCAAATTGAACTGGTTTCTTATAATCAACTGCTGCTGCTGTATCCTTGGCTTTCCATGGCTCTCTCCATAGTCCCCATGTACATATATAGATGCTCTCCCTGCTCTCAGTTTCAGTGTCAAGAACTTTATTGGCATGACAAGATATAGTGTGTTTCTGGAGTTAATACAGTCTCAAGTGTGTATGTCTGAGAGAGGTTTTCACAGTAGTAATTGGGTTTTATACAGTGTGTCCAGTTCTATATTCGGTGGCTGAGGCGCAGCTATATCAGGAAGCCATTTCTGCCACCTCTGCTTGAATTATGCAGAGGATTTTTCCCCTCACTTTTAAGGGTGAAATAGAGGTGCTTGTGCAGCCAGTTTTCTCCTTGCCCCCACTGCTGTGTGGCTGGAGGGGATCCCTCGGCTCAGCCTTGTAGGATGAGGCTGTTTTGGCATTGCTGTCATGCTCACTTCTGCTCCATCCTCCCCATGGAATCAGATCAAGGGCAACCAGTGGGGCTGTGCCTCCAGAGTGGACCAAGGCTGAATTTATCCTCTGTGCTCAGGTGTGGCTTGGTCCAGGTGCTGGCTGGGTGCTGCTCAGGGAGAAGAGATTCTCATTGACCATGGAATTCCAGAGTGGTTTGGCTTGGAAAGGGCCTTGAAATTCATCTTATTCCAACCCCCCTGCTGTGAGCAGGGACACCTGCCACTAGACCAGGTTGCTCCAAGTCCTATCCAGCCTGGCCTTGGACATCCATATGGCCAGAGCTTGCTCCCTTCTTCCCTGGCTGTGTCCTCTCTTCCCCCTCCCCTGCCTTCTCCATACCTCCCCTTGCCATCTTATTTTTCCTCACTTTACTCCCTATTTATTTCAAGATTTCCCTTATTCCCCCATGTCCCTACTTCGCCCCATGGGGATATTTCCTGACTCCACATCTGGAAACACTCCAGCAGAGAGCAGGGTGGCACATGGGCTGTGTGCACAGCTAAGGGACAAACAGGACCAAGAGCAGGCAGTCCGTGTGACAAGGAACCTTTGCTCCAAGAGGAGATGAAAGGCAGCAGAATTGGAAATTATTTTATTTCAATTAGATTTTAATTAGCTGCTGTCTCCCAGCCGCTGGATCAGTCAGCAAATAATTGAAAAGCAACAATATTTGCATGTGGCGCCTGGTAGAAAAGCTGTGTCTGATCTGTGGCAGGGAGGCTTTGGGGAGATAATTCCCAAGGTCAGCTGCTCCTCAGTGGTGGTTCAGCGTGGACAAGTTTCTTGAAAATAACCCACTGTAGCCTCACACTAATTTTACAGTAAATTAATGCCAAGCCGGCATTTGTATGGATTTAATTAGCAGGCAACACAAACTTTTATAAACCTTTTGCAGTGGCAATTTAAACCTGATTGCAAAGTTATTAAAGGCAGCCATGGCAGGCTGCTTCCAGGAGTCTGCAGGGACCTAAGGCAGGGGGGCTACATGCGGTGTTGGTGCTGCTGGAGCTTTTCATGCCATGGAAAAAGAGAAGCAACCCTGCTGACTCGCTGGAGATGTGCAAGGCTCAACCAGGTGTCAGTGTGCACCACCTACCCGGCGTTTGCTCTGTGGTCACAGCAGAGCCTTGCTGGTCATTCCTTCTGCATTCCCCAGCAGGTTGCCTCCTTCCTGGAGACCTGCTGGCTCCCAAATCTCCCCCAAGTTGCTGCTCTGCCCTTTTCCAGGCAGTTGCCACATGGTTTTTGCAGTAGCTACAAATAAAAAAGCCACCGCTGTCCCCTCAGCACAGGCTGTGGCAGTGACGTGTGGCGTGGTCCCTGAAGAGAGCTGCTGGAAATCACAAGATCATGAGTTTCACACCACATATCTAGAGCTGGTGTCACAGATAATTAAAATAAGCGGGTCAGGAGCCTCGCTTGGGCACGTGGATTACAGCTCCCGTATTTCAGGGTGGGCATGGGTGGCTTGGAGCAGGGAAGGAATAGCCCTGCAGCAGCTGGACAGGCTGGATGGCCATGCTAAAGATATTAAAAATATTTATACAGTCTGGCATGATGGGAGTTCTTTTGAAACACCCGCAGAATGAGGTCATTTCTTATTT
Source organism: Prinia subflava (assembly GCF_021018805.1). Lineage (NCBI taxonomy): Eukaryota > Metazoa > Chordata > Aves > Passeriformes > Cisticolidae > Prinia > Prinia subflava. Next base: position 4,355,580 of record NC_086268.1, read on the forward strand.
TGCAACTAATTGCCTTTAACATTTACCTATATTTCTATATGTATGCATATATATATAAGGGAAGACACAATCCTTGGCAGAGCAGGTTTAATTGCCAGCCTGCCCTAATAAGAAATGGGCAATAGCAGCTTTTAATTACAGCTGTGGCAGTGCAGGACACCTCAGCCATCAGGCCGATCCTGTCCTCCATGCTCCCCTCCTCCCACGCTGGAGGACAATGGCAAGTCATTAACGAGCTATAATGGGAAAAGCCGTATCTAATGATTACATTCTCTTAGCGAGGCCGGGCGGGTGAATAACCACCGGGGTACTTTTTCTTCCCTTTTCTCCTCGCTAATAGCCTTGCTGGAGCCGCTGAAGCCTGGCCCAGCTGCCGGGCCACTGACTGCTCTGCTTGGCTCCCGGTGCCGGTGATTGAGTGCCCAGCCCTGTTCTGCTGTCTGTTGCACTGTGTAGATCTGGAGTCGCTCCACGGGCTTGCATTTGTCTGACATAAATGGGAGCAGAGCCTGGCCTGCTTCAGCTCCCTTCCCTGGTAGCTGGAGGAGAGCTCTGATTAATGATTGATTGCCGGTATTAATTTGCTGCGTGTAAGAGGTGTCCAAGGACAAGGCTGAAATGGCTCTTGCGTATCCAAGGGGAGTCGGGAAGAGCTGATGACTTCGAGGGGAGCTGTGTGCTGGCAGATACCCTCCCGAGAGTGGCTGAGAAGCAGGAACCCCTTTGGGAAGGTTTTGAAGTGGCTGGTTAGTCGCTGTGGAGTTATTCTCTCCTTAGCTGCTCTGTGCCTGTACCCGCCACAGGTCCCTGGAGACACAGCCTGGTTTCCAGAGGTGCTGTGCTGGTATTTTTCCACACAGGTAGAAACCATTAGGTGTCCAGCATCTTTAATGTGGGAATGAGATGCTCAAGGGAAGCTCTGAAACCCCAGGAATGCTGGCACACATCCTGTGGGTTGTGCTATGAAGATGGAATGCTGGCATTGTTGGAGAAGCAGTTTCTGAGGTCTTGGTCAGAAAGGGCCCAGCTTTTAGGCCCTCTGGTCTTTGAAAAAGTGGCTGCAGAGAGCCAGACCCTTCCCATTCTGGATTCCTTGGCCTCTGCTAAAAACTTGGATCAGGGCAAGGTGGGAAAGAGAAGAGGGGAGTTCTAAAAAAGTCACAAACGCAAAAGTAGATGATCTGAGAGATATTTCTAGATGGACGTGGGTAGAAAAATGAGAGGAGAATGCTATTTGCATCTTGCAATTAAAATAAACCTGAACAGGAGAGGGGATGGCAGTGCTGAGTCTGTTGATGTGTCTGATGAAGCAAAGCTGATTCACCTGGAAGCTGCCACAGCTGTGTTAATGTGCCGGCACACAGCAGCTCCTGCCTGCCTGTGAGTCAGCCCCGGTGGGGCCCAGCCTCACCTGGGAGTTAGAAAAGCTGCTGCCTCCCCTTTGACTGGAGATGGTTCCATGCTGGGCTCCCACGCACGCACCCAGCTCTGGCTGCCAGGCACAGGAGCAGCACCCACCGGGGCTCCATTAACCGTGTAAGCATTTCAATTGCCACTCATTACCTTGTTTTGTGGGACTGGGGCATGTGTGCGGAGAGGCGGCAGAAAGGAAGGTCAGCGATGTGACTTTTTGAGTGTAATTGCAGTGATTTACCCATTTGCTGTTGGGAGCACAAGTGAGTTGGCAGGCAGGGGTCGAATGCTGGGGAGCAGCAGCGGTGCTGCCATTTGGGATCAAAAGGGGGAATGAAAACCCTCAGCCTTGGGAGCAGAGAATCCTCCTGCACCCCCCTGCATGCTCTAAAAATACCCACTGGTAATCAAGCTCCCGCCGCTCGCCTTTGTGTCTCCCTTGTTGCTGGTGCTCATCAGGCCCTCAGGTATAAATAGCAGAGCTCTTGACGAAGCTCTTCTCTGTTGTTTTGATGCCCCAAATGCTGTGCTGGTGCTCAGTGTGGTCACACAGACCCTGGGATGGCACACAGCCAGGGGACCAGCTCTGCCACAGACCCTCTTGGGAGGGTGGTGCTTGGGCATCCACTCACAGGGCACTCCGTGGGAGAAGTGCAGGGCTGGAAGGGGATGCAGGTGTGTGTGCATGCAGGGAGACAGGCTGGGTGCTGCTTTTTGGAGTTTTTCTATTGCCCATGCTAGAAATGACTGCTTGGTCTGTTGGATATTACAGAATCGTAGAATGGTTTGTGTTGGATGGGACTCTATGGATCCTTTTCTCCCAACCCCTGCCTGGTGTGCGGGGACACCTTCCACTATTCCAGAGTGCTCCAAACTCCATCTAAGCTGTCCTTGAACACTTCCAGGGGTGGGGAAACCTGTGCCAGGGCCTCACCATCCTCACAGGGACAAATTTCTTCTTAGTAGCCAATGTAAATCATTCCTCTTTTAGTTTAAAGCCATTAGTTCCTGTATCTTTCCCCACACCCAAACTCGTATCCTTCAGGCTTGGGAGCTTGAGCCCTTTGTGTAACTCTCAGAGCAGCAGGAGAGGGAAGGGGCAGATGTGCAGATCACTGCTCTCCCTGTGCAGCAGGGCTGGGTGGTTGTGGAGCCAAGCAGAGCTCCTGGAAAACCTCTGAGTGCTGCCTGTGGGACCCGAAGGGGGAGAGGGAGAGATGCGATCTCGTTTTTTCCAATATGTCAGAAGTTGTTATAGAAAAGAGACCGATCGATTGCTCTCCGTGTCCACTGCTAGACAGAACAGGAAGGAATCAGATTAATTTGCAGTAGGGAAGATCAAGGTTAGATAGTTGGGAACAGCAGTCTGGTGCAAGCACTGGGAGGGGATGGGGAGATGGGTTTGTCTCATGACTGAGGGCTTTGAGAGTAAATCAGTGCTGGGGATGGGATGGGGACAGCTGCTGCTGCTCCATGGTGAGGTCTGGGACAATCTGTAACTGGTGGCTTCCCAGTGTGGTTCTGTCCCTCCCTGGCAGATGTGGGCACAGTGATGGAGGCTGCAGGGAAACAATGCTTATTAAGCAATTACTGGGGGAAGCAGAGAGGTGTCTCCAAGCTGGCTGCTCTGCAGCCTCCCTGTGCAAACTGTCTCGCTGAAATCCAAATGTCATCCGTCATCAGCAGCTGAACAGCCTCTCCGAAACCTCCGAGTGGGACGTGTGCACTGGTTCATTACAGCTGTCACCCTGCTGGTGCTTGGGTTTATTTGTGGTGGTGGTGTTGTTCACAGAGAGCCTCTGCTGTGCTTTTTGGACATGAACGTTAGGTCTGGGGGCTGGGAGCTGCAAGAACTTCCATGTGCTTGCTCCAAAGGCAAAGGCTGTGTCAGCACCCACCATGGTCTCCTGACACCATGTGAGGATGGAGTCAGAGAATTGATTTAGGTTGGAAATAACCTTCTAAGGCCATTGAGTCCAACTGTTAGCCCAGGACTGCTAAGCCCACCACTAACCCATGCCCCTAAATGCCACATCTCCCCATCTTTTAAGTCCTTTTGAGGATGGTGACTCCACAGCTGCCCTTGACAACCTGTGCCAGGGCTTAACATCCCTTTTGATGAAGAGTTTTTTCCTAATATCTAATATAACCCCCTCTGCTGTTGCCCTGGCCCTTCTCTGTAAGCAAACGCAGTAGCCTTCATTGCATCCTCCCTGTTCACTTTTTTTGTAAGGACTTGGAGAATTGGGACCTTGGCAGATGGATTCGAAGGGGACGGGATGAGGAGGAACAGGGTGGACTTCCAAAGCTGAAGTCCTTATGGGAGATGTGCCTTGACTTTCTCCTATACCCAGCAGTGGTTTGGAACACATTGGAACCCCAACTGTGACCCTGGGGTAGTTGTCCTGCTTACAGCTTCCTTCACTGAACTAGAAGCCCTTTTGCTTCCAGGAAGGAATTTTTTGAGACTCTCCTGGGGAACACAGAGCTCAGCATCCCCCTGTCACAAGAAACTTGCCCCAAATCTTCCCCCATGGTCTGTTGCAGGGTTAAAACATATTCCCCAGTGCAGTCAGAGAGGGGATCAAATGTGGAGCCAGGAAAGAGGAAGCCTAATGGGTGGGTAATTAAAGGACATGCCAGGGATAGATGGATGAATGGAGCAGAGGGAGGATGCGGAGGGGCTATAGAAACACATTAATACATGTATGAGGAAGGGAGAGATGGACGACAAGATTAATTTACGGTCGTTCCTGTCTATTATTATCCTGAGTCAGACACTCAGATCACATTTGGAAAGTCTCCAAACTTGCCCCGGTGCCATAAGGTTAATACAAGGCCAATGGCTCCGCGAGATCCCCTGGGCTCGGAGCCGGATTAGACAAACGCCAGCTGAAACCTAAGGTGGGCAGATAGGGGGGCCAGAGATAAGAGGGTGAGCAGAGGGGTTAGAGGGCTTGGTGGCTGGGATTAGTGAGCGATGATACGGGCTGGCACTGGTTCAGGGTCACCAGAGGAGCGCTATCACCCGGGATGGCAGCAGTGCAGAAGCCCAGACTTATTTTTAGGAGGGAGAAAGTAGTGCCTTGTTGTTTGTTCGATGCGATGAGGTGAGCTGTAGGTGGTTGTACTCCCTGCTTTCTGGGATGGCTGGATTTGACCATTGCATCTCAAATCCCTCTCTAGCCCAGAGGTGCTTCAGCAGCTGGTGGCAAGTTTGGAAATCTTTGCTGCCCGTGGGCTGCTGACCTCCTGCTTGGGATTTTTATAGGTCTTGGCTAATTCTCAGGCAGTGGGGAGCAGTGAAGGACTTTGTAGGGTGTGGATCCCCAGTTCAGACCCCTGGGGGAGGTTGTTTTGCTGTTTGCTGTAGCTGAGGGGCAGAAGCTGCAGTGGTGCCCAGGCAGTGATATGGCACATGCCCAGCTTGCCTGTGTGCAGGTTCTGTGCCATGGAATGGCCCTTTCTCCTTGTCTGGGTTAAACAAGTGGCTCACTGGCAGCTTTATGCTTTGCCCATGTGGCTCAGAGGGGGTCTGCAGCCGTGTGATCCACAGAGGGAGTCCAGCAGCTCAGGAAAGAGGAGGAGCACTTCACAACGAGGGGTGAGCCAGGAGACTTGTTGGAAACTGCAATCATTAGATGTGCTCCTCCTAGAAAACCTTCTGAGCGTTCTCCTTCCCTCACTCCTCGTCTGAAGTGCAGCTCTTTGCATCAGCTCCACAGGCTGGGTGGGCTGAGATGGATTTCCCTTTCAAATCATACAGATTTGATACGGGGCAAAGACAACCCCAACCAGCTGGAGCGAGGGTGCACAGGCAGGGAAGGGAGCTGGGAGGGACGAGGGTGCACCGCCTTTTGTTTATTCCTTGCTTTAATAATCGGCTGATTAAGTTGCATTTTTATTTGGTTTCATTGGCAATCAGATTGAGAGCTGTAATATCCACTCACACCTCATAATTACCATTAATTTCTCTCTCCTCTTGCGAGGCAGGGCTGGGGTTGGCTGAGGCAGCCGGGAGCCGGGTGAATCGGATCCCAGCGTTTTGCACATTGATGAGCAGAGGTAGTGCCTGCTCCTTGGCCAGGGGCCGAGACCGAGGAATTGGAGAGGAGGGAGAAGGAGTGAGGAATGGGGGAAAATCCACCTTAAATCCCAGACAAAGGCAAACCCGGCAAAGTGTCGGAGTCAGCACAACAGGCTGTGTGAGTCTAATTACCATAACGATGTGAAAGAGCCCAATCAGCAATCTGGGGCTAATCTTTCATGTATTACAGGTCTCTCTTTTCTGAGCGCTCCACAGCTAAATGCATTTTTAATGAAGATATTCCTAGACTTGCAGATAATTTCCCACTCTTTACAAAGAGGGTATCAGAGCTCATTAAATGGGTTGTTCTTCTTTATATATATATATATATATATATGTGTGTGTGTGTCTGTGTGTGTATATATGTGTGTGTATATTTATATATATCCCAGTTGTGCAGAAGGCCAACGTCAGTGCGCCAGGAAAGGGAAGACATTCCCTGTCTCAGGGAGGGAGGGATGTGGTGGGAGGACTGGCTCTCACTAGGAAAGTTTTCTCTCTCTGCATCTCCCATGGGTTTGCATGCCTTTCCCCCTCTCTGGTGCAGCCAGATAATCAAATATAATAAAAAAACAGTGGGAGTGGGGATTGGGGTGCTCTGAGCGGGATAGGTTGAGGTGAGGCCAGAGCCTCCGCGGTTATTGCAGCCTCAGCTATGGCTGTTGAGGGACTGTAATCATATTATTGCTTCGATGGTGAGTCTCCTATCGCTTCCTAAAGTGCTGTCAGATGAAATCTGGCTGGAAATTAAGGGAGAAGCTGTGGCTGGCCTGCAGAGGATGAGATATTTGGGGAGGGAGTGGGGCTGTCTCCTCCCGCTCCCCAGGATCTCAGCAGACGCTTTCATGGGGAGCAGGAAAAGGAAAACAGGGAGATTGCCTTCAAAGCCTCAGACAGCTGGCTCCTGACAGGAGGAGAATGCAGAGGGTGTGTTTCCAATTATCTCTGTAGATGGGGCCAAATCCCTAGAGGGGGCGAGGAACCGTAAGTCAAAATGAGATCGAGGAATTGCCGGAGAGAAACTGGAGCGATGATGGGTCTCGTCCGAGAGCGGCCCTGTGCGGAGCGCCACGGTGCTCAATTATAACTTGCCCGAAGGGAAAAGACTTTGAACTCGAGGGAAGAAACACTTGCTGTGAGCCTGCAAGCAGGAGGGTGTCTGAAATGCCTCTGATGCCGTTGGGTTTTCTCCTGGGCTGTGCATTGCCAAGTCTTTATTTGAGCCCCGGCGGTAGTGCTGGGGGCTCCTTCCCGCTTGGGATTTAGCTTGTAAACCTAAAAACTGAAAGGCCTCTGGAGCACAGAAGTCTTTGAATGCACTCTGGAGTTGGGCTGAGCAGAATGTGTTAGGTCTGATCCCTCACTTTCGTGTATGAGCCTTGCAGGAGCTCACTTGGTGGCTGAGCCAGACCTGCCTCTTAGGGCTGGATGTTTGCTTTTGGTGGCCAAATTTCCTGCTTGTCTGGCACCCTCTTCAAACTTGCGGGGAAGTTTGGTTTCTGCTTGGACTCATTTCTGGCCTTGTTCCTTCTTGCTATTGGAATTACAATCATGTTGAGGAGATGGGGGATAAATGGGGGATAGGAAGGATAAATGGCTTAATTTAAAGGCAGGACCAGAGATTTCTGCAGAAAATGCCCTGCTGAGGGTGCTGGGAGCAGCTGCTTGTACATCCTGAAGGAATTGCTTCCTTCCTCAGCTTGTCCCAAGGGCATCCAGCAGGAGACTGTGGGTGGCAAGGGGTTAAAGAGGCAGAGGAGAGAGAGGAGGAGAGCAGAACTTTGCAGGGATGATAAACACCACCGAGGATGATTTTCTCTCCACAGAACAGGCCATTGATCAGTGATTAGAGGAGTTGAAGCTTTTAGAGTCCATCAGGTAGGAAATCACATCATTGTGGGTTCAGAGGTCAGAGAAACTGGGAAGAGCATGAGGAGAGAGGAGAGCTGACAGAGCCTCTTGAGGGGCATGGAAAGGCAAGGAGCACGTGTGGATGCAAAGCTTTGAGGGTCCTCACAACAGCCAAGGGTCCCCAGCTTGGTTTGGGTGCCCAGATTGGGACAGTTGAGACTTTCCTGACTTAGGCACTGAGTATTGCTCTGGTGTTTTTTGTGCTGAGGGCAGCTTGGGGTGGCCAGACTAGGTCTGAAGTCAGAGCTGTGACCTCAGGATGGTTTCTTCCATTGGTCCTTGAGGTGCTGCTGCTGGACTGGATGTTAAAAACCGTGAAAGGCTGAGGTTTGTCCCAGGAACAGCCACGTGAAATCATCACCCCAGTCTTCTTTCTGAGGGGGCTGTGCTCTCTGGCCCCAGAAACTCCCACTTCTGAATTCATTCCTCCACTTGGGGATGCTCCTCGAGCTGGAGTCCTTCGAGCACTGAAATTTCACTGGGGCTGGACTAAAAATAGTTTGTGGAGCTGGTGCTCATAATGCCACACTTTGATATCGCACTGAGGAGTGAATAGATTATGTGTGAGCCTTGGTGCCTGCTGTAAATAACTGGCTGCTGGAGCCAGGTGGGTATTATGGATTAATTCAGTAATTGGTCCATCTGGAGCATCTACTTACAATATCAATTTTTTCCATGTACCTCTTAATATCTTGAAAGGAGCTTTAGGAAGATGCACACTCGTAATGAGGAAAGGAAAAGTAAGAAGAGCTCGTTTAGCAAAAGGATGGAGGGGAGGGTCAGGAGATGAGCCATCAGGTAGGCTGGTAAAGGGTTACTCTCAAGCAGATCGATCACGTGCAATTTGGCCTTGCTCTGAGAGGAAAAGGAATAACAAAGGTAGGGCAGATTAAACAGAAGACAAAGCGAGAGTGTGTGATTACAGCCTCTCCTGTCCTGCTTTTCCCCAGCCCTGTGAAGGCAGCTGTACCACTCATTTTCTGCCTGTTATTTTGCCTCTGGCCTCAGGCCCGTGGCTTCTCAGCGGGGTGTTTTAAAAATATTATATGATTCCTTTGCCTTCTGTGTTTGGAGACCCATAGCAGGCACTGACCTTTCAAGTCTCTTTGTGATTAAAGCTCTTATTAATTTCCTGTGGGGCTGCAGACACTCTGAGGCAGTAAAGTGTTGGGAGTTCATTAACATGTGGGGCTTTAATTAGTAGGCAAGAAATCCCTCTCTGTCCCGATTTGACCAAGGAAAAAAGAGGAAGGATGGTTTCAAAAAAAAAAAAAAAAAAAAAAAAAAGAGAGAGAGGGAAAATTATATTGAAGTAAAAATAGTTGCAGTAAACATCTTCTCAGTAGGAACAGATTTCAAGGCTCACAATCCATTTATCAGGCACTTTGGACCTGTGTGCATGTTCCCCATACAAACCATCAGCCATGGCTCTTTACAGACAGATGTGGGGACAATCATCCCACTGGCACCCAGAGCAGTAAATAACAGTGGCAGGAAGGGAATGAGCAGAAGGGTTTGAAAAACAAGCCGAGTGAGCCTGTGCAGCAGCTTCTGCACAGCCTGATGCTGCCATGGGCAGCGCTGCCTGCTCCACTCTCCCAAATTTCACTGGAGGTACACGAGGATTGCTGGAAAACCAGGTGCAGTGAGCTTTGAAGGGGTTCAATTTTTACACCTTCTGCCTTTTCAGCAGTGCCACTGTGTGGGCAGCACCCCTGTTAGAGGAGATTTAGGTGGAGCAGAGCCCAGTGTGGGCATGGCAGCAGCCCAGAGGTGCTCCAGCCGTGGGAATGCACCATCAACACGTGGTGCTGGTATTTATTTAAACCTTGGGTGGAATGATGTATGTTTGATTGCCCGGCTGATCTATTTGTGACAAGTGTTAAAACACATGTGCATTGATTTTCTTTGAGGAGCGTATTTCTAAGGGTAATTTAATAGTGGTGTTGAGCATAGCTCTTACTGGCCGGGGAAGAGGCAGAGGGGGGGAAGGGGGGATTAGATGAAGAAGAGAGAGACGCTAATGGCGTTTTCACAATGCAATTGCTTAGGTCAGTGAAAAGCTGTCACAGTTTAATGCACTTGCTTGTTGGGGATGTTATCATATACAGGATTAAGCCATTCCAAAACATGAAAACAAGAGCAGCTTGTTAGCGAGGGAAGCTGTTAAAGAGCTGCTGTTGCAAAGTTATGATCTCGGTGTGGAGGGAGTTATGCCGTGCCTCTCCTGCTGCCAAGACTGCAGGGATGCTCTTGTCTTCTGGGACCAGCTGGTTCTCATCTCCCCTTTTCCAGAAGAACCTGCTCGTTGTCATTTGATCCTGGACCCTGAGAAGTCATTAAAGGTTAGGCACAGGAAGGCTGGAGCCTGGGTGAGCGTAAATCCGTGTGCATCTCCTGGCTCCAGGCTGAGATGTTTGCACGTGCCAGGGTGTTGTGACCAACAGCAGCAGTTCAGTCTGGGGCTCTCTGGGTGTGTTCCCCATCTGCCAGGGACAGTGAGTCAAATATCCACGTGCCGTCTTCTCAGAGCCTTAGCAGATTTACTTCTTGACCCCTAATGAGGAGTAGAAGATTTTCTACAGGCTCAGACTGGGATCTAAAAGTCAAGCTGTGCTTTTCCAGGTGAAATACTCTCCTTGTTCATATCCATGCAGTCTCCCTGTCTCTTGAGGGGTTGCAGAACCAGTGCTTGGATGGCAATAACACTGCTCATCACAGGGCAGTCGGGGGAGGCTCTGCTCCCTCCTTCCCGGCTGGCTCTGCACGGCTGCCAGGAACAGAAAGCATTGCAAACTTGTCTGTGTCACCCAAAACCAGCAGCTCCAGCTCTGGGTATGTGTGGGGAGCTTCTTTGTGGAACAGGATGGAAAGGCTGTGCCATCTTCCCATTGTCACTTTTCACAGCAGGTTGTGTTTTAGTCTCTCCCCGTGCTAGCGTGTGAGCTCCTCTCCACCATATGTAATATTTAGTTCTCCATCCATTATACTTTCAAATGTTGAAAATAACAGAGCATCTCCTCCTTCCTCCTGGGAGATGGTAGCACTGCCCTGTAGATCTTGGCATCAAGAACTTTTTTCATTTGTGTACTTGTCCTAAATTCTCTCTCTCTTGAAAATAGCCACAGTTTTTGCCCTCTGGCAATATCCCCTCTCCCAATATCCCTCTTCTTTGGAGTGTTCACACTTGAAATACTTATGGTTGCAATAATACAGGTACCTTTCTATGTATTTTAACCAGGCTATAAATCCTGCTGGTTGACAAGGTTATTGTTATCTGGCTTCTGCCATGACCCACTGTTAAAATACATGACATAAATTACACAGAACGTATCATACAAGCCATTTTTCCTCGTATGAAGCCTGATAAATATTAATGGCCCATTGCTGTAGTTTTGTACTGAGGTAGGATTGGAGTCAATGAGGTTGATCTGAGGCATGATAATTGCTGGTGGACATGGACCCCAGGCAGCGCTGAATTAGCTGTCTCTCCAAGCACTATGCACTTCTGGAACTCTGAATTGTGTCTCCAGGGGGTTAATTTTGGCCTCTGCTTTCTCAAATTCTGTATTGTGGAGGGAAGGCTCAGGTTGGATGAGACAAGTCAACCCAAAACTATTCCTGTGCTGATTTGTCCTCACTTGGGACATCTATAATATTAAATACTTGCATTTATCTTTGCCACAGATGGCAAGGCAGCAGTATGGATGTCACCTCTGTCCCCAGGCCCACGTCACTGTTCATCCCCTCATGCCCTTGGGACCCATTGCCCACACCTCCCCTTATCTCCCCAATCTGAATTTTTGGTGCCTGCCAACTGTAAATGGCATTTTATCTGCTGGAAATGTGAATCTGGTCAGCAGCGTTGGCTCCGTCACGCTTATCAGAAATGCATTATCAGGTGGAGATTAGACAGAACCTTGTGCTCCTGCTGCTATCCATGCCAGGCGAATAATGAATAATGAAAATTCCCAGGACTAGAGACAAACACACTTGACAGGCAGGGAAGCGCCCGCACTGCCTTTCACTCACTTTAATGTGACAAACGTGGCTCCTTCAGAAATCTTTCCACTCCATTCACCGTGGCTTTTTTTTCCCATTTTTTTCCCCTCCTGCTGCTGCCTCCCCACTCAGGCAGCCCCTTGGCCCCTGTGCCATGGAGGAGGATGCAGCAGGTCACTCCCACCCTGACTTCCACCCCGCCTCACGGAGACTGCTTTGTGCTCACACGGATGCTGTGTGGTTTGGCCCCTCACCTGCTCTGAACTTCGTTGCAGCGTCTCTCCCCTGTTGTCAGTGAAGCTTTCACAGGAGGGCAGAGCGTGGCAGAGACATTTCCCTGCTCACACAGCCCTCACTTCCATGACTGCAGTGGGTTTGGTGGGGATGAGAGCGAAGGGACTGTGTCTCCCAGGATATCAGCCCTGCATCCTTCCGTGCTGACCTTCCCTGACCCTTATGGTTTTGCTCTGTGCTCCTCTCCCAGGCACTCTGGACCTGTCCAAGCCTCGTCCTGCAGCACAGATACTCCAGTTAACTGGAGTCCTTGCCCTTTTCTCAGGGTCAGTGGATGCTTGGTTTTATTCTGTCTCGTACCTGAGCTGTGGAGAGAACATGCACGGCCCTGGGGCTGTCTAGCCACTCCTGGATTTTGAAGTGTGTAATGCAGGAGGACTGGACTCCCTGTCACAGTCAGTGTAGGAACGGGAGCAGCAGGTCCTACTGCAACCTTCCTGGACTCAGAGAGAGCTCTCCTGCCGTGGCTGTCCTCCCTGTGCCTTCTGTCTGTCTGTTCTGTACGTTTCTCACACAGGGGCAGGAGGATGTGGGTTCCACAGTGTTGCACACACTGGTGCAAGTGGCTACAAGCCAGCTCGGGTTCTCCCCCATCCCTGGATGCACTGGAGCTTTCTCCAGGATCCTGGGGCTGACCTGTGGAGTGGGGCACTCCAGAGAGGATGGGGCCAAGGAGAAGGTGTTTGTTGCTGACCAGGTATGGGATTTTTCCCAGGACTCGGGTCTGGCCTGCCTCTTGTCTCACGTAAATCAGCCGTGGTGATGCCATCTGTAAAGGCTGTCTACACGAGACACGACTACAGCACGGAGGGATTTTTTTTCCTGCAGTTGTCATCTAGAAGCAGGCAATAAATTTTATGGACCAGAGTTTATTGAGCACAGAAGATGAGGAATTGAGCTGCCTGGCTTGAATCTGAAGCTGATGTTCTGGAGGGAACAAGCGCTTTCAGACGAATGCTTCGATCACTCACTGCCCTCTTTCTGGAGGAAGTCAAACAACCGTGTCCCATGTCGGCATTTCCTGGGGAGTGGAGCCCTGGTGCCTTTGCCCTGTCTATCAGGGGTGGCATCTGTCTCTTTCCCAGCCTGCCTCTTTAAAAAGCATCCGTGCTGCTGGGAGGACGTCTTGGCGTGGCACCGGTGGTGACAGTCCCTCTTGACGCAGTCTTCTTGGCCGCCTTACACCAGCTCCGTGACTCCAGCTCTGCCTCCCATGCACCCGGCAGGGAGGGAAGGAGCTGTGAGCCCGCATCACATCTGCTGCACAGTGTGAGCCTTTGCCAGCGAGACTCCTGCTCATTAATGTCAAACTTATTTTAGCAAATAATGCACATTATCTCGTCCTGGGGAAGGCGCTGGTGCCAGCAGTGATCGCTGCAGCTCCAGAGGAGATGCAGCTCTAAAGCACTGGGATTTGGGCATGGGGTGGGAATTTGCTGGGGACTGTGGGCATGGGGTTTGCTCCCTGTGTGAAAATGCTCCTGGAGTTTCATGTCTGGGTCTCTTGGCCAGACATGGAGTGATAAAATCATAGGATAGGCTGGATTCGAGAGGATATTAAAGATCACGTTCCTGCAATGGGCAGGGACATCTTCCTCCATCCCAGGGTTGCTGCAAGCCTTGTCCAACCTGGCCTTAAACACTTCCAGGGATGGCACATCCCTAACTTCTCTGGGAAACCTGTGCCAGGCACTCAGCCCCCTCACAGGGAAGAAATTTTTCCCTATATCTAATCTAAACCTACTCCCTGTCAGTGTGAAGCTGTTTTCCTTTGTCCTGTCACTCCATGCTCTTGTAAAAGTCCCTCTCCATCTTGCTTGTGGACTCCCTTCAGTCCTGGCCATATTTCCACATGTGTGAAGCCAGATTGTGCCACTGGCTCAGGCAAGAACAGATGGGAGTTCTGAAGGCCTCACATACACACAGGTTGTACTTCTGTGGCCTTTTTCTGCAGCAAGAGGTTTATTTGCTTTTCTCTTCAAGCACATGGTTCTCGTCACATAGAGGAGCTGGAGGAAGAGGCAGAGTGAGCCCCAGTCCTCTCCTCTCTCTGCCAGTGCTGCAATATTCAGTAGCTGACGCTTGTGGGGGGATTTGCCAAAGCACACCTTGTTGACCGCTACCCCGATTCCCTGACTATCCCAGAGCAGAGATGAGCTGGTGATTTATTGTTCACGCTAGGAAAAGAGAACTCCATCTCTGGTGATGCTCGCAGGGTCACTTCTTTAAGCTGAGACAGCTCATCTGTTTTAGCAGAGCCAGTATTTCAAAGATTGCCACTGTTAGCTGGCCATTATCACCCCCATTTTTCATACAAATCAATTGAGGCACAGTCAGAAAACAAGAGCAGTAGATAACAAGGAGCCAAAAAATAGCCAGAGGTCCTGGCACCAAGCCCTGGGGTTGAACTGTTTTGACTGTGATGCCTCTTTGAAGGCATCTGAGGGCACCTCCTTTCTCTTTGTCCCGTGTCAAGGCTGTTGGTGCTGGTTGGTGCCTTCACTGCAGTCTAGATGTGGTTTTATGCATTAGGTTTTAGGTGTGTTTCCCCTATTGTGCTAACAACACATGATAGAATCAGAATGGTTTGGGTTGCAAGGGACTTTAAAACACATCCCATTCCACCCCCTTCCATGGGCAAGGACACCTTCCACTATCCCAGGTTGCTCCCAGCCCCATCCAGCCTGGTCCTGGACACTTCCAGGGATGGAGCAGCCACAGCTTCTCTGGGAAACCTGTACCAGGGCCTCCCCACCCTCACTGCAAAGAATTTTTTCCATCTATCAAACCTAAATTTCTGAAACATCTTTAATTAAGTACCTTTAATTCTGGACTCCTCTTCCCTCATGGGACAGTTGCAGTTGATGATAATGAAAGTTATTTATTCCCATTAATGGCGGTTTCCGTTATTGTGCTATTTTTGTATACACTGCCTTGAAGATCATGAGCAAGGTTGGGTGACTGCTCCTGGCAGTCTGGTGGGCTGGGATAACCCAGAGGACGTGCTCAGTCTTGTGCTCTAGCTGGAGACACAGGAAGAGCCCTGGGAAACCTGAAATAAATTGGGAGTAGATCTTGGAGGAAAATTTCCTTTGGAGTATCTTTTTCCCACCAGAAAAAGACTGCCTTTGTCAAGAGAGACACTGACGTGGGAAACATCTGTTCTGTGCTAAAAAAAGGGAGAAAGGCGGATAGAGGGAAAAACTCGAGAATGTGATTTCCCCCTCCCCTCTGCTTGTTAAGCAGCAAAATGGAAACAAGAATAATTGTGAGCATATGGGGTGAAAAATAATAAACAGGCGAATAAAGTAAAATGATGTTCTGGCTGGGCAGCTGATTTTTTTTGGGTTTTGTTTCATTTGTGGTTGTTGGAATTGGTATTGTGGGGGGATATGTTGTCAGTAAAACAGGCAAACAGAGATCAGTCAGATGAAATTAATTGTGAGGCTGAACACACAGGAGGCTGAACATGGAAATAACGTTGTGTTCATGGGAGCTCTGAGGCTGGGCTGAAGGAGGGGCACTCAGAGGGACTGAAAGAGGCTGGCTTGGAGGCTGTCTGTGCAACCCAAAATCATCCTATTCATGGAGCCTCTCCTAACCCACTTGGATCCTTGGAGAGGAGGGGGCAATCAGGGAGCAGCCTTGTTGGCTTGGAGGTTGTCCGTGCAACCCAAAATCATCCTCTTTATGTTAATGGAGCCTCTCCTAACCCGCTCGAGTCCTTGGGGAGGAGGGGGCGGTCAGAGAGCAGCCTGTGGTTGGAGGTTTGCGTGAGAGAGGAGCACTAGACTGGAGTACTCTCAGCAGATGCCAGTGCTGAACTTTCTGCCTCACTTGAAGCGAGCAGTGTTATTTCTCTGCAGCCCTGGAGGAGGGGGCTGAGTGCAGGCAGAGCAGAGCTGCGATCCCGCGTAAGCGATAGCGCGTCAGGCAGGAGCGAAACGCTGCTCCCCCTTCTCCCAGCCTGGTGCCTGAGCAGTGCCTGGGGATCATCTCCCCCTCTCTTTGCTGAGCTTGTCTTTCCTCAAGGTTGATGCCTCACAGTGTGTACCCAGCCAGGACACCAGTGGTGGTGGCAGTGGGGACAAGCGTGGTGTTTGGTCTGGGGTTTGGTGGGAGAGCTTCCTGCACCTGTTTGTCACTGTCCCTTCTGCCCCTGGCAAAGTGGTGCTGTGTTTCAATCAGAGGAGGAATCTGTCTTCACAGCTAGAGAGGACAGAGGGAAGCAGCTGAAATCCTGCAGGTATAACATGATAGGCCTCCTGAATTCCAGCATGACAGTGACAGCCATTGGAAAGATGGCCTTTGCCAGCCGGGAGCTGAAGCTCTGTCCCCTCTAACCCACGTGCCAATCCTGCAACCCATCTGTCTTGTCACAGGGTGTGCCCATGCCTGATGATGGCCATTCCTCAGGTCTCCTTGGAGGAGCAGAAGGCACCAGGGACATTAGGAGGTGCAGGACACTGTGCCTGTGTGAATGATGGTCGTGGCCACATTGCCCTGCGTGCACTGGGGGCACAGGACCAGGTGATCTGCTGGGTGCAGGTGTAGCTCTACAGGAAGGCAGGGCACAGGGCACTGCCCAGCCCCCTTGCTCTTTGGTCCAGGTCTCCAAAAACCAAGGAACAGGATCAGTTTCCCCTCATGCCTTGCCATCCTGTGGTCATGCTCTCCTCCTCAAAACCTCCACACTCCAATTCCCAGCTCCAGTCTCAGCTTTACAAACTTCTTGTCGGGATCACAGGTTGGGATTCTCTCCCTTCCTGAGGGCTGGAAACTTGCCTCTGGCCACCTGGTGTGCTTGCCTTTGGATTTGCAGCTTCTTCTGTTCATTAGCTCAGAAATAATATGGACCAGCAGCGTTCAGTGCTAATTAATTTTGTGAACTGAACCAGGGTGAATGGGGTAATTGCCTGTGGCGTGTGCAGGCCACCAGGTGAGCCCTCCCACTTTTGCCCTCCTTGTTTACCAGCTCCTCTCTGTATATTTTAAGAAACATTTGGTCCCTTCTCCATGTGCAGAAGAAAAGCCATGTGATCCAGCCCGGAGAGAGCGCAGCAGGCACTGAATATTAAATTGAAACACATCGCTTATACACAAAAAAACCCCAAGCTGGAAAGGTTAAGAGCTAACACAGATCCTCAGAACAGTCTCTGTCTGTTTGGAATGAATTAATCAGACCATTAAACAAATCTTTTAATCTAAAGTATCCCTTTCATTTCAGTACTCTGTAAAACAAAGTGACTGGAGTATTGAGGGAAGAGTTTGCCATCACTGTGCTTTATTTGTACTAGAGAGGCGGATGGTGCGATGATTCTTTTCCCCTCCCTGTCTTCCTCTTTCAGAAACAAAAGCAGGATTAGAAAGAGCACATGAGCTGGGACTAAATGGGCATGGAAAAGGCTGAATTCCCATCTTTCACGAGGTGTTACATCATGAGCTCTCTGATTTTTTTTTTTTTGTCTTGGGAGGCAGAGCAAGCACAGGAAGAGACAACATCTCAACTGGAGATGAACCATACGTGGAAAGCGCAGGGTGTTGAAATCTTGGGATAGCAAGGCTGGAGCAGGGAAGGCAGAGAGCATTACTGAGGTCTTGGAGCCCAGAACAAACAGGAAAGTTTCTTCTGCAGAGGCTTGGTGGAGTTTATCAGAGATGGGTCTGGGGAGTCAGGGAGACGCTGGTAGATGCTCAGAGATCTCAGCTGCAAACTGTGCCACAGCCTCTCCTCAGCCCGAGCATCCTCTGTAGAGGAAGGGTCTGGGAGGATTGTACGTGTGGCAAAGAGCTCAGAAACTGCGTGCTGCCTTGGACAGCTCATGTCTGCAGTGCTGAACCGTGCTGGGGCCTCCTGAGTTGTGTTTTTAAAGGCATTTGTGAAGTTGGTGGTGCTTTAAGCTTCTCATTCCTGCTGGCTCAACTGGGAACCACTGTCCAGCTCTTTGGGGTGGCACTAAAACCAGCTCAGAACTCTGTGAGGATGCACACTTCCCTTATTCTTTACCTTTCAAACAGTGCTTGATGGTGTTTTTAAAGCCATCCCCGTTTTCTTTTTCCCTGCTCAACGTGTGCAGGAAGATCTAACCTAGGGAAGAACCCTCTGACATGGGCACAGCCTGTGTGTGTGTTCCCCTCACCACCTTGTTTTGGTACTTACACCCAAATATTTGAGAAAATGCTATTATCACCCTCACACGTGCAGAAAGGAGAGAGGCAGAGAGAAAGGGAAAGATAAAGCCAGGTAAAAATCAGGCAATCCTGTTGCAAAATCAAATGTATCCTTTTTTTTTCCCCCGTATTATTTTTTTCTCCCTTTTTAATACACTCTTCAAAGCTTGCTAAGATTAAGTGCGCGATTTATCTTCGCCAAGTTTGAATTTTAAAAGGAACAGCCAACTGTGTGATCGTATTATTAATATTTATACCTCGTCACAGAATGTTGACAGATTAATTATGCAATATGGTATAAAAATCAGCAGGCAGCGTGGGAGGGCGGTGGCAAAGTTCATGTATTAATAACACAGCGGGGTGGCTGGCACGCTCCCTGTTATCAGCACCTCATCCCGTGCCTGGCAGAGGCACCTTCATCCCACTGAAGGGATGAGGATGCTGACAGCATGAGGGGAAAGACAAATGGAAAAGGCTGAGGAATCCCAGCTCTTTTGTGCTCCTGCAGGAGCCTTGGTTGGGTCAGAGAGCAGGTGTGAGGAGCTTCACTCCCCTTCTTGGCCTGGAGAACACCAAGAGGTGTCTTTGTCACTGGAGATGCTGGATCAGGAGTTGGGGGATTGCTCCAAAGTTGTCTCTTTCATGCCATCTCTTCCTTCCACCACACTAATTAGCCCTTCTCTTAATGAGTGGTGTCAGCCTGTCTTGCCAAAATTGCTTCTCTCTCACCTCAGTCCATGGTGGCTGGTGCTGTGCCTCTTCTGAGGTCCAGGCCAGCACCAGGCATGTTAAAGAAACGTTTAAATCATCTTTACGGGACAAATATGAGATGGATGGTTGTACAGGGAGAGGCTTTTCCTTCCCCAAGAAGTCAACTGGAGTTTTTGGGCACAGTATCTGAGAGATTTATGTTGGGAAAAATAGGAAATGAAAATTGTGTGAGCCCCAGGGGTGGGAGCAAAGTCATCTGAGAGCACCCTGGTGTTGTTTGCTGCCCAGCCCTGACTGGAGAAGTGAAGTTTGTAGATGTTGTGAGAAGCACCTGTGGAGTGTTCCCTCCCAGGACCTTCTCCGCCGGGTTTCTCCTGGAGATGTGCATCCCGTGAGCCTGATCCTGCCCTGGGGCCTCCATCCACTGGTATCCACTTGGGTGGGATGGATGGATGCTAAATTAAGGTCGTGTGTGGGTGATTCATGCCAGCCAGCCTGGCTGGACAGCAGAAATCTGTGGCTGGGAATAAATCCTTCAGCGTGGAGCTGATAACGTTTGCCACGGGCAGAGCTGCCTGTGCAGCTGGCACAGCTCAGCTGTCCCCTCCGGTCACCCTCCTTGTGAAGGAAAGCTTGCCCTCCCAAAGCCCTCTGGGGTTGCTATTTCCATCCCAGCCTCTCCCTGCCTAAGTGCTGCTCGTTTGGATTTTTTCATTAATTAATGTTTCCCTCAGTGTGTCTCAGGGGGATGTTTGATATGAAACGATTTGCCTGATCCTTCTCAAATAATCTCAAGCGGCATCTGGGTCGGGCTGTGGGGATGTACTTGGGGCTGTTGGAGGGTTCTTTGTCAGAGAAGCCCTGGATTTTAGAAAGGCAGCACAGTACATCTCTCCCTCCTGCTCTCCTCTTGCATCCCACTCCCGTTTGGCCCTGGCAGAAGCTCTTTCCTAAAAAAGCCCATCCATGTGCAGCCAGGCTATGGAGAACAGCCTCTGGGGAGATGTGCAGAGGCATTTCAAGACAGATATCCCAGTTCCAATGAGGTGTTTAACCTGCCAGAGAACAAAGAAAGTCGTTTAAGGTGGCTTTTGAAAGCCTTTCCAAGGATTTGCCTTCTCAATTTCCATTCAAATGAACTTTCCCTGTTCCCTTGCTGCAGCTTCCGATGCTTCCTTTTACAACCTCGGCCTTTCAATCTTAATTAAAAAAATGGAAAGAACAAAGGCACAACTGAGGGAAGCACTTCAACAAATGGTTGAAGTAACAGATTTTCCTGGCTTTCAGTGCAGACTTAGAGGGGTTTCGGGACTTTGCTCCATGAAATTGGGGTCCTAAGGCTACTGGTGCAAATCCCTCCAGCTTTTTCACCCCAGAAGCAAGTCCACGTTGATGGGAAATGTTTCGATCCACCTGGAGCAGCTTCTCATCACAGAAACTGGAGTTATACGGGGTGTTTACCCCCATTTTTGTGAGTTTCTTTTCTAATTGAAATGGACACAAAGGCAGAAGCATCTGAGTTGTTTAGAAAATGATTTTTTTTCTGCTAATGGCAAGGTTGATCTCCTTCAGGATGGCTGGGCAGGATTTGTCTGCATTATCTGTCAGTGGCCCTTAAGTAGATGTGAATGTGGAAATGCAAAGGATTGGCTGTTAGTGAATGGAGATTGGGAGCACAGGGTGAGGGGAGTGGGAAGGAAAGTCCAAAACGCCAGCGGATAGAGCCGTCCCCTGCAGCCTCCCAACCGGAGCTGGAGCTTCCTCTGAGCCTCCTCCTGCCTTTCCAGATGATAAACATTGGATAATTGATTTATTCCAGCCATGCCCCACCTGGCTGTCAGCTGTCCCTTTTCCCCCGAGTGCCTGCAGCCACTTTCCTGCCCCGCTCGACCACACGAGGACACGGTGCCTTGGCAGGGAGCAGATGGACAACCCATCTTGTAGGCATCGAGAGCAGGAGGCTCAGTGCTGAGCTCTTTGGAGGCTGACGGCTCCCAAGACCCCGGAAGGTTGCAAGGAGCAGTCGAGAGAGGGCTGTTTGTTGACTTTTGCTGGCTGAAGGTCCTTTTCCAAGCAGCCCTCAAGGTTAAAGTTGGATGCTCCTTCCAGATGGTCTCCATCTGATGCATCTCATTAAGGGCTTGAGCTGCCTCTCATTCCCAGCCTCCCAGTGCCAAGAATAACAAGGAATGGAAGCCAGCAACAGCGATGGGCTGCTGTTAGAAGGGCATAAGATGATTTAAGGGTCAAGACAAGACCATATGGCCCATCAAGGTCCCGTCGTAACAACCCAAAGGAATATAAAACACCTTGTGTTAGTTCACCCTTCCTGCTTCCTCTCAAGGCTGTTTGCTGTAACCTTTGTGAGAGCAGCTCCCCAGCTCCACCATGCTCTGATTTATGCCCAGAGCTGCTTTCCAGAGCCCTGTGGGTCCCTTATGGGGTGTCCTACCTGGCAGACAGGCAGGAGGAGCAGAGGCATCCTGAGATCTGTGGCTCCAGGCTCAGTCTTCTGTCACCCTGCCTGGTTTAGGGAAAGCCAGGAGACCCTGAGCATGCAGCTGTGAATTTGGGTGTCATCTGTGAGTCCTTTTGGCACCCAAGGGTGTGCTGGAGCATTTAGTGCTCCTGCCAGCATCTCTCATCCCGGGATCAGTGTGAAGTGGCCTCTGGGTGTCACTGATGGCTCACCCCTCCACTGCCTCCAGCCCCTCGGCCCTCAGCCAGCCCAGCTGGTAAGATGGATACGCCACATCTGGTTGGTCTTTCCTTGAGATTTAGATGCATCTGGAGCGTGCTCAGCTTGTTGTCTTCTCAAATAGTTTGGGCCTTTTCCTTGGCTCCCCTGTGGACTCAGAGCCTTCCTTTACCAAGTTCTGCTAAAATAACACTCACTTCCATGGAGGGAGCATTGTCAGAGCAGGAGGGACCTCTGCCCTCAGCTGGGAACAGGGTCTGTCTGTGTCCCATCACTTTAAATCCAAGGTGAAGTGCAGCACCTTGGCACAACCGATCCAAGTGCTGTGGCTGCACAGATAAATCTGCATTTCTGAGAGGGAGTCGATGCTTCCTTGGAGTGCCAGCACAGGGCTTGGCAGGCAGCAGGCTGGAGGCAGTGATGCTCCTGTTCCCAAGGCTTTTCCCAAAAAGGCAGCATGCGTGGGTGTCTGGAATGGTGTGGGCAGCCACACTCAGGGCTGTGGCTCCTCGCCCTGGTGCTTTGTCTCTGCCCCACTTTGGTGATGGGACAGGCACCACTCCCTGCTCGGCTCTTGTCCCCAGTCCATTTCCTGAGGGAACACTTACAGCGCTGACCTTAAAGAGCAATTTTGGGCAAGCACAGAGCAGCTCGATTGTTCATAAACCTGACATTTATGTCTCGGAGATTCTTCCTCTGCAGGATGCACTGCTCTTTATGATTTTATCAAATAAAATGCCCCTTCACCCCCCAACCAAGCTCTCTCTCCTTCCCTGATCTTTTTGTAGGGCAATCATTGTGAACTGAGAGCTTGGAGGCATCTGCTTGTCCTTAATGTGGTGGCACGGCGAGGGTTAGGGAAATGCTTGTGCAGGCATTAGCGAGCACGGATGGGTAGGACTGAGCTCTGGTCCTCTAATGTTGGTAATTACTGAGCAGGGATTAGGGACTTGCACTGCGCTCACGTAGAGAAACCGAGTGTTAAATGCAAACAGATCAAACCACCTGACGGACCAGCAAAGTTTATTCCTGTGATTTTCACTGCTCTGCTGAAATGATGCCTGGGCTTTCAGAACATTTCCCTGCTCATCACGGGGGTGGCATGGTGGGTTTGGGAGCAGCACTGTGGTGTCATCCCAAAATAGCTGCTGACTGGGGGTGGGATAACTAGCCAGGATGCAGGAGTGCATCTTCAGCTTCAGACTTCCCATAAAAAGCTGGTGCAAAGGCAGCAGCTGTGGCCAGAGGTGCCTGTGTGAGAGCAGCTTTTGGTCCTGTCCCAACTCCATGGGGACAGCAGTGACCTGAGACAGGGTTCTCTGCTGCTCGCTGTCATCAGGTTGCCCAGAGAAGATTATGATGTCCCATACCCAGAACTTTTCAAGGCTGGGCTGCACTGAGCTCTGAGCAATCTGGTCTAGTTTAAGGTGTCCCTGCCCACAGCAGGGAGGTTGGAATGAGATGAGCATTAAGGTCATTTCCAATCCAAACCGTCCTGGGATTCTGTGTTTTCCCCTTTCTCAGTGCTGGTCCTGTCTCCCAGCTCCTTCCCAGTCACCACACAAGGAAACCCACTGGATGAACAAACACCCCACACTCTGACCAGGACATCTGCTATCCAGTCTATTAATACAGCTCCTCATGGAGGGCTTGGTACCCTGGAAGTGTTAATTAGCTTCCCCCCTCCTCCCTCCCATTATTTTTCTGCCTTGCTCTTTAGAAGGTCTGTGAACCAGGAGATCAATGCCTCCTGCTAATCCGCTCTTCAGCAGCTTAGAGAGGCACCACAGAATACTCCGTTTAATTCTCCTCTAACACCTTTGCTAATCATCCTCTGCAGCCCCGGAGCCCCAGGCAGGCAGGGAGGGGAGAGCCCGGGTGGGAGGCGCGGCAGGCGCTCATTTACACCCGGCACGGGGACAGG
Organism: Prinia subflava; assembly: GCF_021018805.1. Classification (NCBI taxonomy): domain Eukaryota; kingdom Metazoa; phylum Chordata; class Aves; order Passeriformes; family Cisticolidae; genus Prinia; species Prinia subflava. The sequence goes on from NC_086268.1 coordinate 4,378,791, forward strand.
CAGGACTGCAAAACACAGTGGGGAGAGCAGGGGGGAAAAGCAGTGGGAGAGAAAGGAGGGGAAGATCCCTTGGGATGAGAAGCGTGGCACCAGCGTGCAAACTGTTTGAATGCTCTTGGAGTCATAGAATGATTTAGGTTGGAAAAGACCTCCCAGTGGTGCTGCTGGCAGTCTTGTCCTCTCCCTGCGTGCTGCAGGTACAGGTTGTGTTGAGAACCCGTGTTGTTAATAAGGATAACTGCTCCTCTTGGCCTCTCCACACAGTGCTTGGAGTCTGTAAGGGCTTGTCAGGGTGGGTCAAACCCTGAATCCTGGGATCTGGATTGGGCTGTCTCTCTGAGCAGTGTTCCCTGTCTGCAGGGAGGTCCCAGGAGCGAGCAGTCACATCCTGCGTGCTGCCATGGTCCTCTGCAGCAGGACTTCATGGAATCATGGAGTCATTATGGTTGGAAAAGACCTCTAAGGTCAAGTCCAACCATCCTCAGGCTTTTTGGCTGACTTGAACTGGGGGCTGTGGGCACTGGGAGCTCTGCCCCGCCTCTCCAGCTGCTCAGCTCCGTGTGCTTGGCCATCCTCCCCTCCGTGGGACCAGGACTTCTCTGGGGTCACTTTGGCTTTCACAACAGAACTGCACAAATAGCCCGGGGGTCACTCTGAGAGTCAGAGTCACCCACGGGTGACAGTTGTTGTGCTTTGACTCCTTGGGTCTTGCTGTACAAGTTTACCAGAGGCTGTGTCTCCTCTATGGAGAAGACAGAGACCTGGATTTAACTGTGAGGACCTTGCTAAGCCTTTCCACCTCCGACTGCTGTGATCCAGCTAAACGGCTGCGAGCAAAAACTCACGTGGAAGTCTGAGTGCATGCTAATGAGTCGTGTTGCCAAAAACAGAAGGAACCAACTCTACAGGGATTTGGTACTTTTATTTTTTTTCTCCCTGCTACCCAAGTTCAATAGCAGCGAATTGCATATTTCTCTGAGGCTTCTCAACAAACAATTTACAGTGTAAATATATTTGTTGGCATGCAAATCACTCTGCATTATGAGTCTTGATTAATATTATAATGTGTTGATGAAAGCCTCTAAGTGGTTCTTGGAACTAAGGTTCCTGACAAAGATCAGCTGTTTGGGTGCCCAGTGTTTGCAAAACATTAGATTAGGGTGATTTTTTTCCTTTGTTTTGGTTTCTTTCCCCCATGTGTGTTGTTTAATGGGTTGTTTCTTTTCCCCCCTCCCTCTGTTTAAGATGCTGAGTGCAAAGTGGCAGTGGTTCTTCAAACCAGGCAATTAATTAACACAATCAAGCTCTTTCCCATGCTGTTGCCACCCCTTTCTGCTCCTTGTCCCCTGTGTAAGAAGGATGCTGCTGTGGTGGTCAGCCCCTGCTCCTGGAGATGCTGGGGAGGGACAGGATAAAGGTTCCAGGGCTATCAGCAATTCCTGTGTGTGCCAGCAGCCAGGCTGGGACATGGAGCAGCAAATCCATGAGTGGATGAAGCTGTTCACTGAGCAGCAGAGTAATGAGGCCTGATTGCCTACGGAGCCATCCCAGGGGCTTTGTTCCCCTGGAGCCTCTCTGGTGTGGAGGAAAATTCATGGTCCTGCTAATGTAACACCATGAGGCTCCTTCCCTAGAGATTCCCAGCACTTTCCAGGATGGAACAGCTTTGATGTTGTACCTTCCCTGCCGAAACAGTGCCGTGAAGAACGGCAGGATTCATCAGAGGGGGCTGAGTGACCCCCATCCCACCTTCACTGCTCTTCCCCCTGACTGTATTCCATTTGTGACAGCTCCTGAAACCCCTGGAAAACCTTTCCCTCTTCCACCCCATTCTCCTCAGGCAGAGCAGGCTGCTCTGGGTGCTGGGCTGTCCCTGGGGAGGAGGATGTGTTTCCAGCCCCTCTCTGGCATGTGGAGACAGGAGAGCATGGCAATGACAGGGTTTGATTACCTTCCTCCCCAGCCCTTGTGACGGCTGCTCTCGCTGCTCTTTCCTCCTACCCTTTGGAGCCGAGTTCCCAAAGGTGTCAGGACAAATGCCACACTCATCAGTGTGGCTCTGCCCAGGCAGGCAGGAGCAGGGAGAAAAGGCAAGAGAGGAAAAATAACCCTGTTTAGCAGGCGGCAGAGCAGGGTTTAGTGACAGCCTCAAGTCTTGATCTTTGTTAAACTGCTGTTTTGCTCAGAGACTGACAGGGAGCACCATGAAATACGGAGTGTTCAGCTTGTACCACTCTGGAGAGCTGTGCAGGTCGTGTGTGGCTCTGCTGTGATGTGCCTGGCAGGGAGCACACCAGGGGGGACACTGAGCTCCCACCCCAGGCATGGGCTGATTTGGGATAGCATCTCCCCTTTCAGCAGATTCCCACGGTGAGCCCACTCCTGGGTTTGCTCCTCTCCATTTCTCAGCCTTCCCAGGTGGTTTTCTGCAGCGCCTCGTGGTTCATTTGGCCATCCCCAGGGAGAGCAGGATGGCAGAGCCATCCCCACCCTGCTTGTTGCCCTCTGAGCGTGGCAGCTCGTGCTGAGGTCTCGGAGCTGGAGCCGAGCTGGGCAGAGAAAACACAGACACTTAAAGGAGAGACAGAGAGGAGGGGGGGAAAGAGTGACGAGCACACGTGCTTTAAAAGAACACACTGCCTTTTTTTTCCTCTTCCTTTTCTTTTTTTCTGAAAGCAGCTGTGCCTTTTTCCAGCACTTTTAACTGGTTGCCAGGGAAACAGAGCAAGGGAGAGTGGAAAGGTTAGATGGATATTGGACGAGGCTAATGCACTTGTTTCAACCAAGAATTGACAGGTGCTTAGGACACCGAAGGTCCTGATAACTCCTCATTTGTACACTCCTTTGCAGAGCCTGGAGTACCTCCCTACCACCGTTAATTGGGTTTTAATCATTTGCAAATTATAATTCATCTCCATCAGGGGATCTCTAATGGTGGCTTTATGGAGCGCGTCCACATGTTCCTCAGCCCTTCTGGGATACTGGGGATGAAATATTGGGTACCTTGGGCCTTGTTGGTATGGGTGGTCTGGCTTGAAGGGGCTTTGACTCCAGCAGAGGTCCTGATGGAAAAGATGGGAATTGCAGCTGGGTGATCCAAAGATGCTGGGAAAAGCACTGGAGGGAAGCCATGTGTTTGTGGCTGTCTGGTTTGCCCAGAAAAGGGGCTGGCATGGGAGAAGCGGTGATGCACAAGTCCAGTGAGTGAATCCCCTTGTCCACGGGGTCATCCCCCAACCCTGGTCCCAATGTTGGCAGAGTTCTTGGCATCTCCCTGCTCACCAGCAGCTCCCATCCAGCCCCACAGGGCTGCTGGGACACACGGTCCCTGCGTGCTTGCAGTTCCACTTGGCTTTTTCACCTTCCTCTGGGTTAAAAACCAAAGACAAATGCCTCACTATGGATTTTTGTCACCATTGTGATGCTCAGAGGGCTTTATCCCTCTGCTTCTGCTTTAGGTTTTGTTTTTGTTTTGCGTCTGTCATGTCTAAAATAGCAGCTCCATCTAAGGAATAACCAAGGGGCCTGAAATTTGGCTGTTCAGGATGAGCATCACATCTGGTCTGTGTGAAATACAGCGTGGCTACAGAGTCATAAAGCTCAGGCTCTGGAGAGACAGGGGTGGCTGCTGAGGCTCTCACTGCTTTGGGGGTTTGTAGTGTTCTCCTGGGGAGGGCAGAAGGGCAGTGATTATAAAACCCAAGCTAAACCCCACTTGTGGGGTGGGAAGGTGGAAGGAGTGATGGGGTGATGCTGAGGGCTGGGGGACCCCAGCTCTGAGGCCCTGAGCTGCAGCCTCATCCTGCAGCTCTGGGTGCATCCATTGCTGATGGGTAGCGGGGCTCCCTCCTCCCTGGGGTGACCTCAGGGGACTCTGCCTCATCCTGAAATGCCCGGCTGAGTCCTCCCAGGCCAGCTCACAGCCAAGCCATGGAAGATGGCAACCCACCTTTTTCTGAGCTGGGGAGGGAACAGAATGTAGTCCTTGCCCAGGGCTGCAAACAGAACTGCTCACTGCTCCTTCTTGTCAGCAGCTTCCCAAGCCTGCCGCCTCTCCATCATCCCTGAGTGATGGGTACCAGGCCAGCACAGAGATGCACAGCACTCATATCCCTATTATGACATTGTCAGTGTCACAGCTGAGCGTGAGGGACTCGGAAAATGTCACTTCAGGTATTAGAAAATGACTGTGCTTTTGCCACACCGTGGTTCCTCATCCAAAGTGCTTTTCCTCCCATCAGTTCCAGCTGGAGGAGTCTCTGCCTTTAAGGTATCTCTGCTCTGGGGTTTTTAGTGAAAAGTGTGGTTTTAGTCGTGGTGAAAGGAGCCAGGCTGACAGCCCTGGGCCATGCAGCCACTCCAGGTACAGCACAAATGCTGAATGTGTTCCACATCTTCTCCATGGAGGGCTTTCTTCTCCCCAGCTTTCCTTTTCTCCAGACCACTGCCCTGCCGGGTCCTTCACCAGCATCTCCATTGCTTTGGGGGGGACCTGTGCTGGTGACAAGAGAGGAGCTCAGTCCTAATCACCAGCTCCATCGGGGTGATGTTTAAACATCCGACACATAAATGCAACCCTTTTTCCCATCCCCTCCCAGCACTACATGGAATTGTGACCACTGTGGGCTGCTGTGGGGCTGCCTTGCACCCAGGTGGGCTCCAGAACTGATTTCTGGTATGTAGAGACCTGAGCAGCCTGAGTGGCTCCAGTCTGTCCCAGTCTCGTGGTCTGATCTCCTCGACAGCAGGAGTGGCTCTGGTCGCTCTCAGCAGTGCCCAGGGTGCCAGGGCAGTGGGCTCCCCAGCAAGCTGGCATTATACTGCCTGAATGAGAGATCAGGAATAGGAAAGGGAGTGGAAGAAGAGGAATGATTTATGAGGCTTCGCTTGGCCAAGCAGGGCATTCTCAGCATATTCCAAAATAATTTAGCATCATCTATTGTGCCTGCAGCGGGAGCTTGTTGCGGGAAACGAAAGAGAGCAAAAAAACCCCGCCACATAAAGAAGGCAGAAAGCCCCTTGATGGGATGGTTAGAGCTTGAAGTTTCTTTTTTCCTGAGGGCTGCTGTCTCCTCTCCCCAGTTCTCTCTGTAAATCAAACTGCCAGTGTCGGATCGGCGGCTCCGTCTTTCCTGCAGCCGCTTCCCCGAGGCCTCCCCGTGCACCGAGGGGACGTAATCACCACCTAGAACAGCTTGAAGGACACGAGCGCGGGAGCCGAGAGGACGATTTGTAGTGAATAATTTAGTAGATGAATTTAAAGCTTTTGTTCTCGTCGCAAATTACCTGCGAACTGTACGGGAAGGTTTTGATCATACAAATTCATTTTACATCGCCTCTCTCTGCCAACAGACCCACCTACCCGCTTCGCTGGGGTTTGAACCAATGAGTTTTCCCCTGCACATCGGTGTGTTTTGGGGGTGGGTTGGACCTTTAATTAACCCATCATTTTGGTGCCTGTGGTTTTAATTACCAGCATAGGATTGCCTGCCTGAGTTGTGTTGGAGATTGGAGAGCGATGTTTGTAAATAGGAATAATTTGTGAAGTTTGTTTGTGTACCGTGGGGTGCTTGCACAGCTCTTAAATTGTTTTGCTTTTAGGTAGAAGGAAATGAGATGGGCACAGGGCTGGGATGCCCGGGCAGGGATGAGTGCCAGTGTCAGCATCCTGGGATGCACTGCCTGGACACTGTGCAGCTGGAGAGGGACCCTTTGTTGGAGTGGGGCTTTTTATAAGGGTGTTGTAGTGACAGAACAATGGGGGATGGCTTTAAGCTGAGAGAGAACAGGATTTAGATGGGATATAAGGGAGCAATTCCCTCTGTGAGGATGGAGAGGGGCTGGCACAGGGTGCCCAGAGAAGCTGTGGCTGCCCTGCATCCCTGGAAGTGCCCAAGGCTGGGTTGGATGGGGCTTGGAGCAACTGGGAATAGTGGAAGGTGTCCCTGCCCATGACATGGGGTTGGAATGAGGTGATCTTTAAATCCCTTCCAACACAAACCATTCTATGATTCCTTCTCACCCTGGCATCTCTTTCACACCCTTGAGAGGCTTTTCCCTGTCTTTGTGCTTGGTGTGGACAGTTGGATCCAAAGCTCTCCACTCCCCCTCCGCTCACTGCCGAGTTTGTTTGGGACTAGGGAATTCAGCAAAGTGCATGTGAAGGAGGCTGCAGCCTGCCCAGAGACAGCCACGTGAAATGAAGTTGTATCACTCTCTGAGATCAAATTATCCTTCTCAGCTTTCGGGGAGAGGACTCCGGCAGCCCCATGCGAGAGCTCACTGCCTCCTCCTCAGCTCAGTTTATATCCTGGTCCCCCGGCAGACTGCAAATGCTCCCTCATCAGGGCCTGCTCTCTGTGCTAATGGCCCTCTATAAATAAGCCCCAGGAACAGCGATAGAGAACAATCACAAAAGGCAGGCGCATAAATTAAAGCCGATGTTATAATAAACTAGACAAGCCCTTCATCGAGGGTTTTATGTTTCTCCTTGAGTCGGCAGCTTTGCCAGCAGAAAATGATTTCTGTGCGCTTTGGCCCAGTCCTCTGTGTCTCTGCTCTGTAGGTGCACACGAGTGGGTGGCAGAAATAGCTGGCATCACCATGTCCCTTTTCTGGCATTCCGGGTATTAAAGCTGCAGAGATTTCTCGGAACAGCTCTCAGCATGTCCTCAGAGTGGCAACAAGACCATGGATTTACTGGTGGTGGCTCTGACCACTCCTTGTGGCTATAAACGAAATGCATTGGCTCTGGTGGAAATGGTGCCTGGAATTCCTGAGAGCTCAGCCCTGCACCTTCGGAGGAAGGTGGAAACTGCTGCACTCACCCCAGTGAGCTGCAGTCAGACCTCCTGGAGGGAGCTGCTGGTGCACAGAGCAGCAGAGTCTTGGAATGCGTGGTACCTCTGAGAGGCTGCTCCTTCCCCTTTGCCCCGGAGCGTCTCCCCGGCTGCGAAAGCACGCAGCAGTGGCTGGCATGCAGGCTGCGTGCCGCAGCTCCGGAGCGCCTCGGGAGCGCTGGGTACTCTGAGCTGAAACTCCTGCCTCTCCCGCCGAGTTCAGAGCTGTCTCTCCAAATTACATCCTGGATGACTGAAACTTGGCAGGGTGAGCAGGAGCGGCAGGCAGAGCTGCGTGCTCGCAAAGTACAACTTCCCTGACGGGAGTCGTCCGGGAGACGCAGCAAGTTGTGCCCTGGGCATGGAGTCGGTCTGGAAGGAGTCCATCTCCAGTTCTGTGACACGCTGTGATGCTGTGCAGGGGTCTTTGGCAAAGTTCATGTCTTGGTCACCAGCTCATCTTGCTCCCAAGCCCTTTTTGGACACTTTTGAGCTAAGCTGATGACCCTGCAAGTAAAGTGAAAGCTGCTGCTCCAGGCTCTGAGCTTGCTTTCATCCTGTCCACCCATCCTTTGTGGTCCAGTGAAATCCAGAGGGAGACAGATTGTGCTGACAGGGAGGTGTCACCCTGTGCCTCTTGCAGGAGACTGTGCGGACGAGGAGGAGAATTCCAGACATCCATCTCCTCTTTTGAGGCTCAGAACAATTTGCAGGCACATATTCAGCTCTGATTTGGATGCCTGCCCAGCCACATGTCCAGCTCCATGCAAGGGGTTCCCCCCTTGCTGTGCAGAGTTGCATCCACCTGGGGCAGCTCAGACACATCCCCTGGGTGCTCGACCAGCTTCTTCCTCTGGAAGTTTGACAGAGCTGCAGCACATCTCGTGCTGGTGTGGGAAGGTGACAGCCAGGCAGATTATGTACATGGTGTGATGGGATGCATAGATGGAGAAGAAGGAGTGGAGACAAAAAAGGAGGGATGGAGAGAGAGGGTGAGCTGTAGGCTCTGCTTCCTGCTCTCTGCTTTCCTGCATGCCCTGGCCTGAGCTCCCCCTCGTGTTCAGCCACACATATTTCTCCTTTGCTCTCCTGACTCTCCCAGTTACTGCAGGGATGTTCCATCTTTCCAGCCATGTTTGCACTGGAGAAGCTGGAGCCCCACTGGGCAGTCCACTGGCTGTCGGCTTCATTTCCCCACAGCCAAGGCATCCCCCTTCTCCCCAGTGTGATAGCAGCACCTCCAGCCTTTCTGAACGTTCAGCCCACAGCCAGATTCTCTCACAAGCTGCATCAAGAGCCAGAGATCCATAGTTTTGATTGTGCAAGGAGAGGCGTGTGCCGCAGACGTGCCCTGGAGTGTCTCGCCAGGTTCCCTCGAGGGAGAGAGGAACTGCTGTGCCAGTGCAGCATCACTTCCCTCCAGAGGCTGCCAGGCACTCCCTGCCACTGCCGCCACTCATCAGCCCCTCGCTGGTCTCGCACAGGGTCATTTTCTGCTCCATTTCCTCCCCCAGCCTCCGGATTCCCCCTCCAAGCTCTCTGTTTTCTTCTTCATCATCCCGGCTGGGATAGAATATGACTGCAGCCACAAAGAGCTGTGATCGCAGCTGCCCTCGGGGCTTGTTTGCCCACATCACCTGTCGGATCAGGAGCCTGCATGTCCTTGGAAAAATATGTATTTCAGGCCGCTGGGGTGCTAATTTGCAAGGCCCATTACTCAAACGAAACATTAAAATGGCCGTCCATAAAGCAGAGCCTTTATCCGTGCCTCCCCCTCAGTCTGTACTCCCCGCGCCAGGTATAGGCTTCCTGTCAAGCCCAAGAGCCAAAAGCAAAGATTTATCGGAAGGTTCCTTGACTCCGACCTGCATTTTAATTATGTCGCCGCCAGCCTGTGCCGAGAATAAACTCGGTGGCTATTGTGTTACCCTCGCTTCTCGTCTCCGCATGAATGCACCGGGAGAGACGCGGGTTTGCGGTGTCCCCAGTGGGGACCCTCTTGTATTCCCACGTACTTCCCTCCCCGCTCGCCTCCACGGATCAGCAGAGCGGCTGCCTGGTGCCGCAACGCTGATCCACACGTGAGGCTGGGAGGGAAGGATGCAGGGAATGCGCCCTGGGCATCACCGTGCCTCGGTTTCCCTTCAGTGGGAGCTCTGTCCGGCCTCCTGCTTGTGCAGGGAGGGTGAGAGCCGGTCCTGCCACAGCCACCTCGGCGCTGCCGGGGCAGGAGGCACCGAACAGGGCTTGGAGCGGTGCCGGAGCCCAAATTGCTTTTTGGAGAGCTCAATTTCACGCCGGGAGCGGAGCCGCGGCACCGCGGGGAATTGAGGAGCCACGCTTGTCAGGGAGGAGATGCGCTGAACTTCAGAGCCGGCTTGTTTATTTTGCCTGTGTATTTATGAGCGGGGGTGTGTATAAATATTGCTCGCCCGTGCCAGACGATGCTGGTGTCGTGCTTCGTGCGGGTGCAAAGCTTGACCTGGCACTTCCCGGCGGGAACAATGCATATTTATCAGCGAGCCGATGGGTGGGAGCGGCTCCCTGGCTCGCTGGCGTGGCAGACACTGGCTCAGCAGAACGGGGGTTATTGTCATTAAAATAAATAAAAAGCAAAAGCAGCTCGGCCACCACCACTTCATGAAGGAGCAACTTCTCCTAGGGTAGGAGAGGGGTTCATGAGAGGATGCTCTTGGGAAGCTCCTGGCTGCATTAGGGATTGACTCTGTAAACTCCGGGTGCCACAGCACACCCCCTGCCTCAGTTTCCCTGTTGATAGCACCGACTTATTGAAGTGACGTAAGTCTCAGCCCGGCAGGGGAGTGCGAAATCCTCCCTTCATTAATAAGCACAAAGTGTTTTGGTATTTTTAGATGGAAGTGCCACGTATTGATATAATATTACTGTACCTCGTTTGACTTCTTTTTCGATTGCAAGCCCCCTCTTGATCCCGTTACCTGCAGTAACAGTTATCTGGCTATATTTTATCATCTGAATATTTCAATTAAATTACTTTAAGGGGGAAAAAAAAAGCAGTAGCCTAGGCTGAAGTTGGAAATGATCACTGTATCACTCCAACTTCCCTCCATTCCCAGAAGGTTAATTGAAAGGCAGCCATCTTGGTGACGTTTAGACAAATGAGGATAATTATGTGTTCTCCAGCTCTTTGAGAGGTTAATTGCTTAGATGTACGAAGACTTGAAGAACAAAGAAGGAATAAATCAGAAGCAGGACTATGATCTGATAATGTAATTTGGGATATTCACGTGCAACTCAAACAAATAAACGCCCTAATTGCATGCAGTTGTTCAGCCCCTGGGGTTACCAAGAGCAGGCTCCTGGTTCTCAGGGATGCTCAGAGAGAGGGGAGCAGCAGGAGAGGTCTTCATCTGGCTGGTGCCCAGGAGTGTCTGTTGTCATCTCACACTGATGATGACTTCTTCATCTTCACGGAGCTGTCAGCTGGCTCCTGAGTGCCTGCAGCATCCAACCCTCATCCCGGCACAGCGGTGGTGGGTGGAAATCAGATGGGTCAGGGAGGCACGGGAGCAGCGAGCAAAGGATTTCCTCTGGTGGGTTATTTTATTTTGCCTAATTGCTGGTGAAATTCCTGCAAATTGGCAATTATATTCATGAGATGATGGCTCACCCAGGTCGTTTACAGATCTCACGTTTGGCAGGAGCGCTTTATGGTGTTCGCCATGAAATACAGCTTCACTCTCCAGAGGCAGAATTTCCCTCCTTTTAGAGGTTATTAATTTCATCTGCAAGGATTTTGCACCTAAGACTTGTGGCAGCACAGTTGTGAAGGTACTTGATTTTTTTCCTTTTAATTCATGCTGGCGGACCAGCCTGGGAGTTGGTTTGTCCATCTGTCAGCCCCTTCATCCTCTTGGGATGGGATACAGCAGGCCCTGGGGGTGACTTCCAGGTGTGAGGGGTGCAGATGGGGTGAGCTGGTTTGCCCCTTGGCTTTCCCTGCCTGCTGGCAACCAGGGTGAATGGTGCAGTGTGGAGCCAAGACCTTGGAATGCTGGAGCTTTTATGGAAGTCTCAGGGTTGTGTGGAACATCGAGCTGTCCAGCCCGGATCAAATACTACTTCATTTTCCAGCCACGAGGGTCAGGAAAACAGTGCTTTTTTGATTTGCTGAAAGCTTGAGGGTAAAACGTCTTCATCCAGCATCTCTTCCCCCCTCCGTTCTGTCTCTGGGGAAGCTGGAATTGATTTCAAATGAGCAAATGCCTCCCCACCCCTAACGTGTGAGGAGCCCTGAGCCTCGGCCTCTGAAACACCGGCGAGAGGTTTTGCCGTCGATCTGTCTGGAATTGCAGTTTAATTCCCTGCATTTGCTCCCGTATTGTGCATTAAGATACAGTGAGTTTATCCAGCAGTCCAGCTGTTTTGAAGATAATTACTACAGAACTCAACCTGATGTAAAATAATCCTCCCGGGCAAGCAGCCAAGAGCTTGAGACTTATCCTCCAAAGACTGAAACCTCTCCATTACCCTTAAGAGCCGCAGAGATAGCAGTGGGCATCTCATGACAAATATATTTTTGGTGGTAATCAACGGCAGGATGTGAGAAGAGGATCGCTTTCCGCCCGACTCTTGGGGAGGATGGTGTGGCCAGATAGACCAACCGAGAGCCTGAGGCCCACATGTGATGGAGACATGGATGGCTTTCCTATTAAAGGGCCCCACATGCTTTTGTTTCCCCAGGAACCCCTTTTGGGGTGACAACACCACCCCCTCACTGTATTGCCACCCTGTCCTGCACTGGGTTGCCTTCAGACCAATGTCCCCTCCTTCCAATGGAAGGAAAAGTGTCCGATGGTTTTGCTCCAGCTCCTTCTCTCGTGGGTGTGCTTTGGTCCAAGCCTTTATCAGCCTGCCAGCATCCTTTCTTCTTTTGCAGCTGTGGCATGCTGCCAGTGCCACAGCCACATCCTCCTGGGTTGAAAGTGTCCCCCTCATCCAGCTGAGATGGAGATGGTCACCAGTCCCATCAGGACGGCTGAATCTGAGCGGTCAGAGCCTCGTGTTGCCACACGCTAATTACGGCCACTTAACTGCCTGTCCAGCTGTGACAGCCAAAGTTATTCCTCTCTCTCCCTGCCTGGGAAGATGAATGAAAAAGCCTGGCAAAAAGGAGCAATAGCAAGGAAAAAATCTAACACTACAACCCCAGCTCTGACATGGAGGACTTGAGGTTCTCAACTGCTCAGCTCTGCTAGCAATGAACTCAGTGTTTCCTTTGCTGCTTTTGATTGAAGAACACTGGAAATCAGCCGGTTGCAGGTGCTGCATTGTGTGAGATTAGCACTGATTTAGGCAGGGTGCAGGCGCTGATTGAGCAGGGGGTTCTGCCGATGCCGGCAGAGAGCAGGGGAATCTCCAGATTGTGTCCCTTAATCAGCACCCTTGAAGGGTGCTGATAGCATTGGCAGGTGTCTCTCGTTGGGTTTTTCCCTGCCAGGATGTAGGGTGGGGCTTGGTGTAAGGACAGGGGAATTTGGGTTTCCTGGTGAGAAAACAGCTGTCTGCCCATGTTTCCTAGGACAGGTACCAATGCCTTGATAGTAAATGCTGCAGGGTGGTGACCGTCTTTTTGGAGAGGAGCTGGGAAAATGTCCCAGCCTTCTTCAAACCACAAGATGGCAAGTGACCATGGAGAAGTTCAAAGTCAGTGCCTGGCTGTGTCAGGGAGAAAGTGCAATCATTCAGGTACCATTTTGGGCAAGGAAAGTGCTCCTCTATACTTCATCCAGTTTCTGTGGTTTTCCTGGCCTGGCTGCTCAGAGCCTTCATTTTCATCTCTGTCTTTGGGAGATGAGGTGTGGCCGCCAGCATCGACTGACTCTGATGGAAGCATTTCTGTGCCACCTGCTCTATAAACATTCCCATTGATTTGCTCTCTCCGAAGGCCTTCCGCTTTATTTTTTTGCTGCCACCTCATATTTCCTTATGAAGATTTCTCCTGAGCTAATAACAGCTGCTGGCTGTTGGGGCTTAGGCTAACGCCTTCTGACCTTCCCTGCCACACGGGGGGAGCATCCCGGCATGTGGACATGGATATTGATGCATTGCTGTGTCAGAAACAAGGGAGAGTCAGGTGGGAGCTGGGAGGAGTGTACCTGAGCACCTGACCTCGCCTGGCCCCCCTTCCTCTTGCCAGTGATGTTGTCAGGGTGAGGTGTGTCCCCGCAAGCTGGATATAAAAGCAGTGAGGAGTGAAAGAAGGGCTTTGGAGGGAAAGCCTGGCTTGCTTTAACAGAGCTGACTGTTTCTGGATTTGCTCGATGTGGAGCATTAATTCAGAAAATCCCGTGAATGGTTTTGGGGAGAAGATGTGATCCGTCAGTGGGGGCACTGTGCAGCAGCTCACCTCCCTGGCCATCCCTTCCTTCTTCAAGCTATGATTGTTTTCTAAGCCACCTGCAGCACGGCTCTGCCTGTATCAGCTTTAGCATCACTCTGTGCCACCTGCAATGGTACCCAGGTCCACCCCTGCCTCCAGGGGGCTCCGATCCCTCCCTGAGTTAATGTCAGCTCAAGCTTGGCAGCCACCCAGCACCAGGCTCTGCCCTTGCATGCCCTGTGTTGTCTCAGAGGCCACCCAAAGCCCTGCAAATGCTGGATGCAGAGGAGCCAGTGTTTTGTGTGACATGGACCCCTCAGGGACTGTGTAGCAAGCATTGTCTTGACTTCTGATGCCTCTCGCAGACAGCTCCCGCCCTCCTCATCATCTTGTTATCATTCTAATGTCTGGGAGCTGCAGTCATGGACCAAAACACCATTAAACTATCTGAAATGGAGCAACTCGACAGCCTCTGCCCTCACAGGCTTATTATCTTTGCAGATAGATATTTTATATTTAGCAGTCGCTAATGTATCAATTTGGGCTCTGATTTTTCACGGGGAGCAGCTTCTATTCTGGTGCCTGCTGGTGGGCAAGCTGCCACTGCAGGGGAACCACCAGGGACAAAACCTCCCCGGCAAGCCCCGAGCCTTTGGAGAGGACAGAAGGGTCCCATAGCCCTTGGAGGGGGTTGTTTGCAGGGAACAGGTTTTCCAGTGGCCTCGACTGTGTTTGAACAGCACTGGGAGCACTTGGGGAATTGGAGTGGTAGCAGTGGGGGCAGGCAATTAATTAAACTTGCAGAGTGAGAGCCAGTTTGTGTGTGGCTTTGCGGGAGGCATGGCTGAGTGGCGTGCAATGGGGAGGGAGGAATGTTATGGAGAAAAGGAGAACTGCTTGGGCCAGCCAAGCTCTTGTACATCCCATGCTCCTTGTTTTCCTGCAGGGGGTCCGGGTGTGGTGATGGATTGGGACAGGCTGAGGGGTTGGTGAAGGCTGGATGGGAGGTGTTAGTGCTGGGTGACACCACCTGGTGCATCCAGAGTGCTCTCAGGGTGCTGGGGTGGTGTGGGGATGGCGTGGAGCTGTGCTTTATGTTCTCAGGATGCTGGAAGAGTGTGGGGATGGCTTGGAGCTGTTTTCTCTGTTCTCAGGATACTGGGATGGCGTGGGGGTGGCGTGGAGCTGTTCTCTCTGTTCTCAGGATGCTGGAACAGTGTGGGGATGGTGTGGAGCTGTGCTCTCTGTTCTCAGGGTGCTGGGATGGTGTGGAGCTGTGCTCTCTGTTCTCAGGGTGCTGGGATGGTGTGGAGCTGTGCTTTATGTTCTCAGGATGCCGGGATGGTGTAGGGATGGCGTGGAGCTGGGCTCTCTGTTCTCAGGATACTGGGATGGCGTGGAGCTGTGCACTCCACATCCAGCCACCAGGATGGATGGGAGAGAGGGTTCCTCAGAGAGGAGACAGGGTGCCAGTGGACAGGACCATGATGAAAGACAAAGTGCCTTGTGCCCTCCACCCCCAGAATAAGCAGCATGGATGGCAGTGACGGAAGGTCGAGTGGCGCAGTCCTGCCCTCAGGAACTGCAGATGCCATTGTCCCTGCAGATCATGTGGCAGGTTGCATTGTTAGGAGAGGATTAGGGGAGCCGCTGTGTTTTGATGGCCTGCTTCTCATTTGCATCTTGAACGAAGTGGGAGCACAGCCAGGTTCTGTTCTTTTGTGTTTACTTCTGAGGAAATGTGTTTATTTCCGATGATTACAAATAAATCTCCTCTGCCTTTGCTCCAGCCGCACAGAATAAAAAATATCCAGTGCCCCTTAACTGTGTAGCTGGGGCGAATATTGGAAGTGCAGAAATCCCATTAGGAGCCCCCAGCAAATGTAATTAACAATTTCTTCTCAAAGACAAGGGTGTTTGTTCTGCCCCAACAGGTATTTTTTGGCTGGAGGCTTCCCAGGGTGAAACATCATCTGGTCACTGTCGAGGGGCTTCGCTCCCGATCTGGGTGAGCTATTTTAGCCACTGAAAACTGGGTCAGCTGGCAAGTTTGCAACTGGTTTTGGCATCTCCATTTGTCATCCTGACGAGACATGTTACCTACAGGAGAGAGAAGCAGTTTGGGGTTGAAATGCCATAGAGGAGTTTAAAAGTAGAGCATTGTTGGTATGAACAAGGGAACAGGAGATGTTTGAATCCTAGAATCATCAAATATCCTCAGCTGGAAGGGACACCAGGATTAAGGATTTTTAAGTCCACGTGCTGGCTCTGCACTGGACAACCCCAAAAATCCCACAACGTGTCCAAACAGGTTTGGACAACAAATTTGGGTTGATCCATCCCACCAGCCTCTTGACAGGGACAGGGAAGGGTGGTCTTGGCTTTTCAGTAACAAACATATCCCCTGGATTTCTTAGGATGTGCATCAACGTTTTGGGGTCCCATGCATCCCGCTCCTCAGGATATTTTGCACCCATGGAGAGGGTTCTGCAAGGCTTTCTGTTTGTGCACTGTTTATCCCTTCAAATTACTGCCAGAAAACTTGTGCTGACCCTGGACACAGTGTTTCCCTCACCATAGGGGAGGCGTTGAGGGCAGCCCCAGGCTTCTCCCTCATGTTCAGCCGAGTCAGCAGTGCAGGAAAGGTCTGTGACATGGCTGGAGAAGGCAGGGGATGAAGGTAGAGGGTGTTATGGCTCAACCCACACGTAGGAGAGGCACTGTCAGTGTCATTGATGGGGCTGGGAAGGAGCCTGCTGTGGGAGCGATGTGGGGTCTCTCCTAATAGGTGCAGGAGGAGGGAGACAGGCGCTGTGTGCCACCAAACACAAAGAGCACGTCAGCGCAGCTATCTGTATTGTTGACACTAAGTGAAATAATTCCACGGCAAAACTTCAAAATTAGCATTTAAGAATGAGGAATGGGGGCAATTAGAGGGGAAGCGGCGCAGTGCCGGTGCCCCCAGCTCCCACCCTCATGCATCTTCTGACGCTGCCGCGTTCAGGTTCATCGCCCTCGTCTCTGGTGGAGCACTGGGATCCCTGCAGCAGCTCTCGTCCTCCCGCAGAGTGAGGGGATCAGTATGGGTCTCAGGAGATGAGGCCTTCGAGAGCCCACATGTATCATTGTGAGCACTGTGGGGGCCTAGAGCTCCAGCTAAGCCCAACATCCAAAGCTCCCCAGCCACTCTGGAGGAGAGCAGCAGTGGTTGGAGGCAGCTGAAGGGTTACAGATGGTGAAAAGTCTGTGCTCAAAGGCAATGAGGGTGTAAGTGGGATGCAGAGATGGAAGAGCTGATGGGAAGGGTCATGTTGTACAAAGAAGGGATGCATGGGGGAGCTGGGATGTATACTGGGGGCTGACAATAACATTCCCAAGACATTCCCCCTGCCTTGCTGATGGACTTTCTGCAGGTGAACTGCAGAGCCAGGATAAGTTTATTTCCCTCCCATGTGACAGACGCTTTATTGTCTCTTGTCCCTTCTGGACTCGTAAGGCAGTTTCTGGAGAGGGATACGGTGCTTTCAGGTAACTGTTAATGGAGGTTTGTCTTTGGTTTTAATTAGATCCCTTCAAGGGAAAACCTCCTGGCCTGTTTTATTATCCAGCTTTGTCACAGCTTGTCTGCTTTATCTAAACACTTTGCAGAAGTCTCTTTACCTGTTTGCTTACCGGAGACATTATCATAATCCTGGTCAATTGGAAATGGGGAGCAAAGACGGCTCAGCAGACAGGCGAGTGCCATCAGCTTAGCAGCTAATGGAGATCACTTTCCCAGACAGGTAAAGAAGCTGATGAGGTGCTCCTTGTTCCAGGATATCCATCAGTATTCTTTATAGTGCCAACTGCCAGGGCACGGGAGAACTGGCAGTGGGAAGGTGAGGTCAGCTGGGAAGGTGCCTCCAGGAATGCCATGTGCTCTGTGCCAGCTGATGGATGGGGCTTTTCTGCTGGTGGTGGTTCTGACACATTCCCAGGAGGAGCAGCAGGAGGGCTGGTTTTTTGAAGGGGGGTGGTTTGTCTGGTCGTCTGTAGCTGCAGGGGACAGTCTGGGCTCTGGTGGAGAGGAGTGTGATGCTGTTGAAAGCCCAAGGGACTTGTTCCTAAATTAGCTATTGAGTGGCAGTGACTGAAGAGGGGCCTGGAGGGATGGGAAGCAGGAGCCTTTGCCTCCTTGCTCTTGGCATGGGTTTGTTACAGATACCTCCAAGTTGCTGCTGCCTGCTCGTTCACAGTGGTTTTGAGGGCAGTGCCAATCACCAGCACCGTGGGCAGGGGAGGGAGATGCTGTCCTTGCCCTCCCTCCTGTGAGTGTCCACCTGTGGCATCCCTGGGGCATCCCAGAGGTGTGTGGGTACAGCCCTGAGATGTAGATGTGAGCTGTAAATGCAGAACGAACCACCCCAGTCCTCAGGTGTCCTGGAGCAGCCCCAGATCTCCTCGGGAAGCACATCCTGTATGCGCCAGCCGGAGCTGGGCAGCAGCAGTCGAACGCACTCAGCGCCGGCACGAGCGTCTCATCCCTGTCACTTCAAACCCGAGTCCTTGTGCTTCACCCCTAATGAGGGGACCCGAGAGTACCTCGCAGGGCTGTAGTCTGGATATTTATATGAGCGCAGACATGCGAGTTGTCTGTTTTACATATTGCTGCCCTGATTTTTCAGCGCACGCAATGAATAATTTACAGAAGCCGTGTGTAAGTATCTCTTTATTATTCATTATAATGAAGTGAGACAGCAGTAATAGTCCACTAGACTGGAATCCCCCAGGGCCGAACTTAACTCGGCTGTGCTTAGCTCTCCCCCAGTTAATTTGAAGGAAGAGAGGGCTCAGCTTGCCGGCAAGGACAAGGCTGCCTCGGTCCGGCAGAGCCGAGCTGGCGCCGGGGCATGTCTGACACCGGGCTGGCTCCCCTCATGCCGGCGGTGCCGCGGCAGGCATGGAGGAACATCCGTCTTCCCCGGCGTCCCTACGTGATGTGGCTGGCAGAGACGTACAGCTCCTGCAAGGGGAAAATTACTTGTTTGCAGGAGGATATATGGCTCGTTCCTCTGAACTGGGCACCCGGGGGGACCCTCAAACATGCCAAGTATCGCCCCTTCCCCGCGCCCGATTAATAATCTCGATCGAGGTGACGCTCTGCAATCTCAGCAGGGGAGGCATATAACACCCCCACAGCCTGGGCAGGAGAGGTGCTGCAGTGGGGACGAGGACAGGAACAGCCTCCCAGCCCCTCTCTGAATTTACAGGCGTGTGGAGAGGGACTTGCACAAGTTTCTTGATTGACTGTAGGTGCCTTTTCCTACGATCTTGGCTGCACAAAGCTGCGGCAGGTCTGCCACTGCCGGCACTAGCTCACGTCTAGCTTGATTTTCCCTTTTTTTTTTACATGCCAAGAAAAAGCATCTCTTGCCTGGTCCTCAGGTGGCAAAGGTGAAGCTCCCAAGAGATGCTAGGATCTTAATTTAACCAAATGCTGAGAGCTTTTGCTGCAGATAACATGGTAGCAGCAGAGAAGGCCACAAGTAAATAGATGGAGAAGAATCTATCAAAGAGCATGAAAACCCCATGTTTTCCAGGAACATTTTAATTCCCTTCCCCCTCATCCCATTCTTTGCCAAGTGTAACTCACCGCCGTGGACTGGAGCTGCCGAGCTCCTACGTGTCTCAGAGCAGGGAGGGTGGGAGCCAGGCAGGAAATAAATAATGGAAATGACTGCGTTGTGTTTTCAAGGCACTTGTAGGATTTACAGCTGCTTATCCAAATGTTCCCTTCCCTTCCCTGTGTGCTGGCTTGGCCGTCTCCAGCTGTTTCTGTTCTTCCCCTCTCCCTGTGTGTGTGCTGTGGCCCCTGTCCCCAGCAGTAGGGGTGTTTATCACCCCGGGGATGGCTCGAGGGCTGTGCCGACAAGCTGAACTGTCAGCACATTTTACAGCTTCATCTGGAATTCTCAGTGCGCAGCGAAGGCAAGGGGGGCTGTGGAGGTGGGTGAGAAGGAGGATAGAGATGGTCTGCCTGGCTTGCAGAGGTCAAACAATGGGAATTTTCTCTGCGGTTCCCCAGTCGTGTGTAAAAGAAAAAGGGAGGTTTTATTTCTGGCAAACCTGCTGTTTATGTGAAATCTCACATGATGAGGGGATGTTGAAATGGGGAGCACAGCCACGGCACGCAGCACCTCCGTGCTGGCAGAGCTGGGGAGCTGCACTCCCATCCTGCTCCCATTCCTTTTGGGGACCTGGGATGCTCTGTGTGCGTCCTGTTCCGGGTGTGTGACCCTCTGTGTGTCCCCTGCAGGTGTACTGTGGATGACCGGGTGACGCGGGTGGCGTGGCTGAACCGCAGCACCATCCTGTATGCCGGCAATGACAAGTGGTCTATAGACAACCGCGTGGTCATCCTGTCCAACACCAAGACCCAGTACAGCATCAAGATACACAACGTGGACATATACGATGAGGGCCCCTACACCTGCTCTGTGCAGACAGACAATCACCCCAAGACTTCACGCGTCCACCTCATCGTGCAAGGTAGGTCTGAACGTGCCTCGTGCTGTTGCGGCGTGGTTCCATCTGGAAGGCTCCCTGGGCTTGGGAAGGGTTTGGACGCCCTCTCGGTGGTGGAGTTGGAGCCAGCATTAGCTCAGAGGTTGCATGGCATGGGAACAGTGGTGTGGACAAGTGCCCAGCATGCCAGGGAGGAGATGAATGTGCATTGTCCTTGCTGTGTTGTACAGGTGTCACATGGGGGAGAGGACACCTGAGAACTGGCAGTGGGGCTGCTGAGCCCTTCTTTATTCCCCCTTTGCCTGTCCCCTGCTGTGAATTTCACTTTCTCCACTGCTTGGAACCACGTTGCTCAGCTTGCTCTGTCAGGGATTCGTTAGTAGGGTGTTCAAGCACACGTTTGAAGATGCTTCAGGAGAGCCAAAAGCAATGTGCTGCCAGGCACAGAGGAGAAGCAGATCCCGACAGCACAAGGCTCTGTGGTTTGGGAGAGAGGTTGAAATCGCTGTGGGGCCATGAAGAGCTCTTGGCACAGGGCTTCATAGGCAAGTTATCAATACAGCAGATGCTGTTGGGCCCAAAGTCCTGAGGCTGTTCTGATGGGGGATCCAGGTGCTGGCAGATCAGAGGAGTCAGTAGCACTCCGGTGGATGCTGCCTCTGGATTCTTGCGGCTTTGCACCAGCTACTGGCTTTTGTCCGGTCTCTAGATTAATTTTTCAGAGTTAGTGTTAGTTCAGGTTAGATAAAGATAATGAAAGTTTCCTAATCCTCTTAAAGAAGATTTATTTGGCTGAGTAGAAAGCTCTCAGAATACAATAAAGCGTGTATAAAACCAGGACCTAATCTTTCCTTTAATTTCAAACAGCTGATGGGTATTGATTTTGCAATGAGCAAATCTGAAAACTTTCTCAGCCTCGACATGTCTCTGAGAAGCCCCCAACAGAGTTATGCATGTATTTATGTTCTCTTCTCATTGGCTAGAGGCAGGGGTTGATTGTGGTCACCTATCCAACAGGTTTTCTGCCTGGTGATGGTGGGAGTGTGTTGGGAAAGCCCAGACTGTGTGCACCAGGCTGTGGTGAAGGAGGGGAGTGCTCACCTCGGGAAGAGGGGAGTGGAGATCCACTGGAAGCATCCCTTCCTCCCCTTGTTCGGAGCTCTCCCTCTGCTCCTTTTTGAGTTGTGTGCGAGCTGTCCATCTGCGAGGTTTAATCTGTTTATCCTGTCTGCTCTCTAATCGTGCTAATCCATCCAGTCAACACCGGTGAAGTATCCGAGTGCTTTGCACCTAATGAAATCAGGTGAACTGGCAGCGATGCTCAGCACCCGCTGCCCTCACCCTTTTTCCAGGGTGATGCAGGCACTTTCCAGGCGTGGGCAGGTGAAGGTGAGAGAGAGTTTGTGTCCAGAGTGACGGTCTGGTGGTGAGGCATTCCTAACTGTGCTGGGGAAAGTTTTTCTCCTGGTGTGAGCAGGTCCTGTTGAATTGCTCCCACCGCAACGATGACTGTGGCTCTCAGCAGTGTCACTTCTGCACAGCTGGAGGGAAGTGTGTGAGGAACTGGGGGTACAGGCACGGGTCAAGTGGTCCATGCTGAGCAGTGTCTGTACTTCCTTTTCAATATGTTAAGCTCAAACCACATGGTTTGCCCAGCTGAGAAAATCCATCTGTAGGTGCCTTTGATGGTGGTGATGAGAGAGGCAAATCCTCCTGTGCTCTGTTCCCAGTTCAGCCTGAGGAAGAGAAGTTTGTGTGGATGTGCCATAGCAGCCATCCAGTATCTGAAGGAGCCTACAAGGAATTCAATAGGCACTCTTCATCAGGAACTGTAGTTAAAAAGGAATAATGGGTTCAAACTGAAAGAGGAAATTTAGGCTCAATGTAAAGAAGAAATTCCTTCCTGTGAGGCTGGTGAGGCCCTGGCACAGCGTGCTCAGAGAAGCTGTGGCTGCCCCATCCCTAGAAGTATTCAAGGTCAGGTCAGACAGGTTGTGGAGCAACCTGGGATAGTGGAAGATGTCCCTGCCCATGGCAGGGGGGTAGAACAAGATGATCTTTAAGGTCACTTCTGACCCAAGCCATTCTGTCATTCAGCTCCACTGCAGTTCCTTGGTGGCTAAATTGTGCTTTCTGTGAGGGTGAACAACACACAGTCCTTTGCTCAGCGCCGAGAGGAAAGCAGTGATTTCCCAAAGATGGATTTGGTCCTGGCTGTTACTGCAAGCAGAGCACACATTTTACAGGGATGGGAGCAAAGCCCTGTTTCTGGCCTCAAAATTGAGGTTTAGGTCTGTCCTCTGTTTGTTGCCCTCACCATGCCAGCAGGATGGCAAACAAGCAGTAATGGCCAGTTAGAAACTATATTCAGGTCAATTAATTTCTATTTGTATTTTGCAAAACTATAAGTTGGCCGGAGAGAGTATTGATTCTTTGTGCCCATGTTCAATTGGGTTTTAATTGTGCTACTGAGGGGCCCAGCCTTCCCTCCCAGCAACCCAGCAATAAATCTGCCAGGGAATCGCCGTCAACAGTAAATGTGTCTCTTAGTAGCACTATTAATATGTCTCTTGCATTGGTTCATTGCAACAGCCGTTAACAGGGTTTATAAGAGCATAGATGGCAGGAAGCCAGAGGGATTTTTTCATCTCCCTTTTCCTCTTTTTGTCAGGAGCTGCCTCGTGATGAAGGGATGGATGCTTTCAGAGGCATACATGGTGTTTATGGCATGCTGGTGTGTTCTGGGGAGAGTTTGGGATGCAGAGAGAACAGGAATTTAAGCTCACATAAGTAGAGGATGAGCCACCCCATCCTCCTCTTGTCATAAAGGCTGGGGTGGAGCTGAAGTGGGGTGGACCTTGGTGAGCCCTCCTGCCTCTGGGGTGAGCACTGCTTAGGCCACCTCTCAAAGAGGGGGAGAGGGAGAGCTCCTGGGACCTGCAGGCTTGCAAGGTAAGCTGGCACACCTTGATGTCCTCATGCTGCAGGATGGTTTTGGTGTGAGGAGTGTGGTAGACCACAGGCAGGACACAGCCCTGTCTTCGTGGCTTGGGCTGCTTCAGGGTGTACTTCAGCCGGAAACTTGGAGCTCAGGGTTGGTGTTTTGGTGGAGGCTGTGAGCTTGGGATCCCTTCTGGTGGATATTTTGGTGGTGAACATTGGTACTGGCCATCCCTACCTAACAGTGGTCTTTGATATTTCTCAGATATCCTCTGTTTCTGATTCATTTAGAGAACCCTTCCCTGTACTGCCTTAATCCTACTCACCATACTGAAGCCTCTCACAGCTGTTGGCGTTGTTTCTCTTGTTTTTGGTTGGCACAATCCATTTCCCATCTCGGTGTTTGGTATTTTCCTCGCCCTGGGAACCAGGACAGCTTTTGAGGGGCCATGGCCTTCATTTATAGGGTGTGGTTTTGTGGTTTGTTATCCAAATGCACCTAGGGATGCTCTCCTTGAGCTGCTCCTCTCAGAGCAGCACCAGTGCAGATGCAGCTTCTCAGTGAGTGTTTAAAAACCAAACTGAGTCTTCTGTTTTTCCCTTGTGATAACAACTGGCTCCTTAAGGCTCTCAAAGGGCCCCCCCCCCGCTCCCCCACCAAGCCACCCCCATGGAGATCTTTTTCTCCAAAGGGAAAAGGTTGGATGGAAAGTTGCAGCTAGACCCCCATCTCAACCTTCCTTCCTCCCTGAAGAAGCAGAGGATGGCCAAGAGAATGAAAAAGGCAAAATGATGGTGATGCAGGAGCAGTGTGGCAGTGAATTCAAAGACAAAGCAGCCCAGAGAAGATCTGGAAAGAATAGCAAAGTTTGGAGAAGAAAGCAACTAAAGGGGGGGAACAAACAAACAAAAAAATAAAAGGATGAGAAGAAAAACCCAGAGACCCTAGAACAAAGGAAAGAGAGAAGGAAATGTGCACACACAGAAAAGCACCAGAACATCAAAAGGGCAGGAGGCAGCAAAGAGGAGAAATGAAAGAGTAATGAAGGAGTGAAGGCAGGGAGAGGGGGAGGGTCTGGAAGGAGGAAGAGTCAGACTGGCAGGCAGAAAGCAGCACACACTGCCCAGACAGGAACAGTCACTGTCCTTACAGTGCCTGTCATGATGTGCTAACCCAAAATCCCGATGGGAGAACAGGAAAGGGACAGGATGGGGTGTGCCCTACAGCACCCTTGAGCTCCCAGCCTCAAAGCTGCCTGAAACTGGTGAAAAGGAGCCATCAGATGTGCCGCAGGGACCAGCAGCAACAGATGATTAATTACTGCAAAAAAACAAAACTGGGGAAGAGGAGGGAGAACTGGTGAAGTTGTTTCCCCATTATATTTCCGAACAGAAAGAACGTTTTAGCTCGCGCACAAATAGCTCCCTGGGAAGCACTCTCACTTCCTAATTGTTCATAAATTTACTGACAGGTGGTTACACAGTAGGTATAACACTGCGAGTTTCGGTTTTATTGCTTTCCTTGTCTCAACGTGAAAACTTGGAGAAAAAGGATGCACTGCGAGCAGCCGGGCGACTCCGCCTGGCAAAGGGTGCTCGGTGCCTGTATTTCATTTTTGCCATGTTCCTTCCTGTAAAAGGATCCCACAGAGAGTGTTTTACTGGGGGAAGGCTGTGAAAGAGGGTGTTCAAGACCTCAAGCAAAGGGAAAAGGAACATATTAGCAAAGTGGAGTGCCTGTAGAAAAAGTGAGGGCGTGACATGCAGCTTGCTTGGCAGGGAAATTTGACAAAAATAATTCTGTTGACCAAACTGCAGCTTTTAGAAGTGCTTAATCTGTTATTTCAATAAAATCAGCTCTGATGAGCCCCTCAGACTGGGCTGTCACCAGAACAGTTTGATCAGAGATGATTATCATCACTGCCAAATGCAACATGTTGTTAAAACACTTGGTGTCACCTCCTTGCCCCAGTCACTTCCCCCATGCGAACATTGAGGTGCATTTGCACAGAGTGACTCTGTGTCCTCACAGGCATCTCCTGCACCCCAAAAGCAATGAACTGGAGAGAGGGAAAACATCCATTTCCATCTGCCAGCCAGGAGCTGGGTCTCAGGTGCCCCATTTAAGGGCATCAGCCCCAAGCAGGAGCTGTTCCAGGGAAGGTCTCGTATTGCTGGTGCCTTCAGCAGACACACAGGGACTGGAGGAGGTCCTGGTGCCACCCTGCTGTGCTTCTCATCAGTGAAGGAGATGGAAAGCACAGGCAAAATGTGAGCTTTCAGCATATTTGCCTCCTTTGTGCTGACTTTCTGTACGCTAATGAGACCTTGCACAGTGACACCTCTGACAGCCCCATCCTGCCTGTGCCGGGGAGGTTTGTGCAGAGCTGGAGATGCCTGGGGCTACAGGCAGCTGGGGTGCTGGGAAGGGAGGCAGTGCCATCTCCTGCAGGCATCCCTCCCCTGCTAGGGTGACAGTCCCTCTCCCTGCTGGTGACAGCGTCACCTGTCACAGGACACAGCTGGACACTGCAGCTGGAGAGGTGAGGGAGCTGCAGGAACGCTGCATCTCCCCAAAACAGGAGGTGTGTGAGAGGGGATGGAAAGTGAGGTGCCAGACCAGAAGCACAATAGGTGTGACAGGGTCCATGGAGGCTTCAGAGCTCCGAAGCTGAGATGTCCCTCTCTGCTGCCCCAAGCAGAGGTGGAAAAGTGGTGGTTTGAAGAGCCCGTAGTTCTCCACCTGTCATCTCCCCTTATCAGCAGTGTAGGAAGAGCTCTCTTTTAATGGATTAGGAGCTAATGATGTGGAGGAGGGACATCAGTTGCATGTGTCAGCCACCGTGCTCATGCAGCCTCTCCGCTCCGAGGCGTGCAGCAGTAATGATCTGGCAGCTAAAAATAATCCAGGGCCACGGCGGCGAGCGGCTCCGGCAGGGACCGGCGCTCCGGAGCGGCCGGGGGATGAGTCAGCCCGCACACGGCCCTGTGCGTCACCGTCATGTGCAGCCGCTGATCACGCAGCCCTTCCCCAGGTGCTGTTCTTCCCCGCAGGGTTTAGCAGGGAAGAGGCGTCCCTGCCGGCAGTGACCATCCCTCCTCACGCTTGGGTGTCTGCCCTGAGCTTTCCCGTTGCTTTTGCCCCCCAGATGGGACAACAAGTGCAAAGCCACCGCGGGATGGAACACTCCGGGTAGAGTCCTGCAGATATCCCGCGTATCGCGCGTGGCACCACAGGACGTGGCAGTGTCACCAAGGTGTGATCCCATGGCCAGCCCCACAGGGCCCAGGCTGGGAGGCAAGGGCAGGGATGGCACCTCACTGTCCCCACGGGTGGTGGCAGGCGCTGGCACGCGCCCAGGCCCCACGGCGAGCGCGGATGGGCGCATCAGGCGGTGCAGGTCTTGAGTGGTAAAGGAAAGAGATAAATCACGGGGTTATTGTTATTGAATTTAGTGGCATCGCTTTCACATTCAATTTCTCTCGCCGGCTTTGCAAGCAAACAAGAAATTACAGTGTAAATGTATTTTTTGGCTTACCAAACCTTATGCATTAAGTTCCCTGTGATTAATATTACGCAGGGCTGACGAAACCCTCTGCGCGCCGCTTGTCGCTCCGGTGAGACCACGCCGCTCATCGCTTCCTCGGGATTTATTCTTTATTCAATTTGCTTGTAGTTGTAGACTTCTGCGAGGAAGGACTGTGGATAAAAGGGGATAGAGATGGTGTTCTGCACTGTTTTTCCCACTGCAGCTGTGTAGGGCAGAGGGAGGGAAATGTGGAGAAGCAAAGGTAATTCAGGGAAAGGATGCTGTCAGCAGGTAAAGGACTAGGAACAGCACCTACCATCATGCTGGAGGACTGCAAGGAATTAGTGGGACTGCCTGACTTGGGAGGGGACCAAGAAGGATCTACGGGGCATGGGAGAGCCTTTGGAATCCACACCCAGCACTGATCCCGAGCTGTCACTGCCTTGAGACAACTTAGCTTCAGTGGGATGTGCTTGTCAGGGCAGCCATACCTTGGCCATCCCTATCTCATGGTATTGACAGGGTGTGGCTGCAGGCTGGCTTTATCCACACAATCACGTTTGCCACCAAACTCACCCTACCTGCATTCCCAAGTGGCCCCAGTTTCCACCCACTCCTCCCATAGGATTAAATCCTCCCATGGCAAACCAATGTGTCCTTGAGACACCCTCTTTGACAGCCCAGTCAGTGGGATCTATAAAAATGTAATCAAAGTCCTTCAGTGTCCTTCTCCAAGTCCTGGTAACCTCGTAGACAATGATTGCAGTCACGGGTATCGAGCTGCTCAGTGGGGTCCCTGTGCTGTCCATGGGTGTCCCTCCACTGCAATTCCCTGCTGGCTCACAGGGACATTCCTGACTGGATTAGGGCAGGCAGTGGAAGCACAGCCGTGCTTCCCTGGCCTCTGTCTGTTCAGGAAATGCAGGTCCCCACTGTGAGACCTGCTGGCATGTCTGTGTCAGCATCCTTTGCTAAGGGAAGGGCACTCAGGCTGACGTGTGGGTTTGTGTGGCTTGGGGTTTTCTGAATGGGAGCACTGGGACTGTAGTGGTTGTGGGTAGTTGTAATTTTTTCCACAGGAATGAAAGTATTTCTGTGCCCAGGAGGGGGATGGGCTCACATCTGTGCCCAGAGCACCAGTTCCTGCATCTCATTTTGTACTTGTGGTTTGGGACTCAGGGGACAGGAAAGGGATGCCAGCCTTGCACTGGAGGTGGCCAGGAGGGCAAGGATAGAACAATGGCCATGATTTTGCTGATGCTGTGCATCACACCCCATCGCTCTAGTCCAGCATCTGCAGGCAAAAGCACACAAGGAAGAGACAGGCTGCCATCTGGAGCAGGGGTGGCATCCTAAGGTTTCAGCGTCCCCTAATGATGGCAATGTCATCTTGGTCCAAAACTGCTCACGAGCAGACTCAGGAGCAGATGAAAAATGCCCAGTTGTGGGAAGCCTTATCCTGCATGTTCTTGTAGTTTTCCGATGTTCCTGGTACCAGTTTGAGGTGCTGTTACTGGAGGGGAGAGGGGCAAGGATGCTGGTAATATGGATTAGTGTCATCTTGTCTGGGTGAGGAAGGGCCATTTGCAGCCTTCCCAGAGCTCATTGTGGCTGCGCTGTCGGAGCTGGCCAGTTCTGCTCCGAGCGTTAACTACATTTTCCAGCAGTTGCCGGCACACACTTTTCATTTTTGGATTGCTGCTTTCCCCTGAAGGACTCAGACAATCTCCCTCTGCTATAACAGACTGTACTTCTATATTAATGTGTCAAGTTGCTGGGAAATTTACTGCTTTGCAGAACCCATAGGGCTGCAGAGCCCACGCCGCGTCTTTGCCATGGCTCATCCTGCTGTGCCGCCTCTCCCACACCAGGAGAGAGGAGAACCTCCCTGGGAGAGGGGGGAGAGCTTCCCTGGGGGTGTGAGGAGAACCAGGCAGCCCCACTTTCCCTTGCAGGCAGTGCTGGTGTTGGCCACAGTGGTTTTCAGGTGATTGTCCTGGAATCCCAGCACTGCAGGAGAGCCCTGGATGGAAGGGTTGGGCATCTGATGCCACATGGCCCGGGCTTTCAGCATGTTGTGTGCTTGGGAGGGGGCACAGGGCATCCTTCCTGGCATTGCAGGTATGCTGTTTCGTTTGGGGAGGGTTGTTAAATATGGCCTCATTTAATCCCTGGGGAGCAAACCCTTTAGGGGGTTGTGTCCGACAGCCCGGAGCACCAGGTAGCAGCATCGGCAAGCGAGCTTTAATTGCTTTTTGCCATGGCCAGGGATATTTATGGGTACGGAGATTGCCAAGTTATTTATTAGATGGAGTATCTGGGGATAGAGTAATATAAATCACCCTGGCCGGTATTGAAGGAGCAGACGCTCAGTAATTTAAACAGCTTTAATAAATATGCTAAAATATGAGCCTTGTCGCAGGCCATAACGAGAGCTGGTTATCGGGGGCTGGCACAGTGAGTGGACCCCTCCACACCGCAGACCCATGCTTGGCTCCAGTCCAAGACACTGGTTTGGGACCTGCTGACTGGACAGGGCATGGAGTGGACACCAGTATCACACAATGGGACAGGTCCCATGGCTGGGGCCTCCCAGCTGCGCCTGGCAAGCTGGAGTGTTGATGGTGTCTTTGGTGGCCTTTATGTCTTGCAGTGCCCCCCCAGATTGTCAACATCTCCTCGGACATCACCGTGAATGAGGGCAGCAGCGTGACCCTCATGTGCCTGGCCTTTGGGAGACCGGAGCCCACCGTCACGTGGCGGCACCTCTCCGGGAAGGGTGAGCCCTTGCTTGGTGGATGAACTCCCTGGGTCTGAGGAGGGCTTGTTCTGTCCTGTATGGGATGTGTGTTGTCCCCATAGAGGCTGTCAGGGTGGCATTAAAGTGACCCCCAGTCAGAGGTGGTGACATTTTGGTGTGGCCTGGGGATGGGGCTGAGGATGCCTCCTGGGTGAAGGGGATGCCAGATGCCCAGGCAGGGGGTGTCGAGGCGGGGGCACAGGGAAGTGCTGGTGTTGGTGTCCATGGATGACGGTGCCACACGCTCAGTACATCCCCCAGGGCAGACCTTTGTGAGTGAGGACGAGTACCTGGAGATCACAGGCATCACACGGGAGCAGTCCGGCGAGTACGAATGCAGCGCCGTCAACGACGTGGCCTTCCCAGATGTGCGGAAAGTCAAAGTTACTGTCAACTGTGAGTGCAGGGCACAGGGGAGTGT
This sequence comes from Prinia subflava, assembly GCF_021018805.1. Classification (NCBI taxonomy): domain Eukaryota; kingdom Metazoa; phylum Chordata; class Aves; order Passeriformes; family Cisticolidae; genus Prinia; species Prinia subflava. The sequence goes on from NC_086268.1 coordinate 4,408,186, forward strand.
GGGGGGTGGGTGTAGGTGTGGCACAGTATGACACAGCCCCGCGTCTCTGCAGACCCGCCCTACATCTCCAACGCCAAGAACACGGGCGCCTCGGTGGGCCAGAAGGGCATCCTGCAGTGCGAGGCCTCGGCCGTCCCCGTGGCGGAGTTTCAGTGGTTCAAGGAGGACACCAGGTGAGGGGCTGCAGAGGCGGTGGAGGACAGAGGGGCAGCCACAGCCTTGGGGTGACAAGGTGAGAAGGTAACGGGGTGGAAGGGGTGACAGTGCCTGAGGGCATCGTGTGGAAAAAGGCTGGGATCAGCTCATTTTGGTGGGTGCCCAACTAAAGGCTGAGAAAATCCCAGAGTTGTTTCTCGCAGGGATGGTGGCTGTGGGACACATGGGTCTGGCTGGGTTATGGGATGGAGAGTGGGAAGGAGGGTTTGTCTTCAAAACTGGAATGTGTGAGTCCAGTGGAGGAACGGCTGAGGGAGCTGGGGTTGTTCAGCCTGGAAAAAAGGAGACTCAGAGGTGACCTTATCACTCTCTACAACTTCCTGAAGGGTGGGTGTAGCCAGGTGGGGGTTGGCCTCTTTCACCAGGCAGCATTGACAGAACGAGAGGACACAGTCTCAAGCTACATCAAGGGAAATATAGGTTGGACATTAGGAAAAAGTTTTTCACGGAAAGAGTGATAAAGTACTGGAATTGTCTGCCTGGGGAGATGGTGGAGTCACCATCCTGGATGTGTTTAAAAAAACATTGGAAGTGGCACTCAGTGCCATGGTTTAGTCGAGGTCAGGGAACAGGTTGGACTCGATGATCTTGGAGGTCTCTTCCAACCTTGTGATACTGTGACACTGTGAATGTGTGTGGGTGTACAGTGATGTTGGCTGGTGGGAGGCACAGGGGTGCCCAGGGAGGGGCCAGATCCTCCCCGTAGCCCCAGCAGTGCCATCCCCGTTTCTGTGCAGGTTAGCGAACGGGCTGGAGGGCGTGCGGATCGAGAGCAAGGGCCGCCTGTCCACGCTGACCTTCTTCAACGTCTCGGAGAAGGACTACGGCAACTACACGTGCGTGGCCACGAACAAGCTGGGCAACACCAACGCCAGCATCATCCTCTACGGTAGGTGCCGGGGTTTTTTTGGGGTTAGGTGAGATGTCAAGGAGGAATAATAGAAGGAGAGTGAAGAGGAGGCATTTGGAGAGGAGGAGGATGAAGAAGAGCAAGAGGAGGAGGAGGATGAAGAGGAGTTCAAAGAGCACCAATGCAGAGGAGGAGGATGAAGAGAAGGAGGCTGGCAGACGGGCAGTGGTGGAGTGGTGGAGCAGAGCTGGCTGTATTTGGTTTTCCTGGTCCATCGAGGTGCCAAACAGCACAAACCCGAGCAGTGAGGTGCTGCTAGAGGATGCTCAGAGGATGAGATCTGTATCAGCCCGACACTGGGTGCACAGCAGGGTTGGGCAGCAGTTGGCTGAGCCCCGGTGTTGCTGGAGCACAGGTGAGGAGGGAGCCTGGGACAGGTGAGAACGCTCTCCGTGTGCACGGTGTGGGGGTTTTCCTTTTTTTGGGAATCACGCTGTACTGGCAATAGCAGCACGGGTGACGTCAGCCTGGGTGATTCAGGTGGCCAGGGCAGGAGGGTGTTGGGGGAATGGTGTCATCCAGGACAGCTGTCACTGAGGAAGGCTGTGTGTACCTGTGGCGTGTCCCTCTGGCATTCTGACAAGCCCAGAGGGCTGTCACGATCCAAGGGTGGACAGCAGGAGCCTGTCTTCCCTCAGCAGGAGGGAGAGGACGGAAATCAGGTAGCAGGCTCAAGGAGATGTTGAGAGGGAGAAGAGTTTCCACACCAGCTTGGACTTTAGCAGCATCAGGGTGGGCAGTGAGAGCAAAGCTTTGCCCTGTGGTGGGGGCCTGGGGGGTGCTTGGTGATTTGGGGTGGTGGGAGGGGAAAATCTTTGGCTTTGCTTGGGGGGCTGGCTGGCCCGTTCAGGTGTTTTCTGCTCCACTCCGCTCTGTTGTGTTCTGTAGGGCTGTGTTTGGGTGTGGTGAGTGCCAGTCTGTGGTGTTGGGGTAGGGGCTGGTCCAGGCCTTTCTTTTCTAACGAGTTCTCCTCTGCCCTGGCCTGATTTCTTCTCTTTGGGTCAAAGCTCTGGGTTCTCAGTTCCTTCTCCACTGTTCTGATCTGTTCTCTTGTGTTTTACCTTTTCAGTGAAGAAATTTTTCTCAATATCCAGTATAATGCAGTATAGTAGAATAGACTATATATAATATAATACAACACAAATATAATGTAGTGTAGATTATTAATAATATTATATCAATAATACAAATACATAGATATGGAAACAAATACTATTCATATATTATATTTAATGACAGTGTCTTATTGACATATATTATTATAGATGAGCATATTGTTCTTTATTATATATTATATATTATACTCAGAGTATATAAATTATAGAATATCTAGTATACATTACTAGTTTTTATATAATACAAGCTACAACTTATAATGTATATGAGGTATTTTATATATGTAAGGTTTAGGGGTCTAGGAGTTACAGTGGCAGTGCTGAATTGATGGTTGGATTTGATGCTCTTGAAGGTCTCTTCCAACCTTGATGATTCTATGACTCTATATAGTAAATATCATATTTATGATATTTAGTACATTAATAACTACATTAAGTTTCCAATCCAGCTTTCCCAATATCCATTTTTTTTCTGTTTCCTTGTCCTGCTGGCATTCTTACACTTGTTCTTTCTCTGATGTGAGACAAAATAATATCACCTAAGTCTCTTTTTTCCATGGCTTGAAACCAGATAAAGAAAAAGTTGCAGTGCAGGTAACTTCCTCTACTCAGAAGGGGACTGGATTAGGGATTTTTGGTTTTGTTCCAGGCTATCTCATGGTTATCTTTTATTTGACAGCATGTTTTCAGGCAGTTTTCCTTCTCTCAGCAGTTAGTGTTGCTCTTTACACACTCCTCCCGTGACAGCACAGCAATCCTCTCACACCAGTTATTAATTGATGTCAACATGCAGAGAAAACAAAATTTCACCTTGTTGTAATAAATTAATCCCCAAAAAACGTCCAGCAGGCTGAAGTGAAGTAGATTAGAGGTGATTCATTGGTGGCAAAACAGGGATATTAAAAAGCATCCATAAAAAGTGAACTGTAGGAGCCCAATCCTGTAGCCAAGTTTAACAAACTCTCCCTGCCTTGTAGCAACTCCTGTAAGTAATGTCTGTTCAGTGGAATACTAATATTCCTCTAATCCTTGTTTTATATAAGGAAGACTAGGAAAATATTTACTAGTGAGACAGCAAGAAAAAGCCTTAGGAAGGAAAAGTTAGAACTTAAAACGTTCCATTTGTTTTCATGTGGGTATTTACCTGCACCAACACCGAAGCTTAAATTTGACTTTGAAAGGATATTGGCACATCCTTTGGATATTGCTGTGAGAACACTCAGGGACACCTAAAGCTATTTTAATTTCATAACTTTTAATGGAGAAAAAGGCAAACATTCATATTCTGTTTTCCCCGCATCTTTCAAGTGTGTATTGAGTGAAACACTCTGGAGCAGTGAGGAGCAGGCCACGGAGTGAGCTCAAAAAGGAATTTGAGCAGGTGGGATTCCATCCCTCCTCAAGGATTGCGCTTTTTTTCATTTTGTGAACATGTTGTGAAATTCAACAGCTTGTCAGTCAAAACTGCAGATTCTTGGAAACACAGGGGAGAGTGGGAAAGATGGGCTCTGTGGAGAGCTTCTATTTGGGTATGTGCGTGGTGTTTCTTGGACAGTCTCTGCCAGCCCTTGCCAAAGGGGAGAGGAGCACAAGTGGCTGGAAATCTACTAATCCTTTTATTTAAAAAAACTAATGTCTGGGTTCATTTCTTGATGAGCATGTTGCATTTTGTACTTGCTCTTTATATATGGAGATAGGGGAGAAAAAGCACCCAAACCTGGATTTTTACATCTCTTTCAAGTGCAGCATGCCCCTTACCAAAGGAAATTCCCCCGAGCCCCCATTCCAAACTGGGAGCTCTGGGATCTTTCATTGGCCCTTTCCATTGAAGAACTATTGGAATAAAGAGACATGTAAGTATTTTACAAAAGATGCCATCTGCATTTTTCCAATGTTGAGGGTCTCATTTCTAGTATGTAATCTTTGTGATTGATGATTGGGTGAGTTAACTGAATATCAGTTAAAATACCAAGCGTTAGATGTGATTTAAACCAATTATTCTATGGAGAGATAAAATCTTTTCATGCTTTATTGTGCACTCTCTTAAGAATCAGCAGCTTCAGACTAAATACATAAAAAGCAAGGGAAAGCAATTATGTCTTTAAGAATAAGAGCTCTGATTCAATATTTAAAGACTGCTTGACTTAAAACACTTAAAACACAAGTCATAGAATCACAGAATCGTTTGGGCTGGAAGGTGCCTTAAAGCTCATCCAGTTCCACCCCCAGGGTACTCCAAGCCCAAATGTCCAACCTGCCCTTGGACACTTCCAGGGATCCAGGGGCAGCCACAGCTTCTCTGGGCAAGCTGAGTTGCCAGAGCCTCACTACAAATATTAAATATTTGAATTTTGCAAAAAGAGAATCCATGCAAAACATATGCAAAAAAAAAAAACAAAAAAAAAGGTAAGAAATAGCATCTTTGCCCTGTTTACTTATTGCTGTGGAGTGTCTGTGATTGCAGTGATTTTCTGTGTTTATTTGTGCACACAAACTGGTAATCTGACAAACCTAGACGATATTAGGAGTGGAAATTAGTAAGGAGAGGAGAAGGAGGCAGTGCAGTATTCAGGGAGTATAAATCTGAACCAGGTCTTTTGTGCAGGAGAGAAAGTAATTACCCCACATCTATTTTTGTGCATTTCAGGAACTTCGAAGGGCAGGTGAGTCTGCCCAAATGCTCTTTTGTGTCTGCCACCAGCACTGCTTTTCAGGTCAAGGGAGCAGCTCACACCTCATTTCATCATTCTTCAAGTTGCACCTGCCATTATTAATACCCCACAAAAAGTCTGAGATATGTAAGCTCTGAAGTTGCTGCCAAAGAGTCTGGGGAATTGCAATCCCAGGTTTATTTTGCTTCAGGGATGTGCTGGTGGACAGCTCAGGAACTGGAGGTCACACACTGCTGTGCCATGGTGCCACAGCCAGCCCGGCTGGAAGCAGTGGAGGGGACAGGACACTGCTGGGTGGGGAATTACAAAGGCTTCCATTCACCCTGGTCAACAATAAAATGATTTTTAATTGAGTGGATTATGCTGTGTGGATGTTCTGGGTGGGAGCTGGGCAGATGTCCACCACGTGGCTGGTACTGGGGGCTGGCTGTGCTGGTCCTTGGGGCTTCATGACTCTGGTCTGAGCCATCCATCCCCTCAGCATCTTCTGCTCCAAACACCCCTCAGGAAATGGCAACTCGCCTCTGGAGCCAGGCTGGGAGAGCTGGGAGTGTTCACCTGGAGGAGAGAAGGCTCTGGGGAGACTTTAGAATCCCTTCCAGTGCCTAAAGGGGCTCCAAGAGAGCTGGAAAGGGGGTTAATTGGGATTATTTGGTCAATTATTTTGGGGTTACCTGGGACACTCACTTTCTGTAGAGTACTTTGTAGTTATTTTAGATCATTGGGTTACTTTGGCTCAGTCAATTAACACTTGGGGTTTCTGAGGATCATTGGGATTACTAGAGGTCAAACTTCTGGGCAGAGGACTTTGAGGTTACTTGAGGTCAACCAGTTCACATTTGGGGTTACTATAGGTCACTGGGGGTTACTTAAGGTCAACCAGTTCATTTTTGGGGTTACTATATGTCACAGGGGTTATTTGAGGTCAGCCAATTAATGTACAATTATTTGAGTTTGCGTTCCATCTCTGGGGACCGTGCTGGGCTTCACTGAGTTCAACCATTTTTCTTGTATTTGAGGTCACCAACTCCACAGTGACACCAGAGCCTGACACTGAGTTTGTGTCTCTGTCACGACTCCTTCTGCTCCATTTCACACCAAGGAACCCCCGTGTGCCATTGCTGTGTCACGCCTGCCCGCCCTGGTGCCAGTGTTGTGTCAGTCCCACCCTCACCCCAGCCTGCCTGGTGACTTTGAGTCCCCTTGTCACCATGAGTGGCTCATGACAGGTTCCCTGGCCCTTCCCTCTGTCCCCTGGTCTGGATGTGCCTCCAAATCCCATCCCACCCATGTCCTGTCTGCACACGAGCTCCTCCTGCATCCAGTTTTATTGGGAGTGGATGCAGATCCCAAGGATCTGGAGCAGAGTGAAGCTCTCCAGCTCCATCTCTTCTGGGTGGATCTCTGTGTCCCTCTGTCCACACCGACCTTTACCTGTCTGCAGCTGCAGATCTGCTGGGATGTTTCAAAGACACCAACACAGCCTGAAACCTTAAACCAGGCTTTATTAGACAATCATTAACATGGCACATCACCCAGGGCGAGGCTTTAATCATCATCAACACACAGGTAAATAATTAGTCTTTAATGAACTTGGCCTAAATTAGCCATGAGTCTCAAACAGGAGCACTTTTATGGGGGCAGAGGTTGTGCCATGGCACTGTGGTTTGGGCATCTTTGGAGGTGAGGGGGAAGAGCTTCCTTCATGTCCTGGTGAATGAGGCCAGAGCTGAAGTGGGATATCTTCTTTTTCCTTTCTATTTATCAGCATTCCCTTCTTCTCCATCTTCCTGTGAAGGGATGAGGGACAACTCCCTTTTCTTCACGGAGTTGTTTTGTTTTGTAGGATTTTCCCAGCACATTCCCTGCTATCCTGTGGGATTACTTTGCCTTCACCTACTATATTCTCTACCTACTATACATGTGTTTTTTTCTCTCTTTCACACTTTTATTTCCACTTAGTCCCTATATTCCACATGTGCAGTTGTCTTCCCGTGTTTGGTACTTACTCTGCATTTTCTCTTAACTATTTCATGAAATGCCAATTGCTGACTCTGCCATTAGATGCTATAAATAATCATATATTATACTGTGGTGTAAGATGCTTACCTACAGTCACTGCTCACATTCCCACAGTGTTCCAGGGTCTGTGTTTGTGGCAAGCCTTAGATCTTACTCAACTTGTGTCTTCTTTCAGCGTGCAAGAAGCCACCACTCTTTCTTCCTTGCCCTGCACTGGGCTGCTGTTCAGTCACAGGGGTGAAGATCCTTGTTGGAGTCTTTAAAATCATTATTTGAGTTGGAAGGGGCCTTTTAAAGGTCATTTAGTCCAACCTCCCTTCAATGAGCAGGGATATGCCTTGAAGGAGCATGCAGTCACCTGAGGGAAAATATCAGGAAAAATCTCATCCTGAGGAGGCTGCCAAGACTTACTCTAGATGTCTCTGCTCTCAGACATGAGTCATGGACAGGCTTCCCCCCAGCAGGTCCCCAAGACCTCCTCAGACATGAAGAACTGGACAGGCTCTCCCCCATTAGCTGCTGCTGCAGACCATGGGAAGCAGAGAGGAACTGTTGTCTTTTCCTGAGCCCTCTAGGAAAGAGAGGCTCCACCCTGAGCGTGGGCACATTCCCTTCCTGTTTCTCCTGAGTCCTGAAAATGCAAAGCAGCAAGAGACACATCCTAAGTTCTTCATCTCCACATGTCTATATCTCACCTGGAGAAAGGTGAATATTGCAACAAATTGGATGGGGTGAAGTGGAAGGCATGAGGCTTTTGTCCTGAACAGAAACAAGGCAGGAAAAGAAAGGAAAAGCTATTTTTTGGTGCATGTGGAAGCTCTGTAAACATTTGTGCTATTCCCCTGGCTCACACTGGAGTTGAGAGTAACTCCAGCACAGGCTAAGAAAGCCCATTCACTGTAGGCACATTGATTCCTTCTGACCTTTGTATGCAAGATCTTAGGAGAGAAACAAAATCACAACCTTGCCATCTCTACTCAAATCAAAGTCTCAAAAAATCTAAGGCTGCCTCATGGAGAAGGAAGGAAATAGCCAGGAAAGGAAGCAAATAGCCAGAAAGGTGGACACAAAATAAATGAAGAGGGAGAAAACTCAAAGCAAGCAATAATAAATAACTGCAGTAATAAATAAGCTGAGTAGGGGCAGCCAGAGTCCAGGTGCACTCACTCCTTAATGCCAGGAATTGGGATTTGAGCAAAGCAGAGACAAAATATTTGCTGGGATGACAGGGCTGGGGAGCCTCAGTTGAGTTCTCTCCCTGTCCTGGTGGGAGCTGAACTTTTCCCACAGAGTGACAGTTCAGAAAGCACACAGGAGTCACAGGCAGCCTGTGATGAAATGAGCCATCTGCCCTGATTTTGTGATCGTATCTAATTACTACTTTATTTTGTCCCTGTATCTTTATTCTTGTCTGCTCTGTAGAGCATCTTTACAATCTTTACAAGGCCAAGCTGTCTGATACAAAAATACATTCTTCCACAGAAAAGAATAAATTTAAGACAAAATATTTGTTTTGTTTGTTTGTTTTCTAGTAATGACCCAGCATTTTTAGTTTTATTTCCTCTCTGTATTAGGTGACTTATCTGTTTGGAAGCTCTCCAACTCAACCACAATGCAATTGCTTTAGGATAGATTATGAAATTTCTAAAAGTGTCGTTAAATCAAAGCCAATAACCAGTGCAGAACTGTGAACTAGAAAATAGTGATAAGAATTAGTCACACATTAAAATCCACATCTATAGAGATGCTAGAGAAAGGCACCAATTTAGCAGTGTTTGGGCAGGTGTAAATACATAAAAGTTTAAATGCTAATCAGAATTTAGTACTAAACCTGCAGAAATTCTCACGATTTTTATGGGTTTGGATGATGTGCTGAGCTGCAGCCATTGGTTTGAGGGGTCAAAACCAAAGAAGAGGGAGCAGTAACAGGTCTGAGGGAAACCAGGCTAAGAAACCCTTTCCATTCTGCCTGCAAAGGCTCTACCTGCCCCTAACAAATGTGGGTTTCACCCTTCATATCACAGGGTCTATTCAGCAAGGAAATGTCTGATTAGGGCATAGCAGTCCTACCCCTCTTGGATGATCGTGTGCTCTCATAATCAGTTTTGTTTGAGCATGGGCATGACACAGCTTCTTGCTCATCACTCAATCTTCCCATCATTTCCTTCACCTTCTGGCAGTGCTTGGATTTAACATCTCAGCCTCTCTTTTGCCTCTTCCTGAATTAAGATGAATGTTCACAAAAAATCAGTAGATAAAAAGACAAGGAATAACACCATCCTGAGGAAATTATTGTAACTGGATTTGATTTCATAGAATCACAGAATGATTTGGGTTGGAAGGGGGTACAAAAAAGCTGGGGAAGCACTTTTGATAAGGGCATGGACAAGGGGGAATGGATTTAAACTGCGAAAGGAGGAGTTTAGATTAGAAACTGGGAAAAAAAATCTTCACTTTGAGAGTGGTGAGGCCCAGCACAGGTTGCCAAGAGAAGCTGGGGCTGCTCCATCCCTGGAAGTGTCCAAGGACAGGCTGGACAGGGCTTAAAGCAACCTCAGATAATGGAAGGGTTCCTGGCCCATAGCAGGGGGTGGAACAAGATGGTTTTTAAGATCCCTTCCAACCCAAACCATTCTGGGATTCTATGGTGAGCCCATTCCAGATGACTGCAGGCCTGAGAGCATATTCACAAATACATAAGAATCCCATTAACTTCACCCTTCATCCATGCCCTGAGTTTTGATGCTAAGAGAGCCGAGCACTTATTTCTCTATTTCTTCCCTTTCAGAATGCCAGTACTGGGGCTCAGACCTGTGATTTCCCCAAATGCCTCTCCATGGCCAGAGGGAGTGAGGACAGACCCATGGCCCTGTGGCAGTGTGTGGTGGTTGCCTCTGCTTCCCTCACTCTGCCCAGCTGTCTCATCCATCCTGACTCTGTGCCCTGCAGCCCAAATAACAGCCCCAACACACAAAAGAGCAACAAATCTCCACTTCAGCAGATGACCAGCCTCCTCCCTGCCTGACCTGCCTGCCAAGAACCCCCCACTGACCCCAGAATGCTCCTGCATACCTGCAAATCCACATCTGGACAATGCCACTTCCTGAGCTGACGATCCTTTGTTACCACTCATGAGCTGTGTCACTCCACAGCACAAAGGTCTCTAGTCCTGGTGGCTCTGATGTTTGCATCAGGATTCTCCAAGGAGGGCAACTTCCAAGCATGGTGGGGCTGGACTGACACCCACCCAGGGCATCCTCCTCCTCCAGACAAGGACTGTGCCTCCCTTAAGTGTTCCTCAAGCTCTCTGCAAACCTCCTCACCTCCTCCTCAACACTGACAATGCTCTCCAAATGATGGACACATCCACCACCCTCCAAGGGGGAACACAACACCCTGCTCAGCTTAGGGGTGGGGTGTGAAGGGGAGCTGCAGGGACAGCGGGGAGGCGGGTTCCCTTCACGCTATCACATCGTTCCAGTGCTGGCCCTAACGCTGCCCTTTCTCTTTCTCTTCTCTCCTCCACACAGGGCCCGGAGCGGTGCACGACGGCGGCAACGCGGCGTCCCGGGTGGCTGCTGGCCTCTGCCTCTGGGCCACCCTCCTGGCCCGCCTCCTCCTCGACTTTTGATAAGGGAGCGGAGGGTCCCGGGAGGCCTCGCCGCACCTCTCCCCCGCCGTGGGCTCGGCCGCCGCGCCGCCCGGGGACTCCTCTCCGTCGGACGGGCGACGCACCGGAGGACGGGCGGCGGCGGCGCCGAGCGTCCGAGGATGGCCCCGTCTCCGCCGTGCCGGGATCGTCCTCGCCGCCGGTCACGCTGTACAGACCCCACCACGTGCCACCAGACTGTCACCCGCCACCGTCGCCCCGGGGTGCGGCCCGGCACGGCCGGTGCCCCCCGGGGGCACGGAGCCGTCGGGGCCGGTGCCGCCCAGAGCCTTCACCGGGATGTCCGTCTCGTCGTCTCACTAAGCCGCCTACGCCCAAAAAGACCCCAAGGTTGAAGCCTCCTGGCTCGGCCTTCAGCCCTCTCGGTCCTGAATGTCAGTTCTCGTCGCCAAAGCTCCTCCCTAAGCACCCCGATGTCGCCAGGGCCCCATCACCTGCCTCTGCTCCTGACAGGATGCTCTCTGGCCCTCTGGGAGACACAACCACTTGTCCTCCAAGGGTCACTCACTTCCCTCTACTCTTTATTCCAGCTGACATCGTATCCCTGTGCTTCCCACTAAAACCCCCTCACCTTCCTGAGGGCACGAGGCTGCTCTCCCAGGAATGTGAGCCCTGGGGACTGCCACCAGCCCTCCTGGAGACTAAAGCCTTCTTGCTGCATCGGACAGTCAGGCCCTCACTCCTCGCTCCCCTCCCATTCTGCTGCTGCCCCCCTGACGGCAGGGGTTGCCCCATGGCTCGCACCTTGATGCTCTGCCAGCACTTTCTGGGGAGGTTTCTTTGGGCTTGTTTTCCAAGCACTTTCCAACCTGCACATCAAAAGCACAGCATCACCAGCGTGGGGCAGAGGCTCTGAATGACAGATCGAAACACCAGCTGACAAGGCCCATTTGCTATGGCTCTGACACTCATGACCATCTGTATCTGCCCCGCTGAGGGCCCTGAGCTGCAATGTCTTCACTCTGCCTTGTCTCATGCCCATCACATGCCCCTGCCTGAGGAAAGTCTGATGTGTCTGACCCTGTGGAGGAGGCCTGGGCTCTGTTGATTTGCTGTGCTGGCACAGCAGGGACAAGGATGCATCCAATGCTCCCTGCTGCAACTTGCCTGCGACACCAAAACAGACACACCCAGACTCTGCCCTCTCTGCTTCTTCCAGCTGCCCTGGGAGCTGCCATCCACGGTGGCGGTAGCCACGTCATCTCCCTGCCTATGGAATTGTGCTCCTGATACCCTCGTGCACCATGGACCCCCTTGCCTGGTACATTGTGGCAGCCCTGAGCCTTCTTGTCACTCCATGGCCACCCAGGAATGTTTTGGGACCACAGTCTGGAGATGGACACTCCCATCCTGCTCCTGAAAAGTCACGCGTGGCACTGGACCCTATTGCTGCGACAGGGAGACTCGACTACAGCAAGGCACTGAGCAAGCACACCGAGTGTCCCCTGTCCTGGCCCGGTGCCTCCCCGTGCCTTGTCCCTTCCCTCTCCCTCCATACGTGAGATGACTTAAGAACAACGGCCACGCACATGCTGTCTTCCCCATGCAAGCTCTGCTGCTGCCCAAACCTGCTTTCTGTGGCTGGAAGGAAGCTGGGGCGCCAGCCCTCAGCACAAAAAATGGAAAAAACCACCCTGAGCCAGAGGCCATGATGGGCCCCCACCCTGTTCTCTATGCAGCCGTGCCCGTCCTCATCCCTGTTCTCAATGGGCTGCCCAGGACCTGCTACAAAATCTCAATGGATGCTCCTGCCCCTCCAACCCTGGATGCTCAAGATGTACCATGGCTGAGTGACAAAAAACACCTGGCCCCAGGCAGGGGCTGCCCCAGTGCTGGCCTGAGGCGCTGGCTTACCTGGTGGGCGAGGATCCGGCACTGACTGGGTGAGTCCGCGTCCTGCGGTCCCTGCGGTGCTGCTCTGCTTCTCCACTGGCATCCAGGAAAGGTGGCACTGTCAGCGATCCGGGTCCCATCCCACGGCCCCGGGCACGTTTATAGCGTGGGGATGGCACTGTCTTCAGACAGCACAGCAACACGCACATCCTTCCCCACACGCCCGCTCCAAAAGTACCGTGGGTGCAGGAGACACCTTGCCCTGATGCCTTTACTGGTTTGCACTGCCCCACAACCGTCCCCTGCTGTCACCCCATGCTCTTTCCTTGGTCAGCCCCAAACTTCTCTGTCCCCACAGCAGAAATGCTGCAGAATCACAGGGCCAGAGGCCATGGCAAATCAGAGAGCGGCGGCGACGAGATGCCATGACGCACACTGAGGCTGGCGGGCCTGGTGCCAGGGCTGCCCCCATCCCATCCTTGTCCCTGGGCCAGGTGGGCTCCCCTGTCCCCTGCTGGGACGGCATTCGACTTTGTCGTGCCATGTAACGTGCCATTGTGAGGAACATGTTGGCTGTCCGAGGCCGGCCCCACCGCGGCTCTGCCGGGTGGCAGACCCATTTGTGACCACTGCTCTCCATGTCTGGATGCCCGGGGGGGTGGCCAGGTGCCCAGGGCGGGGGCAGTGCGGCTCTCGGGTCTCTCCTGCTGACGGCCGTGACGGCCGGTCTTGAGTTTCTGTCGATCATTGTATTCCAAGGGTGGCTATACTACCTGAGATTTGTGCATGTTACATTGTAGTTGTAACCTTTTCTAATTCGGCAAGAATAAGAGATGGTTGTGATTGTGCAGTGTATCAATAAAGTTTGACGAACTTTGTACCTTCGGGGCTTTGCTTCACAGGCCCTGTGCACCCCAGGGAAGGGATGCGGTGCTGGGCACCTGCTGAGCTGAGCTGGGAGGGCTCCCGAGTGCCTGGGACCTCTGCCCCTCCTGGGGTCTCACCCGGCACTTGGTTGGACCCTCTTTTGATCGTCCCTTGTGATAGTGATGCTTCAAGCCCCACAGCTGGGGCCTGCTGCTGTTTGGGCCATCCTTCACTCCATCCATGCATCTCCCCTGGGAATCCACCAGTGAGTCCCGGGTCCTGCCCACCTCTGCCTGCCGATGAGCAATGAGCACGCACCTGTTGATGGAGTCCCTGCAGGGTAAGGACTGTCTTAGTTCTCATCACTCACCTACGTTCAGTGGAAGCAGCATGATCCGGGGCCTCTTCTCCACGACTGAGACCTTCCCAGCATCTCCTCCATCATCTTGCAACAACGTTCACTCTGACAACTAAACCTGCCCCCATGAAGGGATGCCTCTGCAGACAATGCACTCCTGAGGTTTGCTCCTATTGTGATCTGGCAGTGCGTGACACAGACCAAATGTCTTTGTCAAGGGACAGAAACCTTGAGGACCAGGAGCAGAAGAGCCGTGACCCTCAGCGTCTGTCTCCCTGACACGGCTGTAATCTCACAGCAGGCTGTGCCCTCCTCTCCCAGGGGATGTCTCACCTTTCCACACCACATCAACTAGGAGAAAACATTCAACAAGCTCCTCTAATGTGACACCTGCTGCCAGGAGACTGGGGGGAGTGGGACTGTGACAGACCCATCAGTCTTGCTCACTTTGAGACCTCCCTTCATCTTCCCCAACATGGGAATGAAAAGTTCAGTGCCAAGAGATTTTCCCTGAACCCACAACAAGCAAACAGCTCCATCCCAGCACTGCTATGAGCTGCTGTGACCTTGCACGTCAGGAACACCTCCGCTGTCCCCCTCGAGTGATCCCAGCAGAAAGGTAAGAGCTTCCCAAAATCCAACCATCTCCTCAGGGAAGGGATCTGGGAGGGATGTGTCACCTCATCCACTTTCCTCAATGTCACCTGCAGTGAATCAAGCATTGCTGACCTCCATGGGAGGTCTGACCATGGGAGACTCTGCTTTGAGCGTCTTCCAAAAACCCCAACCCATCAGGGAGCCAGTCTGATGTAACTAGAGGCGCCACAAAGCCACACTCACCCCTTGCATGTGGCCCTGGGGATCCTGACACAATCCATGCCTCCCTAATGCTTCCCATCTTCCCATGCCAGTTCTGCTGGACCCCCAGAGCTGGACCTGCCTCCACTGGAGTGAATACCTACAGATGCACAAATGCTCCTGCTCATGGCACATCCTGATGCCTCATCTGCACTGTCCCCATCACAGAGCACAGGGAGGTGATGCAGCCCCTCCCTGGCCATGGCATTCTCTCCATCTCCCTTTCCTGGCTTCAGAGGGATGTTTCTTCATGGCCCTCAGTAACGCCCAACCTGTGCCTAAGGACAAGGACCTCAGCTGCTACATCCAGGGGGAGGGAGGGCATTTTTCAGACCATGACCTCCATCCCTCCTCAGCACCAAGAGACACCCTTACCTATGTCAATAAATTATTACATAAATGCATCCATCGAGCCGCCTCTCTCTCTTTAACTTCCTCTTTGTCTGCTACTTTGGCACTGGACACTCCTTGATCTCTCACCTAGAACACCAAAAAAGTTACAATTACAGAGAGGAGGTGAGGGAGAGAGCCCTGTTACCTCCATACCTATCCCTGGATCCTTCCCCACTACCCTCAAGCAGCCAGGCACTGCCCCTCCTACCAGGTTTGCTCTGCTGTGGCTGGCTGGTCCAACCTGGGAGTTGCAAGACCTGCACAAAGACCAGCACCATCATCTCTGCCACCCTGGCCCTGCCACCTGTGCCCAGCTGTCCTGTCCCCACAGCCTCAGTACCCTGTCCCTTGCTTGGGATGTGCCACAAAGCCTGAGCATGGTTCTTCCTTTACCCCACATCAGCATCACCTGGACACTGCATGTCACACCTCAAAGCAACACCTTCCCATCCCTCTTCTCCATGCTCACCTCTTGGGTTACATCACAGGGTCAGGAAATAAAAAACACAGAAAACTGTCATGCCATCAATAGCAACCGACTTCTGATCCTGCAAACGTGTCAGGTGACCTGAAGAACGCAGCACCCCAGAGGCTACAGACGAGGCTGAGGACAAACTCACTAAGCAACCTTCTGGCATCACCAGAAACCAAGACACTGACCAAGACAAGGCTCCATGGACAGCAAAATGCACCTACACCCAAACAATCCTGCTGTGCTTCGCCTGTATGCAGCATTGCATGGGGGACCCACCTCACATCTCTCTGTCTCTCCTTCTTATGCAGGATTTGCTTCAGCTGCTCCACAAGTATCCCCTGCAACGCTGTGCAGCTGGGCTAGAGAGCCCCACGGAGAGCTATGGGGCACTGAGTGGGGTCCTGAGCAGGGAAATAGGGCTCAGCTGTGCCTCACACTCTCTCCATCTACTCACCAAAGCCTTACCTGTGACACCATTCCTGCTGGGCTCACTGGTGAGGTCCAGGGGCCACCTTCCCAACGCTCTCCTGGCCCATTGTGCTGACTTGGTGCTTCCATCTGCCAGCCCCCCTCCAGCAATCCCTCCCCACATCCCTCCCCGTTCCTGGTGGAGCAAGGGGACATTGCGGGGCGGCCCTGGCCCCCGCGGCAATGAGCACCACAAGCAGACGGAGCGGCCACATGGAACAATCGTTTTAATGGATAGGCAGAGAGAGCCCCCTCGCCGCCCGCCTGCCCGCGCCCGGGCCCCCCGCGTGCCCCCCGCCGCCGGCTGCAGGGAAGGAAAGGAAATTGAAGGAGGAAAACCAATTGCAGGAGAAGCCCCCGCTGAAACGGACGGCGAGGCAACAGGTCCTGCGCCTCGGCAGGGGCCGGTTGCTTCGTCTTCTTTTTCTTATTTCTTTTGTGGGTTTTTTATGTATATATATATATATATATATATATGTACACACACACGCACACGCACACACACACATATACATACACATATATATATATATATATATAAAAAATATAAAACTGAGCTATATAGATCTCCCTCCGTCCCTCAGCTCGCTTTATTCCACCGCGGAAAGGCCGGGGCCACGCGGCAAAAAGCGACGGAGAGGGGCCCCACTCCCCCGTGACCCTTTGTCCCCGGTGACCCGAGGGTGGAAAGGCGAGGGGGTTCAGGGATGTGTGGACTGAGACGCTCGTCTCGCTGAGAACCGATACACACCTAACTCCATATACAGCATGCAGTAATGGCAGCGGAAGGACCCTGCTGGGAACCGTGGCTAGAACTCTAACAAAAAAAAGAATTATATATATATATATATGTATATTTATATATACTGTATATATATATCCCATAAAAAGATTCAGTATCTCCCTCCACCTCAACGCGCGGCGAGTGTCGTCTGTGCCCTCGGCAGGAACTGTCCAGACGACGGCTTTTGGGCCGGTTTTGGGGGGTTTCAGCACAGGACTCCTCCTCCTCCTCCTCCTCCTCGCCGGGCTCACAAACCTCCTTGGCTGGTCACCTCCTCGGCAAACAAACTTCTCTCCGCTTGCTCCCCCTCTCCTGGATTGTTTTTTTTTTTTTTCTCCTCTTTTTTCTTTTCTTTTTTTCCCCCTCGTTTTTTTTTGCATTTCTGTTTTTTAGGAACTAAGAGTTCTAGGCTCGTATCAGAAAATACAATTAATAAAATTAACCATGACTCAGAATCCCTTATCATTCACGATGTCCGCGGATGGTACGATGAAAGCGTGGCTCGACGCCGGTCTCCTTCCTCCCTTTCCTTTTGTGGTGGTGTGGTAACTGTTGAAGATCTATATATCTATACATATATATATATATATATGTGGAGATATATATATATATATATTCTGAAACACAAATGGCGGCACAGTCCATGAGAAGACGGGGAAATCTTGGCAAAGGAGAAAACCGGTGGATGGAGGGTTCCACGGGAGGGAGCAGGCGGGCAGGGGCGGTGAAGAGGACAGGGCAGGGGACAAGTGCCACACTCGGATGGCCCCGTCCATCCTCCACGCTGGCCCATGGCAGAGAACGGCGAAAACAGGGGAAAAAGTGGCAGGGGACAAAAAAAAAAAAAAATAGGGTGAAAAGAAAAAGACTCAGTCGCATTGCATCTTCAGCAGGAAGCCTTGGATTATTAATTTTTTCCCTTTTCTCTCCATTCCAAATTCCCGTTGTGTGTGGGTGGATTTTTTGTGGATTTTTTTTTTTTTTTTGCGTGTTTTTTTCCTCTCTCCCCCTCCCCCAGGTGGCCTGGCCGGATACTCTCTCAATTCTTATGATTATTTTCGGAAACGGTGAACAACTTTCTTCTTCTTCTCCTCCTTCTCTTCCTCCTCTCCTTTCCGCTTGCGCTCGCTGGCCGTGGTCGTCGCCGCCGCTGCTCCGCGGGCCGGCTCTCGGGTCAAAACTGGCGGGCGAGGTGGGCGAGCGGGAGGAGCAGCAGCCACGCGCCGCCGCTTCGCCGCCACGCGCCGTTGTTGCCGTCGTGCACTGCGCCGGGGCCTGCGGGAAGGGACAGGAACGCCCGCGCGGTTGGTCACAAAGCCAATGGGTGGAGGAAACCGTGAAATAAAGGTTAAAACCGGAAAAATAAAAAATCGTCGCGCTATGTGGGGCCCCGGCGTGGCGCGCGGTGGGGTTGCTCTGTGGGAGAGCTCTCCGCATGTCTCCTGCCATCCGTGCTGTCTCAAGGATGTGGGAACAGCCATCCCTGTCCCCCACAAATGTCTTTGGGACAAGATTCTCTGCGGTCCCTTCTCAGCCCTAAGTCCCCATCCCAAGCCCGCTCCCCATTCGACCTCCCTCAGCCCCCTTCACCCTCCTCCAAACTGGTCCCAATTTTCTATCCACACTCATAGGGGAGATGAGTTTTTGCCCAGCACGTTCTGCCCGCCCCAGGGTGACCACCCTGTTGCCCACTTGTGTCCCTTGGGAGGGACAGCAACCACCTGCCCACCCTGCAGAGACACCACCAGCAGCACTGCATTGAGGACTTGGTGTTTTGCACCTCCTCAGAGTCTCTGTGGTGCTCAGCATGGACCCAGACCACCTCAAGGAGATGGGATGAGGAGGGTGATCAAGAAGAGCCAAGCCCACCTATCTTTGGGGACCACAGGGGATGAGAAGTTCAAAGCTCACTGTAGGAAAGGATGTGGAGGGTGTCTTAGCCAATGGCTTTCACCAAAACACTCATTTTTTCACCAAATAATTGGCCCAGGAGAATACTAAGGTGGAAAAAGACCTCAGGAAGGCATCCACACTGGTGTCCTGTGGAAGCAGGGCTGACCACAAGGTCTGACTCACAACTGCTTTTGAAACACCAGGACATGTCCCCTCATTCAAAACCTGACCGGGGCACTGAGCATCAGTAACCATCTGGTTTCCCACCAGTAACACTCTCCAGCACACTGAGACACCTCACAAATCCAGGCACCAAATCCAGGTTTCACACACTACCTCCACAGACATCTATCTACAAGTCATCCCAAGGACTGACTACTCGACTCATCACAAACGAAGCCAGCCCAAAATCAAGATGACACCAAGCCACTTGGCCGGACAGTGCGACTGCACAGCAGAGAGCTGGCTGTCCTGGCCAGGAATAACACCAGGAAGGGGACCAAATGCCTGTCCACCCCTGTCTCATCCCATAAAAAAGGCACTAGAAGCATCCCAGAGGAGCAAGGACCTGCCACAGGACCCACTTACACTGGGAGAGCAGCCCAAAGGTCCCTGCTTTGCCCTGGCAATGGGGAGGGAGCGGGCCACCATGGGATGGGGACAGGCATGCGGAGGGCACAGACCACCACCAGACAGGCACAGTAGGCTGGCGAGGAGGGAGCAGGATGAGAGGACAGCTAAGAAAGCCCTAATTCATCCCTACACCAGTGAAAGCAGTGGGGCTGTGGGGCACGAGATCCAGGTGGTGGGTGCTGCGGCTCCCACTGAGATGAGGGCCCAAGGGGAACAGCAGGGGAAGCACTGGCATTGTGGGGGACCCCCAAATTACTGACCTTTCCAGGGTGTCAGAGCGGTAGTTGTCTCTTCTAAAAATTAAAGAACAAGTGAAAGTTAAGGCAAAAGGGCAATGGAAAGCTCAGGCTCGAGACACCTCCCTCAGCCTGCCCTCGACCTGGGGTGGGAAAACCAGTGGGTGGGGTAGAAACGGGATCTGTTGCCCAAATCACACCCCAGTGCTGTGGGGCCATGGTCCTCTCACCTCAGAGGGAACCTGAGATGAGCTGAATATGGGACCTCAGACCTGGCAAAGCCTGCAGCTGCACCCTGGGCAAAAGGTGGAGCACTGGGGCTGGGATATGGGGATGCAGGGGGTTCCCCTCTCCTCCGTGAGTTCAGGGCCCCATCCCTCTTGCCAGTCCTGCAACATCCCAAAAAGATTTATGGCCTGACAGCCGCCTCTGGGAGCAACACGGACTGTGTGATGGGTGAGAAGCAGAGGGTTGGTTTTCTCCCCAACTCCAGAGAATGATGTGGTTTCCCTGAGCACTCTATCACAGCCCAGACAGCACCAAATGAGCCGCTGAATGAGGCGGCAGCTCTGGAATAACGAGTGCTACATGTTAAATAAAGCACTAGTTGACCTCCATGAAAAATTAGATTAAAAAAAGGATTAGAAGATGAACGCTACATTAGCCTCTCGCACAACCCCAAAAAGGCTCGTGTCATGGTACTCACACAGATTAAACCTCCACTTCTGGGGGAAAAACTCCAAAACAATCAGCTTCAGAGAAAAGGGGCCACTCACAAAATTGTCCCCCAAAACCTCAGAGAAGAGACATTTCTCACACACAGGAAATGCAGCCACTGCATCCACTTCCCTCTTATCTTGCATTAAATAAATAAATATGTTGATAAATAAAGACACATTAATCCCCAGACTGAAGACACTGGTTGCTTAGGGGCAGGTGAGCTCGGCCCTGTGACACTTGGGGCCATCACATTGCTGATAACAGGGAAGAGCTGTTCCTGGGGGTGCTGGGGAGCCCTGCACCAGGAGATGGGGGCCCCCTGCATGTCACAGTCTCCTCAGGGAACTGTCACCCCCCAAGGGGACTCAGTTATTAAAGACTGAACAGATCATTCAATCAATGCAGCCTTTATGGAAATTATGGGTGGTCAAAGGACTCTGATTGCACTCCCTGATGGGTTTCACAGTCAGATCACAAATGTAAGGGGGATCATAAAATAACCTTGGACTTTTGTGGGATGCCTTCTTGTCTCCCACCTGGCCCTGCCATCACAGCACGAGTCCCATGGGTGGGTTAGAACCCAAGGAATCAAGAGCTCATCAGCAGGGAGATGTCATCTTTACTTTCAGGCTGTTCATCCAGCCTGGATCTGCAGATGCCAAACTGAAGGCCCCCACTAATTAATATTTTAACCTCATAAACACGTTAGAAAGCTGCAATATCGCAGCTAAGGATGTGGCTCGGGCTGTGTTGGGCAGTTGGCATGGCCACTCTACGCCTGCAGCACAGGTGGTGGCCTGGGTGGCCAGAGGTGTTGGTATCCCTAAAACATGGGGTTATTGGATTACCAGGAAGGGTGGTGGGGAAGAGAACTGAGATAGTTCCTAAGCAACGCTAACGATGGCTTAGCACAGGTGAACCTTCATCACATAAAGCTTGGACTTTACCAGGGGGGAAAGTGGGTCTGAGCATCCAGGATGGATGAACTCCTCTGTCACAGCTCAGGGGAGCCCGGCACAGCTGCCAATACCAGAGGCAGGGGAGCATGAGCCTGTCCTGTGATGCCACCCTGACCCCACGGCTGTGCTGTGGCCCCTGGCAAAGCCCGACATCC
This sequence comes from Prinia subflava, assembly GCF_021018805.1. Classification (NCBI taxonomy): domain Eukaryota; kingdom Metazoa; phylum Chordata; class Aves; order Passeriformes; family Cisticolidae; genus Prinia; species Prinia subflava. The sequence continues at coordinate 4,429,423 of NC_086268.1, forward strand.
CCTACCATCCTCAAACAAACTGCTCCCTTGGAATCCATCCAGCCCCTCCCCGAGACACGGACAGCACTTCCCAGGGTCCTCACACATCTCCCAGTGCCCCGGCACACCCCAGAACCCAGCACACACTGTGGCACTGCTCCCTGTCCCAAGACACTTTGCATGGCCGGGGTACAGACTGCCCTGAGCCACCCCTGAGGGCTGGGGACAAGGAAGGCTCATCTGTCACTCTGCTCTGCTCCCTCTGGCTGTGCAGTAACAAGAGACAAGGAAATGACAATGTTGGGGAGAGGCTGGAGGTCCCCAGTCCCCACTGCTGCATGGTTCAGCTGCAAGAACCACACTCCCCCTACCCCAGCAGGGAAATACCCCCAAGCAGTGCCTGGGGATGAGACCTGTCATCCACCCCTGGCTCCTGGAGAGCACAGCCCCTGCTCTGGTTTTGCTGCCACCTGAAGAGGTTTGACAAATATGCCAAGCAATGCCAGCCCTTCCCATGCATGAGCAGTGTCAGAGGGATGCACTGCTCTCATCCCAGCTCCAGCAGGCAGGGAAAACAGTCCTGGGACAAGGGTACAAACCTTCTCCTCCTCCCTGCCCTCCACACCTTCCCAACTCCCTTGGCACCTCCAGTAAGGATATATTTGTTTGGCAGGAGCAGGAAACACAACCTGGAAGGTGAATGGAGCAGGGAGCCTGTTTGTTCTCGTGTGGGAATGGGGCAGCAGTGACACTGAGCATCTCTCCCACCCATGGACATGGGGATGCCTTCACACAGAGGCTCTCCTAGGTACTCATCAGAGCAAGAAGATGGAAACCTGCAGCCAGCTCCTAACTTTGCATTCACAGCAGATCCCAAACACAGTGCCAAAAACCTCTGAATGGTGGGAGACACTGGGCCTGAATCAGGAGGCAGCTCTGGAGGCTCTCCCCTTTCCCTGCAACCCTTAGCCCACATGCCAAGGGCAGAAAGGATCAGCAGCAAATACACATCTCCCCCAAAAGACATGGGAGGCCCTTCCCATGTCTCTCCCATCGGTGGTGGTGTCACTGTGAGGCCATTCCCCCCTCCTGGCTGATTCCCTCAGCCCCACTCACCGTAGAGGATCATGCTGGCGTTGGTGTTCCCTAGCTGGTTGGAGGCTACACAGGTGTAGTTGCCGTAGTCCTGCTCGGAGACGTTGAAGAAAGTCAGTCTGGAGAAGAAGGGTTTGTTCTCCACTTTCAGCCCTTTCTGTCCTTCAGCCAGTCTGGGAGAAAAGAGGAATGGGAGGTCACAGGGGTGGCATCAGGAAGGGAAGTGCCTGCCATTTTCCATGCCTGGTTATCCTCTGGTTGTGCCTGTGAGTGGGGACATAGAGCTTGGGAGAAGAGGGAGAAGGGAAGGTATTGGGAAAGATAAGGGAGATGGATGCTGCTCTGCTGAGTCTCCAGCTGCCAGCCCACACCATCCCCGTGCTGACCACAGCCATTCTCACTGCTACAGGGTCATGGGATGGTGCTGGGACTTGCCAAATGCTGTGCAGAGAGAGAGATCCTCCCATGCCAGGGGAGGAAATCTGGGAAAGGCTCATTCCCACCCTGCAGGAGAGCCTGGTTTCCCTCTCATGTCCTCAGTCCTCCCTGTTCTGCAGAATGCCTTCTGTGACCTCCCTCTTCTCTCACCCTGCGTGTCCCCAATGAGTGATGCAACAGGCACCCACCACAGCATGGAGGCCTCTCAGCCAGCACAGATGCTGGAGCATTAACCAAGTGCTAGGACTTCCCTGTACTGGTGTCCCCATCCTGCTTAGCTCCTGAGCTCTTCCTGGCTAATTCCTCATGGGCAGTGCTGGATTCCCACTGCGATCCATGCTGGGTGCTGATCAGGCAGGCTGAGCCCGCTCCTGCCGCTGCTCCGCAGGCCCCTGTGATCTGACCTAGTTCTGAGCGGAGCCTTTCATCTGCCACACAAACATCCGCAGCTCTGTACACTCAGCTGCTCCTTTCCTCTCAAACCGGGTGAGGCAGGCAGACCCAGATTCTCCTGCAGCTTCTGGAGCTTCTTTTTTGGCCAAAACACCCCTCCTTATCCGTGACCGGTGTGGATTGTCCTGTGTTTGGCTACACCATGGCCCCTCTGGGCTCTCCAGGGATAATCAACATAAAAATTAGTTAAAACCACTTTGCCTGGGGTCAGAGAGAGGCAGTTTCTCCAAACTGGGACCTATCCTGGGCTGTGCTGCTCCACTCCTCATTCCCCAGCCATGTCCCTGTGCTGTTGCCTTGGCAGAAGTTGCTGGTTGACCTAAAAGCAGGTTCCACCCCAAAGCAGGGCAGGCTGTCTCTGGAGCACAGCAAACCCTGTCTCTTGACTGACACCACATTTCTTTTGCTTTTCCAAGAGCTGCCTTCCGGCCAAAGCATTTAAAGACGTGACAGAGGTTTCATCCACTCTTAAGTGCCTGGATTTGTGCTGCCAATATCCATTTTGGACATTATGCTTCACCCAAGCAGGGATTTACCACAACACCTTCAAACAAAGGCACGGGCAGCAAAGATCCTGCCCCAGTGGGGGCTGAAAGAGATTCCTGGGAAAATCCCCCTCCACAAATTCGATGAGTTAAATATAAAGCCTTTCACAGCTCCTGGGAAATGGCAGTTCCAGCTGTGGATGCTGGCTGTTTGTTGCAATGCCTGGTTTTGCCGCAGACAAGCACAACCTGCTGCTGTCAGGGGGACCTGCCTCAGTGTCCAAACCAGGCTCGTGCCAAGGGTTGTGAGCTGAAGCTGCTGGCAGTGGGTGCAGCCCCCGTGGGGTGGGTGTCCTCCCCCTGCTGTGCCCCCCAGGCTCTTACCTCTTGTCATCTTTGTACCACTGGAAGTCGGCGGAGGGCACAGCAGAGGCTTCGCAGAGCAGAATGCCCTTCTGCCCCACCGGCACCCCGGTGCTCTTGGCGTCCGAGATGTACGGAGGGTCTGCGGGAAGAGGGGAAACCCGGCATGAACACCCAGCAGCCTTTGGGACTCCTACCCCCTCCCCTTGCTCCTCAACATCTTCTTTCTCTCTCTGCACCAAAATCCCCTCTGAGCCCACACTCGGTTCCTGCCACTCTGGTGCTGCTGTCCAGAGGTTTTCAGGTTCATGGGGGTTCTCTTCCAAAAAACAAGAGACCCCCAAATCATGGTTGTTACATGTCCAGCTAATGGAGTGACCAGGAGGGTCTTCATGTATGTCTAAACATGAAATATGCTGCTTTCTTCCTCTCTCTCATTTTTTCTAACAGAAAAAAAAAAAAAAAAAAGTTCTATTTACTGCTCACTTCTCTCCTCTCCTCAGAGGTTATCAGCACAGCATCTCTCCATGGGCAGAAAACCCAGGTTGACAGAGACAGCTGAGGAGGAGGTGGTGGAAAAAAATGGAGCTCGAAAAGAAGGGGAAAATAGGGCAAAACACCACCTGCTCAGAAAAACTGCTGCCACCTGTCTCACTGCGGGGCCTTTGTGCGCCTCACTTCCAAGTGCCACTCCCTTGTGGGGCAGCGTGGTGATGGGTCTCTGTCCCCAGCCCTGTCCCCTGGTGGCCCCAGGGACTCACAGTTGACGGTGACTTTGACTCGCTGGACGACGGGCGCTGAGACATCGTTGGAGGCGCTGCACTCGTACTCCCCCGACTGCTCCCGCGTGATCCCCGTGATCTCCAGGTACTCGTCCTCGCTGATGAAGCCCACGGCTGCAGAGGCAGAGACAGAGGGCCCTGGGTGATGGGGAGGCACAACAAACCTGTGCCTGCTGGCTGGTCACCATCTGTGAGCACGTCACTCTGCACCAGGACACCCAGCCCAGAATGCCCTTGTGCCCCTCCATTCCAAGAAAATCCTTGCCAGAAAGGTTTCTGCAAATGCTGGATTGCTCCAGCAGCTCTGGCCTCGCTGAGAGCATCACATTCCAGAGATAAAGTCCCTGAGGTACTCAGGGTGGGCAAAGTGGGCAAATCTGCATCCTGCAGAATGACCTGAGCTCACCTCTGCACATCCCCCCTGCTGGGAGGTACTTCCAGGCTCCCATAAACACCCTTCTCTAATTTTTCAGCTTCAATTAATTCACAGCATGTCTATTCCCATTAGTGGTGGTGCCAACACCTCCCTTCAGGTGTAACACCTCACCCCGGTGCCACTCCAGGCTCATTTCAGAGGGGCTGCACTTCACCCCCTCTTCCCCATCCAGGCTGCAGTGCAGCTTCTTGTTTCACTCAAAGCCAGAAAGATGCAATCAGCGGCATTTCCTTCACTCTGGCATCTTTCAGCCCTCATTCCTTGCAGGAGCTATCCTTATTTTGACACACTCCTGGAAACTCACAGTGCTGGCCGGGAGCAGATTGGGGCACAAGACTCCCCAGGTTCTTCCCCTAAACAAGCAACAAAATTTACTTTTTGCAGCCCCCAAAACAGGGACAACTTCTCCCTTTCCCTGTTGTTTACATCTGCCCACTGGATCTCCTGCAGCCAGGATGCTGTAATTACTGCACGGAGCATCTCCGAGCCCTGTGTCACACTTAATATTCCTATAAATTTTAAACGGTAGTCCTTGGTACATATGTGTGGCAATTGGTGTCATATTTTAATTAGGCTTGCCCTACACCATCTGAAATTAATAATAGCTCGAATTACCAGTGTAATTTATAAATTAACACTGCTGCAGCATTAGGAAATAAATTAGCTCTGGACAGCTGTTTCTGGGAGTGAGTGCCAATGGCAGAGAGGCCAAGCACAGGTCCCTGGTCCCCAGGGGGACGCCGTGAGCTCGGCCAGCCCTGGCTCCCCACCCGGATACCTCTGCCTGTGCTGGCGTGACCTGATGGGCCACAGCTCGCTGCGCTTGACTGGCCAACCGTGTGCATCCTGCTCCTGACAAATGCAGGCAAAACCCACACGTGGGAGGCTCCCAGCGGGACACACGCCGCCTGCATCCCACCAGGCTGCTGCTTTTGTGGCATCTCTTCCCTGTGCTACAGGAGCAGTGTGGTCAGACTCCACCACCCACCGTGGAAAGACCCGAGCCAGCACTGATGGTGCTCGACACAGTGAGCACCCCGGGCATCTGCCAGGATCCTGCTGCTGCAATCCCAGGTGCCACTATTGTCAACTCCAACTAGTGCAAATATGCTCAGCCGTGATGAAATCCCACCTTGGCTCTCTCTCCCTGCACCAGACCTCACAGCTGCCACCTCCACACAGCATCCCTGGGACTTTGCATGTCCACTGATCCCTAAACTGAGGACCCCGTGCATCCCACCTCCCCAGGCTGACCCAGCTGGGAAGGCAGCCCTGTGAGCCTTGCAAAGGAGCCAAGTGAGTTTTCCTGTTGATGAATTGCTGACATCCACCAGTGTCCTCAGCCCCGTGCTGAAATTCCCACCCGTGTGGCTCGTGGTGCAAACCGCTGAGCTCATCACTACTTAGCGCAACTGAAGGGTGAGATATGAAGGCGTTACCCCAAAATCAATATCCTTTAGAGACACACAAATTACAGCCTTACATCCAGCGGCCCTGCAGCACTGCAAAAAGAAAAGGAGAGGGGGAGAAAAAAAATTCCTTTTTGTGGCTGACCTAGAATCAGCTTCTCTGTAGCACAGCGCTGCCTGCTGATAAAGTAACGACACAGCCGGTGGCCTTCAGATGCTCAGCGCACAAATCTGTCTCTGGGTTGTGCAAAGGCTCAGATAACCCTGATTCCCAACTCACCAAAGGCCCTTTCCCAAGTTCCAGAGTCGCCTCACACACGGCAAGAATTAGCTCTTGCCGTAATCAAGCTGTAATTCGTGTGCCTGGTTTGATCAGGGAGAAAAGCAGCTCGAGTGCATTTTGTTCCCCAGTAAAAGACTTCATTAAAGGAACTGCAAGGGTCAGATTTCCACCTGGAAAAGCTCAGGAAATTGAGGGATGAAGGTTTCCTCGAAGCCTGAGATATGTGCATGGTAACCAGCTGATGGAGAGGCAGAGCTCGAAGTTCAGGGACTCAGGGTCTGGCATCCTGGGAATTTGGCTACAGCCAAACAGAGCCTGCCCTGGACTGAGACAGGGTGCTCTGAGCTGGAGCTGACTCCTGTTTCTGTGCACAGCCTGATGTAAGTCAGATGACAACAGCACTAGGAACACCATCCCTGCAATCCCAGGCTCTGGCCCAGGGATGTCTCCTTAGTGCCAGCTACAGCATCTCAAATATTTAGGTGACATAAAGAGTCCCTGCCCACTGGTGAAGCAGGTGACACCAGATGACTAAGACAACATTCCCCTGTCCTCTTCTATACAAGTGGCTTTGCAGAAAAAAACAGATCCATAAAGCTGCTTCAGTCTGTGGAAAAAAACCCATATCCTTAAAGCTTTCCCATCCTGGAAGCTCCTGGAACCTGGGAATGCTCAGGGCAAGGCTTGACCAGAGCCCTGCAGCTCCAGGAGCTCTGCCAGACATACCAGTCCTTCTCTGCCTGAATTGATGGTGGGAACTTTCAAGGCTGTCTCTGCTTGAGCACAATTAGGAGCTGAAATATTGCAGGAATTAATGGAGAGCTCTCTCATCTCCTCAGGAGCTAGAAAACCAGCACAGCCAGCACCCATCATTATGATTATTAATACTAATAATATAATACGGGCCAGAAATGGAATGGCCGTGGACAAGGCACAAGCGCAATCCTTGCTCATCAGCCAAGGATGATGAACTAACCCAGTGTGAGCTGGGGAGATGGAAAAGCAGAGCCTGAATCCTTGTGCTCAGTGAGCAGGAGGCTGCACACAGACAACCACGCACTATTTGGGACTTGCTCTGCAGATCTCTGTTAAAAGCCTCAGGGAAGGGGAACTTTGACCACCACAGCAGTGGAGAAGCCACAGAGGGTAGGTCCTGGTGTGGACCAAGGCAAACCCAACAGATGGGCAAGCTGTGCTTGGGGTCCCACACGGCATGGATGTGATGGGGTGTGGGCAGGTGCCTCCTGCATCCCCATTCCTCCCTCCATGCCTTTCACCTTCCTTCGCTTTCCTCGTTTTCCTATCCCGACTCATCTCCCTTCTGACTCCTCCTCCCCATTTGCTTCCATTGAGCCTCTGACAAGATAATAACTCACCAGAAAGTGAACACATGTTCCCAAATTAATTACACGCCACTGTCCCCTGGCTCACTGCTGCAGCCATGTTCAGGTCTCTAGGACACTGCTCACAGCTTTCCCTGGCTGAAGGCTGCTCGGGATGCCATTGGAAATCTTCCTTGGAGCTCTTTCCTGTGTCCATACCAACTCCCTGCACCTCAGATCAAGCTGAGCTAGCCCAGCCACCCAGGGCTGCAAGATTTTCACCTTTAAAGCCTAAAGGCAGTGGTCTCACAACAGGTTTGGTCTCTGAGTGCTTAAAGTCCCACCAGTGATCCTGAGCCACTGCCCTGCCCTCTACTCCATGCTGCTGCATTTTCCAGGCACTGATCCACTGGCCAGGATCAGCCAAAGAAAGAGAATATTTTATGGAGATAATTTTATTAAAATGTTTACAACAATGCAGATATTGACATCTTGCTTCAATCAATAGCACAATTTATTGTCCTTCAAGGTGAACATTAAGCCAAGCTGCCCATTAGTCAATATTTACCTCCAAGGTCTATAAATCTTTATACGGGCTTCAGCGGATGTTGACAGCAGCTGATTCCAGATAAGTAAAAGTAAGAGCGTGAAACATTGCTCCTTTTGGAGGTGAAATAGTAACTAGTTAATTACAGTCCCTACAGCAATTCTCAACTATCAATTTATGGCTACTTCTGGCAATAAAAATTAACATCGCGCAGACTCCCGGCTCCGAGTGACGCACTAAACTCGAGAGCCGTATATTTCAAACGTCACCCCAATGCGGTGCTGATGGCCATCCTATAACAGTTTATGGTAAATAAATAAAACACACAAAGGTAATAAGAGCACTGTTGGCACCCGAGACCCACTTCACCTCTCCCTCGTGCAGCAGCGAGAGGAAAAGTGCAGGATGGGAGGTTTAGTAGAATCAGAGGAGATGGGGAAGCAGGTGGGGAAAGGAACCACCCCAAATCACCCCAAATCCCTCTCAAAGGAGGCATGACACAGCTCCAGGTAGGCGGGTGAACAAGAGCTAAGGCTGCCTCCAGTACAAGCCCCAGCCAAACTGGGGGATGCACCTGCTTCACCTCTTATTAATCACTATTACCCTCTTCTGATGGCTCAATTAACACATACAGAACAAAGTTCAGGCATTTCTGAAATTCCCTTCCCCCTTTTTATTTGATCGGGTGAATGACCCCAGCTAACGCAGCTTCTCCTCTGTGCACCCCCTCTTTTCAGACCCACCCTGTGCCAGCTTAAAGCTGCCACGCTCCAGTGGACAAAGATTAGGGGTAATTAACCTGCTGGAAACCATCCAGCACAATCATTCAAAAAATGATTTTTTTTAAGATTACCCTATCGACCCAGACAAACTCCTCTCCTCCTCTTGTGAATATTGCATCCCTAAACCACAGGCTCCAGCCCGTTTCTAACTGTGAGCCCCCCTTAGCTGAGCAATCCCTTTAGGAAGCACACCTACATGAGGTACGGGGTACAAACCTCCTGTTCTTCATGTTCACAAGCCTTCAGAGGCAGGACCGTCACCCCAGAAACGGGCACGCAGCATATCAGAGTCTGCGTCGTGCTTACACGGGGCCAAGCCACTGTTTTTGAAGTTTCTCGATGACAAGGAAGGAAATGTCTCCTCTGACATGCTTTTCCATGTTAATTAGCATGTTTCCGTGGCCTGATGTTGTGCGAAGCCCCAGGGGATGGTGCACTCGCTGCCTGGCACTGCGCGGCGCTCAGGGATGTGGGGGCTTGGCAGGATCTCACTCTGCTGCTGCAGTCTGAGGTCCCTCCTCATCCTCACGCCCCAGGGCATCACCAGTTGTGCCTGGTGTCACCAAACAGAGGGAAAACATCATGTTTTCCTTACTCAGACCCTTTCTTACATTGGATTTGGGGATCTCTCACAGACAATTTTGCTCTTTGTGCACGGCAGCACAGGCTTTGAAGGAGAAGGGTGGCCATAAAATCCTCAACATAAAAGTCCTTCTCCTCCACTGGTATCAGTGTGCCCTCCTCCCTGGGGCTGTGGGAGCCTCTTCTTGCCTGTGGCCATGCAGGGCTGTGGCTTTTCTTCCCCCTCCAACTTTTTGGGGCATAGGTGAGCTGAGGGTGCCTTGAATTTTGCTCCAACATACGATGGAGGACCTGCCCAGGCCTGATTTTGTGCTGACATGAGCACAGGTGCCTGTATCTGGAGCTTCCATCTCTGGCTGCCCATGACCACAGGGTCAGGACATGGGGATTTTGACAGGCACAGTCCAACACGGAGCTGTCACGAAAGCAGGAAAGACACGTTCCTCAACTTCTTGCTCTATGCAGAGCTAGAACTGAGACAGGACCCACATTTGTGGCTCCGTCTGCTCAGTGCATCCCTGAGATCACACTTGGGGCTCATATCTCATTCAAGAACTCTGATATTTAACTATTCAGAGGGCACATGCCACACATCTCACTAATCACTGGGACAGGTGACCTGCAAAGACCTTCCAGGTGCCACCACATCTCCTGCTCACTCAGCCTGCAGTCCCATGTAGTCAATATATTGGCATTAACTCAAGAGACAATGAAAGCAAGGCACTGGGGCCCTGAGCAACCTGGTCTAATGGAAGGTGACCCTGCCCATGGCAGGGCATTGGAATGAGATGATCTTCAAGGTCCCTCCCAACCCAAACCAGTTCTGAGTCCCTGCCGTGCCCTTCCCCGCGGTGTTCCGGGGACGCCTGCCCACTCCGCTCACCCCACTACGCTATGCAGAGCAGCCAAGTTGCCGGAGCCATCCATTATAGCACCATTGTGAAGAGTTTTTAGCTTAAAAGTCCTTGAAAGTTTCCCACTGTGACTCGTTAAACAAGATCTTTTTCACTTTCCCTCTATTCTCCGCTAACAATATTTATACTCATTTCTTTTATTGAAATCTATCTGCCGCCTGTTCTATTAAAGCCACCTGAGTGGCAGCTCCTATTCTCCGGGAGCCTGCAGCCCATCTATTCTCCAGACAATGAGGTACAAGCAGTCTATCTTCTATTGTGCTTCCCGGCCTTCGGCTCTCAAATCTTCCATCTCAAAAAGGCATGTCAGAGACGCCTCCATGCAAAAGATTGGAATCCCGGGCTGTGGGGGCTTCCCAGTGCTGGCCTGGCTTGCTGCCTTCCCTCTCAGGGCGAGCATCTCCAGGGAGATGCTGCTGTGGCACTTGTGATCCCTCAGGGATGCATCTCCCCCATCCCTGCACATCCTCAGCTCGGTTTGTGGCATCATACCGCGCACGGCTTGCTGCTGCCGGGATGTTTGCACGTCTCAGACAACTTATTTGTTACCGGGAATAAAAGAGGAGCATTAAACCTTTTGTTTGCAAGAAGTAGTTCCTTGGGAAATAAATGGATTATGGAAATTAATATTTAAAGAAACAAAACAAAACAACTCGGGGACCAACCACCCTTGAACGAGGCTCTAACTCAGGAGTAAATGAGTCGAATAAAGAATGAGCCCTTTTATTTCCGTGAGAGGGAGAGCTCAGAGGCAGCTCAAGGCTCAGCAAAGTGGCAGTGGCTGTCTTCAGCCTCTGCCAGACCCTGCCCCCTCCTGGGGTGCTGGTAAGGATACTGGACCCCAGGAAAAGGTCCAGAGGGCAGGTGTCACCCTGTGAGAGCAAATTAGCACGGCCACAGTTAACAAAGGGCTTCAGTGGCCTCAGATCTGCAGCAAGGATGGGTGCAGGGCTCATTAGAGGGCTGCTGTTCTTAATGATACCCACCCATTATCACCAGCATGAGTTGGATACCTTTCTCCTTGGACCTGATGAGGCAGGGGTGACCCTTGTGGTGACACTGGGAGGGACTGATGCTTGGCAGAGGCTGTGACTGGCATGGAGCCACTTCCCACGGAGCTTTTCTGCCTCCTTGCAGAAACAACTGCCAAAGGTACATGAAAATCAATGTCGAGGCTCCCACAGAGCCAAGCCCTCTCCAGAGAGCTCCTGAGGAGACAGCATCTCCCAGCAGCTCCGTGCTCCTGCCTGAGCACCAACACTGCTCCTGGCACCACTCTTCCTCCCATGCTCTCTCCCAGAGCCCAGAGCATCCAATCAGGTGCCCAACACAAAGTCCTCTCTCCTTCCTTTCCTTACTTCTCCCTCCTCGTGGTTTTTCTCTGGTTTTTCTCCCCGTAGCTGCTTCCAAGGTGAGAGAGGACAGCGTTGCCGGAATGAAAGATTCTCCTGCGTGCCCTCTCCCAGCAGCGGCCCTAATTCATTTTTCATGGCCCCTTGCAGTGACAAAAGCCGCTGCTTCTCTCTTGTAAGCGTGCGCCATGCAATAAGTCAAAGCTGATGTGCATTTTCCCCCTGGGTGCCGAAGCTGTGCTTTTGATTTAATTTGTCCCGTTGTTTGGTGCTCAGCCTTTGCCGGTGAGCTCCTCTGGAAAGGTGGGAAGTAGGGCCCCATCCATGTGGAGGGGCTGCCTAACAGATGGGGTACAGTGGGTAGTGGTTAAATAATTTGTTGCAGTGGTACCAAGACGCTGGAGAGCGACAGATGCTGCTGGAGGAAATTGCTCAAACACGCATCCTGTTTGTGGGAACGCTGCTCCTCCATTAAATCCTGTCACAACTTGGCTCCTCTGGAGCTCATCCCATTTCTGGCAGCTTCCTCGCTGGCTCCAGGAGAAGCTGTGGTGCACAGGGCTTGGCGAGGAGAGCAAGAACCAAGGTTGCTCCTGCCTGTTACCTGCAGGTGGTTTGCAAAGAACCCAAAAAGATTCCACGGGAGATCCACCACGTCCCTTCCCAACCACTCCATGCAACCGCATTGCTGTGCAGGAGAAAGCATTCCCAGCCCCTGCCAAACTCCAGGCACCCTGCTTTCCTCTGGATTTGTGTGAAAAAGAGCTGCTGGCAGCCAGGACCAAAGGGTCCCTCCGGCTGGAAATTTAAACCCCAAGGCTTTCTCCACAGGACAAGCTCTTAAGAAGCAATTGCAATGCAAAGCGTTAAATGGCTGTAACCTCGGTTAAGCCGTATTTCAGCCGCATTAGGGAAATATCCCTCAGATGGGAAGCAAGTGGCATAATGGCATTAGAGTAAAAAAATAAGCATCAAGTGCCGGCTAAATCCATCCCCAGTGCTGGCAAGAAGTCATGGGGATCTGGGAAACTTTCCCTTCTCCGCGCATATCCCCGCAGGCAGCTCATGGAAAGCCTGGACTCTGACGCTGCCACAACTTCCTGAAAATGGGGGATATTTTCCATCCCTCTTCTTTTTCCCCTGGGACCCCCTGACCACTCTTCACCCCCAGAGCCATCTGAATCATGGCAGGGTGAGACTCGCTGTCGCCTCTCCATCATCTTTATCCCGTCTTTATTTTTTCAGACACGCTATTTTCCAGCCCAGTGGCCTTGCTCTGTCCCTCGTGTTTTATGGCACTGATGTCTCCATTTCTGCAGGATCACTCGCAATATTGTGGCTTATTGAGAGAAGCCAGGGAAATGCAGGGGTGATGAGCTGGATGGGTTTGGGGCTCTGGGGGCTGGTGAGGATGGCCTGGGCCTGGGGAGGGGGGATGGGGTGGTTGTGACAGGAATTTCAGGGATGTTGATGCTTGGTGGCTGAGACTCGGGGACTGGGGACTGGGCTGAGCCCCATTTCTTGAGCACACCATCCCCTCCTCAGGCCTCTGTGTAGGAATTGGCCCTGCTACAGGAGCTGGGAGGGCAGCGAGAGGCATTGCTCTGCAAGGGAAAAGCCATTTTAAATAACAGCAGTGTGTCACAGGAAGGGGAAAAACCCACGGGCTACAGCGTTGCTCTGGCTTTAAATTATACCATAGGAGAATAAAAATAAAAGAGAGGAAGACAGAGAGAGAGGCCAGGAGGAAAAAGAATTGCCATTGTTTTACCAAGCAGATGGGAAAGTTCAGGGGATCAGAAAAAGACTATTATTATCTTGACTCGACCGAGAGAAGATGGGAAAGGAAGAGGCATTTTTTTCCCCCTGCAGTGAGGAATGCTGTGGCTGAAATAATTTCAGCAAAGAGTCAGAAGGAAACAGTGCCATTGTCTCGGGGCAGTGCCCAGGTTACCCCCACAGCCTGGGCACGCCACCATGGTTTGCCTTTTTGTCCCCTTTCCCAGCAGTGACACCACATCCCCTGCTACTATTGCAGGCTGGGGAGGAGTAACCAGGGCACACATCCCTCACCACCTCCAGCTGCAGTAATGTGCCAGATGTGCTGCCAGATGTGCCCACTGCCAGTGGTGCTGCAGCTGTGGGCACCCCTCCATGGCACTGCTGGTCCCACCACCTTCCCAGCCTCGGGGCACGACCACCTGTTCCAACTACTCAAATTTCTGCTTCCTTGTCCCAGAAACCCCTTGTAAGGCTACAAGCCATTAAATACCCTAAATACACAACAAACTTCCTGCTGGCTGTTTAACATGAGCAGAATATGATTTTTTTTTCTCCCCAAATTCATGTGAAAAGCCCTATTTCTGTGTCTGCAATGGTGCTACAGCTCCGTGGCTGCTCACTGCTGTTCTCCAGCTCGGTACTGAGGCACTCTAGCTCACCAGCACGTTCCAGCTCCTTGCCCTTACAAGCACAGCAGCGTTTCTCAGCCTCACCAGAGACAAGGAGATTCTTTTTCTACCCATATTCAGGCCAGGGGAAGGGCACAGCCCTGAGGCCCATGGCAGTGACCGAGCACAGACATCAACAACTGATTTACAAACTGGGGCAAACACTGGTGCAGCATCTTCCCAGACAAGTGTCAAGGTCATGGGACAGGGAAACGAGGAGGTGGATGTAGGTCAGTTCTGTTGGAGCGTTCTTTGCCCACCACATCCCTCCCTGAAGCCTCTTTGCCACTCAATTTCCTCCTTTCCCCTCTCCTCCTCTTTTCCCTTTTCCTCCCTCTGCCACATGGTCCTTCCCTCAGCCCCTCCACTTTGCCTTGCCACCTTTCCCTCTCTACACCCACTTCTCTCCCGCACCCCTGGGACACAGGGAGGGGCTGGCAACCTGCCCTGCCTAATCCCGGGGCCACCCACTCCTTGGGCACTTAATATTCACGACAGAGAGAAACATTTCACGGCGAATTGGATGCACATTCAACTGGAAATGGAAATTTTATGACTCTTCTCACTCCGCGCAGCAGATTACACCAGCTGAGAAAACATGGAAGCAAATGAACAACCTGTGAACTGTAAAGTATATTAATAATGAAATCACAGCCCGGGAAATGAAGGCTTTATTCTGTTTATATTCTGCTCCATTAATGGAGAGTGCTCGCAAGAGCTCCGCCCCATTAGCTGGCAATCTGCGCCCCAGGAGGAGCACAAGGATGGTGGGGGAATGGTGGCACAGGGCAAAAACCTCCTTCCCACTGGGAAGTTTGGCTCAAAGCGTTTCCTTGTGCTGCCTCCATCTATGGACAGTAGGGCTGGGTAAACATGGGGTTATCTTTGGTGCCCTACCCTGTGCAAGCTTGGGAACAAGGTTATAAGGCAAGGAATGGAGCAAATGGTGATGCCAGGGCTAAAAAAAATAACAAATTTGGGTGGAAATCAGTTCCAACACCACAAGGAGCCACCCAGCAAGGAACTGGCACTGGGAAAACCACTCATGTAGAGCCTCATGTGCTTTCTCCTTGTTCTGCTCATTCCCATCTCCTGCCTGCTGTGTCTGAGCATCCCCACCTCTCCAGCATCCTTCCCACCCCTCATCACCACATCCCATTTCTCCAGGGATGGAAGAACTTGTGCACCCACAGCCCCAAAGCCATGTTGATGGCTACAAACCGAGCCAGGCTGTCAGGGCTTGTGCAAAGAAATATTTCAGTGCTATTACCCGGCACACAGCCCTGTCCTTGGCTCAGCAGACCTGGGCCACGTGTGACACAGCCCAGCCAGGCTCTCTCCTTCCTGAAAACAACAGCAGCAGCTTATGCAAAGCACATCACGGGAGCTAAAAGGAGCCAGAGCAGGGTTTTCTATAGCTGGAGCGACCTGGTGTTGACAGAATGGGGACGCATTTCCACAGCTCAGATTTTTATAATAATACCTCAGGGGAGTCGCTGGCAAAGTTTGGCCCAAATATAATTAGTTTGCACAGCTATTAGGGGCTGATAAAAGGTTTTAATTTGCGTGGAGATCTCTGGAATCTAAGACACTCCTGTCCCTTGCTCCTCCTCAGGCCAGCTGAATGAAAGGAGAGTCCCAGACAGGGAGCGACACAAAGCCGCGCATTTATCGGGGAAATGGGGAGCTGTGTTCAGCAGTAAAGAGGAGATGGAAAATCCAACAAGCTGACACTGCTGGTGTGTTGGGTTTTGTCCACTTTGTCCCACCATGCCATTAACATATCCCGTTCTCCCTGCAGGGAGATGCCATGCAGAGCACGGATCAGGGCATTTGCAGCTCCTCAGTGGGTCTCACCTTTGTGGAAAGGTGGTCAGGGACCAGGGGGATAAGACACAGGATAAAATTTGGGGATGCAGGCAGGGCTTCCTGGTTTTTTCCCCCTGTTAGGGCAACTGCATCCCCAAATTGTGATGAGGAGCAGATTCCATCTCTGCCTCTGGCACACTGGGGAAGTGTGACACTGCAAAGCTGCATTTAGGGAATGTCTTGAAACCAAGAGGGTTTTTTTCTTCCTTTTCTTAAGGGAAAGACATTGCCTCATTTGTAGCTGGAAGGGGTCTTGTTATTTTTGTACCAAGATACATATTTTAGAGGTAGCTATGCCAAATATGCAAAATCAGCTCCAAGAGTTCATTTCCATCACGCAGGGAACCAAAAATACTACTTTTATACACATAAAAGTACATAATCTCCCATTGCTTTGAAAAAGCAGGATGAACTAGGGTGCATCAGGAAGGGAAATGCTAAAAGAAGCTCCCCACATGGCATGCTAACCAAGTTTTAGTCATTCCTTGGAGAAAGAACAACCTGGAGCCCATGACGTGATTTCACCAGATTCTGTCTCATGCTGGGCCAGATCCCGCTCCCATGGGAGCTGTTGGGGAAGCTGCTGGAACTCAACAGGCTAAATATATATATATAAATATATAAATATATATATATATATCTCCTGATCCCTGTCAGGACCTTGCTGGTGGCCACATGTGTCCACACTCTTCTCAAGCAACCCATGGCAATGCCAGCTGCCTCCTTCACCACAAAAAAATCCCCATCCCTCCCAAAGTTCTGCTTCTCCATGGCCACTTCATCCTATTTATTTCTGCTGTTTGTATACCCTACATGATACAAGCAGAGCTGGACCACAAAGGCTGACCCTTTGCCCGGCTGCTCTGTCTGGCACACGCTGATTAAACGAGTATCAAAAGTGGCGGCAGATTTACAGGTTAACAGTGATTTAGTGGAGAGCACCACAGCCAAATTAATGCCGGCTATAATGTAGTTTACCTCATTAAACAATGCACACCAAGATCCTGTCTGTTGTAAAACAATTGGTCTCTGAAGCCTAGTGTTCATCTTCCAGGGTTGCTGGGAGATAATAAATGGGTAATATTCCGGCGATAATGGTAATGGAGTCACGGCTCAGAGCTAATATTATGGCAAAGCAGTAATTATTTCAACAGTAAACAAGGGGACGGTTGAGCTGCCGACAGGATTGGAGCCAGTTGAAATGCTCCAGTTAATACAGTGGGGCCCAGGCCTGCAATTGTCTCCTGGAAGGAGGACAAGGCGCTTGGTCATCAAGTGGGTCAGCTGAGTCACCCAGACACCAAAGACAGGAAGGACACATGCAATAAAGTGAGGTGGGACAGCACATGCAGCATGGTGGCCATCCAAACCCAACCCATCCAAACCAAACCCATCCAAACCCTACCCATCCAAACCCTACCCATCCAAACCAAACCCATCCAAACCAAACCCATCCAAACCAAACCCATCCAAACCCAACCCATCCAAACCCAACCCATCCAAACCCTACCCATCCAAACCAAACCCATCCAAACCCAACCCATCCAAACCCAACCCATCCAAACCAAACCCATCCAAACCCTACCCATCCAAACCCAACCCATCCAAACCAAACCCATCCAAACCCTACCCATCCAAACCCTACCCATCCAAACCCTATCCGTCCAAACCCTACCCATCCAAACCCAACCCATCCAAACCAAACCCATCCAAACCCTACCCATCCAAACCCAACCCATCCAAACCCTATCCATCCAAACCCAATCCATCCAAACCCAACCCATCCAAACCCATCCAAACCCTACCCATCCAAACCAAACCCATCCAAACCAAACCCATCCAAACCCTACCCATCCAAACCAAACCCATCCAAACCAAACCCATCCAAACCCAACCCATGCAAACCCTACCCATCCAAACCAAACCCATCCAAACCCAACCCATCCAAACCAAACCCATCCAAACCCAACCCATGCAAACCCAACCCATTCAAACCCAACCCATGCAAACCCTATCCACCCAAACCAAACCCATCCAAACCAAACCCATCCAAACCCTACCCATCCAAACCCTACCCATCCAAACTCAGCCCATCCAAACCCATCCAAACCCTACCCATCCAAACCCAACCCATCCCATTCCAACCCAACCCAACCAGAGCTGGCAGCTCAGGCTGTGCTCTGTGCTCCATCACACAGCAGGATCACTCGCTTCCCTTCTTTGACACACCACTTGTGTTGGCTCAAGGCAAATCTCCGAAGCAGAAAAGAGGCAGAGCAGAGACACAAGACCCGAGATGAACACAGAAGGAGCCTTACACGAACCATCTGCTCCCTCTGAGAGGTATTTCCCTGCTAAAAGGGCCAGCAGAGGACACGGCTCTCTGGTCTGCCATTAATGAGGTGACATGAGGCTGGGCTAACAGGAGCAATCTCACAGTGCAGCAATCTCACATGCAGCTAATCAGTGGAGGAACAAGGCAGCACAGAAGCAGGCAGAGATTTTTGCACCCAAGTGGATCCCTCTTTTCCCTGTGCCTATCAGCTGTGCTCCAGATCTGATGTCCAACCTATAAGTATCCTCTGCCTCCTCCCCAGGGAGGATGAAGATGGCAGGCAACGTGCTTAATGGACAAACCTCTGAGATGGGAGGATGTGTCCCCTTCCCAGGGACAAGCACCTCTTCAAGCTGGATATTTTTTGCAGATGTTTGTCCTCTTGTTCTAAGCCTTGCCAAGAGCCAGGCAGAATCAATATATCCAAATACACCAGACTTCTCCCAGAGTCCCTTTGCTGGTTTGCTGCTGATGTATAGACAGATGATCTCATGAGACCTCTGCCACATCAGGCCACTGTGTCTCATCTATCTTAAGTGCGTATACGAGCTGTGATTACTGCTGCGTCTGAGTGCCTCATGTCTGGAATGTGTTTATCCTCCCGCAGCTCTGTGAGACCAGGGACTGCAATTGCACCTCTTCCAGGGAGGCCTCCGAGGTTAAACGGGCTGACCACGGGGGATATCCTGGATGTGGCCACATCAGGATCACCCGAGCATCTCCCCTGTCTCTGCCTTGCAGCACTGAGGCATCACCTGCCCCACACACGACAGCTCAGTCTCAGCTCAGGACTCTGGCTCCGCTTGGGATCCAGCTTTCAGTACCCAGCTTAATCCTGAGATTAATGAGGGATTCCCGCCACAGAGACCTCTCGATCAGACCTCTTACAAGTAAATACACCATCGGCCAAACCATAATGTTTTCCTACCCTGGCAGCCACTGTCTTAAGCCTCACACCAGAATCCATCATACTACAGCAATAATCAAAAAGCAATTAGATAAAACCATGGCAGGAAAGTCCATCAAGGGTCATTAAGGATGACGACTTGGATGCAGCCTCTGGCTCAGGATGTCTGTGTGTGGCAGAGTGGTGCTGGATGAGCCAGTGGAGGGATCTGCATGCACACATCCAGTTTTACACCCTTTCCTTGTGCCCTTGGCCCTGTCATGGCACAATAACCCCACTTGTCTGCCCACAGAGCCCTACTCATCATTACTGCTCAGCTGTGCCTGTTCCCCCTGGGACAGAACCTTCATCCCTCCTGGAAGATGCCTCACTTCAATTCCTTGGCACATTTCCCAAGCTTAATGCGAGGCATGACCAGTTTTGTGTCTGCAGCACAGATAAATGTCCCCTGGATAGCTCAACATGGTGCCACTCTCTCTGCCAGTGCCTTGGCGTCACCCTGAGCCTGGTGGCCCGGGATGCTGTGCTTTTTCCCAGCCAAGAAATGGAGAGACGAAAACTGGCCTGACAACATGACAATCGCCATGACAACATCAGTTACCCCCTAAAAATAAATAAAAAGCCCAGTAACTATGGAAACACCTGAGTGACCAAAACCAGGCTATTAACTAGAAGACCTCGCCGCAGTTTACAGACAGCGTCGGCACGGCGAGGCTGGGAACTGTAATCCAGCCAAAGTCTTGGGAACACAGGCGGGCTCAGCACCTAAGGGTGCAAAATGGATGTTTATGGGCACACCCAGCGCTGCCTTTCAGACACCTCAGTCCATGTCTATTCAAATTCCACCTCCCCTGGGCACATGCTGCTGCCCTCATGCCGGGTGTTATACCCAGGCCACTGTTCCAGGCCATTCTCTCCCTCTTTGGCTCTTTGCTCCCTCCCTTCACCCTCAAGATGCCTCTCCTAATTGCCATCCCAAAGGTCTGGGCCCCACAAAGGGGGCAAGAAGAGATGGAGCTGCCACATCCCGTGCCAGATCTTGGCACCTCACAGTAGTTTCAGAGACCTGAGTTATGAAGCCCCAGTGCCTGGCAGCTCCACTGGTACTTGTGATGCCAGGACGGAGCCTCAAAGCTGTTAGGCCTCCTCTGCTGAGGCAGAAGAAGCTGTGACTCCAGCAGCATCACTTCTTTTTCCATCTCAATCTGTTCAGCTGCATTAACAGGAGTTGCTGTGAATTAATACAGCATTACTGGGAGAAGAAATAAAATAAGGCAGAAAGAAGTGAGGCAGAGGGACAGAAGACAAGTTTTGTCACACCTTATTTGGACTGGCTACAGGCTCACAAAAAACTTCTCAAGAGCCAGCAGCCTGCTTTTCCTCATGCAGGAGGATGAAGATAGACTCAGGTAGAATCAAGATCTGGGAACTGATGGAGGCACCAACAAGGCCAGCACGCCTGTGTTCACAAAATCAGAAGCAGAAAACTTTCTCGTTCAGGTTCACTGAGCTCTTGAGTTATACCACAAACACGGTCTCCTCATCCAGCTGCAGGAACTCCTCCAGCCCCCAAACTGAACAGAGCTTCCAAAATAGGCTTAACAGCTCCTAGAACATAGCAACAGCTGCAGGCAGGAAAATTCAGCACAGTTTACCAGCCCAAGCCACTGAATGTAATTTCATTGGAGCAGAGACAGAACAGCCAAGCAGTCAGAGGAGCCTGGAGTGGCTGGCAAAGGGACTTGAGTGAGATCAGTCACCAGGGAGCTGGGCTGCTCTCGGTGTATATCCTCTGAAAGGCCTGCCCATGAACTCCCTGGTGAGCAAACACTTTTATTTGCTCCATTTCCCACCAAGAGGTGCACTCACAGGTGCCAAGGAAATCATAAAACCTGTGAAGTGCCTTTGCACAGAGCAGCACTCACCAGGGTCAGCACCTGGACCGGTCCCTCAGCTCCTGGTGTGGCCGTGCCTGGCACACACAGAGCTGGCACAGCCTGTCCCAAGCAGCACTGCTGGGAGCCACTTCCCCTGTGTAAACCCTTAAATCATGCACCACCATTCCCCCAAACAATTCTCCCTTGTCCCTTTTCTCCACCACTTCAAGCAAGATGGAGGAAGATGGTGAGAAGGAGCAGGAGGCAGCTTGCTCGAGACTTCCCACGGGATGAGGAGCAAACAACAACCAAGAGGGGCCAGCAGCAAGCTTTGGGTTTTGCTTGCCCCTGGTGCTCTGAATTAGAATGTATTCTACTAGGAGAAGGGACACCATCCCAGGATCTGCTATAGCACCTCTAGGCATTTCCTCTGACTCTCATTTCAGTCCTCACGCTTCCGATCTTTTTGCTGTGTGTGGTGAATGCAAAATGGAGAAGTAGAGGTTCCCCTTGGTGCTTGGCAGACCTAGAAACAGAGGAGCTGCCCACGGAGATGGGCAACCATGGAAGTTGTCCTGGGCCACCTCTGGGCTCATCACCCTCCATCAGCAGGAGACCAGGCTCTGGTAAATCTCTGTGATCATTTGTTCCCTTTGAGTTTTGAAAGCAGAATACCTAATCATGGCCAAAATCAGGAAAGAGCTGCTGCTGCAAATTACACAGCGCCACAGGTAATTTCTGATTAGCTCACTCTTCCTCTCCTGGTGCATCCTCAGTTTCCATAGCAGCTAAGTCCTAAGTAAAATGGAAACATCTGGTTCAAGCGCATGTAAAGATTCCCTGGGGAAAAAAACCTGCTGGATGGCAGCAAACACAAGAAAATAGCCCTTGTGAAAGACAGGGGGCATCAGGAGCTGGGAGCCTGGTTAGGAGAGGATGGATGGCATGTGGGAGAAGGCAGCAAGGGGCATATGTGGGAGACAAGCGCTCTGGGGAGCAGGAGGGGGTGTAGGAAGGAGCGTGGGGCTGTGGGAAAACAAGATGCTTGTGAAAAACAGGTGCTGAGGAGGCTGAGCAAAACAAAAACATGTTGTCAGGGTAGACAAGGGGAAGAGTAGGAAGAAAAGGCTTCAAGGTGGGAACACATGGACTGCCTCGACCATAAATGGTGCCTGATGGTGACACACAGTGACAGCATTGATTCCACAGAGATGCTCAGGGATGGGGAGGAGCACCTGGATCCATGCACAGACCCTGACCAAAGCCACCAGCTCAGAAGCAAAGCCACCTCCAGTGGATAAGCCAACATGTGCTCTGGGGGAACGGCTTGTAGAGGCTCCTGACAAGGGAAGGGGCTGAGACGCCGCCGACTCAGCTCGCTCTGCTGGGCTGTGCAGAGTGATGGATCTGGCCCAGCCCTTCACTCCAGCACAGGCAAACAGCAAAAAATCAATGGAGCTGCAGTGAGACACCGCAGCCCTGGTCAGGAGCTGAGGGGAGAGCAGCCACGGCGCCATCCGTCACTGCCAGCCCTGCCCCGGCTCCTCGGGCTGCCGGACAGCCTGGCCGGGTGTGCCCCAGGAGAGCTTCAGGCACTTGTCTGGAACAACAGCCCACGCTGGTAAAACCTCGGGGGAAGCCCGGCTCTGAGGCGGAACTGAAGCGCTCAGACAGGATCAGGGGATCAGAGCCGGGCGTTGCCGCTTGGCCGCACGGCTCATCCCACCCAGAGCCGCCGGATTCACCCCGGCTCACCCACGGGAACCTCGCAGCCGCCTGGGAATAGCAGGGCAGCAAAACGCAAAGGAAATGCCAAAAAGCAGCTGGGGAAGGGGGTTGAAATGATACAGTCCTGCACGCCTGGGAATTTGCTTCCCAGCAGTCACACCCACACAGTTCTGCTGAGGGTTTGCTTACCAATTAACAAGGCCACCAATTAATGCTTCATGTGTTTTCCTGCTCATTTGCACTATTTACAATCCTCCTTTGAAGCAAACTGTAAGAATTGCCTGAAAATTTTTCAAAACATGGCCAGACAAGCACATTCAATGTGCAACATGAGTGCCCTGTGCAGGAACTCCATGATCCTTGTGTGTCCCTTCCAACGGAGAATATTCCCTGATTCCATAAACCTCCAAGCACAAACACGCCAACCTGGCACCTACAGCCAGTCCTCCACAGGACCAAAACCAGCTCCTCTTCCAGACCACCAGGATGGAAGTTCTTCCACCAAAGTCACCAAGTCCTGTGCTGAGTCACATCTTTTTGGTGCATTTCACCTTCTCCTGGCAACAGAAGGAGCCACCAACCCCTCCCCAGCCACTCACAAAGAGTGCTGAGTCCTTCCCAAAATATTTCTGGTAACGCTCAGTTCTTACCTTTGGGTGAGATGTGTCTCCAGGTGATTGTTGGGTCTGGCCTGCCCGTGGCTATGCAGGTGAGGCTGACGTTGCCGCCCTCGTTGATGGAGATGTCAGAAGAGATCTCGGTGATTTTTGGAGACACTGCAATGACGCAAAGAGAAGAAGGGAAATTAAATTGGTTCTGTTTCAACTCAAGTCTTAAACTGTGGGTGAAGGAGGCTGAATTTCCATCCTCCCTCTGCTTTGGCAATCTAGGCAGTAGCCCATCAGTCTCATCTTGGCAGGAACAAACAGGGAAAAGAGGGGGCAGAGAAGACAGAGCTGAAGTGGGAAGAAACTGTAGCCAGAGGGGATTCAGTCATTTTAGGGAGGCTCAAGAAGCTCCTCCATGGTGTGAGACAGTACTTCTTCCTACCCCACTTCCAGCATTCCTTATGTCCTCTTAGCTATGACAAACCCTTCCCAGCAGAGCTGCGTCTTCCTGAGAAAACACAAATCACCCTCTCCAAACTCCTGCAGCTTTTCCTGCAGCTGTGCAGGCTCTCTGCCAGGCCCTTGTAAGCACAGGAGCACCAAGAGGAGCTGGGCATGAAGAGTCTGCTGAGGAGCCTCTAAGGTCAACCGGAGGAAGGGAAATTCTGTGGGGATGGAAGTAATCCCCCTGCATTGGCACTGCCAGGAGCACTCAGGAGCAAGTCAGATATGGGGGGTCCAGGTCCTAGGAGGGGACACAGGTACAGGACATGATCACTAAAGTGATCAAGGGAGTCTATATGGCTCAGAGAGAGGAGGGAGATGTTGGGGTACAAACCCCCCTGGGCCCCATTCACACAGTCCCAGGAGTGTCCAAAGAGGTGAGGACTGAGTAAAAACCCTCTGAGAAATTAAGATACATAAATCCACCCAGACATGAGGTAGAAGTGCAGGTTTAGTTTTAAATAAATTGAGGATTTTTAAGTGCCCTAAAAATAAGAGCCTGTGTTAGTAAGTAATAAAGACACCTAGTACCTAGTTTATAGTTCAGTGATACCGTCTTTTGCAAAGTTAGTTAAATTCCACTCATAACAAAAATAATGTAACCTTGCTATGATCAGCACAGGACACAGGGGATGAGGAAGGCTTGGGAGGGGATGAGGAGCAAGCAGGGAGGGCTCAGCTCCTGCTGCTGCGTGAGCAGAGGACACTGGGGGTGCTGGGGAGGGCTGGGGTTTTGGGGAGATCCACGGTGGGGGTGTATGAGGGAAAACCATCAGCTGCTGCTATCTGCCTGCACCTGCAGAACAAAATAAAGCCCATCACCTTCCTGGGTTTATTTCCAGGCTTTCTCTGGAGCCTTGCAGGGACTGGCACCTGCTGCAGCTCTTTGCTGCACAAACCACCTGCACCTTCCACCCTCACTGGGAGAGCCCCATTCACCCCCCAACTTGGGGCTGCAGCCCAACACCCCATTCCTGCCTGGGACCCCATTCCCAAGGCTCCCTTCCCTGCCTCTCCCCACCTCCCACACCTCCCCGGGCTGCGCCAAGCCGGAATGACTGCAATGGCCTTGCACGCAATGCCTCTGCTGTGCAGGTAAGTAATTTATTGATCCGTAAAGCACTCCAAGACGCTCTGGAAGGGATTATGTCATGCCAGTGCCGTGCAATAAAATAAAAAATGATGGATTTTTTGTGAACATGATGGTGATTTAGGGTTTGTAGTTGGAAGTGTAGTTAAAGTACATTTTAAGTGGAAATCAAGGTGGGTAATGAATTATTCTCTGTTTTGAAGGGCTTCTGGGAGTTCATTTTTTTGCTGCTCTGGGCATGATGGCTAATCTGCTAATCATGCACTGGAGAGCAGCTCCGGATCAGCTGCTTCCAAACGGAGGGGGCTGTGGGGCAGGACACGGGAGGGCACAAAGACAACACCTAAAGAAATATTAATATACTTCAGTGTCACTAAGGGGATAGCACATTCCTCGTGGGACCACTCAGAGCTGGGAATGCTCTGCCCATGGCCAGGTCCATTGAGGAAATGCAATTAATTACAACGTCATTATGATTGCCCCGCTGTGTGCCTGGTGAGGCTGGGACTGCCAGCCAGGAAATCCATGTGTGCTCTAAAGACACAGAGTGTATGGTCTGGACAACAAAAATAGGCCAAGGGGGTATTACCATTGTCATTTTGGAGAGGTGGGAAGAGCCAAGCGGAGGTGCAGTGATCGCCCATCCTTGCCTGGGAAGCAGCAAGAGCTTCCAGCTCTAAGTCCCAAGAAAAATAAAGCAGTATCCATCATCTTTAATGCGCTGTTTGCTGCATCACAGAGGAACCTTTCTGATGTTTTTAACTGCTGAATCCACATCGACCCAATTCAGCTTGTTTTGCAGAGGCTTTAAAAAAAAACAAGTCAGACTTTACACTGCCACTCTGGGACTGCACAGACCTATTTGCACCCACCCAGGTGAGAGACTAAAATCAACTGACCAGGTTATAAAACATAATTAAAACAACTTAAACTTGGGTTTAGTTGATAAGACAAAGAGGAATGCCTTTAACCTGAGGAGAGTTGATTTAGAACAGGTATAAGAAGATTTTATGAGTGTGGTGAGGGTCTGGCACAGGGTGCCCAGAGAAGCTGTGGCTGCCCCATCCCTGGAACTGTTCAAGGCCAGGTTGGATAGGGCTTGGAGCAGCCTGGGATAGTGGAAGATGTCCCTGCCCATGGGAGGGGATGGAGCTAGAGGGTCTTTACAGTCCCTTTCAACTCAAACCTTTCCATAATTCTATAAAAAGCAGCTCGAGCTGCTCATGCAACAGGGAAAAAGTTCACCATACTCTGGGCAAGCTCAGGACACTTTGAGGGAGATGCAATTTAGTGTGCCCCATCTGGAATGAGAGGAGGCAAGAACATCTGGGAAGCAAACCAGAGAAACGTCACAGAAGCTGTTAACTAAGTCTGGAATTGTCTATGCAGTGGTAGGATTTAACACGGTGGTTATTGTATGCTAATTAAATATGTGAATATTTAACCACACAGGCTATTCCAAATGCCTTTCTAGAGACACAACAGGTGTGTTGCAAGGCTTTTACCAGACTGGGGAGGGAAATCTTAATAAATAAATGATCCAAGTGTATATTTAATATTATTTAACAGTCACTGGCGCTTCCATGCCCTCTGCATTAGAGGACTTCCACCAGCACTTGGCATTTCTGCAGCAGTGGGGCAGAGGAGACATTTCCTCTGCCGAAAGCAGGATGCAGATGGAGCTGTGCCCCTTTGGGAATGAATAAATAAATAAAGCTAAGTAAATGCAGGCTTCCCAGGCGGGAACCCTCTCCTTGCGGGCAGTCCTCTTGTGTTCAGCATCTCTCTTGCTCGGAAATGATTAAACATGGCAGCGTTGCCCAAGCTGCTCCAGTGACACCACACAGATTTCCCCAGGGGCAGGCTGGTGCTTTACTGATCCAACTCCTTCTTCCTTTCCCCTCCATCCTTGCCAGGGTTTTGGGGAAGGTCTCTGGGTGCTCTCAGCCCCCCCTAGGTGCTCAGTTTGCCCCAACACGGCGCCCGCTCGCACACAAGGAGTCCCCAGGACAGAAAGCAGCTTGCTTAAATATTTAACCAAAGCATATGGCGAGCTGCACGTTCGAGGGTGTTCAGGCAGGTGATAGATGTCTTTCCAGATCCAAGCATATGTGCTTGCCGACACACATCTATTCCCTGGCGCACAGACGCCCTCCTGCCACGGGCACAGACGACGTCCCTGCTCTGCTTTCACCTCCAAACACCCGCTCCCGAGCCAGCACAGGTGCACAGCTCACAGGTCTCCTGCCTGTGTCCCACGGCAGTGCTGCACACAGATCTTCGCATCCTGGGAATGTGGTGGGGCTCCCCTGTCATTTCTGCCACCTCCTCTGCTGCCTCTCCCATGGCACCCGCTCTGGGACTGAGGCCTTCCCTGATTATTTCTCCAGCTGCCTTTTCTAGCTCATCCCAAACTGCATAAACATCAGCAGCTTTGCCTCCTCTCCTAGGCCCTGCCACCTCCATTTCCATCTCCATCATCACCTCCACACCCACCTGTACTGGCTTGTGCTGCTTGCCTGGGCTGTTCTCTCCCTGACCCCCTGTCCCCACCTCTGTCTCCTGACACCCCAGCACCCCGAATTTCAGCCACGCGTCAGGCTGAGTGGAGGGTGCATCTGGAACAACCTCTCCGCCTCACACTGGCAAGGGGACTTCAAATGAGCCTCACCAAGTTGCCTATTCCTTCTTCAAGGAGCAATTGCATTTTTTTTTGCCTTAACCACCGCCTTTCTACTCACTTTTAGGAGCCAAGCAAGTAGTGCAGAAATACACCTGCGACCTTTCCAGACTGGCAAACCCCTTCTGGTGTGGGAGTGAGGCAGAGCAGGGGCCTGTCCCAGCCAAGGGGTCTCAGCCCCTAGCATAGCCTGGCTATGAGTGGCTGTCCTGGCAAGCCCAGCCCTGCTTCCCCTTCATAAAACATGCAAACCTCCATCTTCCAGCACGAGCAACATCTGCTCTGGATCAAAGGGAACAACAAAGAACAACTATAAAAGTGTCTGGAAGAAAGGAAAAGAGGGAGAGTCAGACTTGTGTTCTGCAGGCGATCTGTGATGTGCACTGGCAGCTTCCTGAGCATCATCCTGACTCTGCTCCTGCTCTTCAGAACAGCTTCTCACTGCTGGCACACTCAGACTTCCCTGTGTTTTACAGAGTTTGCTGCCACGGGTCCTGCTGCTGGGATTTGGTGAGGGGGAATCCTGGGTGTCCTAACCCTGTTGGCAGCAATGCTGAGTCAAACCCAGCCCACCCTCTGGCAACTGAGAGTGTGCCAAAGCCAGCCAGGGTGTGCCAAAGCCAGCCAGGGTGTGCCAAAGGCAGGAACCCCAACATCCAGCCCCAGGGCTCCTCCAGGTTGTAACCAGAGCGCTTTGTAGCTGCCAGGTCAGGAGAAGGTGCAGTGCTGGCTGCCACGGTGCCAGGCACCCCCATGGTGCCTCCTCCCTCTTTTGTGTTTCCAAAGCTTTCTGCCTTCAGGGAGCAAATTGAGAGCCCTGTGCCTTCAATTACAGGTGTATTATAATGGGCTTTTAAATCAGTTTGTGCTGCTCTAACACAATTATGGTTAAGAGAAAAGCAGGGAGGGCTTTGTCTTTCTGTCATATCATCCTTCCATCATATCATCCTTCCTTCATATCATCCTTCCATCATATCAGGACCTGTTTTGAGCCTGTTCAAAGGTGCGAGGAAGGGCAAACACAGCCTCAGAGCCTGCTCAGTCACAAAGGTTTGTACACAAACCCCTTGTGGGTGCCCATCTTGCTCCCCAGGGCTGCCTGGACCCTGGGCTGGCACCACCACCCCCTTCCCAGGTTCGGCACAGCTTTACCAAGGGATTGATCCCCCTCTTCACAAACCTGGCAGCAGCCAAAGCCGCGAAGAAAGAAGGCTGGAAACAAAGAGGACATACATAACAACCTTAATAAGCAATTAATAAATAACTAATGACAATTGCTGGTTCTAAAGCGAGGCGTAATGAGATGTGTCATACGGCGCCGAAATGTGTCTGAGTGATTTCCCAAACAGGTAACGGCTCCTGTTGCAGGGAAGCTTGGAGGACACGAGATTTTTTACGCCCGTCTCTGCAGCAGGTTATACAGCACAGCATCACAATAACTCAGAGGAGGAGGGGGAAACAAGACGTTCCCAATCATTCATTAGTAAAGTATTTGTGAACGCGGGTATAATTCACCGCATAAACAGCAGGGTTTCTGCAGACAAACTTTATAGCTAAGTGCCAAAAGGGAGCCCAATCTGATTCCACTTACGACAGCATAAATCAGCTCTACTACTGCAGTCAGCAAGGGATACACCACAATAAACGTGGCACAATAGGAGAGTCGGGGCTCAAGCACAGGGATTTTTCCCTGATTTCTGGATGGGTCCAGGTCACAAGCCTGGATCAAGAGCAGCTCCCTAAAGAGTCAGGGTGCTGCCTCATTAGATTCGCTCCCCTGCTTTCAAGGTTCTGAAGGGATCTGCATCATTCTTCCTCGCAAAGAAATGAAGAAAACACCTGACACCAAGCCCCGCACCTGTGGGGAATCAAACCAGAGCTTCTTTGCATGGCTATTAATAAGCAGCTTTAAGAGGAGGCAGAATCCCTCCCTCAGGCTTGGGAGAGTTCTGTGTTCATGTTACAATGCCTGAAGGAAGATGTGGCACTGCTCTGGACTTCACTGACTCGTTTAAAATGAGTCTAATGATGGTGAGTGAAAAGAGAACAAGAAGAAATATATAAAAGCAAAGTTTTTCCATTATTATCCATGAAGAAATGCAGCCAAACAAGGAGTGTTTGGCAGTTCAGCTCCCTGTCTAGACAGATCTCATTTTCAACTCCACACACGCTGCACGGATCTAGTTTCCAGTTTTTGCACCCCGAGCCACCTGGGATTCCCCCTGCAAGCCAAGCAACGCCTCATGAAAGGCAGAAAATTGAAGGATCTCGAATCCTTAAGACACCTGCATCATTTTTCTAGCATTATTGACACCTCTTCTCAAGGCACGACAGCCTCTCTCACAGCTGCCTCCACGGTGACCATCAAAGTGACAGTGACTCTGTCACACCCTGCTCAGGGGACGCAGGGTCCTCAGCTCCTCTCGTTCCACTGGGTACCAGTGAAGTCTCCATCAGACCCTTGGGAAAATCCCTGCGTGGGGACGAGCCACAGCGTGATGACAGCACCCCAGAAAGTTTGAACACGACTTGTGGTTAATACAAAGCTTGTCAAACCCATCACCTCGAGATGCTGAATGTCTTTATTAGATTCCTTTATCTCCCCCCGAGATCGGAGGGACACGACGAGATGATTCTCGGCGGAGATGTCATCATCCAGAAACTAATTAAAGGCTGCGCGGGAAGTCGGGCCACGCACACTCTGGAGAACAAAACGCATTAGCAACCCGAGCCAGGGAAAATATTACAAGTGAACTTCAGATCAGAGAGGGCGAGTGAGGGAATTCACAGCAGCTCTCCTCTCCCCATCCCTCCTCACACTCATCCCTACACTCGATAGGTGACCCCAGCTTGGGGCTGGTTAGGACCAGCCTGGGACCTGGGCGATGAAGGCCAACAGGATCCTTTCCTCCACCCTGGAAGAAAATCATGATTTGTGGAATTTCCTTTATTTTTAATGATAGAAAAGCCTCCTCGCTGCGAGTCAATAAGTGCAGAGAAGGATGGATGGATGCCGGCTCCGCCAGAGTGCTCCTGGCAAAACCCTCAGTCTTGTTGGGTCTCATCTCTCCATCAACATAATGACAAGAATTTCTCATCCTTGCAGACTCATTAAAAAGCCAACAAGATATGAAATTATAAGATAACCAGAGCCTGTGGCCACAGGATCTGGATGTGGGGGCATTTCTCCATGGGGACAGGTGCACAGATCTGGTTTAGGATGTGTCTCAGGTGGGTGTACCTGCACATAGCCCTTCCCAGTCAGCTTGGAGCCTCCCGTTCCAACAGACAGCAAATATCCACGATATTGCTCACCTGATCCATCGACCCATGCTGTCCTGCTAAATCCTGCACAGCCCCCAGCTCCCCTCCCCACAACCAGCCAGAGTGGCTGTGCCCCACCCTCCTGCTCCCCACTCTGCTCCTGGAGAGCAGGGGGGCTCTCCCTGTCCCCTCCAGCTCTCTGTCCATGCAGAGTGGGCATCACGCCAAGGGCTGAGCTTGAAAACTGCCCCAGTGCCACTTTACTCCTCAAAAGGGACCTGACAGGAACAAAGGAGCTCAAATATCCTTTCCAAAGATAAATCAGATGCTCTAATGCAGCCTGCATCTCCAATGAATATAGGGCAGGTGTCTCTGAAGTGAAGTATTAGTTAAAATGATGCTCTTTAAATTACATTTCGGCTATTTCAGGCAGACAGGTTGTGTGTGGGTTGGGCTGGGTTTTTTTACGATCTATCTAGAGGCTTAAAAAGACACAGAGAGAAATAAATCTCCCTTCCATTAAAAACACACTATGCTCTTGCATATTTGTTCTTATCTCGGCGCTCTGGCTCTCGTGCTCCCTCTCCCCGGGCTGGAGCACAGAGTAAGTGTTTGTGATTACACTTCCACACTGACACTCAGCTAATCCAAGGAGCTGCCAGCCCGTGCCCCAAGTTGTGCTTCCCCAAATGCCTCGCTGAACCCGGCGCTTTTACTTCAAAAACCACTGAGATTTGTGGTGTTAATGTGGAACCATGCAAAAGCCCCAAGTTTTGGTTGAGTTTGTTCAGATCTTCTGAGTCTATCCATGCCCTTTCTGCCTCATTTATCTATTTCCATCCCTCCACTGCCAGCACTGCCTGTCCCCAGACAGCCTCTTTCCTCCCATCCCTCCTGAGCTCCAGCTTTTCCAGGTGCCCCTCGTGCTCCACACAGGGCTTTTACTTCTGCTTGGGCTTCTTCCCCTCTTTGCCTTTGACACCAATTAAAAAATTAATGGATCAGGCAGGGAGCACAGCCCTGTTACTGTCTGATTATGAGGTCTGGAGGCTGCTAGTTATGCCCAGACTCTGTTTGTCAAGGAGAACAGAGTGGGAGAACAAAGCTTTTGAAGTGGGAGAACAAAGCTCGCTAAGTGGGAGGTCAGCAAGGTGCAGCAGTTCTAAATGAGCCACAGGTGAGGTGATCCATGGCTCCGTGTGCTGCCACTCCTCCTGTGCCCATGGGAACACATTTCTTGTGACTCATCCATCACTCCAACAGAGGCAGGTCTACCTTCCCAAAGATGCCCTGATCTATTCCTTACTCCTCTTAGTCATTTCTTTGCATCCTTGCTTTCTCAGGCTCTCCTTCTTGGGCTCCAAGAGCCCCCCAGCCTCCCTCACCTCTCCCATGGAATAATTCTGGTCCCTCACCTTATCCCAAGGCACATTTCTAGGAAAACTCACACCTGCCTCATGCCCAGGGGACCAACCCAAAGCTCGACCAAAGGTGCCAGGAACCAGCAGGAGTGCAAATCCCAGTGATCGAGAGTCTGTGGGATGATGCTCACTGTCCTTCCCAAGCCTTCCAATGTGGTTTATCCCTATCATCAAAACACCCTGGGAGATAAGGGGGCGTTATTATTCCCACTTCACGGATGGAGAAATGAGACCCAAAGATGAAATGGGCCAGAAGTCCCTGCTCGGATCAACGCTCTGCAGCACCTGCCTCTCAGGCTCTGTGGAGCTTGGAAAACCACGTTAAAAAGGCACAGGGAGAGTGAGGGTGGCTGCCAGGGCAGGCATTTCCATTGGGCTGCACGGAATGAGAGCTCCACGGTTGAGAATCAGTCATCAGGCCACCGAAACACAGCCGTGCATCCCTGTACACAGAGGGACAGTTAAAATCCCAATCCCCAATTTCAACCCAACCAAGCAACATTTGAGAGAGCTAAAAGCAAAGGAGAAGGAGGGAGCGGCGGTCCCACAAGGGAAGGATATCGATGTGCCTGGAGAACGCGGGGGCTGTTCTCCTTTCCCATTAGGACTACTCCTTCATTTCCTGCTTCTCCTAGACAAAGCCCTCGAGCCTTCTTCTCGGCCACACTCGTGCCTCTGAGAATGCCAGAAAAGCCACAGGGAATTATCCCCGCCAGAGCATCTTTAATTTCCCTATTTGTCTTCCTAATGCCCAGCCTCATCACCAGCACCATCTATTCCCCATGTGCTCCTACTTTACATGGAAGACTATTTTTACCCCATTCTTCCAATCCCTCTTTTTCCTCCCATTTAATCATTTGGAGGCTTTTTATCCACACTTTCCTTTCCTTTCTTTCCTCTTTCCCTTTCATTTTTAATACCTGTGGTTCTCCGATTCAAAATCATTACTGTTTTTAACTTGACTCGAGCCTCTTAATTAAGTTACTTTCCATTATTTTTTATCTAGTCCATTTGTCTACATCCCCCGCACCCTCCCTAATTCTCCCTTTCCTCCCCAAGGCAGGCTGGGTATGAAATCTTACATTTCCATTTGGCTAACAATCACTTTGAATTTTTAAATGCTATTAAATTGGATCACACCAGTCACTGGACTGGAGTTGTCGAGCTGTGATATTTACTCGCGCCAGTCAAAGGGAAATGAAATTGTGGCGGAGCAGGGGGGAGGCGGCGGGGGAGCCCAGATTTATTCTGCCCGCGGTCCTCGCGAGCAGGCACAATCCCCTCGGATTCCTCAGCGAGTTCAAAGGAAACTCTTAACGCTCAGCCACGAATGTATTGTAATGTCTTTAATAAATCAATTACTTGTTGGCAGGGAAGTGTCACTGCATCTCCAATCCTTGTAATCACCTCAGCCTTGCTGTGTTTTAAGCGCGGGGAGCCCGCGGAGTTGGATGGGGAGCCAGGAGCGTCATGGGCGTTGGGGCAAAGCACAGAAAGCACCACAGTGTCTCACCAGGAGAGGCCAAAATGTGCAGAAAGGATTTGCACCATGTGAAAACACACACACACACACCCACAGAGTGACCCCCAGCTCCGGGGTAAGCTGCTGAGACCCTGACAGCACCGCATGGGGCTCGTCCTTGCCAGGGCAACTCCTGAGATGCAAAACCTTAGAAGGAATGACTGCAGCAGATTCACTGGGAAAGGCGGTGTGGTAATAAATGCCTATCCCAGGAAATCAGCCTGTGGTGATGGGAGCAGCCCCTGCTCCTTCCTGCCCAGTGCTGAGCAGGGGTAAAGCAGCATTTTCCCACTGCCCCAAGAGCCAGACAACCTTTTCAGACCCTGAGTTTTCTGCTTCTTCTTCAGGGGGGTACCATATTTCAATGTTACTTTAAAAAGTCCTTTTCCTCTTGAAAATTTGCTAAAGGGAGAGGGATTTGATTACGAAGCAGCCCTGGCCAGATCCAAGCCCTCCTCCTCTGTCTGTGCCGACAACATCCTCCCCTCCACAACAACAATCATCTGAGCACAAACAGACAACAGAGCTTTTCAGAAAGTAATGAACTCCGGTCGGAGCCAAGGCAGGAAGGGTTTAATGTTCAGCACAGAAAGCTTGGCGAGGCCATCAATTATATAGCCCTGCTGCTGAAGGAGCGAAAAAAAAAGAGAATATTTCAGACAGACTCGGCCAAAAAGAAAAGATAGGGAAGGAAATCACTGTGAGAGAGATTTAATTTCACAAGCAGAGAGAAGTGTTTGCAAAAGAGGAGGAGGATCAAAGGCTGAAGCTCTCGGGCTGGCTGCGAGGAGGAGGGATTACAAGGAGGGCAAACCATGGAGGAGACATCTCTGTTGATGCCTTGTGTCAATGCTGGGCCAGGCAAGGAGAGCCCTGGGCACAAACTGGCTCTGGGGGCCCCGTGGGCAGCAGACTTGGGCAGAGAGGAGGGTGGATTGAGACCTGTTCACAGGACAGCACGGGGTCTGTGGCCTCTCCTGCCTCATCCCAAGTCCTACCCAGGAAATTATACAAAATGCTACCAAAAAAAAAAAGAGATTAAATCTTTTGGGCATCTGGACTACTGGGACCAGTAACCCAGAAATGAAAAATCACAGAATCCCAGAAAGGTTTGTGTTGAAAGGGACACCATAGATCATTTCATTCCAACTTCTGCCATGGGCAGGGACACCTCCCACTATCCCAGGCTGCTCCAAGCCCTGTCCAGCCCAGCCTTGGACATTGCCAGGGATCCAGGGGCAGCCACAGCTGCTCTGGGCACCCTGTGCCAGGGCCTGCCCACCCTCAGGGAAGAATTCCTTCTGTATGAGGGTATGGATCCACCTAAAACAAGAAGACCTCCCTACCCTGTCCCCTGCACCCAGTGGGGCTGTGCTGATCCCTTCCAGGGATCCAGTCATGGACTAAGGAACCAATTCACCTCCTTTCTGAGGGACAGGACAAAGGGGTTTCACTGCTGTCTCACAGCAGGCATGGAAAACCCAAATCAGAAATATTTCAAGACCAAATTTCAATATCTTGTTTGAAGAATAACATTTCCACATCTTTTACAAAGATCCCTGCCTTTTTGTTTTCTATTTCCTGCTTCTCCTTGTCCTTCTAAATCTCTTTCTTCTCCATTCCATCACCAGAACAGAAAGGAAAACAAAATCTCAACTCTCCCCATGTTTCAATGCAGCTTTTTCTGCCCAGCTTCCCCCACTCCTTCAAAATCCACGCCAAGAACAGGGGGGAAAACCCCACATTTTCCACCCAGTTTCCCCCTTTATTCTCCCAGTGACCTCCCCCCAGCCTGTCCTCAAGCCTGGGGATATTTCCTGGAGATTCTCTAGGTCTCAGAGGCAGCAGGGCTGGGCAGATTTCGGCAGCTGTTCCCTTGGCCTCTCCTTTATCTCCAGCATTGTGTTCACATCTGCTTCCCCCTCTGCCTCTTTCCCTGCTGTTGGGAGTCTGCTTTTAAATCACTGCTCAGTACAGCAGCTGCCAGGCACAGGTTCCATGCCCCATTTGCATGGGGGATCCAAAAACCGTTTGCAAACCTCCCTCTGCTTTTTTCTTCTCTAATTTTCTTAATTTTTTTTTTTTAATACTCCTGAACCTGCTGTTGCTGCCACACTGCTTTCCCCTCCTCCCTTTTGGCTGTGGACCTCTCTTGGCTCTGGAAGCATGTTCAGACACCTGGTTGCTGGCAGCATGGGCTTTGGCAGCAGCTGGCAGCGTGCAGCTCTCCGATAGGGAATGGGAGGAGAGCACGGATCATGATGGGGGTCACAGCTACCCGCCGTGGCTACCAAGGATGTGCTGGTGGCCACTTGCACTGCTCCTGGCTTGCTGGTGGCTTTCTACCACCCACATCCCTCTGGCTTTGCCTGCAGCTTTGGCCAAGGCCATTTCTAGTTTTGCTGAGGATCTGAAGGGTAAAGAAAAGCCCAGATTTGTGCAGCATCATTCAGGAGCTGGGAACTCATTTAGGACAAGGCATTGCCATCTGTGGCTCCCTTCCTCAGCAGAGTCCTGCTCCCAAGCAGGGCAATTTTGGCAGAGCAAGGCACCAGCCCTAGGGAGCAGAGCCAGGCACGTGGAGGGCTGGATGCCTCACTGCCACCCTGCCCACGCAGTGGCTCCAGGCTAAATTCCCATTCCAGATTGCAATCTCTCTGTGCTACCAAAAAAAAAAAGAGAGGGCTACATCCTTCCGGCAGGAATGTACAAAATTCCCTGAAAAAACTTGGCTGATTCCTCCCCAACCTCCTTTCACTCAAGGTCTGTGCAGGATTGCAGGTCAGCATCCCCATGGATGCCACCTTCACAGCAAAGATTACACCAAACAGACAAAAATCCCTCGGGAAGAGCCCTTTGCTTCATCCTCTGACTGCCCAAGCCTCTGCAACAGATTTTTGCTTCTGGACTGGCCTCAGGAGAGACTGGCCAGAAAAATCAGTTCTAAAGGCCAAAAAGAAGAGCCAGATTAAAGTATCAACTCTGAATTTATGCTCAGGACTTAAGGTTTAATAATGCAACAGAAAATCAATATTTAATAAAGCAAATGATGGAGAAAAACAGTGAATGGGAGATGAGCTGCTGTTCGTGTTTTCAAACATGTAACCCTCGGAGGAGCGGGGTTGGCAGGATGGATGTGGAACCAGATTGCCACAAAGAGCTGGCACGTAGGACGCCCCAGGTCCCAGGGATTCCAGCTCTGGTGTCAAGGGGAGCTCACAGGTCTTTTATTAAAGGACAAACAAGGAATTACTGCGGTGGTCAGAATCCAAACACTCACGGAGAGAGATCAAATGCTGAGGCACGAGGGGAGCCGAGCAGCTGCTGCACTGGGCAGGCCCAGGCTGGGGCTGGGCTGGAGGAACGCAGGCAGGCAGCAACACCCCCAGATTCAGGTGCCAAAGAGCTGCCTGGGGATGGAGATCTGAGGAGCTGGGAGGCAGCACAAGGGCTCAAAGCAGAGGGAAAATTCCTGCCTGCTGAGCAGGCGAGGTGGTGGTGGGGGTAGTTCAGGTGGGCAAGAGGGGAATGGGGGACTAAGCACGGCTGGCAGGTGTGGTGGCACAGCAAACGTTCATCCCCGAGCACAGCAAGCACACATCCTGGGAATGGCAAACCTGCATCCCTGGGCACAAACCACACATCCCTGGGCAAAGCAAACCTGCACCCCTGAGCATGGCAGGAGTGCATCTCTGGGCATGAAAAGTGTGCATCTCTGGGCACAACAAACCTGCACCTCTTGGCACAAAGTGCACATCCCTGAGCACAGCAAGAGCTCATACCCAGGCAAAACAATCACAAACCACTGGACACAGAAAGAATGCATCCCCGGGCATGACAAGCATAAATCCCTGGGCACATCCCTTGGCCAAAAGCACACATCCCTGGGCACGGCAAGTGTGCATCCCCAGGAGCGCTGGGCCTGGGGAGGATGAGGAGAGCTCTTCGATGCTCGAGACAGATCAGCAGCTCTGCCTCCCTCCCCTGGAGGCTGGAGAAAACTGCAGCGAGCCCCTGCACGGCACAGAGATGTCACCTGCGCCTTGTCCCCCCCACTCCCTTTCCAGTCCTGCTACAATGCTGCCAGTGGGAAAGGAGGAATTTTGCCCATACCCACACCAGAAGATGGCAGGTGCTTCTTGGGGTACATGGCTTAGGGTGCACAAAGATTTGTGCCCCACCTCACAAAGTCTGGGGACTCTGGGTAAATCCTCTAGGCAAAGGAGACTCTCGCTTGCACAGGAATCAGTGCCCTTGGATGAAACCCCTCCTCTGGCACGCTGCGTGTGCTGGGTTGTCTGCCTGGCCCTGCAGCACGGCAGTAATTTGTAGCTTGTGCCGGGATCCTTCACATTGAAAGATGACATATAAATATAAAACGTTATCACTCCATAACAGCCACATGCTATAAAACGCCAGCCAGAAGGATCTGGAACTAGACGGAGGCAGCGCTTTAAATCCTTCCCTGCAGAGTTACTGCCACTAAAACAACAGACCTGCTCCAAAGAGCCCCAGCAACGGAGGGAGAAGAGGACAGACCCCGATAAAAACACCACAATTGAGGAATTAGATGAATAAGTGATGGGATTACAGCATGACCTCCCCATGCTGACAGCCCCAGGGTAGCAGTAGCACCGGCGCACCGGATGACGTCTCCTCCCATTCATCCCCTGCTGTGATTTTTGTTCCTGTAGTAACAACAAAGCGCCGGTACCGATGTTACACTACAGCGGGCTGACTCCGCTCCCGCGGTTACGATAACAATGCTGTTACTGTAGTAACATTACAGAGCCGAGGTCTCACTGTTCTACCCTTAATTTTATTGTCGTAAGATTAAATTGCAATAATGTTATTGAGCTGCCATTAGTGTTGCCATGGCAACAATAACATTAAGGTAGCGCTATCACATTACAGTGGTCCAACCGTTCCACCACAAATATTTTAATGTAGTAAAACAAAAGAGATTACTGCAGTAACATTAAACTGCAGTGACCTCATTAAACCCCCACCGGCTTTATCACGACGCTCCTCTGGAAGCCGCGCGCGGCAGCGGGAGATGCCCGACGCGCATCCTGGGTGCTGCTGGTGAATCCGTGGGGAAGGAAAGGGGACTGGCTGCACATCTGGAGAGGCACCACAGCTCCGGCCCTCCCTGCCTGGAGAGCTGTGAGCACCGCTGGCCTCCCGGATTCACCCTCTCCATGGAAGGGATTAGTGGAGTCACTCTTGAATGGCTCTGGGTGAGGCGGGTGACCTCTCTGTGAAAGCCTTTGGAGAGGTTGGGTGAACAGGGCTGCCGGGAGCTGGCGTGCTCGGAGAGGCTCAAAGAGGAGCAGACTCTTGTTTTCTAGAAGAGGGGTGGTCTGAGGGTGACCTCCGCAGCTCTGAGGGAGTAGCAGAGAGAGTTCCACTGAGCTCTCCTCGTTGCCACAAAAGCGCACACAGCTGAGCCAGGGAAGATGGAAATGGTGGAGCCACAGGGATGTCAGAGGTGGGAATGTCCCCAGCACTGAGGCACAGGACATCTGGAGGGGACCACAAAGAACTCTGTCAGCGCTGCCTGAGGAACCCCTGTGACACACAGGACTAGAGCATTAGCACTTCACTGGGGAGACAAACAGGAACCAGCCACAGCCTGAGTGTACTCCAGAAAGAAAAACAGGAAGGAAATGAAACCGGCCTGTGTGTCCTGTGAATCACTGGATCTTCCTTCTCCTCTGCTCCAGTCTCCTGCCAATTATTTCTGCTTGGGAACAGGATACATCCTCCACTGGCTCTGGCAGTGCCTGGCCTCTTTCATTGCTGGGGTGCCAGGCAAGCCCAGAGGATGCCTTGAGAGAGTGGTTTGAAAATGAAAAAGGTTGATGTAGAGTAGATATCAGGAAGACATTTTTTACAGTGAGGGTGGTGGGGTCCTGGTACAGGTTACCCAGAGCAGCTGTGGCTGCCCCTGGATCCCTGGAAGTGTCCAAGGCCAGGTTGGACAGGGCTTGGAGCAACCTGGGCTAGTGGAAGGTGTCCCTGCCCATGGGAGGGGGTGGAACTAGGGGGTCTTTAAAGTCCCTTCCTACCCAAACCACTCTGGGATTCTGTGCCTTCCCTTTATCCCAACCTCCCTATCACCAAGGTGCCCTCCTAACAACGTTAACTCACTCGAGCACTGTTCACTTCCCCATCCCTCCCACTCTTCACACCAGTGGGTCCATCCAGCAGCTCCAGGAAGGAGCAGCATGGTGGGACACACCCTCAGTGGGATGCAGCCTGCCTGGCTCCCTCCAGCATCAGCACAGACATGAAACTGGGGCAGCCTGAAGCTGCAGCAAGGGCAGAATGTGAGCCCAGAGCAAACTCTTGCACAGTACAGACCCTGGAGTCTCTTTTCCCTCCCTGCTCCAACCCCACGATATAATTGCTAATTAATAATAACGTTTAGCTCTCAGATAGCGCGCTCCATCTTCAAAGACCTCTGTCGACATTAATGAATTAATCCTCATCAACCCCCCTGTGAAGTAGGTGACAATTATTATCTCTGCCTCACAGATGTTAAACTGATTTGCAAAGAGGTCAAGTGACTTTGGGGAGGCTGGAGGGAGCCTGGCCGGCTACGAGGCCACTCCACAGGGGAACGTGGACAAGCACATCCCAGAGAAGCAAGGGCTGGGACCTGAGGGTGTGGGGGAGATGGAGAGATCCAGGGGCAGTAATGGATGTGGGACCTGCAGAGATGCTCCCCGAGGGCAGAGCAAAATGAGGATAAAGAGCCAAAAACTAGGCCAGTGCGTGAGAGCGCGTGGGAGACCTTCAGTCCTCCACAACAGCCCCGGTACAAAAGGCAAGGATGCTTTGACAGAGGGACGGTGATTGGCAACAAAAGAGACACGGGGAAGGAACACATCAGTCAAAGGAGCCGAGAGCGCAGGCGAAGCGAGGGAGGATTTCCATTTCGTGCCAC
The DNA here is from genome assembly GCF_021018805.1 of Prinia subflava. Classification (NCBI taxonomy): domain Eukaryota; kingdom Metazoa; phylum Chordata; class Aves; order Passeriformes; family Cisticolidae; genus Prinia; species Prinia subflava. Next base: position 4,469,852 of record NC_086268.1, read on the forward strand.
TGGTTTCCTCCCCTCCACCGCTTTGGGGAGGCTCTCCCAGCTCCCCCGTGCCTTTTAGGAGTTATTATCTAAACCTGCTCTTGCTTCTAGAAGGAATAGCTGCTCCCACGGGGGAAAATGTGTGGACACACCAGTAAATCTGTGCCAGAAGCAGGGGGAGAATCTTGCCCGGTGTGAAACCCCAGCCCATGGCCTCAAACGTGCCCAAGGTCCCCACATCCTCTGCCACTGGTGGGCAAATCCCTCTTCTCTCCTTGCTCCCGGAACCTGTGGTGACACAGGCTCAGCCCCATGGGTGACGTGATGATGACTACAGGGACTGAGCCTTCCTCCCAGCAAAGGCATTTCCCAGGCAGCAAAACGGCAACAAAAAGTTCTCCCGGCTGTCCCACGAGTGAAAGGGGCTTGTGGCATCAAAGGAAAATTAATTGGGCAGAGTTTGGCGGTTGTAACAAAGCCGGCTCGGGCACGGCAGCCCCAGCGGTGGCTTTATCTCGCCGGCACAGACCTTGGCAGTGCTGCTCCCCATGCGGGGACAGGTGCCACCGGCACTGCCACCTCTGCCCCCGCCACCCCCCGCCACCTGTGTCCACAGCCCCCGACTCCGCCGGGCAGGTAATTAACTCCCAGACAAAGGCAGGGATTTGAAGATTAACCTGAGCTCGAGAAGGAGTGGGGAAAACTCATTTACACCAAACAAAAGGGGAGGGGTGATTAGTTGCTCCAGTGACAACAGCAAGAGCCAGATAGGGCCAGGGAAAGTGATAAAGAAGCGGGGAAAGCGCTAATATCCCCCAGTTGCCTGCTTTTGCCTTTTTCTTTTTTTTTCCTTCCTTCTTTCTTTCTTTTTAAGCACTAAAATTCCACCATTTTCTATCATGCAAATTCGTGTGCCTAAGTGAGATTAAACTCTGGCAGGCTCCGTGCCTCCTTCCCCAAGTCCATTTCCCGCACTGAGATAAGGCCAACTTCCCTTAATGCATCTTACAAGGCAGTGGGAGTGTTTTGCAGGCACGCATTGGAGACGGCTTATTATCAATACAAATAACAGCTTTGCAGATATCGTCCTTCTCCTCCTACCTCTCCTCTCTCCTTTAAACCCAGGAACCCGGAGAATGGCTTAAATAGCTGAAATGTCCTGCAGGGAGAAGGGGGAGGCTGTGCCTGAGATGCTGCTGCAAGAAGTAGGACTTGCTAAGGGAACCAGAGTGGGATACAGGAGAGGAGAGGAAGGAAAAGCATCGCTCCTCAGAGGTCAGTGGGATCTAAATCCTCTTCCTCGCTCTGGGTTTCTGCCCCACTCCAAGTTCACAGCTTGCCTACTGCATGTGGGGCTTCCTTGGATTTTGTTTCTTTGGGATTTGCTCCCAAAAACATCTCACTCTCCCCAAGGTGCAAGGCAGATTCCTCCAAACACAGGCAGTGCTGCTTTATGGTGCCTTGTCTGGTCTTATGGCAACTCCTCCTAAGAAGAAATGAGTACTGAAGGAGTGGGAGCACCTTCCAAACCCTGCAGATGACAGGGATGCTCCCTGAGCTGCTCCTTTTAGCTCTGTCTGTAATCTGGGCTCATTTTTCCTGGAGAGGCCCAAGTGCTAAGAACCTCCTTGTCCCCTTGGCAGCTCTGTTCTTGGTTGACATCAGCTTGGCACCGCCAGCCTGACCCCATTTAGAGCAGCCCCCAAAATAGCAGGTCTGAACTTTGGTGCCTTCAGTGCCAAGGGTCTGTTGTCTCACTCCTGAGCTCATTTGTCCCACGTTAGCACAGAGGCACCGACCTGCTATTCCTGCATCAGCAGCAATCACCTTTTCCCTTTTGTACCAGGATTTCAAGACTGACAAGTGTTTCTGAAAGCCTGGCCAATGAGGAGAGGCGGGAAAAACAGAGCTTGGACGGTTTCAGAAAGAAGGCAGCTAAGGGGCACCAGGATAACAACCTTCCCAAAAGCAAAAGGTTATTACAGAGGACACTGATCAATTGTTCCCCACATCCACTGGGAATAGGCTGAGAAAAACTCTACTTCATTTGCAACAAAGAAGGTTTAAGTTAGATATTAGCTATACATTTTCTAATTAAAAAGGTAGCAAAGCAGTAGAATAGATTGTCTGGGGAGACTGAAGAACCTGCTTTGTTAAAGATTTTCAAGAATAGCTTTCACATGTGCTTGGCAGCCAGGTCTCTGCCTGGTTGCAGGGGGACAGGATAAATTAGCTCTTGAGGTGCCTTCTCCCCACCTATTTTGGGATCTCGGCCATCCAACTAGAGCCAACCTAGAAATAAATGTGCAGCTCACCCCTTGCTGCAGTGTGGGCATCCTCAGATCCGGGTGTTTCTACCTGATTCTCTCATTGAGGATCATTCCTGACCCTCTGAAGGAATATCCTTCTCCCACACCTGTCCCTCTCCTGTTTTTTGCTCTCCCCCTCTCCCGAACCTCTGCTAACCACAGATGCTCTCCATCCCTGGCTGTTTCCCAGCGATATCCCCCAAACCCGGGGAGGAGGAGGGATGCAGGGCTCAGAGTGTCTGGGCATGGCTGATATGCACCCATCCCCTGCCCGGGGGAGCAGCAGGCTGCTGCAGTCCTGGCTGGAATGGGGAGAGCTCCCTGCCCCTCGGCAGCCAGTCCCTTTGGAGAGCACAGCCTGCCCCGGGGCACGATTTAATTGCATCCTGAGAGGCTGGAGTGCTCCTGCCCCCAGAGCTGTGCCCCCAGGCCCTTTGCTGCTGCAGCAAGGGGAAACTCAGGACCTGCTTAGAGCAACCTGCACACCTCCCTCTTTCCTGGCTAAAGCTGTTAAAATGGAAACACCCCCTTCCCCACCTCCTCCCATCACCTCTCCTTTCCAATCAGGCTGCAGGAAGGGCAAAACGTCCCAGGGCCGTGTGCTGAACTTGGCACATCCCTGAAATCCGGTGCTGAGCCACCCTGCTTTCCTAGGAGGGGGAATAAGCCCCACTTCCCACAAGCTGAATGTCATTTTGGACAGGATTATTCAGGAATACATATTTATAGAGCCCATTTTCCAAGGCAGGAAAGTTAATCCTGGCACCCCAGTCCAATTTTCACTGAGGTCATTAAGGCAAGTTTCCCTTTAATTGGACATGATAATTCACTTTCATGTCCTGCTCTGAGAAAGGGCTGGGTGAGCCAAAGCACAGCTCTTCAAATTAGGGGCCTCGCTCTCCAGAGCTGGAATTTCTGCCGGCAGCACGAGGATCTTCAGCACATTTACAGGACTGAGCCCATCACTGAATCATCCCGTACTTAACTGCTGCAAGGAGTTCAGCTCTGACCTTTTCCTGCAGTACCCAAATATCTCTTCCTAATGATACAGCAAGACACGGGAGGGATGGGCCTGGATGTCTGGTGATACAGGAAATTTAGGTCAGGAAACAGGAATCAGAAGAGAACAGATAGAAATTGTCCTGCATCACCCCAGCATCTGATAGCGACTTCAGAACTTGCTGGTGATCGACTTTGGCTTAAGAAACTCAGGCAGGTAATAAGAGATTGCAAGATAAACAGCCAGAACCGGGGCTGGCAATGCATCCTCTTCCCCTCTGCGCTTAATGGAGATGGAGAAAGTCCGGCCCTGGTTAGTCAGCTTGATTGCTTGAAGAGGAAAAGGAAAATGAAAAGGGAGGGAAGAGGAAAAATGAAGGCCCCGAGTCTGGGTTTTTTCCCCACTTCTATTCATTAGGCTGTCAATAGTGCTCAGGCCTGGAATATCGACGGCGGATTAGCTCAACCCGGCTCTGTGTACAAGACCAATGCCTTTTTAACCCAGCTTGTTTCCAAATCAATACACCCATCAGCATTCGAAAATTAGCCCGAGACGAGATTCCAATACTCAAGCTGGTGTGTCATGTTAAGAGGGCTCCCGGCCAAATCACAGAAGAAGCAGCAGGAAAAAAAAACCAAACCAGTTGCTAGCGAGGGATTAGAAATTTTCCATTAATCTTCCCCAAGGCTAAGAGCTCATCGGGCTCCGTGTGCCCCTCCACGAGGCTCCCCCTTGTCCTGCCACATGGACACAGGATCTATCTGCCATGAATGTCCATCTGCTTGACCATCACCTGTCTGTCCCCTCTCGAGAAGTTGTGTGTGCTCACACACTTGCTGAAGAGCACATGTAGGCACCCACTTAACCACCAAAAGTGCTCCAGCATCCTGTGCTGGCCTTGCTCCTCCTCTTCCTCCTCCAAAAGTATTGGAATTTCAACACACAAACACATATTGTTGCTAGGCATACACACACCCCCACAAAGCACACAAATCTGCCAGCTCTGTCTTTTCCCCCAACACAAGTTTTACTTCAAGCACTGCCTCCAGCTTGGAAAACAAAAAAACATCAAAAAACAACAACAGCAACAAACAGCACCGTGGGTTTGCCAGTGACTGTGTCGGGAGGCAGAGCTGCCTGTATCAGAGCCCTGAGATTATGTCAGCAGAGTTGGGTAAAATCAAGGCTGACAGAGTTCAAGAGGCATTTGGAGAGTACCCTCGGACACATGGTGTGACTCTTGGGGACAGTGCTGTGCAGGGCCAGGGGTTGGACTCCACGATCCTTGTGGGTCCCTTCCAACTCAGCAAGTTCTCTGATTCCATGAAATTCATTACCCAGCTTGGAATGATCCAAGCTCGTGGATCAGCCCCTACTCCTGCACCAAGCTGTGTCACGTGCTCAACACAGGAGCAACGAGAGGAGAAGACACCAGGGCAAAAGGAACAGAAAGAAAAGCCCCAAGCCCAACCCCCTTACAAACTCCCTTCTTCTTACCTTGCACGATGAGATGGACGCGCGATGTCTTGGGGTGATTGTCTGTCTGCACAGAGCAGGTGTAGGGGCCCTCATCGTACACGTCCACATCCTGGATCTGGATGCTGTACTGGGTTTTGGTGTTGGCCAGGAGCACCACCCGAGGGTCCAAGCACCACTTGTCATTGCCGGCATAGAGGATGCTGCTGCGGTTCAGCCAGGCCACCCGGGTCACCCGGTTGTCCACGGAGCACCTGGGGAGAGGCAGAGAGGTGACCCATCAGTGCGCTGCTCTTGGGCGCTCTCCTCCCTCCCTTCCAGCCCTCCTGGTCCTCCTGGCGTTATTTTTAGCTTTGCTGTCAGCAGCACTTTCAGAGACCGAGTGCTTTCAGTGTCCAAAGAGGACAAGGTCAGCATTTCCCCTGCGGTGCTCAGGGCACCGATATCCATCTAAACCAGCGGCTCCGGAGATCTGCCCAAGAGCTTCACAGAGTTTGCAGATGCAGGGAGGTCAGATGTGGCAACGTGCTTTTTAAGAGTGGAGCTGAGGCTTAAACCCCAATAAACATTTCCTGTGGAAAAGCCGCTTGGGAAAACTCAGGCAAAGCAGCCACGCTCACACATCCACACAGGCCACCTGGCAGCTCAGCAGGGAGAGGCAAGAAGGCCCTTGCACCAGATCAAACCAGCCAGGTTTATTCCACCAGCTGAAGGGTTGTCCAGAGTCAAAAAGAGAGTGAACTTAATGGGCTCCATGTGCAGACTGCACTAACAGGGGAGGTGATGGCAAGGATGGGTTTATCTGTGGCATGTGCACTTGTCCTGGGCTCTCTGGGGAGTGTGTCCTTCCTCTGGGTGAGCTGTCTCCTTACTGGGGGTCCTTACAGCCTCCTTTGGGTGGGAATTCACCTTTTCTCTAAGCTAACAAGGTTATCAGGTTTAAGTATGAGCTTCAGCAGCCAATAACCTTGAGACACGGGGAGGTACAAAGGGCAGGTAAGGTCAGTGACCTGTAGGGAAAACAGGGGTGGTCACTGGGGCCTCATCACCAATGGAGACACAGGGGAAAGGAGAAACCGAAGGGCCAGGGGCATTGGGAAGGGGGGAGACCAGAGAAAACCATCAAAGCACCATTGGGGAGTTCTCTCTCCCAGGCTGGGTGGAGATTTAAAGTCTGTCCTGCCAAGGCCAGACCCTGGGTATTGAGTCAAGGGGTTGCAGGGACTCCACAGCCAGAGCCACCCAGAACCAGCCTTGCATTCCTCCATTCCAATTTGTGCTTTTGCAAATTCCCAGACAAACAAAGCTGAGCCCAAACCTCCATCTCAAGTCCACACTTTTTTGGGGGGTGCAGGTTGTTGCTTCCTGCTCAAATCTGTCTCCTGTCATTCTCTCCGCAGACCTTCACATCCCTACAGCCACACAAAGAAATGCAAAGTGGTGCTGGGAAAGCTTGTGCTGCTTCACTAAGGAGTGAGGAAAATTTATCTTTGGAGGAAGCCAGCTCTGACACACACCTCTAAAGTAAAACCTTGAGCATCCAGCCATTTGTTCCCTCTGTCAACTTTTCCTTCTGTACCCATCACCTGCACTGCTGCAGCTCCCTCACTTCTGCACTCACCCCCGCTGAGCATTTCACTTATCCAGGGATGCTTTGGAGGTAGAAATCCTCTATATTCAGCCTCAATAAGTACCTGAGTTCCCCCCAGAGACAACATAGTGCAAACCTAGAAATTATTTTGATCCTGAAGGAGATTATTTTTCTGTCAACATTAGCTGGGATCAGTCTTGCTTCCCCCAAAGGTTTCTGCCAGCCCTGTAACCTCCCATCCCCACATCCCCAAGCCAAGTTTGAATCCTCCCAGTGCCACCAATCATCTCCAGACAAGCATCAAGACCTTCTTTAAACAGCAGAAACCTGCAGCCCCCACCGCCAGCTAAACCCCTCCTTCTCTGTGAGAAATTTTGGGATTACGGAGCCATGGGGATTTAGCCACGCTTTGCTGGAGGCTGTCTCCAGAGCATAATGTGAAACCACTCAGCCTAAGATCCACTGTTTACATTCTCCCCAAAACTACTTCATTACTTATGCAGTGGCTGGGATGCAAATTAACTTCAGAGGCACCGAGAGGGAGCCCGGCAGCTTCCAGGACATCTCACCTGGGGTGACTTCAGGGAATGTAAAGGACTTAATGGGCTCCACGTGCAGACTGAACTAACAGGGGAGGTGATGGTAAGGATGGGCATATCTGTGGCACGTGGACTTGTCCTGGGCTCTTTAGGGAGTGTGTCCTTTCTCTGGGTGAGCTGTCTCCCTACTGGGAGTCCTTACAGCCTCCTTTGGACGAGGATTCACCTTTTCTCCAGGGTAACAAGTGATAGCACAAGATCAAATGGCCCCAAATTGCACCAGGGAAGGTTTAAATTGAATATTAGGGAATGTTTCTTCACTGTCACAGGTTGCCCAGGGTAGTGCTGGAGACACTGGAGGGATTTAAAAGCCACGTAGATGTGGCACTTGGGGACATTGGCTAGCAGAGGACCTGGCAGTAAAGGGGAATGGTTGGACTGATCTTAGAGGCTTAATGATTCTGTGATGGGAGACTTCCCTGTGTGCATTACTGATGTCAGAGAAGATGCAGGTACCCATCTGGGGACAAGCCTCATCTCATTCAGCTTCTTTTTTGAACCTCTTTGGCCCCAGAGATTACAGGAGAAGCCAAAATAACCCACCCAGCCTCAACACACAACTTCTGGGGGTTCGGGGTGACAGAGGAGATGTGCCAAGGTGAGATGTGCTGTCTGCAGCACAGGACACCCCTGGTTTGCCAGTACCCAACTCCTGCTCCACGCTCCCTTTCTGGTGTGAAAAACAGCCAGTAAATGGAACAATTTTACTACTGTTCCATAATGATATTACGATAATAATAAATTAAATGTGAGCAGATTTTTATGATCTACATTAAAAAATGCAATAGATTCAGTATGGGCTGAACACCAAGAACTTGGCTCCTGCTCTCAGTTGCATTACAACTTGAGTAAAAGGCTGAGAGTTTAGTTGCACAAGTTGAATTAAACTGGAGATTTCTTCCCAGAGGATGGGTTTAGTCTATTGAACTCAGAATCTCTGCTCTGCTGGTAGCTCAGACCTATGGGGCACGAATAAAATGAAGTGGTTACTTGGTGTTTGGCTCTGGTACCATGAAATAGGCTCCTGTGGTGGTTCTGCACAAACACAGGGGTGTCCAGGGCTGGGTGATGAGAAACCAGATGTGACCTGAATTTCTTAACTAGTCCCCTCTGCAGATGTTACTTTGAGGAACCGTAAGCAGGCTGAACTAAAAATATATATTTCCTCTCTCCTCCTCCACGCCAGTTTTCTTTATGAAATGCATCGGCTTGGAGATCCTTGGATAATAATGGAGCCAGACAGTGTGCAATCCAAGCATTCCCTCTATCATATGGGCATTTAAGTGCTTTTGAAAAGCAGCGGGGCTCAGGTAACGCATGAGGCAGCAGTGAAATAAGTGCTTTCGCCCTTCACAGCACCTGGGCACAATCTCTCCTTATCACCCAGACACGCTTCCCTGTCCCTGGGATCGGCAAGCTTCAAGCTGTTACTTTATATTCTTCCCTGCCTCTTAGAGCTCCTGAGCCAACATATATATATATATTAAAATATATATAATAAAGCACAGCAGCGGCTCTTGGGAAAGAGGTGCTCTGACCTCTGGATGCGCTGGGCTATTTAGGGACTGGCAGCTCTGCTCCTTCCTGAGCTGCTTCCAAGCCCTGTGCTCCTCCTGCTCCTCCTGGCACAGGCCCTGGCCGGGGTCCCCGCGGCCGAGGCTGGTCACGGCGCCCCGATGCTCTTCCAGCCCCTCCATCTGCTCCTCCTTGCCTCCTGCAGCAGCTCCTCTCCCCAGCAGCCCCGAGCAGGGGTGGGAGGGCTCCTCTCACACACGGGCAGCCGAGCAGAAAGCCTTTGGCTTTGGGCACGAAGCCACGCTCCGGGCACAGGTGGAGAGCAAAGCCACCGCCGAGCCCGCAGCCTCCCCTCTTCCCTCCCTGCTCCTGGCAAAGTGCAAAGCCCTGGGATACCTCCTCCACCTCGCTGGAAGCTCTCACTTTCCCTCTCACCCCATGGTGTGCCAGGGAAGGAGGGGAGGGAGAGGTCCTTGGGGTGCCGGAAGGCAGTGCTTGCCTCCAAAATGATGATCTAAAAACAATTATGCACAGATGAGGTAATTTTCTCTCTCAAGATCCTTAAACCTTGTTCCACTCCTGCTCAGACAGCAAGGGCTTCTCCTCCAGGAAGATGATAAAACCAGCACAAGGTAGAGGTGATACTGTTCTGGATACTGCTGCCTCTCTCTGCTGCTTCTCTCCCGATAAACCCAGAGTTCCAGGCCTCGGGGTTTCTCCTCTGGGAGATGGGAACACTGCCCACCTCACCACTGCTACATCATCCTGGGGCAGGCGGGGATGGTTTGTAGGGAGATGCAGCTCCTCACGCTGCCCCAACCCTGTGGGGAGCTCCCTGCGGCCTCCGAGGGCACCTCAAAATGAATTTGGGCATTTTAAGACAGCTGCACACACTGAGCAAAGGTGAGAGCTGTGAATTCCATCCTCCCCACCTGTCCCGACCCACCTGCTCATCCCTTGCCCTGCGCTCCCCGATCAATGACCTGTGGTGGGTGCCAAGGCTGGTGCTGCCCCTTCCAGATCTGTCAACATCTCCCACAGCCAAAACTTCCAGGCTTTGTTATCCACCCTCTGCTGTCGAGTTGGTCCCTTAGGGAGGGTCACTGGTATTCCCAAACATTTCCACAGCCTGAGGGTTGAGCTCATGCAGCCAAAGCCCCACAGGTGCAGCCTCAGCCCACCTGGCTGCAGGGACAGCACTCAAAGACAAACTGGAAGGGGGAAAGCAACACCACAAGGATTCTGCCAGCGAGCACAAAGATGACCGGGCTGAAAATGCCAACCAAGCCATCAGTGGGGACAAAACAGCCTCACAAACAAGAACCAGGAATAAACAAGCAGCAGGGTGCTGATGCTGAGTTCCCTGACCACTGATCCCACCTGTGCCACAGCCATCCCCCAGCACCTCCCTGTGACTCCAGAGCAGACACAGATGGCACACGCCAGCAGTGACGTGCCCTCCTGAATTCCTCTCTTTGCTTTCTTGAGTTTGCACACAAAAAAAACGACAGGAGAGGAGGTGGGCAGGCAGTGGGGGGAAGGAGGTTTTTAATTACTGAAGTGTAGTAATTGGCACACAACACTTTTTTGTTGCCTCTTATGCAGATTGCTGGTGTTCCAGAGGGCTGGGCTGGAGAGCACAGATTGTCTCAACCCAGCAGGACACACAAGAAATGAATAATGTTAATTAGAACTGAAAAGAGCTCAGCAAAATTACCAACCTGATTGCTGCTTTCATTGCAATTATCAGGGTACAAGCTCCATCATGGGGAGGCAGGGATGGGGCTAAGCCTGGCTCACCCCAGCAAATGTGGAGGTCCAGCCTGGGCTCTGACCAAACTCACCCTCCCCAGGCTCATTTTCTTCCATCACCCCCTAATTTTCATGGCATGCCCACCCTAGAGAAGCCACCTTCCTAAATCCTGGCCACTTGATGGAATTTCACAGCAGCATTGACCAGAATTCTTCAGGTTGGAAAAATCCTTTAGGACCATTGGGTCCAAGCTTTAACCCAGCACTGCCAAGCCCACCCCCAGACCATGTCCCCAAGTGCCACACCCACCATCCCCAGATGTCTTTTCATTTTCTTCCCAGTCTAACTTAGCTATTCCCACACAATTCCAATTTTGAATCAATCCCACACCAGCAATGCCTTGTATCTGCTCTGAGCTAAAGAGACCAGGAATAAGTTTGGGGTTTACCTTAAAATTGGGAGCAAATCCTCCCACTGAGGCTGGGTAAGATGACAGGATGCTCTGGCCCTGCCTTGTCCCCAGCTTCTCATGTCCCAGACATCACCTTCCTGCCTCTGCACCGTCAGCTGAGCTATAAATGATCAACTAAAGCAGCCCGCCGCCGGAGGCAGAGCTCCACATCTCAGATTTATTTCTGTGATTATCACATTTTATTGTTATTTATTAGGATTAATTAAAGGCCTGGCTGTGAACAACTCAATCCCGATCAGGCACAGTCTCACAGACTTTCCTGTGATGTTCAGAAAAGAATTTTGGCCATCAATTCCTGAGCAAAGGGAAAGCAGGGCCAGGTTGTGCCATGTTCCTTGGGACAGGCACTGCCCAGAATCCTGTAAAGGCTGGGATGCCCATGCCATGGACAGCCTGAGGTGTGGATATCACACAGAACATGGCCTGAAAGCTTTTGAACTAATAAATATTGAGCCTAACCTCTCATTGTTACAGCCCAGTCTGGTTTCACTCTCTTTACTGCATTGGGTTAAGTCACGCACCAGCAATTTCTCCCAGTCCAGCCCTTCTCCAGCAGGATTTACAGCATCTGCTCCCTTTCCATGCACACCCAGCCTGCCTTTGCTCACACACCCTCCCTGCTGCACCATCTGCTCACATGCACAGGGCTGGCCAGTGCTGCCCTGCTCACCAACCCCGCACAGCACACACTGAGAGCGCCGTGTGCTCCTCCAGCAATAATCCTGTTCTGCTGGAGCAGGGACACCCAGCTCAGGCCAAGGCTGGATGTGCCGGTCACAGGCTCCTTGCAGGAGACATTCACAGCAGAAGTTGGACTGTTGGATTAAAATGCCCAAAGCTTTGGTACTGCTGAGAGCTCCAGTGCTCAGTCAGGGACTCTGATGGGGCCTGGGGGCTGTGATCAGGTTCTTGGCATTCCCGTCCTCTCCTGCTCCCCAGGACCAGCCCAGTCATCCTCACCCTCGCTGTGAGTCTGGCTGGAGAGGATCCCTGGAGCTCCTGCTGATGTGACACCACCAAAGACACAGCCCGAGGAGGTTTTCACAGCACAGAGCAGCTCACAGGACCAAGAAACCTCTTCCCTGCATGGGGAGCCTGGTTCCTGACAGGCAGGAGCTGACACAATGATTAACTCAGCAGCGGGGTCCAGCAGGAAAGGAGGGTCCCTGCTGGGGCTGGCGCCTTCCTCTCGCCCCCCCTGCAGCAGCCAGAGCATCTCCAAAGGCTGCAGGGTGAGGAGATACCCTTGCATCAGCTGCCACCCCAGTGCCTCTTCAAAATAACACTGAGCTGGTCAAAAGAAACACTCAGAAGTGAAAAACAAAACCCCTTTGTGTTTCCCCCTCTCTTCCCTGCCCGGACAGTTCTGTGTTGGTTGTTGCAGAGGGAGTCAGGGCCCTGGACTGGGAGGTGCTGCCTTTCCCACTGGCTCATGCAGGTTCCTGCCCTTCATTCCTGCCCTCTGCAAGGATTTAGAGATATCTGGCACCTTCTTGCCAGGGAGCGCGAGTTAACTCATGTTTATAAAGTACCTGATCTCCTCAATTGAAAGTTTATACATGCAAATGATTCACACTAATTACATTAATAATAATACTGGGCTCAAAAAGATCCGCCTTGGTTCACTGCCCAGGATTCACAGAGCTGCAAACAACTCCCAGTGTGCTGCCTTAGACACGGATATTGGCAAATGCCAAGGAAACAGGAGGAAACTGGACTGGGAAGGGAAGAAGAGCTACAAAAAGAGCTGGAGCTCCTGCTGGCTGAGCATCAGGCCGGGCAGGGAGCAGGCACGGATTCCACGAACACCTCTGTGCACCCTGTCAGTCCCGGGAGAGCCCCGTGCCGGCCCCCGGGGCCGGTGCAGAGTGGGCAGAGCACAATGCAGCCAGCAGGGATGGCTCGCCTGGAAAAGCCTTTTTCTCTCTGCAATGCAGCAGTGCTCCAGCACCTTTCCAAGTCCCGTGCTCGGCTCATCCAGCCTTTCTATTTATCCTCCTATTGTCTCTGCTAACAACAGGGCTCTGCACATCTACAGCATCTTCCATCTCTGCATCTTGGAGCGTGCCACAAAACGTCAATGAGGGCAGCAGCTCGCAGAGCACGTGTCCCTAACCCCCCTGTGGCTGCCTCCACGGGCCACCACCAGAGCTTGCGTGCCCTCCAGGAGTGCTAATGGCACCTGGGACAGGGTGACACTGGCACCAAAATGCCTGTGGGCAGCTCTGTGGGGACATGGGCGGTCTACAAATGGCATGGATCCCACCAGGGAACGCCTGCGCTGAGCTGTGGGACAGTTATTGCTCCAGGTTTTCTCCTTTTTCACATTCCCAAAGCCCAAGTAACGAACAGGAGGCTCCTGCATGCCAGCAGGCAAACAGCCCTCACTGAAAGCCACCCCTTCCCTGGCAGCGTTCCAGGGATGCCTACAGAAGGATCCTCACTCCTGCAGGGAGGGCACCAGCCCAGTCCAGGACCAGGCTCTGGCAGCTTCAAGAAGAGGTGTGGAAAATGCCATAGGAAGAAAATAACTCCCTGATGATCTCATCCTCTCCCCTCAAGCGTTACGGAGCACCGTAAACCCTGGAAAACAAGGTCTCCTCATCCGAGGAGGTGAGGAGAAGTCAATTTCTCTCTCTGCCTCCAAAAGAGCGGGGATCTCTCTCCTTGCTCTGCACTTCTCCCTAGAAAAAAATGCTCCTTTGCCACCTCCTAGTCCCGGGCTGAGCCCCTCAAGTCACCCCAACTCTCCATCCCCCAGCCCCCCTGGCAGCCCCCAGGGCTCTCCTCCTGCCGGCCGTGCTCCCAGCAGCCGGTGCCGATCCTGGCGCTGAACTCGCTCAGTTACGAGCTGTGCCCCAAATAAATCCTGGTTCTGCTTTGCCGAGTGACACTAATGGCCCTGGAATAAAGCACTGCCATCCACCCCAACAGGCTGCAAAGGAGCGCCTCTAACTACGCACACAGGCAAGGGACTGCTGAGCTCAACTGCTCTGAAAATGTATTCCAAAGGAAGCGATGCACTTAACTTATCACAAGTGGGAAATTATCACTGAAGTGGCTTTTCCTTAGAAGTTGAGGCACAAAACAGGAATGGTGAGGGGTGAGTGCTTTCTGCCAGGACTGCAGAGAGAGATGGAGGAGGGAATTGGAGGCTGCTGAAAGATGCTGCGAGTCCGGGGCTCTGTGGGGAGGAGCAGGGGGTGAGAGGGAGGGAGAGGTGCTGCAAGGCACTGATGGGGACAGCTCAGGGAAACCAGCCCAGGGAAGGGCACAGGATCAGGAATCGGGTGTTAAGGCACTGGCAGAGCTGCCCAGCTCTGGGAAGCTGGGGGAGCTGGCTGGCTGTGTCACTGCCTTCTGCTGACCAGCTGGGTCTACATAGGATCGTGGAATGGTTTTGGTTGGAGAGAACCTTAAAGATCATCCTGTTCTATCCCCTGCCATGGGCTGGGACATCTTCCACCTGAGCAGGCTGCTCCAAGCCCCATCCAACCCGGCCTTGGACACTGCCAGGGATGGGGCAGCCATAGCTTTATGTAGCAAAAATATGCTGCTATTATACAAACACATACCATATCTATATATATCCATCTATCTATTCTCTATCTAGCTATTCTCCATCTATATACTCTCTATCTATATATAATATATCTATATATACCATGCCATCTCTATAATTCTAGCCTGGGAATAATTGCAGGTTACTACATCACCTTCCTACACCAGCTCTCCCTCACGCTCCTGATTGCATCCTCACCACAACGCCCGAGCTCGTCGTGCTCCTGCTGCCAGATGGGGAGAGATGGGGAGAGACAGAACAAGGACAAGCAGCAAATCCTAAAAATTAAAATAGAGAGGTGGTCCAGGCAACTCAAGGCTGAGTAGGAGGAGCGGGGCATCCCAAGCCTTTGGAGATGAATCCTGAAGCCTTGCAGCGCTGTGCTGCAGCACAGGGGGATTCTTCTTTGGCAGAAGAGCACAAGTAGCTGAGAGAGGAAGCTAAACTGTGCCTCTTGCTCTGACAGAACCCAGATCCCTAACAAGGACCTGCACAGCTTCTCACGGACACACAAACCCCACCACAGAGCCAGATCTTCTCCCACCTACGACGTGGTTTGCAACATAAACAAAGTTCAAGTGCTCGTCTTATGACTCGCATGCGACTCATCACAATGGGAGGGGACTTGTGCCTGATAGAAGAGGCTGGAGAGGCATTGACAGAGCAAGTGGAGAACCAGAGGAAGTGGAAGGGAGGGACAGGAGGGATGTCAAGGAAGGAAACAAGATGGAGCCAAAGCAATGGGACCTTCTCCAGCCATGCCATGGCACCAAAGCCTCATTTATCAAATAGCACTAATGAGACCAGAAACAAAAGAGGGAGTGAGGGAAAGGACCCTTCCCAGTAAAGACCCCCCCTCCTTCCCTCTCCCCTTGAGGACATCATCCTTAAAATATATTTCATTTCACAGCTGCATTATGGTACCACAAAATCCTGCGAATCCAATTTAAGAACAGATTACCTCCTCACTTACTTCATTTGAAGCAATTACATGTTAATTTTCATTGAGACCAGCCTAATGCATACCAATCTGATGCTGCAATCTCATTTGAATACTTGAGGGAAAGCTAGTTGGGCTCTGGGCTCTGGAGGCTCATATTTAAAGGGCCACTTCACATTTCCTTTCCCTTTCCCCCTGGTTATTTACGTTCTCATCACACTTGTGGTGCTCCCTCCCTCCCTCTCAGACGTTCCCAACAGCTGCTGCCACTCCTGAGACAAAATAAAAATGCCCAGTGAGTTTTGCAGTGATGCTGCTGTGTCCATCACCAGCCCAGCTCCCAAGGCACGACCTTCCCCAGGCCAGGATTCAGCCTCAGCCACGTTTTCCTCCATCAGTAAGCGACATCCCAGCGTCAAAGTCATGGGGAAACACGTGCTGCTCTCTGCCAAGAGACTCCTCCTCCTCCTCCTCCTCCTCCTCCTCCTCCTCCTTCCAGGGCAGGAACAGCCTCCACCACGTTTCTGGCTGATGGTTATCTCAGCTCCCTCGGTCTCCCATCTCTGCAGAGCCGGGTATCGATCGGTGTCTCGGACACCAGGCTTTGAGTAATTAATAATGCCAGGAGAGTGAGGATCCTGCTCGGGGGCGAGGCGGGGAGGCAGCTGCCCCTGGCTGGCTGCACGCATCCTGGTGATAAGCATTCATGTTGGAGGCTGCACCTTAATTAGATTTTTCAGATTGCAGAAGCCCTGAGACACTTGTGCAGACACCATATAAATGTATATTGCATTGTACTGTAATTAATCCAAGGTGATGGAGCAGGAGCCAGGGATCCACAGCGAGACAATCAGCCCCAAAACTTCAGCACATCACCGGGCTCAAGCCCACCCTGTGGCCTGAACCAGCTGCAAACTAAGAAATCTCTCACTTTTCCCCACCAGAGACACACAGGACAACAGGAACATCCCAAAAGCCAAAGGTTTCCTGGCGCTGCCTCCCCAGACAAGGCTCCCACCATTAGGTGGACATCTTTCCTTCCTGGCAGTTTAACAGCCAGAAAGACAACAAAAAGCATTAAAGACAAGCAGAGATTAATTGCAGCTCCTCCTCCCCCAAAGAAATAATCGATTGCATGAGGCAGGTGTCTGTGCTGTTGCTGAAAGCACGTGGATGTCACAGCCATGGGTTTGTACTCCACATTAGCAGGCAGGATGCTCCGTGAGCACTGAGGGGAGTGACGGGGTGAGAGTTTTGTTGGAGAAAATCTTTGGAAAAGGAGTTTGCGCTGAGGATAACTCAGGGAAGGTGCAGGAGGAGATGAAGTGACTGATGAAAAATTGGTATCTGAAACATCACTCAACCTCCTAAAGCTTCTGGTGCCTGTGCAAGGCACCTGCCTAGAGCAGGGGGGAGCTTGCTGGGAGCTGTGGCACTTTTTGCTGGCTGTTATGAGCATCCCTAGAAAACAGAGATGCTCAATCCAGGCTTGGGTAGTGCAGGGCTGGTCCCTGTGCCCACAGGTACTTGCCTGCAGCAGAGATGCTCTGCTGACCTTGAATACACCCAAACCTGGAGCTGAGCTGAGTTTGCATCCAACCACCTCACCCTGACCCTGCTCCCTCCATCCTGGGGCAGCCAAGGGGTTTCACACGCATTTGGAAACTCCTTTAATTTCTATTAATGCAATCAAACTGCTGCTGCTCGGGTCCAACAGCTTTTGCCTGCAGGAAACAACCACCAGCACATTGGACCCTCTATCTAAACAGAGCCACTGGGCTGGGTGAGACCCCTGGGGAACATCCTGGCTGCTCCAAGCCCCACAGGGGCTCATTCAGAGGGTCCCAGGACACGATGCTCAGCCTCCACTGTGCCCGCAGGGTACAAAGCCCTTTGGGGAGGGAGGGACCTGAGCTGGGAACTGCAGTGCCACAGCACCAGCAGCTTTGGGAAGGATGGAACGAGTCGCAGGGCGTATGGTGAGAAACCAAATAATCAGGATTCAGGGGAGGAAAGGCAGTTACCTGGGCAACAGTGAGCTGCTAATCCATCTGCCACCCCGCAGGACTGCCCAGCTGCTCCTCTGCTGCCAGGGGGAGCCCCCAGACCAGACTGCAGCTCCGCAGAACCACGGGGCTTTTCCCAGCCCGATTCCAGGCTGGGTAGGAAACCAGAGCTGACCCCACCCTCAGCCCTGCCCTGGTGCAGCCCCTCCCCAGGTGTCAGCAGTCAGCAGCCCTTGCTGCCCATCCCCACAGCCCCAACGATGGTAGCCATCACCAGGACACAGAGGGAGGTGACAGCTCTGCCCTGCCCTGGGGACTGTCCCTTCCTGAGGGACTGGCCGTGCTCTGTTCCTGCCCCATCTCCCATCACACCCAAATCTCCTCTGCAGTGAGCAAGGAGGGAGGTGCCTCTGCTGGCAGACGTGGATGCAGGTGCCAAGGTGACACAAGGACACAGAGGATGCAGGGGGTGTCAGCACCCAGCCACGATGTCAGTCTCTTGTCCCAAGCACAATCTGTGGTGACATGGGGCCCGCAGCAGCCTCTGCTCCCCATCCAGCTGCTTTGGCAGGTGCAGAAACACCAACACTCCAGCTGAAACAACAGTTTTGGTGGCTTGGGGATGGGATTTCAAAGCACCCAGAGAGACTTTGCCTGTTTCCTACTGATCCAACTCAGTCCCTGTACAAGCCTTTGAAAACATGTCCTTTATAGTTTTCCATTTTGATGTCACATCTGTAAGAATATATGGTGGGGCCTTTTTCCTTCTTCTTCCCCTCTTCTTCTTAAGAGGAGATATCACACTTTGAACTCTAAATTTTATTTATTTTCGTTTCCTAGAAAAGGACTGATTCCCCACTGAGCAGGGATGGAGGAAGAGAAAAGGGGGTGGGGAGGAAGCCTTCAAAAAGTGCTCAGATTTAATTTTTTATCAGAGGAACAGAAAGAGAAATTTGTTGATGATCAAACAGATTCAAGTACCTTAAAAGAAGGCGACCGCCAGTAAATGGAAACTAGTTAAGGAATTACATGAAAGGCACGGGAGACGCTCGAGAAGCAGAAGAAATGCTGTAACCAAGTGGAAAACCAAACCCATCAGTCCCAAACCACTGGAGCAGCGAGGAGCAGGAGGTGAAGTATTTGCTGTGCAGCAGCAGCAGCAGATGATGGGAGAGCTGGAGGTTTGCAGAGGTGCTGAGCCGGCTCCGTGCGGAGGGAGCCCAGCACCCTGCCGGGGTTTTACCTGCCTGCCTCCCTGCACAGCTAAAACAAGTGGAGAAAGGCAAATAAAGGGCTGCATCACTTTGAAAAACAGCACCCCGGGGGCTCTTGTGTTTTCCTTTTCCTCCTCGGCACATTGCAGCTCGAGTGAGCTGGGTTTATAAATTCGAACGGAGTGGGATTGTTTGGGTTGAGGGTTTTTTTCCTCCCTTTGCTTTGGTTTTAATCCAATGGCAGCGCTTTAACACTCAGGCTGGGAGGCTAAAAGCCGGCAGAGCCGGGCAATGGGATGTGGACAGAGTGATTTAGGGATGGGAGGGGCAAGCAGAAGAGGAGGAGGAGGAGGGAATGAAACAAGACGCAGACAGAGCTTGAGAGATGGATCCGGACCCATCTCAACCCCAAAACGCCTTCCCAAGCCCTGAAGAGGCCAGATCCTATTTCTTCCTGAACTGTGACCTGCCTGGCTTAGCTGGGAAATCTTTTAAATAGGAAAACAGAGCCGGCATTTGCTTTCATGCAGAGTCAGTGGTGAGCAAAGCCCAAGGGTTGCATTAGATTAGCAGCGGGCTCCTCCGAAGGCATGGAAACTTTGATCATTTAATATGTATGCACCGTGTCAGGGCGCTCAGGTCTCCAAACCCCAGTAAATGTTTTATTAGGGCATCTCCGGCTCTTATGCCCAAGCCTTGCTCCTTTTGGACTCTGGGGATCTTGTTGTGATTGGAAAGACGCTGCTCATCATCTCCCTCTCTCCCAGGAAGGGCCGTGCAGCTCCTGCCTTGCTCTTCCCTCGGATCTCACTTAAAGTGCATCGGAGCCCAGGGGCCTGGATGGTGGCAGGAATATCCCAAAATGAGCCCCTGCCTCCCTCAAAGCTTCTCCTCGCAGCAAACCCCAAGACATGAACTCTGATGCCAGTGCTGATCGCAGTGGGAGCACAGGCTCTGCTCTTCCTCCTCTGTCACCACCTTAGGGACTTGGGGACGTGGTTTAGTGGTGGATCTGGCAATGCTGGGTTAATCCTTTGACACAGTGACCTTAGAGGTCTTTTCCAACCTTCCTGATTGTGTGAAGGCGGCCACCAGGCCTGCCCAGAGCTCCCAATCCCACTGGGACATGGCAGAGCCGGTCACCCTCACTGGGAAGCCACCAGGCAGGGGAAATCTCTCTGGAGATGAGATTTCTGACTGAAGCACTGCAGAACCAGCCCCAAGCTCCCCTGAGTGCACCACATCTCAGTGTTATCAGAAGCACTCGCTGATTTTATTCTTTTAATTTGCAAATGACTCGTAGCTGCCAAAATCTGGAAACGATTCATTGCCAAAGTGATTATTTGTTGTTGAAAATGTCATTTTTGTTGGAAATTTAGTAGCAAATCCCCACTAAACAGCATAGTTTGTCCTCCACACTGCCACAGGCAACTCGAAGTGGATATAACCCTGCACAGTACTGGATTTCCAGCTTCCCAAGAGCTGGGATTCAGATAAGAACCAGTGCATGAAGAGAGAACGGGGCAGATACAATCTGGGCGTACAAGGACTCTGCTTCAAAGGACACTGGGCCAGGACCATAAATCTGAGTGCACAGTCCTACAAAGAGACAATCTAGGGGAAATCACACCACTTGTAGAATTAAAGCAGCACCCTTTTTTTTCCCCCCGATTGTAAAAAATATTTACATCACAAATAGACAAGAAAAGCCTAGTGCCAAGAAAATAGGGGATTTTTATAGATCCTGTTTCTGCAAGAAATTACCAAGACAACAAGTCACTAAGTTCTGAGAAAGGATTTGACATTTTCCTGAATAAAAATAGCACCTGAAGTGGCATCATTTAGGATTACACCTTATGGGCAAGTGCTGCTTAAGCAGCCGGAGAATAAAATCCTTCCCATGGGTGGAAAAATTCACCTGTGGGATCCAAACAGGGATGCTTCCTTGTCTCCCCTTTCCTATAGGATTTCACACTCATTTCCACAGGATCCTCTTGGTTTTGTCACTAGGAAGTTTGATAGGATTTTTTTTTTTTTTTTTTTTTTTTTGCCATAAAGGAATTACAAGGAGCAGGAATTGTCTTGCTCCAAGGCATGGACACATCATCAGCTTGGAATGGCAGTGACCCCACGGTGCCATCCGGTGTTTGAGGGGATTTCTGGATCCAGCAGAAAGCCAAGCTTTTCCTCCCAGGTGCAGCCACTTGTGCTGTGAGATCTGCCTATAAAAGCACACTCCAAAATCCCAACCCACCGGGTTCTTGCTGCCAAACACAAGAGCAGGAGGGGTGGGGGTGGACAGGTACCTGGTCCAGGCAAGGATGCATCCCCAAAAACATTCTCTGGCCGTTCTACCTGTCACGTTTTCTCTTAAAAGCACAAAGCCACCCATGTGCACATGGTAGCACACCATGGCAAAAGGAGCCAAGAAATCCAGGGGAAAGCTGGGACATGGAATGACTGAATGAGGACTCTGGGATTTTGGATAAACATTATGACCAGGACAGCTTTCTGCATTTTCCACCTCCAGCAGCAAAAAGCCCTGAGGTGTGTGGAGAAAGGCAGATGATGAGGTGCTGCCAGTGCCACAAGCATGGCAGAGGGAAGGGAAGGTTTGGGAAGGTTTGGGAAGGTTTGGGAAGGTTTGGGAAGGTTTGGGAAGGTTTGGGAAGGTTTGGGAAGGGAAGGTTTGGGAAGGGAAGGGAAGGGAAGGTTTGGGAAGGGAAGGGAAGGTTTGGGAAGGGAAGGTTTGGGAAGGTTTGGGAAGGTTTGGGAAGGTTTGGGAAGGGAAGGTTTGGGAAGGTTTGGGAAGGTTTGGGAAGGTTTGGGAAGGTTTGGGAAGGTTTGGGAAGGTTTGGGAAGGTTTGGGAAGGTTTGGGAAGGGAAGGTTTGGGAAGGGAAGGGAAGGTTTGGGAAGGGAAGGGAAGGTTTGGGAAGGGAAGGGAAGGTTTGGGAAGGGAAGGGAAGGTTTGGGAAGGGAAGGGAAGGTTTGGGAAGGGAAGGGAAGGTTTGGGAAGGGAAGGGAAGGTTTGGGAAGGGAAGGGAAGGTTTGGGAAGGGAAGGGAAGGTTTGGGAAGGGAAGGGAAGGTTTGGGAAGGGAAGGGAAGGTTTGGGAAGGGAAGGTTTGGGAAGGGAAGGGAAGGGAAGGGAAGGGAAGGGAAGGGAAGGGAAGGGAAGGGAAGGGAAGGGAAGGGAAGGGAAGGGAAGGGAAGGGAAGGGAAGGGAAGGGAAGGGAAGGGAAGGGAAGGGAAGGGAAGGGAAGGGAAGGGAAGGGAAGGGAAGGGAAGGGAAGGGAAGGGAAGGGAAGGGAAGGGAAGGGAAGGGAAGGGAAGGGAAGGGAAGGGAAGGGAAGGGAAGGGAAGGGAAGGGAAGGGAAGGGCCTTCTGCTGGAGGCTCTGAGTGTTGCTCTGTGCTCTCCACAGCTCCTCTGGCAAGGCCGAGCTGTCCCGCTGCACCCGCTGCCTCATCCCTGCCAATGCTGAGCTTGACCCTCTTTATCCAGATGGCCCAAATCTTCCAAGCACTGAGGCTCCTGCAGTTTTCCAGGAAAATGCCCAGTGGTCTCATTATATCCAAACCCTCCTCCTGCACCGAGCCCAGCTAATCCACTCCTTCCTCACTGCCTGTGTGAAAATCAGGGAGAGGAGGGACCAGGAGGGAAAGGTGGGGGATTTCATCTATCCAGGGGCTTGATTTCTTCAAGTTCTGAAACCTAGAATATGAATGTGTTTATTTTTAAATCGAAATTCAAACTAATTATTAGCAGGAGGCTTTCAAGTCAAATGTAGGTCATGCAATGTGATGGGGCTTAATAGCAATTGTTTCAGCTTCAGGAAGCACAGAAGTAATGGATACTCAGGAGTTGTCCAGTTTGCTTAAGCACTTTTAACACAAAATTGGGCACTTTTTTGACTTCAACCTGGCCACCCTCTTCTCTGGCACCCAAGGAGTGCTGGACTGGAGTTACGGGGTGCCCATGGGTGCCCACTCCATCATCCAGCAAGGGTTTTGCACAGGCCTCACTGCAGAGGCGTGAAACACACCCAACTCACCTCAAAAGGATGAGCTGGACCTGATAATTGCAATATTTAAAGATAATAATGAAAATTATTTAAATGGGAACATCAAACCCAGGAGTTTGGGATGTACGTTTCATGCTATTCCTTCAAACAGTGGTGGGGGAGATAGTGAGACCTCTCCCTTCCTGCATCTCAGCCATCAGAACTGACTTAACCCACTGCACAAATGAACCAATCTTTTCACCCTTTTCTGCTCTAAGAAAAGCCTCGAAAATAAGAAAATCTTGGGATGTCAAGAGCTGTGAATCCTCAGCAGCTCTTCCCCGGTGCCAGGTGCTTGTGGGCAGCAAATATCAAAGCCAGAGCCCGGGAAAGCAAAAACGTGGCGTTTACACATAAGAAAATGTTTGGCAGCAAGAAAATCTTTGTGCTACACCCTGCTGGAAGGAGCAGGATCAGGAGGGAACTTCTCCACGCCAGCCCAAGGTGCCTGAGACAGCTGAGAGCAAACGTAACCTACTTGCAGTCAACCGCGATCAAGGCGAAACAGAAAAGCTGCCAATTAAAAACACAGAATGATTTCAGACAACAAAGACATCCGTGGACATTGTTTGATCACACATATTCTGCACGAGAAGAAAGAAACGCCAAAAAAATAGAGGCTAAAAATAGGCTGGGTGCTGTGAGCCAGATCCCCAGCCCAGTAAAGGCAGCGGCTCCGGGGAGTTATGCGGCTTTACCCGTGCAGCCGTCATTGTTGCTAAGTTCTGAGCTCTATTCAAACTTGCAAAACGTTTTCTTTTCCTGCAAAAATACAAGAATCTCCCCCCACCCTCCCCATCTTGGAGCTCATCTCTCCTAAAGCAGCTCACATGATGATGATCAAAAATAAGCCCTCCAAGCCTAAGCTCACTAACATTCATTTCTCTCCTGCTAATGCTGGTCTTCTTACTGTTAATCCTTAAATATATCCTTAAATAAGAATGACAGTACCTGAAGCACCTAACAACCCTGTATCATAAACAGAGACAGCCTCTGCATTCCTAATTTAGTTTGCCACAGAAGAGCTGACACTAATCCCAGATCCTGAGTCCCAGCTATATCACACGTAAATGCCATCGCCTTGCTCACCTTGACATTACAGAGCAGCCTGAACTTTTCTTGTCCTGCTCAACTTTCAGCTGCTTGTTTGTTTTTTGTTGGTTTTTTTTTTCCTTGTTTTGTACAAAAGCTGACCTATGTCAAGCTCAGCCTCTGGGGCTGGGGATTAAGGGGAAGTGTCACCTTCACCCTGTGTGGCTCATTGCTGCAGGGACACCAGCCACGAGTGACACTGGGAGTAGGAGACTGCGGATGGAATCTGCATCAGGCACAACCTGCAGTGAAAAAGGCAAAATCTCCTACTGAGAGCTCACAGTGATAGAAAAGAGAGCAGTGGGTAAAAGGCAGGGGGATGGAGATGACCACGCTGGCTCGTCTCCCCACTGCACCAAAAATCAGCAGTTTTTACAATTTCTACGTCCAAGGCTCCAGTTTTCAAAGTGCTCCAGACCAGCACTGAGAATCAGGCATAGAATCACAGAACCCCAAAATGGTTTGGGTTGGAAGGGACTTGAAAGCTCATCTCATTTCAATCCCCTCAACACCTTCCACTAGCCTGGGTTGCTCCAAGCCCCATCCAGCCTGGCCTTGAGCAGTTCCAGGGATGCTGCAGCCACAGCTCCTCTGGACAGCCTCTGCCAGTGCCTCCCACACAGCCTGTGAGTAAATGGGATTGCTCCCAAAATACCAGGGACCTGGGTAAATGTGTGCACGTCGGAGGCAGGAAGAAAAAAGCATTTGACATTTTGCAGGGACTGCAGAAAGAAAGGAGAGCGAAGCTTTACAAAGCAGAGCTCGGCCATCATTCCTCAGTGGATTTTCATATCTCTCCAAAAAGGCAATCTGAAAACAAAAGGCTACGAGGGACTGCAGCTGGCTCCCACAGAGCAGGCACCAAACCCAGCCACTCCATGTGATCTTTAACAGAGAAAGCACAGAGGAGGGAGGATTTCAGCAAATTGCAGCAAAGAATTAACTCTAGATCAATTTGGGGGCTTGTAGAGTAATTTCCCCCCTCAGCATGAGGGCGAGCACGCTGCAGCTGCAAGCCAGCCACGAGCCAGGGACAAGAAATACCACCAGAGCAGCAAGGAGAAGCATCAAGTGCCAACAATAAGCCAGGCACAAGCCCTAAAGTTTATTGCAACCCCCCGTGGACCCCAGGAGGGCACCGTGGGCCAGCTCCAAGCTGTGATGGGAAGGTGCCAAAGCCCATCATCCTGTCAGAGCTGTCAGCTGGCAGGGCTGCTGTGGCATGCCGGGGCTGGTGGCCCCATGCCACGGCCAGGGGACAGACAGTGTCCCTCTGCAAAGCATCTGCTGTGGTCGGAATAATGAGTACAGAGCAAGGGCTTTGCTGCTGCTTTCTGCAGATTTGCATTGCATGAGCTCTGGGCATCCCAGGGCCAGGTGGAGGGACGGGGCTGTGCAGCCCAGCCTGGCTCTGCTGTGCTGCAGTGCACTGGCCCACACTGCCGGGGGCTCCTGGGGGGTGCTGTCTGCAGCTGGACACCCAGAGGGTGGCAGGGCACTGAGCAGGCTCCTCAGGGACGTGGTCACAGCCCCGAGCCTGAGAGAGCTCGGGAAGTGTTTGGACAACGCTCTCAGGCACAGGGTGTGACTCCTGGGGATGGTCCTGAGCAGGGACACGAGCTGGACTCAGTGATCCTCATGGGCCCCTTGAGCTGAGCAGATTCTATGATTCTGTGATCCTGCGTGCTCTCTGCTGAGTGCTGGGGAGCATCCTGCACCCATGCTGGCCTCAAAGCTCTCCCCACCAGCTCCTCACGTGATGGGATAACACGAGCACATCCTGAATGGCAAAACAGGGCCTGGCACTGCTCTGCCTCAAAGCCTTGCTTTGATTTTCATGGCACGGCAAAACCGAAAGCACAACACCTGCCTTGCCCCCAGGTCACTGGGGGGATTGGGGGTCACACGGTGCTCCCTGCAGAGCTTGAAGTCTTCCAGCCCAGAAAGGCTCAGATTTAGAGACACATGGATGCCCCCGAGGCTTACACACCTCTGCAGGCCAGGACAAGCATGCTCCACAGGGCAGGTGCAGCCACAGGTTCCCAGGTTTGATTCCTATCGCTGAGATAAGCAGCAGCTGCAGGTTGGGAGCAGGTTCAGCTTTCAGGCTTTTGCTCAGAGCTGGGATTTTGCTCTGGGCCCATCCTCAGCCAAGAGTGAAGTGGAACAAAATCACTACAAGAAAGCATTTGGCGTCTCTGTTTCTCTGGACAAGGTCTGGTTCCCCCCCTCGCACACTCCGGTGGCTTTGGAAAACAAAATCCTGCTCCTTCTGTGTGCCAGATCCCACATGGAAATGGGGACTGGCAGAGGCTCCAGCTCTCACCAGCAATTTCTGCTGGAGGAAGGAGACCCAGGCTAAGTGTGTCTGTGCTGTGGACAATTTACATCCCACTCAAAGGCTCTGAGGAGGGAACTGGAGGGACTGGACTGTGTTTGGCCTCTGCTGGCCCTGCCTTCACCCTTGGATGGAGCCCGAGGAGTTTTGTTCTATGCAATAACACACGAGGATATTTCCTGGTGCTGCCAAACTTTACAATATGACCAAGTATTCCATAACCTCTCCTATTTTCCTTTTAAGCCTCACTCATATATCATTATATAAGAAACCCTTGGTGCTCCTATTCTTCCCATTCAAAAATATATAAATCCACAGGGGAAAAAAAAAAACAAATCAAACAAAAACAAGCCGACAAAGCAACAATGAAATGCTTCAGAAATCATCTCCTCTTGTCAAGCACACTGTTTGAAAAGCAAGGCTCTAGATTTGGAATCCTTAAGCTCTGCCATGCTTACTCTGCACTGCACAGGAGCCCCTAAGAACAACTCTCTGGCTCCTTCCTGTCTTTAATCTGCCTCAGGAGGCACAATAAACAACTACAAATGGAATAACAGTATTGGAAAAGGGGGCTGGGGGGACGGGAGAGGAGATGGTGTAATGTAAAGAAGACCTGAGAATACTGGCAAAGGCTTTTAAGAGCCATACATGCTAATTATGGTGTTAAAAATCTGTCAGTCGAAGGGCTGGATATTAAATGGAATTGGCTTGAGATGACAGGGCTGCACTGGATTTTAAAAAATTATTTATTAAAATGCTCTGGATACAAATTAATGTTCTTAGTTCAAAATGTATTATTGTCTCTCTGGCTTTGATCTGCAGAGCACTTTGAGCGATGAATGGGAGAGGTTGTCAAATTTCCCTCTGCACCACTCTCCAAGTGGCTCCACAGCCCTCGCCTGTGAGAGAGAGGCTGCTTTACAATTTCCTCCAGAAGTATCTTTCCTTACATCCTCTGGAAGATCTGCACCAGCAAGGCCATGCCCCTTGTTCTGGGGTGAACTGGGAGAAAGCACCAGCGCCTGGATGGGGCAGTTGGCTGGGTGTGGGATGGATGGAAAGCTTGCTGAAGTCAGGGAGGAGGCTGCTGACAAACTTGGGATCTAAGAGCCAGGAATGAGGTTTGCCAAGAGAAAAATATCTTTGGGAAGGACCCAGCTCTCCCCTCCCTTTGACTGCAAATGACCATTTGGTCTATGCACTCCAGTCTGATGGATAATAACTGCCCTATTTAGCCATTTGGGATCTATTTGACCTTGTCAATAAGGCAAGGGGGAAATGGGTTAAAACTGAAAGAGAATAGGTTTAGATTGGATATTACAAAGAAATTATTCCCTGTGAGATTGGTGAGGCTCCAGCACAGGGTGCCCAGAGCAGCTGTGGCTGCCCCTGGAACCCTGGAAGTGTCCAAGGCCAGGTTGGACGGGGCTTGGAGCACCCTGGGATTGTGGAAGGTGTCCCTGCCCATGGCAGGGGGTGATGAGCTTTAAGATCCCTCCCAACTCAAACCATTCTGTGATTCTGTGATTAGGAAATCAGAGGCTGAGGGGTGTGGCCCATCCCCAAATCCACGGCATGGAGAGACGAGGAGCAGCAGCCCTGCACTTATCCTTCCAGTCTGGAGGAGGAGGAGGAAGAGGCAACCCTGTGCTGATGTGCAGGGTGCCCACGAGGCTCCAGCTGTGCACAGTGATCCCTTCCTAGTGACAAACCCCCTCCAGTGCCAACCCAGGTATGCATTTCTGGGCAAGTCCATCCCACACCATGCCTGAGAATCACATTGCTTGTGGCCAGGGAATCGCTCTCCCCTCTCCAGCTCATCCACCACATGCAAATTCACCCATTGCCTCCAGCAGCCACCGCTGGCCACATGCTTTGGCTCCCTCCTCTTGCCTCCCAGGTCACCTCCTTCCTCCCCACTTTATCTCTCCTTAGTTTTTATTTTCTAATATTATTTTTTTTAACAATGTCTGTACAATTTCGCTCTCGATAACACGCGAGTTAATTAAGCCGTGATCTCCTGGAGACAGGTTGCTACAAGGAGATAAGCAGCGGCTTCTGTTCCCCATAAACAGCTGTGCTCCTCTCCAGCTTCTGGGGATTTGCTGCTTTTGTACAGAAGACAAAACAATCATTGCCAATTAAACCTGGACATCGTTTTTCCCCCATCATGGGTGAGTCTCTTGACGTCACCTTTCCCCATGATCCTCGCAGAGGAGTGAGGGTGCAGTGCTGGAAATTGAGACCTAGGGGAAATTAATACCTGGAGTTGTAACAGGCCAGATAACGGCGTGAATTCAACGCAGGGCACGGCTTGAAGGACAAAAGGCACTGCAGTTCCAGCAGAGGTGGGCTCATGTGGCCTTGGTGGGTGGGTGACACCAGGCCGATGGGTTTGCAAGGGTGTGGAGGGATGGGTCTGGAATTTAAAAGTCTCAACACACTTAAAGATGTGGTCTCATGTGAAAAACAGGGAATTCAATGAATGAGACTGTGAAGCAGGATGATGAAGAAAGGCAAAGTCTAAGCAAATTAAAGCAAGACCAAACAATTTTGCTCTGCTCAGTGTGGGAGATTTTTGCTCAGCTCTTTACCTGCTGCTCCTCGCCCACTGCAGAACCAGTGATTTTTACCATTTCGCTCCGATTTTGGCAAGAGGACAACACCAAAACTCCAGTATGGGACCAGAACCATAAAATGGGGACAATCACTTTGACATCAGTCTGCACCCAAGGCTGGAGGACACTGAGATGCAGCAGTAAGGAGGGACCTGCAGATGCTCAGAGCTGGACTCCTGCCCACTGCTGAGGCAGGGCTGGGTTCCAGACCAGGAAAATCATTAAAATGGCACAACCTGAGACTTTTTTACTTCTGGATGCTCAGTGACCTCCTCTAGGTTTGCTCATTGTCAACACTGATGTGCTGCCTCCAGACTTTTCTTAGAGCCTGGTTTTGTTCCTTTACCCCTTCAAATCCAGTTTAAAGCTCTTCTGACTCCTGCACAGAGATCCTTTGAGGCAGGGGTGCCCCATTGTGGAGACCAAAACACCCCAAATTCTGCCCATGACACCAAGCTCAGAGCCAGGTATCGATCTGTTGGCTCTTTCCATTTCTTCCCTCAGCATTCCCTCTGACTGGAAGGACACAGGAGAGCTCTGCCTGTGCTCCTGATTCCTTAACTAGTCATCCCAAGGCCACAAAGTCTCTCTTGATTGCCCTTGGACTCCTTGCTGGAACTTCATTGCTGCCTATTACGAGTGACATGCCAGGAGTTGCTCATTAAACGCAGTCACTCAGTCTTGGGGGGGAAAGGAGGTGGGGGAGTTCCTTTTTTATTCCCCTTGAATGTGGATTTAATGATTTTAAATCCCTTCAACCCAATTACAGCTCTGTATCCTGATTAGGAACTGAGCTATTGTGCACTGGAGCCATTATCTGGCGGTCCATAGAAAAATTAGTACCTGGAGAGGCTGCACTGGGAAATAAATCTTTTCCTGACATTTTAGGACCAATTCTTGGCCAATTAGAGCACACTTTGCCATGTAGGTAATGTGTATCCAAACTGCTCTCCCTGCTGAAAAGGGCAAGCAGAGAACAAGTGTAATCCATGCAAAAGAGGAGGAAAAATCACCCGCTGCCAACAAACTCTCCAGTGCTTCCCGACAAGTTGTGTGCCCTCTGCAGAGCTCCATCTGACCCCAAAGCCACGGGGCGTGGAGCAAAAGCTGCTGCTCTTTGTGCCACCAGCCCCATCCCACTCCTCTCCTGCTGCCTGTCCCATCTCAGAGCCCTGGGCATGAGCTGCAGGTGTGGGTGGGTACAGAAGGGTGGATGCAAAGCCAAAGAAGGGG
This sequence comes from Prinia subflava, assembly GCF_021018805.1. Taxonomy (NCBI): domain Eukaryota; kingdom Metazoa; phylum Chordata; class Aves; order Passeriformes; family Cisticolidae; genus Prinia; species Prinia subflava. Next base: position 4,499,610 of record NC_086268.1, read on the forward strand.
ACCTGGTTTGGCATGGACGTGTCCCAGCGTGGCCCTGAGGCATTTCCCTCTTCAATGGTCAAGGTTTGACCATCCTGACAACGAGGACATGGCCACTGGAGCTGAGACACTTTTCACAAGCTGTACAGAGACTGATGATGGCTCCAGGACATCCCAGAGGGGACAGGAAAGACCTCAGGTGGATCTGGGGAGGTTTATGTCCAACCTGGGGTGGCACAGACCAGAAACCTGCTCCACCAGCCCCAACCCTGCAGCAAGAAATGCAGCCTGCATCGCCTACAGGACAAGGTGAGTGGACAAGGAGGACACTGGGAGGACTCAGAAGCTCCTCCTAAGCCATTTGTCCTTTGCTAGCACTTGTTCAGTTGGTTTTGCACCTCTCTGTCCCCTCCTCCTCCACCCCTCGGCTGGAGCTGTCCTAACAGAGATTCCCTAATTGCTAAAAGTTGCAAAGAACTGCTCGCTCAGGTGTCCCAGTCCAGAACCAGTGCTGTGGACAGCCCTCCCAGTTGTCCCCATAGCACAGCATGAGGTGCTGTGGAAGCACCAGGTCACCTGGCTCTCCCTTGTCCCGTCCCTCTCCTCTGCAGTGTTTCCAGGGACACGGGCAAAACAAGGATTTAAACAAAACTGGACCCAAAAAAGTGAAAGATGTCAAACCTACCCCCTCCCAGCTGAACAGAGGGATGTGCTCAGTCCCAACACCTGCCAAGGGAGCTCAGACCAGTGCCAGAGGCAGGTGAGCACCGGGCACAGCATTGCAGGATGCCTTGAGGATGGATCTTTGCTTCTGAGTCAGAAATCCCAACCACGTGGTGCCTCCTGGCTCTGGGAATGCTACAAGATTCCCAGAGCAGGTCTGGGAACCTCTCAGCCATGAGTTGGATGCACCCTCTGAGCCAGATCCTTGGTGTCTTGGCCAGGTGGGAGAAGCCTGGCTCTACCTTACAGATGAATTTGGGAATAACCATCAGTCCTGACAACCCCTCCAGAAGAAAAGAACAGCACAAAGAGCTGAGAGCACAGCAGAAATCTGGTACCACCACAATGGGACCATTCCCACCTCCCCCACCCCAGAAACTGGGCTCAGCAAAGACCCAAACCCCCAAAGTTCCTACCATGGGACAGAACCTCGAGCTACAAAAGGTAGCAGAGCATTTATGATGTATTTGCTCTTGGTTCCACGGCGAGATCCCAGCGGGCAGCCCTGGCTGCCACCAGCACAGCAGCCCAGCTGGACTGAGCCAGTCACTTGGCAAATTAAATTGGTGCCTGGAGTTGCCTTTTAACACCTTCCCCGCCCTCCCTCCTGGGAAGGCAGCAGGAGAAGGGCTGGAGGGGCTGTGGGATCGTGGTGCACCCAGGGAATGTGAGCATCCAGGATGGATCACACCATCCCCGCCGTGGGGTCGAGTTAATGGCGCGTGGGCCTCTCCATGCAACTCTTTGTCTATAAAAATACTAATGGCGAGCAGTTAAACTCATCCCTGGTGAGAAGATGATCATAGTTAATGGAATTAATGCAAGGTTTTAATTTGCCTCTCGCTGCTCGGTCCTAGCAACTCCCCAGCCTCCAGCACAAGCGCCGGGGAGGCGATGTTTGATCTTCCCTCCCCTGGTACTCGTGTGCTTCTCATCCTATTCACCATCTGGAGGTGGGAAAACCCATCAGGCCTCCCTGCTCTGCTGCAGGACTGATAATGAGGAGGCCTGGTGCTGCAAAGCCCAGCTCAGCCTCACCTCTGGAGGTGCAGCAGCAGAGGCTCAATTTGTGGAGCTCAACACGAGGTCCAGCAGCTTCAGGGAAAGGACTGGGGCAAGGAGGGGTCAGCAGTGAGGGGCTGCCATGGCCACAGCAGTTACCAGCACCTCCTCTTTGTGCAGGAGCACCCATGGGTGCCACCAGCCCTTGGTCTATTTCGACCAACATAGTCCAAATTTTGAGGTGCAAACTCAAACACAGAAGAGTTTGGGGCTCCTGGGATGGCTGGGACACCAGGGAGAACCCACAGTATGGCAAAAAAATCATGGAAAAGCTGCAAAACCAAGTAATGAACCAGCCAGGAACAGTCTGATCCAAATAGACTGGAACAGCAGAGATGGGGGGAAAGGAAAACAGTATTAAAAAAGCAGCGGTGTGTTGCTGAAATGAGATTAGAACAGTAACAGGTTCCCTCCCGTGCCAGCTAAATCCCCATTAAATCAGATTAATGCAGATGGTCTTTATGTAACTGACCAAGACGATAGATCAATATTGTTGTTTCAGTCAGGGGAAAAAAAAAAAAATTGTCCTGTCTGACAAAAACACACCATTACCTACAGCAACCTGCACCTTGCTCAGGGCTGCCCAAACCTGCCTGGGTCAGGCTGGAGAGGACAAACCATCAGAGATGGCTCATCCCAGTAACCACTGCCACCCTGGAAGAAAAAAAAACAAACTAAATGAGGTTTTCGTCTCTTGGAGGGAGAAAATGTGGGGTTTTCTCCTTGCCAGGGCTGTGAAGTTCCACATCCCACAGCAGGACCTTGCTGGGAAGTCTCCCAGCAGCCACAATTGTGATCCATCCAGAAATTTTCCTGTGTCAGCAACACTGAAGAGCTGCATCCCACCCAAGTGCCATCTGCAGTGACATTTTCCATTATTCCCCACTCCCACTAAACCTGCTCCCACTTTTGCTGTGGACAGAATTCCCTCTGCCTGCAGGGCCCCTCCCAGCCTTCAGACCCACCAAGTGAATAAAAAGGGAGAAAAAGAGGCTGGAGAGCAGGGGAGGCTGGGATTATTTTCTCCTGGAGCCATTATCCAGGGGCCTGTAGCACAATTAGCACCTGGAGAGGCTGCACAGAGATATAAATCTTCGTGACATTTCAGGACCGATTCCCCACCAATTAGAGCACCCCGGCTCTCGCCGTCAGCAGCCTCGCCACCACAAAGGCCAAGCCCAGAGGATGGAAAAATCCATCTGGAAAAAAGACAGAGCAGTGCAGGGGGGGCTGGAGCTGGGCTTGTCCCCTGCCAGCCTGGTCCATGGGCCCCTGGTTCTCCTCCCGAGCTTCTGTATCACACTGGGTGGTGGGAATCATTCCCCTGCTTGCCCAGAGCTCAAAAACCCATCCCAAATCCCAGCCCAAGCTCTTCCCACAGCTTGGAGGAGCACTCAGGAGCTCTGGCTCCCTCCCTCCATCTCATCATTAGGGATGGATGAGATGCTCTGCAGAAAGTGCTATTTCTGTTACTCAGTCCGGGTTTGCAAAGGGAGAAGCACCATGGACACACCAATTCACCCACTTTTTATTCTGGATTTTAACTCCAAACTCTTCTGTTTGAAACAGTCTTTCCCTGCAACCTTTCCTTTACATTTGCTTTATATCAGCCACAAATCTGAAAGCTCAAAAGCAAACACCAGACTACTTGGGTTTTGCTGAGGTAAAAGAGTGAAATCCAGTCAGAATATTTTCCCAGATTTTAAATCCACTGACATTTTGAAACATTTCGTTTCTGAGCTGAGCCCAAATGATTTTTTTTGATACCATCAATCCAAGCACCACTTCCAACCTCAACTGCCTTTTCCAAGATATTTGCTCTGCCCTCTACAAGAGCAAAGTTCCTCCATCCCTCTCCTGCTCTGAATTGCTGCCTCCAAGTGCTCTCTCAGGGAGATTTCTTTTGGATCACGGCTGCTTAGCCTTGAATCCCAGAATATTTGGAGTTGGAAGGGACCTTAAAGTCCATCTCATTCCATCCCCTGCCATGGGCAGTGACACTTTCCACTATCCCAGGTGGCTCCAAGCCCTGTCCAACCTGGCCTTGGATATTCCAGGGATGGGGCAGCCACAATTTCTCTGTGCCAGTGCATGAGGAGCTATAAGGATCCCCTAATTTTATAACAGTAATCCTGCTTTCTTAGCTTTGACATCCTCCCACCAAACCCCCAGCACCGGGGATGGGCTGAGCTGGGAGAGGTTCAGGCATGCAGAGCTCAGCCTTGCTGTGGAATCCCCTTCGGTGCTCACAAAGCTAAAAATAACCATAAATTTCTTCCCCAGGTAATGTTCTCCCATCCCTGGGGGGAATCAATCACAGCATCAAAGGGAAGGCAGCTCCAAAGGGCTCTGGCAGAGCTGCACTCACTCAGAGAGAGGCACCAGGGGGTGGATAACAGCAGCAAACCCTGTAGTCAGCAACCCCTCCCCACCTGGTTGTTTTGCTCCTTTTCTGGTTTAACTTTTAATTATTTTTAAAGGTTGTTTGGTTTTTTTTCAGACTTGCTCAGGATTGAGTGGCAGAAATCTCAAATTTAATTTAATTAGCGCCTCCTCCCTGCCTGGAAATGGCTTTTCTTCAAGTCTGACAGTTCCACCCTTTGACTGCCATCGCCTCCTTCCCTCTGTGTTTCTAAGGGACCTGGAAAAATCTTGTCCCCTGCTTTATTTGTGCTCCAGCCCCAGAAAAGACATACTGAAAGCTGCTGGGATGGAGATGGGATGCAGCAAGCCCAGAAAGACTGGAAAGAAGCAGCACACACATTGTTTTTTCCTTCTCTCTATCCTAAGGAGATGCGGATTTAATTGCATTTATTCCTTGGCAATTGGTGGCAGACGAGGAAGTGACAGTGACATTAGATGGAAGGCCAATAATAAATACCAGCATTAAAAACAAACCCATGTGTGGGTGCAGGCACTGTAAATTGGCATCTGTGCAGGACAAGAGCTGCATGGAAAAACATCCCATGGCAAAACCCTCCAGGTACAGTGTTAATAGAGCAGGAAAGGCACTAAAAATCCAAAGATTCCCACTGCTTTTACAAGCCCTGTGTGTTGAGGGCACAGGTAAAGCTCCCAGAGCAGCAGTTCAATGTGCAAATCCACTTGAAGGAGCAGAAAAGGAATAACCTCTCTGCTCTGGTGTCCTTTCTCCCAGGAAAAGGCATCCATGCAGCCCCCTCCTCCCGAGAAGGGGCAGAACTGGCCCTGAATACACCCCTCCTGCAAGCCAGGAATTTGTTATTCTAAATACACACTAATTACACATCACTGGAGGGAGCAAGAAGACCCTGCACGGTGGCATGAATGCGCCTTGATTGGCGTGGCAGGCTGGGCTGCGCTGTGTCCTGACAAGAGCGGCGTGTTTGCTGATGGGGAGATGGGCTGGCTCTGGGGGGGCTCTCTGGGGGCACCAGGCTGGGATTAAAGTGCCTTGAGGCTCCCTGGAAATCAGCACGGGCCTCACCAGCAATCAGGCACACCGAGGTTACGCTGGTGATTAGCTCGGAACAATCGGCGTGGGGAGGGGAGCACTCCCAGCTGCCTGTGTGCCCGGCCTTCGTGGGGTTATGCAAAGGGATTTTGGAAGCAAGACTTGATTTCTCACTGGGAAATGGACCTTTCTTCAACCCTCCTGCCTCAGTTTTGAACTGATTTGAGGAGCTTGACGTCGTGCTGGGGGAGGCGGGCTTGCAGTATCTGATGATAAACCCACATTTTCTAGGGGGAAATTGGGTATTTAAAATTCTCTGCTTTTATAGACAAAGGGAAAACAAAAGCCAATCCCACTCGACCTTTGGCCTCAGCAGGTGCTGTTTAACCCCTTTGCCATACAGAGGGTTTTACTCTGGGGCAAAGGAGTCCCTTGTAAGTGTTTTTCTCACCAATAAGTGTTACAATCACACACCACAGTGACTTTCATGCTGGTAACCACTAAGCTGGGACTGGGTCTGTGCTGGGACAACCCAGATCAGGGACTGAACCTCATCACAGCACGACGGGGGAAAGGACAGCAAGTGGGGACAGAGCCTGAATTTCTTCATTTCCAGGCAGTCTCCTCCACCAGACACTCTGTGCCTCCTCAACCAGCATCAAAAATTAAGAGAGGGACAGGGGATGACTTTATGGGCACACAAGGGGTGACAGGCTGAGGCTGATAGGAAACTGTAATATGGGAAAGAACTTCCTCACTCTGCAGGTGACCACACACCGAACAGGCTGCCCAGAGAGGAGTGGAGTCTCCATCTGGAGATATCCCAGAACATCCACAGTGCTGTGCCATGTGTTCTGGGATGACCCTGGCAGGCTGGAGCAGGTGACCCACTGTGATTCCTCCCAACCTGACCAGTTCTGGGACATTAAAAAGGGAAAGACTCCAAGACATTCACAGCAGGAGCAAAGGGGACACAACCCCATCTCGTCTCTTCCTTGAACAACTTGGAAACGTGGTTCCCTCGTTTGCCTCCTTCTCCCTCTGCTCTCCAACACCAAGTCCTGACCCTGCTCTTCTCCTGGCGCTGACCCTCCCATCTCTTGTTGTTGGAGCACACACAGAGCATTGTCCTTTTCAAACAGAATCTACTACCCTGCAATTACCCAGCGTAGAGAGGAGGATGGGAGTTGTATTGACTTACAAAGCCCACACGGCTGGAATGCAGCCCAAACAAATCAATGGCATATTTAGCCAAATAAACTGCTCCAGCAAGCTGATGACTCCAGACCTCCACTGGTCTGGAGGATGTTACTGGAATGACTGGTGCTTTGCAGGTGGAGCACTTTTAAAAGCACGAAGCAAATGAATGTAGTGACAGACAAGGGGGGATGGATTGATGCTCAAAGAGAGCAGGTTTAGATCAGATATAGGGAAAAAATCCTTCCCTGGGAGGGTGGGCAGGCCCTGGCACAGGGTGCCCAGAGCAGCTGTGGCTGCCCCTGGATCCCTGGCAGTGTCCAAAGCCAGGCTGGATGGGGCTTGGAGCAACCTGGGATATTGGAAGGTGCCCCTGCCATGGCAGGGGCTGGATCAGATCTTTAAGGTCTCTTCCATCCCAAACCATTCTGGGATTCTGTGATAACATCAGTGCTATGCACATGATTTCCATATCAGCAGAAGGTTCAACCTTCAGGTGATGTCCTAGAAGTTCCATCAGACTTAAATTATTACATGAATCTGTCCGTGTTGGCAACCACCCACAGTTATTTCCTCTTTTCCATGAAAATCTGATCGTGAGAAAGGATTGGCGACACTGATCCGGGGTCACAGCTCTTGGATAAGCACAGATGGGAAACCAAGGGTGTTGAAGAAGAGAAGCTACTAGGGAAGAGAGATACGAAAGGGGGAGTGGAAACACAAGTAGGTGTAGCTCTGCTCTTTCAGAAAAGCCAACTCTCTTTGAAATAGCAAAACCAGTCCCTTTTACACCCCATGGCTCCCACATTCAATCTTCAACAGCCAGAGCAGATGCTGGACTGTTTGCACCCCAAACCTGCCACCCTTCCCCAGAAAAGTCAATCGCACCACACAGATTTGTGTGAATGAGGCCAGGTTGCAATAATCACTCTACAAGCACCAAACAGGTCCTTGAGCAGGCTGGATCTGCTCTGCCCATAGCTTTGTGTCCAGGGAGCAAAAACATGTCCCACACAGAAGCCACAAATCAAATAACCAGAGTGCTTGAGGTCACCTTCTCCAAACCTCTGCAAAATGAATATATTATTAAAAAACCACGTATCAACAGGGAACGTAATTTGGACAGAAAGACCTGAATTGTTTGTTTTGCAAAGTGCTTTTGGAAATGGACATTTTCCAGATTTTTTAATTTTTCCTTTTCTTTCACTCTTGGCTGAAACTCTTCACCATGTTTGGCAGGGCTTCACAGATGGCGCTGGCCGACCCACAGCCGAATTTTTCAGAGAATAAGCTATTTGTCCAAAAGAAGAAAACATGCCCAGATTTTCTGGGTTCCAACCCTCTCCCACGCCGCTCCTCCTGCCGCTGCAGCCGTCAGCTCGCCCACCCCGCGGCAGAGGCTCCGGCAGGGCGGCTGCAGGGAGGGAGGCTGCTCGGGGAGGTGAGGAGTGACTCCCTCCTCAGGAGAGGGATGCGGTGGGCCAGGAGCATCCCTGGCCAGGAGCATCCCCTGCAAGGCCCATCCCTTACAGTGAGCATCTTCTGCCACGAGCAGTGGAGGACACAGCGGCACCCAACGCTTCCCAGTGGGAATATTTGCACCCAACGGGGCCGTTTCCCTTGCTGAGCAAGTTCTCTTGGTCTCTGCTGCCCACAAACAGGATGCACGGGAGTGGTCGTGATTTGCAAGTGAACAAATGTGCTGGGTAAGATTTGCTCTATCGCCGGGCAAATCCTCTTTGAGTCTGAGCCTCTGGAAGCAGAGCCAGTGCAGGAGATTAATCCCGAGAGCCGGCGTTCAGCAAGCTCAGCACTGAGTCAGCCTGCGGGGGGGATGCCCAGAGATGTGGGTGCTCATCCGTGGGGACACACCCCACCAGCACTCCCTGATCGCTGAGCACCTCCGGGAGGGCTGGGAGAGGCTTTTTAAGGACACTTCAAAACCTCTTTGCAGCCCGCAGCAGGAAAAGGGAGACAAAGCGCTGCCGCTCAGCCCGTGTGCAGGCAGGAATCCCACATCCTGTAAGGGATTCCAGCTCCCTCTCCTGCTGCAGTCCCAAAGGCAGCCCAGCTCCCTCCTCACCCTGCAACCCCCCAAATCTGTGATGCCACAGCCTCAAAAGGACGATGGGGATGGCTGGCACGGGGGAGCAGAGGGACGGTGCCCTGCCCTCCTGCCCTCCACCTCTTCTCAGCTCCAAGAACCTCTGATGGACAAAACAACCCCCAAACCTAATGCCAATCTCTTTGCTGAGATAACACTCAGCCCCCAATCCCCAACTAAGGAACAAGGAGTTTATCCATGCTGCAGATGGGAAATCTGGGTCCTACACACACAGTGAAATCCCTGCTTAACCTAAACTCCCTGCAGCTTTGGGGGCAAGACCAAGAAAGGAGACAGAGATTTAAGGCCCAGGAAAAGCAGGCAGGCACCCAGCAGGATTTTCAAAAACATGGGAGTCAGAGGAGAGGGGAAAGTCTTTCTGGAGCTGACCCTCAGCTCCACCAGCACCCCACAAACACAGCCTTGCCTGGATCACAGAGTCACAGAATCACCAGGTTGGAAGAGACCTCCAAGATCATTGAGTCCAACCCAGCCCCAACACCTCAACTAAACCACGGCACCAGTGCCACATCCAGCCTTTCTTTAAACACATCCAGGGGTGGTGACTCCACCACCTCCCCAGCAGATCATTCCAGTACTTTATGACTCTTTCTGTGAAAAACTTCTTCCTAATATCCAACTTATATTTCCCTTGGTGCAGCTTGAGGCTGTGTCCTCTTATTCTGTCAGTGCTGCCTGGAGAAAGAGGCCATCCCCAACTTTACAACCACCTTCCAGGAGGTTTTAGAGAGTCACCTGTGAGTCCCCTTTTCTCCAGACTAAACACCCCCAGCTCTCTCAGTAGCTCCTCACAGGGTTTGTGCTCCAAGCCCCTCACCAGCCTCGTTGCCCCCTCTGGACGCGCTCAATCAATCCGTGACAGCGCCGTCAGGAGCGGCACACGCTCCTAGCTGGTGACACAGAAAGGAGCAGGGATTTGCAGGAGCTGGGGGGAAGTCGCCACATGGCCGTGTCTGCAGCAGCTGAGGAGCGAGCTGTCGGTGTTTGCTCACAAACAATATGCTCGTCAGGATCTGGCCTCGTCTCTCAACTAGGAGATTTCCTTATGGAAGTTTCTCCGCAGGGAGCAACGCTACAGAACGCGCACGGTGGGGTCGGTCTGGCAGCCAAAGCTCCCAAGGAGAAGGCACGGCCGGCGTTCCAAACACCTCCTGTCCATCAGATCTGTCTCCCATTAACTAAATATTGCTTAATATCATTAAAATATCTTTCCCTCCTTGCCTGTAGTGCCCTGGTGCTGTTATCCTGCTGGTGTGGTTCTAGCAAGGACCCAAAAAAAGTTTTGCTGGTTTTTTTTTTCCCTCCACACTTTCACTTACCAAAAAAAAAAAAAAAAAAAAAAAAACAAAAACAAAAAAAACCCAAAAAAAAAAAAAAAACTAAACAAAAAATCTATTTCTAGTTATTTATGACTTTTCCACCTGACAAATTCACACCTCTGCTGTCCCTTCAGAGGGTGCATTAAACACTTGGGATGTACCAAGTGACCTGGAAGAGGCCCCAGCTGGAGCTGGGACGATACCCAGTGCTGGAGAAGCAGATGCAGCCTCATTTTCCCAGGAAGCCCAACAGAGCCTCATTCCCCTGGAGAGGAGAGCCCCCAGTGATTTTATAACTGCCATGACACAAAGCCTGAGGAAGCAGGATGGCCATGGCAGGCACCAAGCAAATTCATTTATTTTTTAAACCTAAAGGACAACTTGGCTGTGGAGTGTGAGCACAGCCGGGGACTCAGCCTGGAGCTGAGCACCCCCATCCTACTGCTGAGTCCCCCAACACTACCTGCAAAGTCAATTTACTGCTTGGGTTTATTTGCTGGGGAGAGAATTCCCCATCTGTGGAGGCATGCAGGGAGAGGGGTCGTAAATCTGCCAAGCTCCTGCTCCTGAAGCTTCCCCAGGGAAGGCGGAGGGGTCGGTGCTGCCCAGGGAGGCGCAGGCAGCTCCTCGAGTGTCTGATCAGCTGTGCAGAGTTTGCACAGCTTGGGAGGAAATGAGCTCTTCCAACTCTCCCTGCCATTGCCAGCTCTTCCTTTTAGCCCCCTGCCTGTGCTCCTCGGAAGACCTTTGTCCATGAAGGCAGCTGAGCAGGTATTGTAATATCCAGGGATCCTGAATTTCCAGCAACTTCCAGCAATGTCAGTAAAAAAGGGAAAAAAAAGATGCTCCTGTGGGTGCTGCAAAATTCACCCCTTGGGGCTGCCCACAATTCACCTGAACTGCTGAAGCTCCCAGCTCTCCAACCACCTTCAATGCAGCCTGTAGCTTGTTCAGCTCCCAGTTTAAAAGAGGAATGGTGACACCCCTCAAGCAGCAGCACTTCTGTGAACCACAGCAATCCACACAGGATGGGTTTTCCTCCAAGATACGGACTGGGAAGCCAAGAGGACCTGGGGAACCCAAGGCCACGTGCTGATCCCCCCTGCTGCTGTTGTTCAGCATCCCATAATGTCATGTCCATTTGCAGATTGCACTTTATTGGTTTTTATTTGGCAGGCTCGCCTGACTCTGCCCTTTAATTTATCCATTATCCATCCTGATTAATTGGCCGATAAAGCCCCGTCCAGTTTTTTAAAACAAATTCCCAGTCCATTTGCTTTTAGTGGAACTGCGAACAAGCAGTTTAACTCATTACATTATAGCACTCGTGCCTGGGGTTCGCTCTGGAAGCAGAGATTGCAGCATCATACATATGGAACGCAGCTCTGATCTGCATTAATAGTCCCTCCGAGGCTGGGGCTGCTCAAGGAGAGATCCCACAGCCCCTTCCTCCTGGTGGTGCTGCTCCCAGGAGAGTGGAAGCCTTTCTCTGCTTGCATTGATGGTGAGTTGGTGATTAGTTCCCAAAAACCAACTTTCGCACTTCTTTTATTTTCAGCTTTCATTGCCCAGCTTTGTTTTATAAGGAGCCATCTCCAGACTCCCTTTCTTCCCCTAGACCCTGTTTAAGGACTGGAAAATCATCTCCCTAACCCAAAACATCTCCAAAGACATTGCTGGATGCTCTTTCCATCCCTGTTCCATGGCACAGCCCTCGGTGGTACCTCCACCAGCAGATTCCTGGCTGCAGTCCCTCATTCCCATACAAACACCTCCTCCTGAGCTGTGCTTCTGGAGGAGGATTCACGTCACCCATGGCAGATGCCTCCTTGGGCATTCCTTGCTCCCACACCACTCCTTGTTTTCCCTGAAAACCCCCAAATCCCTCTTTTTCTCAGCACCCAGAGCCCCCAAGGTGAATCTAGCAGAGCCTGTTCCAGGTACAAATGAGGAATGACACGTGCAGAGATGGGAGCAGGAGGGAAGGGAATTAATTCTGCTGGGTTGGCTCTTCAAAAGCCTGAAAGGCAGAAAGAAAACTAAGAGGAGAGCAAACTCCATTCTCCCAAATACGAAACCAGGAGTGAATAAGTGATGGACTTCCACAGGGTGCCTTAATTCCTGTCCGTCAGCCTGGCTGCCTTTTCTCCCCTCCAAATGTTATTATCTCACTCTCCTGGCGTGAACAGGGCTGGGTGCATCTCTCCGTCTCACCAGCTCAGCTGATAAGCCTGACAGACCTGGCCACTGGTGACAGCATTCACATTTCCAGTGGATAAAGTGCCATTTACATGAGGCAAGTGCTGGTGATTTTCCATCAGCCGGGACAGAATGAGGATGGGAACAGCTTGTAAGCTTCCCTTTTTTTTTTTTTTTTTTTTTTTTTTTTTCCTGGTTTGGTTTTTTTTTAGTTGTTGTTGTTTTCTTGGTGGGTTTTTTTAAGGGCAAAATCTGGACTTTCTCCTCCACTCACATTTATAAACATCACCACGAACAAGGCCCTGGCCCTGATTAAAATTCCCAACATGCCAGAGTTTGTAAAAATCTCCGGCCCAAAGCAAAACAAGCTCAGGGAAAAGTCTGGCAACCCATTCTATCTGGCTGTTGTTGAGGGGATTAGAGGGGAATTTGGCATACTCCCCTTTTCCTTCCTTCAGACTCATGCCTTATATTTTTCAGGGGCCCTTCTTTAGCCCACACTGCTTTCTTCTGGAGGGTTTTTAATGTTCCCTTTTGTCTTCCCATCACTGTCGTTTTCTTTGCCTTTTACTTGACAAATCGTTGCCTTCTTTAGGCAGGGAAACCAGGGGCAGTTCCCACAAGGAAAAACTGGAGGGCTGGGAAAAATGGGAGGCTGAGACACATTCCTGAGCTATCAGTGTCCTCCCACCAAGGCCTCAGTCCTTAAGGGGGACACTGCTCCAGCTGACCTCATCTTGTCCCCTTCCATCAGGGATGAAGGGAAGAGGCTCTGGCAGGCACGGAGCTATCCCAGGGATTGCCTGGGGGGTTCAGGAGGATGCAGCTCCAGGCTGTGTGGAAGAGCTGCAAACCTCACTCCAAAATCCCTGCTCGCTGCTTTGTCCCCTCTCCAGACAAGTCACGGCACCAACACAAGGAAAACTCCATCCCCGAGGAGCAGGATGGAAGCAGTGAAGATCTCTGACAACACTGATAACACCAAGGTCACCAGCTAAGGACATGCTCTGCTCTGACACAGGAGAGCATGAAACCCAGGCTTTACTGATTTAATTAAAAAAATAAAATATCTCTCTCTCTCTCTCTCTCTCTCTTTTTTTTTCTTTTTTTTTTTTAATTTTAGTTTACCCACAAACTTCTTGCTGGCCTGTGTCAGACCAGCAGTCCCAAAGCCAGGAAGGTGCATCCCCATCCAACAGCTCTGGTAGTTAATCACTGTCATTAACTAAGCAGTTAATCACTGTTTAGAGGACACCATAGCCTTGCCATGGATGGGGCTCCATGGAAATGGCAACTGGGCTCAATTCAACAGCACCAGCCTTGGAAGGTCATCCATGGAAATACTGGAGATAAGGGCAGTGCAAGACAAAAAACCCCTGACAAATGTACATTAAGACTGATAAAAATATGGGAAAATCCTCTTAGAATCTTCTCCTTACATTATATTTGCAGGAAGACTCTACTTTTAGGTGTTTTAATAGCAGGATTTTAAATCTATCTGTTGCTCTACATCTCCATCTGCCTTCCTGACAGGAAAAAATATCCCAAGAAGGGGAAATTCACACACTTGTACTATTGATATGCTCTTCTTGACTGCCCACAAGCCGCAACCAGGCATTTACATGAAGGGCAACAGGACACAGCCGTGCCATGGGTGATGAATTGTGGAAATGGAATACAACCTCGGGATCAGGAGAGGGAGCAGCAACAGGGGAAGGGAAAATAAGAGAGATTTCACCTTCTTTCTGCCCCGTTTTATTTAGGGACCAGCCCACCCCTGCTGCAAAGTCATCTGCTTGGACACCTGCCCAGTACTGAGGACAGCATGGAAGCCCCAAGAAATTTTCCAAGGCATTCCCCCCCAGCTCCAGCCTTTGCCCGGACACCATCTGCAGGGACTGCCCTGATTTCACAGGGCTAGAAAGGGCAACTCCTGATTCCCAGCTATCCCGGGGATGCTACTGGGTTTCCAAGGATGTGACAAGCCCAGGTCCCTCCTCCAAGCAGAGGCTGCCCTCCGCAGGGTCGGGCACAGCTTGGGTGGGAGGCTGAGCACAGGAGCTGAGCAGCAGCCGTGGTGTCTCTGCCTCTGTCATTAATCACAGGGACACAGGGAAGGGTTACAGCTCCTCCAGGCAGGCAGCGAGCCAGGCATGGAGAGGAGGAGAAGGGAAATGTGAGACCACTTTTGCCTTCAGGGATGCTCCTGGAAATGCCAGAAGCCAGGAGGAGTCTTTGACTCCATCCCAGGCTCCATCCCCTCCCTCGAACTGCTCCAATCCAGGAACTGCAGCTACCAAACCAAAAGTGGGAGAAATCTTCCTCCCTTCTTCATCCCTGCAGGAGGCTGCACGGGGAGGAGCCCATGTGCCTTCACATCCTCCTCTCCTAAAACCTTCAACATCTGCCGTGCTGCTCGTCCTGCCCCTCACCTGCTGTTCACACAGACATCCCCACCCGCCTCAGGCCGCCAGCTGCACTGGATTTTTCCAGTACCTCCTCCTCCTCCTCCTCCCAACCCTGCTGACCATCTCCATCCCCACGTCCTCCTGCTGCTGGACACAGCAAGAGCTGGAGGCACTGCACAACCCCAGCCCTCCTATCCAGCTGGAAGCTCAGGATTTGGGATTCAGGATGCTCAAGCTCCTCTTTAATTCATCCCGAGATCTGCACAAAGCCCCTGCCTGTCAGAAGGATGCTGCCCTAATATCCCAGATCCTGGGAAAAAAAAAAGCTCATTTACTACTATTTATATTAATTCATACAACCTGCTCCTCAGATCCTAGCCTATGGAAAAGATACCTTGGAAATTCACAAACCTTTAGGGATACAGATACTGCACGGAGCACGACAGCCTCGCAAACTGTGCATGATAGGTAAGAAAATCAACTCTAGCCTCATCAGAAAAGACTCCAGAGCCCAAGTCAGCTCCAAAGCTCCGTTTTTCCTTGGATTGCACTGCAAAAAACAACTCCCCAGAGTTCACATTCACAGCCATGCCCCCAACTATCTCCCCAGCCATTCCCTTGTGAAGTCTTTCTTCCTGTCCTGGTGCTAAGGAGGGTTATTACTCCTTCCTCCCAGCATGCGACAGAAATGTTTGTGCAGAGAAAAAAAATCCCCCAAGTCAGTACATTAATGTCCTGCAATGAAAAATAGATCTGTCTAAATATGCTCAAGGTAATTCAGAATACATTTGAGGTGATTTCAGGCTCTAAAGTCTGCCTGTAACAGCATTTCAGGCTGTGTTTATCAGTTCTTTCCCCCTGCACTTGCATTTTTTTTCTCCCTGGTTATTTTTAAAACATTTGCACAACAACAGAACCTAATGATCATGGCTAAGGGTAGAAATCAGCCTCCCAGCAGCCTCTCCCAGCTCTGGAAATTTTACCTTCCCATTTCCCCAACCCAAAGCCTTGCCTGCTGCAGGCTGGGGTTGAGCTTAGGTCATGGTGAAGAGTCCAATCCCCATCCTAGAGCTGCAAATCTGCAATGAGAGTCCTGAATTCAGCCTGGGCAATGTGCAGTGATTCAGAGCGACAGCAAAGGTCAGGTGGGAACTTTGTTTTTACAGCTCTGGCACAAACACGAGGGAACACCTCTCCCCGCAGGAGAGCTGAGGATGCTCCCTGGGTTTCTCCAGGACCAAACCCTCCTCTGGTTTCAAACACTCAGCCTCACACCTGCTGAAGAATAAACCAAACCAAAGGGTGCACAGGGTTGGGATGATCCCTGATATCTCTGATATCCCTGATATTTCCTGCTGGGAAACATCCCATGGGTGATCTGGAGGGAGAGCTCTGGAAACTCATCCCAGCCTTCCCTGCTGATTCCCCACAAGGAGATTGGAGCTGGACAGGTCACCCAGGGTGACCCAGCCATCTGTCCCAGACGTGACCCATCAAACCACTGTTCCCAGGAGCACACCCACTGCAAAAGCCCATTTCTCCTGCCAGAGCTTTGGGGAACAGCTCTGCAGCTGCTGAATCTCACTGTTTGTGAAGAGGGGCAGAGTTTGGCTGCAGGGCAAGGAAGCCCAAGCAGAAGCTGGGATGGAGACAGATCAGGGGGGATTGTCCCTGCAAGACAAAGAGAAATCAGGAGCCTTGGAGCAGATTCAGATGTTTTACCTGGGGCAAACCCACCCACTGCAGATCCCGCCCTGAGAACGCTGCGGCAGAGGAGAGCTCGGTGTGCCGGGCACACTCCAACACTGCTCTGAAGTACCAGCTTGGAAAAGAAACAAAGAGAGATGGCTTTGGGCTCAAGAGGACCCATCTGTTTTCGAGGAGTATTTATTTATTTATCAATTAATGTATCTATTTTACCTTGTGCTTTTGCGCCATCTTGAAAAACAAGGAGTCATAATATCCCTCAAGCAATTCTGCCCCTTATCCATCTGGTAAACAGCCATTCTCTTTTATTTCCCTGGCTTTTTTCTTTTTTTTTTTTTTTTTTTTTTTTTTAAGCTTTTCAGTTTCTAGCAGAGCTGAAATCCACAATTCCCTGACAAGGACATCACCATTAATGATGATAGCAGGAATAATGACACTGCACTCGCCTCGTGCCTCCGCTGGCAGATTTCAACCCATTTCACAGTCACCTGCGAGCACCCATCTGAGGAGCCAAACACGGGGATAATTTTAGGAGTACAAACCTGCAGAGAGAAGCTGAGCTCTTCTCCAGGTCCCAAGACAAGCCTTCAGCAGGGTTATGAACAGGAGGCAGGGTTGCCAGCACCTTTCCTCCCGATAAATACAGGATGTCACATGTGTGTACACGCGGTGACATCTTCCCAAGCATCCTGCAATTAAACCCTTTCTCTGGCTTAGCGCTGGCTCAGTGGAATCACCCAGAGCTTTTCCAGGGCCAGTCTGGCATTTGCCAGCAGAGGGAACCTTCCCGTTGCTGGCTGGGAGACGAGGGACCCTTCAGAGCTTCTCTGCAGCAGCCATCATCGCTGTGCTCAGCCCAGCTTTGGGATCACAGCACACACAGAGATCGCCTGTGACCCCTCAGACACCCCAATGCATTTCGGGGGATGCAGAGTGTGTGCCCCACTGAAAATATTCCATTTTCTGGGGTGTGCACTGGTGGCAAATCCACCCCCCGTGCCCAAATCTCGCCATTGCAAAACTCCTTTTGCATCTCCCTGGGACGCATCCCTGCAGATCCCACCTACTGCTCAACAGGAATTGGTACCAAGACCCCCCAGAAGTGCCCAAAATCAGATTCAGCCTCTCCCCTGGCTCACACCCCATGGACAGGGGCATCTCTGCCCGCTGGGGAGAGGGAGCTGCTGCTCAGCCCCAAATTGATGCATCTCCAAAGCATATCCCACATCCATTATTCACGCCGCTCACCCCAGGCTATAAAACATTCCTCCTGAAAAGTTTTCAAATAAAATAGAGCCTCTAACCAAATGACACACGGGGTTAAACTAGATCTATTTCCCAGCAAAAAAAAAAAAACCATTAAATTATAACATATCTTTATTCCCCCCTGGATGACGGAGCTGGTGCTGCAGCTGGAGGCAGGGCCTGAGCTGGAGACACTCAGGATTTATTGCCACAAACCCTCCAACAGTTGCTCACAGCATCAGCTCCCTGCACATTAGAAACACTTCCCATTCCCATCTCCTGCATGGATTGCACTTTGCAGTTATGAAGTTGTTTCCACTTTCTCCTCCCCCCCCTCCCGCTCCCTCCTTCCCTACTATAATATTTAGTCTGCAGCTCTGCTTATTTACATACTTAATTTCAGTTCTGTTTGCAAACACAAATTAGTTTTGTGCAATTACTTTGTGCATGGACATGGAGTTTATCCGCTTCAGCAGTTTAACAACACGGGAAGTGACTGCACAGGACCATATGGCTCCCGAAATATAATCACAATATTACCTGCAGATTAGTTACATAAGGGCTGCCGGAGCAGCAGTGCAGGGCAGGGAGCTCAGAGGGAAAAAAGGGGGGAAAGGGGGAAAAGGGGATGGGAAAGGGCAGGGGAAAGGAGGGGAGGAGGGAAAAAGAGGGGAAGGAAAAAAGGGGGAAGGGAAAACAGGGAGAGAGAAAGAGAGGAGGAAAGGGAAAGAGAAGGAGAAAGAGAAGGGGGGGCAAAGAGAAAGGAGGAGGGAAAGAGAAAAAGGGGGGAAGGGAAAGAAAGGGGGAGAAGGGGGAAGAAAGAGGGGTGGAAAAGGGAAGAAAAGGGGGAAGGTAAAGAAAGGTGGGGAAAGGGAAAGGAAGGGGGGAAGAAATGAAGGGGGGAAGAAAAGAAGGGGGGAAGGGAAAGAAAGGGAGGAAGGGGAAGAAAGGGGAAAGGGGAAGAAAGGGGAAGGAAAGAAATGGGGAGAAGGGAAGAAGAGGAGAAGGAAAGATGGGGAAAAAGGGAGGGAAAGGAAAGAAGGAGGGAAAATGAAAGGGGAAAAGGAGGAGAGGGAAAGAAAGGGAGAGAAGTGGGAAGAAAGGGGGGAAAGGAAAGAAAGGGAGGGAAAAGGAAAGAAGGAGGAAAAGAAAGAAAGGAGGAAGGGAAAGAGGATGAGAAAGAGAAGGGGGTCAAAGGGAAAGAGTGGGGAGAAAGGGAAAGGGGGGAAGGGAAAAGGGGAGGAGAGGGAAAGAAGGAGGGAAAAGGAAAGGGGGAAGGGTAAAAAGGGTGAAGAGAAAGAGGAAGGGAAGGGAAAGAAGGAGGAAAGAGTAAAAGAGGAAAGGGAGAGAAGAGGAAAGGGGGAAAGACAGGGAAGGAAGGGGGGAGCAAGGGGGAAAGGAAAGAAAGGGGAAGGGAAAGAAGGGAGAAGGGGAAGGATGGGGAAGGGAAATAAAAAGGGGGAAAGGGAAGAAAGAAAGAGGATAAGGAAAGAAAGAGGGGAAGAAAGAAGGGGGAAGGGAAAGAAGAGGGGAAGAGGAGGAGAAAGGGCAGGGAAGGGGAAGGAGAGAAGGAAAAGAGGAAAGGGTGGGGAAGGGAAAGGGGGACCAGAGGAAAGAAAGAGGGGAAAGGAGAGAGAAAAGGGGGAGAAGGGGAAGAAAGCTGGGGAAAGGGAAAGAGGAGGAAAGGGAACAAAAGGGGGAAAAGGAAAGAAAGAAGGGCCAAGAAAAAGAAGGAGGAAAGAAAAAAATCAGACAAAAGGAGAAGAGAAAAATTCAAACAAAAAGGAAAAATAGAAAAAGAAAAAAAAAAAGAGAAGAAAAGCAAGAAAGGGAGGGAAAGAAGAAAATAATACAAAGGAAAGGAAAAAGATTCCCTGACTCCACAATGCTGGCAGCGTGGGAGAACAGAGCTATGCAGGAAATTGATTTTATGACAAAAGTGAAAAATCAGGTGAAAAATTGTTTGAGTCAAATTAAATATTTTGTTCAACCAGAAAATAAAGGTTTTGTTTCATTGTCAGGTGTTCTCTGGTTTAGGTAGCAGGTTTCTCTGACCTTCATAACCACAGTTTGTTACATTTAGCAAAAAAAACCCAACCCCAAAACAGTAATTGAAACAAAAATCCAAATATTTTTCTGGAAAATGAAACAAGTTTTCTAGATGGATTTTTTCCTTTCCCTGACCCAAAATTGGTGGTTTGAGCGCTGTTCAGTAATAATTCCAGTCAAACCAGACCTCCCTTTTCCAGGGAAATTATTATGACTATGAAAACCTGTGATGGGATGCAGCAGATGGAATTTTTTAAGCTCAGCTGTGAGACACTCATGGTATTGGGAAGGGGTGTGCAACTATTTTCCCCCCTTTTTTTTTTCAGTTTTTTTTCATGGGTTTCTTTTAAAGTCAAATTGTGAATAGGCAGATTTGCTGGGAAGGATTTTAACCACCTGTAGACATCAGTGACCCCAAATGCCTCCCAAAATGGGTCAGTCAAGGTTGGACAGGGCTTGGAGCAGCCTGGTCCAGTGGGAGGTTCCCATGGCAGAGGATGGAACGAGGTGGGCTTTAAATCCATTCCAACCCAAACCATTCTGGGGTTCTGATACAAAAAAATCTCCTGGGGCTGGCAGCTCTATGAGGAGCAGTGGGATTTTCTCCTCATGCTCCCTCCTGGTGCCATCAGGACAATGTGACCTGAGGAATGGGCAGATTTCCTGGGGACAGCAGGGTTCCCATCCCTGTCACTGGGTCTAAGGGGTGCTGCCTCCCCCACAGTCCCCTCCCTGCCCCTCTGCAGCTCGGAATGAGGAGATGGGGACAAGGACAGGAGCACCCAGGGGGTGACAGTCCCCTTGCAGCAGCACTTCTACCACGGCTCCATCCCCATTGAATCCCCAGCATTTCCATACAGATATTTCCAATATTTCTCAAAGCTCCAGCCAATTCATCACATTTCCTGCTCTGCTGGGACCCGGTGTGAGAACACAAATTCATTCCACGTGCCCTGAGCATCCTTGGATGGCCATGCCTGGAGCACAGGGAGCCCCTGACCTGTGCAGGCATCACCCCAGGTGACAATTCCCTTTTGGGCCATCCTGAATCCCTTCCCAGCTTCACCTTTTCCCATGTACATTGCAGAAACCTGGGTCTTTATTTAATTCCCCTCTTCCCCTGCTGCTTGCAAGACGGTCTTTATTTATATAATACATTTCACATCCAAGACATCGCTGAGAGCTCTACACAAATATTAATTACCAAGCCCTAGGTGGTAAATTATAAATATCCGTTCTCTCCAGATTAAAAAAAAAACAACAAAAAAAACAACGTTTAATAATAATAATAATAATAGAGACTGCACTGTGGCACATAAAGTGCTACACAAAGGAGCACTCCTTTGCTCCAGGGCTGCAATAAAACACACCAGAGCCCAGAAAAGTTAAAATAGGGGTCAGGCCACCAAGGTGGAGATGCACAGGCAGCTGGGTATCTGCAGCCTTGGAAACACAGCAAGAGGACACAGGGAATTCAGTGCTGATAACGATGGGTGGGAGCAACCACTGGCAAACATCTGGCAGAGGGGGCTCAGAGCACCTCTCCTCTGCCTGGCCCTTCTGGAGCAGCTGGGAAACGCTGCCTTGTGCCATCTCTGCTGGTGCCACCTCGCAGGCAGGGCAGGGCAGCCTCCCCTGCCTGTCTGACACGGGTTGTACCCAGCAGGATCCCTGTGCTACATCGAGTGTCACCGTCCCGACAAGGCGATGATGGACGCCGGCTACCAGGCCAGCTGGAATGAGGCAGCAGCTGCTCCTGGATGCTGCCCTGGGATCTCTCGTCCTTGCAGAGCACATTCTGAGGTGGATTTGACACTCCTTCCTCGTGCAGACGTGGCCATAGTACACAGCAATGAGCAGGCAGGGCAGAGATAAGACCCTGGCACGGTAAGAGACCCCGGGTTGGTTGTGCTTGGCCACAGGATGAGGCAGTCCCTGGTCCAAACACAGAATTGGAGCTGGAAGGACCCACAGGGATCACTGATCCAGCTCCTGGTCCTGCACAGGCACCCCAACAATCCCACCCTGTCCCTGAGAGCGCTGTCCAACCCCTCCTGGAGCTCTGGCAGCCTCGGGGCTGTGCCCATTCCCTGGGGAGCCTGGGCAGTGCCAGCACCTCTGGGGAAGAACCTTTCCCTGCTCTGCAGCCCAAATACCCTTGGACAATGCCAAACCACAAGCAAGAAAAACACCATGAACATCCATACCCCAAATCCTCCTGGCTGCCTTGCTGTGGGAAGCAGCTGGGTGTCCAAGGTACAGAATCCACCTTGCACAAGGTAAGGAGGGACAGGTAAAGTTTCCTCTCTCAGTCTTTTAGCTCCTGCCACAAACACACACCAGGCCAAGCTGATGCTGCCAAATCCCCAACATCTCCCTTCTCCCTGGCAGCTCTTGGGACCTTTGCAAGACTCACCAGATCTCTTCCAACAGCTAAAACAAATCCTCCAGGCACAGTTCACCTCCCAAATCCCAGAACAGGAGCAGTCTGCTGCAGTTCTTGCTCTTTGCATCCTTCCCAACCCTGCTCAGCTTCAGTTCAAGCACTCAAGACACTTCACTTCCAATCTGTGAATGCCACAAACAGGGCAGATCATTCTGGGCTTGGAAGTATTTATTTATAAACACTTTTTCCTCTTTAATTTTGATTTTCTTCACTGCTGCCTGCTGGACTCCCCCATTTTGTGTGTGTGTGTGTTGTATAGATCAAAGCAATCACGGGAAAGGACAAAACGCAGCTTCCCAGAGTGGGAGAGGCAGCAATCAGAGCCAGTGGAAAGGACACGCCGGGAAGTCAATGAAGATGGGAAATAACATTTACCAACGAGGGGCTCAGCAGGCCCAGGGTACTTTGCCTGGCTCTTTGAACAGTGTGTGCTCCTTTTTCCCTTTGAGTGCAGCTGCTCCCCGAGGAAGGGAACCTGAGGATAATAACACTGGGACGATCCCTGCAGCAGCCTCACTGTGATTTCTGCTTGCTCGGCTGGCAAAGGCCAGCTCTGAACACAGGGGGTGTTTAATGACTTTCTCTGGCCATTGCCTCCCTCCACACCAAACCTCAGGGATGTTTTAAGCTTTGGGAGCAGCTCCCTGGCCCCAGCCACAGCTGGCAGCAGGGACAAGCCCTCTGCAAGAGGCAGGCGGGAGGCTGGACACGGCGCTCTCCTCCTGCTGCCCTCATCTTGCACAAAATATCAGGCAGAAAGAGACAGTGGCTCAGTTTGCCACCTAATTTCAAAGGCTGGTGCCTCCAGCTGCCTCTTCAAACCACCCTCGAAGAGGAAGGCAGCTTCATTTGGCATTTGTTTAGCAAGAAAAAGCACAAGGCCTACGAAAAGCCATGAGCAGGATGTCATGACTATTTACTGCTCACCCACACTGGACTGCTGCTGCAGCATTATCCTCCCCAGCACACACATCCCTTTCCCAAGGAATCAGTGAAGCACAACACATCTTCAGAGGAATGAAATGGAGAGGCACAAAGAGAAGGACAGGGGGACAAAATACCTCCATCTTAAGAGACTTTTTGATTTTTAAAAGACACCTCTCATCTATGGACACAAAAGGCAACCGTTAATTCTCCAACATATTGGAGGTTGGACATGGAAAAACCTCACTCTGTCCCCCTCTCTCTGCCTCAGCTCAGTGCCTTGGAGGAAAGATTTTGTTCATTTGGCTACCACCACCATGGTAGAGGAGATGGAGCACTGGGCTGCCAAAGTGCCACCTCTCCCTCTACTCGTCCATGGTCCAGGACCTGGACAGCTCCATAACTCCCAAGGAGCAAAGCAGGCTGTCCTGTAGGCTTTGGTACATCCAGACCCCCACAGGGAGCAGTGAGATCACCTAAAGCCATCATGGTTTTCTCCCAGTCCTGATTTCCCTCCTCTTCCAGCCCCAGCTGTGGTCAGAGGGTCCAATTTCACAGCTGCTCAGTTCCAAATTGGACTGTGCTTCCCGGCTGTCCTCCCACTCCCACTTTTGTTTGCTATCAGCTTTCATTAGGAGAGGTTTCACTGCCTGACACATCCAAACCCCTGCTCCAGCTCCTCCAAGGCCACCTTCCTCAGCCACTCCATGCTGAGGGGTCTGAAGGATTGCAGCTGCTGCCTTGGATCCATCTCCTTGCCTCCTGCCCTGCCAGCCAGGGATCAGCGAGGAGTGAAGGGACACAAACCCCCACCTCAGCCATGGGCACCTCGGCCAGGTCTCTCCTGCCTGCTCCTGCCGAGCCGCGATGCAGAACTGAGCTGGAGAAATCAAAGCTGATTCCAATCTTATTATCCAACACGGCCCTATCAGCTGAGACAGCGACATTTATCACATTAATAGGAATGATAGAAGAAAACTGGGATCCTGTCCAACAAGAGCACTTTATCACATGTTGCACTGTCTTACAAATCCAATTATCACCAGCCGAAGGTCTTAACGGCCCTCCAAGAGTGGCTCTGGAAATCTTAAAAGTCTATAAAAGCACTTGTCCAGAGCCTTCAGCATCACCTCTGCCAGGCCTTGGGAAGAAGCATCACGTCCTATTCAGGAGACTGGAGCAGCTTCATGGCAGGAAAGGGAGCTCGGTCTCACTAGGACACTGCCACCATGGCTTGGGAGAAGGAAGGAGAAAGCCAGCCCAGCTTCACAACTCAGGGCAGGGAACCCCAGCACCAACGGAGCAGGGGTGAAAGCAGTGCCTGCCAAACCCATCCCAGGGGAGGGGGATGCCTCAGGATGCTGCTCAAAACCTGTGGGATTTATCCATGCCAAGCCTGAGGTGCCATCCGAAGCAGAGGCAGTAAGAGTTTGCTATTCTCTTCTCTCTGGTTTTCCAGACCAAGAACAGCACCAGGAACAGACCTCTCCAGGCACAATCCCAGAGGATTCTGCTGCTCCCTTGGCCTTCTGGTCTGTCTCATTATGAAAAGACTTCAGCAAAGCTTTTCTCTGCTCTCACTGAATGAGGAGCAGTCAACCCAGCATCAATTCCCTTATTTCCCGTCAGTTACTAAAGCTGAATTCCAGCTTGATCCCAAATGATTTTTCCCGCATTTTCAATACTGCAACCAAAGCAAAAGGCAATAAAATTTACTTCTGCCTCCCTCCCTTTGCTCTAATGATCGTATCTTAAATAATTTATCCACTCCTCTTCCACACTCATGCCCTTCCCTCCCCATTTCCCAAACACGCTTCAGCATTCCTCCTCCTGCCCCACTTCAGCACGTCAGGAATGATGACCAGGGGAATTTGTCACAGCTGGACAGGCTTTTCACATCATTCTACTCCACTGAGCAGCCACAAACAGCTTCTTGTTGACACCTCTGTCCCCGCGCAGTCACTCCACAATTCCTCAGGGCACGTGTGGCACGGAGACACCTCCGAAGACATCCCAAGTTAAGCACCTGGGCACCATCCCTGTGTTCCAAGGCTCCTTAGGATGCTGGGACCAGGCAAGCATGATGACAGGAGAGGGACAGATGAGGTGCAGGGCAGTGGAAAATCCCAGAGCTGGTTTCATCCACATGAGGAGCAGCAGAGAGGAACAAATTCTGCTCTTGTTTGTGCTGGTGTGGGCACAACAAGGAGCATTTGATTCCTTTTGACTGCCTCTGTGAGGGGTGCAGAGAGCTTGCAGAGGGTTTGGAGGCACCTCATCCCTGATGGGGATGGCAGCCAAAGCACCCTGGGCGAGAAGGAACAGGACAAGTGTCCCCCTTGTCTGCTTGAACCCTGGAGGGGTCTTGACAGCTCTGCCCAAATCTGTCCCTCGTCCTGTCGCTGTCAATACAGACAGATTTGTGGGATGAAGGCAGAACACCAGATAAAGGCAGAGACCAACTTTGTTGGAGCAGAGGCAACACAGACTCAAGGGCTAAAGCATCCCTTGGATCCTGCCAGAGGAGCTGGTCCAACATCGGGGCAGAAGGTGGGGACTACACAAGGAACAATTCTGTATCTCTGCACAGATGCAGCACAGCCCCTGATCAGACACCAAGTTTAGGGCCACAGAGGCTTTCCTGGCTGGCTGTTCACCAGCTTCCATCAGCTCAGCAGGGCCCTCTAATCTGGATTATTCCTGCCTGCAGGAATCAAGCTGCCACAGAAGGAGCTTTACCCCGGCGCTGCTCCGCCGCCTCCCGTAATCTCCGCCGCGCCACCATGAACTGATGCCCCCCCGACCCCGACGTGGGAATGTCCCTCCTGATTCCCCTCCCAGGTGTTTTTACTGCTAAATAAAGCAACAACCAGGCAAATCGCCCCTGTTCTCTACAGGGTCCCCCCTTTTGTGGCCGTGGCACAAGGGAACAACGTGCTTATCCACACCTGACTGGCATTACCAGTGCCGGGAAACAAGGGTCTCCATCGTGCTGCTCGTACATATTTAAAGTGATTTAATGGTTGTCATTCATTATTAACCACGGTTATTAGAAGGATGCCTAGGAACACATGGAGAACGGGATCTTTGCCTGGCTAGACACTGCACAAACACTGAGCAGAATAAAAAAATCTCTTCTAGGAAAAGCCCCGCTCTGATAAAACAGCAGCACTTGCGGGAAATGTTTGGATTTTGGGGGCAGGGTAAAAAGAAGGAGACACGCATATGTCATAAAAGCTTTTCCAGTTTTTAATCCCGGTGCATTTCATGGCTGCATTGTCCCAGCAGGACTTGCTGCCCTCTCCTTACTCACGCTGAGGTGGCCTGGGAGCCCCTGTGAGGGGCACAAGCTCCACTGAACAGGATGAGATAAAAAAGCTTCTCCCTCCCCCCGAGCATCACCCTCCAAAAGACTCCTGGCAGGGATAAATCCAGTCAATTCACAAGGCAGTGGGGAAAAAACCACACTTTGCAAAGCGCTGTCGATGTTCTGGGCATTAAAGAGACATTTTAATAAGCACCATAATGGAAATTTATGTCAGGGTCCACAAAATAATACAGATGGCGGTTTATGCAGCCCTTGTATTTAAAACAAAGTAAATTATATGATCCTAAAACAATAGAAGAAATTGTAAAGTGCACAAAGAAATGGAAGATATCCAGCTCCCTGTCTAGCAGGACCCAGCATCCCACAGCCGGATGCTGCCCCTTACAAATCACTTTGTTGCCTTCACTCATTCCTAATTAAAATAAAAAAGAAGCTCCCAAGGCTTGGATAACAGCAAGGACCCTCTCCATGTGTGTACAGTGAAGAGATGGGTGACAGCAAGGAGCAGTGGATGAGTGGGGGGATGGAGGGGAGAGAAAATAGGAAGGGAGGTTGGGAGGCAGAAGCAAAGAAACTATCAAAAAACAGGATTTTTGAAAGCCCAGCTTTAATCTTTTCAGAAATGATGGGGATTTGGTGAAGCTGAGACGCACACCAGGAATCCTGGAGGCACAGCTGGAATGGAACACGAGTGCCTTGTCCTGGCACAGCATCCCTGCCTGTGCCAAAAGCACGAGGGGCTCCCAGCTCTCCCAGCCCATTCCCTGCCCTGGAAGGGCTGAGGGAGGTGGGGATGGATGGACTGAGGAACAAACCCCAGCAGAAGCCTCTGCACTTCCCTGCTACCTGATCTCCTCTTGGTAAAATATCTCCCATATCCTTCATTTTTCACAACTGTGCAGGAAAATAGGAGGAAAATCCCAAAGCTCAGCCACTGCTCATTTTTAAGCCCCTGGAGGTTTTGCTTGGCTTTGGGAATTGCAGAAGTTGCCTGGGCTGGGTGTTCAGTGCAGTTTGTTTTCAGCTCATAGAAGCATTTACCAGGTGGATTTTCTTCCGTTTCCACAGAGCCCTGCACACTGAGGCTGAGAGCTCTGCTAAGAGGAGCTGTCAGGGCACATTATCCAGAGGGGCTGATGCCTCTGGAGAAAGGAAAGTTGAAGCTGTGAGTGAGAACGAGGAGAGGTGACCGATGGACGAGATGTGCATTAGGAGGAAGGAGGACACAATCAAGAAGGACACAATCAAGACTTTTAAAATCCATTTGTTGCTTAGTTTTTGATGGACTGAGAGCTCCCAGGCTGCTCCTTCAGCAGGCAGGGCACTGAGCTCTTCACCTATCCTGCAGCCACCATCCAGTGGCATCCACTGCCTCCTGGATTTGTCTTTCCCATGGGATTGCCAGTCTGTAGCCTGGGTTCTCCTCATTCCCTTGAGCACCAGGCACAGGCTGGGTTAAATTCCTCTTGGAGATTCTCTCTGCTGATCCCTGATGGGGTTGAGGATCTCTGTACCCACCACTTACAGCTCCATGTTTCGGTTAAATTAATTTGAATTAATTGCAATTTGATCCAAGTGGCAACACAACAACATTCTTCAAAACTCCAAGCCAGGCTGGACATGCCCTGAGCAACCTGATCATGGCAGGGGGGTTGGAGCTAAAAGATCCACAAGGTCCTTTCCCATCCAAACCATTGTAGGGTTCTGTGAAAATTCCCAGTGCACCCTGCTGACTCCATCAGAAAAGCAACAAAACCAGAGCTGGTGCTGCACCTTTTGTGCTGTATAAAACACCCCCAGCTACCTGCCCTGACTCCACATTCCAACACCCCAAACAAGAATGTGGGGACACAAAACTGGCCACCCCAAAACAGGGTGATTGCCACAGCCACTGCCACCCAGGCAGGGCACAGCGAGAAGAACCAGCCAACCATTTTTGGGGACATTTGTTCCAAACCTCCATAGCTGAAAAAACAGCCTGTGGCTTTAAACAGATTTCAGAGCCCTTTTGCATTTGTTTTTCCAATTTTCATGAGCCTAATGTAATCATGCGGAGTCTCATTCCCTATGTTAAATGCCCAATCCCTGCAGACTGAGGGAAGGCATGAGACAGAAGCAGGAGGGAGCATGGCAGCTTGACAGGGAAAAAAGTTAGCAGAGCACTTGGCTGGGGGAGGAGGAGGAGGAGGAGAGCAGAGATGGCTCCAGGGCTCAGCTCAATCCTGCAAGTCACCCCCCCTGAGGCCCCTGTCATCCCTCAGCTCGTTTTACACCGGTGCAGGGATCAGCAGCAGTTGGAAGTTTGGGTTTTTAATGCCTGCAGCCTCAGCTTCCCTCTGGCACAGTTCACAGGAGCTCTGAAAACCTTCTCAAAAGGCACTGAAGGGGTCCCTAATTGCAAAATGCAGAAGGAGCAGGTTGAGGCTCGGGGCAGGTGTGAGAAGCTGGTTTGGGCACCAGAAGTTATGAGCACGGCAGGACTAAGCCCCGTCCTGGCTAATGAACCCCTGCAATCAACAGGGAAGGGTAATTTAATGGGAGTACCCCCCAAAAAAACGAGCAGGGCACAAATGCCAAGACTGGCCAGTGAGCAAACCAATGTTCCTTGGCAAAGCTGTGGCTGCCCCTGGATCCCTGGAAGTGTCCAAGGCCAGGTTGGACAGGGCTTGGGGTAACCTGGGCTAGAGGAAAGTGTCCCTGGGCATGGCAGGGGATGGGACTGAACCTCAAGGTCCCTCCTAACACAATTCTATGAATTATCACCCAAAGCAGCCATTCACCCTCTGCTCCTCCATCCACTCCTCCCTCCCTCGTTCCTTCCATGTCACAGGACTTCCCCAGAGGCAGCAAGAACTGGAAAATCTTTTTGACAAGAAGTGAGGAGATATTGGCATTACTGAGTGGTCAGAATGACTGGGCTGCCTTTGCTATAATCCATTTATTTCCCTACTTTTAGAGCTTTTGATCTCTTCGACCTATCGGATACACATGGATCGACCTGAGCAGGCACAGACCTCGGAGGGAAACCACACACCAGGATGAATTTCTACACCACGCTGCAAACGAGGGGGAAGACAAACAGCTCCGAGGAGCTTGATTTGGGGAGATAATAAATTAGAGCTCGCAGGCAAGGCAGTATTGAAACCTCAGGGTCTAAAGACTGTCGATGGTGATGATCCAACAAAGGAGTATTCATCTCCTCCGTGCTGGAGCTGGCTGAGCATCCTTCACGGTAAAATCCCCCAGAACTGAGTAGCAGGGACAGCATTACCCTGACAATGTAAACACATTAAGAAAGCAAAGAGTTACAAGCTCGGATGGCGCAATCACGTCCGAGCTATTTAGCAAATAACGTGGAAAGAAGACATGATGGATAAAGACGAAATTAATGACTGAACTGGTGCTCAGTGATTATCAAGAAACTAGTGATGAGGACCTGATTACATTCACAATGGATAATAAAGGCTTGCCCCAATCAGTAATATATATACTTAGGGCTTCAAAAGGACTCATTTCCAACGCAGGGGAAAATTATGGGAGAAATTGGCTGGAAGGAAAAATGTCAACAGAGAAATGTGGGCTCGTAACACAAAACTTATTAGAGAGCCAAAAAGTCAGGACTCCACAATCCAAAAAAGACAATTTTGGCTAAAAGCCCTATTCTTATTGCTAAAGCAGCAATCAAGCATAACACAAAAATAAAAGAGGAATAGACAGCAATCAATGTACATTAGGAGTTATGAAGAGCATTGATAAGGAGAGCTAAAAACACCACGGGGGAGGCAATTGCTGCCTGCCTGAAGCACGGAGGGGATTTAACAGCACTACCCCCAGCCCAGCCCAAGGCAGCTGGGTTAGCTCAATTGGTTCGAGCATGCTGCTAATATCACTGAGGTCCTCGCAGCTAAAAGGCATCAGCAGGAATAAATCACCTCCGAGGCTGCTGGAGACCCTCTGCAAATCTAACCATGCCATTCTGCCCTCTGCAGCTCCATTCCCAGCTGGGAATGCGTGTAAGGACAGCTCCTGTCCCCACTGCTGCTCAGTGCCAAAGCCACTGGAGCACCCACACCCTTGTCTGGGGGACAGAGCCAGACCCCCGCCCCACCAACAAACTCCCAGCCAGCCCCAGCAGCCTGAACACAAATGCCCCCACTCTGACCCCTATTTTGACCAAGAACTCTTCCCCCAGTTACCAACTCAAGCCTTTCCTTGTGCAAGGAGTGAATTTGTTACTAACCAGCACCAGGGTACAAATCATTTTGGATTATGTTGATACCACAGCGCTGATATTGGGGAGGAAGCAGCTTCCCAGGACATTTTGTGTTAGGAACTCCAATCCCATCTAAGTTCTAGCCCAGGTAATTACATCTCATCTCCCTAGTTGCTCAAGCAGAGGAAAATACCCTCCTCCTACCCGTCCCTGAGCGGCTGAGCTGGAAAAGCTTCGCTCTGACAAACAGATGTGCCAAGCCTGGATATTATTGTAACGTCTTTCAAACAATTTGTATCCCCAGAACGGTGGTAAAGAGATATTGTATGGCAAATAAATTAAAGCATTTGGCCATAAAGCCAATAACAGAGAGAGAGAGAAAGGAGTACAGACACTGGAGGAGAGGGAGGTTTTAAATGAGATTAAAGGAAGATGGAAAGTCAACAAGAAAGGAAAGAATCCTAAAAAAATATAATAACATTAAGCGGCGGCAAGGATGCGCTTTCTGGGATTTGTGGATATGGCTTGGACAAAAGGTCAGCCTGTTCGTGCCAGGCTCATGAAAAACTCTGAGGAGAGAGGTTAAACCCTCACAAACACCTGAAGAAACAATAATGGCAGAAAACAGAAAACCAGGAGGGTGAGGAGCCAGGGGAGCTGCTCCTGCCTGGCTGAACAACCTCACTCCCCGCTCCCACCTCTGCCACAACACGAGGCCCAGGTAGATTGAGCACTTGCACAACTGCTGCTGCTCCAGAGTCCCTGGGATGGCTTAAAAAACATTTTTATTAAGCCAGATGGAGAGAGGGGGAAGGGGAAGGGGAGGAGGGGAGGGAGATACATCTATGTGCCAGGTGCCAACCAGGGGAAGGAAGAAAAAAAGAGAAATCAAGCGTGGAAAATAAGAGAAAATGTAGTCAGAGATATAAAGCCTGTCAAATTGGCTGCAAACAGTAACAAAAGCAAAGGAGAGATAGTTTTCTCTTTAACAAATGCTTTGATCAGCTGTAGTTGATATAATTACTATATAAAGCTACAGCAAGACAGAAATAAGACACATTTATCTTCAGAGAGCAAAGAGAACCTTTCTGATCGCTTCCTTTCTTTCCCAAGCTGTGACAAGCAGATTCCAGGCTGGAAGGTCACACAGCTGAGATTTGGCCAGTCCCGTTCTGGGGGGCTGTGGGACCTGAGCCTGGTCCCTTGGGCTTGGCTTTGCTGGTCTGAGCCCTGGGAGGCAGCACAGCTCCCGCAGGTCACGCCAGGCAATGCCCTCGCCCCATGGGCACAGAGCCAGGGCAAAGGGGAGGTCACAGCAATGCAGGAGGGCACTGAGGGGTTGTTTTCCTCCCTGTGGTGAGGACTGGCTCAGGGGAAGGTTAGAAATATCCCAGCAGAAAGGCAGATGTCCATGGGAGTGAGCAGCAGGGAAGGGCACAGGGGGAGCAGCACAGTGCACACCCAACCACCAGGACCTGCCCTCGCCATTCCCGGCTCGGTGCAGAGGGCAGGACAAAGCCAAGGAGAGCTCCACTACAAACCCAGACACTCCACTCACTGCTGCAACCATTCCACAACACCTGCTTTGCCTCCTTCCTCCCACAGCACTGACCTTCACCACATCTCTCTTGCCTTCACAACAGCTGCCCAGGTGAGGCTGCCAGAACCAAGAAATATTCCCCTGCCCCAGGAATAGAGGGAATTCATCCCAAGCATTCCCATTTTCAGGTCACACCACACCCAGAGGTCTGATTCTGTAGTTCCCAAGCATCACATTTGAATTTCAACCACTCTTATTTATTTCAGTCTAGCCAGGTAATGTTAAAAATAAACACCACAACAAGCTATTTCTGTGAAATATTTCCCTCTTGACAAACTGACATTGCTCGCTAGAAATATAATATAGCCCAAAAACGCTGCCAAACCCCTCCAGTCACAACCACTGCCATGCACAGGGGGCTGTCCCTGCCTCGGTGACAGCCAGCAGAGCATCTGCTCGGGCACAAAAAGCAGGGACAGCCCTGCAGTGCTGCTGGGGGTTGAGTCTGGGACATGAATCACCACGGAAGGACGGGATAGTTTGGGTTGGAAGGGAGCAGAAGGGTAACGGGGCAGCGTTTGGAGGGAGCAGGGAAGGTGGAGCAGGGTGTGTGCATAATGCAGGGTGAGTGATGCAGCAGAACCGCGTGCCCAGGGGAGGCCAGCGCAGCACAGGGCTCACCGTGTCCCCCAACAGGACAGCCCAGGTGTGTCCCCAAGGCCAGCAGAGCACAGGGGTCACCGGGGTGGTGCCACACCCCACGGAGCACACGCGTGTCTGCGCGCGGCTCCTCTCCCGCATTCCGTGCAAACCCCTGATTTATTTAGACTGGAACAATTTGTCGTCGGCTGTAATTTTAACTACCTCCGTGCTGAGGAGCCAATCAGGGCTTGTGCTCATCGAGGCTTTTATGAGTTCCCATAAAAGCAGCAAAATGAAAACTCAGGGGCCCTTAAAATATACTCCGCGGGTTTGTGCAGTGCAATTGGAGGCTTTTATGACTCCTGTCAGGGCTTTTATGACCCTGTAAAACTGTGCAGCGGCCCAGCCTGCGATGAAAAGTGACCTCAGATGTCTTAAAAGCCTAAATGGTCCTGTACATTTACAAGATCTGCCGTCTGAATCAAGGGAAGCCCTGGGGGACGTCACCCTGGCTCAGCTCTGCTGCCGGGGAGGACACGGCAGGAGGGGCAGCACCAGAGCCTCATCACCGCCTTTAAAAGGACAAACCCCATATTTTTCCTAAAATATAGGGGGGAAATAAGCGGTTTCCCTGCTGTCAGGACAGGGCACAGCCATGGGAGTTGCTCTGCCAAGCCGTGAGCTCCCTGGCTCCACATAACGTGATTTGCAAGCAGCCGGGATGCAATCCTAGCGGAGCTCTGGAATAAGTGAGTTTGATGGCATCACACTCTCTCATTTCCCAACACAAACACCACTTGATTTAGCAGAAGCAGCAGGGTTTTGATTCCCCCCCTTAAATGAAGGCAAGACTGGAAGATTAGGGATGCGGCAGGGAGGCAGAAAGAAAACCCATCAGGCAGGCAGTGACAAAGAAGCATTAATAAACTGCACGAGGTACCAAATGCCACGGAGAAATGAGGGAAAGAAGGGCAAAAGGATAATACAAGATCCATGAATGTGGCCAGAGCTTGCAGGATGCTCAGGATTGGTGCTGGGAGCCAGGGCAGAAGCACATCGGGTCACTAAGCCACAGAATGACAGTAAATGATGCAAATAAAACCAGTAGCACATCTCAGAGGGCATTAACAAAACACATGCCTGATCCCATAAAAAAATAAGCCATCTCCCCATGCTCTCCTGAGCAGGAAAATACACCACAGTCTCTTAAAACAAGAAGAGTTGCTTCATGCATGAGAAAAATGTGAGTATATCAGCACAGGAAAACACTCAGTCTCCTCCAGGCCACAGCTAAATATATGTTTTATTGCACTGAGAAGGGGAGTGAAGAATCCCAGCCCCGGCTGGGTCACACATTCAGCCCTGTCCAGCCTGGCCTTGGACACTTGCAGGGATCCAGGGGCACCACAGCTGCTCTGGACAACCTGTGCCAGGGTCTCACCACCCTGACAGGGAAGATTTTGTTCCTAAAATCCCATCTAACCCCACTCTCTGTCAGTATGAAGCCGTTCCCCCTCGTCCTGTCCCTCCAGGCCCATGTAAATAGTCTCTCTCTGTATCAGGTTCCCCTTTGGGTGATGGTGGGACAGCTGAATTAACCATTTTTCTCCCCAAATTCTCATTTTTTAAAATAACCCAAGCTCAGGTGGAAGAAAGCAGGTCCTGTTTAATATCAGCTATCCAACCAACACAACTTTTGATGGATATTTTATGTTGTCTCCACCTCCTCCCATCCCTTCATCACCAGCCTTACAGCTTCAGCACAGCACAGGAAGATGCAGTGAGGTACTAATTCCACAAAATAAGGGTCAAAACGAAAATGCCAACAGACTGGTAACATGCCAGACTTGCCAAAATTCTGCAATCCATCTGGAAGCATTCCTAAGCAACTCTGCACACCCAGCAAAACACGAATCCCACGGTAAAGCCGGCGTTGAGCGCGCAGGTTATTGGCAATTAACATTCAGGGCAAACATATGCAAAATCAGGGCAAAGTGAAAAAACAGAAACTATCTTTATTTTCCTTTCCATCTCCCCTCTTCCCCCTCCCTGTTTTTTTTTTTTTTTTTTAGGAACAGAGCATGGATGTGGAAAATAGCCTATTGAGCCCACTTCCCCGCCTCAGAGGAGCTGCAAATGTGATCCTTTGCTAGCTCAGACAAAATCTGCCATGCTACATTAGGCTTGATAGCAAATTTGCTACTTGCAAGCTTTTATCAAAACTGTATATCTTAAAAATCTTAATAACACCGAGCTTTTGGT
The DNA here is from genome assembly GCF_021018805.1 of Prinia subflava. NCBI lineage: Eukaryota > Metazoa > Chordata > Aves > Passeriformes > Cisticolidae > Prinia > Prinia subflava. The sequence goes on from NC_086268.1 coordinate 4,534,411, forward strand.
TGGCCTTCCCAGCCGCCTCCTTCCACCCCTCCGCATCCTCTCCCCGCCGGGCGCGCGGGGCTCTGCTCGGAACCAATTCCCAATTTGGAGCTCAGCATTTTCAGCCGTGGAAAAAAAAAAAAGAAAAAAATAAAAAAGAGCAGGGAGTGCTGGGGTGGGGGAAGAAATCAGCCAGATCTCCACGGCTGGAATTTATTCTGGTGTGGAGAGGCCTGAAGGAGGCCGGAACGCTCCCTCCATCCCGCTCGTGACCTATTTCGAGGACTTACAAGTTCATTTCTGAATGAACAACCATCCACAGGCAACGGAACAAATGTAACACGGCCTTCCAGGGTTCTCTAGCCATGTTCCCTGGCGGCTCTGAAGGTGCAAGGGCTGGTCAAAGATGATTTTTTCCTCCCTGAAATTGCTTATATAGAAAAGCGTCCTCAGCCACTGTCTGCTGTCTAACAAAGGCTCTGCATATGCTGGAGCCCCAGCCTCATGGGGCTGCTGTAATAGCTGGGCTCCTTTACCCAGCCACCTCTTTTAATGAAATTTATAGAAATTTAATATCTCTGAGACCTCTTTCCTTCTGTCAAATTGGGTAGAAATTGGCCAGGAATTGGCCAAAGGGCTCAGAAGCTACAGAGGGGTAGGAGTGGGTAAGGCAGACAGACAGGGACCGATGATTGCACAGACTCCTCTGGAAGGATCCAAACTAAAAATCAATATCTTTTTCTTTTGTCTCTGTGGGTTTGTATTTCTTTTTTGGTTTTGCTGTTAGCAGGGTGGTTTTTTACGCCGCAAAATTCCACACGGAATGTTTTCTATGGCAAATGCGTGATGGGAAGCTTTCAGCAGCTGGGGGCTGCAGGACACCCTTTGGAAAAGGGATGCTGTGAGTCGCTCCCCTCCTCCTTAACACTTTTTTTTTTCCCAAAACCCAGTCCCATGATGTCTAAATCCACAAGACAGGCAAGGGAAAAGAAGAGGTTTTGTGCCCAAGAGAGGCACAGAGCCCCTACACATTGATCCAGTTGGAGGATCAACTCCACAAACTGGAAAAAAAGACACTTTACCTCCCTAAATCTCTCCATAAAACACCGGTGTCCTCAGTGAACAAGCTCATTCAGCCTCAAAATTGAGAGAAAATGGGAAAAACTTTGGTGGAGCTGTTTAACCCCCTCTTCCAGAGTCATCTCCAACTGCAGGCGCTCCATCTGGAGCCACATTGACCAGGTTTTTTGTTTCTGGAGTGAATTCTATCACCCAGCAACTGCCTGAGCCAGCTGGGAGCTGAGGGGTTTCCTTGAATTATATTAGAGGGATAATCTCCTCACCCTGGCTCGGGAGGGGGGTCTTAACTCCATTACTGAAGTCGACAGAGCAGATGGGCACGAAGCTTTCTAGGAAAATGGATGCTCTGCAGAATTCCACCAGCTAAGCAGGGCAAACACGAAGGAAGCCATCCCAGACTGCTGAAATGCAAAGGGCTCCACTTAATTCCTAATGGAAGTTTCTTCAGGCTTCAGAAAGCCTCACCTCCTGCAAGGGGTGAGACGCTCTTGCCAAGTACAGCAACATCTGGATTTTGTAGCTCGCCCAGCTCCAGCCAGAAAATCCTCAAATAATACTTAAAGATATTCTCCGAGGCTGGTCTGGACACAGACAGCTGCTGCCGGAGCTCTCCAACACTTCCTATCCGAGCGGCGACGGAACTTTGGCAGGCTCGCCTGAAATTAAGCTTCCAAAGAGTGGCTAATGAGATTCCTTCTCCTTTCAGCCCCTTCAGAAATGCCTGGTTTATGGGGAGACCTCATGGACTGGAGAATTTTTTTGGTTCTCCTTATAACTCTAAGGAGGGGAAAAGTGCCAAGGATCTCTTTGCTCTGTTACAGGGTTTATTTCAGGTATTCAAATGCCCAAATCCACCCACCCTGATGTTCTCCTCAGCACAGACAGGCAGAGCTGCCAGTGTCTCCTTCCACTGCTCAGATTGATAACTGAGCATGAAGCTGTCGAGTCTCTCCCAGACAAGGCACCGAGAGGAGTATTTTTCCTGCATTAACCATCCTACTCCTCCGCTTGACTGATTAGTTACTACGCAGGATCCTCTGGATTTCCATTAGGAAAGGAAAGCGATGACAGAAGCCTGTACTTCTGGTTAATTTTGCAATTTGTCACTTTTCTTACGAAGCAAACAAAGGAACCATCTGCAAACACACCGCACCCCTCTGGGAAAGGCAAAGGTAGTGACAGCAGGCAATTCCCAAATTCCAGACAGGAAGGGATTCACCCCAAACTCCGTTTCCTTGCACCATCCCTCATGGCCACTTCAGCACTGCTGTCACCCCACGGCTGTCACCTCACTGAGTGTTGGGGTCACCCAGTGCCCCTCACCCCTGCTCCATCCCCCAGCCACGCTCTGCACACTCCATTCCCAACGAGGCTCCGGTCACAGCCACGCTCCTCCTCCGCCTGCACCGACTCCCTCAAGCACAGTGACCAGATAAGACCTTTATCAGTCAATTCTATTCCACAACAGGAAGAACACGGGGTGAAATTCAAAGAGGTTGGAGTCAGACTTCATAAAAAGGGCTGATTACCCACTTCACGAACCGGAGCAGCAGCTCCCTGTGCCTCTCTGGGCTCTCCGTGTCGGCTCAGAGAAGGGATGCTCAGCCCTGTTTCCTTCTCCCTCTTTCCCAGCCAAGTGACATCTCTATCAGAGCTGTGGAGGCTCCCCAAACCTGTTGCTGGCTGCCTGGAGATCCTCAGTACAAGGTGTGGAGCGAGCTGAAACACAGCATCTCTGTATTCCAACCACTACCAGGACTCCAGCAGGGAGGAAAAATCCTTGAGGAGCTGAGATCCCCTCGAGTCGCTCCCGTGGGAGCTGTTTCCATGCCTGGCTGCACTGCTGTGCACGTGTCACAGGGAGCTGAGGACGTGGTGTGGCACAGCCCTGCATGTCAGCCTGCCCCAGGAATGAATGGTTTCTGCTATTTCCCCGAGGAGAGAGGAGCGAGCGCTCCCCGCACACACACACACAAAATCAATAAGTCGTTGGGTCTCGGGGAACAGCTCTTTTAATTACAGCTCTCCCCTGAGCTGGGCGCGGGCTTTGCAGGTTGGCAGCGCGGTGGAAGGCAGGGAAGGACGGTCCCTGGGGGTGTGCAGGGACCATTGGTGATGCTGGAGGGGAAGAGGGGGAATTAACCATTTCTCCCAGTACATTATCCCGGCACTGTCCCGATCCAGCCCAGCCTCACCTCACCCCGGTGTCAAAATCCAACCAGACAGGCACACGCTGCTATTTATCATACAGGGACTTAATCCAAAGAACCTTTTGCTGCTGGCTTTATCCATCGAATTTATCTGCTGATCTCTCCCATCTCATCTCGCATTCCGTGCAGCCTCCCCGGAGCTGCAGCTGGTTTGTGAGCAGCAGCATAAAGCCTGATTTAATACCTGGGAATGGGGAGCGGTGCCCTTTCCTAGGGAGCAGCAGCCGGGGCCATCCCTTTGCAAGGGGCATCGGGATGCTGCCAGTCCTGTCACGGTTCTCCAAGAAAACAGCACTTGATCCCAAAAACAGTGCCAGGAAAAAGGTGAGCCCTTCGCCCTGAGTCCCCCCTGGATTCAGCCAGCTCCCCCATCCCTCCTCCCTCTCGCCTGCTCCTTCTTTAACTCCGTTTCCAAGTGCTGAGTTACTATCAAGGAAGGTTTAATAGGATCCTGGATTTTAAAGCCACTGGCAACACAGTCTGGGCCTTTTATGGTTAGTAATGAATAAAAGAACTCAAATCACCTTTTTTTTCTCTCTCTTAACAGTCTCTGCCTACAAATTAAAGTCATTGTGCTTCTCGCTCTGTCTCACTCCTTTTGTCTTCCTCCAACACCATCTGAGCCCGTGCAGGTCTAGTCCAAGATGTGCCTGCTTCCCTCCCCATTTTTTATTTATTTTGCAATATTTATCCCCTCCAAATCTCCCCACTACTTACTCTCACTTCCATTCCATCTTTTTGCCTTCCTATCATTCCCTCTTTTTTTCATTACCCCACATTATCACGGGAGCAATGACATTTTTGGAACCCCACTGCAGAATGAAACCCTTGACTCCTTTCCCTAGAGCTGGCAACCAGCCCTTCACGGTAGAAAAAGCCAAAATTGCTACTATCTTGTCACCAATTCTGGTTATTTTTAGCACTCTTTCCCTTAAAGCGCCAGCTCCCCGAATCATGTGATTACGACATGAATCTTATCTCTGATCTAAAAAAGTTTCATGCCCTCACAGCTGCCAGAGAAGTGCTGGGAAAGATGAGTCAGACTTTCAAAAAGAGGCAAAAAGACTGGGCTTAACTGCATCTTGCTGAAACCGTAACTCGGGGGGCACCTAACCCCGCTTATTAAATGTTCCTAATTTTTAATGCAACGCTGGAGAGAATTAGCCATTCAAGCACTGCCGGGTGGCTTCAGAAGTCTCCCCGTTACCTCACTTAATTAAGACAGCACAGAAGATCTTCATATCCTTTGGGTGAAGCGCTGGCTCTGCTGGACATTTTTTCATTAGCGTCACCATAAATAAGATTTCAAGCCTTGGCATTTACCACAGGAGCGGGATGAAGAAATCAACGTGGAGACAAAGCCTTTTGGTAACCACAAGTGGATTTCAAGGCAAACCCGACTCTCTTATCTTCGCATTTATCTTTATCCCATTGATACGGCGCTATCGATGGCCGGCAGCTATCTGATGGCACTAACAGCTCTATTTGCAGCTCACACGGCGATAGCCCCGCGCCCTCCCCATCACCGGCAGATTTTGTATGACAGGAATGTTACCCGACCTTTCCTGCCACTTTTTCACCCGGCCTGGATTCATCCTGCGTGCAGAAATGACCAGCTAGCCCTAAAGAGCACCTGGGTAACTGGGAATTGGATCATTAAAATATATAAGCCAAAAAAAGGAAAAAAAAAAAGCCAAAAATAACTAAGAAAAGGAAAAAGCTCCTGATCTCCGCCTTATCTCCCTCCCTGTCTCATATTTACCCTTCTCACACGTGCTTACAATTTTCCCTTGTTCAGCGCAGAGATGCACTGAATGACACAGGATATTTAAGTCAACATTTTACCGTCCCACTGTTATTTATTATTAATAATATACTGCTAACTCTGCCCTTGTAGGCACCTCTAGGAGGGAAACAGGATTTGCAAGTGTCCATAGGCAGATTCCCAGCCGTGCTCCCTCCCCATGCCACCAACAGGAGCACATCCCTGTTTGTCTTCTCTGGACTTCGTGACTTTCTCCATCTTCTTTTTCCACGGAGGATATAAGCTGGATAAATGCTTCCCTCACCCCCACACAAACGAAAACTCAAATCTCCTCGCACAAGCCCCAAAATACATTTTCCCACCTTGTGACTGAACTTGAACCTCCTCCACTTCACACGCCTTCCAAAATAACCCCGAGTCAAGCAGTTCAAATTAAAGCAACAAGAGCTGAGTGTTCGGCCCCCCCTCATTTCAAATGACACACTCGAAAATAAAGAGCCATTTTTGGTTTATTTTTCCATGCTCTCCCTTTCCCCCGGACAACTTGAGAGCTCTTGTATGAATGGGAAAATGATTTCAGATGGCAAGAAGGGCATTATTATTTCTACAGGAAAAATGCATGTGGAATTTGGTCCAGCTGCCATAGGAAAAGTGATCCCATGTCTGACTGACTGTAAAGGCAGATCCATGTGGGATAGAAACACTCCAGGAAAATCAGAGCAGCACAGGAGTTTCCTCCAAGCTCCATCTGGCCCATGGGGACGTCACCACCATGGCAGCTCTCAGAGCAGGGGACACTTCAGGTGCCTCTTTTGGGACAAAAACCTTTCCACATAAAGTCCCCAGGATTTTGGAGCTGGGCTCCACAAATATTCCCATCCCAGCATAAGAATTTGTTGAAAGCAGAATATGGTCGTACACAAGGACAGCTGATGCCTGACATTTATCTTCATGACTGAAGACAGCAGACCACAGAACATGAGAGGCAGAGTTAGTTATCTTCTCCTTAGCCATGACTGACAGTAAATGTCAGCAAAGATTAGTTATTCTGTATCATATCCATGCCACGCATGTTTTTAATTCTCCTACTGCTCCAGTACTGTTTCCACTTCCAGTTGTAATAAATCAAATGTACTCGCTCTGCGTGAAGAAGAGTTTCTGCAATTGCAGAAGACCTGCTGGTCACCCACTGCCCTCACTTCACATGTCCTCAGCCCAGACAGAGCTCCCTGCTCTGTACCTCTGATCACAATGGTTTAATTTTGGTGAAAATTGGAATTAAATCCATTTGCTATTTGTGCATCGCCTTCTCTCGTGATGGATCCAGCAACACAAGGTAATTAATGAGCTGCTTCACTCGGCAGTGAAACACAGCCATGTTTGGGGTGAAAGTCTCAGAGTTTAACAGCCTGATGCCACCTGAGTGGCAATTCCAGACAGGCACAGAAAGCCATGAAGGAAGAATTTGAAAGAAACAATGGTGAAATCTGGAGGATGCTAAAACTACTGCCTTTGCCAGCAGAAATAAACCCCAGCTCTCTGGAACATGGTCAGCATTCCAATACTTTGGGTTCAGAGGGGTGACCTGTCATGAGGACAACAAACCCTCCCTGCTCTGGGGAGAACACACAGCAAAGTCCAGTTTAAATCCCAGCCCTGGGACTGGGCTAGTGACAGCTCCAGAGAGAGCCAGCTCTGCCAGGGAAGGCAGCCTGACCCAAACACCCTGGGCATCAGAGTGAGCCTTTCCTTGTGCCCAAGCCACCCTGAAACCCACGGTAGAGAGGGGCTGGGAGGATCCCATCCTATCTACTCATCCACGCTCCTCACTGTGCATCCCATCAGCATGCCTGGACATGGAGTCTCACCTCCACCCAGGGTACAATGAACAGTAGTGACACCACACCTTGACCTTCTCCACCCTGCTGCCTGATCTCCTCTCTGTTTCACCTTGTACAGGCTTTGCTGTTCTCCTTTTGGGTCCACCTCAAGCTGGCCCTCATTGCACCCAGCCAATGATTCCAACCCCAACCCAACTCCAGCTTTATTCCGAGGTGGTTTTCATCTGTTCTTCACTTTGTCCCCTGATTCAGTGCTGGGGTTTGTAGCCAGTCCTGTGAGCTGGAGGAGGAGACAGCAACATCTCCTGAGGGCACCAGGTCCCCTCCTAATGGCTTTCATGTCTTCCTGTACCTTTAAATAATTGAAATCTCTTTGTTGCTAAGTACATCCAAGCAAGAGGGCACTAAAAGTTTTAAACCTCTCAGGGGACACCAGGACCAGGAAATCCTACACAACTTACAAGATGTCCTGCCACCAAAGCACCTTGTCTCTTGAAATGAGACTGTGCTGCTCCTCGGAGCCACGCCCGTAGTGCTGGCTCCCTCAGGGCGCTCGTCACTACTACAGGAAAGGCAATCTCCTTGACTCCTAACAGCCTGCTCAAATCTGGTTTAAAAAAATCATTCCAGCGTAGAGCACGATGCCTGCAAAGTGCTCCTCCAGAGAGAAGTGGCGGCAGGGTGACACGAGGTTCCTGCCAGCCCTACAAAAGCACAGCACGGAGCTACACGGACGTGGCTGGCCCTTGTAGCAGCCAGGTTACGTTCCTAAAGCACCAGGAGCATCAGATCTTCCTGCCCTATGAACTCCCCAAGGGGAAGAACACCTGAAAGGCATTTTTTCACCCCATAAGAGGCAGGCAGCTCTACAACTGCAAGGGGTGAGGATGCTGCAAGCAGGAGTGAGGCACAGGTCAGTGGGGCTGCTGTAGCTGCCCACCCCGAGCTGCTGAGCAGCAGGACACCAGCCAGGCATCGCTCAGGAATCAGATCTAACAGCTCCAAGTCCGCATGTCTTCAGAGATGTGCCTAATTAAATACTCTTTTCATTTCCTTTAAAGACAGCAGAGCACTCTTTAAGACCTGACAGCTTGCTGATGGTCCCGAGGTGGTGGGCAGTCCCTGGGCTGCAGAGGGACGGGATCAGCACCCCACAGGTGCCTGGGCACAGCAGGACCTTGGACAAATGACCCCAGACAACTGCCCTGGGCTCCAACCACCCACTGCCACTTCTGATAACCAAATCCCCGTGCATCACTCCTGATGTAAATAACCATCCATTTATAACTCCTTGTAATTACCTGCCTATTTCTGCGGCCCGCCTTCACAAGGTAGTCTCTCTGCAATTATAGTTAATTGCCTTGATTGCTACTGCATATTTGAAGAAAGTTCACAAAAAATGTATGAGACAGGGTACTTCAACAAAGAGCCATATGGGGACCAGAACAGAAAGAGTTAACATTTGAAGCTGCTGATTTATTTCTTATTCTTGTGAAAATAGACCCCGAGGATGTGAAAGCCCTTGCAGAGCCACCGACACAAGTCTTGACCATTTCTGTAATAACTTGTGAAACTTTCTTTGAGCACAAGCCCCAAGCTGCAGGTGGAGCAGCCCCTGCCAGCCCTGTCCAGGTGTTCTCAGCATCATTGGGATGATGCAGGTTTATGTCTCATTACCTACAGTAACTGCAAATATCTTTTAACCCATAATCATGGCACTCATCTGTGCCCAGGCTCTAAATTTCCCAGGGCTCCAAGCTCTGTTATTTAGCAAATTAGGCAAACCCCAGGGACAACGCCACCCCTCCATATCCGAGCAAGCACTCCCCATGCCAGAATGTTCCTGCTCCACCGTGGGACTTGAGCCCAGGCTTCCACACGGGACCAAACATCCACCAGGAGCCATCAGTGTCCCTGTGTGCCCTCATTTCACCCTCTGCTATCCCGACCTTCCCGTGCCTCGCTGATCCTGGCCCGTGCCCCATGCCCAGCCCCCAGAGCTGCACCACTGGTTTTACACCCCTCAGCCAAGGGGAAGGTCAGGCAGAGCCAAAGCTCCCAGCGAGCCACAAATCCTGTGCTCACCTTCCTTCTGAAGGGACATCAATTACTCGGGGCTGTCAGGATGATAAGGCAGCCCGGCCTCCACAATAAGGAGGATATTCCGGCTAATAACTTCCCATTAAGCTCCTTGGAGCTGGAGGTTTTCCATGCTTTTCTGCAGGGCTGCTGCCAGGGCTTGTTTGCTCTCCTTACCCAGCTAACTCTTGAAGGGATATGGCTTGAGGCACTTTTGTAAAATCAGCTCTCTGCCACCAGTCCGGCTGGAAATCCCTGGCAGAGCTGGACAGAGAAGCCACAGCCTCTGAGTTTTTGCTCTGATCCCAGCTTAGCCTTTCTCTTCCAAAGGAAGATGACAGCATTCAACAAAGAAGATATTAACAAAATTGAAAAATAAAGAAATGGAAGAATCCTCTTATCCATCACTTCTGAGCAGTTTATTGCCTGCAAGCACATTCCTAGGACGCTGAAGGGAGACCAGGACAGGATGGCTGGGATGTTGTATTTCACTTTTTCTCCCCTTGATGTTCACTAACCTCCAAATGTCCTTCCCCAGAAACTGAGAGGTGAATGTGGAGGTGAATCTCAAGTTCAGGGTTAGTTTGTGATGCTGACCTGAAGATCCACGTTTGCATCCCTTCAGTTTTTCAACACATCCTGCAATTCCTCCTCATCCTTCCAGCAGCCTGTCCTTCCAGGGCCAACAACCACATCACCACAAACACCAGGATGAGAAGGGACCCTTCCTTCCCTTCCTAATGCCAGGTGGGAAATACATCAGGGATGTTCTGGGAATTATCCCAGAGCATTCCTTGTCCTGCATTTCTCAAGAGTGCAGAACTGGGCTGGGCTTCTGGGGGTTACCTTCACCTCAGAAAATTTGTTTGAAGAAAAAGAAATCTCTGTTCCATTAGTGCTTCATAAAAATTTTACAAGGTTTCTGCTAAAGGCAGGAAAACAAACAGAGATGGTGTCGGCACCCAGGCACTCCTGAAATCAAATATTCTTTCTCTAATGCATTTTTTTTTAAATAGTACCAATCAGGAAAGCAATCAAGCATGAAGCCCACAGCTCCCAGTGGTTCCATTTCCAACATGTGAATTTCTCCCAGCTCAGGACATTCACTCCCAGTGCTTCCACACAACCACATGTCCCACCAAGCCTCTGGAGCAGCTGGTGACAACACCAAAAAGCCACCCAGAAAGCCAAGGACAGCACATCCTTGACAGGATCCTGATTTTGATGGAATTCATTAACTCCACCAGCATCTAGGACTGGAATGGGATCGATGTACTGTGAGCATTTCCCAAGCACACGGGGATGGGGAAGGGAGGGAGCTCCTGCCTTGCCCTAATAAAGCAGGAAGCTCTCCATGCACCACAGCATTAACAACTCCTTCATTAAAATCCAGAGCCTAGGCTGTTTTTCCAGCAGGGAATGGTGCAGCACAGCCAGGAGAGTAACGAGGGGTTTGCCATTAAATCTGCAGCTGAGGTCTGGTCCAGGCAGAGACATTTGGAAAGCAGGTACCTGAGTCAGCTCGAGACCTGTCTAATCAGTCTGGGAAAATGTCAAAGGTATTTCTGCAGTGTTCACTGGCCAAAAAGACCAAATAATCTCTTTTTTTCCTCTTGTTCCTTTGTTTTTTCTGAGACCTTCCCTTTCTCTGCAGAAACATTCTGCCGTAAACATATACGGCTCTCAAAAAATCAGGCTTCTTCATAAACTGTATATTAAAAACCAACCCCCCAAAGAAAACTCTGCAACTGAATACAAAACAGAGTTATTGGAGAGCTGCACAGTGACAGCGATGAGGAGCAAACCCACCCAAAGTAAGGGGGACAAGAAGTAAAGAAGGAAAAAAATTCTGCTGAGAACTCAGGAGACATTAATTGTCTAAGATCAAATATGTATGGATAAAATATATATAAGGCTCATAAATCTACATCATATAGACAGGCACAATGCTAAACATAGATATTTTGCAAAACTTGAAATTAAAGGCTCCATTTTCATCCATAAATGGTTTTTGCTGTCTTCACCTGCCTCAGGTTCTGAGAAAGGAAAATGTGGTTTCCCCTGAACAACTGCACAGTGATGGGACAATCCCCAGGAGCTGGGAGGGATGCAGATGATGAAGCCACCAGCATCCCACCTCCACAGCGAGATCTGGCTCTTGCTACCTCAAGCCCCTCAGCTCTCACCTCCAGCCTCTATTAAACAAATGTTCACTGCAAGCAGAGGAATGAACCCTCTAGACTGGAGCTGCCTTTGGAGGAGGAGAATCCCATTTCCCAGAGCCTGCCAACAGCCCAGGAATCCACACTGCACCCCACTATTCATAGCCTGGCCGTGCTCCATTCCCAGGGGAGCAAAAAGCATCTGAGCTGCCAAATAAAGCCAGAGGAGATGGTTTCTGCCACCCATCTCTCCCCAGAATTCCCACAGAGCTCTCTGTGGATGTCTGAGAGGTTAAATACATGGGGGGTCTCCCAAAACACACTGGGGATAAGTCAGATTTGGGGAGCTGCATTTCCACCTCGCATTCCTCAAACCCCTCTGCATCCCCCAGAGCCACTGGGCATTAGCAAGGAGCAACAGCAGAGAAACCCACAAGCCTAAGAGAAAAGAAAAAAATAATAAATAGCAATAAAGGCTTTGCTGCCTCCATGGCTGGCTCTGGAGAGGCCGGGAGGCTGGTTAATGGATGTCAGTTCTGTTTCCATTGAAGAAAAGAAAAATCAATGAAGCCTCTTAGGCAGGCAGGACACAGCCACGGCCCTCGCGCTGCTTTGCCTTCTCCTCACCCACAAACGGAGCTTGGATCCACATTTTCCAGCCCTGGAAGCAGAGCCAAGCAGCCCTGTGGGTTCCCAGAGAGGCAGGAGGAACAGGAACATCCGTAACCTAATCCTGCAGGCTGCAGATGTTCCTGCAGAGGATGCAGATCCCCTTTACCTGCAGATGTTCACTCCCGTGCATTCTGCAGCGATGGCTGTGCTGGGGTGGGAAGAGCTTCAGCTCAAACTGCCACCTTGGCAGAGACCCCGCTCCAGATGCAATCATAAAGCTAAAATTCTCTTCCCAACCACTTTTGGGGTTGGGTTTTTTATTGCACTCCCGTGGTTTTGCCACACTGACACGAGCAGCGCTTTGCTGGCAGAAGGGACCCGCTCTGGGTGGTCTCTGTAGAGCTGGAGTCGGATTTTTCCCTTTACTGCCTCTGCTTCAGCCTCTCATGCAGAAAAGATGCAGCTCAGACATTTCGTTAGCACTAAAAAGAATACTAATGAACCTGCAGGTTGCTGGGTGAGGCACCTAATGACAAGCCACATGCAGAATTGCTTAGCTGAGTCTCCTGGAAGTTACTGGGATGAGATTTAAATGGACTCAGGATGCAAAAACTCACCAAAAAAAGCCATTTCTTCCCCTGTTTCTGCTTAGTGCAGTACCAGGTGTTTTCTTGCTGCTCCACAGCCTCACGAGGCTCTAATATACTGGATCAATGTTAGATATTTTCTATTCTGATTCCTCTAAATGCTGGGGCTGGGATTTATCACCTCACCAGCCAAGTTCAGCCACTTGGACCTCGTCTCACAGCAAATGGAGAGAAAGAGGCACTGCTAGGACACAATCTGTCCGACCTATTTTAGACACCTGCCTCAGACTGGGATGAATGGCACCCCAAAAAGGCCCAGTGCTCCCCAGTGACTGCAAAGGGGACTGGCAAACACAGCCATCCTTCATCCTGCAGTTACAGGAGCAGGCATCCCAGACTGCTCCTGCTTTTCTGGGCTCCTACGGAAATGCTCCTGGATCAAGCTTTTGACAGAATTTTTGCCAGTTTCTTTGCTTTTCCTCTCTTCCCCTTTAACCCATGTCCTCCTGTAGCCAACAAGAGACAGGACTCTGAGGGTTGGGCTGGTCCCTCTCTCTTCCCAAGACCTGCTTGGATAAGATACTTAATTTCTGGATGCCAAAATTCCTGGATGGATCCAACTGGGAACACAGAATGACGACATACACAACAGAATCAAAGCATCCTGGTTTAAGACATAGATGAAGCAGTCTCTGACAGGAGAATTTTTGCCAGTTCCTTTGCTTTTCCTCTCTTCCCCTTTAGCCCATGTCCTCCTGTAATCAACAAGATACAGGACTCTGGAGGTTGGGCTGGTCCCTCTCTCTTCCCAAGACCTTCTTGGATAAGATACCTAATTTCTGGATGCCAAAATTTTTGGATGGATGCAACTGGAAGCACAAAATGACGACATCCATGACAGAATCAAAACATCCTGGTTTAAGACATGGATGAAACAGTCTCTGACAGGAGCACACAGCTCTCCCAAAGTTAATGTCCTACTCAGGCTGAGAGAGCCCTCCCAGCCCTTGATGGAGGAGCTCTTCAGCAAACAGCTGCCTGAAAATACAGCTGCAGCACCTTGGGGTGAGGATCAGTGCTTTGGAAAAGCAGGGATGGACAGGGATCCATTTTGGACAGGAATCCGTGCGTTACCAGAAATAAAAGATAAAGCACCACATCCCACCCGAGGCAAAGTCCATCTCCACCGAGCAGCTTTCTACAGCACCAAAAAATAGACTCAAATCTAATACCTCGAGTGCTGGGGAAAAGTTGGGTATGGATGCCATTTTCCTTGGCTGCCTTGTCTCCAAATAACATACCCTGATACATTTTTAGCCTTGAGTCCTACTGGGATGAGCTTATTCAATCGTGCTTTTCACCTGCACACCTCTGTCTAGCAATCTTCCCCAATAATTCGTGAAGCCTTTGGCCAATTTTAACTAAATTTGACAGAGGAACAGATGGCTCAAAGACATTAAGTACCTGCAAGCCTAGTGCAGATAGGCAGCCAGGTACAGGAGAGGGACGCTGCGAGTGCCCCACGGAGGGAAAGGCCACAGGAAAATGAGATTGATCCTCATCTGAACCTCAGAGAATCCACTCAGCACAAAGCCTTTCCAAACGTCCTCACCACAGGCAGCAAATCATTGACTCCTACTTGGACTAAAATGAAGTAAACTTATAAGAACCCCGGCTTTATCGGCCTCCGTGCCAGCCAAAGGATGGATTTTGCATATGAAATCACAGCCGGTGTGACAGCTCAGACAAAGGAGGAAAACCAACACAGAAGGGAACTCCAGTTGCTGCTGGCACCAAGGAACTGCAGGAAATCTTGCACCAAACCTTCCCACATCCATCCAAGGGCCTTGGATGCTGCAAGGCAGGGTGAGGGGATGACTGATGCAGCAAATTTGGGGTTGTTCCTGCACCAAATTTTTCTTGGCTCCATTCAAGACATTTCTTGCATCAAGGGAGGGGCACAAAACACAGATCTCAGTGGCCCCGGGCTGGCCCAGCACACCAGACGCCAGTAACAGAGCAGCTCATCTATTTCCCATCAATGTATCTTCTTAATGAAGGAAGATGGCTTTTTAATAAATAAAAGCTTTCACCAAAAATAGCTGCATGGTCATCTATAATCCCCTGAAAACTTCTAAAGGTCCAAAGCTGAGACGCAAAGCACAGAGAAGGAGTTGGGGGGGCTGGTGAGGAAATGGGACAGCCACTCCAAACCTTCACAGCCAGAAAGAAATGCAGAACACCTTCTCTGCACACACCTGCACAGGCCTCGCCCTCCCAGCACTAAGGCTGCATCAAAAGCATTTTGCAAACCAATATTCCCGAATTCCCAGAGCTTAGGCAAGTACTTTTGTTTCTATTTCAGTGCAGGGAGGGGAGAGGCAAAGAGCAGCAAGATGACTTCACAGAAAGGGCGAGCTGGCGGCGCAGGGAGGACGGAGGAGGCAGCAGCCCCCCGAGCCAAAAGCAGGGAGGGGTCAGGCACTGAGCCTCGTGGCCACCTCCCCTTTCGTGTCTACCAGCACCATCTCCCCTCTCCTCCAAGTAAAGCAGATTTGTCCACAGAACCAGCTCCGGGTGGCGCAGCCCGGCCCAGCAGGTACAGATGGGCTCGGTGATCAAGATGGATCATTTGGCACATCCCGGTGACCCGGGCGCAACCGCAGAACGGGCTCTTTGCTCAGGGCCCTCTCCAGGGCCGGGGCGTGGGGGACAGAAACGAGAGGAGCCTCCAAAAACAGGCAGGGCCCCCACATCTGGCGCCTGCAGCTCATCTCCCCACTCCCCACCAAGGCCTGGCTTGTTTTCCTCACTGAAGCCCCCTCCCCGCTCCCAGACAAGGTTAATAGGGTAGAGAGAGAGCATCTGTTTATGAGAAGGTTATCAAGTGAAAGGCAGTAACGCAGCCTCCAAACCAGCTTTTCATAGCCTCTTACTTATTATTTAATTTGGCTCCAGTACGTGAAATTAGGCTAATGGCTGTTAAGTGGTTAAGGCACGCACATTGTCCATCTGCCGAGAAGGCTCCAGGCCGTTGTTCTGTTTCAAAGGCTAAGGAGGAAAAATAATATGAGAGTTGCATGCTGTTAGTTTGAGAGCTCATAAATGCATTTTTCCCTCTTTCCCTCGCTTTTATATTTCTTTTATCTCCTGTGCTTTGCCTGTTGCAGCATTAGGAACTTCTGGAAAGCGAGTTACCAGCTTTATTATTTTTTCTCTTTTTTTTGTCAGTGCTCTTGTGCCTTTTTTTGCCTTTATTTTTTTTATCTAAGTGGAGGGAAGGGTGAGCCAGCCCGTTCCAGCAATGCCACAGCCACCAGCTGTTGCAGTCTTCCCATTCAGCCGAGCTCAGTGCAGCATCCCCCATTTGAGAGCAGGAGAATTAAGCACAAAGCCCTGAGCTTTTGTCTCTTCTCCTTGACACCAGGACTGGCAGCTTCTCTCCACCAACACAACATCAGCTCTGCAGTTTTCCTTACGCGCAATCTGGAGCGCTCAAACCCCTCCCCACCTGCACTCCTTGCTGCATTTAATGAGCAGTTCCACACATTGCATGGAAGACGTGTGGTTTCCTACACATTTTAAACCTCATATGATGCAAGCTCAGGCTGGAGCTCCCTCTTCCCTTGAGTTTTGCACACAAGCAGCGCCCACGCGGATTCTCGGGCGTCTCGTACAAGAGCTGGGCTCGCTCTGTCATTACCTCAGAGGAATAACGAGGTCTCCCAAGCTTTACTGTTTTCATGGGAGCTGCAGGAATGTAACCTTCCTATAAAACCTGACCAAAACCAGGCAGCTGATTCACTAAAGCCAGCAGGAGCGGTGAAGAGGAGGAGGGACACCAGACCTTTCTTCCATGAACCCACAAAGAAGGTGTGGATGACTTTTAGGCAGATGAGCTACAGACAGAGCCAGGCTAAAGCGCATGTAAAACCCAGCCAAAAATCCTTGGAGCCATGGGGTCACAGAATGGTTTGGGTTGGAAGTTTAAAGGTCATCCAGTCCCATCCCCTGCCGTGGGCAGGGACACCTTCTACTATCCAGGTTGCTCCAAGCCCCATCCAGCCTAGCCTGGAACACTTTCAGGGACGAGGCAGCCACAGCTTTTCTGGACAGCCCTTGCCAGGGCCTCACCTGCACCCTGACAGGGAAGAATTTCTTCCCAATATCCCTTCTAACCCTGCCCTCTGGCAGTGGGAAGCCATTTCTCCTTTGTTCCACCAGGCAAGGGAAACGGCTTTACCTGACAGCAGCCCTGGGAAGGAGCGGGCTCTGAGGAGGGGAACTGCAGGCAGGAAAGGGAAGGAACCCTCCAGCCACTGCAAAAAAAACAAAAGACCAAAGCCATCTCTGTCCCCACTGTGGGAGCTGAGCTGTCTCCAAGTGAGGAGGGTTATTTATGGGGACACGAGGAAGGAGAAGGCAGCTGACGAGCAGATCTCATTTCCCTCCATTACTGCAACAACTCCACTTGAAAACCAACTTTATATCTTCCTTTCCAAGCCAGGAAAAAAAAATAAATAGCTGAATGCCACAAACAAGTCAGCCTTCTATCCTTGTTATCCCCAGATTTTGCCAGAGGTTGGTGGGGTGGTTTCAGACTCACAGCAGGGGAAACAAGCAGCAGTTGGCAGCACCAGGAGAAAAGATTGGAGCATTTACCAACAGGCTTGTCCCCTCACCTCTCCCAAAAGGAGCCCCCAGTGCTGCTTTTCCACAGAAACACTTTTCCAGGTTATAGCTGTGGCATCCAGGCTTGCCATCTGTTCCATCTCTCCTGGCTTTATCCCTGTGTCCTGCCTCTCTCACCAGGTATCTGCATGAATTACTCCTCCCCACTCGTACCTTTTGTTCACAGGGTATATAAATATAAATACATTTATCTTTTAAAAAAGTCTTTCTATATTTTACATTTTTTGCATATAAATATAAGTATTTATTTACATATCAGGGATTGGCACTAGATTATCTTTAAGGCCGCCTCCAGCCTGAGCATTTCTGTGAGCCCATGACAAACACACACCAGTTTGGTCTCTGTGTGTGCTGATGGCTGACACGTGCAGCACGAATTGTGCTCAGAGGGTGCTTTGTTACAACACTCAACCCCTGAATTCCCAGCCCTACACTCATTTTGACACTGCTCTCCTGCTGAACCTGACCCAAAAAGCACCACCCGGACCGTGTTTTTGGGGGAAAGACATGAGGCAAGCAGGAAATTAAGCTGCTGGTGCTGCCTGACGGGAGGATAAAGCGGCTGTGTGCTGGAATAACCACCAAAGCGAGATGCTCAGCCCATGTCCTGCAGCTCTGCACCTGCTTGTGCTGACAAATAACTGCCCAGAGTGCAGAGCTGTCTGGGATTATGGAAGGGAGCAGGATTCACAGAAAACTGCCCAGATTTCGTCGACCAGCGCGGCAAAGTGGTGCTGGTGCAGCAATTTCCGAGCGGGGGGAAGTGAGCTTGTGCAATATTTTTGTTTGACACTGGCAGAAGCCCTGTGCTCCGACACATTTCTCCCTGTTCTGCTGCCAGCACTGCTTAATTCCCGTGGCAGGCTGGCGGGAGCGGTGAAGCGATCCTAGCAGAAGTCTGACACCAGGAGAGTTCTGTGTGAATAGCATATCCTGCAAATCTGCAGGATAGAGAACATCTGAAAACCAGGTTAAGGGATAAATACTGACAAGCCCTGACTGGAGAAAAGAATGTTCATTCAAACACACCCGGTGAACTGGAGGATTGTTACGGTTTTCCCTCTAAATGCTGCTGAACGAGGTGATGGAGACACATGGGAAACCACAAGGAGGAGGCAATTCAGAACTCCAACCTGCCCCCGGAGCGTGGGGGGCTTCCATCTGAATTTGGGGGAAGTTGGCAGGGCAGGGTTTGCAGGAAGCATCCTCCAAGGAGTCCTTCCCATTACCACACTGCCAGGCAGCATATGCAAGGAAGAGAAGGATTACAGCACTTTGCTTCTGATCATCCCTGGTTTGAAGGGGTTTTTTTGGCCTTAGTTGCCAGCAATTTTGGCAAGAGGCTTCCCAAGCACTGAGCTGGCAGTTGTAGGGAAGAGGGTGGCTTTATCCAAGACATAAAAATCCAGGGAGATGGCTTTGAACTAAAGCTGATGCAGGAGAAAGACAAAAAGGAAATGTCCTCGTGGGCACAGCAGCTGCTTCAGAGACAGCAGGAAAAATTTGTGGAGAGGAAGCTGAGCTCAGAGAAGAGTTTTGCCCAGACTGCAGGATCACAGTGTGCAAGGAGGAGACCTGAGGAGGACAGGCTCCATTTTTTACCTCTGATTCCTTTAAGAAAGGGAAGCTTTGACCCCCTCCTCTCGTCTCAGGGGAAGAGGGAAGGAAGACACACTGCTCACAGCCTGCAGCCTCGCTGGTGGGACGGGAAATTGCTCTGCTCCTGCTGGGATCTGCAGCCCTGGCCGCGATGGGGAGTGATGGATGAAAGGGAGGGAGAGGAGGAGGA
Source organism: Prinia subflava (assembly GCF_021018805.1). Lineage (NCBI taxonomy): Eukaryota > Metazoa > Chordata > Aves > Passeriformes > Cisticolidae > Prinia > Prinia subflava. Next base: position 4,553,207 of record NC_086268.1, read on the forward strand.
AGCTGTGTCTTAAGGCTCTGCAGCAGCAAATGGCCTCAGCGATTAGAACTGAGTGGGCAGCTGTGTATCACTCTGGATTTTCTGCCTGTTTCATCACTAGCAGTGACTCAGGAATATTCTTCATCGCCCTCAAGCGAGGATATGATCATTTTCTGCCACTTGAGATGAAGCTAATTTTACAGCAGCTTAGAGGGAGAGAGATGTCATGTGCTGATTTCTGTGCTGTCTGCATCCCCCAGCGCTGCAGCACGGCCAGGCCATGGGTGCTGACAGCTGGAAGTTAAAACACCCCACACCAGGACAGAAAATCCAGGGAAAGGGGGTTTGGAACTGCAGGTCTCAGAAAGATGAGAGGAGAAAAGCAGCACAGAATCAAGAATTGCCAGCAAGGAGAAACCTAACAGCACCCCTTCTCCAGGCTCACAGAATCCCCACAGGATTTGGGATGGATGGGACCTTAGAGATCATCTTATTCCACACCCTGCCATGGGCAGGGACACCTTCCACTATCCCAGGCTGCTCCAAGCCCCATAGAACCTGCCTTGGACACTTCCAGGGCTGGAGCAGCCACAGCTCTTCTAAGCAATGTGTGCCAGTCCTGTTCATGAGTAGGAGAAGCATCCTGAGACTGCCTGGAGGCACAGAAAGTGCTCCTGATGGGACAAGTGTGCTGAGCAAGAGCAATGAGCAGATCTCAAAGGGCTGATCTCACCACTCAAATCCAACCAGTCCCAGAGACTCCAAATTCACCAAATCCAAATCCTGATGAGTGAGTAGCCCACTTTTCACAGAATCCCAGAGTGGTTTGGGTTGGAAGCCACCTTAAAGCCCATCTCAATCCAACTCCCTGCCACGGGCAGGGACACTTCCACTAGACCAGGCTGCTCAAAAGTGAAAAGCATCTGTGACACCAGTGCCAAATCACTCCCTTGGCACATCAAACCCTGGGTCTGGCTGAGCTCCCCCCTTTCATCCTCCCAGTGCTTCCCACAGAGCTGGGAGGAGATGGCAGCAGAACCCAGTGCCACCACCGGTGTGCAGCTGGAGCGCCCGGGCTCCTGGCTGGGAACCAGCCCTGCAGCCTCATTCTGATGGGTTTTCCTGCTCGCTGCTCAGGCCCTTTATTTAGTTTTGAGTTGCAAAAGCTGCCTTCACACCAGGCCCTGGCAGCGCCTCGCCAGGCTCCCCGTGCGCCCCAGCCACCGCCCAGCATGTGATTCCTTGACAGCCCTGGATTGGGGAGCTGACTGGCAGGGGTGGCTGCATTTGCAGGGGAAACGGAGCAGCGCTGCCAGCTTTTAGTGACAAAGGGAGTGTTTATAGCAGGCGCGGTGACAGCTGTCCGAGTGCCACATTTATTTACAAAACGTTCCTTAAATTACTGACAGTTGGCGCTGCGGAGGGAAGCGGAGAGGAGGAGCTGACACGTCCCCACGGCGCCTCTCAGCAGCCTCCCTTTGCAGCCCTGGGGGTGGCACAGCCCTTTGCTCAGGGCATCACCTGCACCTTCTCTCCTTCTCTTCCCACCAGACCTGCAAGGGGGTTGTCGCCCTGGTTTTTCTGATTTTTTTTTTAAAGCCTTCTATTTGTTCATAAGACGAAGTTTAGTTTCTGTGCAATATTAAGGGTCAGTTTTTCACTTTCTCACACTTTGGATCATAAACAACCTTTCTTGTTTTTGTTCAATGTCCATTGTTTACATATTTCTAGCCTGAAAATAATCTTGGTTGACAGCTGGGGTGAATAACCCCAGAAGCCAATCCACAACCAGACCCACAAATGTATAAAAATAGAAGAAATAAACAGGCTTGCCCTCTTTTTGGGGAGCAGCTTTTCACTGCAGACCTCCTGCCTCCGTGTTGTTTTTGTGTTCCAACAGGGGGTCATCCTGCAGCTCCCACCGACCCCAGAGGATCAGACACACCCAGGTGGGTGAAGTTCCTCCAAACAATGCACGGCCACCAAGCCTGCAGTCTTTTCTAGAAGGACCAAGAGGGTGTTATCACCCTGTGATCCCTGCAGTAGTTCAGATTATTTCAGGCAGCGCCACTGGAATGAATGGAGGTCACCAGGAGCGCCTCTGGATGGCCAAAAATGTCTGTGCTGTTTTCAGACTCACAGAGGTGTCTGAGGTGAAGGCCCCGTGTCTGCTGAGCAATGTCAACAGTCTGCAAGCTGCTGGCTTGGAACCAGCAAGGAAATTGCAGCTGCCATCCTCCAGGAGACAAGGACAACAGGAGAAATTTAGGAGCCCAGCTGACATGCACCAGTGAAAGCGTCTCCCCTGACCAACCCCTCCATGACGAAGCAATAACAACCCAAGATGGGATTTCGACTTTCAGGCTAAGACCATCAACTCCAACCATTCCCCCACTCACCCGTGTCCCCAAGTGCCACATGCGCGTGGCTTTTAAACCCCTCCAAGGATGAGGACCCTGTCACTGCCCTGGGCAGCCCATTTGGTACAGAAATATTCCCTAATATCCAAACTAAACCTCCTCTGGTGCAATCTGAAGCCATTTCCTCTCTTCCTATCACTCATTACTCGTGAGAAGAGACCGACCCTCACATCCTGCCCTGCCACAGACTGCAAGAGAGGGAAGAAACTCCAATTCCACAGGTCAAGGCCAACAATCACCTTTGGCTCCTCGTGTTTGTCGAGGACTAAATCACATCACTCGCACACACACCATGAGGAACCTCCAAACTGCTCCCTCCCGTTTTGCCCTGACTCCCACACCGTGGAAGTTTGCAGAGCAAACAGGGCCCTGACGTGCCTTGGCCAGCTAGAAATTTGGCCTTGGAAAACATCATTCAATATAAGCTTTGTCTGATTCAAAACAGAGCAGCTCTTCCAAATAGTAGTAAGCAATGACTGACCCAAAAATATAATGCAGTTTAGGAGAAGGGAAAGATTTATTTTCAGCTAAAGGGAAACTCTGTGTGTTCAGAAAACCTTCCCTTCTGAGATGGAATGAAATCAGAATCTCACTATTTCCTATAAAACATTTTTAAACCCCAAAATTTGCTTTTGCTTCATCAGAGAACTTCCTGTAATGTTTGAGAAGATGCTTCACTGAACTCACAAACTCAGATAAAAGGAAAGAAATAATATTTTTCCAAGTAAACCCAAACCTGCCCTCTTACCCACAAGGGAATTTTAGGTCAAATCCTTTCCAGTCAAGGTACGCAAGAAAGAAATGGATTGTTTAATAAAAATATCTGAGTTTGAATTAAAAAAAGAAACAGTATTTTTGTATTTAACACATGATAAAAGTCTGAAAATTTTGAATGAAAGCTGAAGCAGGTGCTCTCCCAGCTCCTGCTGAATAGTAAATGGAAGAAAAAGGGACTTGGAAAAGAATTCCTTGATTTTTCACCTCATTCACCCTTCCTTTAAGCTCATCAAGAGCTTTCTACTGGACTGTAAGAGAAGAAAGGGGATGCAAGATAATTAAAAGTTATCTTTATGTTTTTTAAGGTTATTTAAGGAATAAAGCCCTGACTGAATTTGGAGGACTGAAGGATAAGAACCCAAATATGCCTTCAAATATTAGTGCTGTGCCTATCTGTAGGTCCAAAGTATCCTGAGATTTGGAAGTGTCTGTGAGCGTGGAGCTGCCCTGCTCTCCTTTCATACCTTTGAGAATTTGCTTTTCTCAACAGTTTCCTCTCATGTTTCTTATTAGAGATGTGTAAAAACCATGAGGCTGAAAAACACGCTGGTTTTGCTGAACTGAGGATGTGAAGCTGCGAAAATAATGATCCCACCACGACAAAAAAAAAGGGAAGAAGAGACTCAAAAATCCCAAGTAATGAATGTTTGGATCATGGCCGGGGCTCTGCATGTGTCTGATAAAACAGACACAGGTGTCAGAGCCATTTATGGTTGCACGCACAGAGCCGGTCAAAATCTCCCATCTCTGGGAAAAAAATCCTGTGATATTTCACCAGCTGCTCATGTTGGAAGGTGGTTTTATCCCTTATTTACTCTGTCCTCATTGACATGCAGAGCTGGACTCACTCATCTCCTGTTTGACCCTTGGTGTCCTTTCCTATTCAGCACTGTCCCCGAAGGTGTCCCCACCTTCAGACCAGGCTCAGCTCTCCAGACCTTGTCTCAATTCTCTCCCTGGCTTTCCCAGGGGAGAATCCAGCTGCAAAGTCAAGTTTGCCTGCAGATTTTCCATGCCCACCCGTCTGCCTCCTCACTTTGCACACAAACTGAGGATGCCTCCCAGCGTGACTGTGGTGGTGACAGCCAACACCACTCCCCGGCAGCTGAAGAGAATCCCATTTTTAAACCAGGATTTTTAATAGCCTCATGATGGAGATGCTGTTGGCGTTTCCACAGACGCTGCAGCAACCAGACAGCCAAGCCTGAGCCTCAGACTTGGCTCCTTCACAGCCTTGCACCTCCGAGGACTAAACCCAAGGACAGCAGAAGGAATTTCCCACTTGCTTTGCAAAGGTGCCGCGTGCAACAAGGAGCGAACCCCGAGGAGAAGGAATTCCACATTGCTATTCCACACACAGCCCGTTAACAGTCTGCATATTGTGGCAAGACTGAAATGCTGTCTTCCAACCTGATCCCCAGTCCATTACAGTTGGGATAAAGACTCGTGGTGACATTAATGAGCACTGGATCAGCCCCTTTGCTGGCATAAATCTCTCTGTCGCATCGGTGGGATTGCATTTTCCCCATTTGCCTGTTTGTTTGGCTCTGGATTCTCATTACAATTTCTATTAGCCCAGGCTCCCACTGATGTGGTTGTAGATTAGTTCCTTCCTGATTTTTTCCTCTGAAGGAAAATAAGGGTGTCTGAGTTCAAAGTGGCAGGTTTTGGCAGGTCTGGGGGGAAGAAAACAACTCTGTCTGATCAAGAAGAGGATTTTTCCAACAGCATAAATTGGAGTAACTCCAGTGAAGCCAACAGAAGTGACAAAGACTTGGGCAAGCTGAGGATGACCCACATCCCCAACCCACCTCTGTTAACAGGCATGGGGAACTGCCAGCTCAGGACTGCAGTGTCAGCAGCAGCGTGGCCCAAAGGCTCTGTCTGGGTGGCACTGGGACAGCACATCAGGACAGCCAAAGCTGGAGGTGAGGCCAGGTGCCATCCCTTGGACTGGCACCCACAAATGCTCGGGTCCAAGGCTTACACCAGCTCATGGTCCTGGTGAGGCAGCTCCAGAGCAGACTTTGGGGCTGTGAGCAGCCCCACAGAGCCATTGCTTTCCCAGTCCCAACATCCCTGATTTTCCTTCAGCTCCCACCTAATCAGCTCCACAGCAGCTCCAGTATCCCCACACACACCAGGGACCCCCAAAATGACAATTCCCTGGCACATCCAACCAAATGAAGCCCCCGGTCCCCTCTTCAAACCCCAAGCAAGGGCAGGACACGGGTGGACACCTCTGGTGCCCTGCAGTAGGACACTCGTCGCATTTTCCTTGCAGAGGGATGAATCCTGCCACAAAGAGACTGCAGCGCAAGCAGATGACTCATGGAGCAGAGAAAGGAAGCGTTGCAATTGCTGTGCACGAATCAAGACATTTATAGGGCCTGGGAGGGCACCTAACGTCACACCAGGAGCCGAGGGCAGGGCTGAAAACTGAAAATCCATTCCCTAAGCCTGCCCCAACCATTACAAACACCACCCCAGCACCCCTCCACCTGCGGGGCTGCTCTGGCCTCCCTTCCCCATCCCAAGGTAAAATCTGACTTCAGCCTCTCCAGATGTGAGATGCTTAGGCCAGGACGGAGACGGCAGCTCCACAAAAGCCCACTTGTCCCCTAGGAGACCCCAGCTCCAGTGAACCAGAGGCAGCAGCTCCACCAGGAAAGCTATAAAGGGAAACCCTCCTCTGGCACAGCAATCAGGAGCTTGTCTCATCTCAGATGGAAATTGCACTCAGGAAAAAAAAAAAAAAAAAAAAGAGAATAATCCATGCATATGACAATTTTTTTTTCACCACTTTAAGCTGATTCCATCTCTGAGATGGGAGAGAGGTGGCAGAGATTTGCTGACATGTCACTTTAGTAATAAACTCCTCTTTCAGAAACGTGCCATCGCCAGCAAAGCAATCGTGAGCTACAAACCCCACACGTGGGGCTCCTGCAGCCTCTGGGCATCCCCAGGAACGTGGGGACAAAACCCCCACCAGAAAGGAGGACCCAGCACAAGGGGAAGAGGAGAGGCAGGGGTGAAGTGGCACCATGAGGGATGCAGGAGAACGTGCTCTGCTCCTTCCTCACCTTAATGCAGGAGGGGTCACCACAGGCTTGAATTTATTCCCTGAACCTCAGGATGGGAAGGAGAGAGGTTTGAAGGAGAAGGGCAAAGGTGGTGGATATTGGGGAATTGGGGGAATTAACTTGGGTTAAGACATGAGCGTGCAGCTTAGCTGGGATCCTCACCCCATCCCCACAGGACTGCTGGGAGCTGCTCCCAGCCCATCCCAGGGGCTCAGAATTCCTTTGCTTTTCTCAGTTCCTGAGCAGTAAAGGTGTTACACCTTGGCCTCTGCAAGCCCCAGCTAAAACCCCCACTTTGGGCTTGGGAATTAGGCAGGCAAGCAATCAGGAGTCTCTAAAATAAATAACTGCAGCAGGATGGAAACTGCCAGGTACTGGGCTTGAAGACCATGGGAATGGGATGAGTCTTCCACAGGTCTGAGCCCTGGAGAGGCAGATGAGCACTGATCTGGAAAGAAGGAATGTGGTGGTTGTGCAGGGAAGGGAGGAGTTGGCTGGGCAGGGCAGGAGATGGGAATACCTCACTTGGGGTGTTCTCAGCTGGTGGGACAGGGTGGACAAGCAGCACTCCCTCAGTGGGGTTATCGCAGCTCAGAGTGGGAGGAGGAGCCTGGAGCAAAACGGACACAGAGCTGGGCAGGCTCAGCAACCAGGGCTGGCCCCTTTCATCATCATCCTCTGCCCTGTCTGGCTTTTGTTACTCACGCCAGGAGTCCAGCCCGGTGCTGGGCACTGCTCCTTGAGCCCCCCTGACTCAGAGAGGCTTTCCCAGGCACAGACAGCCTGGAATGGTTCCCCTGCCCTCCTCCCCCGCAGGATTTCTGCACTCATTGACTGCAAACCACAAAGGCAGCTGCCCAAAACCTCAGTGAGAATCACCCTTGCTCAAACCCTGGCAGGAACAGCACTGGGGGAGATACAGAGGCTCCCCCAGGACCCGGGTGCTGGAACACACCACATTTACCCACTGGAGACCATTCCCATTTTTCTGTTACACAATAAAAACACGGCCAGGCAAATTCCTGTGAATAAAGGGGGAAAGATGGGGCAGCAAAGAGTCACAGAAAACAGACTCATCTCTGAAAAATAGTCTTTTCTGCTTAGCAAACAAGCACTTTCTGTTTGCACCCATCAAACAAACATGCTTGATTTTGTTTTGTTTCGCAGCCAAGTCATCATTTCTCCAAAATTATTTCAAGAGCACAACAGGGGCCAGATAAATTTGCAAAACAGGCTTAGGTAAAGAATGACAGAGCTCAGTGGCAAAGCTCACAGCCCTTTTCAAAGCCTGAGTGGAAACCACAGGAAACATCAGGGTTAAAAAAAGCTTGGCCTCATGTTTAACTCAGATTTGACTTTTAGTGTTGGAATCAAAGAGGGGAATAAATGAAGGCATTGCATCTCCGTGCCAAGGAAACCAGAGGAGATGGAGAGAGGAGCACAGGAGGGTTTGGGGGACACCATGCAGGCGCCTGTGCTGCTGATGGGAACGTCAGAGCCTCGCCATGGAAAGCGCTGACTGATGCCAATTAAAGTGAAATCATAATCAAGCCATTTGTTTCGGTGCCCAGAGAGCTGCTCCAAAGGTCTCAGCAATGCCTGGACTCGGTTCAAGCACTGCATGGAAGTTCAGGAGGGTCCTCTCCTGCCACTGGTGAGGGCAGAGCTGTCTGGACACGGTGGGAGGGGATGAAGATCAGCCTCATCCTCACAAACTGTGCTTGGGGACACGAGGAAGGACAGAAAACTCTGACCTTCACCTGCACACAATTCCTCAGTGTAACCCCAAAGGCAGGACCAAGACATCCATCAGTAAAAACACTGTACTGTTGGACACAGCACCCTGAAACCTTTTCCCTATTCCTGGAGGCTTTGCTGCATCCAGGAGTAAATCCTACCCCTCCTATGCCAGGCAGCAGCTGTAACCCAACATCTAAAGCTTGATTTAAGTTTAATACAGTGATTAAAGTGCTGGTACCCATGAAATGCCTGCACCCTCCAGTAGAAATATCACAGGATAGAAGGAAATATCTGAACATCTGCAATGTCTCTGGTCCTAAACTGATTCCCTACAGTGGATTGTATGGAGCAAAGCCTTTACAACACACAAGGCTCCTTGCAGATTTCAATCCAGCTTTTTTTTCCAGCACTGAATTCGCTCTGCTTGGAGGGACAGAGCTGAAAAGAGCCTCTTGGCAGGGCACTGCTGCTCGACAGCAGCTCAGGCTCCTCAGCACCTGCCACCCCGATAAAATAACCTATTTCCAACAGCCAAAGCTCTCCCTTGGGAAGAGTGGGGCACAGGACTTTCCAAGTGCTCCAGAGAAACAGCAGCTTCTGCTGCTGAGTTCTCAGCTTGCTCTTCCCTTTTGGCATCTGTGAAACACCAAGAAGGGACCTCTAGAAACATCTCTCCTTCCAAATCCTTGGCTGCAGCACCCCATCCTCCCACCATGCATGGAAATGAGTGGGATTGGATTAGACCTGATTTTTTTTTCCTTTCCCTGAGTGCCACCCATGCAGGGCTGGGCAGGAGGTGGCCGGGAGCATCGCTGGGGTCTGCCAGAGCCTTTGTAGCAGCATTGCTATTCTGCACAAGTTAACTCCTCCACAACAGATCGATGGGCACGCCGGGCTGGGAGGGGAGCAGGCAGGAAGATTCATGTTTCCTTGATTTCCTCTGGTTTCCACATGCTCTGCTCCCCCCGGCTCCTGCTGCACGGCTGGGACTGACTGGGGATGCAGCAATGTCCCACTGCCTGCTGGGCCAGCTGCTCCCACCTCAAACCAGCAGGAAAACACCTCCAAAGGCCCAGGCAAAGCCACACTCCTGCACCCCTCTGCCACCTCAGCAAGCCATTCATTTCCAAGAGCACTCTCCACTCCAGGGGCAGGACAGCAGGAATGTCACCAGCACAGTGGGAATGGCATCCACAGGCTGCACATCCCACATGCCCCTCTCCAGGGGTACACCTGAACTGATGAGGCACCTGGCAAGGGACAAGGACATCCCCTGCCATCAGGCCCAGCTCTACTGGGACGCACCTCCGGCAGCTCTGGGATGATGACACATCACTGTCCTCCCTCCCTCCCCAGAGCCACCTCCCAGGGGCAGGATTTGTCCCCCTGCCCATGAAGCCTCCCTGACAGAGGAATCCCTCCTGCTGACTCACCCAAGCTTCCCTTTGTTCTCCTCCAACACCAGCGCCCACCCAGTGTCAGGGCAGAACACCTCGATCCAGGTGTGGATCAAGATCCCTGGTGTGGATCAAGATCCCTGGTGTGGATCAAGATCCCTGGTATTGCCCAAAACCCTGTGCAGGCCCTCACCAGAGCCTCTTTCCAGAAGTTTGCAGAGCACCCACCCAGTGAATTTCACTGCCCAGACCCCCAGAAACCCAACCCCCTCCCCCTTTGATAGGGTCTGTAGGATTTTTGGTGCTTGGGAGAACACGGCGATTCAGGAAAGAGAAGGCGCTACTACTTGTTTAAGCCAAGCTCAAATTCCTAAGCAAGACACTCCGTCCTCCACCCTGTGCCACCCGTTTCCCTCTTTGCCCAGCCGTGCCATGACGCAAGACAAATCCAGAGGCACGGCCACGACACAGCTCCCACCCTCCCCGGAGCACCCAGGGGCTGCGGGGCGACACCAGATTTGGCTGCCAACAACTGAGGCGCAGCAAAATTCCTGCTGAAATTCCCCCCCGGGGCTGTTTTTCCTGCCCTGGCTCGGGCCCCCGGCACTGGGTGGTGCCAGGCAGGGGCGCGGTGTCACGGCACACACCCAGCTGGCCCCGCAGATGTTGGTGTCACCTATGCAACGCTCCGGAGCAGCAAAGTCGCTCCCGAGCATGCCGGAGTTGCAGGCGCCGCTTCCCTGCGCTGCAATTAAAACCCGGCTTTTGGTTTTTAATGTCCCCATCAAACATCCTCTGGGATGACTGCGCCCATCTGCTGTGAGGGACGGGGACGAGCGTCTGGGCATGGATGTCCCCAGAATTATGCTGAGCAAAATCACGGATTCCTTGGCAGCCCCTGAAGCCCTCGGCTCGCTGCTGCAGGGGACAGGACCCTGGTGCAACGCCCAGCCCCCACTTCTCCCCTTCCCAGGGAGGGAATGCTGCCAGCGAGCAGCAGCCCCTCGCCTCTGGAGTAAGGAATTTTTAAGGAGCGGAGCATCCACCTGTCCAGAGCCAGCCGCGTCCTGCACTTCCCTATTCCAGCAGGTCTGGACACGAGAAAAAGGCATAAAGCCACACCGGGAGGTCAAAAACTCCCCCTTTCCCCAGGCTGGGGCAGTCAGACATGGACGAAGACACCCCGGGCACTGCGCTCCGGGAGCAGGGCAGGATTTATCCTCACCGAACGCGGCCGAAGCGCCCGAGCCGTGGTACCGACAGCAGCACCGGAGCCCCTGCCTCGCACCGCTGTGGGGCAGGGAGCCAAAAGGGAATCACATTCCCTAATTTTTCACCCCCCGGTAACTTTCCCGAAGACAACTGGGAGGGCTGAGCCCAAGCCCATTCCCCTGGCACTCCAATCTCTCAGCTCGCTGCCCGGTACCATCCCATACCGCCAAACCGGCACGGCGCATCCCCCGCGGGGAAACTGAGTCACGTCCCCAAAAGTCACCACGCGAGTAGGACCCCCCGAAAGCCCCCCAAAGCCCCGTCCAGCTGCTCCTACCTGAGCGTGGCGCTCTCCCCTTGCCGCACTGTCACGTTGTCCATGGCTTTGGGGAAGGTGGCATCTCCGCTGCGCACGGGCACTCCTGCGGGCACAAGGAAGAGCAGCCTGAGACAGAGGACGACCAGGCACCTCCAGGGCAGGGCCAAGCACCCACCGACCCCCATCCTGGGCAGCGGGGACTTTTCCGACAGGCAAAAAACACACCCGACAAGGCGAAAAGGGGGAAGGGGTGGGTGGAGAGGAGGGATGGGGGGGAGCAAAACCACCGGGGCGAGCGCTGCGGAGCTCCACGGAGATCAGGAGAGCCCCCGGCAAGGCTGGCTGCGAGCGCTGAGCCTGCCGAGCGGCATCGGAGGGAGTCCCGCTGTCCTCGGGCGAGGGAGGAGGACGGGAGGGCCGGGGGGAGGAGGAGGAAGAGGAGGAGGAGAAGTGGCAAAGGTGCTGGGCGAGCCGGTTCTTCGGGCAGCAGTCCGAGGCTCACTTGGGCGAGGAGGCGCCGGGGGGGCCCGGCTGTGCCCCACTCCCGCACGCTTGTCCCGAGGCGGGGGCAGTCCAAAAACCAGTAAAAACCCCAAAAAACACCCCCGAGGCGAGCTAGCAAAGGTGTCCAGGCGCAAGAAGGCACAGCGGGCAAAAGCCTTCGGGATGCCCTGCAGCTCCTCTCCTCCCGCCCCGCTGCCGGGGGGCTGGTCCAGGCGGGATGCAGGATGCCGGGATGCAGGATGGGGACGAGAGGACGGCGGGGTGCAGAATGCGGGGATGTCAGGCTGCCGGAGCCCCTGGCTGGCCTCAGCGGCGGGCGGGAGGGGCGCGGGGGGGCGGCGGCAGCACCCCGGCCCCGGCCGGCAGCATCCCCGGGGTTGTCATGGCAGCGGCTCCAGCGCTGCCCGGCGCCTCGGCTCCCGCACGGCCCGAGCCCCGCACACGGGCGGCAGCGGGGCGGGATGCGCAGGAGGACACGCACATTAACCCCCGCCGCGCCGCGCTCTTCGGGGGGATGGCGAGACCCCCCTTCCTTTCTCCTCTCTCCCCCTGCGCTTACCTGCGTCCCGTAGCCAGCACCGCACAACTCTCCCCTTTGCCCTCCTCTACCTCGGCACCATCCCCGTCCCAGGCGGCAAAGTCACTGTGCGGGAGGGGAAACTGAGGCACGGGTAATATCCCCCCTTCCCCCCCAGCCAGGTGATGATGAGGAGAGGCAGGAGCGTGTCCTCCTGGTCCCCTGCACCTCACAGGCACAGCGTGAGCTTAAGTGGCAAATTCCTCCCCAACCGCAAGCACGGTCCCCTCGTACTTTTTATCAGCTCATAATTTAACAAATATCACATTTGCTTATGCCGAGCAATTCCTCCTTCCCTCCGCTAGTGGCTAGGCACATTAATATTTCCAGGCACAGTTCCATGCTGGTGAAAAGGTGCTGGGGAGCGTCCTCAGAGCAGAGAGTCCTGGAGGCATCACAGCTTTTGGGGTGCTGCACCCCTCAAACCCCTCAGCTGCCGCAGCCAAGCCTTAGGGAAAACCAGGTCTCCCCCCTTGCCGTGCCCAATGTCTTCCCTGCTTTGCCTTCTCCAAAAATCCTCCCTCCATTCCCCCACCGTGTGCTCGGCAGCTTTTGCACGGCACCAACGTGGGGTGGGTTTCGTTGTTGTTGTTTTTGAGTTGGCTGCTGGCAACCTGCGCCGGATTCAAACTGGTGACCTAGATGTGAAAGGATCCATAGCCCGTTACTAATCCCTGGAGTCTCCCAATCCCCTGTAAACTACTGCTTAATTCACTAACTGTGCTATTTAATCTCTAAAACATTATGAGCTGTGCCGGGCAGAGGAAACACTCCATCAAATAAAGCTTTAGCATTATTGTGCATGCTGGCTGTTCATACGAGAAGGGGATTGCTCTGCAAGTCTCGCTACTTTTTCCTTGTCTGAAGGTTCTCTGCTCCTTGAATTTAGCGCTGGTGGGACGTGCTGCCTCGAGTCTGTGTTTTCCCAGAGGAAACCGCAGCTTTCCCCAGCTCTTGGCAGGAGGACTTTAATCCCTGCAGTGAACTCGGCTGTCAGAACTGGCAGGGAAGGGGGGAAGGCTGCGGATCCTTTGGGGACACAAATTACATGGGAGGGGTCTCTGAAACCTCACTGCCTAAGGAGAGACCGTCAGAGGCAGAGGAAAATACTCTGTCCAGGGCTGTACAAGACCACAGAGGGTAAAACACACCAATCCTGCTGATCGCTGCGGCATCCACGCACCCCTGGCAGGATGGGGACCCCGCTGGGATACCTGCAGGACCCTCACACAAGGGCTTGCTCTTTGTGGAGCCGCTCCTTTGAATGGGCAGAGCCCAACTCCTGTGTCAGCAAAACCAGAGGGATTCCAATAACCACAGCCAGTTAACCTTTTAACACGGAATTCAGCCCCGGATCGCCAGGAGCATCTTAAATTACGAGCCAGAAAAAAACCCCACCTCCCTGCACTGAAAACGTGCGAGGCTGGGGCAGATGTGACCTGCAGAGCTGTTCCAGCCCTTGCCAGGGCTGAATTTGGCCCACTGTTAGGAGATCATCAGCAGCATTGTTTGAAAATCCCAAGGAATTTACATCCAATACGCTCCTGCATACTAAAGCGCGGCAGAATCCCTGGTCTCCCTCCCTCTCTTGCATACATACAATGTACATATAAATCAGCCTGTCACAGCTCGTCTCTTTTCTGACAGCTGTAATTGCTTCGGACTATAAAAATATCTATAGACAATAAACACAACGCGGGAAAACAGCAAAGAGAAAACCAAATCAAGGTTCCTTTAAATAATTCAGTTGCTCCAGCAGCAGTGGAGCCAGCAACTGAGTCCAGCTGTGAAGGTTCAGCAGCGAGAGAAAGAGAGCTTTGTAGCCTCCTCTGGGGATGAGAGAGTCTTTTTTCCTTCATTGGGTTTTGACCACAGCAGCAGCAGAGTTTGCTGCACACGGGCTGAGCCCATCTGAGCACCAAACAGCCTCTCGCTTTCAACTTCTTCCCTTTCTTCCTACTTAGGTGAAAGTCTTTTTTTTTCCTCCCCTCATTGCGAGCAACAGGCAGGAGGAAGCAGAACGAGCGCAGCGCACTCGAGGTGTATCTTTATCTCCGTATCAATCTCTCTGCTCTGCTCTCCAGCAAGGCTAAAGGCCCCCCTCTCCTGGCAGAGACCACAAACAGGGCAGCAGCAAGGGCTGGACCGGCTGCGAAGGGATGCAGCGCCAAGGATGGAGCCAGGGGAAGGATTTTCTAACCCGTGGGAGATGGCAGCTGGAGGGGAGGATGCTGAAAGCCTGCGTGGAGAAGGGGTTAGGAGGAGTAAGACCCTGAGGGTTTGCTTCCCAAAGGAGCATCTCTACCGATTGGGGAGGAGGAGGTGGTTCAGAGGCAGAGCAGGGAGCAGAGCAGTCCCAGAAATGTCCCACAGGGAAGAATGATGGCATTTGGACTGCTGCAAGGGACTCCCAGGACCCTCCCAGCAAACACTGCCCCAGTCTCAGGCATTTGTGCAAAACCAAGCCTTAAGCAGCCAATCTGCAGAGCTGAGTTGTCCCAAAGGCCAAAAATCAGAAGCAAATTTGCAGTTCAGGTTCATGTATCAAGGGAAAGAACATTGCTGCATTTTTTCCTGCTTCCTCCAAAGCATCCAGCATGGATCTATCTTCTATTTTATTGTAGCTGCTCGCAGGTCCACGTTAAAGATCCTCCCATCCTACAGACCTGCCTGCAAACCTACACCCACACTATCCTACACCTCCCCACACCAGTGGATTTCATTCCTGGAGAACAAAAAACTACTTTCAATAAGTAGGTCATAGCAAGGCAATTCGTACAGCCAGATTTTCCTTTTAATTCCTTTCTTCCCTTTTCAGGGAGTTGATAGATGGCAATCTATAGCCCCAAAGTGGAAATTTATTTTTAATCTAAAATGGCCAAATATGATCAGAAACATAATTTATGCTCGAGACATCCTCGTTCCTTCCAAATGAAAACACGATTTCAGAACGCCGGCCGCGCTATCGCACACCACATTATTCTCCAATAAGCTCCGGGTTGCACAAAAAGCGCTTCATTTCCTTGGCCTTAGTCAGGTGAGTGACACACGAGGCCGGGAGAGCTTTTCCTCAATAACTGCTCAGCCCTCCAGCCATTCAGGAAGCCACAAAGGACGCGGGCTCCAGCTCCGCTCGCTGCCTCATTTACCCCCTCGTTAACGGTGGCCCCAATTAAAGAACAATGATTGGGAGCCTTACTTGGCCCTTCTCGCCCCAAAGGCATTCCCGCTCCGGGCTGGAGAAATCGCCTGTTCAGGGCTGTTTCTAGGGCAGATTTTGGAATGCAGGCAGCATCCTCATGGGCGCTCAGCCCTCAGTCCCTCCCAGCACCCTCTCCACAGTGTTTAAAAACAGGAGACCCCATTAATCCCTGCTACAGATGCTGTTAATATTTAATTGCAGTTTAGATAAACTTACAGTAACCGTGCTATTAAATTTAAATAAAATGTGCTTTGGGGAGCCTTCCCCTAAAGCCACGCTGCCCTGCTCCGCCTGCACTTTGCACCAGGAGCCTCGCAGTAAAAAAGGAACATTTTGTTTGCCCTTTAAAGAACCGCTGGGCTCGGGTTTGTCGCTTGCTCTCATCGTGCTCAGGGACCCTGGAATTTTCAAGCACGAATTAACTCCTTCCAGGGCACCCCTGGCTGAGCTGCAAAGCCTCATCCAAGGGGCTGGAGGAGCAGGTGCCCTGGAGAAGGCTGCAAATCTGTCCCAGACTGGTGCTGCAAGCCCAGCACAGGGCTGATCTCCCTGCCCCAGGTAACCAGGAGTGCACCCCAGGAGGAAAAGGGAAGCCAAAACGCCCACACAGCACTGCCTGCCCTAACACACAGCACCATCCTGGGGGATACCCAATATCTCATCCCTGGCAGTGTCCCAGGCCAGGCTGGACAGGGATTGGAGCAGCCTGGGCTGGTGGAAGCTGTCCCTGCCCATGGCACTGGATGAGCTTTAAGGTCCCTTCCAATCCAAACCATCCTGGGATTCTTTGTACACCCCAGAGGGGCCAGGCAGTGCTGCAGCTGGGACAGAAAATCAGGAGGATCCAAAGCATTCCTCAATGCCTCACTTTTCCCTTTGGATTTGTCCTTTCTCCCCCAGCCCTCAGTGTCTGGGCCTCTTCCAGCAGCCCAGCCAGGCTCACACACATTTATGAAGTGACACCTCTCAGGTCCAGACTCCATATTTAGCATCGATGCAGAGAGTTAAAAAGCTGATCAAACAGATACCAAGCCATGCTGGCACAGTGAGAATTATGAACTGGGATTGATCCTTGGTACAAATCAATATTGATTTTACATAAATCTGCTTCTCATGGCTTCTTTGTGAGGTTATGGTGCTGTATGAACACCCCAAAAAACTTCTTTGATGCAGACTCTGCATCCCCAGCAGTGTAAGTTGTTTTTTTTTTGGCTCAGGTGCCAGGGATAATGATGATGTGGGATAAAGCCATGCCATTATCCATCTAATGGCATTTGATAAGTGTGTGACATTAACCCAGAGCTCTACGACTCAATCCCTGCAGTCAGTGAAAAGGGGAAAAAGCTGAATAAGCTGAAAAGAAAAGCCAGACACTCCTCAGGCCTCACCATGGATATTTGGGAGCTCCAGCACAGCTCCCTTAAATGTGAAAACACAAAGTTCCACCCCCTGTGAGGCTCTGCCCACAGTCTGGGGGCTCTGTGCTGGATAACTGTTTGGAAAAGCAGCTCCAAAGGTTGCTGTGCCTTCTCCTGGGGTGATCCCAAGGCAAACTCACTGAGCCAAGCCTTCCCCAGCCCATCTGGATATCACACACACCCTCAGCTGCAGGGAGCAGCAAAAAGCCTGCCTGGTTCACCCCCTCCAGCTCAGTTTCCCTCCCAAACCTTTTCTGAAACACAAAACTGCTCAGCACTCACAAATCCAGGGGAAGCAGACAACAGGGGAGGAGCACAGTTCTCAGTTTAGACAACCATATGCAACAAAAAGCAAACAGCGAGAGCAGAGCCCCTGAAATCCCTCTTTTAAAAGCACTGAGTGTGCCAGCTGTTCTGCATCCTTGGAATCTGCCTCTCCTGGAGCCACTGAGCTCCCTTTTGCCTGCACCTGCCTCCAGGCTGGGATCAGACCTCCAAACCAAGCTTTCCTTTCTCAGCCCCCTGCAGCCGCTGCCAAAAATGGGCTTTTTCCCATTTTCACCCCAAAGCAGCACCTTTGCAGCACCCATCTTCTGCCAGCCTGCTTCCCTGAAGCTGCCAAATTGCTGGAGTCCATTCCTTGGGAAAAACGTCCAGGCTCCCAGCCTGTATCAATTTGAGTTTTGCCACTGGTCCTCTGACCCTCGCGGCTCTCTGCATCCAAGAATAATATTAATAATAGTCATGCCATTAAGCGAGATGCTTGGTTTGAATCTGAAGATTTTGAGAAATGATCTCATAAATTTAATTCCCGGGGTACCATCTTTGAGCGTTAACAGGCACAGTCGCCTCTGAATTCTGGGAAATAAGCATAATTACATGGAGATCGACAAGGCACAAATGCCAAGAATTCTGTTAACCTTTAATACTGCAAAAAAACTCTCCCCTTGTAATTATCTCTTTCCTTTGTCTTAAATGTTACTGATGAATATTTAGTGGGATAAGCAAATAAAAGGAGGCTGAGGGGTGCAAGGAGGTGCCGTTCTCTGTGGGATAAGTCTGAAAACCTCACGGAACCATTGTGGGTCTGGGTGGGATGGGAGCCCAGGTCACAAAATGCTCCATGGGACAATGACAGCCCGTGGTGACACCCAGCTATGGCAGAGCCAGCAGAGGGGAATCTGAGTTACACCAAAATCCAGATTAATTCCCAGCACTGCTGCCAGTGCACCTCACCCAGGTCCATGAAGAGTGATCCCACAGCCCCCAATGGGATGGGTTCAGGTGCCCTTTCTCCAAACAGAACTTTGGGAATAAAACTTCCCGGGTAAAAAACACATCACCTTTCAAACACATCCTCCCTAGGGCTGCAAATGGCACTGCCCTCTTGCTGCACATGGAGCCTGATGGAAAGAAGATTTTCTCCCGGTGTGAACTGCATTAATATCTGTCAGAGCTCTGGCATTTCTGCCTGTAATGATGAAAAATATGTGCCGAGAATGCGGGGTGCTCTCAGCATCGCCTCCCTCCCCATGAAGTGAAATTAGAAGCAGCTGCTCCTGCTCCTGTCCTGTTTACAGCCCCACAACGCTGTCTGGGGAAGCTGATTATTTGGGAGGTGGTGTGGGGATGAGGAGCCCCGTGACCCATCCGTATTCCAGCGGTGCCTGCTGCAGACAGGGCTCAGCTCTCCCTCCCGGAGCTGCAGGCCGCTGGAAAGGTCACTCTCCTCTCTTAATGTCGTGTCAGAGCCACTGCTGAGGGAACCAGGGAAAGAAAAAGGGAAAGAAAAAGGCACAACTCCCCCACTGGAGGGACAGAGCCCAGCTCTGTCCTGGGAGGAGTGTGCCAGCAGGAGCTGGTTGGGCTCTAACCCCCTGCAAGGCCAAATGCTTTTGGAGTGCTGTCACCCTGGTTTTGAAGACTTTTCTACGCCTTCTGTAATGTTCTTCATATTGGAGTCGGAATTTTTACTTTATCACACTTTCTACTATAAACAATGGCCATGTTTTGCTAACTGTCTTTCATTGTTTACATATTTCTAGGTGAAAGGAGAAAGCTGACTGACAGTTGGCTTAACCAATGTGGATTGAGAGGTGGAATTCCATCCTCCAATCCACAGGCCCCAAAGGAAATGTATAAAATTGAGTTTTGTAAATAAACTCGCCCCTTTTCCTGCTTAGCTCACCAGCGTGTCCTCGTGTGGTTCTTTTTGTGTCCTCTGTGACATGAGTGCTGTCCAGGAGCTCTGGGAGAGGTGGCAGCAGCTTCCTCCTGGGTTTGAAGGTGCCGCTCTCAGCCACATCCCAGCCAGCAGCTGGACCTGCTGGTTTGGATGGGCAAGGAGGCAGAGAATCCTGTGCCACGGAGGAGAGGGACTGCAGCACACCCCTGTGCTCATCCCAGGATCCTGAAGGCGTCAGGGGGACAGAGGATACCCCACCCATGAGGGTGCCAGCCCCAGATCCCAAATTAACCAATACTCTCCAGGCCAGTGAGGCTGGGAGCTGGCCCACCCAGAAGCTCAGAGAGGCTGGGTGTCACAGGAGAGGCTGGAGCAGCCACAGAGCAAACTTTCCTTCCAGCCTCCAGGCCAAACCTTTACACATTCCCTCCTCCCTCATTCCAGGAGGAACGAAGCCAAAGCAGCATTTATTCACAGAAGACTGGGGAGAAAAAGGAAAGAGGTGAGTTCATTAAGTCCAACACCTCCCCCTCCTGGGAGGGCTCTGCTCTTGTAGAGGGGAGGAGGAACACAGTCCCAGCCCAGGGCCAGGGCTGTGAGCAGCAGCGAGGGCTGCAAACCTCCCTGAGAGAGGGGACACCACAACCACCTCGGACCTGGGGTCTCAGCAGCTGCAGCCAGCCCCTCCAGCTACTCCTGACCTCAGAACGTGGTAGTTGATTGCTCTCCCCCTTTCCCCTTTCCCTTCCCCTTTCCCTTCTCTATTTCCTTTCCCCTTCCCCTTCCCCTTCCCCTTTCCCTTTCCCTTTCCCTTTCCCTTTCCCTTTCCCTTTCCCTTTCCCTTTCCCTTTCCCTTTCCCTTTCCCTTTCCCTTTCCCTTTCCCTTTCCCTTTCCCTTTCCCTTTCCCTTTCCCTTTCCCTTTCCCTTTCCCTTTCCCTTTCCCTTTCCCTTTCCCTTTCCCTTTCCCTTTCCCTTTCCCTTTCCCTTTCCCTTTCCCTGCCTTCCACTGGAGCAAGGTTTCTGGTCTCCAAGCTGCTTTTATGCCCCTTTAAAAGGTTATAAAAGCTGTCTTTATACTCCAATAAAGGGATATAAAAACAACCTTTTTCGCAGTTCAATAAACGTGGTTAACTTTTCCCCCCATTAATACTTTTTTGCCTCAGTGCCATGTGCACGTGTGGGCTGCTCCAGGACACGGAGGAGGACGGGGCTTTGGGAATCACATCCCAACAGCAGAGCATCCAAAGGGGGAAGGACCAAGAGGCTGTGCTGGGGCACCAGGCAGGTCTGATGCCAAGCACCATAATCTGAGCTGCTCAGAAAGGAGAGAGATGAGGACACAACCTCACTGGATACTGTGCTGGTGCACTCACTCCATACAAAACACCTCCTGGAAGCAGGAGCTCAGGGAAGGGCTGTGCTGTGGCATGAGACAAATTCAAGGGATGAACTATAAATCAGGGGGTAAAGAGTTTCCCAGCAGGGTTTTGCCTCTCCTGCTAAAGGCCTGTGGATGTAAGGGATGATGAACTGCAGCCACCCTGGTCCCCATCCCAGCAGCTGCAGCACCCAGGGCTGTGCCACCTCTCTCCTGGGTGACAAGGGACAGCTCGCTTCACCCCGTGCTGCCAACCCTCTGCTCCTGGCAACATCATTTAGACCTTACAGGCCGTGGGTCAGGAGTTGCCCTGTCCAGACCAAGAGTGCCACAGGAAGCCTGACAGGTCCCTGCTCCCTGTGCAGCCTCCAGACACGCTCTAATTATTATTTACCGTTCCTGCAGCCATCCCGTGGCTTGCAATCCGTCTTTCTCAAAAGCGTCCTTTTCCTTGGAAGAGGATCTAAACCTGTCCTGCTGCTCGTCCAACAGCCTCTCCAGGCATTAAAACAAGGAGCTTTATTATTTTTGGTGACAGCCTGTTCTGCAAGGTGAACACAGCTCGTATGAATCAAAGCGACCTGGATTTCATACATCATCCCCCAGCAGCACCAACGTGAAGGGCAGGAGGGGTTTGGCTGCCGAGTGCAGAGCAGAGCAGGGAGTTCATTGGTGCTGATCTGTCGGTGATGGGGAGCCTGTGGGGAGCTGGGACTGTGGCTGCTGCAGGAAGAAGAGTAGGGGACATCTGAGTCCATAAATAAGGCAAACCGGAGAGAGCAGCAAGCAGGAGCTGGAGTTGAAGCCCAGCACCAAGGCAGTGAGAAACTTTCCGTGTTCCCACTCTCTGACCTCTTTCTCCCCTTCCTGCCCCTGCACAGGAGCTGTGGGATGGGGACCAGACTCCGAGCAGGGCAGGAGCAGGGCAGATGATCTTACTGTAGAATCCCAGAATGGTTTGTGTTGGAAGGGACGTCCCACCATGAGCACCTTCCACTGTCCCAGGTTGCTCCAAGCCCTGTCCAACCTGGCCTTGACCCTTCCAGGGAAGGGGCAGCCACAGCTTCTCTGGGAAACCTGTGCAAAGCCTCACCACACCCAGAGTTAGGAATTTCTTCCTAACATCCAACCTAACCCTGCTCCTTGCCCCCATCACGCACCCTGTCCCAGCTCTCTCCATCCCACCCAGGCTGACCCTTCCCCGCCACCTCCAGCTAATTGCCTGTGCCAGGTTCCTTTTTAAGGGGACAGGAGAATGATGAGGGTGAAGGGAGAGGGTGAGCATCCAGGGCTCCCTGGGGAGTTCGGAAGCATTCACAGTCCCTGGCACGAGAAAAATCCATACTCATCTTGGTTCTGGGAGGCAGGGCCGCCCTCCCACACTCCTATTAGTAATTCCCAATCATCGTTTATTAGGCCTGCATTGATTTGCTGCTCATTTCGGTGGGAACAGAGAACTAAAAGTGTCAGCCTGGCTTCAGACAAGGAATCCAGGCACGGAGCTGAGAGAGCTGGAGGAGATCTGGGGGATGCTGACCCGGGTTCGGCTGTGCCATTACACTGCAGAAGCAGAGGTGTCCTTTCAAAACAGCCTTTCAATCCCACAAAGCTGGGAAGCACGTGAGGAAGAGGGATCAAGGGTAGGAGGGGCTGAGGCTCCTCCTGGTCTGTATTTAGGGTGCTCCTTTCATACTGGGGAGGGGAACATTGTCTAGCAGGAATTCCTGGGAGAATTCACCTGGATCCCAAGCTCCAAGCCCCAGCCCTGCAGAGCAGCTCGGGCCAGTTATTACCCCCTGGGAGAAACAGTCTCCTAACACTACTCCAGTTTCCAAGCCGACATTTCCATGTAGCTTGTGAAACACAAATTCTGTTAGGAATCATCTGAATATTTTGTTCTGATAATGCCATAACACCAGCGTACCCATTAGCACATACACAGAAAGGAGTATTTGAATATCAAAACAAAGCGAATTTACAGTCGTTTTCTCTCCCCTCCTGGCAAAGACATCACTGCTAGTTATCAGTTTCCAACTGTTTGCACCACAGCTTTTCCATGCGTGTCCCTGCTGTCATCAAACCTGCTGCTCCCTGCACCCCGTGTCCTGAGATAACCCGGGATGTGCAGCCACGGTGACAAAGGGGCCTCACAGCCCCCAGGGAGGAGAAGGGCTGGGAATGACAGGGTGGCAGAGATGGTGGGGGATGCAAATCTCCGGCTGTGTGAGGCACAGAGAAATCCCTCTGCAGCCGGCAGCCACACCTCATCCTCACAGCACATCACAACAACACCCACCTCATCCCCTCCTAGCACCCACCTCACCCCATCCTAGCACCCACCTCATCCCATTAGTGCTTCCACCTCATCCCATCATGCACCCACCTCACTCAATCATGGTATCCACCTCATCCCATCATGGCAACAGCTCATCTCATCCCAATGCCCACCTCATCCCATCCTAACACCCACCTCATCCCATCACAGCACCCACTTCATCCCATCCTAACACCCACCTCATCCCATCACAGCACCTATCTCAACCCATCCTAACACCCACTTCATCCCATCACAGCACCCAGCTCATCCCATTATTGCTCTCACCTCATCCCATCACAGCACCCACCTTACCCCATCACAACATCCACCTCTTCCCATCACAGAACCAACCCCATTCCATCACAGCACCCACCTCATCCCATCCTAGCACCACGCATCTCATCCCATTATTTTTCTCACCTCATCCCATCACAGCACCCATCTCTTTCCATTTCAACCCCATCCCATCACATCCCAGCAGACTGAGGTGGGGGGACGCCCTAAAAGCCACGGGTTTGTTGCATTTAGAGTTAATGATATGTATGTTTTTCAGAATGCCCCTGCCTTCAGAAAGCCAGAGCCACTCTCTGAAACACCCCAGGAAATGGGAAGCCGGGAGAGCGGATTCAGAGGAGAGCGGCTCACAGTGCCTGTGGTGAGGCGGATGAAAGCCGAGGGCTGCATCCTTGGATGTGCCTCGCTTCAGACGGAGCGGGAGGAAATTCAGACACACTTAAAATTCTGCCCCAGATCTGCCAGCACAGAAACTTTCCCTCTGCTTTGAAGCAGGCAAGTGAATTCTCTCCCCGGGAAGCGGCCGCCTCGGGGCAGTGTGCGGGAGGTGATGGAAGAGGATGTTGGATACGGGCAGGGTCCAGCACTGCCCGGGGCGAGGGTGGCCGAGCTGATGCTGCAGGAGTGACTGTCACCCACCTGGGCAATGCTGGGGCTGTGGAATGCAGAATCCTGAGTAAACCAAGGATAAACTTTGCCACCAGGAAACAAGGGTTTGCTTCTACGCACATGTTCTGAGTTACAAGCACGTAAGGAGCAAACTGGGTCTGACCCAGAGGCCCTGAGAGCAGCAGCTCTTCAGCACCGAGACACATCACATTATTTAAGGATCCACTGCCCATTTCCCCCCCTTCTTGCTTTTTTTTCTCCCTGTCTACCTCCAGGCAGTCAGGGAACACGACAGGGAGATGAAATCTGGAACCCCATGAGACAAGAAGTCCAGTAAGGCATGCGCTGTTGGATCTCCCTTCCCCTGCCCGTTGGTGGGTGCTGGTGTCACACACCAGACAGAGGTGCAGGAATTTTGTCCCACACTGAAATGGGGCTGCCACAGCCCTTGCTGGCACCCGCTGTGCCTTCCTCCTGGCATCGGCACACAGCTCGCAAACAGAGCGGGCCAAATTCCTCCCTGGGGCAGCTTAATTAAAGTCAGTGATGGTACACCAGGGATGAACCTGGCCCACTGGCCTGAGCTGGAGTGCACAACAAGTCCAGCTGGCAACTCAGAGGCAACAGGAAGGATCCCTGGCACCGGGAGCAGCGCTGGGAGCTGTGGTCGGCATTAGCGAGTGGGAGACAACTCAATAAACCCAGGGCTAAGTAAACCAGATCTGTAATAAATAACAACCAGCGTTGCACCTCTTCCAAATGCTGTGCAGATCCGCCCAAATCGTCCTCCCAAGCCCCATGAGCGGTGGGGACATTTCATTAGCCCTGTTACACTGACAGGGAAACAGGCACTGGGAGCCTAATAATAATAAAAATCCATTATGTCACAGTGCTTGTTGTCTGTGTATCCCACTTGCAGCTCCAAAAGGCAGGGAAATGGCTGGGCGGGTTTTACTGGAGTCAGGGGGATGGCAATGTGCAAGGAGGGTGGTAATTAGCCTCGGGTCACTCAGCAGGATGAAGTTTGCTGAGTGGTGCCACCAGGCCACATCCAGGCTGGGCTGAGGGGCTCGAAGCTGCAAGCAGGATGGATGAGGGAAAATGCTGTTCCACAGGCACTAAGAGAATCAGAGAATTCTGAGAATTCCAGAATCATTGATGTTGGAAAAACCCTCCAAGATCATGGAGTCCAACCTGTGACCAAACCCCACCTTGTCACCCAGAGCACTGAGTGCCACATCCAGATGTTCCTTGGGCACCACCAGGGACGGGCACTCCAACACTTCCCTGGGCAGCCCCTTCCAATGCTCAACAACCTTTTCCATGAAGAAATTCCACCTGATGTCCAACCTGAACCTCTCTGGCACAGCCTGAGGCCGTGTTCCTTGTTCCCTGGGAGAAGAGGCTGGCCCCCACTGGGCTGTGCCCTCCTGTCAGGCACTTGCAGAGAGTGAGAAATCCAACCTGACTGTGCCTGGACAGAGGGATCTGCAGCACTCAGATCCCTCTGCTCCTCCAAACCAGTGCCAACAGACCCCAGGGAAGTCTCACCAAAACTTTAATGTGGCTTTATGCCGAGCATGAGGGGTGTGATTGCCCAGCAATTGTGGTGTGATTACACCACACACCTCTGCTTCCCACACCGGCAATTTTCACTCTACTCCTACAACTCCAAGGCTCCATGGCTGCAAATTAATTAAAGTGTAAGTGCAAAACCAGTGGTGCCACTGAATGTTAAAAATACCCCTCCATGGTGACCAGGAAGCCAAAGCCACAATTTTGGAGATGGAGGTAATGTTAAGAGCTGAAATGTAGCGAAATTCCAGTTATAGGGACAAGTGGGAGGTGGTGAGGTTATCCAAAAGCTTTACCACGGTGTAATTACACCGTATTCGTCAGGTAATTACAGCCCTGCTATTATATGCTACAACTCTCCATTCCATGCCTAATCCCACGAGGTGGATTCAGAGGGATAAAAGGCAGCAGCAACAGACACTTGACTGCCGCAAGGAGGAATGACGGACGTGGACTGACAGGCACAGCAAAAGGAGAGGAGGTGGGAATGGAAATGCTGCAGGTATCCAGAGAAATCCCTCACACCCAGGGCAGCCCCAGCCTCTGATGCTCCAGGGATTCACACCACGCCACGGGGAAGAGCCAGGCTCGGCTGCTTGGGATCTATTGAGGAGCTAAAAGCATCCATCAAAAGCCAATCTGCCTTTGGAAAGCAGAGAAAGAGGTTACTCCGGATTAATTTTTCACTCCCAAAGCTTTATGGGGAGTTCTGGAAGTGTCAGGTCGCGGCGCTTCAATATTTTCTGAACGAGAAGCTCGAGCGCTGGTTCCAAACTCCTCTGTTTGGATTGTCAGGTAATTTGTACCCAAACATTTCAATTAAAATTTTCTGTTGGCTCATCTGTTTGGGTTTTTCCTCTGGGGAGAGAGATGAAGGACTTGGAGGTTTTTGCTTATTTCCCAATTTCTGTCATTTTGATGCTTCATAAGCTACTTCAGGGTTGAACAGGGAGGGGAAAACCCAAGACCCCATTGCAGGGAGAGCACCCAGCCCTGTCTGAGGAATGGGTTCACCCCTACAGCCCTTCCCCTGCCCTGTGGCACATCTGAGTGTCCCAGGGTCACCAGGGTATTTTTTCTGGCAGCAGGGCACTGGTGGAATCCCATCCCTGCAGGGATTTAAAAGCTGTGTAAAGCTGGTTAAGTGGTGGGTGTGGCAGTGCTGGGGAAATGGGTGGACTCAGTGATCTTAGAGGGCTTTTCCAACCTAAATAATTTCATTCCATTGTCTATTCTATTCTATTCTATTCTATTCTATTCTATTCTATTCTATTCTATTCTATTCTATTCTATTCCATTCCATTCCATTCCATTCCATTCCATTCCATTCCATTCCAATTCTATTTGATTCCATCTCCTCTCCTCTCCTCTCCTCTCCTCTCCTCTCCTCTCCTCTCCTCTCCTCTCCTCTCCTCTCCTCTCCTCTCCTCTCCTCTCCTCGAATCTCTTCTCCTCTCCTCTCCTCTCCTCTCCTCTCCTCTCCTCTCCTCTCCTCTCCTCTCCTCTCCTCTCCTCTCCTCTCCTCGAATCTCCTCTCCTCTCCTCGAATCTCCTCTCCTCTCCTCGAATCTCCTCTCCTCTCCTCTCCTCTCCTCTCCTCTCCTCTCCTCTCCTCTCCTCTCCTCTCCTCTCCTCTCCTCTCCTCTCCTCTCCTCTCCTCTCCTCTCCTCTCCTCGAATCTCCTCTCCTCTCCTCTCCTCTCCTCTCCTCTCCTCTCCTCTCCTCTCCTCTCCTCTCCTCTCCTCTCCTCTCCTCTCCTCTCCTCTCCTCGAATCTCCTCGAATCTCCTCGAATCTCCTCGAATCTCCTCTCCTCGAATCTCCTCGAATCTCCTCGAATCTCCTCGAATCTCCTCTCCTCGAATCTCCTCTCCTCGAATCTCCTCTCCTCGAATCTCCTCTCCTCTCCTCGAATCTCCTCTCCTCGAATCTCCTCTCCTCGAATCTCCTCTCCTCGAATCTCCTCTCCTCGAATCTCCTCTCCTCTCCTCGAATCTCCTCTCCTCGAATCTCCTCAAATCTCCTCGAATCTCCTCTCCTCGAATCTCCTCTCCTCTCCTCGAATCTCCTCTCCTCTCCTTGAATCTCCTCCAATCTCCCATTCCATTCCATTCCATTCCATTCCATTCCATTCCATTCCATTCCATTCCATTCCATTCCATTCCATTCCATTCCATTCCATGATTTCCAGGGCTTGCCTCCACCCAGACCAGCACGGGGTAAATCCCACCCTGCTCCATGGGATCCCAATTGGATCTCCAGTGCTCCATGGCCTCATTTAACACTACTCCATTCCCAAGGCAGCCCAGCCCAGCCCTGATATTCCTCGCAGGTCTCCTACTGCTCCCTCCTTCCTCCTGACCCTGTTTTCCTGGTGCTATTTCCATTCCTATTTCCACAGGAGGGGATGTACGGAACCCTATCCCTGGTGGAATTCAGCAAGGTCTGGAATAACCCCAACCCTTCCTGCTGCACAGCACGGCACAGAAAATGAAGACAATTCCCCTTTGGTGCTCCCAAAACATTTATGCAGAGCAGACGTGGGCATGGAAATACAATCAGATGGGACACAAACTGTGTTTTTGCTGGGCTTCTTTTTTTTGTTGTTATTGTTGTTTGGGTTTGTTTTTTCCTTCTTTTTCTTTGTTTCAAGTCAAGCTGGACCAAATTCTTTATCATCTGCTCCTGCAGAAGCCGCGCAGGATTTGTGGAGCCACAACGGCAGAGAAGGAGCAAATCCCTGCGGGATGCCAGAATGCATCCCAGGGGAGCAACTCATGGAGCTGCATCCACGTGGACTGGCTCTAATCCCTCTGGGTGCAGTTCCATCCACTGAAACCCATCCCCTGCAAGGTGCCAGCACAGCTGCTGTGGGAAATAAGGGCCGAGCCATTGTCGGAATGATCTTACAGGAACGATCCCATCTCCATTAGGGGCTCAGCTAAGCCATGAAGCCTGAAAGTTGATTATACCTTTCGTTAGGAATGACTGAATGATGTTTTAAGGCTGGAAAATGAACTCGCAGCTAAGAGGAAACACTTTCTTGGCGAGGCCGTAGAGTAGGTTCCCCGCGGAATAGATGCAGCTGTGAGAGTCAAAATTAAATTGATATTAGAAAATTTCCTGAGGGGGGGAAAAAAGTCATCTGGTGCCTGCAGAAATGGCATCATGCAGAGAGATGACTAGGAAATGGAAAGCTGCTGAAACTCAAATATGTATGTGTGTGTACATATATATATATATGTTTAAATAAAAAAGAAAATATCCTCTAACTTGCCCGTCTCAGCAGAAATTTCCAACAAGTAAAATTTCCAGAACAGATTCTTTTTCACCCCCATTCACCTAATGCAAGGACATTCCAGCTAGCTCCCAGCTCCTGGAAGAGCCACCTGTGCCCTGTAGATGGGACACAGCATGGCAAGCTGCTTTCCAGTGGATTTTAGGGCTTGGGGTTTTGAGGTTTGGTGCTTCCCTCTGCCTCCCAGCAGGTCTCCCTGGCCAGCAGGAACAACTCCTGCCTTAGCCATCAGACAACCAAACCACTGAGCTCCTTTCAGGCAATCACCTAGATTTAAATTTGCCCAATGAAAAATCAATTTCTCTGGACACAAAATAAAAGTTTCCCAGGAATTTTGCAATAAAGGCACTTTCTGTGCAGAAATGTACAGTGACGGAAGACCAACGGGCTCTGACCAATCTGGTCTAGTTGAAGATGTCTCTGATCACTGCAGGAGGTTGAGTTAGGTGAGCTTTAAGGTCCCTTCCGACCCAAACCATTCTGGGATTCACAGCCAGAATTCCAGAGGTGGCTTTCTCCCTCCCTCCTCGCCGTGCCCTGATGCGCATTTGGGAACGGGCAAACGGAGCAAAGCAAAAAGATGCAGATGCCAAAGCACAGATGGAGACAGGAAAATCTCTCTTGCACGGGCCTCCCTTGTCTCCTCCATCCAGGCAGAGGCATCAGGAGCCTGCACATTTCCATTTGCACTGGCAGGGAGAGCAGGGACGGCTCCAGCCACGTCCACAGCGGGAACCTTCGGATCAGATTAACAAAGAGCCGCTGACGGCGACAGCTCCTCTGCTGCTCCCGTCACCCGCTCACAATTTACTCTAACAGCCTCCAGAAAGGACACGCGTTCCTTGGGCGTTTATCCAAGGAAAGGTGGAGCCCCCACGGGGAGCACGGCCTGGGGGCAGCTGGAAGGACGCTGGCAGCACCCCCTCACCCCCACCCTGCGGCATCGCTCTCGG
Organism: Prinia subflava; assembly: GCF_021018805.1. Classification (NCBI taxonomy): domain Eukaryota; kingdom Metazoa; phylum Chordata; class Aves; order Passeriformes; family Cisticolidae; genus Prinia; species Prinia subflava. The sequence continues at coordinate 4,582,444 of NC_086268.1, forward strand.
ACAAGCTGCCCAGCCCAGGGACACATCCACAGCCTTGGCGCTGCCTCAAACATCATCTCTCCCTCACTTAAATAAAAGCTTCCAGCACGGCCAGCTCTTATCGTTATGATTCGGGACAACAAAATAACTATACAAGTCTCCAAGCCTTCATTGGAGGGCATATAGTGAAGGTTTATTACAAGCACATTCTTTTTATACAGCACTTCAGTACGATGAATATGATCGGTCATTTAGAGCCTACACCTTTTTTGTAAACATCCTTGCCAGTAAACAAGTTAGAAAAACACCACCTGCTAATGGTTTTTCACCTTCCAAGGATTGTTTGGATTCCTCCTCGTGATTTCCCAGACCAGAATGGGAAAGCTGTGTACTTGACTTTCCCACAGGTTCAAGGTAGTGCCTGAAGCCTGAAGATCTCTTATTTGACCACTGTCAGTTCCCACAAGCTCCCTCCAGGAATGAGTGGAAGCTCCCTGCACACAGGGCCACCCCTCCATCACCACAACTCAGCACAGTGCAACACTGGACTCCTTCAGAATTCCCATTAGGAGCACCTCCACACCTTCACTGCCCCAAATGAGACCCCCTCCAACCTTCATTTTGACCTCTAAAATAAAAGCAGTCGTAATTAAGATGAGCTGGGTTTATGAGCCAGCAGATTCCAGACATATTTCCATCCTTTTTTGTGCAACCCCAGCATCTCAAAGCTGCTGCTCACACAAAGCCTGGATTCCTCTGCAGTTGCATGGTGCCAGTAACATTAAAAAAACCATCAACTCTGATGAGACCACTGAGACCTGCAATAAAAACAGGAGGGCTGCTTGCACCACACACATCTGCTGCCAGCATCCTCCTCCACACCGGACTCCTGCTCTCCAGGCTGGAATCCAAGGGGGTCACAACACTCTCGGGGAGCCCCTCACCACCCACCCATCTCCGAATGAATGGAAGCACTGCCAAACCAGAACTGAGGGGATGGAAACTCCAAGCACACGCTCCCAAAGGCAGCTTGTGAGATCTGCAAGGCAGCGGGGATGGAATGAGGTCAGAAAGGGAAGAATTGGTGACAAAGAGGAGCCAGGACCTCGAGTCCAGGCTCTGAGAGGGAAGATAATAAAAAGGCATCATCCCTTTGCAGCCAGTGAATTGTTGCCTAAGCCCGAGGATCACAGACAGCCTCTCGTCTGAACGGAGCAGTCAAGTGAAGACATTTCTCAGCCATTAAGTCGAGCGATAAAGCGCCTGCAGTAAAGTCAGGCAAGTGGAATTTATCATGGCACCGTGCAGATTGTAGGGCCAGGAGAGAGCTGGCTCGGGTCAACACGTTGACCTCTTGTGTTGCCTAAAGATCCTTCCCTTCATCATCTCCATTAACATCCTGTCTCCGCGCTGTGGCCGGCACCGGCGCTCCCTCCCTGGGGACTCTCCCCCTTCCCTCCCAACTGGGGAACACTTTCTTAGCCAAGCAGAAAAACTTCCCTTTCCTTAGCTCCAAGCCACTACTCCTTGTTCTACCACCTTTGGAGACCAGGAATAATTCCCTTTCTTCATTTCCAACATTGCCCAGAAGAGCTTTAGAGATTGTGATCCCTTTCCACCTCCTCAGGAGGCTTCTTCTCCTTTGCTAGTCTATAATTTAGGGTGGAATGGTGCAGCCCAGCCTTGTGATGTGCCTACTCTGAGAAGTCACCTCCACATTCCAGGGAAAAAGTTTTATCCTGACAATGACATTTTTTTCCTCAAATATGCACAGGGATCATCCTGCTCCTCCCAGCCAGGGCTGCAGTTTTAAACTCCCTGCTGCCCACAGAAGCTGTGGCTGCCTTATCCCTGGAATTGTTCAAGGCCAGGTTAGATGAGGTTTGGAGCAACCTGACCCAATGGAAGCCCCCTACCTGTGTCAGGGGCTGGAATGAAATAAACTTTAAGGTCCCTTCCCACCTGAACCATTCTTTGATTCTACAAAATCCTCTTTGGTTATGGTGTTCAGTAAGGAAATAAATAAATTTTGAACAATGCCACGCAGCCAGCATGGGCAATTTGGAGCAGTCAAGGAGGGTAAAAGTTCTTCCAAATCCCTGTGATCTCAGATCTCAGCCATTCAGCTCCCATCAGGCAGGTTTTTGTTAGGGATCAATGACCTTGTTTAGACCAAAACCATCCAAGCCCAGCAACCTGCAGCACTGAGGATGTTTTCCTGCTGTTGGTCGGCTGAAGTTATTCTCATTTCTGCCTTTTTCTATTTCCTAGCAGAGACAGCAGAACAACCATCGGGAAGACAATTCCCAGGATGATTCCTGCCTTGTATCAGAGGAGCCAAAACGCGCAGATGAAAACTCTGCAAATGTTTTGCAAGGGAGCAGGAGCCCTTTTGAAGATGGCTGATTTCCCAGCACAAACATTTCATCCAGCCCTGAGAGTTCTTTGCAAAACAGTTTGAGCCCCACAAAAAAACAACCAACAAGAAAACCCAAAAAACTGTCAAAACATTGTGAAGGAGACTGAATTTTTCTGTTCATTTCAAGAGGAACCGTCAGCACCCAGGACCAACAGACTGGTGGGTGCACAGCAGTACATGGAATTCAGGTATTTGGGTTTTCTGCCTTCCCCATTCAAGAGCCAAGTTGTTGCAGTGCTCCTTGTTGGAGGGACAGTGCAGGGTCACCTCACCAAAGCTCCAAAATTAAACAACCAACCTCTCTGTACCCAAAAAGCACAACCCAAAAAAATGCTGAACCCCCAAAATCATAGAAATCTAGAATGGTTTGGGATGGGAGGAGACTTAAAGTTCATCCTATCCCAAACCCCTGCCCTGGGCAGGGACACCTTCCATTACCCCAGGATGCTCCAAGCCCTGTCCAACCTGGCCTTGGACACTCTCAGGCATGGGGCAGCCACAGCTTCTCTGGACACCCTGTGCCAGGGCCTGCCCACCCTCACAGGGAAGAATTTCTTCCCAGTATCCCATCCAGCCCTGCCCTCTGGCAGTGTCAAACCATTGCCTCTTGTCCTGTCCCTCCATCCCTTGTCCCCAGTCCCTCTCCAGCTCTCCTGGAGCCCCTTTAGGCCCTGGCAGGGGCTCTGAGCTCTCCCTGGAGCCTTCTCCTCTCCAGGTGAGCACCCCCAGCTCTCCCAGCCTGGCTCCAGAGCAGAGGGGCTCCAGCCCTGGAGCATCTCCTCTGGACTCTATCCAGCAGCTCCACATCCTTCTGCTGTTAGGTGCCAAAAAACCAAACAGATAAAGATTTGACACTGTGCTGCTTTTTCCTCCCTGCCTGGCTGCTCTCCACCCTCTGCCCTTCCCTTTTGCAGCCTCTCCTGCTGCCCCCAGGTGCTGCTGATCCCCACAGCCCCTCCTGGGCACCCCTCGGCCGCTGATGGCTGTGGGCAGCACGGGGGAGGCTGGATTGTTACAGTATTTGGGACTGCTGAAATAATGATATAAAACTCCATTTTCTGGGAGGGCTCATAGTAGTGTTTATTAAAAGACAGTAAAGACAGTCTCTTTCTATACACTGTTTCAGTACAATTGGACACAACTGGTCATTCAGGCCAACGCCTCTTCATAAACACCTCTGCAAGTAAACAAGTGGCAAAACAGCAGGTGCAGGGATTAGGAATTGTTTGGAATGTCTGCTCACCGCTCCCCCAGAGCAAATGCCTGGGACAGTCTATCTGACTGCCCTCCTCACAGGCTCTGCTGTGCCTGAAGCCCGACAGTCTCTCTCTGACCGCTGTCAGCATCCGCGGGGGCTGCGCCGGCTCTCTCCCCGTTCCCTCCTCTCCACCTGGCTGCCGGATGGATGGGCAGAGCCTGTCAGCACGGCCAGAGCTGCACACAGCTCCCAACAAGCTCCTGGGGTGCCTGCCAGCCCCAGGCTCGTGTGCCCCCAGCTATTCCTGCTAGCCCATGCCCTCACCCGGCCTGCTGGAGCACCAGTGTAGTGCTGGGTGTCATCCTTCCTGAGGAGCAGCACAACCAAACCACCAAACCACCTCAGCAGGAGGAAAATGATGTTGCCACACACTCCCGGCTCACTTACCAAAATACCAGGCTAAAACCAGGCTGATGTGGCCCCAAGCCTGCTGTCTCTCCTAGGACTAGCTTTAAAATGACCTGTCCCTTGCTGGCACAGGTTTAACCACCAAAACAGGCTGCAGGCACCTGAGGAAGCAGATGAACCCCTCTTGCATCCAGACCTCAGGAGACATCCATCCCAAGCTGCTGCCCATCCCTCGTGCCTCTGCATTCCAGCTCTGGTTATAAAAGCCAGCTGGGAGGGAGGGCTGCAGGGAGCTGCTGCTTCCCAGCCAAGCCAGGACGCAGCTCTGGTGCTCGTGAGCATCCCCTCCCCGAGGGAGGATCCGTACCCCGGGTGCAGCAGGCTGGAGATGACGGGATGCAGCAGCTAATTTGCACTAATGGTCCCAGAAAGGCAGGGAGAGCTCTCCAGAGGAGAACATACTTGAGCAATAACATAAATAGCTCCACGTTTCCAAGCAAAAAGTCCTTGAGGACAGAAGAGAGGCCCTACAGTTGAATATCTCTCCCCCACCTGCACTGAAACTTGGCTGGGGATGTTGGAAAAGAGCTGCCCAGGCAGGGAAAAACATCAGATCTGAAATGTGAGCAGCAGCTCTTGGAAGAAGCTGGAGCACGGCTGGATGTCCAGTGCTGCTTTCCATGCCTGTTTGGACAGACTGATGGCAGTCCTGGGAAGAGCCCAGCCCGGAGCACGTTTGGCTCCGTCGCCAGCCCAAGGCAAAAAAGTCAGCCCATCTGTGCTGAGACAGGTTGATATAGAGGGCGAAATGCCTAAGTAAAATTCCACAACAGGGCATTAAAAAGATGTAATAAAATATACACGAGTTATTAAATATTGTCATCAAGATGAATCATAAATCAGAGGTTTTATGGTTTCTGATTATAAATTCCATTTATTCTGTAAGCGTTTAAAGAAAGAAAAATGGAGATTCAGTAAAGATTTAAGCCCAGCCATGATGCTGCTGATATTTCACTGTTGCTTGTGGATGACACGGCTGTGGGAGCCCAGTGTTGGGTACACAGAATTGTCTGGAAGGATCCTCTTGTGCCATTAAAAATTCCAATATTGTTATGGACAGCACTACAGAGTTCCTGCACTGCAAACTCTCCTGCTCACCCTGTTTATGGGTTGTGAGATGCAGCTGGCTTTCACAAAGAGAGAAATCATCATTTCGGGGAAGGGAAGGCTAAAACCAGAGAGCGTATGTGGGAAATACCTTTTCCCCTCTTCAAATGCCAAGAGAAATATCAAAGAAATTGCTTTCTGGGAAAGACTCAAGGGTTCAAATAAACTGTCAAGTGCCGGGTGCCAGCACTTCCCTCCTCCTGCCACAGCAGGACCGTGAGGCTTCTCCTGTGGAGATGCCACCACAAAGCAATGTCAGGAGGTACAAGCCTTGAAAAGATTTCCACAGGAAAACAAGCAAAGGGACAGCCCGTGCCATCCCATTCTGAAGGGGATCTCAGCCCAAGCCAGCCTCAAGCTACCAAAACCCTGCCCTGGTATTCTACAGGCACAACCCAGGCGTGTCGACAGCCCTGGTGCTCCCTCAGCAATGAGTATTTCCTATATTTAACGCCCATTCCCATTTTTCAGCATCACAAAACAGTGCTAGGTCGTTCCTTGTCCAGCCCTAAAACAGGTTGACTCAGTCCCCAGCTGGCATTTTTCAGCTAAGACAAAGCACACACCTGATGTACAGCTTTGCACGGGCTGTTTCCGTTCACCTTAATCCATTCACCATCCTATTGCAGTTCATTTCCAGGGGAACCAAAGCCCACGGACACAGATCCATAACCCCGGCCATTAAATCCCATCTCTCAGATAGGCTGGGTGGAAGCTGGACCACAGGGCAGATCCTGTTTAATTAGGGCTCATAAAACCAGCTCAGTGCTGCACCGGGGAGTGAGGCTGATTTGCAGCTGCCTTTAAAACGGAGCAGGGTTACTGCTTCAGCAGTTTTCCCAGCCAGTTTTATGGATGCAACAATAAAGCCAAAAAAAAAAATTTAAAAAAATAGAAGTTTGCCTGCCAGGAATTTTAGTGCCGAAGCATCTGATAACGTCACGGCAGCTTGTGGTGGGATGGAGGGAAGGAGAGCACTGGGATGGGAGGGGAGATGGGGATGAGCTGCAGGAGGGAGGCAAAGCCAGCCTTGCTAAGCCACAGCAGCTCCTCAGTGGGGAGATAAGACACGTTCAAAACGAGCTGTGCTGTATTTCCAAATAGCCTGTGCGAGGGTTTATGTCTGGCCAGATGAAGCAGTGATGGGCTGCCAGGCTGGGGTTTATGAGGTGCAGCAAGGAGGGGGTGCCATGAGCCTTGGCTGGGGGGAAATACTGGGATATGCAGAATCCCAGAATCCCAGAACGGCTTGGGATGGGAAGGATTTTCAAGCTCATCCCATTCCACCCCCTGCCATGGGCAGGGACACCTTCCACTGCCCCAGGGTGCTCCAAACTCCGTCCAGCCTGGCCTTGGACACTTCCAGGGATGGGGCAGTTGCACCCCTGTGCCAGGGCCTTCTAAAGCTACTCTCTTTCATCAAAACAAATGAAATAAGTCTTCTTTTTTTTTTTTTTTTAATGTCTGAGTAAAAATTCTGTCATCCCCCCACTGCCAACTCCTTCTGAGCTTCTCAGGCTGCCCCTGAATGGCTGTGCTGGGGTTTTACAGCCTGGTGCACTTCTCTGCCCAAGCTCTCCCAGCTGTGTGCACATGGAAGCCACCAGACAAGGAGCCAGGCTGTGGGAGAGGAGCAGGGATGAGCTTATTCCTGTTCCTGAGCCTCCAAATGCGGCCTGGCCCTGGACAAGGTGAGCTGGTTGCTTGTGTGAGCCGTCACCACAGCCCCAGGCACAGGCACGACAGTCCAGGAGGGCATTTGGAAAGACAAACTGGCGGATCAAGGTAAAAAAAAAGAGGGCAAAAGCAGCACCTGAAGTTTCTGGGATAGGAAAATAAGAGGATGAAAGCCTCCCTCAATGCCAGCCAGGGCAAATCTGCACTTCCCATCCTGCCTCGTCGGCTGCGGCTTTGGGTAAAAATGTGATGAAGCAGCTTTATGCATGAAAGAGGCCAATTTAAAAGAAAAAAAACCAGGGCAAGTGTAAGGAAAAAGAAGAACAGAGCGAGACTGATGGGGTCAGGGCGCTGTTAAGGATGTCAATACCCATCACTCACCAGTAACCTTTCTGTAACTCCTGACCCCGCTGTGGCTGTCGCGAAACCGCAGCAAAATTAAAACAGAAATGAAGCAGCATCAGGTCCTGGCGAGAGGAGGCAGCGCCTGACAGGCAAGGTAAGGGCCTGACGGGGAGACAAGGAGAGGGCACAGAGCCGGGCAAAGGGGGGATGCGGGGTGTGGGATGCAGGGTGTGGGATGCAGGGTGTGGGATGCAGGGTGTGGGATGTGGGGTGTGGGATGCAGGATGCAGGGTGTGGAATGCGGAGAGCGAGGCGTGGGATGCAGGGTGTGGGATGTGAGGTATGGGATGAGGGGTGTGGAGTGCGGGATGCAGGATGTGGAGTGTGAGATGTGGGAGGCAGGATGTATGGTATGGGATGTATGATGTGGGATGTGGGATGCGGGATGCAGGGTGTGGGATACGAGGTGTGGGATTTGGGATGCGGCATGCAGGGTGTGGGATGTGGGATTTGGGATGCAGGGTGCGGGATGTGGAGTGTGGGATGTGGGATTCAGGGTGTAGGATGTGTGATGTGGGATGCGGGGTGTGGGATTTGGGATGCGGGATGTGGGATGCGGGATGCAGGATGCAGGATTTGGGATGCGGGATGCATTGTGTGGGATGTGGTGGCGAGGGGAGAGGGTGGGATGCTCGCTGCTGGCACAGCAGGACACGGAGCAGGGGGGCGAGGTGAGCCTGACAGCAGTGGGCTGGAGGAGCTGAGGATCGCCCTGAGAGAGAGGAAGGACAAGGCTGATGCACCCCAAGAGCTGAGGCTGGAGGGGGGACAGCGGATCGCTACAGCCGGTGGGGTTACCACAGCACCACTCTGTGCCTTGGGGGATTTCTGGTAAGAAAAGGCGATTTCCTCAGGTTGCAGGTGGGTTTTCACGCAGTCCTGCATCCCATCCATCCATAAAAGTAGTGAAATAAGCAGCAAACCTCCCTCTGAGAGGGCTGGAGCTGCAGCAGCACGATGCTCCCCTCTCCTCCTGCCCCCGGCTCTCTGTGCAAATTTAAAGCATGTTCCAGATATGGGCTGACCTTTCCAGAACACATGAAAAGGCAAAAGGAGAGATGGAAATGCACAGAAGGGAAAATGTGCCTTGCAATGGAAAACAGACCATGCACATCCCACCTGGCAAAATGGGGAAGAAGGGGATCTGGCCTGGGATCAGTCCCAACCAAAGCCAGGTCTTCTTGATGCTGTCCCAACACCACAGGGCAGGTCCCAAGGCAGACCCTGAGCAGATTTAGCCCTAAAGCACGTGGGCCCAGCTCTCCTGGCGAGGGTTGCCCTTGCTGGGAAGCATCCACAGTGATCTCTCAGCTATTTAACCAGATTTTGAGGGAGATAAAACCTCCAGATCAGCTTACGGAGCAAGCAGACCATGGCAAAGCCTCTCCAGCACTGTTTCACACCTCGGGCAGCTTGCAGAGCATCAATCTCCCTCCCCATCACACAGATACCTGCCTTTCTCTTTTGCCAGCCTCTCCCTCAGCCTGCTGTTGTGAGAAAAGCAGGACAAGCTCATCCCCGGCGCCAGCGGTTCTGCGCCGCACCAGGCACAGCCCGCGCCAAGAACAAGCACAGAGGGAAGGCAATCAGGAGAACCACGGGAGATTCTGTCACACACAAGCAGCGCTGAACCTGCTGGGACCCCGTGGATGGCAAGGACACAGACCCCTGGGGTCCTGCCTTCCCCGTCACGGCGCTTCCAGCTTTGAGCTGGGCCAAGGTGAGGGTTCCTGCGCTCGTGGGCACAGCTCTGCCTCCGCCTCCCAGCCCGGCACAGCGTGCAGGATCAGCTCAGGCTCCTCTCTGCAAGACATCCAGAAGCTGAGACATAGCTGATCCATCTTCCCCGCTGAAAGAGTGTAAACAACTCAGCTGCAGGCTTGGAGTGCGAGAGAGGACACGCAGTTGGAAATTTTAAGGGCCAATTTACTAGGTAATTTACTAAACACGCTAATAATTGACATTGCAAGCACCATCCCGCTGTCCCCAGCTCCTGCCTAATATCCGTAGCAAGAGGGAGAAAACAGCTTTCCCTGTCCTCGTCGCTCCACAAAGCCTCCTCTGCCAGCCACATCCTGGATGCCATCTGGGCAGCTTCGCTCTGCTCAATCCCAACCAACACAACAGCAACCCTGGCAAAACCCAGGCTCCTGATTAGTATGCATATTTCTGAGCGCTGATTCCACCTGAGGATCTGTGCAAGGGAAAGGTGTGTTGTAATTACCACCTCTTCCCTAGCTGTAATTAAAGACAAACTGAAGGGAGTTATGCCCAGGCTTTTGGTTTCCCTGAAGCTTTTCCCCGTGCCAAATAAACAGCTCTGCAAGAAAATTCCCAGCAGCTTCTTGGAAAAAAAGGCAGCAGCTCAGCCTGGAGTTGCAGCCTGGTTTAGATGATGGTATTTAGACTGGGCTTTTCATCCAGACACAAGGAGAGGGCTGGAATCCAGGTATCCCACAGCCTTTAGCCACGTGCTGCAGGAGGGGATGAACTGCCCTCTGTGTGAGGAACACAGGTCATGGAAGGGTTTGTGATGGAAGGGACCTTAAAGATCATCTCTGCCATGGGCAGGGACAGCTTCCACTATCCCAGGTTGCTCCAAGCCCTGTCCAGCCTGGCCTTGGACATTTCCAGAGATCCAGGGGCAGCCACAGCTGCTCTGGGCACCCTGTGCCAGGGCCTCTTCATGCTCACAGGGAACAATTTCTTCCCAATATCCCATCTAACCCCGCCCTCTGGCAATGGGAATACATTCTCTCTTGTCCTGTCACTCCAGGCCCTCTTCCAGAGTCCCTCTCCAGTCTCTTGAAGCCTCCTCAGGCACTGGAAGGTCTTCCCTGGCTGGCAGATGACCAGGTTAAACCGGATCCCCGTGATTTAAGTGACTAAGCCTGGGTGTGGTGAAGCCCAGCACACCCAAAGGTGGCATCTCTGCACCAGTGGAAGTTGCACGTTCAGTCCTGTTCAACAAAACATCCCAGGCCATTAAATCCCTGCACAAATGGGAGGGATTTGGGCTGTTTGTTTGGTCAGAAATGCTGTTTTGTTGAAATTTAAAACTTCCCATGGGAACATGTTGACTTTGACAAAGTCACGTTTGTGCTTTTATTGCCTCGATTTGCTTCATTTTAATTCCAAGCACCTCTGCTGGTTCTTAATGGTTTCTGTTCCTACCTAGCAAATCTTTTGGAGAGATGCTCTGCTTCCCCCACTTCTCCCCATTAAGAAACTCCACTTGCAAGACAGGAAATGAAATTCTAAATTCACAATTCAGTTCATATTTAACATAACCTCTGCATTATTGTCAGGGATTCCAAATCAATCCAATCCTGGGCACTGTGGGGGGCACCCACAGCCAGGTGCCCAAAGGACCAGTGAACATCTTTGAATTTATTTCTGTCCTGCACCTGGCTGGATCCACACGTTAGAAATGAGGATGCAAACCTGATGAGCAGTAAATAACTCTGTGCCCTCAAAGGCACAGGGCTTTCAAGAGCCCTCTCACCACTCTCTCAAGAAAAAAAAACAAACCAAAAAAAAACCCTCAGGGTCCACAAAGGCCTTTCACATTGAGCATCTTCAGCCTGAAAAGCCCTTCAAAGTTGTCACTCTCAGCAAGCCGGGTCACAGTTGGCAATTAATCATTCACTTGATTAATTTTGCCTCCTTTAGCCTGCGAGTCCCCGCAGGCACGAATCGCTGCCGGGGTGAGGAAGCCGTGGGTGGGCTGTGAGTGCACCTGAGTCAGAGCCAACGTGGAAGTGCCTTGGGAGCACGAAGCAAAACAACCCTGCAAGAGGTGCCAGACACGGACACGAGGTCAAAGCTCCTGCCCAAATGCCTGGGCAAGCAAATTCCTTAAAAAAATTCCTCTGGTGGTGTAATGACCTCGCTGAGACATCACATCACACATCCCTCCTCCTCCTCTTCACCTTAATTCAGCCTTACTCTACTCTCTCCAGTGGACAGCAAAATATTCCTTTCAAATTGCTGCAAGTTGGTTGGTTTTATTTTTTGGGTTTTTTTTTTTGGTGTTGGTTTTCTTTCTTTTCTTTCCATTAGGAGACATGTTCATTAGGAAAATATCAGAAACCTCTGGGGCAGCTTGTGCTTCTAAGTCATTTTCCAAATGTATAATGAGCCAGGAGTAAATTTTTTAGGGTGAATTTAATTGACCTTTGCAGTGGCATTAGGCAGATTGGCTTAAAGTCTATTAGAGCATAATGTAACCTGGTGAGATTTTAGAGAAGGGGATAGGAAAAACCCATGGAGTTGGACTGCTTCCACCCCTGCTCCCCTTCCTTCACAGAGGAAAAGAAGGATGGCTCAAGAATAGAGAGGGATGAACAGAAGGGGAGAGAGATGAACAGACGGGGAGAGAATTAAAAAGGGAGAAGTGAGGAAAGGAGTGGGAGGCAGAGAGAGGGGAGCAGCTCCAACTGGCCCTGGGCTGCCGCAGGTTTGGCTGCTCGGGGACGGGCAGTGGCAGGCGGGCACCGAGCAGCTGGGACATTCACTAGGGGACACAGTGCCAGCTCACACCAGCTGAGGATCAGCCCTGGGGCAGTGGGAGCATCCCAGCCCTGCAGGGGTGGCTGGCCAGCCGCTGGTCTCATGGGGAATTGCAGATCCTGCACGGCTGGCAGGGGCTGGGCTCGGAGCTGTTCCAGGGACCCCCACCTGCACAGGGACACCCCTGGGGTCACGTTAGGCTGTCCCTGTGCAGGCTGGCGGTCAGCTCCTCCTGGCTCATACCCAGGGGGAGATGTCAGACCTCTAGCACTGCTAACAGGGGCTCTCCAGGGGCTGCTGAGAAGCAACAAAAGGTGAAAACTACGGAATTTCACTGTAGTGCAGAGAAATGGCATGGCAAGAAGGCACCAACCCACAAAGCCATGTCCTACACACACCTGTGACTCCAGTCTTGGGCTCTCAGGGCATATTTGGGACCCAAATGCACACTGCTTTCACCCCATAAGGCACACAGAGGCTCCAAGCACCTCAACAACCCCACATATATAAATATATAGAAAATTAGAATCACAAAATCCCAGAATGGCTTGGGCTAGAAGGGACCTTAAAGCTCATCTCGTTCCATCTCCTGCAGGAACACCTCCAAGCAGACCAGGCTGCTCCAGCCTGGCCTGGAACTCTTCCAGGGTGAGGAGTCAACAACCTCTCCGGGCATATATATACATACACATACTTATATACATACATACATATATAAACAGACAGACATGCTTATTTGTTCATTTATTTGTTTGTTTGTTTGTTTATTTATTTATGGAGTTAAAAAGCACCCAGCCCTTACACCAGCAACAAGTTTCCATCCCCAGACTGCAATTCCTGCCTCCTTCCAGCTGCTCTGGAGGAGAGGTCCCTGTTCAGGGTCAGCACCCCCAGCCCAAGCCCCACCCCAGCACAAGGGAGTGGGAACGTGTTCCACCTTTGCCCTGGGCACTCACACACCTCCTGGAATTACAGGAATAAAATTGCTGCAATCAAAGGCCCCCGGGCAAAGCTGGGTGCCAGGAAGCTGGCACGGCACTGCTGATCCCACCCTTCCCTGTTTCACAATGCAGGCACTCCAGTCCCAGGATGTGTTTACCAGGAAACCAAAACCTGGCCCGATGGTTTTTTGCAGCAGCAAACCCCACGGAAAGGGCTCTGCCTCCCCAGCACCTGCTCTGCAGCCGCCCCTTGAAGCCCTGCTGGACCCATCCCAATTATCCAGGCCCTGACACAGGGATGTCCCCGGGAGATCACCCAGGAACACTCACCTCTGACCTGTCAGCACTAAAGAACTGCTTTTCCTTTGGTGGTTTTGAGCCAGCCTATAAAGGAGGGCCGGCAAATCAGCCTGGGAACATCTCGAGGCTGTCTTTTGAAACATTGCTTGTTTTGCTTCTCTCTCCCCCACCCAGCCCCGATAATCTCAGGCACTCCCTGTCCGTGCAGGGGTGGGGTACGAAATGCCAGGCTCATCCCAGCCCACACCATTCCCACTCGGCGTGGCGCAATCCTCCCCGAAATCACTCCCAACTCTGATAAGGAGATGGGATGCAATCCCTAGAGGTGGATGAGCAATGTGACACTGAGAGCCCAGGGCTGAACCCGGCTGTCCCCGGGCTCGGGCTGGTGCCCTGATGTTGAAACCATCCTCCCTCCCCTGCCCTACAGCCAGAACAGCTCTGCCGGGATGCTCCGCTCTGTGCCAAAGGCAGCTCTCACTTGCTATCCCCCTACTGCGACATAAATGAGATTCCAGCATCCCAATTTCCAGTTACAAATCCTCCACCGTGCACTGACCGGTGCTAAACGTGCCCGTGGTGCCGGGGGGGCTCTGCTCCCGCACAGGCTGAGGCACAGGCTGGGATGTGGCAGCCTCAGGATGCCCTCCCTGCACCGAACCGGCCACCAAAGGGTTACCGACCTGCTCTCCTTTCCAAACTTTGCTGCTCCATCCCCTGAGAGGCTGCAGCGAGGGAGAAGAGGGTTTCAAAAGCGAGCCGGAAAATGAGAGAGAAAAGGGGAAGGTTTCAGCTGGATGCAGTGAAATGGAAGGCTTTGTGTTTTCGGAAATTAAGGGTGTAAGGGGTCTCTTTGTGCTAAATGCTCTGCATGGGATGAAAGTAAATAGAGCTCAGCTGGGCAGGGGAGTTCGGGCGACATCGAGAACAATTTTTAGCCCCGTTAGATATTAATTTCCCATACATCATCCCCCTGTCCTCTGCCCCTTTGAAGTGCTCAAGGTTTCAGGCTTCAAAGCGCACCAGGCCAGCCGCTCGCACAAAGCTCGGGATCCGCGGGGAGCTGCATCAGCAGGTTCCAGCCCCGTGTCCCAGCAGGACCCCTCCGCACCGCCAGCCCGGCATGTGGCAGCCCGGTGACATCCTCGGGGTGCTGCGGGAGGGGGCCGGGGGTGTGGGGGACCAGGCGGGGCGGATGGGAGTGCTGACCCACTTCAGGCTCATTAAAACCCGGCCAGGAGGAGCCGGTGGGGTCGCAAACCCCATCCCTGCCCCGCTGTCACCGATGAGGCACCGACCAAAATCAATGGCGCTTTGTTGGGTTGCGTCAGCTAACGAGGAAAAGGCCATTTATTGTTTCAGCCGGGAAAGGCTGACGCACCACAAAGAGGGCCCTTTGCCTGACTCAGAGCAAAGATCTGCGGCTTTTCCAGGGTGATTTGCCTTCGACAAGAGGCTTCTGTCCTCCAGCAAGGCGCCGGGGCTGACGGCGGTCCCCGCTGGGAGAAGCAGCGGTGTTTCTCTGGATCCCCAGTGAGGGATCTGCACCAGCATCGCTGATGGCGGGGCTTGCAATGTCTGTGGATGCACAGCACGAGCACAGAGCAAGGCAGGCAGAGCTGTTCCAAATTTTCTCCTGGGCACAGCAAGGCACGGCTGACCGAAGAGCAGGAGGCAGAGCCCAAGCTGAACCAGAGCCAGGCCAGGCAAAGCCCAACCATCTGCCTGCTGCAAAGCCAAACGAGCTGAGGTTACTTGATTGAAACAGCAAGTGCATAAATATCCAATAAAATAAACAACAGCCATAATTAATAATAAAATAAAAATAGCCTTTCCTTTCTGCTCCTGCACTTTGCAGCCGCAGAGCTCAGGGCACATCACACGCCAGAGTAACAACTAATTATAAGCACCAATTACGATGATAATGAAATAATCTACCTTCCAAACCTGCCTGCCATTAATTTTCCCTGGCTGCAAAGAGGGTTGAGAGCTCACACTGGACAAAGAAAGTGATGTGGGTGCACCCTGCTCTGTGCCACAAACCAGCCTGAGAGCAGGAGGGGGGACAGGGGCATCCTCACACCCTGCAGCAGTGACTTCCCCAGGTCATTGCCCAGAGAAGCTGTGGCTGCCACATCCCTAGAAGTGTCCAAGCCAGGCTGGACTGGGCTTGGATCAACCTGGGGTAGTGGAAGGTGTCCCTGCCCATGGCAGGGGGTGGAATGGGATGAGCTTAGAGATCCCTTCCAACCCAAAGCATTCTGTGATTCTATGAAAGCCACGCACTCTTTGGGATAAGACGAAGCAAAGCAGCACAGCAAAGGTTTGATTTATCTCCTCTCTCAGTAAATTGGAGCTTTTCTTTCACAACACCATCAGCAGACAAAAATAAAGGGGCTGAAGGAGGACAATTTGGATGAGACGGTGAGAAGCAGCGTTTATCCCTTTCTAGACAGTGACTCAGGGAATCATGTGGCACAAACTGATTCATAAGCCAGCAGTTAAGCAGGAGCCTGAGTGATGAAGTACTCGAGATTTGCACTTCATTGTTCTCCTGAGTCAGAGGCAGCACCTTGCTCCCAATCCTGGCTCATCCCATGTCAGGCTGTGTCATTGCCCAGTCCATATCTCCAATCCCAGCTCATCCCATGTCAGGCTGTGTCATTGCCCAGTCCATATCTGCAATCCCAGCTCATCCCATGTCAGGCTGTGTCATTGCCCATCCCATGTCTCCAATCCCAGCTCATCCCATGTCAGGCTGTGTCATTGCCCATCCCATATCTCCAATCCCAGCTCATCCCATGTCAGGCTGTGTCATTGCCCAGTCCATATCTGCAATCCCAGCTCATCCCATGTCAGTCTGTGTCATTGCCTGCCCCATTATCTCCAATCCCAGCTCATCCCGTGTCAGGCTGTGTCACTGCCTGCTCCGTGTCTCCCTTACCCCAGGGCAGATGTGTGCTCACAATGCTGCTGCAGAGCTCTGCTCTGTGTGACAAGGACACTCTGCTCGGATCTCACCTGTGCTGGGAATGGCTGTTTCAGCCCAGAAAGCCAAGCCTTGTCCTGGGCTGCATTCCCAGCACCATCAGCACCAGGTCCAGGGAGGAGACTGTCCCCCCTGCTCCCCTCTGGTGAGACCCCCCTGGAGCCCTGGGACTCCAGCCCAGCAGGGTCCAGCTCTGGGACCCCAACATCAGCAGGACATGGAGCTGCTGGACAAAGTGCAAAGGAACCCACGGAGATGCTACAAAGGCTGGAGCACCTTTCCTATGGAGACAGACTTGGGGATCTTCAGCCTGTAGAGGAAAAGGCTCTGGGAAGAACTTAGAGCCCCTTCCAAGGCCTAAAGGGGCTCCAGGAGAGCTGGAGAAGGACTCTGGACCAGGGCCTGGAGTGGCAGGACAAGGGGAATGGTTTGACACTGCCAGAGGGCAGGGCTGGATGGGATATTGGGGAAAAATTCTTCCCTGTGCGAATGGTGAGGTCCTGGCACAGGGTGCCCAGAGAAGCTGTGGCTGCCCCTGGATCCCTGGAAATGTCCATGGCCAGGCTGGATGGGACTTGGAGCAAACTGGGATAGTGGAAGATGTCCCTGCCCTTGACATAGGTTGAAACAAGATGATCCTTAAGGTCTCTCCCAACCCAAACCAATCTGGGATTCTCTGATCTTGTTTTTGATTACAGAGGAGCCTGCTTGGTGCATTTCATCAGCAAGGATGGTAACCAAGCCCCGAAATGCTCCTCTCCAACCATGCAGAGAGCCACCAAAGCACAGCATTTGATCCAAAATGGAAAATTCCTGGGCTGCAAAGCAGGAAAAGCAAAAGCTCTTTGTGCCAGAGGGGGTCAGAAAACCCTCATGTCCCAGCCCCAGTGGTCCCCAGCAACACGATGTGCTGTAGAGCCCAGGGCTGCCTCTGGCACCAAGGGCGAGCAGAGCCTGTAAGATTGATTTCTTTTTGTTTTCGATTGACGGCGTGTTTGCTAGAAAATGTCATTTTCAGGAACCGAAACTATCTGTGGATTCAAGTCAGGTTTAGCGAACAGTTTTCGCAGAAAATAAATAGAACGGGGAGAGGAGGGAGCTGCAGAGAAGTCAAAACATCTCCTGGATGATGTTTCTTGTGTGTTACATTTCAATCTCTCACTTGAAATGTCATTGTCATTCCAAGAAATTGACATTTATCTAAAAGGTTAAAAAAAGGCTACGCTGAGTGAAGCATATGGGTCGGTTTCCACGTTTGCATAAACTGTTTCATTAGGATTTGACAGAAACACTGGGCTGACGTCAGCAGAGAAACCCAGCTCCCCACTTTTCTCCGAGGTGACCTCAAGGCCACGTTGTTTCTTTGCCCTGGCCGCCAAGCAAGCTGTGAAAAAGAATTTTAAAAGCCATTATTCACCCAACATCAGCAGTGCTGGGCTTGGGAGAGTGCACAGAGCCGTTCCCCCCGCAGGGAATCTTCCAGACTGGTGCAGGTGTACAAATCCCCTTGGAAAGGCATCACGGGTTTTGGCAGCTGTGACAGAGCTAAACCAGCACCAGTCCACACTGAACTAATGGAGGATCCTAAAATCCAGGAATGTGGAGAAAACAGGACTGAAAAATGACACAATCAGCACATGCAGGGAATATAAATTGTCCCATTCATCCTGAATTTGACCCCAGGTCTCAGGAAGCCCATGGAAGTGTAACGACCAGCCACCACCAATTTAATCCTTCAGATTAATCCCATGATAATTATAATGCCAGGCTTCCAGGCTGGAACAAACAACCCCTCCTGGAGGCAGAAAAGGCCTTTTCATTCACCCTCTGAAAGAACTGGTCAAGGTCCTGATTTTCTGAATTTTCCCCCAGACTGATGTAATGCAAATAAAAATTACAGGGCCTGGGGGGGAATGACTGAGTGGAAAATGGAGGGAAAATGATTCTGGGAAATGGTGCCTCAATGGGGGTTTTGTGATGGAGCAATCTCAGATTTCCTGTGGCAGGACCACTGCAGGGGAAGTGTTCAGCCCAGTTTTGGGAAGATGCTTGCTCTCCCCTGTGTCTCTCAGGACTGGGAATGTGGATCCTCCCCAGGGAAAGGACTGAGATGCCCAACTCCCTCCAACCTCATGCCCAAAGAATCTCAAATTCCCCCAAAAGCACAACTGAGGATCTCATCCTGCCCTCTCAGCTCCCTCCTGCCATGGCACCTCACAGGGACTTATTTTTACAACCTATTACAAACAGGCTCTGCTTATTAATTAATGGCATTAACAACTTGAGATCTTCCCAAGGACAGCCAAAATTCATAGAATTCCAGAATGGATTGGAGGGAAGAGAATCATGGAATGGCCCAGGCTGGAAGGGACCTTAAAGATCATTTTGTTCCACCCCCTGCCATGTCCAGGGACACCTCCCAGTATCCCAGGTTGCTCCAAACCCCATCCAGCCTGGCCTTGGGCACTGCCAGGGATCCAGGGGCAGCCACAGCTTCTCTGGGCACCCTGTGCCAGGCTCTCCCCACCCTCCCAGGGAAGAATTTTTTCCCAATATCTGATCTAACCCTGCTCTCTGTCAATTTGAAATAAACCCAGAGCAAAGGTTTTAGCAGTCAGAGTGCCGGCGATACTTCTGATCTGGATGTCAACTCCGTAGCAGCTCCTTTTCCTTTTTAATTATTTAGTTGTTTTTATTTTTAATATTTATTCATTCCTTTTTTATAAAAGCTCCAAGCTCCTTAGAAAAAGGCTGTGTGTTTTTTCTAGTCTGTGCTTGGATGACTCTCAGCCCCCTGACAGAGAATCTATAGGTGCTAACAAAATACAAACGGATAATTAATCACCATAATTGGGGATTGGGTGGCTTTTATTCACTTCCATCTCCTCCGTGGTGTTTCTTCAAAAGAAAAGAGGGGGGAAAAAAATCAAGTAGAGAAGGGAAGAAAAGAAATCCCGTAAGTCTAAATGGGCTGCACAGATTTATGGAGAATTAGTTTGGTCCTTGGGACCTTGTGACACGAGAGTCCAACCAAACTCCATTCTTGGCTTTATGATGCTTTCAAGCCCCCTCAATGCAATTATTTCCTTGTCTCCCTACAGCCCATCCATTATTCTCTATAATAATATGTTTTCTGAAACTCCTTTCCATAAACAAGGAGAGCAGGCAGCGAGAAACCTCATTGTTATTGATATCATGTCACATCACCAGTAAAACGGCTCCTGCAGAATGGGCTGGGAATGGAGATGGTTTCAATTGAAAACATCCCCACCTTTTACATCGGCCCAAGATAAATGAAGCCACGGCTCTGTGACGTCACACGGGGAGATTTAACCCCCACCGTGGTTTCAGGGACAGGGTTGAGACAATCAAATAAATTGCTGGTTAAAAAATGGGTCCCAGGCAGAGTTTTTTTGCTCTCTCCACTGGATCTGGCCCCACACCATCGCTCACCAGCCACGTGACTTTTAACAGCAAAAAAATCCAGGCTAATTTGCCCCTTGAAACCAAAATTATGCAAGGAAATCAATAAAATGTTGTTTTCACCCAACATGCGATGTCAAAAGCACCAGCACCACCAAGGTCCTGCTAAAACAGCAACAAACCTCAGCCCCCAAATCATTATCTTGGGGGGCTCAAGCCCACAATATTAATTATAATTGATAAAATCACAGCAACTGCAAAGTATAACTGGCACTTTCAGTGGCACTATCACAAACAAAGGTTTAAGATGTGCTTAAATAGCTAAAATGCTATTTTAAGATGCTTGTAGCAGTGATTATCCAATGTAGGGCTAGATTCTAGATTTGTAAGGCTGGAAGACAGAGCTCAAGCCACACCAACGCTGTCTTGCACTCAGAGACATGGATCATGTTCATTCAATTAATTAAAATAGTCCAATTATGATCCTGACAATGTCAAACAAGGATTAATAAACTTCCTACATTTTCTAGCTAGACCCAAGTGTGTGTCTGACCCCCCACATGCCCCAAATGTTATCCATGTCTCTAAAACTATCAGGTATAGCTTGAATCACCCTAAATCTTAAAAATTAAATCCATGGGGTGAAGACAATGGGATCAGCCTATTCAGAGACTCAAGAACAAAGATTTCACGTTAAAAGATCAGGAGGGAAAATCACTCATTTGCCACAAAGAGAATAAAAACAAAAGCCAGAACACAGCTGAAAGCAGCCCCACAGGGTGAGATAACTGATCCCAGGGCCCTGCATCTTTCCTCATCCTCCTGGTTATTTTGACATTTCAGCAATAGGAGCATCCAGGCAGTGCATTTTCTCAGGGTGCAGATTTTTATCATCCCAATCATGGTCTGGGACCAATACATGGAAGCATTTACTGGTCCAGAAAGCATTTGTACTGTTCCAGTAACTAAGCACTTTTGAAAGACTCTTTTCCACCTGATTGTAGGAGCTGATAGCTCAGGAGCCGCTAGCGAGAGATTGATGCTTCATATGTTTGAAAGCTCAAACTCCAAGCAGAGAATATTGCACTGGTTTCTGGCTCTAGTGGTTTTCATAACACCCGGCAGCAATATCATGTCAGAACAGCAGCTGCCAAATCTGGTCTTCAATTATTGCCAACTTCAAGTTCAAGGAGAGCTAAATCCAGGGGTTTGGTGCAAGCTGATGTAAAATGCAGCTTTAACAGGGCTCCCTTTATCTTTTCCCCTCTCCCATACATATTTCAGGAGCTGCCAGGTGTCTGTACTGAATTAGAGACTGTGCAGTTCAAAGGTGTGGGTGGCTGGAGGCATCCTGGCCACACACTGCTGAAATGGGTGGGATAAATGGTTTTGACAAACAAAACCTTCAAGCTTTCAACCTCAGTCGAAGAGGACCTTCAACCCTTCCCCTCATCCTTTTCCAGCCTGCAAAGTGTAACAGTGGAAAATGGGAAGTTGGGGGTTGCTTTCCTTCCTGAACTTATTTAGCCCAGAAAAAAAAAAAAACAAAGGAGATTGAAGATGTCTTTTGGGGAGGGTGAAACTTGTCCAGGGAAGCTGTGGCTGCCCCTGGATCCCTGGAAGTGTCCAAGGCCAGGCTGGACAGGGCTTGGAGCAACCTGGGCTAGTGGAAGCTGTCCCATGGCAGAGGGTGGAACTTTATTATCTTTAAGGATCCTTCCAACTCAAACCATTCCATGATTCTGTGACCTCATGGCTTTAATTTGCATATACGACAGCACTGGAAATTACAGAGCAGGATTCTGTGACTGTGGGGAGATGGGTCTGTGCTAACTCTGCTGCCCCCTCACTTTTGAACCTTCTTGTCTTCCCAACAAGAAGATTTTGGCAGATAAAATCTGCCAGATTACACAAATTCCTGCAGCACGGAGAAATTCCAAGAGCAGGGCTGCAGAGCTTTCCCCCTGCAATGACATGTGCAAACGTGTTCTGAGCAATGTTGGGAATTCAATGACATCCCACGTGGGTTTTGCAAAATCTCCCAGCAAAAAGTTTCATTTCATGTCACACAAGCGACCTGTGCAAAAGCAGGGGGGTTGGGATATGCTAATATCCCTAATGCTATCACTTCTGCAAACAAAATTAATGATTTTTCAAGCCCTGGAGCCATCAGATTCCACTTCCACAGGGACTTGTGTTGGGTGAGAACCAAGTTCCCTCAGCCATGTGGGAATTTCATACTCCAGCAATATAAAAGATAAAGGTTAAGCACACGGGGGAGCTACGTGAGGACGCGAGAAAAGGGCCATGATGAGTTTCCATCAATCCACGACGTCTAAGGCCACAAGAGACAATCAAAGCTGACAGCCTGGAGAAGCCCAGCCATGCAATTCCACCCTGAGAGCCCTGCAGCAAACACAGGGATTGTTCCCTTGCACTCAGGCAAACACCAGCAAACCCAGCCTCTTCTTGCTGATGCACTGGCTGGCTTTCAGCAGGACAATCAGTCTTGCTTAAAGGATTTCAAGTGATGATGAATTCACCATTTCCCCCAGATAATCAGGGGATAGCTTGGTTTGCATCTGGCTCCTGTTTTACCGGAGTTCCAAAGATGTATTACACAAAACAGCCTGGATTTAGGTCGTGTATCACTGACATCTCCATCCGGAGGAAAAGGCTTTGCCAGCACCCACAAGAAAAGCTCCTCTTCCTCCAAAACAGTGCCTGGACACTCAGAAGCCATCCCAGCTTAGGGCTGGTGAAGATGAATGTCCCCATGCTGCCTTAACACCATTCTCCAGCCTGAGAAGCTGTGGAGAACCTCCACATGCTTTTTGACACCTCCACACCAGCAAGAAATCCCAGAATCCCTGAATGGTTTAGGTTGGAAAAGACTTTAAGGATCATCCATTTCCAACCCCCTTACCACAGGCAGGGAACTTCCTGCCAGTCTGGAAATGGGGCAAAAGACACAAAAACCTGCTGCAGTGGTCAAGTCGGACCCAAAGCATCCTCTGGGTGGGATCTGGGGGAGGGAATAAACCATGGGCAAAATAAATAAATAAATAAACAATCTCCATTTGGAGGCACTAAATCCCCACTCCTTTCCAGATGGCTGGGAGATTTCTCCCAGGTGGTAAATATATTATTAAGAACTCATTTCACCGTGAAATTGACTATTCAAAGCACAGACAGAAGTTAATATATTAGGACAACCTGTCTGAAAAGCTCACGTTAGAGGGAATTTATTTTTGTTTAATACGAAACGTGGCACTACACACATGGCTGTCCTCGAGCTGCTCCTCAGCAGAAACATGCATTCAGACATTGGGCAAACAGCAGGACAAATGGCACTGGATAAAGTCACTGTCACCTTTGGGGCAGCCCAGCCATCGAGGACATCAGCAGTGGGAAGTGGAACCTGTGCCGTGGCTGGGAGGCTTCTCCAGCTCTCACTGCCCATCTCAGCGTCGTTATTCTGGCACTCCTCAGGAGTCCAGTGCTTAGAGAAAACCAGAGCAAGGTAATCATAAAGATTTACTGCTCAGGGTCATCCTTCCACTGACTCTGAAGGGAAAATCCAAGCGACATGACAAGGACATGAAGAACGTCTTTCACCAAGAGCCATCAGGTCAGACGAGCCCTCTGATCTAGTCCCCCACTCAAAACAGGAGCAGGTTTCAACCTTAAGTTGAGCCTAAACTTCTTCCAGATTTAGGTTAAACCTGCACCTTGAAACTGTTTTCATTTACAAACCAAATTCAAAGCCTTGGGGAGGAACCTCCCATTACTAACTGCACACCTAATGCATTATTTCTTACTAACCACTAGTAGGAGGACACCTAAAGTTTTTAACAAAAGTAAACGAGTTTTCTAAAGCATTTCCTAGTTGAGTCAGTTGTTTTGATTGTGTAATTATTTAAAAGTATCCCAGATACTTTTTAGCGAGGTGGAGCAGCATAATTTTGCAAATCAGTAATGAAGAAGCCTCAGAGGGTCGACAAACACTTTGTATTGTTTAATTTGCTTCCCAGCCTTTCTGTCAAGGAGCTGCAGCTCTGCTTTGGCATAAGATCTGCCTGGGGGAGGTCAAGGAAGGTGACCTTTTCCTTCCTACTCAGTAGCAGAGGATGAGTCTGAACTGCTGGAGGCTTCAGAGCGTGTCTTCATTAGTGGCCACATGACACCTCTGAAGTCTCAGCCCTTCTGGAAAAGCACGGATGGGAGAAACTTCTGCAAGCCGTGGGTCTATTAGACAACTTATTTCACTTTAATTCAGCTGCTAATTAACTGACTTTAAGCTAAATGCCCATGTCTTGAGTAAAGTGACCTCCTAGCTGACCTTTGGTCTAGGACACACACGGTGCCTCGACAGCCACCTCAGCTGAACACTGAGCTCCTCAAAGACACGTCCCAGGACCCCTGCACTAAACAGGTCCTCTTGTGCAGCATTCCTTGGGAAGGGGGTGGATGACAGCCTGGACAAAATCCAGGCTGGACAACTCGTCCTTTGAGAAGGGAAACTGGTAGAAGGCATCCAAGGAAGAAGAGAGCATACAGGTCCAACAGAAAACATGTGAAGGGAAAGAGTTATCCCATCCTGGAAAAAGCTGGACATTTCAAAGAGCCATCATCTTTCCTAGACCTTGGAAAATTTCCTCCTAGAAAAGTACAACCCCCCCTTACCACTCCCCCAGACCAAGCACATTTATCAGGAGCAATCTTTAAAATCCAGTCTAATCCTTCCCGCTCAGACCTAGAGCAGCAAAGCCACTTGAACCCTAAAGAAGCCACTTATCTGCAGGGATAAAATTCATGGCCTCCCTTGGCAACCAAACACCCCAGCACTGAGGCTGCAGACTTGGCCTGTGGCTCTTTGTCTCAGCCTCTCTCAGCCATGCTGCTGCAGATAAATAATTAACCACACGCTGGAACGGGGACCTGAGCACACGTCCCCTCCATCCCGGCTGAGTGCCTGAGCTGATGGGCTATAAAATCCCTGCTGGCCCAACAAATATTTATTCATGCAAAATGGAGCAGCCTCGATGAAAGAGAGACGGAGTCGTGCTCTCTCCTCAGCTCCTCAGAGAATTCAACCCAGAGCAAACACTGACAAGGTGGAGATGTGGGTTTGTTGGCCAAACTCAGAATGTTTCCATCTCTTGGCTGAACTCCTCATCCTTCCAAACTCCACCGTACAAGGAAAAATAGCTGTAATCATTCCAGAGCAATCTTTGTTAATAAAAAGGGAGGGCAATATTATTAATAATAAATATTCGTAGAACTTGGACAAGGAAAGGATCCCCATCAGAGATCCTCAGACGTGGCTGTTTGGAGAGCTGAGTTAGAACACACAGTGGGGTTAATGGGGCTCTCCCGTGCAGGGCCAGGAGTTGGTCTTGGATAATCATTGTTGATGCCTTTCAACTCAAGATATTCCATGATTCTATGAGTTTTTAACATGAACAGCCATGGTGGCCTCTTCCAATGGTCAGCAGGGCCACCAACTAATTTCCAGTTCCACCAGTCCTTGAGGATGCCATGAGACACTTGGTGTTTTAGGAATCCCTCTAATTAAAGCCATTTTTCCTCGATTTTCTAGTCCATGTCAGCAAATCAAAGTTCTAGACAGAATTCCTCTTTCTGTGGCCTTTTAGTTTTGATTCTCTTCCATCTTCCTTCTCCAGTGGAGTAAGAGATCCTCAATCCCATCCAAGGAAATGAGAGTTTTGCACATACACAGGAACACACCTGAAGTTCCTGCAAGAAGTCACACCTTGGTACCTGACACTGTGAGAAATGGTCCTGGGAAAAGGTCCTGCTTTTCTTTTTTTATCAGTAATTCATTCAAGGCACCAAACCCAGCTCTTAGGAGTGGCTGGCATTCGCTTTACAAAGAAAGCAAGGCTAAAATAAACTGAAATACAAAACCCTTCCTCTGTGCATACACTGCATCTACAAATCTCAATGCTAATAGTATTTGACATGTTGGTAATCTGCGTTTTTTTACCATAATTCATTTAGAGTGGTTCTGCCTGATTATTGTACATTTTACACTGTGATGCACAGAAAATGTTGTTGCTTTTTTTGCCTTCTTAACTGGTTTTATTCCTTCTAGAAATCACTCATTCATACTATCCACATTTGAGGCTAGAGAGGGAGGGAAGAAACAAAGCAAAAATCAAAGAGAAAATAGGCAGCAAGAGAATAGGAAATAAATGAAGAGAAATGAAAGGAGAAAAAACAATGAGAAGGGAAAACAAGGCGAGA
This sequence comes from Prinia subflava, assembly GCF_021018805.1. Taxonomy (NCBI): domain Eukaryota; kingdom Metazoa; phylum Chordata; class Aves; order Passeriformes; family Cisticolidae; genus Prinia; species Prinia subflava. The sequence continues at coordinate 4,608,132 of NC_086268.1, forward strand.
AATTATGCAAATAGAAGAAAACAAAGCCAAGAGCCAGAAGGGCAGAGAGAGGAGCCAGTCCCCTGAGTTTTGGGAGAGCACATCCTATTTTTGCCCAGAGACTGGAGCAAGGGACAATCTAACAAGTGAGGACTCAACTGTATTTATTTTCCATGGAGTTGAGTTCTCTTTAACAACTCAATGTCTCCGTGCTCAGAGTGTTTGTGTGGCATTAGACATGATGTTCTCATGGAAATCTCTGCAGTTGGAAAAAAGCTGGGGAGAAAATAACTGTTCCCAATCTATAAAAATTTTGCCCTTTCTCATGCAAGGAAGGAGGGGGGAAGAAGCCATAAACCAAAATTCTCAAATTAGTCAAACTCAAAGAAAGTTGGGCCAAAGTCAACATGCCCTTTAGATTTCACATTTTTTGCTTATTAATTATAAGAAAAATTCAGCTACGCTTCAATCTTATATATTGAGCCAGAAAAGCACTTGTTTTCCTCTAGGAAAAAAAAATTACATTTTAAAATCTTGCAAAATGCTTTAATTTTCCTTGCATTTCTTAGTTCTGCTCAAACACTCCTCTGAAATGGGCCTGTTCTCCTGGAAAGCCGCTTTTCCTAAATCTGCATGTCCCAGTTTAAGAAGAACCAGACACTCTCCATCATCTCATGTAAGGCCATTCTCCCTTGTGGTGACAGAACAAGGGGGAATGGCCTCAAGGTGAGGGAGGACAGGTTAGATGGGATATTGGGGAAAAATTCTTCCCTGGCAGGGTGGGCAGGCCCTGGCACAGGGTGCCCAGAGCAGCTGTGGCTGCTCGTGGATCCCTGGCAGTGCCCAAGGCCAGGCTGGACAGGGTTTGGAGCAGCCTGGGACAGTGGGAGGTGTCCCTGCCATGGCAGGGGTGGGACTGGATGGAGCCTCAATCTCCTTTCCAACCCAAACCCTTCCACGATTCTCTTCCCTCCTAGCCAGCCATGGCAGAAGGGAATTCCATGCCAGTGCCACGAATCTCAGCCCGCCCTCAACTCCTCACATGCAGAACAGGGAGGGATTTTCTCCCTCAGCTCCCAGCATCCTGGGGTACACGGATGGACAGGAGACAGCAAGAGTCCACACAGGTTCACAATTCAGACCTGGATAATCCACCCAACCTCCTGGCAGCAGGAAGGAGCTGCTTTGCTCCCAATCCATCACTGAGGTTATTATGTCTCTCCGAGGGCTCCAAGCTGCCTGGAATCCCCAGTTAGTTAATAAAGAAAACGAGAGATTCAACAATTGTTTGTGCTTGGGCTGCCGTGTAAAGGCTTCATCTCTCAGCAATGAAACAAAAGGGGACTAATAACACCCCGTGCTGCAAAAGCAAGTGCCAAGGAAGAGACAGAAATCAATTATCCGGGTGAAATTCAAAGGGAGAGGAAGTGGAGAACACGTCCACATCAGCAAACAGCACACATAATCCCATTAACACGGGCGCTGTCTCCCTCGCGGGAGCGCCGAGCCACGGAGGAAGATGATAATTAAAATAAACAAACAAAAAGTGCCCTCAGCTGCCCACGTAAGGGATGGAGGGATGGAGGGATGGAGGGATGGATGGGTGGGTGCCATTGGGACGTGGCAGAGGGCAGAAGGGGAAGCTGGGGGCATCAGGATCCTGAATGCTTGGAAAGCCAGCTGTCCCTGTCACCCAATGGAGGGTTAAACCATCACACCTTCAGTGCAACCTGCAAAATGCAGCCTCACAAGGCTGAACAAACCCCAAGGAGGGATGAGGAGGCCCCGAGGATGCACTGCTGCTCCCCATGGCAGGGACAACCCTGTCAGCACCCTCCTCACCCCACTGCAGGAACAGGGGTGCTGGGCTGGGACCCTGGAACACACAAAGCCAGAAATCAGCCATGCCAGCCTCCCCAAAAATGCCTCTCCTCTTTTGGTGACTCACCAAAAACCTTCAGGCTCCATCTCTCACTGTTTCCTATCAGGATGTCCCATCCCTGGAAGTGTCCAAGGCCAGGCTGGATGGGGATTGAGGCAACCTCGTGGAAAGTGTTCCTGCCCATGGCAGGGAGTGGAACAAGGTGAGGGCTGAGGTCTAAGGTCCCTTCCCACCCAAACCATTCAGGGATTCCATGATAAATCAAGGCAGCCTCACTGGCTTGCACAAAATCATCATCAAAACCCCTTCAGTCTCTTTTTTTCACAAAGTCTGCTCTGGCAGAAAATGTGGCACAAGTCAAGGAGGAACCCAGCCCTTCCTGGGCGAGCAGAGTGGAAAAGCTGAGCCACCTGGGCTCCCTGCCTGAGCTGGCCTGCAGAGCCCCACGAGGCTCTCAGGGACACAGCTCTGAGCTCCAGTGACACAAACTGGGCAGTTCTCACTATAAATCCACGTTTCCTACATGAGGCAATTAGAGCCTAAGTCATTTAGGCACAATTAGACCCTCTAAAAATGGGCAAATCAATGCAGTAGTACCAGTGAATCTACTGGGATTAGGGCAACCCCAAATGCACCTGCATGGATCCCCAGAGAGGGCACGGGAGAGGTGAGGGGATGGCTGCAGTGCAACCGTTTATGAAACTCTCCCCTACAACCCCAAATCCATAAAAACCCGTCAGCTTTTCAGGAATGGTGCTCTGTGAGGCACTTCCAGCCATTCTCCCAACGTTCTTGCCCTGGGGATGGATTCCAGGAGCTGCAGGGAGGAACTGCAAGAAAATAAACCAGCATCAACCCTTCTCTATCCTGCGGTCATTCCTTAAACCTCATGGATAAATGGGAATACAGATGACCCCTGAATCCTGATAAACCCATCTCAAAATGGGTCTTGGATGCCTGCACCCCTTCCAGGCTTTCCATTTGCCCCCTTGCTTCTCCTCATGACCTTCCCCTTCAACCCTTCTCTATTCTCTTGCCATTTAATGCCCAGGGGAGCACGGATGACCCTTCCAGTTCTCCCACATCCAGCAGCATTTCAAATCCTTGTGACCCTTGTGTTTTATCTCAGGAACCCATCTGGGCAAGGACAGGTTAAGAATAATTGTTTGTGCAGCCCCCAGCCAGCTTCCCACATGGAATTTATTGCTCCAGCATAACTCTCTTGTACTTTTTTTCCCTGAGCATCTGCTGCTGGCAGCTTTTGGAGATAGGACACTGCACTGATCTGGCATTGCAATCCCAATTTCTGCTCAGAAAAAGGCTTTCTGAAGTCTGTGAGAGTTAATGGGAAATGGAATACACAACATCTTCCAAGGATTTGGGATCAGAACCAAAATGAGCTCAGGAAGTCAAAAAAAAAGTCTAAAAAAGTCTAAATCCTTTTCCCCTTGTCCCCACAGCTGCTCTCCCTGACAGAGCCCCTTTGCCTCCAACTCTGGCTCAGATATATGGCTGCTCTATAATTTATAATTGTCTCCAAAGACCACAGAGCAGTTCATAAATTTAAGGCGGGAAAAAAAAGAAGTCCTTTTCAAGGATAATTTTAATATCAGGCTTTTCATTTAGGGAAAGAGCAACTCAAATTAATTCCTGGAAATACTGTCTTTTGCCTGCTCCACTTGGTCCATCTGTCCCAGGAGCATCTGCAGCCAGGGACAGGGATGGAGAGCAACTCCTCAGCCCCAGGCAGACCCACGACACATCCCCACAAGGAATTAAAATACAAGATTAAAACACAGTCACTTAATCCCATGCAAAGCCTCTTAAGTGTTTCTATCCGGGTCAGCTCACTTGGTTCTTAGTCAACCCACCTCTGAAAATACCCCAATTTTTTGGGATATGGTCCTTCCATGACTGTCCAGAAAGCTGGAATGAGGGGTGGGATCAAAGGCAATAAGGACCAAGTGTATGGATATAAATGCCCTGTAAATAGCCCTCATTAGGGAGCAAGAGAGGTGCACAACCTCCTCTTTCACATCCATCTCCCCCTTGGGCTGCTCCTGCATCCTTCCCCAAATCAGCTTTCCCCTTCCCTTGCTTACCCTCATAGACTGTCCATGATATAACAAGGATGAATTATCCTGGAGTGAGCCCATCACCTTCACTGGAGGCTTTTTCTCCAGAACAGGTACTCTGTGTTGGGGGACAGCACAATGGCTCTTAGCTGGAGTGGGTGATGGAGATAAATCCTGATAAAACCATCCCAAAATGGGTCTGCAACCTCTTGGATGCCTGCACCCATTCCAGGCTTTCCCTTTGCCCTCTTGCTTCTCCTCATGACCTTCCCCATGCTCCTGCCAGCAGCACACTAATTCCCAGTGGTGTTATCCTGGAGAAATTTGCTTCCTGGAGGACGGTGTTACGGAGCACTGCCAGGAACTGGAAGGGCTTGCAGCAGGCGTAATGAAAACAAAACTTCCTTGGACAGTTTATTTAGGCCTGGCTCTCTGCCCCGCCACATTCACTTCGTATCATCTCACAAATTTCCCTTCTTCTTTTCTTCCCCTCCTCACTTAACCAAAATTAGAAGGGAGATGCTGAGCTACAAAGGCAACTCCTGCACTAGTCCTGCCCCTGACACATCCAGGTGACAGCAGGAATCTGCATTAATGGAGCAGTGAAGCTGGAAAAGCAGCCCTGTGCCCTGGGCCACGCTGAGCCCCGAGCTCCAGCCTGTGCTGCCTGGAGAAAGCCCTTCCCAGCCCGGCTGCCAGGATGAATCCAGCTCCCTCTGCTCTGCAACACTGCCCCAAAAAGTGCTGGGACCACGGCTCCTGCAAAGCTAGGGAATAACTGGGTTCATCTCCCTGAGAGTGCAGGAGCAGCACAAACTCTCCCTGCCGGAGCCTGGCGACAGCAGCCGGAGCTGTTCTGCCTGCCCAGGGCCCCTGTGCACACAGGTATAACCTGAGCACCCCTGTATTCATGTGTTCACACACACCCAGACGTGCAGGCGCTTTGCAAGGTCCAGATGATCCTACAGCTGTATTTTAATATTTCAATATCAGGGTCAGAGTGAATCTCACTGTCTCTCTCTTATCTTCCCTCCGCATACCAGGGCTGTCAATGCCATCGGCAATTTTACATGTAAATGAGCCCATCCATCACTCCCTGCTCTGCAGCTCCTCACTTCCAACACTACCATGGAGTTACACCATTAAATCTCCTGGCTTTACAATATACATCATGACATATTTGACATCAATCAGCTGTGTCAGTCCGCTCACTGTAAACCATAAACTTGCTCTGCATTCCGGCTCCGTGCACAGTGATTAAAACCTTCTCAGCCTGGCTTGCTGATTATGGTGACAAATGACAGTGCCTTCCCTTGTGACTCAACACTCACCCAGCCTCCCCTGAGCGCCCCTGCCCTGGCCAGGTCTCATCCTGAGTTATCCATGGGCACTGCTCACCCCTCTAGACAGCTCTGCCCTTTCCCATTTACCATTTCTGGGTCACTCCATCCATCCATCCATCCATCCATCCATCCATCCGTCCGTCCGTCCGTCCGTCCGTCCGTCCGTCCGTCCATCCATCCAACCATCCATCCATCCATCCACGTCTCCTACAGCTCCACCCACCCCCATGTCCTCCAAAGGGCTGCTGGAACAGCTTTGCCCACCTCTAGAATTTAGGTGAAGCATCAGAAGAGACATTTTTGGGCATGACTGTGACCTGAGCAACCTGATTTAGAGGGTGATATCCCTGCCTGTGGCAGGGATGATCTTTAAAGTCCCTTCCAGTCCAGTCCATTTTATGATTCTGTGACCTGAGGAGATGCAGGTGAGTCAAGACAGTTACCCAAAATCATCCTCCACGTACCCAGCCAACACCTGCCAGCCTTACACAGGCTTTTATACACGTTCAATGCATCGAGTGACTTGGAGCAGACATTCCATAATCCTGCTTCACACAGCATTGTGCTTTGAGGCACCTGAAAAAAACCCTGTTCCAATTGTCAGGACGACTGATCCTTCCCTAATCCCATTTGCTTCCTGAAGAATGAGCAGCTCTACATGATTCCTGAGGGTGTTAAGTATCAGGTCTATCAAGTCAGGAACCAGACTTCACACACAAATGCAAGTTGGAGGGGTTGGCTTCAGGCCACGGAAATTTTGCCTTCTACTTTATTTTCATCTTTCTCTGCTGGGAAACTCAGGAAGAAGAATTGAGTTGGGCAAGTCTAGACTTTAGTATGTGTTCTGAGGACATGTTTTTTTATCAATCTGCCTAAAATTGCAGTAACTCAATACTTCAACTTCACAGGGAGAGACTCTTTACAAGAGCATGTAGTGACAGGACAAGGGGAATGGCTTCAAACTGACAGGGAGCAGGGTTAGATTGGATATTGGGAAGAAATTCCTCCCTGTGAGGGTGCTGAGGCCCTGGCACAGGTTCCCAGAGCAGCTGTGGCTGCCCCTGGATCCCTGGAAGTGTCCAAGGCCAGGCTGGACAGGGCCTGGAGCACCCTGGAACAGTGGAAGGTGTCCCTGCCATGGCAGGGAGTTGGAACAGGATGGGCTTTAAGGTTCCCTCCACCCCAAACCAGTCTGGGACTCTGATATTTTTTATCACAGACACACATTTCTTCTGGACACACTTTTCAAAACAACCAGCCTTGCTAATAACTCAGGCCCAAGACTGAAACCATTACAGAAGGTGTGATCACATCATTAAAAACACAGACTTGAGCAAAATCCCATCACCACCAAATAAAACACCTTCTGATTGGGTTCCTCCTAGATTAGAAAATTGAGGCATTTGTGAAACAAACCCCAAGTGACTGCAAGAAGCCACACACAAGGAGATCATTTCAGCTTCCAGCCCACTTATCTTGCTAGAATTTACTCCAGCACATCATCACTGCTGTTTCTTGCACCAGAGAAGCCATGCAACTTTTGCCATTGCTCCCTCCCTCTGTACGTGCCCATCAGAGTCAGGGGTAGAAGCCTCATTAGGACTTGCAGGATCTAAACCAGACTGTCATGTCTTACCCCATGGGGCTTTTCTCAGGCTTTTCTACCATCAAATCACCTTCTGAGCACCTGAATCAAGAAATAATAGAACATCTTGAGTTGGAAAGGACCAGCAAGGTCCACTGGAGTCAAACTCCTTGCCCTGCACAGGACAACCTGAAGAATCCCACCTGAAGACAAGAAGAGCATGAGGAGTAGCTCAGATCTGAGGCTGTCCCCATCTAGATCCTTGTAAATGGCCCAAGAAGAAGCATGGAAATCATGGAAGAAACCAGACAGGCAGAAGAGGGAAGAAGTTAACAACTCGCTTTCATTCTTGGGACATCCACAGAGAAATGATCCCTCCTTCACTGAAAGATGAATGGGCAGCTGTACAGGTTATGAGGGAGGTTTTATTGCAGATCAATAAATCTGTGTCACAAACCCCATCTGGAGGGAGTTTTAATTTAAAGAAAAGAGTGATGAACGCTGAAAGAAAATAAATCAAAAAGTTGTGAAACCCCATCGGTATTAACCTTCTGTCAGTGCAAGCACAGACTCTGGACAGGGCTGGGGACAAGAGTTTGCTGCCCCCATGGACCTGGGATTAAGGAGCAACAACAGGGATCAAGGAGGCAAGGGAACCCCAGGATTTATGAGTGTGCTGCTATCAGAGCTCAGCAGGTGTCGGGAGGAGATGGTTCTCAGATCCAAATCGGGGAGAAAACCAGAAAGGAAAAAACAGGGAGAGCTCACTGCAACAAACTTGGGACAGGTCTGACAGCAGAGGAGAGGAGCAGTGATTATCTCAGATCTCTGCTCAAAACACATGGAAAAGAACGTCCCTCACAGCCCCCCTTTCCATCGCGTGGCTGTCTCCACCTGCCAGGTGCTGGCTCAGCTTGGAAGCAAAAACCAACCCAAAGTAAACCAGATCTGGTCAGAGACAGTGACAAGGGTGGCTCTAATAAAGTCAAAATCTTCAGGGAGGGATTCTGGAAGAACCCCCAGGTCTCCAGGGGGGGATTCCAAGGCACTCCTCATTACCAGCCTCTCCTGGACAATTGGCTTTGCTCATCAGAGGGGCTCCAGTTCCTCCCACCCTGACTGAGGATGAAATGAGGTTCCTGCAGCCCTGCCCACACCTGAACCCCCCCCACCCTGCCTGAGCCCACCTGGCAGTCACAACACCTCTGGTTCATGGAATGACACACTCATGGAACACTTCGGGTTGGACAGAAATCTTTCCAGCTGGGTGTTTTCCAAACACCTTAAGCACCAGTTACTTTTAAATTTTGGGAACCTGCACTTTTTCTATATTCCCAAGCCATGCTATTAATCTTATCTTCCATTAGGCAAACAAGAGCTTTTTAAAAAATCCAATTTACTTTTCCCCATATACACTTCAGGTTAACTTTATTTTTCACGTTACTCAGCTTGAACTAAGCAATAATCATTTCCAGATTAATGATGATAATTTCAAACACTTTTCAGAGCAGGCATCTTAATATCCTCTCTGACCAGCGGAGAATTTCCTGTTCTACAACAGGATTACATTTAGGAAGATTAAACACATTTCTGTTTTGCTGGAGGCGGTGGGGATGGGGACTTGGTGAAAGACTCTCAGTGGAAATCTCCATCCAGGACAAGTTCAGGAATGCAAAAAGCATGTTTTGTTTTGGATTTTTTTTTCTTCCCCCAAAATAAATGCAATTAATTTTAAAAGGCACAGTCCTATAGCAGGTCCTGGAAACAGCCATTCCAGTGGAAAAATCACAGAATTTTGGAATGGTTTTGGTTGGAAGGGGCATTAAAGCTCATCTTGTTCCTACTCCCTGTCATGGGCAGGGACACCTTGCACTATTCCAGGCTTCTCCAAGCCCTGTCCAACCTGACCTTGGACACTTCCAAGGATGGGGATCATCCTCCCTGAGCAGCCTGTCCCAGGGGTCTCTGTATTCTGGCAGTGGATAAAAAAGCCACTTTTTACTCCTAAGTCCATTCATTTAACCCCAAAAAGAAGTGTTGCCCCACTGAGATGGTTGTTGGTTCTGCAGGACATTGGAGCAAGGGGAAGACCCCGCAGGTTTGGATCTCGGAGCTGGAAAATGCCCTCAGCTCCACCCTGCAAAGGGGAAACTGAGGCCAAGAGAGGAGATGATTTAACTGATGTTTAAATTGAGAACACAAATTAAATCCCAGAGGATCCAGTCAAGTCGACTGAAAGGAGCTCATCCCAGGGGGCTGATGTTGGCAAGATTAGAAAAATCCCGCTACTGTATTCAGTCCTGCTTCTAATGGATTCAGCTTCCTTTAAAAAGACAAATACTATAATATGAGAGGATATTTCACATTGTTCTCAAGGGCTTTTTACAGGCTTTGAGCCACAAAAACAAGAGGGAGAGCACAGCAGGCACTTCAGCAGCAAAAGGCAGGCTGATGAGGTGATGGAAAACAGGAGCAGTTCGGATGCACAGTTGATGCTCCTGCAATTCAGGAGCTGATGAGAGAAGGAAACCCGAGGGCTAAGTGGGAAAACAGCAAAAATGTGATCAGAAACACACGATGGAGCTCCCTAAACTAAAATTACCCTGACTTATTTCTGCTTTTCCCCTGTGCCCCAGCTTGGGCTGCCTCACAACAGCCACAACCAAAACCCCGTTGCTCCCGTGCTCTGTCCCACTCTCATCTTCCTCTGAACAGGTCAAACCACAGCAGATATTTCTGCACTCCAGCACAACTGCATTTCAGGTGTGGGGAATTCAGGAAAGGGGTCAGGAATTCAGCAGCCCTCACTAATGACCTGTAAATTCACTGAGCTGATAACGCTCCCGTTTTTGAGCTTCCAAGGCAGCGATGCCTCCCCGAGCTACAGCTCAAAATGCCTGGAGCCATTCAGAGCAGGATGCCTTGAAAAACAAGCAAAGAAAATTTGTAAAAACCTAGCAATTCCTTCGGTCAGATGTGCATGAGCATCATTAAGGCAGCAGCAGTCCATGAGTACAAGCCCATCATCATCACCATCACTTTATTAATGGAGGCTCCTTTGGGACTCCCAGTTCTCCCACAGCCCAACCCAAAAGGGTGAGAAAGGAGTTGGTTTTTTCTTCTTTCAGCCCAAGAAGGTGAGAAAGGAGTCAGTTTTTTCTTCCTTCAACCCAAGAGGGTGAGAAAGGAATCGGTTTTTTCCTGCTCCAACCTAAGAGGGTGAGAAAGGAGTCGGTTTTTTCCTGGTCTGACCCAAAAGGGTGAGAAAGGAGTCCGTCTTTTCCTCCTTCAACCCAAGAGTGTGAGAAAGGAGTCGGTTTTTTCAGTTTTTTCCTGCTCAAACTCAAACCTTTGACAGAGAGGCAGAAAAGAGAGTGAGAGTGAATATTATCACATCAGCTTTTTGGGTCACCATTAAAAAGGATCATGTGAAAGGAGGTCAGATAAATATTTAACATGGTTATTAATATCTGCTCCTAATTTCATTCCTCCTCCTCCTGCTCCCGGCTCCTCCCCTCGCTCTTCATCTCTTCATTTGGCGCGGTTGATCCCTTTTAAGGAGGTCAGGGGGGATCAGGGGATGGCACTGGCTGCCAAAGGGGGGCAGAAAGGGAGAGTTGCACTCTTCCCCCTGGGAGCAGGGCTGGAATTAGGCTGGGGTGGTGAGGCACTGGTGACACCCTGGGCTCTCTCCTCCCAAGGGCACGGCACTGCTCAGCCCCAGCGTCGGCGGGGGGGTGGGGATGGAAAAACAGAGCTGGAGCCCAAAGAGTGAGGATACAGAGCTGCTGGAGCCAGCCCAGAGGAGGCCAAGGAGAAGCTACAAGGGCTGGAGTCCCTCTGGAACCAGGCTGGAGCAGCTGGATGGGAGAAGGGAAGGCTCTAGGGAGAGCTCAGAGCCCCTGCCAGGGCTTGAAGAGGCTCCAGGAGAGCTGGAGAGGGACTGGGGACAAGGGATGGAGGGACAGAATCCCAGAATCACAGAATGACCAGGTTGGAAGAGACTTTCAAGATCATCAAGTCCAACCCATGCCCCAACACCTCAACTAAACCATGGCACCAGTGCCACATCCAGTCTTGTTTTAAGCACATCCAGGGATGGTGACTCCACCACATTCCCCATTCCACAGGGAATGGCTTCCACTGCCAGAGGGCAGGGCTGGATTGGAGATTGGGCAGGAATTGTTCCCTGGGAGGGTGGGCAGGCCCTGGCACAGGGTGCCCAGAGCAGCTGTGGGCACCCCTGGATCCCTGGCAGTGCCCAAGGCCAGGCTGGACAGGGCTTGGAACAACCTGGGACAGTGGGAGCTGTCCCTGCCCATGGCAGGGGTGGGATGAACTTTAAAGTCTCTCCCAAACCAAACCATTCCTTGATCCTTAGACAGTGGTGACAACTCACCCTTACAGGCACACACACACACACACGATGAAGATTTTGTCCACAGTTCCTGGCAGAAACCCCAGAGCAAAGAGGGGGGAGATGATTCCAGCAAAAAGGGGTTTCTGTGAGCCCTCAAAAGGCCTCACCAACACTCACACCAAGAGAAAACCAAACATGAGCCCGAAACACACAAACCAGATTCTCCCCACAGCTGCCAACTCTGCTGATGCACTGCCGAGCTCACAGCTGTGGGCTTTTCCTTGTTTTCCCATGGGGAAAACCAGGATCAGGTTCCACTTTCTACCTTCCTGAGCCACTGCCACTGGGACCTGCTGGCGCTGGCAGGCAGCCCTCAGCAATATATGCTCTGCCTTCATCAATTTGGGATCTTCACAGCTGCATACGATGGGGTTTTTTAATTTATAAACCTTATTTACAAATTTCTCACATACCTGTATGCACTCCTTTGCATTTTCCTGTCCTATACTGCCATCCTGCCATCATTTCTTAAGACAATATTCCCTCATGGAGAAAAGAGAATCACCTTTTCCAATTTTCCTACACAAACAGCCCCAAAAACATTTCAGGGTCTTTGGGTTGTGACCCCTGCACCTATTTCCTCCTTGGAAGAGGATGCCAAGAGCTTCATCCCCTTCATATCCCCAGACACTCATTTCTCCCAATGTCCTCACCCTGTTCAGTGGCTGCCAGGCTGCCATGGGGAATTTACAGCTCTGTCAAAGGAGCACTGCATGACTTAGGGCCAGGTCTGGTTGGAAATAAAAGGATCCTAACTTGAGCAGAGATAAGTCATCCTGCACCTCACCGAGCCCAGGAAAAACAACAGTGAAAGAAATCATTTTAAAGGTGGAGAAAGAAACTCCCTTCTTGTGTTTGGGCTTTGCTTAGACTCTGTTACAGAGAGAGGCAGCCAAGGGAAAAGCCAGCATCCCTCCAGCACTGTGCCAGTGTGGGATCTCCCATCCTCCAGCCTTGCTGGTGCTGAACTCTCACAGACAGCCTGTGCCCAGAAATTTCAGCTCAACGTTTTGCTCTGAATTGTGGAAAAACCCCAGGACATGGTTGGAAACCAGCAGAGGGTCAAGGAGTCAAGTGCTCCAATACCAGGTCAGGCACTGATTCCAGCTCTTGGCACATCCCCACCCCAAGCAGCCTTCAGGCCCTCAGTGCTCCAGAGGCTCCAGGTCTTATTTATTTTACACTGTTCCAAAGACAAAATTATTCACGTCCTCCTCAATGTTTTGTGGTGCTTCCCACCGGTTTTAAATGCTCTGGAAACCTCCTCACATCCATCTTTGCAGCCCTCCCTCCACCTCACTGTTTTCCCTGTTTTACAACTGGGAGCAAAGCCCCTGGAGCTTTGGTGCTTCAACCTCCCCAGGTAACCTTTGCCAGCTGGGGAGGGGGAAATAAGAGCACCAAACTCAGTGGAGCATGCAGGGGGGTGAGGATGAGGATGAGGGTGAGGATGAGGATGAGGATGACCTTCAGGGAGGGATAAACAAACAGTTCAGACCCACAGCACCCAGAGTGAGGGGTGGGATATTTACACATTTGTATTCCAGCACCTAATTTGAGAGGCTGATGCGCCCTGGCAAAGCTGGGTGTGACAGAGCTGCTTTTCCAGGAGCTCGCCCAAGGAGACGCCTGCCTGCAGCAGAACAAGGGGCTCTGCTAGGAGAAGCCATTCCTGCTGTTCTGCAGGGAATGCTGTGGGGATGAGGAGGACCCCAAGTGTCCCAGGAGATGTCTGAATAGTCCACCCCCAGCATTCAGACATCTCCTGGAATGCCCCTCTGTTCTCCCAGCTTGATTACACCAGAGAGGCACAGCAGTCCCAACATCCACACACCAACAGTTCAGTTCGTGAAACCAGCCCTTCAAATCTAATTTCCAGCCTTTTCTCCCTCCCAGCCGTTCTTTTCTCCTTCCAGGCCTCCCTTCTCTCTCCCTTTTTCAGTACACAAAAGGTCTGCTGCTAAGCAGGGGTTGCCATGAAAACAAGACAAGGGTTCAGGTGGGGAAAAGCACCCACGTACCTTCCTCTTCTCCCAAAATAAATAAATAAGGAAGGGCAAAAAGATAGATGTTTAGTGTCACTTGAGAGGAGCATGGAGCAGAAATTATGGCTATTTCCTGTAACTGGAATCAAATGCCCAACTTGCCAGCTCGCAGCAGGGCACTGCCATTAATTCCAGCACTTGTGTGAGAGCCACGTCCTCATTAAAGGGGCCAATTTCGAGCCCATTTCCCTGATCAACAGACAGCTCCCAAACTGGGGCTTGATGGATTTGATCAGAGTTTGCACAGGTTGTGATTTTGGCGAGGAGAACTGCAAGGAAAAATTGTGCTCGAGCTCCTCTGGTGCTGGTGAGGGGGTGGGAGATGCCCCCCATCCCAGCACCACCCCAATTATCCCAGGCGGATATCGCTGAGCACCAACGTGCCGAGGGAATTGGGTGGATTAACCACTGCAAAAACAAAAATGTTATTTAATCAAGTCCAAAGTCCAGCTATCTCCTGCAGGCTGCCACAGGGATTGGCAGAGCTTCCTGCAGCCCTAGCTCAGCGCAGTTAAGCTGCAGAGGAACTCTGCTATCCAGCACCTGATTCCTGCAGTTTTCTCCTCGGTGTTTCCAGGTAAAGGATCAATTCCTGCAGAGCAAATACCCGAGGATATTTGGGGGTGGTGTGAAGGTGCTACACCAGGATGCTCGTGGGGGTATTGCAGACAGGCTGAGGGATGACTGCCAGCAGCAGCAATTGCCAGCAGGAATGATCTTGCTGGAGACTGAAAGTCCTGGATCTCCACACTGGAAAGGAGGGGGCATCTCACCAGCCCTGCCTGAAAATCAGGACTCCAGCCTGCCTCATTACAGCTCTGGGACAGGGAAATTTGGGAATGGACAGCCCCTCCTCAGTTCCTCCTGTATCACAGGACAGGGATATTTGGGAATAGAGGAGTATTTGGGAATGGACAGCCCCTCCTCAGTTCCTCCTGTATCTCAGCCCTGGGACAGGGATATTTGGGAATAGAGGAGTATTTGGGAATGGTCAGCCCCTCCTCAGTTCCTCCTGTGTCACAGGACAGGGATATTTGGGAATAGAGGAGTATTTGGGACTGGTCAGCCCCGCCTCAGTTCCTCCTGTGTCACAGCCCTGGACAGGGATATTTGGGAAAAGACAGCTCCCTCTCAGTTCCTCCTGTATCACAGGACAGGGATATTTGGGAATGGACAGCCCCCCCTTGCTCCCCATCCCACAGCAAGCCATCCCCATGCCACCCCTCCTGGAAAGGGCTGTAATCCCCCAAGATGGGAAGCAGGATCATAACTCCCTCCACAAAGGATGAATATTCATTTCAGCACTAAGCCCCCTATCAGGGCTCCCAAGCAGGGGGTATTAACACTGGATCCCCGGAGAGTTTTGTCTCATTCTCTGGAAGCAGAGCCCTGACTTGGAGACACAATCAGACACTCTCACTTAAGGAGAGCTAATTCTCTCTGCCAGGGAATTGGAAGTGCAGGGGGAAGGCTCAAATGACAGCCTGGCAGTGCCACTCGTGTCTCTCGTTGTCCACACTCCGATGCTGGCAGGGCACAGCCACAAATCCCTCCACCAGCTACAGGTTTGCAGGTGGGGTATAAAGAGGGGCAAAGTGTTCCCTGCTGTTCCTTTGGAGCCAGGACACCACAGCAAGAAACAAAGCCCCTTTGCAGGCTTGTGCCAGGCTCCCCAGTGCCGGTGCCTAATGAAAACATTTGCAATTACAATGATAATATTATGATTTTAAAAGGAATTAGATTCTGCTGACCTAAATATTAACCATGCAGAGAGTCAGGGCTATGTGGACTTCCACAAAGAACATTGCACAGTTCTTTTCCAAGAATTTACAGGAGCAGAGGACAGGAGGGGGAGCAGTGCCACAGGAACCCACACCACCCCTCACCCTCAGGACTGCCAGTGCAATGTGCTGCCTCAGTTTCCCCACCTTTAAAAAAAGGATGAATGGCAAATAAACACTGAGAGAATGGAATGTTTTCTTCCCTTTAAAAATAAAGAAGCGGCAATCATCAGTGAAAGATGTTTCCCTCATCTGACATTGCAGAGTATTAAACTGCTGAGCAGTTGTGACAGGTGCTGTAACAGCAGCATTCATTATCAGGTTGGTTCTGTTCACTGCTCCTCACTCACGTGCTCCTCCCTAGAGACTGCATTGCTCCTGCTTTACTCCCGCTTTACTCCCGCTTTACTCCTCCTCAGACATGGCACTTTGATGTCTCTGAGCCCAGTGCTGGACATCCCAGCATCGCCACAGGAGTGGAGCCAAACGTCCCATCCTGCCAGGCCCTGTCAGCTGCTGTGTCACAGAACTGTCACAGAACCCCAGCATGGTTTGGGTGGGAAGAGACCTTGGACTCCATCCCCTTCCAACCCCCTGCCATGGCAGGGACACGTCCCACTGTCCCAGGCTGCTCCAAGCCCTGTCCAGCCTGGCCTTGGGCACTGCCAGGGATCCAGGGGCAGCCACAGCTGCTCTGGGCACCCTGTGCCAGGGCCTCGCCATCCTCACAGCCAACAATTCCCTCCCAATCTCCCATCCATCCCTGCCCTCTGGCAGTGGAAGCCATTCCCTGTGTCCTGTCCCTCCATCCCTTGTCCCCAGTCCCTCTCCAGCTCTCCTGGAGCCCCTTTAGGCCCTGGCAGGGGCTCTGAGCTCTCCCTGGAGCCTTCTCCTCTCCAGGTGAGCACCCCCAGCTCTCCCAGCCTGGCTCCAGAGGGGCTCCAGCCCTTGGAGCATCTCCGTGGTCTCCTCTGGACTCGTTCTGCTCTGACAGGCTCACACTCCATCCCTCCCTCCAGACATACCCAGCACCACCCTCCCCCTCCATAACCCACCTCTCTCAAGAGGTTTGTGTTACCTGAACCATTCTCAGCACCAGAACCCCACTGAATCCTTCTGTGCCCCTGTAGGAGACCACATTGCCATGGCTCAGCTGTACCTGTGATCTGTTCCCCCAACACACACCTGACAGAACAGCACCCACCCAGATCCTCTGGATGGCACAGGAAGTGTTTTGTGCCCCTCTGTGCTCAATTTGACTAAAATAACAGCTGAAGATCTCTGGGACTGCGTAGCAATGTCAGGAGAGTTAAACTATTTCCCATCCATCTCTGGAGGAAAGCACATCTCCTCACCAGAGGGCTGGCATTCCTTATTTCCATGGATGAAGGGAGGCACGGAACACCCGATATACACCAAAATACCAAATAAACACCGATATCTGCACACAGATATAAATGAGCACGAGCTCTGCTGGTGCTCCCTGCATCCCAGGACCCGGGTGCTGAAGATCACAGCCTCTCTTTATCAGCAGATGTGAAGCTTTTCCTGCTCAAGACACGGCTTCCCACACTGGGCACCTCGTGGGGGCCTGCAGAGCAGCTCAGTCTCCATCAGGGAGGAGGTTAATTATAACTACATCATCCTACCACGGACACGCTGCAGCCGGGGGCTGATGAGAAACCTCTTCCTTTCCCTTTGGATTGCGAAGATGATCATATTTAATCCCTCCTGTGCTGTTCACAGGGCCCTGCGAGCCCGGGAAGATTCATGGCTGGTTTTTCACGGTGCTGCTCTTCCTGCCAACGATGCCCTTCCCGCTAATACACTCCGGATGGGATTCGCATTAGTCAGGAAGGGGCACCATAAAGAGGCACACGGAAGAGGAGAGGAGTCTGAAGGCAATAAAACACCTGGGAGAGGCACTGCCACCAGGGAAACAAGCTTTGGTCCCCCCAGAAAGGCTCTGCCCTCCCTGCTGGGTCACCCCACCTCCAGCAGAAACTGTTCCTCTACACATACCAGGAATTTTATATCCCAGTGGCTGCAGAGGTCTGGGATGATGAGACAGGTGTGAACCCATCCCCACCCCTGGGGATGTCAGCATCACCCAGGGAATCCTCCCCATCCCTTCCCAGCCTTCCTGAGCAAAAGCTGAGGGTGGAATAAAACATCATTTTCCCCCTTTGAGGTGTGTACCCCAAGCTAGAGGGGGGAAAAGCCAACAGGAACAGGCAGAGGGCTGTAGGCACAGCCAGGCTGGATGCTGAAGGTGCAGGTTGTGACACAAGACTGTCCCCAGCACTGCAGGGAATAGCCCAACACCTGCGAGAGGACAGAAATTCCCTTTCTGTGGCCAGATGGCAACAGCAACAAAAATAACATGCCCTCCCACAAGAAAGGAGAAAAAAAAAAGAGCAAGAAGAACCAGGAGCAACCTTTAAAAAGGTGCGTTGTTTCTTTCCGCTTTTTAAATGGCATCATATCAAAACAGCCCATAAAAAATGAATCTGAGTGTGTTTTGTAAATTATAGATTAGCCAGGAGCAATGCTTCACTACAAAGCTCGGTGCCAAGTTGCAATTCCAGCAGCGTTTCTGCCGAGCCCGCTGGGCAGGAGGTCACAGCAGTCGTAGCAGCGTGTTCTCTCTGTATTATTATTATTCTGATGCAGAAATAATACTGGTGCTCTACACAAGGCCAGTGAGTAGGGGAAGAGAAGGTGGGTGGTGGCGGATGGAAAGGAGCAAGGATGGGGCTAAAATTGTTCTTTATTCCCTTTATCTTGCCCTGACTAACTGAAGGTACGTGTCACACACAGCTGGGAGGAAAAGAAATCTCTCCTCTGCCTTCCCCCTTTGAGTCCATCTTTGTATAATCTGAGAGATTCTTGCAAAATCAAGGCCTTATGACTGAGTGGGAGGGAAAGTACTGCTCTAAATACATAGTTTCGGGCTCTGAAGCTGAACAAATGCCTGTGCCTCTGGGTTGTGAGCAATCCTGGGGATGGAGTACACGAAGTGATACCCGAGTGGAGCATCACTGACGCGATCTGCTGCGTTTGGGGTTTCATTTCACTCTTCCCTGCAGGTGTCATACTGAAGAGGTTAATATTAAAGGTACCTCATGCCTTTAAAAAGAAGGCCTGAAAAATAGGTAGATTTGGGGTTTCTGCTAATTTCTAGGGAGCTTTGATTTCTCCTCCTTTGTTTGGCAATTCTTTTTGAACACCGGTAGCAAAATTGGCCAATTACCATAATTGGGTCACCCCTAAAGACTGTGATAGACACCCAGGGCAACCTACCAGAGAGAATCTGACTTATGGCTCATTATTAGCGAGAGCTTGACAGGTTATTTCAGTAACAGGCAGCAAAGGCAGCAGAGCAAAGGCACTGGGGAGAAGCCGCGCAGCCGGTGGGGCTGGAGAGTCTGCTCAGCCACTGCCAGTGCCACAGCGTCACCACAGGCACTGCCCTGGGGCTGGGGGCACAGGCTGCTCCATGTAGGGCTGCTGTAAATTCAGCACAATCCCTTCTGTCCAGAGGTTGGCAGAGAGGTGACTCGGAGGTGACACCAGGATCCCGAATACAGGGGAGCTCTGCTTCATCCAGATCTGTGCTTTATCTCAAGTTTTGGGAGTTTTTTTAGTGCTGCAAGGTTGGCTGCTGGGTTTTGTGATGAGGAGATTGACTGCCAGACCCTGGTCCTTGCCCATTTCTGGCCTCAGTATTCTTGAGTCAAGAAGGTCACAGAAGGAGAATATCCCAAATTGGAAAGGAGCCATAGATCCGTGAATCCAGCTCCTGGCCCTGCACAGGGCACTCCCAAGGATCCCACCATGTGCCTGGGAATCAGACGTTTGTCTTTACCTCTGTGGGGATGAGTGAATGCACTCACTTTGTAACCACAGCTCATAGGAGGAAAGAAGGGAAAATTGATTTCTTACTGAACTCCTACAAGACAGCTTCAACAAATCCCAACTCCTGCCTTCCCGCTCCCATGCCGCAGCGTTTTGCCCCACCAGCATCAATCTTGGATGAATTTCCTCGCTGGGATCCCTTCCAAGGAAGGATCCTGCTCCCCCTTCCTGCATCACCACCATTAACACTCAGCAAATGCATCTTTATCCAAACCATGCGCAGCCAGACAGCTCCGCCGAGGAACATCCCCCTCTCCCCGGGCTGCTGAAGGACTGTGGAATCAGGATGGAACAGATGTTTTAAGGACTTCATAAATCCGTGCAGATAAAAAAAAACCACCCACCCAGCACTTTCTAACAACCCCCCGTGCTGACGGGCTGGCGCATCGGAAATAAATACAGCCACCCACAGAAAGTCGGATAAATCTCCGTGTTACATTCCAGATATATATTTATATATATATAGGTATATATATATAAGTCTGTGCATATATATATATATTTCATATATATATTCATATATATATATATATATATGAGTGTGCACAAGAATACTCATGTTTTTTGAAGACCAAAGTGGCTAAATTTAGACCACTATGACTAAAGAAATCTTCTTTCCTCTCCCCCACCTCTCTTCTCCCATTATTCTGAGCAGCTCCCCCATTGCTCGTGTACTCCTCTGTCCCTCTCTCCCACGACTGTCGTGACTCCCCAACCCTCCCACCACTATCATCTCCCCCACTAACTCCTCACCAAACTCCAATGAGTTTTTCTAATTAGAGTAATTAATTTTCTGCCCAAGTTAATAAGACTGTCTGCAGTTCAGAAATGATTGGGCTTCCCAAACACCAATATTCCCTCCCTTTCCCCCCTCTGTCTGCACAGTGAGTGGCGAGAGGGCTCCTTAATAACTCAAACTCTCTGCTTTTCACCCGATGGTTTTGCGTTTCCAGTGTTATTTAGTTTTTCCATTAACACTCCAACACCAGCCTTGCTCTGCCTGGGGTACATAAAAGGGATGATGGCGTGCAGGGGATCCCTTCCAAGAGGCAATAAATCCCTTTGGGAATGCACAAGCCCCACTCCTCTCATGGTACCAACCATCAGGTTCATTTCCCCACACCAAGCTTTGCTTTTCCCTGCAGAGTATTCTGGAGTTGGGATTGTTTGGGGTGCCTGGTGCTGTGAAAGGATGTTTTGCCATGAGGAAACTCTCCATTATATCCTCCAGGTAAGGTTTTTCTAGAGATAAGACCCTACAACACATTCCATGAGAACCTGAGCATTTCATCTCTCAGGGACAGATTTGCAGGCGTCCCCTGGGGACAAAACCATCCCAAAAACAGCCCCAGAACACAAACCCTGCAGCCCCCAGGTTCTCCAAAGCCTAAGCTGGCCTGAATTTCCATGCAGGCACCACACTCCATGATGCTAAACCTGGATAATTTATTTTCCTGCTGGGAAAGGATTCAACAGTGTCACAGGTGCTGGGGCTCCAGCGTGGGGCTGGACCACACGAGGTCAGCATCCCTCATCCTCGAGCCTGAGCATCACACAGACTGAAGTTCAGAGGTCAGACAGGACAAGCCTCCAGATTTAGCAGCCAAAATTAAATACTAAAGCAGGTTCAGGGAAAAAAAAATATTGTGCAGGATTGTGACAGCACAGGAAAAAATATCTCTGTTTTAAAAGCATTAATGGAGGAGGCAATTCAACAACCTTCACCCGAATACACCCAAACACTTTGACTTTATAAAGGAAAATGGTTCAGTGACAATGAAGTTCAACATTTCAGTGGAAAAGGCCTGTCAGGTTTGGAGCAGAGTGAATCAGGCCATCAGAAGAGGCAAATTCACATCAGCCCTGACTCATCGCCGAGGCAGAGGAGAGCAGAAGCTTTGTGTGGTTTTTCTCATACAAACCTGGACAAGAGATCCCAGCTCACCGGGATGGGAGGGCTGCAGTGAGGATTTCACATCCTCCGGGTGAAATTTTGGCTGGTGCCACCCAGAAGGTCAGAGTAGATTAGAGCAACGAGCTGTCCTGGCCTTAATTCCCTGAAACACGTCGTGCCTCTCGCTCCCTCCGCTAATCAAATAAAAGAAAGAAGATAAAATGCCAACCACAAACGAGAGATTTGCAGCTGGGGGATCTAATTCCAGGAGTCTGCAGGCCATAAAAAGGAGGGATCCATTAGCATCCACTTACCTGCCATGATGAAGTGACCGCGATAAAGTGCACAGGATTAAATAAATTTAAGTGAATCCCCTGACGGCGTTTTTATGGGATTGAAAGAGGTTTTATCCACTCGCAACCTCTATCCTCGGAGGGAACTGATTCAATAAAAACCAAACCCACTTCATCTAGCAGGAAGGGAAAAAAAAAAGACACAAAAACTCCGCAACGTTTACAGAGTCACTAAAGCAGTCAGGGAAAAAAATTAAATATAGGGCAAATCCCTGAGTGGGAGAAATGCGCAGAACTCTGCTGCTACAGCTCAGCTCCATCATTTTAACTTCCAACTTTTAATGCTTCCACTCCCTGGGGCAGGAGCAGTCAGTCCCTGCTGCCAGGCACCTTGCAGCTCCCACAGCATTTGGAGTGGAGGCAAAAAGGATTTCCCACTCTTTGCTCTGTCTGCTGAGATTCCCTCCTCTACCCCTCCAGCCCAGCACTTTAATGGCCCCTGGTACCCAGCTCCAAAGCAGCCTGGATATCCAAACTCCCTGCAAGCTCCTCTCCCACAGCCAGGCCAGAAATAGGGCTGGCTCCCATCTCTCCAGGAGGATGGGGATTAGCTCCTTCCCTGCTCCACTGTTTTGTGCTGAGTTTTGCAAAGGGCCACTGCTGCTGCTGCTGCCTGCAGATAACATCGCGCTGCTCCCTGAGGATGGAGATGCCATTTGCCATCCAACAGCCTCCATCTGCTGCCACAGCCCTGTGCATCCCAAACACTGACATCCCAAACACTGACACATCCCAAACATTGACACACCCCAAACACTGACACCCCAAACACTGACACCCCAAACACTGACACATCCCAAACACTGACACCCCAAACACTGACACATCCCAAACACTGACACCCCAAACACTGACACACCCCAAACACTGACACATCCCAAACACTGAACATCCCAAACACTGACACCCCAAACACTGACACATCCCAAACACTGACACATCCCAAACACTGACATCCCAAACACTGACATCCCAAACACTGACACATCCCAAACATTGACACCCCAAACACTGACACACCAAATATGGACACATCCCAAATACTGACATATCCCAACACTGACACCCCAAACACTGACACACCAAACACTGACACATCCCAAACACTGACATCTCGAACACTGACATCCCAAATACTGATATCCCAAACATTGATACCCCAAACACTGACACACCCCAAACACTGACACATCCTAAACACTGACATCCCAAACACTGATATCCCAAATACTGACACATCCCAAACACTGACACACCCCAAACACTGACACATCCCAAACACTGACACCCCAAACACTGACACCCCAAACACTGACACATCCCAAACACTGACACCCCAAACACTGACACATCCCAAACACTGACACATCCCAAACACTGACACATCCCAAACCCTGACATTCCAAACACTGACACATCCCAAACACTGACACATCCCAAACACTGACATCCCAAACACTGACACACCCCAAACAATGACACATCCCAAACACTGACACCCCAAACACTGACACCCCAAACACTGACACATCCCAAACACTGACACCCCAAACACTGACACCCCAAACACTGACACATCCCAAACACTGACACCCCAAACACTGACACATCCCAAACACTGACACATCTCAAACACTGACACCCCAAACACTGACATCCCAAACACTGACACCCCAAACACTGACACCCCAAACACTGACACATCTCAAACACTGACACCCCAAACACTGACACCCCAAACACTGACACATCTCAAACACTGACACCCCAAACACTGACACCCCAAACACTGACACATCCCAAACACTGACACATCTCAAACACTGACATGTCCCAAACCCTGACATTCCAAACACTGACACCCCAAACCCTGACATGTCCCAAACACTGAGCATCCCAAACTCCAAGCATCCTGGTTGTTGAGCATCCCAAATGCCAAGTTTCCCAAACTGTGAGCATCCCAAATGCTGAGCAACCCAAACACAGAGCGTCCTGAACACAGCACATCCCAAACACCGAGAATCCCAAGCATGGAGCATCCCAAACACTGGACATCCCAAACACCAGGCATCCCACCCACATCCCAATCCAGAGGGACAATAACCCTGCCTGGAGCCCCGAGCCTTTTCTCCCACGTGTGTCTCTGGCCTCAGTTTCCCCGGTGGAGGCAAAGTGAGGCACAGAGGGCACCACCTCTGCCTCGCCAGCTCTGAAAGGGAATTTTCTCCCAGCAGCATGGTCTGGGATTCAGTTTGAGCTGCCAACCCCTGGAAAACCCCACAGACTTCAACCAGACCAACCCTTTCCTGATGACACCACTCCAAGTCGTGGCATTTCGCTGCATGATGCCC
This sequence comes from Prinia subflava, assembly GCF_021018805.1. Classification (NCBI taxonomy): domain Eukaryota; kingdom Metazoa; phylum Chordata; class Aves; order Passeriformes; family Cisticolidae; genus Prinia; species Prinia subflava. Next base: position 4,631,758 of record NC_086268.1, read on the forward strand.
GTGAGCAGAAGGAGCAGGTCCCAGCACAGGTGTTGGACACTTTTTCCAAACAGGGACATTTGGGATCCTTTGCACTCCAAAGTTGGAGCTGAAGGTCAGCAGAGCGAGGCTGAGCCCTACCAGAGCCACAAATCCTTCAGGCACCCCTGGATCCCTCTGCAGCTGCACCTCCAGCCCTGCTGAGGAGCATTTGGGATGGCAATCACCCCATGCACCCCATTTATCTCCCTCTGGATGGGTTTCCCTCCCAGCAGGGCTTCCAGAGGGGTTTGGCTCCTCCTACCCGCATCCATCCCCAGCACTCCCAGATTTATCTGCCCCAAATACATCATTTAACTCCATCCTTCAGAGCCTCTCCAGTCTCTCCTGATTTATCCTGGGGGTTCAGAGCGACAGGGCTGGGGAAGGAAAACCTCCCCTCTTTAGGAGCTCCAGCAACAGGCGCCACAAGCCCACGATGAAAAATAATCCATAAATCTGGACCCAAATAAGCAATGAGATAAATTCCTATCAGAGGAAGGAGAATAAGGATTAGAAGCTCCTCGGAACAAAGCCATTTTCCTCTGATGTACATGAGAGTAGGGGAAAAACCATTTTAATTACTGATCAAAAATAAATGACTTGCATTTGCCAGGGCTCTTTTTTTATTATTATTATTTTCGAAATTACTTTTGTAGAATGACTTAAACTTATTAATATATTTATAAGGAAAGAAAACACCCATAAATGCTTGGAATACTGAGCCAACGAATTAATTAACATCAAATTACTCATGGTTACTACAGCTTGATACTAAACATTGCTGCCCTATTATGTGGAGGATGGACAAAAATCTCTTGCAGCTGTTAATTATTTCAATTATTAATTTTACTTAATAATTCATATCCCTTTCCCGACCCCCTGGAGTATGTTACAGTATCTACATTTCTTCCTCTCCATCTCCATCTCTCCCTAACTCCACTTTCAGCGAGACAATCCATCACTCCACAAGGTTACTGGCTACAGGAGAGAGGAGGGGTATTTTTATGATTATTATTATTATTTTATTTTATTTTTTATAATCGACAGTCATTTCCTCTGAGAAATACCCCCAGTAAATATGAGATGATAATAAATCCTTAAAGGTGAACTTAGCTGCTTTTCCCCTCGTGTGCTGCTTTTAAAGAATAAAAAGTAATACGTCTTAAAAAAACCTAAACCCACCCTCTGAGAGCCCAAATCCTTCCTAGTACATACATGGAGAGTGAATTATGGATAAATCCACTTGAAAGTCAAGCAGGGAGGATTTTTTTAAGCACCTTTTAGGTCTGGATTAAAGTTCTCAGCATCACCCAGGGCTGTGCTCAGTCCATGGACCCTTCCCGAGCGTGTTCCCAAGCCCAGGGGGCAGCAGAGAAAAGGAAACTGAGGCACGAGGAAATGAAATTTATTGCTGAACTTGTGTTGCCCAGAGCAGCTGTGGCTGCCCCTGGATCCCTGGAAGTGTCCAAGGCCAGGCTGGACAGGGCTTGGAGCACCCTGGGATAGTGGAAGGTGTCCCTGCTCCTGGGATTGGACCCTTCCAACCCAACCCATTCCTGGATTCTGGGATTCCCACATCTTCCCATCACACAGAAGGATGTGGAGCTGCTGGGGCAAGCCCAGGGGAGACCACAAAGGTGCTCCAGGGGCTGGAGAACCATTCCTACAAAGACAGGTTGGGAGGAGGAGTCCAGCTGGAGAAGAGAAGGCTCCAGGAATACTCAGAGCCACTTCCAGTGCCTAAAGGGGCCCCAAAATATCTGAGGAAGGACTTTAGAGAAGGGATGGAGGGACAGGACACAGGGAATGGTTTCCACTGCCAGAGGGCAGGGATAGGTGGATACTGGGAGGGAATTCCTCCCTATGCAGGCAGTGAGGCCCTGGCACAGGGTGCCCAGAGCAGCTGTGGCTGCCCCTGGATCCCTGGCAGTGCCCAAGGCCAGGCTGGACAGGGCTTGGAGCAGCCTGGGACAGTGGGAGCTGTCCCTGCCCATGGCAGGGGTGGGACTGGATGGAGCTTTAAGGTCCCTTCCAACTCAGACTGTTCTGGAATTCTGTGATTCCCACACCTTCCCCTCCCACGTGTCTCACTGCTGTTCTGAAGGGATCCCTTTTCCACAGGCATTCCTCATTAGGTGAAGGCAGCCCTTAAAATATAAAACGATTTTTAAAAGAATGATGCAGTTGCAGCCTTTTCCTGTTTCTCCCTCTTTTCTCCCTGTTTTTAAGCCCTCAGCAGCTGCCTTTTGGAGCTTTTGTGCTTAACCACCTTGAATAGAGACTTACTTCAAAGTGAAAAGGAAAGTTGGGATTAGAGCAGGACTCCCTATCAGCCAGAGCATCAGGAAAACTGCCTTGGCTTTGGAAGCACCTGAAAAAGACTGCATGGAGAAAGGTGTGAAGCTCCTGAAAAAAGCCCTGCCACCCTCAAAGAGAAAGGCTGAAAAAATGGGGATGGAGGGGGGAATTGAAATTTAAAAAAAAAACCATGTTCACATTCCTATACATCTATTTTTCCATGAAAGAGTTTAATCCTGCAAAGAACTTGTTGCATTTGGGGCTGCTGGGGTTCAGGGACGTCACAGGATTTGGGATTGATCTGCAGCTGGTGCCACCAAACCACTTCCTGCACTCTCCTGTGTGCCTGAGTTTATCTGGAAATTAATTTCCAGATCAAAAGGAACCTTTTTAGTGACAGAATACAAATGGGGGTTGGTGGAGGATGGAGAAAAGGATGAAAAACTTGGCAGCCACAGGGTATTTCGTGCTGTCAAGGGGATCCATAATTCTGATGTGGTTTTGGGGAGGAGAAAGGAGGAATTTGGTGTTAACTCTGGAGCAGAGAGTCCCAAATTTGATTCCAGACAGGAAACGTTTAAGGAGAAAAAGGAGCTCCACACTCCAGCACACACACACACAATAAAAGCCTCATCTATTAATCTTCTCCCTTGATCTAGAGGAGAGAACTAAAGTGACACTTGATACTCTGTGCTGATCTCTGGAGGGCAAATCAAATCCCAAATGAGGGGAGCAGCAGCTCCAAGAGAGACACACTGAAAAATAAACAAGGGGATGGTTGGTTTGGGGTTGTTTCTGGGGAGGAGAGAGGGGAGAGATCTCTTTGAAAACATGGATTTTGTCTAATTCATCTCTTAAATAAAGTGAGTAACAAAATGTGATTATTTTGGTGGGCGGCCTGAATTATTATCTGGGTGGCCTGGATGGCCTTTACATATTTTCCAATGGGATAACAACAGTTTGGAGCCTAAATGTGACAGCTGAGTGCCTGATCCTGTTCCTGAGCCCCAAAAGTGCCCGGCCTTTCCGTGGCATCCCTTTCCTGGGGATGCCCAAGCACTTGGCAAGAACAACCCAAGCTTCTCTCCCACCCGTTAGGCAGCAGGTAAAAAATCAGTCCCATTTTCAACAGCTGGGGAAACTGGGGCAACAAAAATGGGAAACAATTTGTCCATGCTGGCTCAATAATGCGCTTATAAAAGGAATCTGAGACCACTTTTCCCATCCATCCACTAAAGCTCCCTCCCTCCCCGAGCAGCTCTGAATAACTGTGTCACTTTTCCTGCAATTTGCAGAGGCCACACGCTGTTCCTCTCTTCCCCTGGCTCCTGCTGATTGGCATTTCCATCTCCAGCACGTGGTGTTTTTCCATTCTTTAGGGGAACGGGGTTCTCAGGGGGCTCCCGGTTCGTTCTTCAGCAGTGAAGGGCTTGGGAGGTGGAGGGCAAAGCCCAGCAGGCACAGAGGGAGCAGGGAGCAGGCACAGCCCCTGCTTGGACCCACACCTAAAGGAAATCTGTGTTTTCCTCCAGTTTTTCCCCTTTTTTCCCCTCTTTTCCCACACACCTTGCGGCATTGCAGTGGGTGATCGCATTCCTGCAATGCTGCTCCCACCACCCACTGAGCACACCCCTGACTCCCCACCACGTTTTTGAGGCAAGGAACCAAATCCTGATGTTTTCTCCCTGGATTAAACCCCACGGCTTTGCCTTTTCGTGCCGGGTACAACCTCACTGAATACAACCCTAAAATAAGAATTACCCCAGAGTTGTCTGCCCCTCCAGCCCCAAACCTGCTCCCTAACAGGGGACAGCGTGCACTGCACCAAGATCATCATCCAAACGGAGCTTTTCCAGCAAAAACCACAACAAACTGAGCCCACACGCCTCCTCCAGAGCCACCTTCCTTTAAGGAAAGGGCCGGGTTTTGTTAGCTGGGTCCTTTTTTTTCATTCCCCTTCTTTTTCCTCTTAGGCCTGAATGGTTTAATGAGCGTCCTTTTGACCTAGGAAACTTAGTTTTAATTTTCATCCCTTTATCCAGAGAACAATGTGTCCTGGGGGCATCTTTGAGCACAATGTACACTTTCATCATCAAAACAAATGCTAGAAATACCCATCTGCCACGGTATCAGAGCGTGTTGGCTCACTGAGCCGGACACCGCTTAGGGGACAAGGGAGGCTTTTACTCTTCTCAAAGTCATGAGTGCTCCCTCTAAGCTCTTTAGCATTAGAGACTCCTGTGGAGATGGGTATTAGAAGCTGCATTTCTCTTTTTTTATTCAGGAATGATGGGGGATGGAGGGTTCTTTGGAGAGAGGAGAAGGGAGGATGCTCTGTCACTCATCCCGGCAGGTGCTTGGAGGACTCAGGAGTGCTCTGCTCCCGGGAGATGCTGTTCAGAGGGAGGGATGGAGCAGCAAGTCAAGGACTCAGCTCTGAGCTGAAGGTTACCCAGGGTGGGCAAGTATCCAGCAGGGCTCCTCCTCAGCTGTCTGTCCCCAGAAGGGGGTGACAACTCTCTCTGGTTTATTTTATCACAGAATCTAAGTTTGGGTTGGAAGGGGCCTTAAAGATCATCCTGTTCCACCCCACCCTGCCATGGGCAGGGACAGCTTCCACTGTCCCAGGCTGCTCCACGCCCCATCCAGCCTGGCCTTGGACACTTCCAGGGATCCAGGGGCAGCCAAAGCTTCTCTGTACCCCCTGTACCAGGACCTCCCCACCCTCTCAGTGGTTGCACTCCTGGGTGGGGATCTCCAGCTGATGTGCACCAGCTCCACTCAACACCCTCCACTATCCACACTTCTCCAGACCTTCCCAATTCCCCCCACAACATCCCATTTCATGCCATGACACTCAGCTTTTTAGGATTTGGCCCTTTCCCCAAACCCACCCTCAAAAGAGGTTTGCCAGCTACAGCCTCCTCTCTGTTCCAGAGCGGAATAATTTGGAATAAGTTATAATAATAGTAAACATAGTACAAACAACAACAAATCAAACCTGCTTTGTTACTCCCCAGGCACACACATTTGTCTTCCAAGCGACAAAGTAATCACATTTTTGGTTCTAATTTATGACGTGTGTTTCAGCCGGTGCCTTGGGGCGTTATCACAAGTCACAGCCCCAGTACACAACGGGAGGAATCCAGGCTCTTAAATCCTCACCTCCTTGAGCTCCTCCACCTGCCAACCATCCCAAAAACACCCTTTCCTCTGTTTGAGCAGACTGAACAGAGCCCAGGGATGGTATCCCACCTCCACAGGGAAGAACTGAGCCTGTGGGAGCACCAGCCCCGGGGAAAGGGGGATCACAAAACCCGCTGAAAGCTGGGCTGTGTTTAATTTCCTGCGGAATTTGCATGGAAAAGCTGATTTTTACCTATTAGCTTTTATGTTCTCCCTTCAAACAGCTTCAAAACATAATGCTCATCATTAGTGTTTATGGGACAGCAGCACACACACACAGAGAAAACACTGGAATGTGGAAAAATACAGAGAATTCTTCTCTCTGCCTGGGTTCTTCCCACCAGCCCCCAGTCACCCAGACAGCAGCTGGAACACGTAGGTGAGGAGCAGCTGCAGAGAGGGGTGAGCAGCTGGGTCTCAGGGGAGTTTGGGGGCTGGATCAGGATCTTTCCAGCTGAATTTGGAAGGATGGAATGGGAAGGCTCCTGGAGCTGTACTGCTGTACCTGCCCAGCCTCTCCCTCCACACTGAGCAGGCATCAGAGCTTCCATGGGAGATCTCCATAGGGGAAGAGAGGGGGTTTTGCCCCTCTTTTGACCAGGAACCCTTCATGCTGCTGGGATTTTCACATGGCAGGTGTCAGTTTGTGCACAGCCCAGTGAAGCACAGTCACATCTCCCTCACGCCAGAATAAGCACCAAGCCTTTGCTGGGAAAGGGGAAGGAAATGGGATGGGGGCTGAGATTTCCTCCCCCAGGACAGCACCAAGAGAAATCTCTGCTGCAGAGCAGAATAATCACATTTCTTGCCAAGGAGCACAAGCCTTTTGGCAGGTCGGGGATGGATCTCAGGAGCTGACACGTCTCTCTGCCGTCTACAGCTGATGAAGTGTCAAATGAGATGGAACAGAAAGTGAGACCCATCTGGGAAAGCTCCAACAGGCTGATTGATACCGAGAGGAGGAGGAGGAGGAGGAGGTGGCAGGAGCACCACAGGGACCTGCTGCTGGTTGCTCCCACACTCAGCAAGGTGATGCTGAGGGACACTTTGGAGAAGGCCAGCCCTGAGCATCTCTGTGACTCCCGAGCATCTCTGTGACTCCTCCTCCTCCTCTCCTGCTGACCAGAGTGGGGAGGGAGCAGCCTTGGTAATTGCCAGAGCACTCAGCAGTGACAGCAGTCATAGTCCTCAACACAAATAGCAATGATCATTAATTACTGTCCTTATTCATTAGTGTGAGAGGGGGTCCCTGGGCAGGCTCCTCTGGAGCTGGCAGGTGGCTCAGGGTGAGCAGGCCCAGTGCTTTGCAGAAGAGCTCGTTTTAAAAACTCAGATTAGCACTGGGTCTTCAGCAGTGCAAGAAGAGGGGGAGGAGGGAAATCTGTGCCTCTCATCATTGACACCTCAAACCTCTGCACAGTCCCTGGGCCAGGGGCTGCAATGGAAACAGGGAGATGTGCTGGAAGAGCAGTAATGCACCTCGGGGCACTGGGGAGGTGAAATGAAGCTGCACCCACCCCGAGACGTGGGAGAGTTGGTAAAGAGGACAGACCACATCCCCTGAGCTTGCCCTCTGCATCCCACAGAGGGATCAGTGCAATTAAGGAATTCCAGCCTGACCCTTGAACTGTCACAGCTCCTCCATCCCCACAGAGCAGAGTCACTCCAGAGCAGTGGGTGACCTTCAAGATGTGGGGGACGTCTTTTCCTAAAGGACATTATAGAACTTAGTCCTGAATTAATGGAAATCTCCTTTCAGCCTAAGGAGAGCCCTTTTGTCAGACCCTGGGAAGGCAGGCAATGAGGCAAAGCACAAGATCCACCACACAGCCAAAGAGCCCTGCTCCCTGAAAGCCAGACACACACAGCCACGGGGTGCTGTGTTCCACGATACCCCTTAACAGGATCAGCAAAACAGGGCCAGCATATAAAATACAGCTGCTTTGGAGATCACAAAAAATACTTTAATCTGCAGTGGCTCCTCACCTCTAGGGGCCTGTGAACTGGTACACTCTATCTGCTTATTTAGCTGATCCTGTTAAAAAGCTATCAGAATAAAGCAGAGAGGGGAAAAGAAAGAGAAATCTTCGTTGTGTGAACTGAGCCAGAGAAAACTTTCCCTCTAGCAAGACTCTGGCAAAAATCCCAGTCCCACTCCACTGGTGCTTTGAAATACAAACACGAAGATCTGCTGGTCCTGAAGAGCATTTCCCACTGCCCCGGGGCTCACTGCCCACGGAGAAGTCCTGGAGATGCTCCTTGGAGAAGCAGGGATGCTCTTTACAGCCTGCACAAGAAAAAGTTGGGAGATGTGAGGAAGCAGCAGCATCCTGACAGCAGGGAAGGGTCCAGGTGAGCGCCTTGGAAGGAACAAAGCACCACGGATTTTGTATCCGACATGGAAACGAAGCTCCCCTGTCCCCATCCCTCTGCCAGAGCTGGAGTGCAGAGCCTGAGGGCAGTGGCAGGAGGATTCTGTCACGCAGAAAGATCAGGAGGGCTGGGAACGGGGCAGTGCTGCCACACTGGGGAGGGATGCTCAGCACAAGCCTGACAGAGACATCACCCAGCGACTGTGAGTAAGGGGGAGGCAGGAGCTGCCTCACACGGGGCTAAAACCAGGAGGAAAAGCCACAAATAAAGGAAAATACAAAGGCAAGGCACCAAACCAGCTTTTGCCTGCCTTGAATAAGTTATTCAGCTCTGGTGGGAGGCAGGAGGGAAAAATTCCTGCTCTGTAAGGGTCTGGTGCCCACCAGGTTTGCTCCAGCTGCTGTCATCCAGCCCCTGCCAACTGCTGCTCTGGACTCTTTTATTCAGGATCCACAGTTTGGTCAGGTTTGCACACCAAAGGCAATAAAGCAAAGAGCTGAGTGAGGTGTGAGAGGCACAGCAAGGTGACAGGGCTGCCAGAGCCCTGCACAGCCCTGGGAGCCCCTGCTCCAGCATCTCCTGCTGCCCTGCACGGAGCCCAGCAGCAGAGTTCAGGGGAAGGAAAAACAAAAGGCAAATCCCAAAGGGCACATACAGGAGTCCCTTATTTCCCCTGGGGAGATGGGATCTGCAGGCTGAAGGACCAGTAAAATGTGAAGGGATAGAAGTCCATTCTGCATAATTCCTGAAAGAGGAGAGTGCCTTATCCCCTTGGACACATTGGACAACATCCAAACACGGCTTTGAGCCCTCCATATCACCCTGACAAAAGCCTCATGTTTCCCACTTGGATGGAGGCCCAGACCTGTGTCAGCAGATCGTGCTGCTCACGGGCAATATTCCAGCTGATCACACTGCTGGGACACTTTGGAGAACAGAGGGACCCACCCTGAAACCATCAGCACACCAGCAAATAAACCTCATCTTGTCTGAATCCTTAAAACCAGTAAATCTGCCTCAAGGAGAAGGTTAGTAGCAATATTTCAGGACAAGTGAGATTTTGGGGCACAGTTTATCCAGTGTGGCCCTAAATCCCTGAGACAGAGTTGGAATTGGCTTTTAAATGTAACCACACTGTTCATGCAGGGAGAGACACTGCAGAACAGCCTGGCAAAACTCCCACTCCCACTCCACTGGTGCTTTGAAATACAAACACAAAGATCTGCTGGTCCTGAAGAGTATTTCCCACTGCCCCGGGGCTCACTGCCCACGGAGAAGTCCTGGAGATGCCTCTTGGAGAAGCAGGGATGCACTTTAGCCTGCACAAGAGAAAGTCAGGAGATCAGGCAAGGGGGAGATAACACTGCAGAACATCCAGCCTGGCCAAGGAGTGAGCAGGACCCATCCTGCCTGGTGCTGTGCCCATTCCTGGGATGCTGGGACCTGCTGCTGCCAGTGCTCAGAGCCAATCCTGAATCCCCTCAGATGAGCCTGAAATGGAAAATGCTGCAGCCCTGGCACTCACCACACACCACGTGGGAGCTGGGGATGGCAGCACCGCTGCCTCCAGCCCTGACCTTTATTTTCCATTAATGGACCCGGGCGAGTGTCGCCTGTGTTTGAAGCTGCATAAAATGAACTGAAAATAAAAGGGATAAACAGCAGCAGTTAAGGCTCTTTCCCCACTCCCACACACCCCCTCCTTTATATATATTTTTTTTTTCCTGGAGCAATGCTGAACCAACTGTAGCAAAGTTATTGGCACACCGCGAGGTGCTTGCAGGCACAGCTGGCTTGTTGGGAAGCAGCTCCCTGTGGCTGCCCAGGCAGGGAAGACAAACCCAGAGGAAAGCAGCTCCGTGGGGGGAGCTCTGCCAGCCCCCAGATGTCATAAAGCATCTGGTTCAAGTGTCAGCAGGACAGAGCCATCCCAGAGGAAAAGGGAATGAGAAATACAGTGAGGATCACCACAGCTGGAGAGGGAAGCCAAGGAATGGGAAAGCGATGCTGGGAGTTGATTAACTTTGTACTGACACTGCCCTGTGCAGGTGTCATCCACCCATGGATACATTTTTCCGTCCTAATTGAGGTATTTCACACCTTCCACTCTTGTGGGGTGCTCAGCGTCACCTTTTTGGTGAAGCCCATAGAGAGAAGAGGATCCTCTTTAGGAAGAAATGCTTCCCTGGGAGGGTGGTGTCATCCACCCATGGATGCAATTTTCCACTCTAACTGGGGTATTTCACACACCCCCACTTTTGTGGGGTACTGAGCATCACGTTTTTGGTGAAGCCCGTAAAGAAAAGAGGATTCTCTTTAGGAAGAAATGCTTCCCTAGGAGGGTGGTGTCGTCCACCCATGGATGCAATATTCCACTCTGAGGTTATTTCACACCTCCCCACTCTTGGGGGGTACTGAGCATCACCTTTTTGGTGAAGCCCATAGAGAGAAGAGGATCCTCTTTAGGAAGCAATGCTTCCCTGGGAGGGTGCTGAGGCCCTGGCACAGGCTGCACTGACAAGCTGTGGATGCCTTCAGCACTTCCAAGGATGCCTGGAAGCGTCCAAGGCCAGGCTGGACAGGAATTGGAGCATCCTGGTCTAGTGGAAGGTGTCCCTGCCCACGGCAGGGGGTGAACTGGATGAGCTTTAGGGTTCCTAATAACCCAAACCATTCCATAATTCACTGATCATTCTCACATACGGTGCTCATAAGCCCCACACCAAGGAAGGAACAGGAGCTGGAGAGCTCCAGTGGGAAACAACACCACCAGGAGAGCTGTCATTTGGGCTTCTCCACACCCAGATTGCCATCAGAGGGAAGGGAGCCAGCCCAAAACTTTTAAAAACATTAACCTTCGCTGGTATTTGCAGAGCAAACAGGGAATTCACACAAATTAAATGGCAATGTGTTGCTTCCTTCTGCTATTCCAGTTTTAGGAATGCAGGTTTAGGATTTCAGTGCATGCTGTGCTAGGCTGCTAACCCCTTAATTCTTTAAATCCAAGCTCATCTCACAGCCAGGCCTTTAATTTAAATTTCTCTGGATAGCTGTCCCATGTTTAATAAATAACTATTGACTATTTAAAGAGCACCTGGGCTGAGGTTTCCCACCTCAGGCTGGGTACACACGTACAAACACACAGTGCCTATTACCGCCTTATTAAACCTTAGTCCTAGGCAAGAGCTTAATAGCCACTTGCTATTTAATTACCCAGGGAGTTCAGGGCTTATTGGGGAAAAAAATGTAAATACCAGCAGGATTGTAGCTCTGACAGCCCCGGGAAACAGCTCCTCCTTTCCTTTTGCTATCCACAGAGGAAATGGCCAAGGACAGATCACAGAATCCCAGAATGGTTTGGGATGGAGGCAACTTAAACCTTATCTTGTTCCACCCCCTGCCATGGGCAGGGACACCTTCCACTGTCCCAGGCTGCTCCAAATCCCATCCAACCTGGCCTTGGACACTGTCAGAGTTGGAGCATCCACAACCTCTCAGGGTGACCTGTTGCAGCATCTCAGAGATGAGGGGATGGTGGCTCCCACTGTTCCCTTTGATTCAGCACAGTGGGGGCTGATAGAGCAGTGAAAAAAGCCTCAGGCCACCACCCATGGGGCCACCACCATCACCAGGACAGGGGGATCACCCACAAAACACCCATCTGTACAAAAATCCAGCCCAGAGTTGTCATCTGTGGGTCTCTCCTAAATCCCCATGGGAGCATTTCAGCCCCTGTGCTTTGCAGCGGGTGACACGTGTGACCCCCCTTCCCCAGACTCAGCATTCCCATAACTCACACTGCACGCCAGATATTCAAAGGTAAGCTTCCATCAGGATCCAGGAGGATTTATCTCCATGGGCTCCCATTAAGGGTAATAAGATGAAGGCAATCAGCCTCATACATTCCACTTTGGCCAGTATAAATGCCTTCACTTTGTTAGATGGCTGCTGGAGTCATGGCAAGGAATGAGAAGGGATGGGGGAAAGAAAAAGAAGGAAGAAGAGCAGGATAAAACACTCTAAGGCTACCTCCAGCTTTGTTTTTGTTGGGAAGGTGGTTGGGATTAGAATTGTAGAATCCCAGACTGGTTTGGGTTGGAAAGGACCTTAAAGCTCATCCAGTTCCACCCCCTGCCCTGTGCAGGGACAGCTCAGTTTGCTCCAAGCCCCATCCAGCCTAGCCTGAAACATTTCCAGGGATGGGGCAACCACAGCTTCCCTGGGCACCCTGTGCCAGGGCCTCCCCACCCTCCCAGGGAAGAATCCCCTCCTAATATCCCGCCTAACCCGCTGTCTGTCAATTGAAAACCATTTCCCTTTGTCCTGTCACTACCTGCACTGGCGGGTTCAGCAGAGACTCCGGCTGGGAGGGTTCAGGCTACACCCCCTGGTAGCACTCCCCTCTCAAAGTGGGCACCCATTCCGGGGTGGGTCAGGGGTTTTTTGGCTGTTCCTCTGCAGGATTTCTGGCTGCCCATTTGCTCCATCCCAGCGGACGCTGCCATCTGCCAGCGCGTCACCCGACAGGAGATTTTGTCAGCGCCACGCTCGGCGTCACTGTGAAGGTGACACTTTTCCAGGGGGCTGGCTGTGGTTTGTGTCTGCTTTCAATTTATTCACAGAGCAACTTAAAAAAAAATAAAAAAATAAAAAATTCAAACGCAACTAGAAGAGACTTTGTAAAAACAGTCATTACAAAACTCGAGGATTTCAGATGTTGTTATTGTTCCAGTGAGCCCCAGAGATAGCAGCTGAAATCAGGGCCCTGCTGTGCACTTCACAAACAGGCAAAAACCGTGCCTCCCTTCAGGAAAGGGCTGTGTTTGCTCTGAGCTGCAGCACACAGAGGAGACTCGGTGCTAAGCTGAACGTCAGATGTCTTATCAGGCACTCACACCGAGAGATGTTAACTCTGAAACCCGCTGATGGCGAGCTCAAAGTCATCGTGGGGTTTGAATCAACTTGCTCAGCCACTCTCTGACTGTGCCTCCCTCAGTCTCCTGCTTTCTCTCCATTAACAATGCCTCAGCACCCCAAAACCAGCCCAAAAAGGGCAGCCAGACACCATCAATCCCACAAATGAACCCGCACAGAGCTGAGTGGGACACAATTAGCACGGCCCAACATCCTCTGCATCATCAGGTTCCCCTGCTCCTCCTCCTCCCTCACTGGCTGGACACAGGGTCCAGACAATCTTCCCAAAGCTCCAGCACCGTCGAGCCAAGTCACCACTTTCCTGACATGACATTTGTTATCCCTAATTACCAACTTGGCTTCATTTTAAAGTCATTTGCACTGATTACTCTGACTGCTGCCTTGGGTAGTCAATGACTTAGATTAACTAATCACAGCACTCAGAAAAATATTTTAAATATACATATACATTCACCTAAATTCCTTTAATGTCCTGCTTTGCAGCATCTTGGCTTAAACTGATGCCCACTTGTTCCTCTAATCTGACACGAGCTCAAAGAGTCTCGTGGCATCAATCCGCTCAATTCCCTTCAGAAATGTGTAAGCCCTCCACGAAGCCCCTTCTTAATCCCCTTTTTGCCAGTGATTACAGAGCTGGTGTCTCTAACTCAGCCTGGATCAGAGCCCCCCTGTCCCCTCCAAGCTGCCTTTTGTTCTCCTGGCTGTGCGGTGTCACCAAGCACGCGGTCACCTCCCCTGAGGTGCCTTAATGCATTTACAAACTGCTCAGCCTTTGGGGAAGTTTGGATCCACGTATTCAAGAGTTTCAGGCAAAGCAGCAGACAAGTGAATTGTAATTGAAACCCCCTCAAAAAGGCAAGGAAGTTAAAAGTCGGAATTCAATTCTTGATATTTTGGCAAATCCGCAGCAGAAAATAAATTCCCTGGATAAGGGCTGCTTTGAAGAAGCAGCTCAGGACCTCTCCCATCCCACTTCCACTCTCTTTGTATCCCACATTAAAATCCTGTTGCCATGCAGACACCCCATTCCTTGCTCCGGAGCTCTCCTGAGCTCACTCTCAAAAGTCACGGATACCTCTGGCTCCAGGGCTTGCACTGGGATTTATCACAGAATCACAGCATCCTGGAAAGCTTTGGGTTGGAAGGGACCTTAAAGATCCACCTTGTTCCAACCTTTTGCCACAGTGTGAGGGTCAGTCCAAAGACCATTTGTTTGCTTCCTGATCACAACGAGGAGACCACACTGCTCATGAGAACTCCCACCCCTCCTTTTTCCTGGCTTGCTGCCCCTCGCTTCGAAATGGACAATCAGCTCCCCCAAAAAAGAGCCTTGGAGATCTCCCCAGCAGACAAGACGGATCTATTGCCTCAGCATCACGAGGACTCGTGTCTCCTGTTGGTAGCTATAACCCCTCTTCTTCTCTTTTCTCTCCTCTCTCATTCTCTCCTTTTCCTCTATCGCACATTGATTGTGGGTATCAATAAAAGATACATTGATTTTTGGTTAAAACTGAGTTCTCTTTGCCTCTTTTTGGACTTTGAAATGAAAACGAACCATCGCAACTATTCATCTGATCGTGACACACGGGCAGGGAAAAATTTCACCAGACCAAATTGCTCAGAGCTCCGTCCTACCTGGGCTTCTCCCTCTCTTTCCATGTCCCTCATGTAGGTGGGACCAGAGGGAGAGGGAGAGGGAGAGGGAGAGGGAGAGGGAGAGGGAGAGGGAGAGGGAGAGGGAGAGGGAGAGGGAGAGGGAGAGGGAGAGGGAGAGGGAGAGGGAGAGGGAGAGGGAGAGGGAGAGGGAGAGGGAGAGGGAGAGGGAGAGGGAGAGGGAGAGGCTGCTCCAGGAGGAGCCTGATGGCAGCACAGCAAACAAATGTCTGACCAGCAGGAGCCTGCTCTGCCCACAGCTTGTGGAAGGAAGGGCTCTGCCCAGCACTGCCAGGCAGCTGCTCCCAGAAAGGGAGGGGAGAAGCCCCAGGCATCCAAACCCCCTGTGAAAGTGGCACCAGGTGGAGGAGGAGGAAGAAGGAGAGGAGATGATGCTGTTTTGTTGTTTCTATGAAGATGCTCTGTGTGTTTGCACAGGGGGAAGGGACGATGTAGAAAAGCAACCCACACCTACAAGGAAAATCCCTGAGGATCCAGCCTGGGGATACAGTGGACACTCCCTGGGATGGGCAGGGTGGCACGATGCTCATGAGAGATGCAGTGATCTCCCAAGCAGCAGGCCAGGATCAATCCATGCCTGGCAGCACTGGAGAACATCCTCTCACCCCTTCTCCCACCAGCCTTTCACCATCCCCATTTCCAACCTCATCAGCTTCAAACCTTCATCCAACTTCCCAGTGCTGCAGTGAGTTCTGTCCAGCCTCAGACAGCTGCAGGTGGGGTTGGAGGGGACTCCGTGTGAGCCACAGCTCTGGGGGGATCACAGAGCAAGGGAGGGAGGAGAAGAGCAGCAGGGCCAAGCTGAACCACCTGCACAGACATTGAGTCCTGGACTGAGGATGCTCAAGCTCAGGGAACAGTTGCAGCTGCAGAAATCATGTTCCCCCAAATTATCTCTTCTTTTTTTCTCAAGTCTTCAGAAAAAACACTGGGGTGAGGGCCAGAAGGATGGCGGGGTAAGGGAGGAGAGGAGGATGGGGTGAGGGAGGGGAGGATGGAGTGAGGGAGGGGAGGATGGTGGTGTGAGGGAGGGGAGGAGGATGGGGTGAGGGAGGGGAGGATGGTGGTGTGAGGGAGGGGAGGAGGATGGGGTGAGGGAGGGGAGGATGGCAGGGTGAGGGAGGGGAGGAGGATGGGGTGAGGGAGGGGAGGAGGATGGGGTGAGGGAGGGGAGGAGGATGGGGTGAGGATGGGGAGGATGGCCGGGTGAGGACCACAGGCCTTTTCCACAGCTCGTTTTCGCCATCTAGTGCTCAGCTCCCTCTCCCATGGAAAACCAGCCTAAACCAGGGGTTATTTCCCAAGTCCGGAGCTGTGCAGAATAAAACCCTGCACTTCCAAGTCAGTTCAGGTCTGGCCCCTGTGCACCTGAAGTCCTAGAGCACGACACGGTCATAAATGGTCATAAATTATCATATTTATGGTCATAAATTATCATATTTGGGTCATTTTGGAGGTTTTTTTGTTGTTTTTGTTGGTGGTTTTTGGTTTGGTTTTGGGTTTTTTTTTTTTTTTTTTGTGGGGTTTTTTTTTTTTTTTTTTTTGTTTTGTTTTTTGTTTTTTTTTTTTTTTTTGCAAGAGAACAAAACTGAGCCGTCCCAGATTGGCACAGAACAGGTGCAGGGAGAGCACAGAGTTTTCCATCCATGAAACCTTGTCTTCTCCTCCTGCTTCCCATGCTCCTTTCCCTTGGCTTTGAGAGATCACTGTGTGTGCCTCGGTTTCCCCAAGCAGAGGAGAACATCTCTCTTTAACAACACAGAGAAAATTATCTCTCTTCATACCTCATCAGTATTCTGGGAACTGCAAGGGAGGGAAGTTTGCCAACGCCTTTTTGAAGGATAAACACCTGAATACAGGATGTTCCCCACGAGATCCAAAATGCACAGGAAAATGCAAAGGAAAAGCAGAGTTTGATGTCCATCAGCATGTCCCACATCAACACAGACACTTGCTAACTCAAAAATAATAAAATTGATTGGGAAAGCACAGTGAATCCAAGGGGTAGAACACTGGAGCAGGTTTCCCAGAGAGCTGCTGGACTCCTCATCCCTGGAAGTGCTCAAGGCCAGGTTGGAGGGGCTTGGAGCAACCTGGTTTGGTCTCCCTGCTCATGGCAGGGGGTTTGGATTAGAGACCTTTAAAGGTCTTTTCCAACTCAAACTATTTTACAATTCCACAATCTGCTCGTGGATGCTCTGAGATGAGCAGGAAGAACAGTCCCAGCCCCCTGAAGAGCTGCAGCAGGAACCACACAAGCCAGAAAAAGAAGAACCAGAGCTCAGCTCACCCCATCGAGCCCTTTTCTTTCTCTGTGGGATTGCTCAGCTGCTGCAGGCGAGGCCGTGCTGCCTGGGGAGGGTGGTCCCCAGCAGCCCCTGATGTCCCCAAAGTGCCACCAGGCTGCTGTGCCGTGCTGCAGGAGGGCATTGCCATCTGCTGACAGGCTGCAGCCCTGCATGCTCCTGCAGCAAGCCCTGCCTGCTGCTGCTCCCCTGCAGGCCCTGGAGATGGAGCCCGGGGTGGAATCCCCCATTCCAGGCGGGATGATGCTCCTGGATCT
Organism: Prinia subflava; assembly: GCF_021018805.1. NCBI lineage: Eukaryota > Metazoa > Chordata > Aves > Passeriformes > Cisticolidae > Prinia > Prinia subflava. The sequence goes on from NC_086268.1 coordinate 4,648,808, forward strand.
GCCCAGCTCCATCCCAGCAGCCTCATCCAGCAGTGGCTCCTACTCACGAGTGAATAATCAGCTTATTACAGATTCAGATAGAAAATCATAATATTTGCTAATCACAATATTAATTTCTTGCTAATTGGCTGCCTGATGGCACAGGCAGAGCAAGGGGGCACCAGCTGGCTGCCGAGACAGGGCCTTCCCTGCACAGCACCGGAGGCTTTGGCTTCCTCCAGCAAAGGCGGGTGCAGAAGTCAAGTGCCCAGTCCACAGTTTGGAGCCTTTCTTGCCAGAGGGATCACTGAAACCGAGGGCAGGAGGAGGGGAAGGGGCTCGGGGCTCAGGCAGGGAAACTGAGGCATAAAACCACCACCCGACAGGGATGGGAGGGGAGCAAAGCAGAGGGGCCACGAGCTCTGAGCAGCGTTTTGACACCTGCACTCTCTTGCTTTGCAGCATCCCATCATCAGGCCAGCACTGCCGCTCCCCATCCTGCTCCAGGACGGTCCCCAGGCCCTCTCCCTCGGGGACAGGGGCTTGGCGAGGAGGGGGAGGCACTTCACAGGTAACCCCACCGCACGGAGCCCGTGCCACATTATGCAGGTTGGACGCCAGGCAAGGCTGATCACAGAGTCATTGCTGCTGCTGCTGCTAATGAGGCCCTTAGGCTAATTAAAAAGACGAGTAGAACACAAAAACATAATGAGGAGCCAGTTTATCAGTCAATCGGAGGACACGAATACGCCAATAAAAGTTTGAACTGCTCCTTGCTGCCAGCAGCCCAGGGCTGGAGGGGGACGGGTCCCTGAAATGGCTTGGTGCTTCAGGAGGCCAGGAAGAGATGTGAAACCTCTTCTCTGCCCACCTGGCGTGAGGCTGTTTGCTTTTACTGCACAGAGCATGGGGAGCTTGGAAATGAAATAGTGAGAGGGGCTCGGGTGGCTCATCCCCTCCAGGGACACGGGGGGGCTCCTCAGTGCCCTGTCCCCTCACACCCTGGCACTCTGTACCCCCTGCAGGACAGCAGCCACGGTTCAGGGCTCTTCCCTGGCCACCAGCACCGTCTGTGTGATTCCACAGAATGCTCGGACCCCTGCTCTGGATCCCTGAGGATGAAGGATGCTGTGGGAGGCTCCATCCAGTCAAGTTCCTCTGGGCTGTGCTCCCCTCCTCTGGCTTTCCCATTAGCCTCTAACCAGGCGGAACAAATGGGCAGGAGAGGCTGCAATCCCGCTGCCAGAGCATTATTCTTCTTATTAATATTATCATTATTATTATTATTCTCCCCATGGCAGGCTCAGACAGGGAGAGCTGCAAGGGAACCACAGGGCCAGCAACTCTGAAAACACCCAAAACCCATGGAAAGGTCCTGCCTGGCCCCAGCTGGAGGGTCCCAGATCACCCAGAGCCCCCACCCAGGCACCCACCTCTGTTCCCTGCACCTCCACGCCGAGGACACAGCCGGGTGCTGGGTTTGGGGCTGGGTTTGGGGGTGTTTTTGCTGATGAACAGCTTCCCTGAGTTTCCTCTCTCAGCTCTCCGGCCCAGCCTGTGGATGAGCCAGGAAATCTCAGGGGCGTCTTTGTGATAAACAAATGCAAACACTTAAACCTAAACAGCAGCAGCTGGAGCTGCCGTGTCTGGGCACCCCGGGCCCCCCGGCTGGGGAGGGACAGGGATGCAGGAACGGGAATGGGCAGAGCAGCACCTGAAATCCTCTCAGGTGGAGGGGAAAGGATGTGGGGAAAGGAGGGGACGCCCAGCAGAAGAGGAATTGGGGAAATCAAACTTCCTCAGGCCTATCCATGGGTGCTCAGGCACTGCCTGCGTGTCCAGGGTAGCTGAATTCCCTGATTCCTGCCGTGCCACGCGTTCCCTTTGTAAAAAATATGGAATGTTAATTCGTGTTCTTATGGATTGTGGTATGTTAAAAATCACAAGTAACCACTGTAAATATGTTATATGAAAATGTAACCTTAGTTCCTGCCAGCCCTGGAATTTACTAATCCCGAGGCAGGCACCACCCTAGAATTACCATTTAGGAAAAGACAAAGAATTGTCGGGAATTCGGGCTCTGTCCTTGGCATCAGAAAGGAGGACACGTTAAGATAAGCAATCAGTCCTTCCTCCCGTGGACAGCAGAGCCATCAGAGCACCATCATCGCCGGGATCTCTGGAGAAGAACGCCTTCCATTCACAAACCTGGGTTTCCATTCACCCGGGAATGCCCGAAATTGGCACCTCTCCCTACCAGAGGAGGATCTTTTCACCAGATAAACGACAACCATGAATTTGAATAACCAGTCCCGGGAACAAAGAGACTATGGGGAAATCATGTGCCAGGGGCAAAATAAAGTGTATAAAACCTGAGCCCCAAAGGAGGTAAATGTGTGAACTTTTGGGGGCTGCAGTGAGCTAGAGGCTGCGTCCCTGTTCACACTTTGACGATCCCGGGTTATCTCACTGTAACTCCGCTGGGGTTTTTACCAAAATTCTGTAATTTGATCTTTCAATAAACTAAATCATATTTTCAACTGGACTTTTGGATTGGCATTTATAACATCTTGCAGGAGAGAGATTCCAGATGAGCCTCTTCTCCCGGGCTGCCACCCACCGAGCCAGGCTGGTGCTCTGCAAGAGCCCTTTCACTGGCGGTCCCTGTCCCCAGGGCTGGCGCTGCTCTGCCCCCCGAGCTGCCCCCCACTCCCAGACACTGAGCCGGCAGCGCCACCCGGGCAGGGGACAGCTGGCAGCACGGCTGGCCCTGCCTGCAGGAGATGCTCCCTGCAGTGCTCTCCTTCAGATGCAAAGATTTCCTCTTGTTCAGCATGATTACAGCACTCTCCTTTTGTAGGACCCTGGAAACTTCATGGGATTAATCCCACCAGTGCACGGCCACTCCCTAAATACACCCCTGGGTAGTCCAGAGCCTTCCTGCTGCACCTTCCTGTACTTAGAGTAGGATTCCAAAAAGAGTGACTTTTTACAAGGGCATGGAGTGACAGGACAGCTTTTAAACTAAAAGAGGAGAGATTTAGATTAGATATTAGGAAGAAATTCTTCCCAGTGAGGGTGGTGAGGCTGCTCAGAAAGGCTGTGGATACCTAAAATTGTCAAGTCTATGCTGAAGAGTGCTTGGAGCAACCTGGAGTAGTGGTAGGGAGTAGAACGAGGTGAGTTTTAGAGTCTCTTCCAACTCAAACCGTTCCATAATTGTAAAATTCCGTGACCCCCAGCTTTGGGGGGAGCCCCCCGCCTCCTTCCAAGGAGCCCCTCTGCAGCCCCAGCTCCTCTCCCCTGGCTGCCAGGCAGGCTCCGAAATGGAGCTGCTAATTAAATTACACTGCCAGCCAAAACTGCTTCGTCAAGTAAATAAATAAATAAAAATTAGAAGGTCATCAAAGCTGTGTTTGGAGACCATCTCATTAGCATACATCTGCATAGTAATGAAGGGAAAAAAAGGGCCATTTAAAGAGAGCTGGTAATTTACCCAGCCAAGTAAACTTCATTACCTTTAAGTAGTGCCCACGACAAGCACTAATTCACACCTTTAACGACCCTGGCACAGATGGCAGAGAGGGACGGGGAAGGCAGGGGCAGCCAAGGTGCCCTGGGTCCCCCGGAGGCTCTGGGCGGTGTTGGGGGTCACAGCACCACCCCCAGCACCCTCAGCACCCACCCCGGCCCGGGATATCGGGCACAGGAGGGTGTCAGCGCCAAAGCTTCTCCACCTGGAGCTGCAGCAGCTGGATCGTGGCACATGGAGGGGCTTTGCTTCAGATGCTGCATCCCAGGGGAGCCGAGACCCCCCTGGAGCCCCCCAGAGGCTGCAGTCCCGCTGCCAGAGCAGTATTCTTGTTATTAATATTATCATTATTAATATTCTCCTAATGGCAGGCTCAGACAGGGAGAGCTGCAAGGGAACCACGGGGCCAGCAATTCTGAAAACACCCAAAAATCATGGAAAGGTCCTGCCTGGCCCCAGCTGGGGGGTCCCAGATCACCCAGAGCCCCCACCCAGGCACCCACCTCTGTTCCCTGCACCTCCACGCCGAGGACACAGCCGGGTGCTGGGTTTGGGGCTGGTTTTGGGGGTGGTTTTGGGACTGGTTTGGGGCTGGGTTTGGGGGTGTTTTTGCTGATGAACAGCGAACCCCCCCCCCACCTCCGCACCAGGGCCACCGGGGCAGCACCGCACCGCAGCCCCCAGTGGCAGATTGGGGAGGAAAACGAGGAAAAAGGGGCTGTCCTTCCGCCTTCGGGTACTCCAGCACCCCGCGCATCCTCCCGAGCCTTTTACTCCGCGGTGCAGGGCTGTAGTACCGGCCGGAGCCGTGCGAGGCCAGCACAGCCCCGCGCTGCCGTCCCTGCTCCCGTTCAGCGCAGCCTCCCATTCCTCCACACTACTGTGTGTATTTATTTCCAACGAGGTCAGGAGTATCAAGGTTGTAAAATAACATATTTCCCCTTGTTTTCCTCCCAGATCTCATCCCAGACGCTCCCGAAGTCAATTCTCTCCCGGCGGCGGAGCTCCCAGCGCGGCTCTGCCTTGCGGCACGGCGGGCACACCGTGGGGGCCACAAACCGGGATGGGAGCAGGGAAAACACCAAGTCCTGGTGGGGATTTCAAGCCTCCAAAATGACAATTCCTAGCAAGAGACAACGGGCGGCACATCAGCACTCTGAGAGCCGGGAAGGTGGCACGGGAATTCCAGCCGGGAAGGTGGCACGGGAATTCCAGCGGGGAAGGTGGCACGGGAATTCCAGCCGGGAAGGTGGCACGGGAATTCCAGCCGGGAAGGTGGCACGGGAATTCCAGGTCTTGCTCCCAGCACAGCACAGAGCTCACCTCCAGCTGTGTGCAGAGGTTGAGGTGTCACCTTCTGGTAGGCAGGAGGGGGAAAGGGATGCAGGCATCCCCAGGGCGTGTGGCTGTGCCCTGAATTAGGACAGGGCTGTTTGCTCAGTTCTCCTTGCAGAGATTCCCCCTTCCCCTTTCAGCCTCCTTGAATTCAGCACATTTGGGCTCTCCTTCTCCTACAGGCTCCATCCCCAGCCCACTGAAATCAAGGATTGTTTTGCTGGACTCACAGAGCTCCAGAGAGGGGCTCAAAGGGGCAGAAAGTCACGGCAGGAATGTTACAGGACACACCAGCCCACCTGGCAGGTCAGGGCTCCTGGGAAATTTACCTTCAAGGGAAAACACAACGTCCTGGTGGGGATTTCAAGCCTCCAAAATGACAATTTTCAAAATCAAACCAAACCTTCAACGTTCCTTCAGGCCAGGAGCACCGGCTGTTCCCAGCCATCCTAACGGGTGGGTACATGGGCCACTGTTCCCATCCCCGGGCCACCCAAGGAGCCAGCTGGCCATGAAGCCAGGACAGCATCCTCATTTGTTCCTTCCCTTTCCCTTTTCCCTTTTCCTTTCCTTCTTTCTCTCTCCCCCTTTCCCCTTCTCCCTTCCCTTCCCTTCCCTTCCCTTCCCTTCCCTTCCCTTCCCTTCCCTTCCCTTCCCTTCCCTTCCCTTCCCTTCCCTTCCCTTCCCTTCCCTTCCCTTCCCTTCCCTTCCCTTCCCTTCCCTTCCCTTCCCTTCCCTTCCCTTCCCTTCCCTTCCCTGTATTTTTCTAAAGAGCTCTCTCTTTTTTTGCCATGTCTCGTTTCATTCCTCATCAGATGCTTTCCCAGAGCATAATCCCGGCTTGTCAGGCAGCCCTTGCAGAAAGGAGTAAATCCTGTTTGATCCATTCCTGTGCACTTTGAACATGCAGAGAAGCACCTGAGGCAGAAACACAATTCCCGGGTGCGGGGGGGATGCCGGGCTCCTTAATTACCCGGCCCCGGAGTCCTTTAGCTCCGGTGCAAAGCGCTTTAACACGGCTTTTCCTCCGCTTATTTCCAGCCTGTTTCTCTCTCCCTTTAACTCAAGCACCGGCATAACGAGCCAACAATTGCTGGAAAACAATAACAACGTTTTTAAAAGACAGGGTCGTGGTTATTTCTTTTCTCTCTCGCTTTCATGAGACAATAGCGAGGATGATGGTGGTGATTACGGGGAATTTCATGCTGTGATTGAGGGCCTACAATAAGCGGAGATCATTCATTGTCTGGGTTCAAATTGAAGGAGGGGAAATTTAGGTTTGATATAGGAAAGAAATTCTTCCCTGTGAGGATGGTGAGGCCTCGGCACAGGCTGCCCAGGGAATTTGTGGCTGCCCCATCCCTGGCAGTGTCCCAGGCCAGGCTGGACGGGGTCTGGAGCAGCCTGGGACAGTGGAAGGTGTCCCTGCCCAGGGCAGGGGTGGCACTGGATGAGCTTTAAGGTCCTTCCAACCCAACCCAGTCTGGGATTCTATAAAAAGTGGGGTTTTTTACATAAGTAACTGGATGAGAGACGAATACTGCGTGTTTCTGCCTCCGGGAAAAGCTGTTTATGGATTTGCTGCAGGCGGCGTGCTCGGCCGGGGCCGGCTGACCGGGATCACTGATAAATCCCTTAACCAGAGAGGGCTCCCACCCCTCTTTCCACGGAACATTCCCACCCCCACAAACTGAGCAGTTTGGACGTGCACCCCCGAGATGGGGACCATAAATACATCCTAAACTGATGTGACTGAGTCTGACCCAAACCCAGAAATACCCTCCCGCTGCAGAGCCACCCTCGGGCTATCGGAGTTGTGTCGCTTTAACCAGACCCATCTCAGAGCAGCTGGAGCCGTCGGAATGCGTTCGAATTCGAGACAGGAATGCGTTCGAATTCGAGACAGGAATGCGTTCGAATTCGAGTCAGACCCTCCGAGGCAGCACGGGGATGCTTACGGGGTGTTTGCAGTGCCACAATGCACGGCTGGCCCCATTACGGCCCTTCCCCAGCACCTCGTAATTACCGATGTGCCCTGCAGCCCTCTGCGAAGGCAATGTTCCACTGCTGCTTCCCATTAACAGACGGCGATCTGCCACCCAGGGAGGCGAGGAAAAGGGGTTTGTAAAATAACATCGAAATGACGCTGGAAATGCTCAGCGGGGTTTGCAGAAGCGTCCGTGTGAGTACCTGACTCGTTCTGCTGCTTGGATAAAACCCGCCCAGGGCATCAGAACTAGACCTGATCACCCATGGCACGGACTTAAGGTCGTCCAAGAGGAGCACCAGAGGGAAGCAGAGCCCCACAAGAACATCACATCCTCCAGATGCATCCCACCCACCCTGGCAGCTGCTCCGGGGGGTGACAAGGTGTCACTGGTAGCGCTGCTGTGTTAAAATATGACACAAACACTGCTTCTCCTCCCACCCCTCCCCGGATTCCTCTCCCCCGCCTTCTCCTTCCCTTCCTCTCTGGATACCCCTCCTTTGCCTTCTTCTCCCATCTCTCCCCCGGGGTACCTCTCTCCCCTGCCTTCTCCTTCCCTTCCTCTCTGGATTCCTCTCCCCTTCCCTCTCCTATCCCTCCCTGGATTCCTCTCCCCGGGCCTCTCCTTCCATCCCTCCCCAGATTCCTCTTCCACTGACTTCTCCTTCCACCCCTTCCCGGATTTCTCTCCCCTGCCTTCTCCCTCCATCACTCCCTGGATTCCTCTCCCCTGCCTTCTCCTTCTATCCCTCCCCAGATTCCTCTTCCACTGACTTCTTCTTCCATCACTCCCCGGATTCCTCTCCCCTCTCCCTCCATCACTTCCCGGATTCCTCTCCCCAACCCCACCACACCCCCCAAACCCTTTTCCCCATGAAAGGCACCGCACCAGACAAAGTTGTGTTGCAAAGTAATTGCACCTGGAAGGCAGAGGCACGGCTGAGCCCAAACACGGGGCGCTGCCTCTTTGAAATCTGGGAGAAGAGCTCTGGAATACATTGGGAATAAAAACAACAAAGAAGAAAATTGGGACAAGCAGCACTAATACAGTGGAGGTGGGAGCAGGCAGTAGCTGGAGAGTGGGGGTGGACTGATTCTCCTTATTCCCACATGAAATCTATAGACATACATATAATATCTATATAATTTTAATATTTTTTTAAAAGATGTTCCTGCTTTTTTTTGCCCCTCATTAAAATCCAGCCTCATTTCAGCTGCTGTACCATTACCTCCAGAGAAATCCAAGCCACGGCTGTGGCTCACAGAAATGTCCCTGAGCCAGTTTTAAGACATCTCTTTCAGGAAGCAGCAGTGGCCCGGGTATGGAAAGACTGAGCTGGCCAAAACTCATGCAGCCAAAACCCTGCAATAGATGAATAATCCTACTTCCCAATTTTTTTTTTCTTTTAATAACTCTTAGTTTTTTAAACCCCTTAGGGTGCAATTCTTTGGATTGACATTTCTTCTGGCACTGGGCTCTGGGCTGGCAGGCACCCACAGGCAGCAGTGGGAGAGGGATGATTAATACAAGCAGACAGGGACACCCTGGAAATCTCTGCTGCCCCCTGGAAATCACCCCCCTGCTCACCTCGAGCATCACTTCACAAAGGTGATCCTGCTTGCAGCCCAACATATTATCCCCATTTCTTTTTATAATCCCTTTTATTTTGTTTCTTAAATCACCTCACTTCAGTAATAACTCGGAGAGATGTCTTGGGATGCCAAATAACAAAATGCATTTCCGCAGCGGCTTCATAATTAATGTTTGCATCGTTTATCTTTCATGGAAAGATTATTCTGACTAACGAGGTTCTGGGCCACTAATTCATTACAGTGCCTTGTCACTTCCTGCTCCTTCTTATTACCCAGAAATAGACTCATTAGTCAGAGTGCAATGACAGGGAGAAATTGTGTTCGTTAATTTAATTCCTCTTCTCTCCCTTTCTGGGTCGGTGTTTGTCCGAAATCAGGGATCAGAAGTGAGGGAGGCCCTCGGTGCTTCCCCCGTGCTTCCCCCGTGCTTCCCGTGGTGTTGGGGGGAGGAAGCTCAGCCCATCCCCTCTGCAGCAGCAGACCATGCAGGGATGGCTCACCTGCCACGCTTTAGCTCAAAGCTTTTCCAAAGCCTGGGAAATGCTGGATTGAAGTTGAATTTTTCCCATCACCCACACTCAAGGGATGGAGGGAACCATCCACCCCTGACTTGGGTGGAGCTGAAGCAAAGCAAAACCCCCTCCATGTCCTGCAGAACCCACCAATCCCTACAATAATTCCCTTTGGGGATTTCCCACCTGGGTGTGATGGAATTACAGCTCCATACTTCACGATTATCCATTTATCTTTCTGCTGGTGCTCACTGTCTTGCCCCCAGTGGCATTTCCAGCTGGGCATCCCCAAAAAGCCACAAGACTCATGGAATATCCTGAGTTCAAAGGGACCAACTCCTGGGTGCTTGGGACACTCCAAGAATCCCTCCCTGTGCCTGGGAGCACTGGTTAAACATTCCTTGAACTGGGAGCCTTGGAGCCATGACCATTTCCATGGGGAGCTTTCCCCCAAGCAGCAAACAAAGGGAAAAAATAAATAATTGGCCAAGGAGAGGGAAAATCCATCCCAAATGAGAAAAGATAACACGGCTGGGGAGGAACCACTCCCAGCTCGTCCTTCCTCCAGCAAGGCAGAGCTCCAGGGACAGGCAGGGGAAATTAGAGAAGGAGCAAAAGCTCTTTTATCCCCTCCAACTTGTCCCAAACCCTGAGCAGTTCGTGTAACACCTGCGGTATTTAACACATTTAATGCAGCAGGGCCAGCAGCCAGCAGGGCACCGTGACAGGGAACCGGCTCAGGCTGCCAGGGCTGCCCAGCAGGGAAAAGGTTAAAACCCCTCGGATTTACACAGGTCTGGCAGCTCGTTCCCCATTTTCCTACAGGTAATTACAATAATTGTGGGGTGTAAACACTTTACAGAGATCAAAACCGGGGGTGTGAATGGGAGAGGGATGAGGACAAGGAAGATCAAAGGAAAATTATTAAAATCTATATAGTGCCGCTTCCTAATTCCTGTGAAGTCTGATAGCGGGGCTGGGGGGGTGAAGGAGCAGCCTCGGTGCTGAGTTAATCTCCCAGCCCATAAATTCCCACATTTTTTGGTTAAATCATACACGGAAACCTCCATCCAGCACCAAACCCAGCCCTGCCCAGCGCCGCGGGGCATCCTTTTAATTCTGACCAAACCACCGAGGGATGCACAAGCTCATCTTTTGGGGGGGGCAAGAAATTGTTTAATTTCTTGCTTTTCCAAGCGGGATGCTCCAGAAGCTCTGGAGCTTGGGGCTGCTTTGGCTTTGCGGTCCCCCCATCAGCGATGCTCTAATCTGCGCTCGGCAGGAGCATCCGCTTTTCCCCGCGGGGTCGGCTATTAACAGTTGACGTTTAGTTTAAACAAAGCCTTGAGATTGTCCAAATATTTGCCTCAAACACGCTCGGTGTTTTGCCTCTCAGCTCGGCTCCCCTCGGGGGTGTTCCGCTCTGCTTTTTTCCATCCATCCCGGGTCTCCCAGGCCGCCGGCGGGAGCTCGGGATTCGCCGGGAGCGCAGGGATGGATCTCAGGAATCACCCGATAAACCTCGAGTTTACACATCCACTCCCTCCCTCTCCCTGAAACAAAACATCAAAGTGAAGGGAAAATTATCTTCTCGGAGCAAAGAGGCGTTTAAGTAATTTACTTTTAATTTTCCCTTCTATTCTGCAAATTGTAGCAGAACACCAAAGTTCAACACGGAAATAAAAACACTGACTTTTTTCACACCCTCGTTTTCCTCACGGTTCCCCCCAAAAGGTTCGATTTATACTTTTAATATAACTAATTATTTGTGGGAATGTGCTTCAGCTCCTGCATGCTTCGTCTGCTCCCCACACCTCCATCCCTGCTCCTCCTAAAACCCCCACACTGCAGCAGGAAAAGGGGAAAAAAAGGGTTTGCCGCTTCCCCTTGGTACAGAAAATGAGCAGCTGAAAAACAAGAGCACGTCTTAAAAAATATTCCCCCCACAGCAAGCTGCTAATGAAGAGCAGCAATCCCTGAGAGTCCCAGGTTTGCTCATCCATGCAAACCCGGGGCAGGACTCCATGGAAATAACAACTTCCTATTGGGCTGTGATCTCCACGGCCTGTGTTTATTCTCTCCCAGCCTCTTTTTCTAGTTCTGCCATCCACTGGAGTTAAAAAAGTGTCGATTTTCACCCGTTTCTCTAGTTCAGCTGGAGCTGGGCTCTGGGATAACCCTTGGAGTATCCAGGGTGGGATTCACTCTGTGGTCAACTCGGTTATGAGGAGCAGGAATGGAGATGAAAAATAAAGAAAAAGCTGACAACAAAGGTTACAACCCACTGCTCTGCACTCCTCTGGGCTCTGGAGGAGCGCTGGGAGGAGGGATGGGCTGCTCTTTGCTTAGGTTGGGGTTTTGCTGTTGTTTACAGGTATTTTTGTCTCTCCCAGGCTCCCAGCTCGGCCCTGCAGCCGCATTCCTGCTCGGCAATGCCCCGTTCCCCTCACGCACCCGCGGTTATAAAGTCATCTTGCTGCAGAGCAAAACGGAGCAGGAAACAATAATTCTTCCCCAGGCACTCCTGGACTGTGCCCAGGGTGTTTGCTGCTGTAATTCAGGTTTGTCTTGCCAGGCCAAATCTTCAGGAGAAGTCAGCACACTCACAGATCAGCCTGGGACGGCCCCCAAGAAATGACCTCATCCCTGCCATCAGCAAAACCAGCTCCTAGTGAATTATCCCAGATATCCTCAGTGTGGCTTCCACAGGCAGCACCCACAAAGACAAGGGCTGGCCCCGTGGCTAGGAGCTTTTAGGGATGCACAAGGACGTGTCCAGTGCCATTGCAATCCATATTCCCAGGGCTCAGAGAGCATTTCCATGTGCTGACTGCATCCACTTCCATGTCTGTCACGCTTCCCCCCACACCAAAGCACCAAAACATCATCCAGTACCATTAATAAAAGGCTGTAAAAACCAGTGAGCCATCACATCCATCCCTCAGCACATCCACTGCACCCCAATCCCACAGCAGCACCCCAATCCCACAGCAGCACCCAAATCCCACAGCAGCACCCAAAACCAGCAGTGAGCCCCAGGCCCAGTCCTGACCGCCAGCACGAGCTTCTCTTCCAACAGCACCCACCCCTGCTTCCCTACAGCTGCTGGGAAGGCTCCTCCTGAGGATTTTCCCTCTGATTTCCTCCAAACTGGACACACTGGAGGATTTGGGGGTGGCTGGATGCCCCCCAAGGGCTGCACCCCTTCCCTGGGCTGGTGGCAGTCCCCAGCTGGAGTCACCTACCTGGGCAGTTTTGGGTGCCTCTCTCCTGGTGCCACTGGCTGCTGTGCCTGTGTGGCTCCTTCCCTGCATGTCTTATCCCCCTCTCTCTAAAAAAAATAATCCAACTTTGCCTCAAGGATAAGTAGAATAAAATGTCACTTACCTATTAGGGGGAAAAAGAGAAGAAAGAGGGAAAGTATTACACACGTATTCTTTGAAATCAGGTCAGCTTAAAGCTTTGAAATGGCAAAAATTGAAAGATATTTTCCTCCCACTTCCCTTCCTCTCTTTTTTCCAACTCTTTTAAAGGGTTCTCTGCTTTCAAAGGTTTCCCAGAGTCCAGTTTTCCCTCTGATATGGTTGGGTTTTCCTTTTTTGCTCCATGCTCAGCCAATGCCCACCTCGTCCTGTCCCACCTGTGCTGATTCCCCCTGAGGGGGTGAAGGAAAGAGCTGGAGAAAAGCAAAATAACAAATAAAGGAGGTGAAGACAGAGACTTGCAGGATGCTTTAGCATGGAAGGGACCTTAGAGATCTTCTGATTCCACTGTCCCAGGGTGCTCCAAGCCTGGTCCAGCCTGGCCTTGAACCCTTCCAGGGATGAGGCATCCACAGCCTCCTGTTCCATGGGGAATTCATCTTTAGCAGTCTCATTCTCACACATCTCAGCACACCCCATGCAAGGGAGGGAAATCCAAGCACAAGGGGAGCTCTGGAGATCTCCCTGCTCCCCCTGCAGCTCAGGACTCAATGAAGGGCTTTCTCCAGCTCATTCCTGAACAATTTAAGGCAAATTCTCCCACCCTCATCCTTTCCAGTGCTATCTGCAGCCTAACAGGCCCTATCTCTAAGGAAAGCTGAGTGCCAAAAAGAGATATTTGTTATTAAAGAGCAGTTTTATCTATCCCATCCATCTGCCTGCCCACCTTTACAGCACATATATGAGCTACATATAGAAAACCTCAAATGCAGGAATGTGATGTACAGGCACACTTACTCCAAAGGGGAAGAGGGAGAAATTTGGTCCCCTCCTGATGCCTCTGCAAAGCCTCTCCAGCCCCACGAGCTGCCTGGAGGGGAAGGCTGAGGGTGCATTTAGGATGTGGGGGTTATTCATTCAGGCTGAGCACGGTGCTGACATCCCCAGCAGGAGCAGAGGGAGCAGCTGGAGGACCCCTGCATCCATCCATGCACCTCTGCCACATGCAGGGCTGCAGCAGCAGTGGCAGGGAGTGTCACAGCACAGAGCACAGCACGTCCTGCTGCAGCCTGGGCTCGCCTGCAGCTCTCCATGCCCGGGCCCTGCTCCTCCCTGGGCAGCTCGGTGCACCCACAGGACCCCTCCTGCTGCAGCCCATCGCTCCCGTGGGGGTTTTATTATGATTTTATTGCACAGCACCAGGCTGAGGCAGCCCAGCAGCTCCTGTTGGGAGTGTCCTTGCCACAGTTGGCTCCCAGAGCTTCATCCTCACCTCTCTCCTCCTCATCCCCTTGAGGGATTCACAAAACCCCCCCACCACAACCCTGCCTGCTCTCACTCCTTTCTTTTGTGGGTACATGAGATGCAAATCCCTTTTTCTTCCCTGCAAAGACCCAAGGGTCGAGCCTCACTTGGAGGATGCTCCAAGTGCTCTGCAGTCCCAGCCCAGAGCTGGCAACTGAACCCTGCTGTAATGAATTCCTGGCTTCTCATCCTGACACATCCTGAAATATAGGAGTGGTGACAGCCTGCCCGCTCCTCAACCCCCTAAACTCTCAGGGTTTTCTCTAACACCATCCTAAAATTGGCAGTGGTGACAGCCTGCCCACTCCTCATCCCCTTAAACTCTCAGGATTTTCCCTAACAGCATCCTAAAATCAGCAGTGATGACAGTCTATTTGTTCCTCACCCCCTTAAACACTCAGGGTTTTCTCTTAAACCATCCTAAAATCAGATATGGTAACAGCCTCACTGCTCCTCACCCCCTTAAACTCTCAGGCTTTTCTCTAACACTATCCTAAAATCAGCAGTGGGGACAGCCTACCTGCTCCTCACACCCTTAAACTCTCAGGGTTTTCTCTTAAACCATCCTAAAATCAGATATGGTGACAGCCTACCTGCTTCTCACCCCTTTAAACACTCAGAGTTTTCTCTTAAACCATCCTAAAATCAGCAGTGGGGACAGCCTGCCCCCTCCTCACTCCTCCAGCTCCCGGAGTCTCCTCACTTTTAGGAGTCGAGGCGGCTGTGATGGGTTTCCCTGTGCCTGGCGAGGGTTTGGGGCAGGGAGGCGGGGGCAGAGCTCAGGCTGGGTTGAGGGTTTGGGGCAGGAGGGCACAGGTCGGGCTGGGTTGAGGTTTGGGGCAGGGAGGCGAGGACAGAGCTCGGGCTGGGTTGAGGGTTTGGGGCAGGGCTCGGGCTGGGTTGAGGGTTTGGGGCAGGAGGGCACAGCTCGGGCTGGGTTGAGGGTTTGGCACAGGGGGGCACAGCTCGGGCTGGGTTGAGGGTTTGGCACAGGGGGGCACAGGTCAGGCTGGGTTGAGGGTTTGGCACAGGGGGGCACAGCTCGGGCTGGGTTGAGGTTTGGGGCAGGGAGGTGAGAGCACAGCTCGGGCTGGGTTGAGGGTTTGGCACAGGGAGCAGAGGGCACAGCTCGGGCTGGGTTGAGGGTTTGGCACAGGGGGGCACAGCTCGGGCTGGGTTGAGGTTTGGCACAGGGGGGCACAGCTCGGGCTGGGTTGAGGTTTGGCACAGGGGGGCACAGCTCGGGCTGGGTTGAGGTTTGGCACAGGGAGCCGAGGGCACAGCTCGGGCTGGGTTGAGGATTTGGCACAGGGAGCCGAGGGCACAGCTCGGGCTGGGTTCAGGTTTGGCACAGGGGGGCACAGCTCGGGCTGGGTTGAGGTTTGGCACAGGGGGGCACAGCTCGGGCTGGGTTGAGGTTTGGCACAGGGGGGCACAGCTCGGGCTGGGTTTCTCGGCAGCTGAAGCGAGCCCGCGGCGCCGCGGCAGCGCCGGGCACGGCGCAGCCATCGCTAGGTGGGGACAGAGCCCTGCCAGCGCCTGGCACTGCCCGGCTCCCTCCGGGGCACCGGGATGCTCCAGCCACGGCAGAGGCACCCCTGGACCCCCCCGGTCATCATCGCACAAAGCTCCAGGGAGAAAAACCTTCTTGTGGGAACGGCAGCAAAACATCGACACGCAGGCAGCAGGTCTGCAGTGAAAGGCTGCTCCCCAAAAAGAGGCGCAGCCTGATTATTTCTTTCATTTTTATACATTTGTGGGTGTGGTTGTGGGTTGGCTTCTGGGGTTATTCACCCCACTGGCCAGAGCTGCTGTCAACTAAGATTATTTTCAGGCTAGAAATATGTAAACAAAGGACAGTGAACAAAACCAAGAAAGGTTGTTTATGTTCCAAAGTGTGAGAAAGTGAAAAATTGACCTTTAATATTGTACAGTAGCTAAAGAACTGACTCCATCCTATGAACAAGTAGAAGGCTTTAAAAAAACTCAGAAAAACCAGAGCAACACCTTCTGGGAAAAGCAGTGTGAGAGCCAAACCCTCCCCAGTCTGTGTGTCCTCTACTGCAGCATCCCCCGCTGATCCCATTCCCCTTCTCCAGCAAAGTGCTTGGATTTATTGTCAGCTTCCTAAAATCTCCCTCTGCAACAACTATTCCTTTGAGAGGAGCTCTTGCTCTCCCTTCTCCCTGCTTTTCTTAGCAAGTTTTCCTGTGTATTGGAGGTTTTTGATTTTGGGGATTTTTCTCCTTTTTTTTTTTTTTAAGGAGTATATTTATTGATTTTTCACACTGGGCAATGCAACACATTCTGCACCTGTGGGGATCTTCATTTGCAGGACCCACCATTCCCTGTGGAACAGGAGAGACAGAAAATGCATGACAGCTTTAAACTGTTGCTCCTCTCACCCAGCAGGACACAGATCCGTGGTAAGCACACAAAAAGCATTCCTTTTTTTCCATTCCATAGTGGAAAAAAAAAAATGATGTGTTTTTCCAACTGGCAGGATTTTCCTGGTTGAAATCCTGCCCAAGAGAAAATTACTGCAGGTGGCCCCGGGATGATGTGGAGGGTGTGAGATCAGCACCAAGGGCAGAGCCACTGAAGACCCTCCCCATGAATAATTGAATATTCACATTTGTCCCAATTCTCTGCTTAAAACACCCCCTTCCAGCCACAGCAAAGTGAATGAATCCTCTCCAGGCAGCAGCACAGGGGGATGCTGCATCCCTAATTGCTGATCTTCAGGCAATAATCCCCTTTCCCAATATCTGTAAATACATTCCAGGGTCTAGGATCCCCCACGCTCCATCAGGAGAGGTGCTCTGCTCCTTCTCCCCTTTCCAGGCTTGGGAATCCCCCACAGCCCTGCAATCCCAGCGTGATGGAGGGGAAGGCACAGCTCTCACGGCTCCTCAGGGCCTCCCTCCTGCACAGCAGATTTGGAGGGGTCTGGAAGACTCCAGCTGTCATTTCACTAACCCAACACTGCTCTCCCTCCTCCCAGCCCCTCTCATTCCCCAATACCACAGGTACAACCCCTGTCCTTGTTGCACCTTGTTGTGTTAATCCCCCAGGGCAGGGGACAGAGGGAAAAATTAATTATTTTAAAAATCCATGCAAAAAAGAAGGAAAAAGGGAGGAGGATTAAGTCAGAGAAAGAGGGATGTGCGAGGTGTTGCTGTTATCCATGCCAGGACCTTGATCCCTCCCCTGCAGTTTCTTCGAGGCTGAGAGTGGTAAATAAAAGCGGGATAACAAATTTGGGAAAGGAGGGCTCAGGCACTGGAGGAGGAGAGGTCCCAGTGTCCAGGAGCCAGGAAAATCCATGTCCATGGGGCACAGGACCAGCCACAGCCCTGGGAAACTCCGAATTCCTTCCCTCTCACCGATACTTCTAATAACCAATTAATATTTAGTCAACAAGTAGCTGTGCTAAATCCGAGGAGATGGATTTCGCAGGAGGGCTATTTCATGTTAAATGAGCACTGACTCATCAGCAGCACTTACTGGGGATTATGGATTAGCCTCATGCCCAGTATCCATCACCACAAATCCAGCGGGGAGGCAGCTGCAGGCAGGGCCAGCACGCGGCTGTCCCATGGCAGGGGAACTCCTGGGGAGCTCCCACAGTCCCTCCGAGGGGCCCTGCTCAGGCACAGCCCTAACAGAGCATCCAGAAAGGGATGGGGACCCCCAATCCACGATTCCAGACAGTTCCCCCCTTCAAATATGGCATGGAGCTGGGATTGAGCAAAGTGGATTTGCAGCACGAGGGATGGAGGGGAGGAGAGCATCCCCAGTGATCAACCCCTGAAAAAACGGGCACACAGCGTCCCAACCTACAAAAAATCCTGCAGAGGGAACACTCTCAAAGTGTGTCTTGTCAAGGCTGGATTGGTTGTGCAAAGGAGCAGAAAATACAGGTGGGTCCTTCCATTCCTGGAAGTGTTTGAGGCAGGGTTGGACAGGGCTTGGAGGGAGCTGCTTGAGTGGAAGGCATCCCTGGTTTGGAATCAGGTTGTCTTTAAACCCCCTTCCAACTGAAACCAATCCGGTATTTTCGGATGCAGGAGCACTGGGCTGTGGCAGACAGCGTGGAAAGCATCACCTCTCTGATGAGAAGGGAAAGCTGCACAGTCCTGTCTCTGCTGGACACCAAAACCTGCTGCTGGTGCTCTCTCCGCTCCCAACACAGCCAGGACACCCCAGGCAGCCCTGTCCTCCCACAAATCCACTTCAGGCTCGGCTCAGGCTGGTTTTGCTCACCCCTCCCCAAGGAAAGTGATCCCTGCTGACCCACATGGCCCCATGGCAGCTTCCCAAGCCCCCTGCATCCCGTCCCCTTTGGATCCCCCTCGGAGGCAGGGTGGGATCCGGGGGATCCGGGCTCTGCTCCGCTGCTTATCGGCGTTGCTTCTGCTGGAGGAGGTGATTAACTCCCTGACCTGCCAAGCTTTAACGCGACCTCCGAGAATAGATAGGATCTTGTTATCTTGTAATGAGTTTTATGGCTTATTTCAGTACATTTTGGCCATGTTTCTCCAGTGATTAAGGCAATTATCAGCCTGTGCGTTTCAGGATTATGAATTATGGAGCCTCTGAAAGGCTACAGAGATTTAATATCTCTCAGCGTCCCTCTGCCTCACTTCCAGCACTTAACTGGCTCTAGACTCTTTCTGTTTGGAGCACGGGAATGAGGGCACAGCAAAAGAATTATGCATCAAAGCTCGTGAGCAGGGTCCAGCCCTTACAATGAATAACACAGAATATTTAAAGGTTCAGGGCACAGTCACATCCCTGGGGCACCCCCAGCAGGGATGCAGGGGGTGCCTGTCAGGGAAAGGGGAGCAGAGCCTGGGTGTCCTGGCCCTTGCAGGAATGAGTCACAGATCCCAGGTTTGGCCACAGGCTGGGATTTGAGGGATGCGATTTAATCCTAAAGAGAGGCTGGGCAAGGCCAGTCCCTCTGAGCTGGCCTGTGGCTATTTCAGGGAACAATGTCTCACCTGGCTGGGGACACCCAGTCCTACTTGTGGCCCTCTCCCTGGAGTGCCCTGTCCCATCTGAAGCTTTTTTAGAAACCTAATGCCACTGAGCAGCTTTGGCCTGGACTGAGCACACGGGATTAGCAGGGAAGGGACACGTCCTGTCAGACCTACCTGGGCTTGGACCTGTTCCGAGCTGTCCTGGGCAAAAGGCACAGCCCAGCTGGAGTCATCCACGTGGACAATGGCAGTGGCACCCTGCTCTCCTAAGAGGCCTCAGAGCACCTCAAGAAAAGCTATCAGCACGCTTCTGTGGAAGGGGAAACTGAGGCACTGATGTGTTGTTGTTGTTGGGAATGAAATCCACTTTCAGCCTGCACCTCGAGGATGGGGCCACCATGAACAAAAGCAGCCTGAGCTGGGCCTGAAGTGGATTTGTGGGAGGGCAGGGCTGGCTGGGGTGTCCTGGGTGGGTAAGGAACAGCACCAGCAGCAGGTTTTGCTGTTCAGCAGCCCTGCCCTGGGCACAAGACCAGAGGGCAATCCCTGCCCAAATCCAGCCCTCCACACTCAGAGCTGGGTTGCACCAAACCCCTGCCCAGCACCCTCCTGCTCACAGGACCTCACTGCACAGCCCAGAGGCACAAACGACACTTGGAGGCTCTTGGAAGCCCCCAAATCCCACCTAAATGTGAAAATCCTCTGTTTGCCTGTCCCTGGCTGCAATGGGGACAGCTGAGGCCAGGCAGGGCCAAGTCCCTCTGCCATCACTCATCCTTAGCACCATCCAGATGGAGCCTTTTAACGATCTTGGTTTTATTTTTATTTTTTCCTCCCTGCAAATGATCACTAGAACTTGATGGCTGCTTGGGAAAACACAGACGACAGCAGAAACCTTTTGGTGCGAGGAGCTGTGCTGGCTCAGCTTCCTCCTCTCCCCCTTCACGCGGCTGCGGGTGCTTTTTTTCCCAAGCAGAAAAACGAGAAAAATATTAATTTTGCATAGAAATAAAATTAAGCTTTTGGAAACGAGCTGCAAGAAATAAAGCCATTGCTTGAGTTAATTAAGAAGTGATTATACTGAAAGGCTGTAATAAAAGCTTCACGACGCCGAGCTGCTGCCACAGGCCGGGATGGGAAAAGACCTGGGCATCATCCTGGGGAGGGGATGGGGAAGAGCAGCACCTGGGCTGATCCTGGGCTGATCCCAGCCCTTTCTTTGCTCTGCTCCATCCCTCACCCTGCTGCTCACCCAGGGCCTCTCTCAGCGCTGGACTCGAGTCATTCCACAAAGCAAAAAATATGCAAACCCAGGCTTCCCCCAAGGGGTGCCAGTGCCTCTGCCCTCCACGAGATGACAGATAAAATCCCCTGTTACTGGAGGAAGGTAATTTGACATAACAGCTGTTCTGACATTCTCTCCCTATGGATATTGCCTGCAATAAGAATGCAAATCAGCACTCTTTGCACTTCTCCTGGAGAGCAACTTTCACCTGAGAGCACTTTTAAAACGTGAACTCATTACCACCTGCCTCCTCCGGAGCTGCTCTGCCCAGCTGCCTCTGCCCTGGCCACAGCCACCCGGGAACAGAACCTGCACCCTGCTGACCAGAGCAGCAGGGAAACCAGGAAACTTGTCTTGATCCTGGCACAAAAACCACTGATCATCACCTTGCCTCAGTTTCCACAATGTGAAAACCGGGATCAAAATGCCTGTGGTGGTAACAGGGCTGGAGATGCAGCAGAGACAAAGGCTGCAAGCAGTGAGAGCTTGGGGTGACTTCTCAGGGAGATGCTTTCACTCACCAAGCACCTTTTCTCCAAGTCAAATTGAAGCCACCCATCTGCAGAGCCTTCCCTGAGTGCTGCCATGCTCTGGGAGGAAGGGCTGTGCTGGTGTCACACCTGTCCCAAGGAGGAGGGACCTCCTCACCCTCCCTCCCCATCCAGTGCCTGGGCACAAGAGGCTCCAAACCCCAAGTGAAAATGGTTAGTGCCCTGCTGCTCCCTGTATGGCAGCTACTAATTATCCCTGGAATTTATGGGCTCCCGGGATGCATGCAGATGGAAACTTAACTTAACAGCAGCCTCGGATCATTTGCCATTCATTCCACAGCGATGCCTGGTTGGGAACAGACCTCTGTGGCATTAACACCGTCCTACCCCCACCCCACTGCAGGCTGGGCTCCCCAAATCTGCACCACAGCTCAAGAGGAGAAGGGAAAAGATCCCGATATCCCCACTCCAGATGGGAGCCATTCAGCTTTCCCCATCCACAGGGACCCAGCGCCCCGTCCAGCATCCTGCCAGCCACCCCCTCCTCCAGCATTCAGGGGGGGCTCGCTGCCCCCCGTTGATGATATTTTACTTTGTATAATTAAACCTTAATGAGAATAGGGACCAGAGCCTCCCCAGCGAGCCTGGTAACCTCTGAACGAGGGAGCCACTCAGATTCCTAATTAATAAACACCTATTGGTACACAAGGCAGAGAGCTCCGAGCAGGGCCAGCCCGGCGCCCCCATCTGCCAGCGTCCCCCAGCGCTTCCCGGGAGCTGCAGCTTCCAATCCCCCGGCAAAACAAAAGCAGGATTGATTCCCCGGCGGCTGCTCTAAGTCCTCAGCCACTGGATTAAAACACAGTTATCACCACTCCATTGCTTCCGTCAATCTGGACCCGATTTTGTTGGGTTTTTTTTTCTCCTCCTGCAGTTGAGCATTTTGATTAATTCAAATCACATCGCTCGCAGACAAGTCACAGGGATTTACTATCCACTGGAAAACAGATGTACAGGTGGGCTAAGGCTCCTGCACGTCCAAAGACTCAGGTTTGAGCACACGGAAAACCACCTTAACCTTAAACTCAGCACGGGGGAGCCTTGGGGAGCCAGGCTAAGCTGGAGCATTCCCATCCATCTCTTCAAACAAGCCCTGCAAAACAAATGTCACAACAAAAGGGATGTAGGACTGCGTGCAGCCCCCTCCAGCCTGGGGGAGATGCTCCAAGGCATCCTGGAATGCAGAGTTTGATGGATGGAGGAGGGATGCCGGCAGCACAGGGATGGGGTTTAAACTTTATGTTGGAAAAATGTCAATTTTTCCATCCTGCAAAACAGAATATGGCTCTGGTTGAGCCTGACCAATTAAATTAAACCTGTTAGCAACTCCTCTGTTATCGTTTTCACTTGAGTTGGTGGAGCAGCAATTTTTTTCCTCAACAGACACCCCCTAAGGTGCTTCTCACCACCAAAGCAACAATGTTCTTACAAAACAGGAAAAAAATTAAAATCCCCCATCCCACATAGGAAACCAAGCCCCAGAGAGGAGAATTTGACAACATCTATGGCAGAGCAAGAAAGGAAAATCAGGTTTCCAGAGGCCCCCCCAAGGACTGGGCCATCCCCACTCTCCAAACCAATGAAACCCCCGAAAATGGACACACTTAAACAGACTTAACCCTCCATTAAATCAGTTCAGTCTCACTTGGTAATTTACTGTTGCAAGCAAAATCAATTTTAGCAAAGGTTAAACTAGTTCTGTCTGTGTTAGGAGTTTGCACCATTTTAAATAAATTGATTTCAAATCAATTCCCTTGATTTTGTGCAAATTTCTGATACAAGCAAAGGCCTGTAAGAAAGCTAAGCTCAGTTCGAATTTTGGACAGTTGCTTGCTTTATTTCCTTGCTGGTGATTTCCCAGAAGATGTCAAATGCCAAATTTGGATGACAATTTTAAGGAATGATGAAATCTCCACAGTTAACTCAGGTTTAAATAGTGATAATTCCTTATAAAATCATGATATTCCTCCTAAAGGAAGCAGTATTGCCTTAGGCAGCACAGAAGATTCCAATCTGCTTTTCCCAAGCAACCAAAGGAGAATCAATACACAAAAAAAAGCTTTTCATTTTTTTGTTCCCCATCCTGTGCTTCTGCCCTGCCCTCTCCTCTTTGGTGGTCCAGGCTTAGATCATGAGCAGGCCCTGGTGGGGTTTCAAAGCATCTTTAGCATGATGAGGACTTAATAATAACCCATCTCTTCAACTCCTCCAAAGGCCTCTCCGAAATGAGGCCATGAAAGCACCCTATTGACTGCCTGTCCCATCACAGGGTGGAAAAGGGAATAAAAATAGCTCGAGATCAGTGCAAGGGAAAAAAAAACCCACCAAAGGCCCCTCCCTTTGTCAAGCAGAACTGACCTCTCATCCCACAAAGAATAACCCCCAGCAGACTGCCAAAAGCTCGGGAGAAGCAGGGAACCATTTGATTTTCACCCCCGTGGGCTGCATAAAACGAGGAGGCAGGACCTTTTGTGTGCAGCATCATCATCATCATCATTCCTAACCCAAAAATTCCTGGAGCTTGAGGAGCCATGGAGGCAGCTGGGGGCACAGCAAGGCAAGGATTGCTGTCCTAAGGAGCAGGATGGCAGCAGGATGGAGGAGTCACCTAGAACTGGGGTAGAAGAGCTCTGGTCTCATCCCAAGTGAGCTGAGGCCTGGAATCCCCATTGCCACCCCTTGGGAGCTGCAGGAACCACCTTGGCAGAGGTTTCTGCCCCACCCCACCCTGCTCCTGATGATTTGATTCCCTGGACCAGTTCATCCTTCCTGGAGTCTGCTGAACTCTCAGCTCCGTGATGCCTTGGGGCAGGAGGTGTCACAGGGCAATTGCATCCCTGCTAAAATTTTATTGTGGGTGTAAAATTCCGCTGTATCAGCCTTAATTTTGTCAATTTTCAGTTCCGTAGGGCTTTCCCTGGATGCTGAATTAAGTGAGAGCCAGGAGCTACTGCAGCTCTGCTCCCCTCCAGCTCCAACCCTCCCGTGAGAGAAGTTGTGTTGTCCAGGGAAGCCTCATCCCTGGAAGTGTCCAAGGCCAGGTTGGACGGGGCTTGGAGAAACCTGGGATTGTGGAAAGTGTCCTTGACCATGGCAGGGAATGAGATGAGCTTTTAGGTCCCCCTCAACCCCAACCATCCTGGAATTTTATGAGTCTGTTCACACTGAAAAGCACTTCGGAGAAGAACTGAACTATTTGGCAAACAAGTCCCTGATCCCGGTGTCCTGGTCCTCTAAATCCTTCCACCTCTCCCATCCCCAGGCGTTCCACACAGAATTATTTGCAAGTTCTGTATTTTACAGCTGAGGATGCAGGGAGTGATGTGGAGAGATTGCTTTTTCTTTCCCAGCTCTGAAAGATGGAGAGGAAAAGGATCAGAGGGGAAGGGAGAGGATTTGTGGATTTGGAGGAGCGAGCTGAGGAGAGGACAAGGTTGGAAATTTCCTCCTGGCAGCCCTTTTCAAGAAGAGTATTAGAATTTATTTTCAATTATACACAAGAATAAGCTGTCTGCAGTATAGTTAACTTTCAATTTCAACCAATTTTCGACACATTCAATCACAGATGCCTCAGTGATTAAGAATCTATGTTGCAAAACAATTCCCACTTTGCAACAATGCAATCAAACACATCTACAACTCATAACCCATTATCCAAGAGTTTTTCAGCTCACTGGGGAAGTGAAATGGGATTCACCAAGCATGCCCTTTTTTACCCAGTGAGCCCCCAAGCTCATTTGCAAACAGAGCTGTGACTCCAAACAACCCACACGGGGATGGTTTTTTTTTTTTTTGTGGTTTGTGTTGCTTTTCCTCCCTCTCCGGAGATGCTGAAGTGCGAGGCTGGGATGTGGGATCTGTTAGAGAGGCTTGGAGCTGTATGGGAAGGCAGTGTGGGGCTGGAAGGGGCCTCTCCATCACCCATAAGGATGAAAGAATGGGAAAGCCTTTGGAAAAGCTGCTTCATTTGTAACTGGCTGCTTCTTCCCCACCTTTTTTATCTTAGAACAAAGACTGACAGTGACACGCAACAGGTCGCACAGCCAGCAGCAGGCTGGACCCCGGAGATGCCTCCTGCCTTCCCCCATCCTGCTGCTGCTCCTGGGAAGGAGAGGAGCTCCCCCAGGATTTGCAGGGTTTTGGTGGCTACAGGAAGACTCCTGCCCCCACAGCCTCAGGAAGCACTGGATAAAGTGAGCCTGTGCACAGCGAGCAGGCTGGTGCCTTGTTGGGACCACCTAAAAACTGAGGGCAGACAGAATTGAGAGAATAAAAAGCAGTTCTATTTATGGAAGGGCCTTCAGGTACATTTAGGGCACACAAAGCCCCCCAGGGGCTGCACCCAAAATGGACAATGGTCACGGGTTTGCACACTTTGATCAGTTTGGTCCATTTGCAGATTGGGGCTTCATCTTCCAATGACAGCTCCAGGTAATGAAGTCATTGACCCCAAGTTTGCTGCCCCAACTCACTTTTGTTTCCATCTCTCAGGCCTGAGGCAGTGAGGTGTCCTTGACTGCCAGGCCTGGAGAGGAATTGTTGTGCCTGCCCAAAATGGGGAAGCAGCAGCAGCTCACACTGTGTGTGGAGTTTGGAGTTACACACTAAAGAATTGCAGGGTTACAAATGGATGAAAAATAAAAAAGCTGAAATCCTAAGGCATCAATGCCACATGGGGATGTGACTTCAAACCCAAGATATTTCCTCTCCAGAGACCATTCTGAGTAGATAAATACGATTTAGAGCTGCACAGACACCCCCTCCAACCCTCAGGAGCAGAGCAGCCAATTATCCCTGCTCCTAGAGGTGCCTGTGTCCATCTGCAATTCCAAGCACGGAGGAATTGTCCAGCCCTGCTCACAGGGACCTCTCCAAAGGCCATCGGATCCCTCTGGGAAGGGACACGTCACAGCTGAAGATGCTGGGAATAGAAGGGCTCAGGCTGATGGGAGAGAAGGAGGAGGATTTTAAAGCTCACTGAGCCTGGAGGAGAGGCAATAAAGCAGCTGAAGGAAATTACTTTCCTGGGTAAAGTGTCGTTTTGTCAAGACCCAAGTTCTCCCTGGGAACGAGTTGATTTTGAGTAAAAACCATCAGGAACAAAAAAAAAAAAAAAAAGAACTGTGAGGGACCAGGTGTTTGAACGACACACTTTGGAAAGGCAAAGTGGAAGTGCCACAGAACAGCTGCACAGACCTCAGACTGCCTCCCTGTGCTCTTACACTCTGTGGAAAGTGCACTGAAGATGCCTCAAATTCCCTGTTCTGCCTGATTTGGGGCAGCAGGCGTGGATGTGACCCATGGAAGCAGAGGGATGTACCCACCGAGGGACAGCCCTGGCAGAATTTGGGCTCCCCATCCCGAGGGACCCCAGGTGCACCCCCTGCACCAGCTCCTCCCTCCCTTGGATGCCGACAAATAACAATTTCAAACTGGGGAAGACACCTGGGAGAGCCGAGGCACTTGTGCTACAAGATAATTAGAGATTATTATAATCGAAATTTCATTGCCACATCAAACTGTGTCTTTTAGCATTAATTAATCTCCTCTCCCAGCCTCTGAGCGCTCGCGGCTCCCGCGCTGTAGGACAGCAGCTTGTCAAACACACCAAAGACTTGCATCTCATTACCTGATCAGAGGGGGTGCGTGGGGAGCTGGGGAGCAGCACTGACACATTCCCCAGCACAGCCAGGGATGGGGGGATGCCTGCAAAGCCGCTCCTTGCACTGCAAACTTGTCAGGCAAGGCACGCGAGGGACCTTCATCCCCTCCCCGCACCCTCCCTCCTCTGCCTCTCGCCCCTCCCTGATGGAAGCAGGCCTGGCAAAGCTGCTGCTTTGTCCCACTGCACTGTCTGACCTTGAATAAACCATAAATGAGAACGGATGACATCCTTGCAGTGCTCATTCCTTGGCTCCTAGATGTTGGTGCAGCCATGCTGCTATCCCGGTTACAGTGTAAAAATTCACATTTAATATCCCATTCCCAGCCTGGTGCATGAGACCTCCCTCCTTCAGGAGGTTTGGGGAAGGTGTGAGCCTGAATCCAGTTTTCTACACGAGGTTCACAGCAGCTGCTTCAAGAGACCAGGCAAGGCTGACCTTGAAGAAGCAAAGAAGCAGAGAGAAGCTGGACCCAGGTAAGAGCAAATCCAGACCCTTTTTAAAAGCTCTCAGCACCTCTGAAAAAACCCAACCCAAACCAAAAATCCACCTGCAAGGGGCGAAACCTCAGCACAGGAACACACTGCGTCCCTTCTAGCAGCAGCTGAAGGAATTGGGCACCCCCAGCCCCCTCCCACACCCGGCCAGGGCTGTGTATATATTGGTGCTATGCATGAGGTGCTGTATGTTCTAGTCATTGATTCTCCACTCCTTCCATAGCTCAGCTGAAAATAAATATCCTCTCCCTTGTTTCCACCTCTCCACTCCCCCTTTCCCCATTATTGGCTTTCTGACGGAAGGCTTTAATTTATTCCCCCTGCCATATCTCTGTGCCGCTGTTTTCCAGCGCTTTACACCATATATTACCCACCGTCCTGTGTCATTTAACTCCACAAAGCACTCGGAGATACAGTTTGCTTGAAGGATGCTGGAGCCATTAATCCTGATTCCACAGCCCTGCGGAATGCCCGTGGCATCGCCCCTGTGAGCACAGAGCCCTTCCTGCCTGCTTTGACAGCCAGATCTCCGCTGAAACCCACCCCCAGCCCTAATTTAACACCAAGTCAGTAAAATCAAGCCCCTCCTGACCACTCATGGCTTCTCCCCATTCCTGTTGTCCTCGTGGGTGCAAATGGCCCCAGCTCCAGGGGAGTGGGGTGAGCAGCTGGATGGCAGCAAGGAGAAACCAGTCTGGGGAGGGGAACACCAGAGTCCTTCGTCCTGGAAAATGGGACAATGAGAAGATGAAAAACACATCAACCACAGCAGATCCTCTCCTCGGAGCTGCTCGGTGCCACGCCGCCTGCAAATTGCTCACCAGAGGGAGAGCTTTGATGAAAAATAGAAAAGCGGGGTGGAAAAAAATTTAAAGGAACGAAGAAATGTCGTTTATTTTATTTATTTATCGGAATATTTCCGCGTGGGCATGATTATTCATGGGATTCCACACGGCGGGCTCCGCGGGGAAACGCCGGCGTCGCGCTCGCATCCCTGCGCTGCCTGACACGTCGTTAGGGCGTATTAATTGTGCCAGAGTGAGGCATGAGAGAGAGAGAGCCCCTGCCTCAAAAAGCTGAGAGTCCAGCGCCTCTGCAAAGCCAGGAATGAGCAACTCCAGCTGCAGGAACTCTGCAGGATCCCGGCTGGAACAGGCAAACAAATCCCAACCCAAACCCTCGTGCTCCTGCCTAGTGCACAGAACAAGAGCTAACTTGATTTAAAATCGTGCCTGTCCTCAGCATCACTGGCACAACAGCAACCTGTGCCTCCCGTGGCGTTTTCCTTGTGCCTCCAGAAACACAGGATCATGGAGTGGTTTGGGTTAAAGGGACCTGAAAACCCATCTCGTTCCACCCCCTTCCACAGGCAGGGATATTTTCCACTGAAACAGGGGGAACTGATCTCAGGAAGGATATTTTCCTGTTGTCATTTTGCTGATGGGGAAACTGAGGCACTGGGGCAGCAGAGTGGTTTTCCCCAGGCCATGGAATGCTGGAGCTGCAGCTGTGGCTCCTGCCTGCTCCTCCTCCTCCTCCTCTCCCAGGCCCTCTGGAGAAGCTGCATTTCAATCACTGCTGGTTTCTCTGCTGCACACACGGGAATTTTAACAACCTTCCACTGGCACGGTGACGGAGCTGCAAGCTTTGTGGGGAGAGCTGATATCTTTCACTGGAGCAGCTGAGGCAGGTGGGAAAAGCCATTTTTATGCTGAAAACCCAGATCTGATTGAGCTCTGATGAAGGGATGCTGCATTTGTCCACCTCCTCTGGCAGCCCAATAAAACCTCGCTCCTACCAACTTTTTAAAACAAGGGAGCAGCAAATAACTGCCAGCTCCCACCTCCTGCATTCAAACAGCCACAAAACCCCTTGGGATATGCAAATATCTCCATGATTTCCCAGAAACCTCACAAGCAAGAAACTATTGCAAGGCCCTGAACAACAGGATGACCCGAAATTGCTACTTGGATTCAAGCGAAACACACACAAGTTGCTTTTTTCGGAGCTAGTGGGGATCAATTTTTTGAATTTGTGGGAGAAAAGGAGTTGTTTTGGAAGCCACAAGCGCTTTGTTGCCATTACTGAAGCCAAAATAATGGCCCACCTGGAGACACTCTCCCCTGTACACAGCTCAGCGTTCCTGGGATGAGGAAGGGAGGAAGTCTGAAGAGATCTGGTTTTGTGGTTTAGTTGTTTGGGTTTGTTTTTTTATTTTTTTTTTTTTTAAATCACTATAATTTAAAGGCCAAAGCTCTAACGAGTGCACAAGGGCAAGAGGCGACAAATGCCTCGGTGAAAAATACAAAATTACCATTTTAATGGATGAGTGTTGACTCCCTGGCTCTCCCGGGGGATGCCTGTTTGATTTCCTCAGCTTGTTAGCACAAGGATTTGACACAAGCGATTAATGCTGAGTTCATTAAGGGAGGGGTGAGTGGTTTTTTTTGCTTTTCCTCTGGATTCAGCATGGGGAAAAAGGCTGGGGGGAAAATCAGGGGATCAGTGGTAGGGAGCGCCTGTCCCTGAGGGTGCAGAGGATGGAAGCAGCTCATCACACCAGTGCCCAGCAGCATCAGCCTCAGAAATGCTGCTCATTTTGGAGCTCAGGCTTCCATCTCTGCCCTCTGCATCCTCACATCCCGGGGGTGGGAGGAATTGCCCTCCACCATCACAACAGAGACCAGCTTTGATCCCAAAGCCTGAAAATAACCAAGCACCAGGCAAGATCCCAGCTCCGCAGAGGGGAGAAACTGAGACAGAGTGCTGGAAGGGCTGACCTTGCCCACGGGCACCTGCAGCTCCAGTGGCAGAAGCCACTGCTGGAGCAGAGTCACAGGGACAGGGACACACATCTGGCCCTTGTCAGAAGGGAGAGGCACCGAGCCCACGGCTCTGCCAGCCCAGGCTGGATGGAGCACCAGGAGCCCGGAGGGATGGATACACAGGGATGGGGGCAGAGGGATGGATGCAGAAAGATGGATGCAGAGGGATGAATGTAGAATGGATAGGTGCAGAGGGATGGATGTAGAGGGATGGATGTAGAGGGATGGATGTAGAGGGATGGATGTAGAGGGATGGATGTAGAGGGATGGATTTAGAGGGATGTAGAGATGGATGTACAGGGATAGGTGTAGAATGGATGGGGGCAGAGGGATGGGTGTAGAATGGATGTAGAGGGATGGATACAGAGGAATGGATGCAGAGGAATGGATACAGAGGGATGGGGGCAGAGGGATGGATGCAGAGGGATGGATGCAGAGGGATGGATGTAGAGGGATGGATACAGAGGAATGGATGCAGAGGGATGGGTGTAGAATGGATGGATACAGAGGGATGGGTATAGAATGGATGGATACAGAGGGATGGGTGTAGAATGGATGGATACACAGGAATGGGTGTAGAATGGATGGATACAGAGGGATGGGTGTAGAATGGATGGATACCCAGGGATGGATGGCCTGCATCCAGCCCTCCTGTTCCCACAGGCACTCACAGCACCAGCTGCTGTCCCCAGCCACGAGCATCTGTCCAAAGGGGGAAATCAGCATCCTGTAGAAGGATGGCAGAGCAGTGACATCCAGAGCCAGAGCCCGTGCCAGGCCTGTGCCACGGCTCCATCTGACACTGCAAGGTCAGCTCCTGTCCCCTTCCCAGCAGCCATAGCACCTCAGCTCCCAGGGGAGGCTCCCTCTGACACAGCTGGGAGATTTCAGAGCCTTTGGAGAGAAAGAGCAAGCAGGGATGAGTCCCCCTCTCCCAGGGGGCACTTGGAGAGCCAGGGCTGCCTGCCCTGAGCCAGCAGCTCTCAGCAGCCCAGCTGCCTGCTTCCCCCTTCATCCTGATAAAGTCCCTGCTCAGCAAGAGCAGTTTGTTTGGGGTTTTTTTGTTGAGGAAGCACAAGCAGAGGTGGAAGGTTAAGTCCACTCCGGTGCTCTTTGCTAGCTCTCTGGCCGATTTGGCAGATGAATTCCTGCACAACAGGCAGCTTTGAGGAATGAATGCAGCTGGTGCTGGCTGGCTGTGCCCTGTCCTCTCCCCCTGAGCTGAACACAAGGCTGGTGACCTGCAGAACCATGAGCTCCCCTCTCCTGCCCCCCCAGGAGCCCCCCACCCATCACTGATGCTCCCACAATTTAACCAAGGGATGTAGCTGCTGTTTTCCAGCTCTGCACCAGAGAGAAGCAGCAAGGCAGTCATGGGGAAGAAGTGGCTGCATCTAAAAAGGACTTATGTTCCTTTTTCTTTAAAAAATAAAGCCTTTCCTCCCTTGCTCTGGCTCCTTCCCATCAATCCTCTCTCCTCAGGGTTTTTGGCTAAGTGCCGCTCCCCAGGCACGGGGCTGTGATTTTATCCCATCACCTGGGGCGGGAGCTGGGGAGAGGAATCCCAGCCCCAGCTGTGCCCTGCCACATCAGCTCATGTCATCGGCCACTGCTCAACCACCACCAGCAGGATTCCCTCCCCCTGTACTCCCCAGATGCCCACAGATCTCTCCAGGTCCTTGAAGGGGGCACCAAAGCGTCACTGGCTGCAGTGATTCCTGGTTTCTCTCCCAGCTGGAGAGGCTTTTATTTTAGACAGGCAATTACTTTGTGCTGCACTCTGTATTTTGCAGCACTCTGCCAGTTTGGGCTGGGCTGGAGTTTCTGGCTGGGGTTAAACCGAGGCAGGCAGGGGATGGACACATTCCAGAACACCACTGACCTGCTCACCCCCAAACAGCCCCGCTCTGCCGGTTTATAATCCATTCCCACTGGGAAAACGCCCCTCTGCAAGGATCTGTGTCCTCCTAACTCCCCATACGGATGGCACAAGGTGTGGTGCTGGGATGGGCTGGTTTAAGAGGGGAGAAATCCCTCACCTTGCACCTGCACACAACACAGATCCCCAGGGAAAGCAGAGCAGGGAGGGGCTGACAGAGCTTCCATGATCCTGTGACTGACGAGAAGAGCCAGAATGGAGAGGGACAAGGACCCCTCACACTGGGGATGCAACTCAGGAGCAAACTCAGGAGCCACAGCACAAAGATCAGCTCTGCTGGGAGAGCTCCAGGATCTGGGCCAGGACATCAACAGCATCAGGAGCCAGGCTGGGTGCACAAACCAACTTGGAGCAACCTGGTGTAGTGGGAGGTGTCCCTGCTCGTGGCAGGGGGTGGGACTGAGATCAGCTTTAAGGTCCCTTCCAACCCAAACCATCTTGGGGTTCTGAAACACCCACTTTGCCCTCAGCTCTGCCCGAAACTCATAAACAAAGCCCGTGCCCAAGCTCTCCTCCACCCACAGTCCCCCAGGAGCTGGGTTTGGGGCAAACCGGTACCCCCAGCCAGGCCCAGAGGGGCAGATCCAGGCTGGCACAGCAGCTCAGATGCAGGAAAGCCCTGATGACAAATGGCATCAGCACCACGGCACCAATTAGCTGCTCTGTGAGGTTAAGACAATGCGAGTGCCATCCCTGCCAGACAGAAGATGCCAAGGGAATGTGTTCTGAAAGGTTTGGCCTCCTTAGCATCTCTCTGAAGTAATTCCACTTGTAACTCATAAAGCTTCCCCAGCCGAGTGCGCGGGGCTTGCCAGCTCCTGGATGAGACAGACATTTGTATGAGATATACAAAGCCATTTAGCTGTTCAAAAGCTATCAGCACTTACATGCAAGGTTGAAGCAGGACAGATTTTGCTGTATTCAGGGCATCAAAGGGGATTATCCAGGAAATGATAACAGATTTTAATTTAGATCCTCCAAGATGGGTATTGGGGCTGGGCAGGGAGAGGTAGAGGAAAGAGAAGGGGGGAGGTTGTAAGGCAGGGAGGGGGAGAAAAGAAAAAATAAATAAGCAAGGAGAGGTAGCTGATCACAACAATTGTGTCCACACATTTGCCACGCTGACCATGGAGCTGCCACTGCCACGTTGTCACCGCTGCTCCTGCCCGTGCTCCTTTTCCCTAATCCTTCACAATTCCAGGGTGAACACTGAGCTGCAGCCCCTCCACACCCAATATTGCCATTTTCCTAGGCACAGCGTCTATTCCTGCTCAGGGCCCTTTTTTTCCAGGCAGGAGAGGAAGAGGCTGCCCACTGGGCTGTGACTCTGGCTATCAGACAGTCTATCAGCTGCTTCAGGGTACATTAAGTTCTCCTTTGCAGCGAGATCTCGATATTCCTGTCCTCTCAGCCTGATTTTCCATGCAGGTTTAAAGAGCTTTACACAATGAACACCTCTGCAGCTCAGACACGCTTGGGTTTATGTATTTTACCTAATTTGAGGGGCAGGGTCTGAGGCTTTCCACACAAGGGATGGATGGGTGGATGGATGGATGGATGGATGGATGAATGGATGGATGGATGGATGGATGGATGGATGGATGGATGGATGGATGGATGGAGGTACCTCCAGAGAAGCTCAACATCAGTGCTCTATGAGTCTCTTTTTGGAGATGCTGGAGACTCAGCTCAATTTTGAACACTCCCTCGAAATCAAAACATTTCATTAAAATCACAAAAGCAGTATCTTTGTCTTTTAAACGGTTTTAATTGAGGATACGTGGCGAATCCTTCCAGATTGAGGAACAGTTTAAGTCGATCCCAAGCCTTGTTTTGTTTTTAGAAGCAGTTCCTTGCCTCATGTCCTCTCCTGCCACATGGCTTCTTTGCAGGTTTTGCCTTTCTATTTCTGACAGTCCCAGATGGGATCTATGAATAAAACTGAAGAGGAGCTGGAGATTGGCTCCGAGTCATTAACGCAGCAAATATAGACTCTGCTCAAGATCTAAGGCACGGGGAGGGGGGGAAGAAAAGCTCCCACCTCCCTCCTCGAGGATGGATCCAGGCTAATGAGGAATGACGTATCCCTGCCGACACTAACGAAGCAGAGGGGACAGTTCCTGCCTTTTCATCCCCACATCACTTCAGTGTATGCAGAGGATATACAGAATGCCTCTGGCTATGCATGACACAACCTTCCTGCCCAAAATGCCCATCTCCTGAGGCTGCTCTTGGAGAAAAAGCCCAAATATTCCCAAAACAATCTGTTAAGTGACGTGTGTCTTCTGCCTGTGGGAAGATGTTTTATACATGGGGTTCTGTAGGAACGGGTGTAACAAATTCACCCTCTGGTTTGACCTGGTCTGCCCAGAGACCTTGGTCACACCCAGCCCCAAAACAACGGCTCCCCCACACAGCAGGGATGTGCTGGCTTGGAGAGGAGATATTTATCCAAGAGGACAGGAAGATAAGTCACAGATATTTTTAGTCACATTGATCAAAATCCTGGTATTTGGTCAAGAAAACTTGTTGGGACAATTTCTCACCCATCCTTGTACAATTGGGCTGGGTGGATTGGGGAGGGATCAAGCCCAAGAAACACACTCAACATCCCCCTAAAAAACCCAAATCCTCCCCTTTCCCAGGCCAACACTCAGGACAGGTCTGTGAGCACTCAGGTTAATAAAATAACCCAAAACCAAGAGGGATGAGCCCAGTTTGACAACCTGGGTGTCACCAACCCCACCAGCACAACCTGGAGGGAGGACAGCCCTTCTGCTTCCAGGTCATCGAGGTTGACCTGACCAGGTCGACATTTCAAGATCATCAACTGATGAAAACCTCTGAAAACCATGGCAGAAACCCACCCACCCTTCAGCCTTGTTGTCCAGGGAGAAAATCCCTCATCTCTGCACCCCCACTGTCCCTCCTCATTTCCCCTCATTCTCGGCAATTAAAGCAATAAATAAAGGTGAAGGAAAATCTCATTCCATTTTTAAGGCAAAAGGCATGAAAACGGAGAGTGAAGGGCACAGCTGGGAGGGAAGGGGCTGTAATTAAACCCTCCCTCTCTTTATGTTTTTGCTGTTTTTCTGAAGGCCTGACTAAAACCTTCCTCCACAAAAGCAGGAAAAAGACCCCCCCTTCCCCTCCCACCGCCCGCCACTAAATGGAATGAAATGGATTTTTCAAATGTCATGCTAGTATCCACTTAATAATACATTTTCCTATAGACAGGACAATAATATATATTTTAATCACTTTTCTACAGGCAAATAAACGGCATGGAAGCCTGGCCTTCACCGGCGCTTGGAAATTATGAATTTTTCAATAACCTTTTCTATTATTCATCCCGTGTTATTCCGTAACATTTCTATGTGAGGAATGTGCTTGCCAGCCACTTTATGAATCTCTTCTTTTATTTATTAAACAGCAAGGTGTCTCCCTGAAACCCTCCTCCCTCCTCTGGAAAGATTGGCGGAGCCTGAGCAAGGCTTAAGACATAGATAATTACACCTTGGGTCATTAATAATTTCCCCTCTGTAAGAGCAGACACGTGAGCAGCTCCTGGAATGCAGCTGGCTCAGCCTCAGGTGGGTTTGGAGACAGGTGTCAGGAATAAAATCCAAAGTTTAGGGAAGAGGACAATGAGGTGGGCTCCAGGGATATGTCCCATAAATGCATTTTTATATAGGGAGGGATTCACTGCTGGCACAGCACAATTCCCTTGGCTCTGGTAAGGATGAGCCAAGTTAGAGATTTGTGTCCGTGGATTTTGGGTTTGGGAGAAGCCAGCTCTGCATCCCTGGCTCCTACAGGCACCCTCCATGAGGATCTGCACTGTGTCCTGCTGGATTTGGTGGCCAGAGGCCATAAAAAAGCCTTTTTCACACCAAAACACCAGCACCTCACTGTCCCTCATCACTTACACAGCGACCTGGTGCAGGAATGACCCTGTAAATACAAACAAAGCCCTTTTTTCTGGATGCCTCCCCCTCCTCCTGAGCAGAGGGACCAGCACGTGCTCTGCCGGGCGGTTGGGTGCCGTGTACGGCACAGGAAGGGATCAAACAGGGAAGCCCCACTTCCAACACCTAATACCAGCTTAATTACGGGCTGATATCTGTGACTGAGGTCCCTGCACAACGCAGAGAGCTCAGCAGCTGACGGCAGAGATCCTCTGATGCGACCCAATTAGGAATCCTGATCCGACGCTCGGGAGCCGAACGCACGGCAAAAGGAAAAAGCAAAGGAGACGCCAAGGAAGCAGACCTGGAATTAATCTGAGTGCTGTGCTCACGGATACCCACGAGGTAATGGTTAAAAAGATTCATAATTCGAAGGCAATGACCTCGTGGGGGAAGAGTGGGGGTGCTCTTCTTGCAGCAAGCGGGACCTTATTATTTTGCAAATGACATCTCCATCACGAGGCAGAGTCTCTCGCGCTGAAATACAGATGAATAAATGATACGTGGAGGAGCTTTATGCAGATTCTTGGTGGAGATATGAAGAAAAGGGGGAAGGAAAATTAAAAAAAGATAGAAAATTAAGGCATAGATTTCCCACAGCGTTCTCATTCCCATCCCCAAGGTTCAGACAGCAGCGTCACTTGGGGATTTAAAAAAAAATATAAAAAAGAAGTGAAATAAAATGATCGAAAATACTGCCTGGAGCTCTGCACTTAAGAAAAAAGGAAAAGGAATTTTTAAATGGGATCTAAAAGCAGCTGTGGCAGCACAGCTCAAAGCAGCCAGAGCATCCCTAGGCACTGTCCTGGTTCAGCATCTGGGGACCTTATCCCACACGTGGAGAGCTGGAGTTCCTGGGACGGCCACACTCCGATCCAAACCATTTTCTCCTCAGTATCTTTAATTAGCCAACCCCCCTGCCTGCCACAAGGACAAGAGGAAGGACATCGCCCCAGCCTGTGGCCAGGAGTCTGTTCCATACCTGTTCAAATACTGATAACTCCTGCTCCAGCTGCCTCAGGTGGCTCTGGGCTGACACTTGGCAAAGGATTTCTCCGATAACTCCCTGTAATCAGGATGGGAAAACAGCCCCACTGAACCCAACAAAAAATAGATTAAAATTAAAAAAAGCAACTGTGAGAAAAGGCCGGTGACAGGGACTGTAATGGATTTTCAGGGGCGGGAAATGCTTTTGGTGCAACTTTTTGTTGTTGCAGCAGGGGGCTGGAATTGGAGGAATTGATTGCAGGGCAGGGATGCAGCTCAACACGCCAAGGCCAGTGTCCCTGCTCCAGGGGCCCTGCTAGACAGCCTCCAAGGAAGAAAATCATTCCACTATTGTTACTGATACCATGATAATGTAAAGGAAGAGGCAGAGGCAGCGTCCTACCACAGGAAAGAAGCTCAAATAAAATAAGGAAAATCTCCAGGAAATTCAATTTTTTTCTAGACCTTAAGGATGCAGAGGAGAAGCACAGAGAAACACCAGCTGGGTGTCATGCCCAGGATGGCAAAGGTCATGTCTGAGGCACAAACCCTGCAGGTTTTATGCCAGGTGAACCGGAGTGACCGTGGGCAGTGAATCCCAGTGCCCTCATTAGCCACAATTCCTATTTCATGTCCAGTGCTGGTTATTTTTAAACCTGCACATCTCACATGAGCAGAAAGCCCAGAAGATGGGCGGCTCCAGCCACAGAAGGAAGATCCATGGACAATGGCAGCACAGAAGGGTGAAGAATAGGAGAGCAGGGCTGGGACAGGATGCTGGAGAAAGGACGAGCGTAACAATCTTGGGGTTCAGTGTGGATGGTGAACATCAGAACTGCTCTGAGACAACCAGGAATCTTGGAGATTCCCAGCTACTGGGAGGTGCAGGGTGCCCAGAGGAGCTGTGGATGCCCCATCCCTGAAGTGTCCAAGGCCAGGTTGAGTTAGATTAGGGGTAGGAGATGGATGGGGCTGGAGCAACCTGGGACAGTGGAAGGTGTCCCTGTCCATGGCAGGGGGTAGGAATGAGATGAGCTTTAAGATCCATTCCAACCCAAACAATTCTGGGATTCTGTGGTTGCGTGATCTGTGATCAGCAAGGCTGGGAGGACGGAACAGTTGCTTAGGGAGGATTTCCAGCTGGAGAGAAGGGGTGGCTCAGAGAGGAGAAGGGATCACCATCCTCATGCACTTCGCAGCACCATCAGCATGGAAGGCTGACCTGACTCTCCCAATCCCACAGGAATTTCTGGACTTGATGACAGAGCTCTGCAGCTCTGCCAAAAACACCAAGGGCAATCCAAAACTGAGGTCACTCAGACCCCAGCCCATCACCTTTGCTCCCTGTCTTTGTCCTTGGCATAAAGGTTCTGGCAATCCAAAGGTCCCCAGTTGGGGGGAAGCGAGGGCCTTTTGGACTTTGTGAACCTCATGACAACCAGAATCTCCAGTAAAATGGAACAAAGGCACCAACATGTGCTGGTCAGCTTCTCCAGAAGGATCCAGTGGGTTTGGCCCAGTGTAGGTACCACAAGAAACAGCCACGTTTTCAATGCCCTCAACAAGGTGGCTGTGAGCCCCTGAAATGCAGGAATCTGTCCAGCAATCCAAGCTGAGCACTTTGGGAAACACAGGCTGAACTAACCACTTGGAAAACAGCTTTCAAGTCTGTCTGAAGCTTTCCCCTGAAATGACAGCTCCAACTTTTTAATGGCACCCGAAGTATTTTCAGCCTGGTTTCCTGAGGAAATGAGCCTTACACACCGGCAGTGCCTGCCCGGCTGTTTCCTTTCCCCATCTCCAGTGATTTCTAAACCTTATAACCCATTTCAATAAAATCTGATGGAAGGACACATTTATCTCCAAGATACAAGTTTGGGGAAAATAAGGAACTAGTCAGATGAAAGATACTATTAAAGCTTTTACCCAGAGAAAGGCAGCACTGTGAATTCAACTTTTTTTAAGCATCAGAAAATCTAGCATGAGTTTGCTCTCAAGACACAAGCAGGGGGATCCAGGAATAATTATTTCTGCTGCTCATGGAAGTAGCTGTGTGTGTTTTTTATATGTATGAAATCAACACTAGAATATTTGCCTGGATAAACTAATCGAAATTGCTTGTTGGATGAGTTCACCGGCTATAAAACCCTGCAGTTACAAGGTATAATTACAGCAGCTTTTATTTTCCTCAACAAAAAAAGTCTTCATTAAAACAGAGTTAAGGTTGTAAACAGATCATTAATTTATAACAACATTATCAGATGGGTTACAGTTATTAAAAGAGCACACACTGAAGAGACAGGAAACCGAGTAGTGAAGGTTAAAACCGGCTGAAATTTGGAAAGCTGAGTTTCATAAATATCCCAGCCCCAGCCTGAGCAGTTGCAGGGATGCTGCAGCAAGGACACCTGGAGAGATCTGCATTATGGATGGGCTGGTGGGAGGCCCAGCATCGCCAGAGATGCTCCCGGAGCAGGCACGGACACGGAGAGAGCTCTGGAGATCTGGAGCTGCCGAGGTCTGGTCGAGGGGAAGGTGCCCCTGCTCATGGCAGGGGGTTGGAACAAGATGGGCTTTAAGGACCCTTCCAACCCAAACCAGTCTGGGATTCTCTGACCTGCCCCACTGAACACCACGGAGACCCCGGGAGGCTGAGCCCCACCCTGGATGACGCCTCCTGAGACCTTTTTGCTCATCTCACATGGATCAAACCCCAAGGCATGAACCCAGAGGGGTCTGCCCAGCTATCCCAGCCCCGCATGGAACCCTCAGGGTACCCAGTGTGCCCCAGAGCAGTGACAGCCACGGGGACCACACCAGGGGACGCCCAGCAAAGCCACTGCAGGAAAAGCTCATTTAAACTCTGCCTTCCGAGAGCAAACACCAGCAGCACCACGGGATCACAGTGAGAAGGACCAGGATGGGATTTCACCCAGGATCTCAGGACCTGGCACGTCCCTGTGCTGCTCCATTCAGGCAAAGGTCTCCTCTGGGCAGCAGAGCAGAGCTAACAGCAAATGAAGGTGAGCACACACAGAGGGGGAATCATAGGAATTCAGAGAAAATTGGGGTTTTCAGCTGTTTGCTTTCCCTCTCAGCCTTGGGTTTGCATTCCTTTTATCCCTCACTTTTATTGTAAGTACAGAGTATTAGCTGCCTCTCAGTAGCTCCTGAAGGAGCCAAGAGCTGGAGTGATGGACCCAGCAGGGAAGGACAAGCATCCCACGTGTCTCCAGCTCCAGGAAAATCTGTGATTTTGTGTCTTGCCACAAAGCAGGACACAGGCAGAACCAATTCCCTCACGGCCATAGCTCGAGGCCTCCTTCTTCCCTTGAAACCTGCCCCAGGTTTGCTTTCAGCACATCAAGTGGAGAGAGAGAGAGAAATACAATCATGGAAAACCTTTTAAAGCCTGCACAGCTCTCCCTTGATAGCACATTGTTAAAAGGGATGTTATTGCGAGGGGACACTGTGAATCCATACAGTCAATGCTCCAGAACTTTAGTGGCAAAACAACTCAATAGCCTCAATTGACTGCATGAAATTCTATCATTTCACCACTAGAAAGAAAGAAGGCAGGAGGAGAAAAAAATAAATAAGAGACTACATTGCATTTGTCTTTCGTTAACTCCCTAGGCAAGAGCATCTCAATCCCTGTCCTTAGCACAAAGTGAGCCAACTCCTAAGTGTCTTCAACAAAAAAACAAAAAAGCCAAATACATCCCAAATGCACTCCCACACTCCAGAGCTGCTCTCCTGACTACCCCAAAAAGAACATCCTTGGCAGCACAAAGACACAGCATCAGCCTCAGCAGCTGCCTTGATTACACCCTCCCTCTGATGAAGATGACGCGGGATATGATTAAAGATGCTCTGAAAAGACACACAAGTAATGGAGGAGAACTTTTTGCCTCCTTTCCCCAGCTAGGTCACTAGGTGTTCCTCCTCAGCAGCTGATTTCTTATTCCAAATTTGTCCAGACCCTGCTCTTCTTCATCAGCTGAAGAGCTCCGAGACCGCCGGCGCCTCGATTGTTCCTCTCCTGCTGATTGGGCTTTGTGGCTCTTGGGAAGCTCTGCCTGATGCAGGAATCTGCCTGCACCCTCCACCAACCCGTGCTCAAAGGGGCTCCAAGGCATCGTGGAGGGTTCAGAGCATCACAAAGAACCAGCAAGTGTTACTTTTGTTAAGCAAAACCCCTGCTTAGCCTCTTCTTTCCCCTTTTTCCTCATGCTGTACACTCAGGAATTCAGCTCCTTTCGCCACAGCCGCTCGGAAAGATGCCAACCACCCCGAGCTGCCCTCGGTCCATCCCCAAGAGGGAGAGGGAAGATGATTTTATTTCGGGTAGCACAATCCAGCAGGCAGGCCAGGGGCTGAGAGAGGCGCCTGGCTCCCTCCCCACACTGCAGTGACTTTGGGAAGTCACCGCATCCCCCGGGTCCCCTCCCCTTTTCCCCCTCTGCCCTTCTCTGCCATCTGACACACGGGCTGTTCCCTTGTCCCCCGTCCAAGCCCCGGCGCTCCCTGCAAACGCTAATGAGCGCTGCCACTGCAACCTGGCCCCGCGGGGCTCAACATCTGTGCTTCCAAAAACCTCTGGATCGGGGCTGGGGGGATGGAGCAGCACAGCCAGCGGGGCTTCCAAACCATCCTCTGCACTCGGAGCTGCCTGCCCCAAAATTCTCTCCCCATTCCCACCGTATTCCACCGGGACAGAGCACGGGAGGAGCACACAGATGCCAGCGCCGACTTTGTGCAGCCTCCTCTGTGCGAAGGCAGCACCTGCCGGGATGTCTCATCACAGCCAATTGATATTCTACTGAGCATCTTTGGAAAAATAATCTGCAAACAAGACGCTGCGGGCTATAAAATCACTCCCTCTCCTTCGCTTTAGTTCGCGGCTTAATAAAAGCATAACACAAGGTAGCCGAGGAAACCGCCGCACTTTGCCCAGCCACATCATCCCTTTGTGTATTATTAATCGGTTTCAAGTTGTACCACGGTTTCCTGGGGTGGGAAGGAGAAGGGGGCTCCGGTTGTGGAGGAGACTTTTCTCTCCCTTTCAGGATTCGCTGCTAAGTCTCACTTAACGGAGCAGCAGAGAAGGAGAGTGGCACTTTATACCTCTGGCTCCCCACGATGCTCACGGTGAGGATCGATAGGAGAAATAATTTGGGGTTTGTGTCTGCTGAAGGGCACGGGCGTAGCACTGAAATGGAGACGTTTCAGCCAGATTGGGTGGAAAAAGAATTGTTGGGAAAACGGGGAAAAAACATCAATTTTTGAGAGTGGAACGGGGCCCTAAGTGGCACCCTGGTGTTTTACAGTAGATGTCTCTCACCCAAAGCTTTCCAATTCCACCTTGCTTCATAAAATCATGGAATTCTGTTTGGAAAAGACCTCTAAGATTCTTTTGGGTCCCCGATGGGTTTGCAGCAGCTCGGTGCAGGGGTTTCCT
This sequence comes from Prinia subflava, assembly GCF_021018805.1. Taxonomy (NCBI): domain Eukaryota; kingdom Metazoa; phylum Chordata; class Aves; order Passeriformes; family Cisticolidae; genus Prinia; species Prinia subflava. The sequence continues at coordinate 4,690,634 of NC_086268.1, forward strand.
CCCTGATCACAACACATCACAGAGCAACATTAATCCTGAGTTCTGCAACCTGCTCCCAGACCTGCACGTGGGTTTGGTTCCAGGCACAGGCAGAATCCTCTCCAAATGCTCCCAGGGTGGAACCAGCAGCTCCCTGGATGCTGCAGAGTGTGTTGGAGAGCGGCTCTGAGATGCTGAGTGCTCCCATCTGTGCATTTCTGTATCACCTGGATGAAGAAGGGTTTTACAGTGGGGAAGAAAGGCACGGAGCATCCATCAGAACCCCAGGAGCAGCACGGGCAGGAGACCAAGAGGCTGCTGCAGGCGCTTCTGATAATTTTTCCACTCCCACTAAGAAAGTAAAATATATTGTCTGTTCGGGAGCAGTTTAAGTTGGTTCATTTCACACAGTAAATTAACCTGATTCCTTTAATAGGGGATTTTTATTTGGTGTCAAGCCCCAACTGTTATCCCAAACCCTGCACCCTGGGACTCCAGCTATCAAACCTTCTCCCCTGGATACGGAGCTGGAAGCACTGCTGGGGCAGTGGATTCGGTGACACTCAAAAATAAATGGCTCAGTAATTTCTAAACATCCTGGCCATTTACTGCTGCCACCTGACCCAAGAGATTTCTCAAAGCAAAGCTGCTTTTAGATTTACCAAAAGGAAAACAAGGTATTGGGAACCCTCCTGGAGTGCAGACCCTTCCCAAGCTCCTATGGGGATGCTGAAGGCAGCTCTGTGCATGGAAATTCACTGTAGGATTACACAAAACACTAAAATTCCCTGAATACCCTGGCCAGGGAGAAAATCAAGGTCTTCTCTTCTGGATGGGCTCGATCCTGACTTCTTCCACATGGCTGCTGCAGTCCAGATGGGAGCTCAGCTCCTGTGCTGGAAATTGGTTCTTTTTGCACCAGGGATGAACCACAGGATGCAGCCAGGCTGATCTAGGCTGGGCAAGGAATAACACGGATCCAGCAGCCCAATTGCTGCCCCTCTTTCCTTTGGTGGCTACTGGGGCTCCACAGCCTTTAACGGGACCAGTGGCCAAGTTGGGAGTCACCAGTCCTTGCTCTGCCAGCAGAGAGGCACCATTGGGATTAAAAAATACCCTGAGATTTTTCATTCCTGAGAGGTGAAGAGCAGCCCTTTGGGAGTAAGGATGTAGTAATTCTTTATTAACTTCCATGGAAAACCCCAGCTCAACGTGGCACCCACAGCAGCAAGCAGAAACTGCCTGTGAGGGCAAAATCTCCTCTCCAGTGAATCCAGCATCCCCTCCTGCCCCTCTCCCTCCTCCTCAAAGCCTCCCACCCCATCCTGGCAGCCGTCACCTCGGCATCCAACCGCTCTGCTCCGATCCACGCCTGGTTAACCAGCTGACAAATGCCCCCGGTTAATTTTTCTCCTCTCCCCTATCTGGGGTGCCGCTGACATTCTGCTATTTCCCGCTGAGATTATCCTTCACATAATGAATTTTCTCCCCAGCCCCTCCTTCCCCGGCGCCTTTTCGGCTTTGCCGGCGCACGCTCCCTCCCAACTCCGCCGGCTCCAGGAGCACGCCCGACACAAGATGAATCTCCCGGAGACTCCCGGTGCATCCTTCTTTACACTTCACGTCTCCCCAGCGCCGATGAGAAATGGGTTTTTTCCTCATCCATCATAAGTCAGCGTGACAGGGCTGTCGCTCTCCGGCTCTGCGGCGCTGCATCACGCGCGCTCCGTCCCGCTTGGCTGAGCAGCCCTGCCAGCAGCTGGGGCCTTGCCCGAGCTCTCGCTTGGATCGGGGATTTGGGCACTGACAAAAAGTTGCTTCTGAGCATTTCCAGCCTCTGTGCTGTTCCCTGCCTCTTGGGCTGCGCCCCAGTAAGGTCCTGCACGGCTCAGGATGAGTTAATCCTAAGGTGGACTCGTGTGGAAGGGGAAACTGAGGCACGGAGCAGCTTTGTGACTGCCCTGAGGTCTGACTGTGAGCCAGGAACAGCTTTTTATAGCAACACAGCTTCAATAACCAAACCCCAAACCTGAGCAATGCCATCAAAACCAAAGGAACAAAAAGGTAAAAATGTCAATTCTCACCTCTTCAATAAACTCCAACTGTTTCGCTTCAATTTCCCTCCTGTAACATGAGTCAAAGGAAGCAGAGGATTCTGCCTCAGGTACAATTGGATATGGATACTTCCCTCTTTTTGACAGGGGATGTTTTCTAACAACTTCCCCTTACTCAGAAATTCCTCTCAGGCCTGGGACAGAGGGAATTCGGAGTGGGGGAATCACCCTGCTATGAATTCAGCCAACACAGAGCCCAGCACAAAGCTGGAATCTCCTGCCAAGGTTAGGAGCAATCCCCTGCTTTCACTTCCCGCTGAGCATCCATCCTTGGGAGGCAGTTTGTGAGCCTGGCAGCAGCACCGGGGAGGTCTGGAGTGAGGATGTCAGGAAAACAGGGGCAATCAGAGGCAGGCAAGGGTCAGATGGCTCTGTGCTGCCTGCTGCCACCTGGCCCTGCAGCCAGGCTTGTTTCCATGACAATAGCAGGTAACTTCACTCCAAGCCACCAGAAAGAAGTGGGATGGAAAGCTGTCCAACAGAGACACAGAAGTGACAGCTCAGCCACTGCGATCAGACCCCCACGAGCAGGTTCCTTCTCAGCTCTACTGTCCATGCCCAGATAAATCCTTGCATTTTGGGGGTTTCCCTAAAAACAGCGGCAATGCCTTGGTGGTGATGAGCCTGAAACCCTTTTTATGTTAGATTTTTGCAATATTTGCTCCCCCCAGCAAAGCCACGTGCGGTTTGGAGAGCCAGGAGGAGAGAGGGAGCATCCCTGAGCCCCCTGGCAGCAGCAGGGAAGAGCTCCCAGCCGCCCGCCCTCCTGTCATTCCCAGACAAGCAGCTCAGCCGGGAAAAGAAGATTTAACTGTGTTTGCTTCAAAACCCCAAAATGAGTTCCCTCCCATCTGCCGGGAGAGATTGATCTCCTCAGTCAGCCGTAAATCGCCCAAAACTCCCTTGGAGCATTAGGCAGGAGAGGGATGAGGCCGGGAATCGTGTGCTCTCTTTGGTTCTCATCCTGCAAGGACACTGCCTGGAAGCAGGTAAATTATCCAGCTTGGATAGCACCACTTTGGCTAGTTAATTAATTTTCTAATTTATTTTATCTGCAGGTGAAGCTCTTTCCACCCCAAAATGAGAATCCCAGTTCCCCAATTGCTTTTTCAGCCTCCTGAATAACGCTGAGTCGGCATTACGATGAGGAGGCGACCCCTCTGCCATCACTGAGGTCACAGACACCCCCAGGATAAACTTTGCACCTACTTAATGTCACTTTTGGGCACAGGACGGTGTCACAGGGGGAGAGGAGCCTCTTGCAACAATGCTGGAAGTAGTAAAATGCAGAAAATTCAGAATAAATAGTGGACATCCTACATCAAGTGTGTTTGCAGCCCAGCCAAACCAGGACATCCAACTGCCAGTACTTCAAAGGCACAAACGTGAGATATAGAGATACAGAGGCACAGAGATACAGAGATATAGAGAGACAGAGATATGGAGACATATATAATCTTTTTTTTAAACTCTCAGGCTCATTAGTCCAGTTCAAGCTGTGTTGCTCCACTAGAAAGGCTCTGATGATGCCAGTTTTATTCCCTACTGGTACCTTAGTTTCTCCTTTAATTTTTGCAAGTTAAAGTTTTCAAAGAGAACTGCTTAAAAGTCCCTTTCTATAAATCTGTATTAACTAATTCCATGCAAACCCATGGAAGGTGCTCTCAGTATTATTGATCCCAAACCTTCAGCAGGAGTTTGGTCCTTAAAAATCAGATTGGAAAATACTGGGGTTGCTTTTTCACCCTTTTAACCTAAAACCTGCTTTTGGTCCTTGTTTTTGAGTTGCTTCTTTCCTCAGTGGAAGGGGAGATTTCTCCACGGCATTCCAAAATCCTACAGCTGTTTGCAAAGTCTGGACACTCAGAGACGGTGGGAGAAGAATCCGAGTTGTCTGAATTTTGCCGTGGCATTTCCTGCTGAATGCAAACTGCAAAATAATTGGGGACTCGAGACGCTCGTGGCTATTCGGAATGGCAGGACAAAAGAATGACTCTTTTCTGTGAACAATCACCAAACAAATCACTCCTGAGCATATGCTCAGAAAAATTAGCAGGAAAACCAGAGAGGCCCAAACAGGGCAGTCGTGGTACACAAAAGGCAGGAGGCAGGAATTCCCAGAGGAATGGAATGGATGCTGCTGAGCCCTGCCAAGCCCAGGAAAGGGGCACAGGGTAACTGGGAAGGAGGAGAAGCAGGTGTGGGGCGAGTCCTAAACATAAAAAGGACTTGAAGCTGCTGGACAGATTCCAAAGGGGAATCCCAAAAGGGGACAACTGTCCTGGGGTGATTTGCCCTAAACCAGGACAACAACAAAGATGCTCCAAGGAGCCAGGCTGGGAGAGCTGGGGGTGTTCATCTGGAGAGGGGAAGGCTCCAGGGAGAGCTCAGAGCCCCTGTCAGGGCTTAAAGGGGCTCCGAGAGAGTTGGAAAGGGACTTTAAATGCAAGCCTGGAGTGCTTGGGACAACGGCTTCCCACTGCCAAAGGGCAGGGATAGATGGAATCCTGGGAAGGAATTGTTCCCTGTGAGGGTGGGGAGGCCATGAAGTTGCCCAGAGAAGCTGTGGCTGCCCCTGGATCCCTGGAATGTCCAAGGTCAGGTTGGACGGGGCTTGGAGCACCCTGGGATAGTGGAAGCTGTCCCTGCCCGTGGCAGGGGGTGGGATGGGATGAGCTTTAAGGTCCCTCCCAACCCAAGCCATCCCATGACTCTGATGATTCCCTGGCTCTGGCACAGTCACATTCTGCAAACACTCCTGGGGTATTCCTAAACCTGAGCCTGCTCTGCCCCTGCCCCAGTAGGAGATGTTATAAAGCTGCATCAGCACCACAATCTGAATTTCATCTCCCTCAGGACCAATGCAATTCCTGGCACTGCAGGAGGTCCAGATGAGCCAGATTCAGATGTGGGACATTTAGAGTGAGGTGAGATGTCCCTCTCACCCACGCAATTCCCTCCCTGTCCTGGCAGGTGACACACACCTGAGACAGTGACAGCACTGGCACTTCAAGGGCGGGATGGAGATTTAGGAATCCAAATCCTTTCACTTTCAGATAGAAATCTCAGATCTTGAAAAAAGCATTCCTATGGATCTCACAGCAGTTCCAAATCCTGCAGAAGACAGACACCAGTGACCTCATCTGCCTCAGTTGAGTCAGCTCCTGCCCAGCACCTCCCACCACATTCCCACCCTCACCTGGGTGCAGGAGGCAATTCCCAGGGCTTCCCAGTGCTCCCCACCTTATCTCCCACCAGCAAGGCCTCCCAGGGCCAGCTGTGAGGGATAAACAGCTGGAGACAGGCACGGGGAGGGAAAGAATCCATGAGGAAAGTGATGGAAGCTGCCATGTGTCACCGAGCTGCAGCCTCTAGGGCTAATGGAGCCTTCAGGCCCTGCTCCTCCCGAGGAGGGCAGCGGGTGAGATTAATGAACAGAACCAACCTCTTCCTTTTTTTTATGGTTCTTTTTTCCTAGCAGTGTCTGAGCATGGCAGCAGAACCAGGATCAATAGGTGGGAAATGTAGGTAATAAGTGGCCTTTAAAGAAGACAGCTGGGACCTGCATGTCCTGCTCAGCTACAAATCCCAATCCTGCCGGACAGGCATAGCTCTGGCACACAGGTCCCTGCACTGATGTGAGTCACAGGCAGAGGCCAACAACTGGAGCTTCTCGAGGGACTCAGTTCATCCCTCAGCCCCACAAGGAAAGAATCCAGGATCTGTTTCATTGTGGGGGGCAGCAGGAGGGATGGCTGGAGAGAGACCCCCAAAATATGGAATATATATGCTTATACAGCCAACACTTTTGGGAACGTGTTTGAGCTCTGCCACACCACATCCACTCTTAGCACACACCAGTCACTTTAACATAAATATAATTAAGGCGTGCAAAGGATTGGGATTTTGAAGCACCCTTCATCTGCAAACCAGGAGGGGTTGGAGAGGGACTTTGCAAAAGGCCAGAACAGGTCAAAGGAGAATAGCTTTAACTGCCAGAGGGCAGGTGGGAAGAAGCCTGAGTCACCCTGTGAGGGTGGGGAGGCACAGAGTGCCCAGAGAAGCTGTGGCTGCCCCTGGATCCCTGGAAGTGTCCAAGGCCAGGTTGGACAGGGCTTGGAGCAACCTGGGATAGTGGAAGTTGTCCCTGCCCACAGCAGAGGGTGGGACTGGATGAGCTTTAAGGTCCTTTCCAACCCAAACCATTCTGTGATGGTGTGATGGTTTGATGGTGATGGGAGGGAGGGAGAACACATTCTGCTGGGTCAGACCCATGAGCAGCATCACCTCCAGCCAGAGCCAGCACCACCCGTGCCAGACAACGCAACCTCACGAGCTCCTCAGCCTTGTCCCGAGTGCCCTCAGCTCCTCAGAGCCGTGGCTGTCCAGGTGGGAGGGCAGGGCAGCCCCCAGGGAAAGCACCAACCCTGGCTGCAGCTTGGGCCCCCAGGTGAGAGGGCAGCGTGCCAGGGCAGCACGGCTGGGATGGCAAACCCCATTCCTGCCTCACACAGCGCTGCAGCTGAGAACTCAGGCAGCCTGGGGCCGTGTGTGGCCTGCAGTGCTGGTTGTCATGCGAGGCAGGCAGCTCTGGTGACAATTAGGCAGCGCTGGTGACAATTAGGCAGCGCTGGGAGGCAGCGCAGGTGGCTGCCTGCACCTGGGGCTGCGTTCCGGGGATCCAGGGCTGCTCGGGGAGAGCTGCTCCCTCTGCTGCACCCTGTGCCACTGCTCTCCTGACTCGGGGCCACAAATCACACCAGGACCCCGCGTTTTTGAGACTCCTCCACAAAGCTCAGCCACATTTCACCAGAGAGCAGCCCCTCTACGGAAGCCACCTGAGAGGGGATGGACTAGTTCATCTCCTGGCCACCAAAAGCATCCCAAGTCCTGGCTAAACGACCTTTCCCATCCTGTCGAGGCATTAATCAGCTTGGAGTGCTGATTTCACACGACTGCTGGAGGCAGGCAGGCTCCCTGGCAGGAGTATGGCCGTGGACTCCTCCAGACCTCTTTCTCTCCTCATCAGAGTTACTGTTTTGGGTAATGATGAAGCAGGGGAATTGATTTGAAGCCTAATGAATAATCAGCCACCATCAATAATTGTAATCACTAATCTGGTGCAATTAGAGGCAATTATAGTAAATGCAATTTCCTCCCGAGCTGCTAACGAACTGCAAAAATATGAATTGACTTGAACTGGCTGCCTGTGATTTACGCAGCCGCAAGATCAAGGATCCCATTACACCAACAAAGGCTCTTAAAGCCACATGCAAGTCACTTTGTCCCCCTTGTCCATCCCACCCTCGCAGCAAAGCCACCAAACTTTGGCGGGAATCCCAAGGCAGTGCCATAAGGGAGAAAAATCTCCCTTTTTTCCTCTTCTTTCCCTTCATGTGAGATGCACCACATCCAACTCCCACATCAGTCCCAGCGAGGATAACACGTGCCAGGAGAGGTGCCACACGCCACGTCCGTGTGCGTGGAGAGATTGCCACCTATTGGCACATCTGTCTTGGTTTGGGAAGACAGGGATCTGTCAGGGAAAACTGGAGTTTCCCTTGGAATGGAGAATGGAAGGGAAATTATTACAATTTTACAATTAGGAGCTTTCAGGCAAAAATATGGGAATAGGAGTAACAGTTCTTTAATAGGAATATTAAAGATGCAAATGCAGTAATACAAAAAAAAAAAAAAACAAGCAAACAAACAAAAGTCCTAGAAAACCCTGATGGAGTCAGAGATACAACCTGACACCCTGTTCAGGGTGTTGGAAGCAGTTCAAATAAATCCTCCTGCAGTGACAGATGTGGTTCTGTTGGAGCAGAGATGATCCTGCAGACAGGTTCAGTGGTGGTGAGATGAGTCTGCTCTTCCTCTGGGAATCCAGTGGCAAAGAGGAATGTCTGGGGTCCCTGTGTCCCCATTTTTATGTGGTAGGGAATGGTTGGCTCCTCCCCCTGGGTGTTCCATCTCCCAATGGATGATGGAATGTGTCAGTCACTGTGAGCCTCAATGGCCCATGAACAGAAGATATCCCCGAGGGTGGGCAGTGGTGACAGAGATCACAAACACTGCCCCACCTGGTTTAACAGCTGGGCTGTTATCAGAAAATATCTGCCCTCCTCCCCCTGGAGTTACAAGAGATAAAGAAAAAAGAAACCATCCCCCAATTTCTACAGATGAAATCAAACACACTTTTTTTTTCTGGTTACATAACCCAAGACAACATCCACGGGGACCATGGAGGAGGCAGCACCACCTCCAGGTCCACCAGGAGCAGCAGGTTCCTGCCGGCTCGGAGATGAAGCAGCGATTTCCAGCTGCCTGTTATCCTCCCGACGCCGTTAAAAACGCTGTTTCAAAGCACCCTTTAATTTCGAGTGCCCGGGAGGACACACTCCAGCCTCAATTGGAAAAGGTGATAAGCACAAGAGTGAGATCTTGTGAGGGTTTTTGAGATGAAAAGAGAGCTCGTGAGCGCTTTTTTCCTCCCAAACTGCGACGGAAACGGAAAGATCTCGAAGAAAAGCACAAACCACTTCCCGAAACAAAAGAGGTGACTTCAGTGCCAAGAACTGAATTCAAAAGCACCAAAAGGAGCCATTTCAGGGATTTGGGGCAGCTCTCAAATTCTCTATCAGTTTGGGAACTCTGCAAAACTGGATTTTGCGTAGAATGTACTCAATTTTGACAAAGGTGGCTGTAAAGAAACCTGGTCTAGTGGAAGCCGTCCCTGCCTGTGACAGGGGGTTGGGATGGGATGATCCTTGAGGTCTCTCCCAACCCAAACCCATCTGGAATTCCACAATAATGTGGAGATTCATTAGATTTCCACTCTCAAAGCCCATTTGATGACAAGCCATGGGGAAACAACTCTCACCAGGCAGGTATACGCACCAAGGGGCACTGCATTTCCACAGTCTGTCCATTCCAGGGCTGGAGAGACAGAAACCACTGGATCAGACATGGAAATGAACCTGCCTTCATGAGCAAGCCCCTACTCGATTCCAGCTATTATTCTCCTCAGAGTCAATAGCTTCCACTCTCCCATCCGTAAATCTTGATATTCACCTCCCCAGAAATCAATAGCTGCCTATTATTGGTCTGTAATTGTTACAAAAATTTAATCAAGGGTCAATAAAGGAAAGGAACAAGTCTATTGCAACAGCAGAACTTCCAACACAAAGTATTTCACTGCCCAATTATCCTCTGCTCCTGACTTTTGCTAATATTATTTATTATTCAGGCACCTACAACGCCCAGAAGACTCAATCTGCGCTCAGAACGATGTTCCTGCACAAGGAACAAAACTCCCAGTGTTGCCCAAACCACTTGCAAGGCAAAGCACCAACAATATTGTACAGAAAAAGGTACAAACTGCTGGGGAAATGATCACTGCAATAAATCTGTGCCCAAAACTAAGCACCAAGTGAGCGCTGAGAAATTAAAAGACAAATGAGACACTCATTCCCAGAGGAAACACAAGTCGGCGGTAACTGGTAAAAGCTAGGAATGTTTTTTCTAGGTGTATTTTGGAAATGCAAAATGGATTTCTGTGCAAAATTGCTACTTCTGTGGAGATTATTGGATCAAATTCACCTTAAAGTGAAAAAAAAACCAACCAAAAATATTAGGAGAGACAGGGATTTAAAAATCTTTTGTAATTTCCACCCAAATCAGTTCCAGGGGGTTGTTAGCTCTCCAGGCTTCATTTGTTGACATCTTTCAGTCAAAAAAACAGGCGAGGAAAATAGCAGAGACATTAGAACAAGTCCAAATATCTTTTAAAATGAGAATAATTGTGATTTTTGACCTGTGCCAGTCCCACTAACAATTTCAGAGACATTTGAAGGGGTGAGAAACTTTCCCACATCTGCCACATCCCACATTGCCACTTGGGGGAAAAAAAATCACATTTCCAGGTTTCCCATAGGTTGGAGACGCTCTGACCTGGAGATCTCTCCTGCCTCATTCTCCACTTGCTTTTTAAGGTTTAAAAATCAAATTTTAAAGCTTCCCATAAATTCAGCATGTGTTTACTCCATGCAAAACACAAGGAACTGTGTCACAGACCTTCTGCTCACAGGCTGAAAAGCATTTGGTTGCATTTATGAGGAACTTTTGTGATTTTCCTAAGGCAGTCAAGGGTCACTTCTGCTTCCCAAACTCCTCTTCCATTGATGTCTGCTCACCTTCCACCCTTCAAAATACATGGAACCTAAACAATCCCAAACCACAAATTCCCACAGGCATTTTCCCTCAAAACAAAGCAGAGTCTGCGTTTGTGCTCTAAGGTTTTATGCCCAAGCAAGGATCTAAATAAAGCCATCACATAAAACCTCCAGAGGAAATATAACCATAAAAAAAAACCACCAAAACACCACCTCAAACAGACAAAATATAATTATCCAGCAACAAACGGTGCCAACACTCCAAAGAAGCAGGAGGAGCACAGACATCTCCAAACCCACTGAAATTTCCAATTGCAAAACATTTTTCCCCCCTGTGGCGCGAGGCAAGTAATAAATATGGAAATCTGTAAAGAAAGGAAAAGCAGGGACTCTGCTGTGTCTCACCAACAAAGAACAACGGGTCTGTGAGGAAATGAGGAGCTTTATTCCTTCTCTGAGCTTTGATGGGCTCTGTAGGGTTTGGGATATTGCTGGTCCATCACTGGCCTGGGGCATGCACACAGCACGTGTAGGGATAAATGGAAAGTAGGAGATGCGTCCTGACCTCCACAAACCCACCCCATCCCAAATCTATAGGTTTGGAGCTTCATTCCACTCTCCCAATTAACTGTTCCCAGTTGTATTTTTCCACCAGTGACTTCCACAACCCAACAAAACCCTGCTTAAAATGGTATTTCCTTGGATCACTCATGTATTTCTCACTTTGCCATTTCCCCAAGAACTCTGTCATATCCTCCTGCCAGGCTGCAGATGGCCAACCACCCCCAAAAATGCTTTTTTAGAGCTGTTCCTCAGTGCACATATCCAATCACAAAGCCTCATCCCCTCCAAAACCAGGATTAAACCCTTAATTTGCTGCAAGTTGGTAAAAATTTGGCTTTATTTCAAATCAGACCCGAAGCTGAAGTTTTCTCCAAATGTTTTGCTGCTGGGCAAGTGGAGCATTTCATTTGCACTCAACAATTTCTGTTTGCTTCAGTTTTCCCTGTTTCCCAATTCCACATTGCGAGATGCAATCAGAGGAGGGAAAATAAAGCAATTAAAGGAATCGCATGAGATTCCCAGACGGCCACTGATACAAATCAGCTTCAAGAGGGTCTTGGCACCCAACCTGCAAAATATTTGATTTTCTGGAGTGGGTTTGGTTGTTTTTTTTTTTTCTTTGGTGAGTGGAGCTGGAGCTGGGATCCACATTTGCATATAAAGAATGACAAGGACGCTCTAGAGAAGACCACAAGTGGCAACTGAGCTCCAGCTTTTTGTGATGTTTATCCTGTTGGAGCAACCTGGATTTATTCCCCAGAGCCTGAGGATCAGGTTCAGTCCTTCCTCAGCCTCTTGCTCTTTCTTTGCTCATCCCTACCTTTATCTCCTCCTCCCAGAGCTCCCGTTTACATCTGCATGTAAGCGGCCATGCCGGTAATCACAAAGCAGCTTATTTTTAATTGTGCTGAAACCAAATTGTTATTTAAACTTCAGATCTTGCTTTTCTCCCCCAAGACCCCTTTAATTCCTCCCAGATGTTAATTATGCTGAATCACAAAGCTGCAAAAATCTCAGGCTGGCTGAAGAAAGAGCCCCTCTGGCCTGATCCTGATGGGAAATCAATGCCACCCCCGGAGCTGTATCATCTACACCCATGCCGAGCCTTGGGAATGGGAACCTTGTCCCTGTCTGCAGCACCACGAGGACAACACTTCCCAAAGGACCAAGGTGATTTCAGAGGTCCAATTCCCATTCTTCTGGGCAATTCCCAGTCTAAGCTCCATTAATTTTTATTGAAACCTTGCAGTTTGCCAAATCTCCTCTGGGATTTGGAGCAAAGCCTCCAGCCCACCAAGGCTGTTGTATCTTGGGTACCTCCACCTTTGCCCTTATTTCTTTATCCCCAATTTCTTTTTCCTTGGAGATGATGAGGAGGCAAGAGATGATCTGGAGGCAGCAAGGATTTTATCTGGGTGGATTTGGAATCATTTTCATATTTGGAATATACAATTTCACATTTAGAACTGAACAATTTAAATGGAATTTCAGCCTCCTCCCACCAGGACATATTGGTCTAGTGGAAGGTGTCCCTGCCCATGGCAGAGGGTCAGAAGAAGACAATTTTTAATGTTCCTTCCAACCCAAACCATTCTAGGACTCCATGATTCCATGACATTTGTGGTTCACACAGGATGACACTTTTTTTTTACAGCTGGACACGGGAATCAGGACTTGCACCCAACTTCATCACTTCAGATGTGGTTTAGTGTTCCTGCTGCTCATTGCTTTGCTGTTGGGATTGTTTTTTATTTTAAATACGCATCACATTAAGTCATGGCATTTTGGTGGCTGAGTTGATAACCCTTAGGATACGAAAGGGAATGTGAAAAGTGCAGAGAAAAACTGTTCTTCCTTTGCTTCCCCACCATGGTTCAGCAGCAGATATAACCCGTAACAAATTGATTTGTTAGAACAAGCAAGACAGCACATGGTATTAAGAAATTATGAATTATTAGGGAGCTTTAAAAGCCAAAAATTTGATCCCTATAAACCATTGCTCTGAGCAGATGCCAAACCCTTTGGAACTCACAATGTACATGGCTACAATGCAGGTCCTGCAATCCTGCATCCGGGCTAAAAATACCAGAGAACAGGGCCAAGCTCCATTTTTAAGCCCTTTTCCGTGCCAAACCCTCAATAGGGATGCTCCAGCTCTGATTTCCCTCCTGCTCATCACAGCTCTTCACAAATCAAAAGCATTCCCAATTTATTCCTCTCCTTTCCAAGCTCCGCGCTCCTCTCATCTGCTCAGCCTCGCAGAAAGCTCGTTAAACAATTCATTGCAAGCGCCTGGAATATAATGAGCAATGGGAGGGCTGGGAAGGCTGGTGCCAGCAGGCACACAGGGCTCTGCATTCCCGGGGGCTCTGCACCCCCAGGATTCTTGGGATGGCCCCAAACCCCACGTCTGAGAGGGACCATCCACGGCTCCAGGTGCCACAGAGAGGCTCGTGCCCCTGGGCAGGTGAGTTCAGTGGTTCCTCTCCCTCCTGCTGGTAGGGGAGGACGTGATTGGAGAAAATAAGAATAAAAAGAAGGCTGAAGAATGCACAAGAGCACGATGAAACCCAGGGGAGCTGGGGCACGGTTGAGAGAGAACAGCCTGACCTCCACTGAGAGCCTGAGCAAAGTGCAAATAAACCTCTGGCACAGAGCTGTGTTCCCAGGACGCTTCTGCATCTCTCTGCTCTCCTCCAGCCCTAATCCCAAACCTCCTTATCCCTGGGGGAATCACCATCCCTGGAGGTGTCCAAGGAGCTACTGGATGTGGCACTCAGTGCTCTGGTGAAGTTGACACGGTGGGGATCAGACACAGGTAGGACTTGGATCACAGGTTGGATCTGGAAGGTCTTTCCAGCTTTAAAAACTCTGGGATTCAGCAGCTCTTTAGCACGGGGGTGTTCTCCTGGGAAAGGTTGTTCCTCTCCTGCCCCACCATGGACACACAGCCCCTCCAGGCACACAGCACTGCCTCTCCCAGGCTGCCCAGGAGATTTGAGCCCACTCCATTCACACAACATTAACCCCAGCGCCGCAGTCCCCGGGCGAACCAGGACTTTAGCCTAATATGTATTTAAAAATTGAACGTATGTATCTATTTCCAAATATCCGCCGTGCAGACACACGGCTAATCCACTTCCAGACATTTTACCAATTATGCCAGGGTCTTCTGCACAGCCCATTACCCCGTAGATGTTCCTAAGTGCTGCATAAACAATCCTCTGCTGCGTGGCTGACACTTAAGCGGACAAGTGGAAGCCAATTGCAGCAGGACAGCAAATGGAGCCGGAGCAGTGGCAGCAGCAGCTCCCTCGCTGTGAAAGCCATCAGCAGCAGCAGCACATCTGGGCTGCCTTCCCACACAGGAGCCGGCTGCAAGAGCCACCTCTGCAGAAAATTCCCCTCCTCCCCGCTGGTGATGCGCTGCCTGGTGGGGCCAAGAGAAATTTGGAGTTTGCAGGAGGTCGGGGACCCTGTGGAGCTCATCTGAGGGATGCCACGGAGAGGACTCCCAGCAAACCTCTACCCCCTTGGCTGTCCACGTGGGAAGCACTTTCCACACATCCCCACACGTCTGTGTGTGTGGGCTGGAGGGGAGCAGAGCCACAGCAAGGCCAGGAGGCAAGAGGAAAGCCTGGCAAAGGAATGGCATCCATTTTACCCCTTCTCTACCAAACACATGGTCCTGCTCCTCACAGCAGCTCCAGGACGTTGGAGGAGGCAGAGGAGGGGTGAACTATGTCCCCCTCTCCATCCACCTGTGGGTTTGCCCCTGTGGGGTGGTGAGGACGTGTCCCAGGACAGCCTGTCACCCTCCACCGCTCCCACAGCCCGAGCAGAGCCAGCACGCTCAGCCCCCAGCCCAGGGACCTGGCACGGGATAACCCAAACCCCAGGGAATCCTCCAGCCCCGCTCTCTGCCTCCTCTCCAGGAAGCAATCCCCTCTTTAAACTGGAACCAGTCCATCCTAACTCTCTGGAAGCTGGGCAGCACCTTGATCTTCCTGGAGAGCCCACAGAGCGCCCATCCATCGCCACGCCGCCACCTCCAAATGTCACCACGTGCTTTTCCCCTTCCTTTCCCTCCTCTCTATTGTTTTTAAAAGCAGCCAGACTGTTAATTAAAAAGGCAGAAATCAATTGCCCTCATCTCCCCATCAGAAGCTCCTCTGCATGCCGGGATTAAAGCCGGCTTCTACTTTAAGTCAATTAGAGATAAGGGGAAGCTGACATTTCTACAACCCGCCTTATCAAACTGCTTGAAAACTGCTCAGATTAAAATGTAAAAAGATTATTTCCTCAGCTCTCTCTGCCTCTCTTGCTTTTCTTTTTTCAATAATTATTCATAAGAAACCCAACAAACGGGTGCTGATAGTCTGAGATAGCACTGCTCCTCCATAGGGCTGTTCTCAGGAGCATCCAGGAGCATCCTGTGGGATACTGAGATCCCCCAGCACCCCCAAAACAGGGGGAAGGAGGCAGAGAGTCCTCAGGACTGCAAAATTCAATCCATGTGAGCCACATCCTGACTTCCCATCCAAGAGCTGCAGGGAAAGGGTCAAAG
Source organism: Prinia subflava (assembly GCF_021018805.1). Lineage (NCBI taxonomy): Eukaryota > Metazoa > Chordata > Aves > Passeriformes > Cisticolidae > Prinia > Prinia subflava. Next base: position 4,706,032 of record NC_086268.1, read on the forward strand.
CCCTGGTCTGGATGCCATCCTAATGAGGCTTTGCTGTCCCTAATTAGCTGGAGGCAGGAGGAGGCTGGGATGAGAGGTGGGATGCAGGCCAGGGAGCACATCTGAACCCAGGACAGGGTTGGAATGATAAATACAGCCAGGGACAGGGACACTGCTGGCACGGCCCAGGCTTTGTCAGCAGTGCCCAGGAGTGGCATCCACACGGTGAAAATGCAATTCCTGCACCGGGATCTACTGCCCTGCATCCCTCAGCTCTCCCCAGCCAAGGCTTTCCTGGGACTGCGAGAAAATGGGGCTGGAGATGGAAAAGATGGAAAAGAGCTCAGCACCGAGTCAGCTCTGCTGATGGGGAGTGACCTGAGGAGCTGAAACTGTGGCATCTCCCCTGTCCCTCCATCCATCATCTCCTCTGAGGAGAATACAGCACCTGGGATCCTCCTCAAAAGGTAGGTTTAGGGAAAAAAAAAAAAAAGAGAGAGAGAGAGAGAGAGAAAATATAAAAGTTTCTTATCACAAATGCATGAGGATTTTTTTCAGAAATACTCCAAATGTTAGAAGCAAACTGCAACAGCCACTGAGGGATTTCACTGATGTTTTTCACATTGAAGGAAAAAAACCAACCTCATTCCAGCCCCAGCTGCAGGAAGCAGAAAGCTCTTTATTCCTCCAGGCAGCAGTGCCACCCCCAAAAGCCACCAAGCAGAAAATCTTTACGTCACAAACAACAACAGAGATGTTCCCTGGGCTGATCCACGTCCCCAAAATCTCCTGTCCCCCCAGTGCAGTGGATCTGTGCCAGAGCTGGAGCTGTCCTTGCAGCAAAAATGCTCCAGGTGGATCCAAGGCAAGGGGTTCCTGCAGCAGCAGCAGCCTGGGAGAGCCACGAGATGGATTTTGGATTCACATCAGCAACATCCCCTGCAAAGGGAGATGAGAGCACAAAAAGAAGAGTGGGGGAAAAAAGGGAAATAGAGTAAAAATAAAATCAAAGCAAAAAGGGAAAAGAAAAAGGGGATAGAGACAAAAGAGAAAAGAGAAAAAAAAAGAAAAAATGAAAATTAAGGAAAAAGAAGGGGGCAAGAAAAGAGAAAAAGGAAAAGAGAAAAAAGAAAATGATAAAGAGAAAAAGAAAAAAGAAAAAGAAAAAGAGAAAAAAGAAAAGGATAAAGGGAAAAAAACTGGGAGGGAGAAAAAAGAAAATAGGAAAAAAGAAAAATCATGAAAAAGGAAAAAAAGTAAAAGAAAAAGAAAGAAAAAAGAAAAAAGAATGGAAAAGGGAGAGAAAAGGAAAAGGGGAAAAAAGGAAAAAAGAAAAGAAGGGAAGAAAAAATAGGCAAAGACTGGTGGGAAGGAAGTGGAGCAGAGGACAGGGACCAGGAGCTGTCCCAGCAGGACACCTGGTTCATCCTTGCTTCCACCAACATTTGCAAAACCACATGAAAGGCAAAAAACCCCAAATCCAAGGAGATACAAAGCACAGCGTTGTCTCATCACTGGGGAAATGCCATGAAGTGTCTGGAGTAGCCTGATCCACATGGGACTCCCACATCCCAACCCTCCCTCTGCACACTCTGTACCCAAGCCTCAGTTTCCCCATCAGCAGAGGAGGTAGAATCCTTCCCACTGGCATAAGGATTTCATTAACTTAAACCCATCAAGATTTATAAAGCACTCGTGAAAGCTCCCGCGTAGGAAATATTCCAGTGTCACTGAAAAACGTCAGCTGTAAAATATTAAATATCTCTCTCTCTCTTAAAAAAATAATAATATGAGATTATGTCCCAGGAGGAAGTTTTCCCACTAGACTTCTCCATTCTTATAAAAACGATCCGGCATCACTTAACGGCTCATAAATTCCATCTCCCATTAAGCAGATATTAAACACGTATTTATAAAGGTTTAAACAGATCAGTTCGCTTAATTTTCTGTTCGCCTTTAGGCAAAAAAAAAAATGGTGTGTTTGAATCAGGAGGATTCCTGCTGGGGCTGACAGGGGAGGGCCCTCGAGACCAGGGGCAGGGTGGGGACCTCTCCCCAGAATCAGCAGCACCTTCTGGCCCTCTGGAACAGCACTGATGGACAAACCCATCACAGAAAATACAGGATCCTGCACTTGAGCAGGTCAATGACTTAAAAAATAAGCACAGGGCATAATTCTCTCATCTGCTTTAAAAAGGGAGAAAAAGCAGTTTAATTCTCCAGGTAGGTGCACGGTGACACACTGCAGCCCAGCCACCAACCCGACATACATCGGTACTATTGATATTATTATATTATTCTTCATCATTTAATTACTATTTTTTACATCCAGGTCTTTGGTCTGTCCATTCTGACAGCCTATTCCAGTACTGAGGGACACATCAACATTAAATTCTAGAATGAGATATTGGGAATATCAATACTCCTAATGGGACAGGTGAGACACTGAGAAGGTGACCTGCAGCCACAGGTTGTGGAGAAGCTCAAGATTCACTTATTCCAACCAAAATTTATCATTTTTCCTTGAAAACAATGCCTGAGACCACCCCATCCAATGCTGTATCCATCCCCCAAAAAAAAGCAAGGACAGAGCAAGCAGTCATTCCCATGAAATCCCAGAATGGGATTCAGTGGGAAATCTTTCTAAAGAGCATCTACACAAAATACATAAGAACAGTCACTGAAATTCCACATGGTCAAATTAATCCTGGTTTCTCCCAAGATTTAGAAACATCATCCCAATGCCTTTACTTAAAGCAGCCTAAAAATGGGGATTGAGACCTGCTCCCTGGGTCAGGCATGGCTTTTTGGGTCCACAGTGTGAATTTTAGACAACAAATACAGACACAAACTCTGCAGTTCATGTGGAAAAGGCTTCCCTGTTTGTTTTAGGCACACAAAGGCTGGATTTGTTGAGAAAATTGAGGGTTTAAAGCTTAGTAAATAGCAGAGAAGGACACTGTGACCCAGGAAAAAGAGCCAGGAGGTCTCCCCAGAGGGCAGCGAGGGAAGTCAGAGCAGAGAGAACAACCTCAGATCTTCCCATCTCACCCACAGCGTCCCCAAAGCAGCTCCTAAGCAGAATCCCTGAGCATGGACAGCAGGAAGATTTCCAGCAGCACTGGTCTGCTGGGGAGCAATTAGAGAGGAAGGACATGGAGGAGAAATGAAATCAATTCCGTGGATCTTCCCCACCGCTGGCCCGGGGGAGGCGGCTGGCCCGGACTCGCTCCTGCTGCATATTGAGGGGGGATCAGAGAGGGGAGCAAAGAATTCAGTGACAAGCCCTGGGACAGGTGGTGACATTGAGAGGGCAAACTCCTGCCACGGGGTGTGGTAGAGCCCCAGAACCCATATTCCAAGAAAAACTGATTCCCTCTTCCTTCAAACCAAAGGAAGTGTTTGTGTCCATTTTATATCCATGAAAAGAAAAGGTGTCCTTACAAAACCCAGTGATTTGGCTGAGGTGTGATGAGCAAACCTCCAGCCAGTTTTCCATCCCTAATCCTCCTGTTGCTTCCAAGACATCCACAAAAGGCTTTTAAAAAAAGCAAACACAACTCCATTATTATCATAAAAAGCAATCTATGAACATAATATTCCTGAAATGCTCTGTGCCTTCAGTGGGGAATTTCTAAGTGTGACAAAGATTGAGTGCTCCTGCCTTGATGAGTGGGATACAACAGGAGCAAAAGCAGACAGCTTTGTTTCCTGGGGGAGAAAAATAGCCAAAAAATGTAAATTCTCTTTTATATGAGAAAGACTTTGAAATCTGGGGCAGAACCTGGGGCAATCTGAAACTGTGAATTTCCTTCACATCACAGAATATTCCAGGAACAGAATATTCCCAGTGATCAGTGAGATCAGTGAATGCTTTATTTTGATTCCATTGGTTTTTTATTATATAAAATAAGACAAAGAGAGAATGCTGGAAGAGTCTTCCAGTGCCTAAAGGAGCTCCAAGGGAGCCGAAGAACTTTGGACAAGGGATGGAGGGACAGGACACAGGGAATGGCTTCCAGTGCCAGAGGGCAGGGCTGGATGGGAGATTGGGAAGGAATTGTTCCCTGTGAGGGTGGGCAGGCCCTGGCACAGGGTGCCCAGAGCAGCTGTGGCTGCCCCTGGATCCCTGGGAATATTCCAGGCCAGGCTGGACAGGGCTTGGAGCACCCTGGGACAGTGGAAGGTGTCCCTGTGCATGGCCAGGGGTGGAATGAGATGGGCTTTAAGGTCCCTTTGAACTCAAACCATTCCATAATTTTATGTCATTACAACCTATGGAAATTTTATCCACGGGTGACACTGTGCAAAACTCCAGTGGAAAAGATCTTAGCAGACATTCTGATTTCACCGTAACTGGTGGTGGAAAAGCCTTTTGCCACAAAACCAATGCCTGGTGCTTCCCAGCCCTCAAAGAGGAGAAACAGAGGAGCCTCTCAGTGAAATTCAACAGGCAGCTCCACGCAGATGTAGGAGATGAGGCCCCTCTCTGCACAAGGCGTGATTAACCTCTGACACCGGGAATCATTAAACAGATGAGCTTAAAAGGGAACCACGAAGGCTGAAGGACTTACACGACCAATGAGAACCTGCACAGCTCCACGGCAGAACAGAACAAGCCCTTGTGCTTTCAGAGAAAGAAACTTCTCCAAGTGGGATGTGTTGGCAGGGCTGGGCTAATGGCTGGACTCAGTGATCTCAGAGGTCTTTTCCAGCCTCAGAGATTCCGTGATTCTGTGATTGTAACCCTGCAGCCGCATTCTGAGAAGCTCCTTGGACCTTCCCCAGACTCCCATTTTTCAGAAAAGAGGACAGGGGATGAGCTGGCCCACTGATCCTGCAAGTCCCACGCTAGTCCAAAAGCCGGGAGTACTGAAAAATAAATGACAAACCCCTCGAGTTCCCGTGACAGGGTCGCTGGAAGCGTGGCACTGGCTTGTCCCTTTTAATGAGTGTTAATGCTCCCCTTTCATTTCTGCGGCCATGGGATGCCAACACATTTATCTGTTTTATGCGTCTCCATTCCATTTCAAGAGACATTTCTTTGGACATCGAACATTGTAATTTGCACTGGCTCCCCATTGCGAACGGCTGAAGTTGGAAAAATCACCGAGTGAGTGATCAAACACATTATAAAAATAGTCAGGCAAATGCACCACGATCTTCTTCTCAAGAGCCATTTATAGGGGCCAATCCTAAAGCCATTGAAGTCAATGGAAAGACTCCTGCAGAATTCAATGGGGTTTTGATCGAGTCCTTATTGTGCTATCCATAAGAAATAGGTCAGATATTTATATATAGTCTTGAAATGTTGTGTGCCACCACGCTGGCAGCTCGCCTTTTGAGGCACAGCCTCACTTCTCGCCGTACCTGCTGCAAAGCTGAGGACTTTGCAAGTCCAGCTCCCGACCCTCTCCCCCTTTGGCACCGCTGCCATGCTGGCTTCCACCCTCAGCTCTCCCCTCTCCTGCACAAAACCCACACCAGCACATTGCTCCTCTCACCTGGGAAGGGTTTCATGTCCAGCCTGTGCTCCCCTTGCCCACAGGTAATGCAAACCTGGGGCAGAAAACTGCTCCTGGAATCCACATGTAGGGAATAACAGAAGGTGTGGAGCTGAGCAAATGCTCACCCCACTTAACAAGAACCTGTTATTAAACCAGTCCACACAAACGGGGGCAAACACTCGTGAGCACAAACTATTTCAGCTTGAAAAGGGCTTGTTCCAGCCTTCTTAAATAAGTCCCAGATCAGGTTGAAGCAAATTACAGCCCTTCATCCTCACAGGTTTTCCAGCTTAAATATACCGGGTTAAACTCATATAAGACCTTACAAGGAGATGAGTCTTACACTGTTGGTACAACCTCATCACACACACCTTGAGAGCACAACTGCAAATCAACCACCTAATTCTGCATTCAGGGCGTGCTGTTTTGTGATGACTTGGGAAGGGGCTTGAAGCAAGTTCGGGGAATATTATTTCAACTGAGCACAAAGGCTTCCAGTGAATTAATTGTTATTTGTTACCAAAGTGACTTCCTGCAGTCCCAGTTTTAGTTTAGACGAGGCTTTAGAATCAATATTTTCTGGGGAAAGAAACTTCACCTTTCTTCATCTGACGCATCCACTGGTTTTTGAGTACTGTGAGATGAATAAAAGCAAACCTCAGCCCTTCAAACCATTATTCATAAGCTTAAATTTATACAAGTGAATCATCCCACTGAAAGTGGTAATACCTCTCATGTACTCCGAGTGAAATACATGACTGTTTACCAATTAGTTGGACTGCAGTAGGTTTAGTCGCTGTAGTTCCACGTTAATTATTTATAACACTTTGCAGTACCACCAGTAAATGTACAGTAGCATCTTCTTTAAAAATAATGAGACCTTAGTCCTGTGCAAAGTCCCTGCAGCAGCTGTTATTAAAACTTCAGTGAAGCGAGAGAAGAAATGGATGTTTTTGCATCTGCAGCATGAGCAGCAAACTTCTCCTGCATTGGATTTAGCCTTTGCACGGTTTGGTCCTTTCAGGAAAAATCAATGGGGAAAAATAGGAACATCTAAGTTTTCACTGGCCCTTTTATTACCAAAAAAAAAAAAAAAGACACTTTGGGAATGTGTCACTTTAATGACTTGTCATTTTAAGCAGCCAAGGACCAGGAAATGGGTGAAGAGCTCTGAGGTGCCCTAATGGAGCTTAAGGTAGGTGCTCTTGTAGGATCAATTTGGCTGTGGATAAGTCTTACTTCTTGGCATGGATTTGATGAATGCTGGGCATGGCTTAAAGATGAGATAATCTGCTCAATTTATTCTTATTATTTATTTGCTATCCTTGTGACAAAATGAATTATGGTTCTGCACGGAGCCAGAAGCGGGGATAAAGTTACCATTGGGGAAGAATATGTCACTGTAATGGGATCTTTGCTTTTTTCCTTCCCCTGAATGAAATCAGCACGCCGAAAAAACGCTTCACACATAACCTAAAGGAATCATTTCCAGACAGCAGAGGGGTAAACTGAGCCTTTTTGCTTCACTGTACAAACACAATTACTACAACAGCAGCTTAACACAATTGTTTATACAGATGCCTCGTGTTTCCAACAGCCAGAAAAATCCTTGTCTTTCTAGGAAGCGATGCAGGGCTCAGCAATCCTGCTGTGGGGTGTGCTTGGGGAGAAGAGGGGTGGATAATGGGGTTGTGATTTGGGGAGAAGAGGGGTGGATAATGGGGTTGTGATTTGGGGGAACTTGTGATCTCCACTTACCCCAGACCCTACTCCTCCACCCCAGGCTGGCTTCCCAAGATGTAACAGTTGAAACTCACGGAATCATGGAATCATTTAGGCTGGAAAAGCCTAAGACCATTAACCATTAACGCAGCACTCTCAAGGCCACCACTGCACAATGTCTCCAAGTGCCACATCTACACGACTTTGAAATCCCTCCTGGAACAGGGAATCCAACAGTGCCCTGGGCAGCCTGCACCAGGGCTGGACAACCCTTTCCATGAAGACATTTTCCCAATATTCAACCTAAACCTCTCTTGGCACAACTTGAGGCCATTTCCTCTCCTCCTGTCCCTGTTCCCTCGGAGCAGAGCCTGACCCCTCCTGTCAGGGAGTTGTGGAGAGGGAGAAGGTCCCCCAAGCCTCCTTTTCTCCAGGATGAGCCCCCCTAGCCACTCCAAACCCTTCCCCAGCTTTGCTGCCCTTTTTAGGACACAACCAGTATGGACAAACACCTCCACCATCACCAGATGGTACCAAAACCCCCTGGGCACGGAACAGGTTGATTTTAACCAGCAGCCAGGACAGATTGTGTGTGTGGGGTAGAATCATCAAATACCCTGAGCTGGAAGGGATCCATAAGGATCATGTCCAGCTCTGGGGTGGACTCATATTTCACTATCTCCTTGCCATAATGAGATCTTGGCTTTGGCTCGGCTGCCTCCACTCCCCAGCCTCGTCAGCGGGCGAACGTTTCCCTGCCATACAACTTGCAAGTGGATAAACCCAGCAGCAGCAACAGTCTGATGTTCTACATCCCACAGCCCATTAATTTACCATCAAAGGGGAGTTACGAGGAGTACGGCGTTAATCATCGAGCCTTTGGATGTCTGATTGCCGGGCAGCCCAGGGTGCGTCAAGGAACGTGGCAGACAAGTGCTTAAATTTGCTCCCTACACACAGCAAAGGGTATTAACCCTTCCTCAAGGCTTTGTGTTTGTTTTCCCTGGCATAAAGGAAGGGCACGAGCCCTTTGAAGAGCTGAGCTGCAAGAAGAACACACAAGGTTAAAGCCCTGAAAAGTCCTGATCAAGGAGCCGACTGGATTACAGCCAAAGCTGCGGCAAATTTCTCTCTTTCTTCCCAGACAGGGATCTAAACACAAAAGAAATAGGTTTTTGGGGGAATTCCGTCTAATTCCATCAAATCCTTTTTGTCATTTCCTCACCATCCTTTAAACATCTGACAAGGCCAATCGACCGCGCCAGGCACGGAGGGAATCGCAGCACCGGGGCTATAACTCTAAGTTCATTAAGCGTGAATTATTATTTGAGCCAGCCTCAATTTTCGCCAGCAGAATTAGACATTCCTAAAATAATGTCCCTGACACATGCAGAAAATGGGCTTTACGGCTCTCACCTTGAACTCCACCAGAACTCCCACCTCATCTGTTACCCTTGCACGGGCAGGAGACGGAGCGCGGCGCTGCGGCTTCACCTTTAATTATGCCAGGTATTTAAGGGCTAATGTTCATAGAAGAGGAGTATACGAGGCAATAAATGGCTTTTGCAGGTGATTAAACGCCCAAGCAGAACAGAGGCACTTGATAAGCACAGAGGCCGTTTGCTCAATTATGTGAACTTCATTCCAGCTTCCCGATGAGGAAGGGGAATATTCAACAAGAGGACAAAAACCATCAATGGACTGAGTTTTACATATTAAATATATATATATTACTTATACATAATTCATGTATTTTTTTTCTTCGCTGTGCATTGAGGTTTGCCCCCTTGCTCTGCCCAAGTGCAACAACTTCAGAAGTTTAAATGACAGATTAAATGTCACAAGTCACCCCCAGCAAGGAGGATTTCATCCCAGATTCTTGCTGCGAGGGATATAAACCACCCCTCCCTACAGCTCCTTTCCACAGAGTGAACCCATGGAGTAAGGAGGATTTCAAGAAGGTTTGCAAGGTTTGCTGATGCTGTTGGTTCTCCCAGGGGCCAGTGGGCACCATGTGAGGTGCCAAAGGCTCAGGGAAGCCCTGGGGACAACAGATGAAGCATAAACCACAGGAGAACCAAATCTGGACAAGACTTCAGCACCAAAAAATGTCCCAATGGGTGTGGCTGAGCCTCTGCTGGCTTCATACAGTGGTTGTGTGGAGACAAAAGTCAGCCTTAAGCCAAAAATTTGATTCTTATTAAGTACTTAAATTCCATTTGGGGCTCTTTACATAATGCTGCACAGCAAAAGTCTTTATTTTAATGATTCTTTCCTTGGTAATGGTGAGGAGTCTCCAGAAACATCTTTGTATCAGCAATTCCTTGCAGTTGCAGCCACAGCCCAGAAGCTGCAAAAGCAGCTCTAAATCCCACTCTGGCCATATGTCCAGCAGCACAAAAAAATCTATAACTCTATTTTGCATCGGGTCACTTCCACCGGCGTGACTAAGGACATCAGCCCCCTGCGTTAGGAGATACCCACTCCTTCCTGCCAGTGCCTGACCAAGCTTTTCCTTGCCATAAAATCACACACAGAATCCTCCTCAGCGCTTTAATTTCCTCACATCTCTGCTGAGCCCTGAAACTTGCCTGTTTTTGCATTTTGGAGCTGCCCCTCTGCAATCCCCGGGAACGTGTGAAATCCCATCACTCCATCCACACAGCCCATCCCAGGATCTGGAGCAGATTCTCCACATACAGCAGATTTGGCCTGGTTTTTTTCCCTCCCCTCAGTTAATACTGATCCTTATCTCTCCAGGAGGACGCTGCCATTGCCACACACAAGGCCACAGTCTAATTTACCCAGTTCCTTTTCATAACTCCCAACGCTCCATTATTAGGGCAACTTTATATTTCTCTTGCAGTCAAAGGCCACAGCCCCAGTCACCCCGTGTTTCTGACCATTAAGAAATGAGTTAAACAACATTAGACCCCAGAGGAAATTTGAAGCCCATGACTGCTAAGCTTTGGCTGCAATGAAAATTGATCTATTTGTCTTATTTTCCATTTCCCGTCAAGGAGAGAGTTTGCAGCTCCTAACAAGGCTTGGCCATGCACGACTTTCACATCCATCGTATCTTTGGTAGGGCGTGCAAAGCTTCAGACTCTCCCAGGCTCAATTATTATTTAAAAAATCAACTAAAAATATTTACTGTAAAGTCATTGAGTGAAAAATCATGCTAAGGTTCAACAAGAGCATAGGAAGATCAAGAGCAAATGGACTCAAGTTATACCAAGGGTGGTTTAGATTGGATATTGGGGAAAATTTCTACACTAAAAGGATTGGCACAGGCTGTCCAGGACAGGAGAGAATTTGCCATCTCTGGAAGGATTTAAAAACCATGTAGATGTGGTATTTGGGGCCATAGATAATGGTAACCTTGGCAGCGCTGGGTTGGTTGGATTCGGTGACCTTAGAGGGCTTTTCCAACCTAAACCATTCTGTGATTTTATTTTCCCTTTCCTCCCTGTTTGTCTTCCTCCCACGAAATCCTTTCTACAAATAAAATCCAAAAGATCATCACTACAACCTCATTTTTCTTCTGAATGGGAAAGGAGCATCCTATTCTGGTAGGGACAGGAATAAAACATTTCTCTGCAAGCCAAATACTCATCTTTCTTCTGCCTTGCTTGCACTCACTGCTGAGCTCTTTGTTGTCAGTGTTTGTTTCCTACCTGCAGAAATGGATGTTTCCATTGAAATCCCATTGGTTTGGGATAAGTTGCCAGCAGTGCCCAGAGCCAGATGCCTCAGGAGGTGGAAAACCCCTTCCAGCCCATCCTGATTTGTAATACTTGCAATGGAGATGCATTTTTTCCTCTCCAAAGTCCAAATCCTCCATCTCCTGACTGCTTGTCAAGAAAATGGATTTGATCACAGCCAATTTTGGGAGTAAAACAGGGAAAAATCTCATCTCCTTCTGCTTCTCACCTTAGTGTGCAGTGCACCCTGAGAGGTTTGGGCAGGGAATGGAATATCCTGGGGTTAAAGCACAAGGAGAGATAGGACCTACCAAAATATACCCACACACCACTGAAGGTTTCCAACACAGAGCCAGGATTACAGATGATTTCCTGCAAGTCCAAAGACTAAAAACCAAAGTGACAAGACCACATTAATTTTTCCAAGGGACAGATTTCTCCTGGCTTTTCTAGGAAGAAGGGAGCAGGGGAGATGCAGCCCGGGAAGTGCCTTTGACAGGACCTGACACTCAGTGCTTTGTTCTAATTGAAAAGGTGGAGGTTGGTCACACATTGGACTCCACAATATTGGAGGTTTTTCCCAATCCCACTGGTTCCATGAATCTGATTTGGAGAGTCCCTTGGCCCAGGAGAGGACATCCCCCCCATTCCCATCAAAACCTGCAAGATGTTGCATTGACTGGACCCCAGTTCCAGGAGTTTGGGATCACAGAGAGCTGCAGCCATCATTCCAAGCAGATAAAACCTTGGGATTTCCAGGATCTGGAAGAATTTGGAGCGGCCTAAGCTAAAACACCACCTGGTAAGTTCAAGGGTTGCTGTCCCCAGCAGCTGTCTCACCACCTCTCCTTGCCCAGATGCGTTGAGGGAGGATGGAACAGCACAGGAAGCAAATCCTGAAGTGCAGCAGATGATCCTAATTTCACATTAACTCTGCTGGAACCAGTGGCAGCTCAGGAGCCCTTTCCCATGACGTTCCCAGTTCCTGGCTGCAGAGGTACCTGTGATATCCCTACCAGGGACACCCACTTCCCTCACCTCCTGCTGCAGCTGAGACTCTGAAAATGCCACTTTGCTGCTATTTTATTTTCCCCAAACATATCAGTCTCAGAGAAGATATTTTCTCCCGTCACAGATTTTTCCCTCAATAAAATGTGACATTTTCCTGCCTTCACCCATTTATTGCACAACATGCGCTCATTCTCTGGTGCCGATTTACATGCAGAACTTTTCAAATTTGTTTTATTTTTTAATTGGGGAAGGAACTCTGCTGCTTTGGTTGCATCCTAACAATTTAAAACCCTGGAGCGAGCTGTTTACAGACTGCCAGATTCCTGTTTAGCGCTCTCCCCATCTCTCTTCAAACCTCAGTCTTCCTTTATAACCTTGGAAAAATCACAGGGGGATTATTCGAGGAGCTTATATTAACTTGGACCACGCGTTTCCCCTTGGCTCAGCTGCCTGTAAAATGGGAATAAGGAGAGCTGCTCTATTACCTGTGGGGCAGCTCTGTCTCTCACAATCAACCTGTGCAGCGCTTGGCATGAGGATTCCTGACGTCAGGGTGGGACTTTTGGGCAGCTGTAGGAATGTGATGACAAATAAGATTTGTGGGAGAGGTAGATGAGATCTTGTTAGCTCTCGGGCAGAGGTGATAATAGATAAGATAAAACCAACATGCCCACGCTGCTGTAAAACAAGAAGGGTCGGGCCACTCTCCTGTACCAATTTGCAGCGGAGTACGATGAAACCCCGGAGGATGTCCCAGGGAAATAGGTGCTACTCTGAGCACAGCGTGGGGAGCTGCTTATTTACTGATGGCAAAAAGTGTGGAAGCAGCTGCAAGGAGCCATCAACCTGTGATTGCCCTGGAAAATAATCCCGTCTCCTGCCTTCCCACGATCAAGGCTGGGGGAAAATCAATCCAGAGCTGAGATTGGACACAGTGATACAATATTTATGGCTTTGGCACTCGAGGCAGGCACTGCCTGCTGAGGAGGGGATGAAGTGCAGCTCCTGGTGTGTCCCACGGGTGCCAGAGTCGTGTTCAAATGGAGCGGGATCCGCTGGCATCCATGGAGCCTGCCCTCTCTGGCAGCTCTGTTCTAGCCAAGGGATTTCGTGCAAGGCCATAAATACATCACTGTCCCACAATTCCATCAACATTTCCATGTGCCTTGAACACACAGCAAGGAATAGGGTTCCAAAGATATTCCATGATATTCCTGCTCTTCCAGGGAACTTCCCTGACCAGGGCAGGGGTTTCATGCACAGCCACCCTGCAGTGACCACTGCAGATAGACCCCTGTCCTGCCATTCCACAGACCTGATGGTCCCACTGGCCTGGAACTGGGAAAGGCAGCTGGGAGCTGGATGTGACCTCACACTGGAGCCTTCCAGCCACTGTGACAGAGGAGACACAGGCAGAGGGTAGCAGTGGAGGGGAGGGACAAATGGATCCTGCCAGAACATTCCCAGGTTTATTAGGGCTTTGCAATTACCTTTAAACCAGCGTGGACACCACTGAGCACCCAACTCCTTGCTTTGCCTGATGAGAGCATCAAAGAGATGCTCGTCCTGGCACACACATGCAATGGGGAGGGAACAAGGAGGGAATGTAGGGAACAAGGAGGGGACAGAGGGAGCAAGGAGGGTAAGTCCAAAATTCCAGACACCAACCCTAAAAGTCCATTAGGAACAGCCAAATCACCCCTGCCCCACCAGTCCAACCACCAGCCCAGCAACACCACCCAGTCAAGCCACGGTGGTGCTCCAAGAGCACGGAAAACAGCAATGGGGCACCCAGCCAACCCTTCCCAGACACCATCAGCAAGGGCACCATTCCCCCTCCCAAGCCTCCAGCCCCCTCCACCTCCAGAATTTATGGGGCTGTCCCGGTGACACAGCGGCTCCGTAAGTGCAGAATGGCAGTTGTAAAAAATCCCATTTGCCAGCGTATTAGAATCCTATTAGCGCTCCCGGCGGAGAAATAACGCCGGCCCTCCTGGTGGGATTAAAGGGACCAGGAGTCAGCCTCCACAGCTTTATGGCCCTCTCCCCCATTTGCTGATCAAACTGACAGATATAAAGCTGCAGGCGAGAAGTGTCCTTGGCCCATAAGCCCCACGACAAGAAAACGCCTTTGAAGAAACCTGAGTGCCAGTAAGGAGACTCCAGTGCTGCCAGGAAAGGGAAAGGGGCCATTCCTTCTTCCTCACAGCATCCTCTCCATCAGCCCTAATTCTGGGAATGCACAGGGACAGGGTAGGAAGGACAACAGGGCAGTGCCTCCCTGTGCAAGGTGCTGTGGATATGGCCCAGCAAACCCTGACTCCTCTCCTGGCTGTTTAAACACAACAAACACAGGAGGTTGTATAATTACTGGAGGGATCACTCATAAATATCTATTGATTGTCTGGGAATTATGCAAGGGAAAATGGCTATTTCATAAAACCAAGCCCCATCCCCAGAATTGCTCCAGGCTAGGCCGGATGGAGCTTGGAGAAAACGTGTTCTAGTGGAAGGTGTTCCTGCCCCTGGCAGGGGGTGGAAAAAAATTATCTTAATATAATTAAGATAAAATTATCTCTTCCAACCCAAACCATTTTTCGATCCTTCCTTACACCCCAAACCAGCTGCACATACATTTCACACACAACAGGCTCCTCCAACACATCCCCCTGCAAAATATCCTCCTCTTCCACAACGTGATTTTCCTTCTTTTTGTGGCCCTGGGCACAAGAATGCTGAGCCAGAGCAGGGCTGAAAATACCTCAGCACACTGAAGGGTTGAGTTTTATTCAGTTTTATTCCCTCCAAAGACACACACAGATGCACCCAGGGCATGTGTGCTGCCTTTTGGGACCTTCAGGGAGCTGCCTGCCCACTGGGAGCCCCACGCAGAGGAGCCAGTGTGGGACTGGACTGGGAAGCCCTGGCAGCATTCCCAGCTCTCTGGGTTCACCAGTGCAGCGTCCTGGGGAGAATAAATAAATAATTGCAGACTGCTTGCTCAGCACTGCTGTAAATAGTTCATGAGTTCCAGGAGATTTATTTCCCCCTTCTCGCCTTAACGAGCCCACAGCCGCCGTGGAGGGATGGGAAGGTGCAGAGCCTCCAGCCACCACGCAGGGCTGGAGCCTCACAGGGAGCCCTGCTATGCACAGCACTGGCTACTGGGATTTTTGGGAACAGCACACACAGACCCACTGGCACAGGCTCATCCAGCACCTCATGCTCGTGCCCATCCCCAAACCATGGGGATTTATAAGTCCACATGCCAAGGAGCAAACGCTTTTTGCAGCCCTTGAGGATTTGTTCCGAGGTCCTTGGTGACGGTGCCAGTGCTGCCTGCCCTCCCCCTGGGATGGCTCCATCCACCAGCCATTAGGAAGACACTTCCCAAGAGATTTACACTGTGGTCCCACACGAGCCCAGGAGACCCAGTCGGGCTCCCAGGGAAACAGGGATCCAGACAGTCCTGTCCCCCAGGGATCTGCAATGCCAAGAGGACACGGGAAGCATTAGGAGCTAATGAAGAGGTGTAAGTGTGACAGCCACCCCGGGGACAAACACAGCTGAGCACTGCACAAGGAGGCGACTATTCATCCCAGCTTTCATTTTCAGGTTCCTGCTTTATTTCCAAAGCAAACTTGGCCAGACTGGGTTGTTCCAGGAGAATTTCTCCCATGTCACCTCTCCCTTGGAGCCATCTAACAAGGGCACCAGCAAAGTGTGTGAGCCCCAGCGGGCACCCACCCCTCCTCACAGCAGCACTGGTGCTGTAAAGGCTTTATCAATCCCCGGAGCCATCCAGCCTCCCCTGCTAGGTCTCTTTATTATGAGCCTTGACATTTCCAAGGGTTATATTTCCGCCTGTGAGAACCATCAGTCCAGCAGCACACAGTAATATATGGAGTAATAGAGTCTCAGCACAGCAGGTTTAATCTCATATTGCTGAAGCCCCTGGTGTCCTAGCCGAAGTAAGTTTGTCATTAGGAATTCCTTTCTCCCGACCTTGTTTTGTTTGGGGTTATTATTTTACCCCTAAAGAGAAGAGAAACACTGGAGATTGATTTATGAGTTTCCCGTTTCTTCCTGTGCGATGCAAACTGGCGAGCTCCAGGCAGGAGGAGAGGAGAGGGAGCCAGCCCAGAGCTTGCTCCCCCTGGCAGCCAGCACAGCCACACCGTGCCACCAGCTGGGTGACACCTTGGGGACCCTCCTGAGCCCTCAGCAGGGTCAGAGCCTTCACCCCAGCAGATTTACCAGCAGAGCTCGGAGCCACGGAAGATTAATGATCAGCCCTGGTGCATCCACTAATTCAATGAAAAAGGGGCAAGGCAGGGGAAAGGAATATAATCAGGGTATTTTCTACAGTGCCAACTTGGATTTGGAGGGACAAAGCAGCAAATAGGGCAGCAGAGACTGAAAATTCAGAATTCCTCTGTGCCTTTTTAGGGCTAACCAAGGGAAAGGGGTTGAGCCCTAAAAGCTGGAAGCATTCAGTGCAGATCAAAGATTTACTGGAGGAAATAACCTGCCTGGACAGGAGAGGGGCCAAGCACTCCCCTGCCCATGGATTATATTCCTTCACTCTTTGGGGCCTCAAGTCTACCTCCCTACCCAAACACAGCACTTGGGACAAGACACCAGTGTGAGATCAGTTCATTTTCCATGGGTATCCCACGAATTTGGGAAAGATCACAGAATAGAATCATGGAAGAGTTGGAGTGGGAAGGGATTTTCTGAATGTCTGATCTAGTCCTGCCTGTGCATCCCAGCACCTCCCCACATTTCCAACAGCCGTGGGAGCATTTCCACAGGAGCCCAGAACAAGGCTGGAACACGTCTCCAGATCCCTCCTGTGCTGTGCCCTGATGGCCGTGAGGATTTTCAGGCTGTTACACAAAACCCAGGATTAAATCAAGCCCAGGAACGGGGCTGGCAGCCTTCTGCAGCCATCTCAGGGGACAGAGCAGCTTTGTGCTCTGCTCCTGCGTGGCTCCAGGAAGGAGGGGATGAGGTGGAGAGAGCTGGGACACGGGTGCACGTGGCAGTGCCAGATACCAGCCTGAAAGCCTCACACTAGAGGCTGCCCCACTAAATCCAGCTCCAGGTGGAAAGCAGAAACACCAGCACAGCCTCCAGTTCCTCAGAGCCCTCCCAGTCTCCTGGGATAGATGAGTAATCCTGAAAGGCTTTATCTCAGACCCCCAGAGCACAGGAAAATCAGGGAAAGTCCCAAACACGCCATTCCCAAACAGAAACGCCGCCTGAATGAAAGGACTTGGGAAGCCTGTCCACACCTGGGGCCTTGGGAATAGCTTTTGCTCTGTTGTAGGAGCTTTACTCCTTGCTGCATTTGATTGCTGCTTTCCCCTGGAGCACAGTCATCCCTGAGATCACAGCTTCATGGAGGGATGAGATAAAAAGGTGCCAGGAATGATGCCAAACCCCCTTAATCCATCCAAGGCTAGCTGACATTTCCCAGCTGAAATCTCTGGCTCTATCAGAGCAAGAGCTGCTCTGGCAGGTACCACATAGCAAATCTGAGGACATGGACACGACATGAGGCTTCACTCTGATGTCCTGGCCATGCCAAGAAGCTCAGTTTGCCTCTGTAATCCATAGATTTCCATTTAGGAAAGCAATTGTGGGAGTTTAGGGGTGCCTTGGGGGTCATCCAGCTGCATCTAAGCAAGCAGGGGCCACATGGACTTGCAGGAGTCCTTTGGGGCAACAAATGCTGCTGGAAAAACCCAGTGGGAGTTTGAGAGCAAACCCACTGCAGCTCTGCAGTGGCTTTTAGAGCATCCAGGAAGCAGCAGGTATGAGCTGGAGGGGAATGAGGCTGAGCTGAGCGTGGCACCCCCCTCTGCTGGGATGTGCACCCGCTGTGTGCTGTGATGTGTGCTCATCCTGCCTGTCCACGGCAGCGGAAGGACACCACTGCCTCATGAATATGCAGAGGCAGGGTCAGAATTAACATCTTTAATGAAATTAAACTCAGGCAAGAGGGTTCCTTGCCTGACCAGGCCTTGGGAAGCATGGGAAAAGGCTGTGCTGGAGAGAAGCAAGCCCTGGAGACTGCCTGGCAAAAATATCCTTCTCTCCTCCTGGCATCTGTCCTCCCCTCCCAGCCCTCTCCCCATCAGGAGCCAAGGAAAGATGCCCATGCCAAACCCATGGGTATGGGAGCAAAGAGGCCACAGGGAGCAAAAGGACCCAATGTTGAAGGCACCTTGTATCTCCTAAACCATGAGGATCAGATCCAGTCACACTGGAGCAGCCTGGGGATCCCAAAATAGCATGGCTGGGATCCCTAGATGAGGCTGGGGACTTCCATGCTCCCCCAGATACCAGCTCAGCCTGTCCCTCCAGTGGGAGAAAAGAATCCTCCTTCACCAGCAAACCAACCACTGCTGTATTGATTCCATTTCAATCAGCAAAATTCCCATGGGATGGTGGGCTGGGCAGAACTGGGGAGGCTGTGACGGGGCTGGTGGGACCACTGAGCCTGCCTGGCAGGGAGAAACACACCCCAGCCCAGAGGCACCTCTTGTGCCTCTTGCCATAGCAAGAATCCCCAGAAAAAACGGCCTGAAGGCTCCGTGTTACATGAGAAGAGCCCTGTGCTGGGAATCCCAGCCATGCTGCCGGGCCCTTGTGCACATTCCTGTTTCCCCAGCTCCTTGCTTCCTCCCTGTCCTCTCATTTTTATGCTGCTCAGGATGGCAGCCAGCCCTTCCCACGGGCACTGGGACCAAGGCTCAACCTCACAGCGCCAACTCAAGCAAGAAGGGTTTGCTCTGGTGCAGGAGTGATCCCTGTCTTTCCTCCCCATGTCTCCAGTGGCAAGGGCAGTGTGTATCCCACTGACAGGAATGCACTCTGTTAAATCTACACCAGCAGCCCTTTCAGAGGCTCCAGCTCCATCAGTAGGACTTTCCACAGGGAGGTAATTTCAGGATCTGTGACTTCTCTCATACAAAACATCCTGAGCCAGCCCTCAGATGCTGCAGCACCCCAGCAAAGCCTTTCCCACACAGGTTTGGGGCTGGTGAGCCCAAACCCCAGTTCACTGTGGGGTTAGGAGATCCTCATGGCACTGAAAGAGGTTGAAGTTTCTCCCTCTCTTTTGTCAGGTCAAATTTACTGCAACAGGAGAACGTTTCAGGAGGGATTTGTCATTGTTTGTGGCAGTTTGGAAAGCTCCTAAATATGCTCTGTGCAATCGTGGATGTAAATTGAATAGAAGGAAAAGCAATTTGCGAGGCATTAAAATCCCTCTGCAGGTTCCTTTGAAGTGATCGATGTCTCAAACCACGATGTTATCTCCACGTAACCGAGTTGGGCAACGCAATCCAATCCCTGAAGTCATTCCCTTCTCAGGTAACTTATCAGCCCATGGAATACATTCACTCCCGACCTCTGCAGGCATCGCTGTGCCTGCAGAGCGCTCCCCTCCCCATCTCCCAGGGCACCTTTATCGCACAGGAAGAGAAGGGAGGGACCTGGCAGGGCCAAATTTCGGGATTCACACACCTGGCCTGGCTGAGCTCCCCCCAAGCAGGATCGCAGCTCCTGCAAAAGAGGACCGGGGTGGCTTTTTCTCCTTTTTTTTTTTGCATGATGCATCAGAATCAGGCTGCACTGCTGGGTGTGAAGCTGTCAGCCTTGAAGAAGTGCAGTTCTCAGCATGGCCTCGCTGACAGCAGCTCCTCCACCCCACACGGACAATCTGCAGCCAGACAGGAGCGACTGCTGCATCCCCACTGCCTGCGGGAGACTTTTTGGGAGGATTCTCGTCACACCTGGTGCCTGGCAGATTTCCATGTGCTGTGATCCAAGCCTCAAGGCAACACGTGGAAATTGAGATTTGCACTCGTCAAACTCCTGGACCATTCCTACAGCCTGTGCATCTCCCCCGTGAAAAGGTGTGTGTCCACTGGATTAAGGATTATGGAGATTTAAGAGCTTTTATGAGTTCTCACAAGATGGGAATTTAGCAAAAAATGCCCAGACAGCTCCAGCAGCTGCTGCTGGAATGGCCACTCTCCGTGATGCTCTTTTCATAGGGATTCCTGGATCCCAGTCCCTGGGAGCATGCAAAGCACGTGCATGAGAAGTTGTGGATGCCCCATCCCTGGAAGCACCTGGAAATTCCCACCACCCCATGGAAATTTTGCTAATTCAAATGTAATCAATACAGGTTGGACAAGACTGGGAGCAACCTGGACACTTGGAGAAATGGGAAGGAGAAATCACATGGAAAAAGAGGAGCTTTAAGGTCCCTTCCAACCCAAAGCAATCCACGATTCTCTGAGCTGCAGGGCTGCTTCCCACCAATCCACCTGCAAGGAGCGAAGGGGCCATGTGGGTGTTGTTGGATGCAGCAGGAGAAGCAGCAGTGATGAGGAGGATACAGGAATTGGGATAGAACAATGATCCACCGAGCTGAGGCTTCTGCCTCCCCGGGGGCATCCCGGGGCACCCGGCTGCAGCAGGCAGATAGGCAAGGATTCCTCTGCAGGAAAAGTTTCTTCCTAATCATGTTAGCTGGAGCTGGGCCCGTGCCCTGCAGCAGCAGGTCAGTATCTATTTCAAAGCCTTCACTTATGAAAATAAATTTACTGTTAGCGCCGCGGACCTCTGGCGCATGTATAAGCAGGAGGTTCGGGGAGTGGGTTTGGAGTCCTCGGGCAAGGGGACAAAGCAAGGAAGGAGTGAGACAGCAGAGGGAAGTGAGAGAAAGGGTTAAAGCTCCCTCCTTCCCTCGCAGCCCAGGCAGAGGAGCTGCTCTCAATCAGTGTGTGATTGCAATCAGCGGGAAGGTGCCGTTTGCATTAAACAGAGCAGACAGGGGGAAAAAAAGACAAGACAGGCTGTGCAATCTGAAAAATTTATGTAAAAATCACAAACAACAATAAAAACCAGCTTTTTTTTTTTTTTTTCTCTCCCTCTGCTTCTCCTTGTTATTATTTTCCCCAAGGGCAGAGAATTGGGATGGAGCAGGGACCCAGCACTTCCCGGTGCTCCTCTGCCGTACCTAAATCCGCCCTACATCAAACCTTGCAATCAGTCTCCTTTACTACTAATTTTGCCTCATGTTTTTTAATTAAATTTGCCGCTTCCTTCAAATACCAGTCAATGAACCGTCCACATTTCCTCCAAATACCCTTGAAAATGTGGAATCAAACAACGAAGGGCAATGACACCCAAAGAAATGTCACCGAAGAGGCGCTGCCCGGAGCATGCACGGCCACAGCAGGAGCCAGGGAGGAGATTTGGGGTAAAACACAGAGAACTCGGCCACAGAGGATTTTCAGCGAGCTCAAACTGCAGCAGCAGCACCCAACCTGCTCGTTAGAACTTCGGGAAAAAAGGTAACGACAGTCCTGAAGATGGCACTCCTGGGCTACCCTTCCCAAGCCAACCTCCCTTCCTGACCCTCCCCAGCCACAGGGTGCCCGGCACCCTCAAGTGCGATGATTCAGAGCTCCTCCAAACCCTCCAAGGTTGTCCAGCTTGGGTGGGAAATGTGTCCTTCCCTCTCACTATTCCACAGCTACTCTTTGCTTTCAAAGGTAGCTCCTGACAAGGGATTTGAGGCCGAAGACCAAGGAAAAGCAGGCTGAGAAACTTCAGGAGCAGCAGCGCGCTCTGTGAGAAGGCGGAAAAAGGGGAGAAGAAAGATTTTCCTTTCATCGATTTGACATTTGCTCCCTTTTGGTTTCTCTCAGCAGCATCTCCTGCCTGCACCACGAGACAGGGGGGCCACCCGTTCCGTTTATTCACCTGGACCCCCTGTGCCAACCTGGGACCAATTTATCCCACCCGGACTCAACGAGAATCGGATGAACTACGACAGTTCTGCTCGGCGTGTCTCTTTGAGGGCTGAGGCTCGTTTGAACAAGCAGCTCAAAGGGAAGGGAAAGGGCCTTTGAAGCCCCCCACAGTGTGGGACTGCATGAAAAAAGCCCCTGAGCCGCCACTGACTCGGTAACACCCTCACTGCCTTTGTGCCAGGGCTCACTCGCTGCTCCCTGGAGCATCCCTGAGCGCTCAGCGCTGAGCCCACACAACTCCCAGATGTTCCACAGGAGCCTCTCCCCACCCTGAGCAGGAGAGAGCTCTGTGGGGAGCAGACAGGACTAACCTCAGCCAGGCTGTCACCCTCCCACCAACAAACCTCCCCAAGCCACTGTCCAGCAGTGGAGAGGCTCAGGCCAGCAGCAGCAAGAGCTGCAAAGGGAGAACACTTGTGGGAGCAGCTGGAGGTGATTGATCAATGATACCGAGCAAGAGGGAATCCTGAGAGGCATTTTGTGCATCTCAAGCCTCGTGGGTGAAGACCCAACCTCAGCTACATCTGAGCCTCCTCCACGTTCTCAGCTGCCTCAGATGTGGCACTCCAGCTCGGCACAGGGACATATTCTGCATTTAAATGGACAAGAACCTTATCCCCAAGATGAAAGGGGGTGGAGGGAAGGCAGCGTTCCATCCTTGGGGGGGATGGCAGGAGGATGATCAGGTGCATTTTCCCCCTTGTCCTCACATCACCTTGAGCACGGGGACTTCCAGAAGCATTAAACCCAGGGCACCACCGGGAGCAGAGCATCCCGAGGGCTGCAGCGACGGGTCAGGCAGGAATGGTGGCAACCAGAGGCTGCATTAGGCTCGTTTGTTTATTTATTCATTTCTCCAAGCAGTGGGAGTTAGCCTAAGGTGAGTGAAGAAGCACCAGCACAGAGACAGGGTAATATGTTATGGAGAAATCTTCTCCCTGTGAGCAGAGGGCTGGGCTGGCTGCTCCCGTGCTCTATGCATTATTTATGGCCCTGCCGAGCGCCGCCAGCCCCTTTATCTGCCTTCCAAGGGGCTCGAGAAGAAAATGAATCTTTGACTCAGCAATTTTTATCCCAGCTAAATGAAAGAGAAATACACACACACATATATACATATATATATATATATATATATAAACTGAATCCACTCTGGGGAGGTGACAAGGAGCTAATCCAGCCCCTGAGAGGCTGCAGGTACCGGCTCTGGGCGGCTCAGAGTGAAGAGATTTAGCTCCTACATAAATTATCTGCAGCTCTTCCCCTTCTGCTGACCTCCAGCACCATGTCTGTCTGTCCTTAGGCTGAGCACAAACCCAAAGCCCGGCCTTTGGGAGAGCTTAGGAAATGCCTAACACACTCCAGGTGCTGCCATCAATTAAATAAATCTGCATGATACATCATACAAATAAATAAATAAGTGGAGATGACTGAAGAGCTCCATTTTTTTCCCAACTGCACATATACACACGTGTGCTTAAAGCCAATTTTTCAAACAATAAAACACTTGAATTTTTTTCCGCATGAAAAATTCATCCTGTCTCACAGCCATCTAAAAAGCAAATAAGCAAACAAACAAATAAATTCTTCGTGGTGGAAAACATCACCCAAATCATTCCTGATGATCTTCACCACACAGACACAGTTCCCAGCCAGCCCTCGATGCCCTGGTTGCTCCCACTGTAGGAGCCAAGAGCAGGTGCTACATCTATGAAAATAAAACACTGATAATAAAATAGAAGGCTTCTTGGAGGGAGAGGGGCGAGGAGAAGGGAGTCAGTCCTTTCTGGATCCCAGCTGTGCTTTTTCTGGCTGTGTGGCTCTCCGTGTTAGCGCAGGGACCCATCCGAGCCCGGTCCTGCAGCACAGCCACTGCCACCAGCTAATTATCACCTCTTCCTCCCTGCATCCAGGCTCTTTAAAAATAGTTCTTTTAATCAGGGCCGCTCCCCCACCGGGAGCCTGTGTGCAATCCTGGCACCGGTTGCAAATGGGTGCCCCAGATCTATTTTGGGCTCCCCAGGGCTGTGCCAGGCGCCCAGCACAGGACAGGGTGCGAGAGGAGCTGGAGCTGCCTGAGCCACAGGGAGCAGCAACCAGGAGCAATCTTCCTTCCTGCGGCAGGGATGCTGCAGTGCTGCTGCTTCCTGCAGATGAGGAGCCAAAGGCTCTCACATCCCCGTATCCAGGTTAAACCCTGGCTAGAGAGCCCCTGAGAAGTGATGCTGAGGACATCTGCAGTATGTGCCATGGAGATGAGCTGTTCCCAGACTCTGTGAGAGGGGAAGGAGCTCCTCCTTTCTCTCATTTACAGCCTGCCTTAGAAATTCTCACCTGGCACCTCCTCTCCATGATAAAAAGGTGGGAGAAGGGCCAGGCTGGACGGGGCTGTGAGCAGCTTGGTCTAGTGGAAAGTGTCCCTGGCCATGGCAGGGGGTGGGACAAGAGGAGCCTCAAGGTCCCTTCTAACACAAACCATGCTGTGATTCTGTGATAAAGTGGGTTCCTCACTCCAACTCTCCGCCAGACTTTTCCCATCACAGTGAGAACAAAAGCCAAAACACCAGAAAGGGTTTTCTGAACCCCAGCGTGAACACAGCCACGAGAGAAACCAATCACAGAATCCTATGAAATAACATTGAAACTATTGCACACCACGCTTAAAACATCACAAAATGCCATCCTTAAAAACAGCCAAACCAACCCCAAAGTCTTCCCTGGTATTTTTTGGGGGGCAGACGGTGGTTCAGATGCTAATATTGAGTCTTCCTCACGCTGCCACCACCCTTGGGGGTGACAGCGCTCGGTACAGCCATGCCTTTGGCTCTGGGACAGCTCTGCTCCACCAGCTGGTAAAGGAGAAAGGTCGACCAAGTGACAGCCAGCACTGCTCACGGCTGAAATCCATCACCAGACAGGCAGAGCAGCCTGGGTTTCCTGGTTGGTTTTGGTTTTTTGGGTTTCCTTTTAAACATTTACTGCCCATCTAGGTCTCTCCTAGCATAGAAAACAACCCTCCACCACTGACCCAGCACAGAGGGGGCTCACAGAGGAGACACATTCGTTATCAAAGTTCGGAAAAGCCTTAAAATAATTGGAAAGGTAAATAAAAGAGAGGCAGCGGAGCAGAACGGTTGGCAGTGCCTCCTGCTCGTTAGGAAAGGGGGGCACTTAACACTACACAGACAGCAAATTAGCCTTTAATCATCGCCTGCCTTCACTGGGTTTTATCTACGAGTGAGTTCCAGCCCAGGCACCTCCCTCGTGCCGGCAGCCCTGGGGACTCCAGCTCGCCTCCTGTTTATTCCCCAGCTGCTTTGTTGTCTCAGATCAGCAGAATAAGGGAGCCGTGTCGGCAGAAGATACTTCTGTGCAGCCAGCGAGAAGTTCACACAGAAAATTGATATTCGCCGCAAATTATTTTGGATGATTTACTGGAATGTATTAACTCAAAGCGACGCGGAGAAAATTCCAACAGCACTGGCGTCTGCCTCCCACGGCACCACCGGGATCCCAGCCTCAGCCTTCTGCTGTGAGGATGAGGATGGGATAGCAGGAGCTTGGAGAGGGCCCTGGGCAGGGCTGTGGCTCAGGAAGCTCTGACACGGTTGGATTTGCTGTGTGGATGTTTGCAGAGCCCCCAGGTTTGGGCTGCAGCCTGGAAAACCAAACCAACCCGAGGCAGTGATCCTGAGTTACTCATCTTGCACCCAAAGCAGCGTGGGCAGCACGGAGAGGGAGGGGATTCTGTCCCCTGGTGAGACCCCACCTGCAGAGCTGCCTCCACTTCTGGGGCACCCAACAGCAGAAGGACCTGGAGCTGCGGGAGCAAGTCCAGAGAAGGTCACAGAGATGGTCCAAGGGCTGGAACACAGACTGGGAGAGCTGGGGGTGCTCACCTGGAGAGGAGAAGGCTCCAGGGAGAGCTCAGAGTCCCTGCCAGTGCCTAAAGGGGCTCCAGGAGAGCTGGAGAGGGACTGGGGACAAGGGATGGAGGGACAGGACACAGGGAATGGCTTCCACTGCCAGAGGGCAGGGAAGATAGGATAGGATGGGATATTGGGAAGAAATTCTTCCCTGTGAGGATGGTGAGGCCCTGGCACAGGTTGCCCAGAGAAGATGTGGTTGCCCCATCCCTTGCAGTGTCCAAGGCCAGGCTGGATGGGGCTTGGAGCCACCTGGGATAGTGGAAGGTGTCCCTGCCCAGGATAGGAGGTAGAATAGTACCAGCTTTAGGATCTTTTCCAACCCAAACCCTTCCAGGATTCTGTAGTTCTATCTTGGTTTTCTAACGTGCAGCAGGAGGGGAGATGCCCCATGGATGACACCTCCTGCAGACCCCAGTTGCTCATGTTGGTACCCCAGGGAGTTTTGAGAGGGACAGGAGCACCCAGGGAGGGCAGGGGCTGGTCTGACCCCAGCTCAGCTCTGCTACCTTCGTTCTGTTTGCCAGAAGCAGAGATAATGCCGCTGATTGATCTTTTCCAGCTCTTTTGAAATCGCAGGATAAAAGACTCTGGGCTTAACACTGGGAAAAAGGAGCACGTCCTGCTGGGACAGCTCTTCCCTTTGTCCGTGCCCTCGTGATGGCGACTTCTGCAGCGCTCCCTCGCCACCAAAGTGGCACCACAAGGGCTCCTTGTGGCTCAGTGCCACCGCTGCCAGGCAGCTCAGCAGAGGGTCACACCGAGGCAATGGCACTCAGGGACTGCTCTCAGGCCAGCTCTCCTCCTGCCGCCACTCTGCCGACTTTGACGGGCTTACACGAGGGATGAACTCAATCCCTCAATCCTGGATTTCCCTCCCACCGCCTACCTGGCCCTAAATATGAGCAGCAAGGGTTTTTTTTGGGAAGAGGAAGCCCTCCTGCACCAGAGGCTTCCTCAACCACCCACCCACGAATGGCAAAACCAAGACAAAAAAATCCCTCCACTCCTTTCCTTGGCTGGAGGGGAGGAGGACGAGGCTGGCTGCAAGCTGCCTCCACATTTCCTCTGTCCTGGGATTGCTCATAACCCAGCCTAATCCCCTGAGTAGCTTAAAGCATCCGCAGGGATCCGCTGCTTTACACGCTGAGCCCCACAAAGCCCAGAGCAGCGAAGGACGCTCGCGACAACCGCGGCCCCACCCGGGGAGGAGCTCAGCACCCCAGGACACCCAGGGGCAGCACTGCCCACCACAGCCCCCTTTCCAGGGGGAGAATAGGGGCTCCCATCCCTCCTCCAGCACAGCACCCTGTCCCAAAAGCAACACTGGTTTTCATCCTCCATGATTTTCACCCCCTTTCAGCCACCCTGAGGTACAAATGTCCATCAGGCAGGAGTTATCCCATATTTACCCCTCCCTGCAGGGCACCCAGCCCTGCCAGGCTGTTTTCCCATGGTCAGTCCATGTAATAGCCAGTACATAACCGCCTAAACGCTGCAAACTCTTTGAAATAAGCACGGAAATTGGTTTCCAAGCTCCAGCAGTTTCTAAATAATGGATGTTTAAGATAATAATAAAAAAAAAAAGAAAAAGCAAGTGACATACAAAGTGGATTCTAGAGGGGAAAAGAAAAAAGGTGGAGCATGTTCTCAACAAAAAAATCTCCAAGAAAACCTGAAACAGCGCAGAGGGACCAAGAAGCTCTGGCTGCAGCTGCCAATTTAACCCTGTGCTCTTGCACTG
This sequence comes from Prinia subflava, assembly GCF_021018805.1. Lineage (NCBI taxonomy): Eukaryota > Metazoa > Chordata > Aves > Passeriformes > Cisticolidae > Prinia > Prinia subflava. The sequence goes on from NC_086268.1 coordinate 4,733,461, forward strand.
GAGAAAACCTCATTTCCCTGTGCTCCCCCAGCAACTCCTCCTCACTTTATATTCCGCCTCGCCACAGATGTAATATATTCTGTCAATGCAAAATTTGGGCTGAAAAATGTGCTGGCCTTGGGGACATGTCTGGTTTGGATTGGATAGGAGAGAAGAGATGAGGTTGTGTGCTGAGAGCAGCTGGACACAAGGGATGGAAGGGAACTGGAAGGCATCAACCTTTGGCTCTCTCCATTAGCCAAAAGAGATGCCAGGCTACTGCTCTAAGCAAAGGTCAACTAAACTGCTCATCCCTGTTGGCAACACCACCTGCATGACTCCATTTCAGCCACAAAAGACAGCACTTGCTTAAATCCATAAAATTCCTTAATGCTGGGAGCACACCGCAGCTGGAGTGTGCAAGATGGGCATCTCCCAAGAGATCATCAGCAAGAAGGAGGTCTCCATGACCACAAAAATGAGGATTTGGGGGCTGGGAACAGCTGGCAACATGTTAAGGAGGCTGCAGAACCACTACAAGGAAAACCATAAGAGAATGGAGGAGCAGTGAGTCCCTTCTCACCGCTTCCAGTGTTTCAAGAGGAGGGAATTCCCTTTTCCTCTTCAACAGACATCCACAGCTCAGCCATCAGGGATCCCCCCTGAAGGGAAGGGATAGTTTAGGAGAGCTGAGTGATGCTTCCAGGACCAGCAACAGGTTGTGCCCACAGCGAGACCATCAAAGCAGCTCTGGACACCCCGAGGGCAGCGGCGCCGACAGGGACGGATGTTTGCTTTAATTACAGCCAGTGTTACCTTTACACATCACCCAAATCACCCACCCCCGCGGCATAACTCACTCAAAGGGGCTTTTCCACCCGAGTCAGCAAAATGAAGAGATTCAATTACAGCCTTTGACTGGGCCTGCTTATTGTTATTTATAATACAATACATCCCGGCTGCTGCGGAGAGAGATGTACAGGTCCTGAAATGTTGGCTGTCTTGGCAGTTAATTGAAACGCCGGCGCCTCGCTGGGATTGCTTGTCCCGGCCTCCCCGACACCGAGCGGTGGCATCTACCTGCTGTACCCTGATAGAGAGGCACTGTCACCAAAGGACACCTGTGGCAGGAGCAGACCTCTTAATAGCCACCAACTCCTGCGCTCCAAACCCAACCGCCGCCGAGCTACAATGGGGGGTTTCAAATGAATCCTGGAAGAGCACTTGGAGGAGAATGGCTCTATTTTTGAAGAATGACACGGGGGGGATCCACAGCCATTTCCTCTGAATGGCTGCAGACCCAGCTGCACTTTATAAGCAAGTGATGGATATTTTTTTCTCCCCTCTAGCTGCTCTGTCTCACTCCATCTGCGATGAAGTCGCGCTACCTGAGTCCTGTCTGTCCCTGCCTCCTGATTTGGGAGAGGATGCCGAGGTGGAAAAGGAGCTCATTAGCTGCTACCAGGGGCACAGAGTGGGAGGAGAAGTGGTTTTCCCTCCCGGAGCAGGGCGGGATTCACTGGGCTTGTGAAGGGCTCGGCTCGGTGCCAAGGACTTCACAGCTTGCCTGGATCAAGGCACAGAGGGATAATTTCCCAGGCATGCAGCATCCAACGCCACCAATGTGGCAGCAAACACCCAGCAGCACCTCCACAAATACACACAAACCTGAACCAGCATTTCGTGGGACCACAGGATGGTTTGAGTTGAAAGAGACGTTAAAAATCACCTTGTTTCAACCCCCTGCCATGTATAGGAACAACTTCCACTAGACCACATTGCTCAGAAGTCCATCCAACCTCGTCCTGAACACTTCCAGGGATGGGACAGCCACAACTTCTCCAGATGTCCCTATTTTGTTTTGGTGGAGAAACTCAGCCCTGCAGCACCCACAGCCACATGCTGGGGAGAAGAGCAGGAATGAGAAGTCTGGGATGTACCACAGCAGCAGCACTTTGCTGGGCTGTCACCTGCTCCTGGGTGCTGCATGGAGAGGTTTGGGTCTGGCACAGGAGCTTCTGCATGAGGATTTGCCAGCAGCCAAGGCAATTAATGAAAATCTGCTGTGTCTTAGAATCACAGAACCATTTAGGTTGGAAAAGCCCTCTAAGATCATTAAGCCAAACCACTCCCCCAGCACTGCCAAGACCACCATTACATCACATCCGCAAATGTCACATCTATGCCTTTTAAATCCCCCCAGAAATGGTGACTCCACCCCTGACAGCCTATTCCAGTGCCTGATATCCCTTTGGATGAAGGAATTTTTCCTATTGCTGATATAAGACAGGATGCCTTTGGTCTTCTCAGCCACCTGGGCACTTGCTGGCTGTGTCCAGCCTCCACACAAGTGCTCGTGTGCTTCCCCCCGAGTGCCACCAGTGGAAGCAAAGGGCTGTGAAGGAGTAGGGCTGGCTGTGCTGGAGGGTACCTGGGGCTCCTGGGACTGTCCTGGACCCAGCCCCTCTCCTAACAGGGCAGGTGAGGCCTCTAACTTAATCCATGAATGGGAATAATGCTCAGATGAGCCATGCCAAGAAGGTGGGAATGTAGATTCAGCCAGCCAAGAGCCTTTTTGTTTTCTGATGGTCCATCAGCTGGAAACCCTGGAGGAACTCAATGGGGAGCAAATATCAGGTGCAAACAGAGGCAGGGTCAGTCAGGAGGAGAGACTTTCTGCACCAGCAGGATGGAGAGATGACATCTTTCGCACCAAGCTTTCCGCCCCGACCGTAAACACTCAACTAACCTTATTATTATTATTTTTATGTGCCTATAACTTGCTTCAATGACCTGAAACAGAGCTGTGGTTTTCTGAGCGTATGAGCGCCTCCAGATTTTTTTTTTCCTCTCTTCCACTTCACAAAAGGCTCGTGCTCCTCTGCTCCAGGCAGCCCTGCCCGAGGAACGCTGCCTGCCTGCTGCCTGCCCGCGTCCCTTCCAGCCAGCTCCTCGCTGCCTCCTGATTGATTGATCGGCGTGGCAGCCTAATAAGCGATAACAGCACATATGACAAACCAAACAACCGTCTAATGAATTGATTGACATCCGAAGGATCTGACTTGATGCACAGCCCCAGTCACAGATAAGGTTAATGAGGGAGAAATTAAAATGTAGCTCAATGGGTAATGAATACAGCATGTGCCTTGTTGGAACACATGCCAGATCCATCACTCTGAATCAAGTGGTGGTAGCAATTTCTAAATTATGTATTGCACCCCTCATCCTCCTGTCTCCAGGGAAGAGGCACTCAGACTGGCCTTTGTATTATTTTGTATATATATATTTATAACTCTATCTCTCTATCTGTGCATTGTGAGGATCCATAGCCAAAGAAAATTGCTTTGAATTTTGCAATTTTCATGTTGGCTTTTTTTTTTCTTTTTGTAAACTCAATAGCAAAAAAATACAACAATCCAGAACCTGTCATGCCATTTGAATCATAATACCTACAAATTCACTCCTCTGAATAAATGGAGAGGCTTATTTATCAAATATATACAAGATGTCTGTCTAGTTGTTAACACACAGAGGTATGAGTAGGCAGAGGAAATCGAGAAAGTTTACATATTCACTGCTGTCTCCAGGGACCTTCCTTTTCCTCCTACTTCTTATTCCCTCTCCCTTCCCCCAACCACATCTCCTACTTGCTTTGACTTGCTGTGTTTTTCCTGGTTTTTCTCTCTTTTTTTTTTTTTTTTTTTTTTTTTTTTTTTTTTTTTTTTTTTTTTTTTTTTTTTCCTCAAATACGTCTGGCTGACAAAATTTGGGCTGTCAGAAATGATCAAGAGATGAAGTCGCCAAGGAAGGGGAGAGGGATTTGCATGGAGATGCATTTCCCCATGTCTCACTGCCTGCATGAGAGGGGATCTCCTCCACTATCCAGGCGGAGAGCAGGGGACTCTCAGTCTGCTGCAAATCTTGATTATTGCCTGAATCTATTTCCACTCCAGGAAAGGAGAAGCCAGATTCACCAGAAATGGGTCTCTACTGGTTCGCAAAGGGACAGACACTGGTGGAAAAAGAAGTCAACCAGCATCATATGGGCTCTCTTATTTATTTATTTAACATTATTTATTCCTGAGCTCCTGGGTACTCGGAGCAGTGACCAAGGGATGTGTTGTCCAAAGGGGGATGAGGAGTGGACAGAGACTGAGCAAATGGTTCCCACTGACACAGGGCAGGTTTAGGTTGGATATTGGGGAGAAATCATTCCCTGTGAGGATGGTGAGCCCCTGGCACAGGGTGCCCAGAGCAGCTGTGGCTGCCCCTGGATCCCTGGAAATGTCCAAGGTCAGGTTGGACAGGGCTTGAAGCAACCTGGGATAGTGGAAGGTGTCCCTGCCATGGCGGGGGGCGGGGGCATGGAACGAGATGGGCTTTAAGGTCCTCCAACCCAAACCATTCCATGATTCTACAAAATGCAGAGTCTGCATGCAGAAAACACCAGCTACAGCCTTCCCTGCAGAGCCTGGGGACTCCTGTGGTTCCAGGTCCTGAACCACCCACCAGGACACCCCAGCTGCCGTGCCCAGTATCAGCACAGGAAACCCCCCCTTCACCCCCTGAGAGCCAGGAGAACCCAATGACCTGTCAGCTCATCAGCAACCTGAGACAGCGAAGCCAGCAGGTCTGAACTGTGATTTCCACCAGATTTACTAAAAATGGTGCCTGGCTGTTGTGGGAATAAACCCTCAAAATGCAGCACTGAGGTCCAGGACTCCCGTCCCTCTCCAGTGTCTCCCCAGCAGGAAACCCAACACAGACACAGAGAGGTGGATAAAATAAAATCCCACAGCTCCCAAGGGCAGGCTGAGGTCAAACCTCCGTTGGGATGTTCAGGAAACACCCGAGGGCTCCCTGACCCTCCACACCACGTGTGGGACTGCGTGGAAAATCCCGCTATGGAGATTTTCCTATAGCGGAAAGAAAGGTGCCCATAAAGGAGACAGAGAAGACCTGAAACTTTATTGGAATAAAGGGAGAAAGTCCACTGGGGTACGTGCCCGCCGGGTTTTCTCTCTCGAGGTTTCAGAGGGCACAGCCTCCCTTTTATCCCAATTCCCAGCTGCATGCTGCCCTCTTCCTTTCCCCTCTGGCCGAGGTGCTGGGAAGGTCCAGCCTTCCCGACCCGCCTGCCCCACATCCCCCTTAAACCGGTCATTTTACCCCAAAGTTCCGAAGTTCAGACTTGTGCAGACCCGTGTCTCTTTGAGGAGCCGAACTGTCTGAGCTCTGCAACAAACCTGCTGCTTGAATTGGTGGAGACTTTCAGAGCCATTTCCAAGTCGCTAACAACCCAAACCTCACCCATGAATTGTCTGGAAGGACACGGGCACACATCCTCGGTGTCCAGGTCACCCCAGGTGCCACCGCAGAAGGCGCCCGTGCCGCGGAACCCTTTTGTTTCCCACCAGCAGGAATGTTTGCAGATGAGCAAAAGCTTCCAGAAGGCTCAAGTGAAACATCCACATTTTTTAGGTGCTCATCCGAACCCATTAGCACATCTTAATTGCTCTCGGCACAGAGGCACGCCAGACTTCCCCACGTCTGCCGGCTCTGTCTGCCTGCCCGGGGAGAAGGGAAGCGCAGCCCTGCACCCCGCAGGCTGCGAGTTCGCCCTCCCCTGTGCACAATCTGTCCTCAGCTGCCTGCGGGAGGAGGCAGGGAGAGGGAAAAGAGCCAAGGCTCATCCTACGGCTCTTGGTGAACGCCGGGAATCGCGCCGGGGTTTGCCCAAACACGCCGAGCCCAGAGGGACACCCGTTCCAGCGAGCGGGGGACATCCCGCACAGCGTGTCCGCGACACTGCGGGGACATGGGGAGGGTGCCCGAGGACAGAGAGGCTTCCCCAGATCGGGGAGGGAGGTGGGAGCCGAGGGACAGGCTCTCCCTGCCGACCCCCGGGCAGACCCCGCCGCAGGTGCTGGGGGAAACTTGGAGCTGCTGCGGAGCATCAGTTCATTTGTCATCATGGAAACAGCCAGCCCGGGTCAGCGGCTGTCGGCGGAGGAGTCGGGAAGTGCTGCTGGTGGTGATCAGTTCTTTTTCCTTTTTTTTTTTTTTTTTTTCTTTCGTTCTTTCAAGAATTTTTTTTTTTTTTTTGGAAGCTGCCTTGATAAGGAATTTACCGGGGCAAAATGAGATTACACCGGAGCTTGTAGTAGCTCAAAGCAGCAGTTTGCTGGGGACGCAGAGACTGCTGCTTATACTATCTCTCTATCATCACATATATCCTTCTATCTAATCTATCTAGCACCATATATACCCTTTAGCTCGCCAGCTCCCACACTCCCTGCCCTCTATCCATCATCCACCTATTCATCAACACACATCCAGCTCTATCTACCTAGCCATCACTATAAATATCCCATCCATCCATCTCTCTCAATCTATCTCTCATCAGAGAGACCCTTTCCCTTACCTACCTGCCCATATATCCACAGATATCCCCACACCCCCCTTGTCTGTCCATCTGTCACCGGCAGAGCTCTCACCTCCTCTCCCCCACCCTTCACTGCACGTATCCTCCCATCCTCCGGCCCATCCATCACAGCCTCTTGCTGCAAGGCCCTCGCTGCCTCTCTGCTCCATTTGCTACCCGAGGGCACCAGATATCTCCCTGTGGAGCCCTGGATCCACAGCCCACCAAGCAGCAGGTCCTGCTCTGCCACCCCCAGAGAGGGGATGGAGAGGGTCAGCGCTGGGAAAGGCGCTCTGGGCCAGCCGGGGAGGCTCAGAGCTGGCGGGGATGTGGATGTGGAGTGCTCACACTGCTGAGCCGGGCTGGGCTGCACCTGCACCTCCACCGGCAGGAGGAGGGAGAAAGCTTCTGGTCTGGGCAGGAGCAAAGCATGGGAATGCACAGGAACCAGGCACGCACGTGTGAGGAAGGTGCTGAGCACCTGGAGCAACCTGGGACAGTGGAAGGTGCAAGTTGCAGTAAGGATTTAAAGAACATCCTGACCCCACACTAGGGAAGAACATCAGTGCCCTGTATCCCCCCCAGACCAAGCCTAGCCCCTCTGGCCAGTGTAAGAGGAGAGGAATTTTCCTTGCACAGATCCATAAGCCACCAGGGCTCCAAAAATGCCACATTCCCTCCCCAAAGCCGGCACTGACCAAATCACACCACAGCCCTGCCCCTCACCACCTGCCGGGCTGGCACTGCGCCTCCAGGCTGGAGCCAAAGGCAGCTCAGGCTTGGGATGGTGGGAGGAGGATGCTGCCGAGTGGCACCGAGCCACAAAATTTGCCAGAGAGAAGAAAACACCCAAGCAGTGCTTAAAAACTGAAAGCTGTTACTTTAATTACGGGCTTTCTGCTTTATCACCAATAGCGTTTCTCACACATTCATCAGCAAACCTGGTAATAAATCAATCGCGGGTAGCCAGGAGCTGCAGTCTGGCTCCTTCCCTTTCTCTTCCCTGCTCCCTGCGAGCTCCCACACCATTAGTATGCAGTCCAGCACCGCCAGTCTGTGCATTCCTCATCGGCTTTGGGCTGGAGCTGGTATCAAGCGAATGCCCCCAGCACAGATTTCACTCAGCCAGCTTTGCCTGTGGGGAAGGCAGGCACTGGTGAGGAGATGGTGGACGTGCCTGTGTCTCTCAGGGCACGTGCACAGTCCTGGCTGCACGCTGCAGGGGTGTTTCTGCACCCACGGGGAATTTCAGGGTGGGAGGAACACAGGGACGGGGCAGGGTACCCGTGTCACACACCTGGGTGCAGGCACCAGCTGCTGTTCATGCTCCCACTCCGTCTGCTCCTTGTGTTGTGCCCAGAAATCCCGATGGCAAGGCCAGGGTGGGGGCTGCGGGCTGAGCAGAGGGGTGACAAAATCTCGGCTACAAAATCTTTTCTGAGCACGGACCCGGGTCCCGCAGCACAGCCCAGCTGTCAGGACACTCGAGCCTGGGGAGAACCACATGAAAGTGTTTCCCTGTGCCTTTGCTGTGCCTTGGCACTTGAGGCTGCCCTGGAAAGGCAGCTCTGCTGCCTGTCCCACACCCAAAAAAGCCAAATGTTCGTGTCAGCTGGGATGGTGCAACATCCAGTCATGCTGCACTGGAGCTGCCAGTGTTATCCCTGCACGCACCAGTTCCTGGAGAGGACATTGCCTGTCCTGACTGTCCACAACTCCCAGGAAGGGCCAAATCCTCCTGTCTGGACCTTGCTGGAGCAAGATTCAGCAGTGGAAACTGAGGCTGAGGTTGCTGACCCTTGCTCAGGTCTCTGTTCATGGCTGTTTGACACCTGCCCTCTCCTCAACCTCCCGCTGTCCACTGCAGCAAAACCAGCAACAGCTCTGCTGCTGAAACACAAATTAAACAACTCCAACCCTTTCATTTCCCTGTCACCTCTGCCAGCTTCCCAGATCCATTTTTCCCTCCCATCTGAGTGTTTCTGAGTTCACTCCACTGTGGCAGAGGTGCTCCCCTCTCCACTCTCCCCACGCCAGTACCTGCTGCTTCCCATCAGCCATGTAAGGGCTGCACAGATGTGCACACAGCAGTCCAGATGTGCACAGCACGTTGCCAGGCTGCCGGGGTGATGATGGAGAGGGAGCAGCCTCCCACCTCCCAAAATGAGGAGATGGGCTCCCTCCAATTGCTGCCGGAGCCAGTGTGCAAATCCAATTGACCTTGAACACTAATTGGCCCTCTAATTAACACTCAGCAGAGAAGCAAAGGGCCAAGACTCTTTCCGGAGGAGGTGGCCAGGGAAGGGGAGCAGCCATCCCTCCGTGCTGTGTGTTTCTGTGTGGATGAAAGGACACAGCTCCGTGTTTAACCAGGAAAATCCCTTCCCTGAGCCTCACCCTTGGGAGCGGGAGCCAGCCGGACATTCTGGGACCGCAGACCCGGGGAAAGCATCCTGAGGCAGAGCCGCTGCACAGCCCAGCACCCATCCCATCCTCACAGAGCCCCATGCAGGATCCCAGGCACCTTCCTGGGATCTCTCCCAGCCTGTTCCCTGCAGAGATGGGCCCCAGCCCCCCCTGTCGGGGTTTGTGTCTCTGTCATGCACCGAATGTCTCCCCCATCACTCTGTGCTACCTCGCCCTCCCACACCAACACACACATCTCCCTCTGCTCATCCCAGCCCCTCCCTCAGCCCGGCATCAGGAGCTCCGGGCTTGACATTTCCATCTCCAGGTTATTTACAGGAGGGCACATCCATGGAAGCGGTCACAGGTGATTTCCCCGCGCCACACGGAGCCGCAGGGGGCAGATTCCTCACTGCAGATATCATTAATTCTGCAAATCCCCAAATCCCACCCTCCTGCCACCCTTGTCCTGGGGAATGAGGAGCCACGACAGGCTAAAACTGGCAGCAGCCACAGTCCTGCAGGAGCTCCTGCTGTCCTGGCTGCTCTTCCCTCCACGGCCCCAGGGGAAAGTGGAGCCCCACGGGCTGGATCCTGCCTGGTCCACGGGCAACTGGAGCAGACAGGGAGGGAGTAAAACTCTCCATGGCTCTGCTTCCCAGGCAGGGAATTGCTGGGATCACACCTGATTTGGATTCGGCAACGGAGGCACTGAACTCTGGGCCAGGCCTGCTCTTACAATGGGGTGAGGGTGTTGAAAAGCATCCCTGGTGCAAACCTAAACCCAGCCCTTAACACGCTTTCTTCCACAAGATAACAAACTGATAGCAAGTGATTGCAACCGCCAGAAACTGAGGGAGATTCATCTGCTCCGATTCCTGCCAGGGGCTGCCAGTGAACTGGAAAATCATGTCACAGCCTCCTCTTCGGAGCTGCTCCTGCAGAAGGGACACCTTGAGCTTGCAGCTCAGGTGAGCTCCATCACTGTCGTGCATTTCTCAGGTGCACGGTCAGAAAGGAGATGAGGTTGTGCCTGCAGCCCCCAGGCTGCTGCCCTGCCCTGGCTGGCACTGCCTGCCCTGATCCTGGTGCCATTGCTAAATCCCCATTTAGCAGGCATGGCCAGGATCCCAGGAGCATCACCTCCACCCTCAGCCGTGCTCAGACCAGCACACACACAAGGCTGCAGTGAAACCCAGAGCCCCTGGCTCACACCTCTCCATGGGAGTGCCATGGGAAGGTGCCATCCCAGGGAGCTCCCAGTTCCCAGCCTGGCAGCTCTTGGGAGCTCCCCAGCTGCTGCTCTCCTCACTCAGCTGCCTCCCTGGCCATAACTACTCCTTAATTATTTAATGTCTGCAAGACACCTCGAGACTTTGCACGGGAAGGGAGATGAACTGCACGACCTAAAATTGGTCTTTTCCATCTCGAACTCCTTGCATTTTATCCTGGGATGAAAAGAGCTCTATTAGGCAAAGTATCGGTATTATTAGATTTCCTTGGAGCCCTAACAAACGGATATTAGATTATTACTGCAGATGCATTTCTAAGGCACTCATCACCAGAGTATCTGAGCATCAATTACACAGATCCAGAGATAAAAAAATGCTTTCCCCTGGAGAACAGGGTACAAAACCCCTTCTCTTTTTGCCTCTCTTCCCCATCTTTTCCAAATACATTTACCTCCCTCCCACTGCCTTCTGCAGAGCTGGAGCTGCTTACGAGGAAAGCTCTCGGGTTGATGGGCAACCCTGCAATCTTTGAAACATCTGAAGCAGCAAAAGCTTTTTGTAAAGACTGGCAGGAGTCAGCACAAGAGATTTCAATGTGCAAATGGACATAAAAAGATGCAAGAGGGGGAATGAAACGTTGGATTTATTGTTCTAAGGACAAAGGATTTGCTATTAGATGAGATGACCCCACGGCCTGGCTCCAGCACCTACAGGTCACAGTGCACAGAAAACCCATCCTGCTTTTGGGGTGAAAGGGAAAAATGGAAAAAAAAAAAGTTCAGGTTTGACTGTGCTGATAAGGTCTCTGATAATTCCCTGCCTTACTATTGCCATTATGCTAACCCCTAGCAACACCACAGGAACTGGGCTGGATATTGAACACACAAATCCATGGCTGGAAGCGCTTAAAGGCTGAAGAGAAAAGATCAAAGTTTGAGAGGGGAAAACACGGAGAAGGAGCTTGGCCAGGATCACACAGCTGGGACCAGACTGCTCCTCACCCCCCGGTGCCAGCACACACAGGGACCCTGCCACATCACCCCTGCCTCACTCAGTCCTTCTTGCCCTTTCAGCTCATCTTGCTCCCAGAAAGACTAAATATCACAAAAACAAAAAAAAAGACTAAAAATCACAATGAATTTATTTGCAATGTATGTTCTTTAATTTCAGCTGCTGGATCCAGAGATTGTGATTTGGCCTAATTTCAGAGCAAAGCATCAAATCCATTCCTTTCACCAAGCCTAGCCCATTCCAACCTGCAGGTAAATACTTCAGGACTACACCCAGGATGTGCTTCCAGCCCCATGACAGCCCCCTCAATAAGCTGTCAGAAGGGGGAAAGCCCAAGCAAAATCCCTCAATTTTCTTTCCAGACTAGGATCCCATCCCCAGTGCGGGTTCACGCTGCCTTGTGAGCCCAGCCCAGCTGCTTGGCTTATCCCAAAGCCCTTCCTGCATGGCTGGTGGAGACAAAGCTGCTGCTCCAGCCAGCCCAGCTTTGTGTGTCAGCCAGAGAAGGCACTGGGCAGCAGGGAAAGCAGCCCTGCTTCAGAGCAAAGCTTTCAGAAGCACCTTCTGCTTCTATCCATGGACTCAGAGCAGGATATGGGTGTCCTCCTGCCATCCTAGCTGTGCCCCACCACAACCAGAAGCTCTATGTATCAGTCTTGGAAGGCACCTTAAAAATTGTCTTCTTCCACCCCCTGCCATGGGCAGGGACACCTTCCATGAAACCAAACCCCATCCAGCCTTGCCTGGAAGACTTCCAGGGCTGGAATGTGTGTAGCCCTTCCAGTGGTCCAGTGCAGCCTCCAAGCAGCGAAGCTCTTGGCATCCACCTGGCTGAACATCACTGGGATGGGCCAGCTGTCCTTGGTGTGCAAGCTGCCAGCCCTGGGCACAGTCTCCAGGGTTAAACACTTTGCAGGATAACTGGGGAGGCCCAGCTGATGCACAAGGTGATTTGGATCTAACCATGATCCCGACTCCTGCGCCACAGGGAAAACCTGCACAGGAGAGACGAAGGAGAGCCAGGGCCCAGCTCTGGAACACTTAAAAGGGAGAGGACTTGGGAAGGACAGGACCCAGTGCAGAGGGAGGGACCAAGAGCAGGGCATGGTGAGCAAAACCACCACAAATCCAAGAACCAGAGCCTTCCTGCTGCCCCAGCACTGCAGGGTGCTCACAGCAGCATCCTGCCCAGAGCCTGGCACAGGGGGATGGGACCCAGCACTGACTGTGGATGCCAGGCACAGCTCAGACTTTAAAGAACAAAACCCATCACCCTCTTCAAATGATTCCACAAGTTACAAGGTCAATGCACTTGGTCCCCTCTCAGGCAGACACAGTCTGACCTCGTGCTGCTGCCCTAAGCACGGCTGTGAAGGCACTTTCCAGCCCCAGCGAGGGTCAGGCACCAGCAGCACTTTGCTCATCTCCCAAATCCCTGCCAGAGCTCAGGACAGAGCCTGGGGTCTCATTGCTAAAACCCCCCAGGACTGCAGGTCTCCTCCCCATCAAACCCCATGCAATTCCATCACCATCCCCACTGCCTGTCCTGGGGACTAAATGATATTCCAGCACATCACCTACCCTGCAGAGGTTTATAAGGAAGAGGAGGGAGGTTTCCCAAAGGTTCAAAGACTCATCTGTTCCTCCTCTCCTGTAGCTTCCCCTCCATCTCAAGCATCTCTCCATGTTTCAGGAGCAGCCTCAGAAGCCGATGCTCACAGAATCACAGTCAGATCCTTGGTTTATTTATTATTTCCCCAACTTGAACTCAAACCTCCTTCTACATGGCAAGAGCAGGGGATGAACCACGCAGAGTTTCACAAGCACAACCACTGTGGGAGGGACGAGACAGCAGCAAGGCACGGGAAGGGCAGGAGGCCTTCCCTCCCAGCACATTGCTTCAGACACCACCAGGTTTCCAAAGCCCAGAATGGTTTGGATTGGAAGGGACCTTCAAGCCCATCTCATTCCAACTCCTTGCCATAGGCAAAGACACCTTCCTCTATCCCGGGTTGCTCCAACCCCAAATCCAGCCTGGGATGGGGCAGCCACAGCTTCTCTGGGCAACCTGTGCCAGTAAGAATGACCCAATGCAAGTCAGTGATCAGCTGATGGATGCAAGATCCAGGAGAAGAAGGTCGTCTGTGCATGCCTGCTGTTAACAAGGGGTTTTCTGAGTATTCTTCAGGATTTTGCATCCCCTGGGCTGTGCTCAACACACGGCCCTGCTGCAATGCTCCTGTGAAGGCCGGATGAAGGAAAAAAGCAGGCAGTTACCAAAAATCCCCAGCAGCAAGGACAGAGGGACACCAGGGCACATGGCCTGCTCTGACATCTTCACTGGCAATGTCTCTCCATCACCTTTCTGCTCATAATCTGCCACCTTCACCCCCGCCAAGCATGCACCACTTCGGATCAAGGCTGGATGTCAAGGACGTTGGATGCTCATGGACAACCCCTTTGACACAAGAGGGCAGGCCCGGCGGGTTCCAACCTTCTCACAGGAGTTCCCACAATGGGCACCAGCTCCTCCTTCCCCTTCCAGAGGGATCCATTCCCATGGGGGCTTTCCCAAACCCCTGTCCCCCGGAGCAGAGCCCTCCCGTGGCCCCGCGCTCGCCGCTTCCCAGCCGGGGCTCACCCAGCCGCGTTAATTGTGAAGACGGCAGCGCCAGAGCAGAAAGCAGCCGGCGGGGCTCCCTGGAAAAGGCAATCCCACAATACTGAGCTGATGGGATTTCTGTGTGGAAGAGGGCAGAGAGGGGCAGGGGTGAGGGAGCTGAGCGTGTCCCAGACAATCGCTCCGCCGGCGCTAAGGCACGGATAAATAGCCAGCGCCGACATCTGCTGAGAAACACCTTTCCCGCTGCACACTGAGAATTGCAATCTAATAATATCCCAACTGCACCCTCCCAATCCTTCCCCAGCCCTCCCCCACCCAATTACTGAGCCTGACATTATCCGTCATCTTCCCTTTGTGTCGGCGAGAATCCAAACGCAGACGCCGGGAAATTAATAATAATTGTTGTGTCAAAATGCGGGATGTAATCAGGATGCGGCGTGGAAGCTAATACAAACACAAACAAATGGTATTTATCCTCCCAAAAGATCCCTCCCCTCCCTTCCCTAAGGGCCGCTGATGATAATGCTCATGGAAGAGATGAATCAGTGCTAATATAGGGATTAGAAATAGATCCCAAACCCCAGCCTGGGCTGCAATCAAAAGGAGCGCTCTTAATTGAAATTAGAGCTGGGATTTCGGTGCCTCTGCAGAGATGGGTTAAGCCCATCGGGGCTAAACAGAAGGGAAAATAAAAATAGCATCTTTATTCAAGAACAAGAAGGTGGGAATGAGAGAAAAGATCCTCTCTGGCTTCGACACACCTGGCTTGCTCAGTCTTGGCTTTGGAGCTGGGTTTTGTCCCAGCGCCGATTCCCGCAGGCAGGGCAGAGATGATGCTCCCGCTTCTCCCTCAGGCATCTCTCTGCCTTTTCAGCTTGAGACAGGTTCAGAAAGGATATTTCAAGATCAAACCACACCTCCCGTGCTCTGAGGGAACCCAGGGCAAGCTGAGCTCAGGGTCCTGTTCCCAACTCTTTCCTGAAACTTTTTACTGCTCTGCAAGTGCAATGTGCTCTTTCCCCCGATGCTCACACCAGCAAAGATAAGCGTTCTTTTCATTCCTTTCATTCAGAGGCACAAAAGGAGAGGAAAAGACCACCTGAAAAAAGGCACAACTCCTGCTTTTATTGCTGCTTCATTGTCCACATCCCTCTGCACCCCAGGGCCACCTGGACTGACACCCTCGGCCGCAGAAAGACAATTTCATCATCCCACCAAGCCCATTTGAACCATTTCTTCAGAAGAGTCTGAATTCTTCCCAAATCCCAGTCCCAGGTAAGAGGGATGCTGAGGAGCCAGGTGCTTTATGGCAGCATCTCACTTTCTCCCTTTCCAAAGGTTTTGGTGATTAGTGACTCCTCTTCCTGACTCTCTCCCAGCCCTGCACATCACCCTGAGTGATCTCTCTCCGTGGATGTTACTCAAAGGAGTCTAACACACATGAGAAGCAGAAAATAGGATCCAGGCACACATTATTCCCACGAGGGTATTAGCAATTCCTGTGCTTTAATTCCAAATTAGATTTTACGTTTAAAATCAGGTTTCTAAATTCTTGACTTGGGCACTGTGCCACAGTCTGTGCCTTGTGCCAGCACGTACAAACCCAGACTGAAAACTGGCCCCAAAATAAATCACCCAGCTCCAAACCCTCCTGCTGCCAAAGGCTGGGATTTGGCTCTGACCTTCACCATTCTTGCTCCAGCCTCACACAGCCCAGTCGTGCAAAAAACTTCTGTGATTTTTTTTTTCCCAGCCGGGAAAATCCCATTTCCAATGCTGAGAGACAGAGAGAAAACCCTCTATGAGCAGCACAGACTTAATTCATCTCCTGGGTGGCAGCAGGTCCTTGAGGGCAGCCCAGGGGCTGGCAGGTCAGGAGAGACTCAGTGGAGTATGGCCAGTTAGAGATGACTTAGATGCATCCCCACTCCCTGATTCAACTTTCTGTGTCTCCACAGTGTCCTCTCCAGGAAAAGCTGGCCCGGCAGCACACAAGTGTTCTAAAGCATGAAGGAACAAATGGTGATGCTGTTCCTCACTCCAGGATGATGCTGTGGGTTTTAGCAGCCTGCCTGCATCCCAGCCAGCCTTGGATTTAAACCCTGAGGCTGCTGACAGCTCTGAGGACCCTGAGCTCACTAGGTGGTTGTAATGACCAACATACCAGGAAGAGATTGGTTCTGCAGACACCAGAGGTTTGAAGACCACCCAAAAATTCTCCAGCAGCTTTTGTTTGTGCCTTCAATTACAAGTGCACCAGGATTAGCCATAAGAGCAGACTCTGAGAGCAGCTCCCAGCTCCAAAAAGCCTGGTTCATCCCACACTGAGACACAGAATCCGGTGCAAGTCTTGAGCCCAGTCCAGAGACAAACTGATTTTAAACACAGTGTAGAAACTTGGCATTCTGCAGCCAGGTGCCTTTGGAGCTGGTGTGCAGCTGGGCAGAGCAGCCCATCAGGAGTTTGGGCATGTACAGCTAAATGAGCTCCCCACGCTCTCACAGCAGGAGCGGATCCATCCCAGCCAACCTCTGCTCCCAAAAACTTTGCTGGCTGCTCCAAGGCAGGAATCTGGTTCCTCCACCAGCAGCAGAGGTTGATGCCTCTAAAAAAGCCCAATTTAAGGATGATGTGAAGGGCACCTTGGCACTGCCTGTCTCCCTGCTGCCCACTGGACACGAGGGCTGGAGCGCAGCCTCCACACCCCAAGGATGTGTAGCACAGAGAATTCCAGTAAAGTTTGGCTTCAAAGGGACCTTAAAGCTCATCCTATTCCGCTCTCCTGCCATGGGCAGGGACACCTTCCACTGTCCCAGGTTATTCCAAGGCCCATCCAACCTGCCCTTGGACACTTCCAGGGATCCAGGGGGAGCCACAGCTTCTCTGGGCACCCTGTGCCAGGGCCTCCCCACTCTCACAGGGAACAATTTCTCCCCAGTATCCCATGCAGACCTATCCTACTTCTGTTTAAGCACAATCAGTGCTCCACCTAACGAGACTCAGCAGAAGAGCAGAGACCTGAGGAGCCCTTGTCCCTCCTGCCACCTCCAAACACGCGCTTTATTCCCAAGCTGATTTTCCTGTCTGGAAAGCGCCTGCCCTGTCGGCATCCCGAGGCTGGCCACTGTCCAGGCCTTCCTCTCGGCTCTACCAGCCCCTCGCTGAGCTGGGGTTGTCCCTACATGATCCCTCTCAAATCACAAGGCAGAGGAGCCGGGCGAGCCCCGCGGCAAACCCCGCACACAACCCAGCCCTGGCGGCGGGGCCGCGGAAATTCATTCATACGAATTTGGAATATAATACCTGACACAAGATGTATCGCTGCTGCCATGCTGCAATCCCAGATAAGGACACAGCAGTAACAGATGGAGGAACAAGGCACTTATCTTGTTAGCTGATGGATTTATCTCTCCTTCCCCCACCCTTCCCTACATATTCCATAGTGTGCGGAGAGCCGCGCTCCTCGGCAGAGCAGCATATGGAGCACGAATTGATTTCTTCCTAACACCCCCTCCACACTTTAATTCAATAAGAGCTGGAGTGGCGGATAAACAGCTTGTTGTGCTAGGAAAATTTCAAAACAGTCAAGAAAATGTCAAACTGTCTTTTTTATGAGTGTCTTTCTATTTTTCTTTTTTTTCCCCTTTTTTTTTTTTTTTTCCTTTTTCATTCCCCCTTCTCCTCGGATATTCAGCAAGGAGCTCCATGAATGGAGTGAGCAGTCCTTCCCTGGCAGGCACCTGCACATCTCCTGTCAAGCCAGGCCATGGCAAAAAGTGGCTTCAGTCCCATCTTTGGATGGGAGTTGGGAACACAGCGACTCTGGGTAGAAGATTAGGCAGATGGTTTCATCTGGCAGCTCCCTTAATCTCATTACTGGAGCTGGTGGAAGTTTTTAATGTGATCTCTCTTTCCTTCTCCACCCTCACCTCATTCAAAATGCCTTTTCTCAAAAAAAAAAAAAACCAAAACAACAACCCGGACATGTTTTCTTAGTGGTTTCTTTGTTAGGAACTGATAAAAAAAAATCTTTAAAAAAACCTATTCCATTTTTATTTTTGGTGTCCTCTCCCTCTCTATTATTTAGCTGTGAAAAGGAGGAATTATTAGAGAAGAGGAAAAAGTAGAATTGGATATTTTCTGGTCCTTGCTCAAAAATATGGAGCTCTTTGGAAACAGCAGGGACGTATTTCTGAAAATCATCAGGCACCTCCTGTGCTCTTGCCCTGCCAGTAAACCCAAGCAAAGGCTGCAGGCATGGAGGTTTATTTAGGAATTTGGAAATCCAGCCCTTGGGGACACCAGCGTGTCCCACACTCGAGGGTCCTTGCTGCCCTCCACACCTCTCCCAGACACGCTGCTCCTGCCATTCCTCCTGCTCCTGCCTATTTCCAACCAGCCCAGAGCCTGACCTCCCTCCACACACACCAACCATCACCTCCCTCCTTCCCAGCTCTCTCCACACCTCCATAGCTTGTTCTGCTGAGGGATTCTCATGAGATAAAACCCTTCAGGATTCTCCTTCCTATCCATGCATCCATTCAGCAGCACAGCTCCCTTAAACTTCCCCGCAGAGCAGAGACCAAAGCTCAGCCTGGCACCACACCTGGCCTGAGCCATCCCCAGCCCTCAGGTGAAACCACCTCTGGTGAAAACCACCTCCAAGGGGTTTGGAGGAGGAGTTCAAGCAGTGAAGACCACTCCAAGAGTCTGCTCTCATATTCTGAATAAATTGACATGGACACAGGGAAAGAAAAGGGGAGTGTGCTCCCAAGTATGACCAAATGGAAACCAAGTGGATTCCCAACAGAAGAACACTCACTGAACTGAAGGAATAAAACTGTGCTCCCTAAAAAATGTAGGAGCTGCTCTGTTTTCTTCAAAACATCTTCCTACAGAGCATGGATTCAGGAGTGATTGTCACTCAGGCATGCAGGGGACATGCTGTGCACCCACGGATGGCCTCGGCACCCCGGTCAGAGTACGACCACCACCTTATTCCACATCACCAGTGATAGCTTTTGGAGGACAAACGAGGAACCAGCACCCACAAACCCCACCCCAGGACAGCGTCATCCACTGGGGAGCAGAAACAGAGGCAGACAAACCCAGGGGACAGGCAGCAGCACGGGCCTGGGGTTGCACATCCCTGCAGGGTGAGTGAGTTAGGCTCCAGCAGCACCCACAGCAGCAGCAGCACGGGCTGGGGTGGTTTGGGGTGAAAACAGACCCACAGGAGGGTGTCCAAGGAGGGAGAGCTGTGTCCAAGGAGAGAGGGCTGTGTCCAGGGAGGGAGAGCTGTGTCCTGCAGTTTTCCACCTCCCACCATCCGCCTGCTGCTGCGCTGGAAGGCGAGAGCTGCCTCCCCACCCCCTCTGCAGCAGAGCAGTGCAGAAGGCTGCAGGATCCTGCAGGGAGCCGGCGTGTTTAGCATGCAGGAGAGAGTGCAGAGCAAAGCCCTGTCTCGTGCCACGGAGCAGCCGGCCGGGAGCAGCAAATTGCAGAACTGGTGAATCTGCTGCCCCCCTCCCCTTCCCATCTAGCTCCTGGTTGCAAAGTAGGGATGGGGTTTGGTGCCTGATCTACCTCTGCCTCAGTTTCCCTCTGTGAGAGAATCCCACCACCCGTCTTGCCACAGCCCCAAACTGTTGGGGAGGGGCAGCAAAGAACTCATCCTCTGCTCCAGAACCATCACCTCCTTCATCCCTTCCCTCCTGCCGGCTTGCACTGGGCACCCACAACCCCACCGACAGTGGCAGCACCCAGGCACCCATGGGTGATCCATCCCAGCACCCATGGGTGATCCATCCCAGCACCCAGGGGTGATCCATCCCAGCACCCATGGGTGATCCATCCCAGCACCCTGGGGTGATCCATCCCAGCACCCACAGGTGATCCATCCCAGCACCCTGGGGTGATACATCTCAGCACCCTGGGGTGATCCATCCCAGCACCCAGGGGTGATCCATCCCAGCACCCATGGATGATCCATCCCAGCACCCCGGGGTGATCCATCCCAGCACCCAGGGGTGATCCATCCCAGCACCCAGGGGTGATCCATCCTAGCACCCTGGGGTGATCCATCCCAGCACCCAGGGGTGATCCATCCCAGCACCCTGGGGTGATCCATCCCAGCACCCTGGGGTGATCCATCCCAGTACCCTGGGGTGATCCATCCCAGCACCCAGGGGTGATCCATCCCAGCACCCTGGGGTGATCCATCCCAGTACCTTGGTATCCAGGGGTGATGCCTCTCCCAGCCAGCACCCACCCCATGCCACAGCCCCACGCTGAGCTCTCCACTCCAGGCTGGGGCTGAGCCCCTCCGAGCCTTACCTGCCACC
This sequence comes from Prinia subflava, assembly GCF_021018805.1. Taxonomy (NCBI): domain Eukaryota; kingdom Metazoa; phylum Chordata; class Aves; order Passeriformes; family Cisticolidae; genus Prinia; species Prinia subflava. The sequence goes on from NC_086268.1 coordinate 4,753,480, forward strand.
AGGGTCCCCTCCTGGTCCCTCCTCACCTCCGTGGGCACAGCAGGGAGGGGAGCAAAGCACACCAGCCCCGAGGGCAGCCAGTCCCCGTTTGATGCCGGTGTCTCTGATCAGCTCCGACCCCCTGCACCCACCTCCCCCCTGAAAAGGACATGGAGAGCTCCTTCTCCCCCCACCCAGGACATTTCAAACCTGCTCCTTTCAAAAGAAGCTCACACAATTACAGCTCAGTAGCTGAGGATGAAAAGCCGCTCTTGGAGCATCCTGTTTTCTCTTTATTTCTCCCCCTTTTCAAGGTTCCTTTTCCCTCCCTTCTCATGAGGTTAAAGAGCTAAAGACCAACTCAGAGGCAGATAATAGAGTGACAGGGCCTCATAAAAAAGCAGCCGGAGCTTTGGAGAAAGCTGGCATACGGTGCATTAGGGATTTCTGTGGCGGCAGCTGGGAGTAACAGTGACCCTCTGAACTCAATTTGCTCCGCGGCTTGAAAACGAAGGAAAGCCTTCGGACTTTCAAACTCCTCCTCTGGCTTCCAAGGGTGGCTGCAGACTTTGAGCGAGCTCTCAGGGGCCCAGTGTGCCCCTCACCCCACAGCTGCTGCCCTTGCCTCGTGTCTGGGGCTGGAGGTGCATCCCAAACCCTGCAGGGATGTGGGATGTGGTGCCAAAGAGGGGATAACGCACGGGACAGGAGCTGTGGAGATGTGGATTGTACATTACAGCCAGCCTGCCCTAGCCCAGCAAGAGCAGAAGGACAAAGGGGGGACATGTGAAAGGTCGGTGCTGCATGGGAAGAGCTCAAACCCATCACTTTCCCCTCTGCCTTCCCCTTCTTCCCTTTTTTTTTTTTTTTAAATGAGTAGAAAATTCTTCCCACTACGCATTAGCGCCCAACGTAATGGTGCAAAGCATTTTTCATTTATCATCATAATGCCAGTCAAACGAACCCCCTAATAACATAAATGCAAGAGGAAAGCTATTAGAGTTTATTTGTGCAGTGGCTTTGAGCTCGTCCCCACTGCTGCAAGGTGTGACTGGAGGGGCTGGATGGAGCTTGGATCTTTAGGACCTTTCATCCTCAGCGAGCCAGAGCCTTCCCCTACAGAGCACTGCAACCCTGCACGTGTCCCTGTGTTGCCTAAATCACCAAAAATACCCAAACACCTGAAATAATCCATTGCAAACAGCCACTGCAAGTCCTCCAAGTCAGGTTGGACAAAGCTTGGAGAAACCTGGGATGGTGGAAGGTGTCTCTGCCCATGAAGGGGTGAAATGAGAGGGGCTCTGGGGTCCCTCCCAACCCACACCAATCTGGGATTCTCTGAACTCCCTGCCTTTCCTCTGATGTGCTCCAAGTCAGGGCACGAGGGAACACACCTGGCTGTTGCTCACCTGCAGCTGAAGATCTCCAAATCCTTTGCCTGTTGTTCCTCCCATGCAGAAGAATAAATGGCATTTACTTTGAAACAGGCATTTATTGTCCACAACATACAGTGTCTGGAGTCCCTACCCCAGCTCTGCCAAGGACCATCAGAGCATCTCTGCTCTGCCCAGACCTCCTCCTCTGCCACCCCCAGACTGCACAGCTTTGGGAGACCAGTGCCATGGAATAGCTCTACAGATGTTGGTGAGGCTCATGCAAAAAAAATCCCTATAAAATAAAAATACTTGGAAAATTGAAGTCATTCCTGTGTACAGCTCTTTGCTCTCCTTTGCTGCAGCCATTCCCCTCCTAGGGTTTCATCACAAGGAGGAAAGGAAGCAGCCTTAGGTTGTTCCTGAGGAGAATTTAGGTTTGATATTAGGAAAAATGTCTTTATGGGAAGGGACGTCAAGCCCTGGAACAGGCTGCCCAGGGAAGTGGTGGGGTCACCAACCTTGGAGTAGGGATTTAAGACGTGTATGGATGGCACTTGAGGACATGGTTTGGTTGTGGGCTTGGCAGTGCTGGGGGAGTGGTTGGATTCCTTGGGTGATTTTAAAGGCCTTTTCCAACCTGAACTATTCCATGATTCAGTGATCTTTGCTGCTGCCTTGCAGTTCCATCCTCCTCATTCCAGGTCTCTCCCCTCGACATCCCCCACCCCCAAGATCTCCCACTTGTCCCAACAGCTCCCATCCTACAGCAGCCCCGTCCTGGAGAGCCATGACAAAGCATTCAATTTTATACACAATAATTTCCTCATTAAGCCAAAATTAAATGCGTATTTCAAAACCTACGAGCGAGAGCAAACTGTTCAGTCTTATGCTTTATTAAACAAAAAAATCTTTGTGTGGAAAGAGGTCTGGTGCCAAATTACAGCCCTGCTGATGGGGCTGAGCTATTCCCAACTGTGTCAGGACGTGCAGTGCAGGCAGAGAGGGCCCACACTGCAGAGGGAAACAGTGGCACCAGCCTGAAAAATCAGTTTCCTCGTTAAGAAGCCCATTTCACTCAACTTCAATAAATTGTCATGTTTAGCAGTCAGGAAACTTCCAGGGAAGGGATGTTGCAAACCAGCAGGAGCCCCTGTGCAAGGATAATCTCCCCTCCTTCGCCAGGCTGCCTATTGGAGCAGGGAAAATTCACTGTACAGATGATATTAGGAAGAAGTGTTTTGTGGTGAGGGTGGTAAAACACTGACACAGGTTTCTCAGAGATGGAAAATGCTTCATCCTTGGAAAGAGACAAGGTTAGGCTGGATGGGGCTTGGAGCTGCTCGTCCCCACTGCCCCACCAGTGTGACTCCATGGATGGAGATTGGATCTTCAGGACCTTTCGTCCAAAGTCATTCCTCAGCAAGCCAGAGCCTTCCCCTACAAACCACTGCAACCCTGTTGTTGTGTTGCATGAATTACCAGAATAAATACATAAATACCTGAAAAAGCCATTGCAAACGGCCACTGAGATGTGTGGCAATGTCCAAGGCCAGGCTGGACAGCACTTGGAGCAACCTGGGACAGTGGAAGGTGTCCCTGCCCATGGCAGGGGTTGGAACATGATAAGCTTTGAGGTTCCTGCCAGTGCCATCATTTTAAAATGGGATACCAAGAAATCCAGGCTTATTCCAGGCATGGATATAGGGGTGGAGAGCAGATCCACCCTGTGGTGTAGATGGGGACAGGGAACCACCAGTGAAGCACATCTGGAGGTGTGGAGGAGCATTCCCTTGCCAAATCCATCAGGGAACACCAGGGATCGGGCTGGACCAGCCCCTCAGCTGCCCACAGCCAGCAGCCATCTCCCCCTCTGCTCCCACAGCCCTACAAAGCAATAAAAATCACCACTGATAAAATCTAGACGTGTTTGAAAAGCTCCACCCCTGTCTCTCAGGTTGCAGTCCATGAGCTCCGGATCACAGACTCTGCAAAAGGCTCCCCTGGGTGCAGAGGTGCAGCAGGAGCCAAAAGGGGTGGGAGGCAAAACTTGGGTGGAAAGAAGATGACATGAATTGAGAGAAAGGATCAGGGCAGAGCGGGGCTCGCAGGAAGGGAAGACAATAAAACCCAGCGAGGCAGACAGAGATTAATGAGTGTTTCCCAGATATGATAATTTCTGGACATCCATTAAATTTAATGTCCTCCTGGGCTAGTGAGAGGCACTGCAACTCTCTGACATAGGGGAGGGGTCCTGGGGGGCTCGGTGGGACCCAGGCACTGCCAGCCCACCCCACAGCACCTCTGCCTGAGCTCCTGGGTGATGCATTTTTATCAAGCCCGTGTGTTTGTGCCTCCCTGCAGCAGCACATCCAGCTGTGACACCTCCCTGAGGACACAACAGCCTGCTTGGGAAGGAGCCCGTGTGCTCCCTGCCAAGGTGTTGGCATGTGGGGACACGGCTGTGGCACCCACAGCCCTGCTGCCACCACCTCCACGGAAATGCCAAATCCCATCCTCTGCGAGGGGCTGCTCAGCCTTCCATGCTCCAGGGAGCAGCTGGGGAGAGCTCAGCCCCCAAATCCCTGTGTTTAACACAACCCAACACATCAGCCAGCCAGGGTTTAACTTCACCTTGGTTGGTGCCAGCACAAGCAAAGCAACACACACTTGTGATTTCTCAGGCACAGCTGGAGGGGTAAATCCCTCATTCTCACCAGACTCCAAGGGAATAGGGGGGGTTTGCCTGAGTCATTTCCAACTGGGCCTGCTGGTGTAGGCTCAGACTTCGCTGGGAGTCTCTCGATGCCATCCAGCCACTCTGCAACATCTCCACGTTTGCATCCGAGCCCTGCAGGAGCCACGCCTGAGCAGCCACAGCCTGGCCCTGCTGCTTTAAAAAAGCTACCACAAATCCCATGGGAAAGGAGACTCCCACATGCCATCTCCACAGGAACTACTCAATCCCTGAATCCCAGACTGGTCTGGGTTGGGAGGGACCTTACAGCCCATCTCTTTCCACCCCCTGCCCGGGCAGGGACACCTTCTTGTATCCCAGGTTGCTCCAAGCCTCATCCAACCTGGTCTGGAACATTTCCAGGGATGGGGCAACCACAGCTGCTCTGGGCACCCTGTACCAGGGCCTCCCCACCCTCACAGGGCAGAATTTCTTCCCAGTATCCAATCTAAGCAGATGGATCTGCTCCAGCGACCACCAGCACTCCCTGCTGAGACCCCTTGGCTGGTGACTGCAGCCTGTCCCCAGGTCTGCTCCCTGCTCCTGGACAGACCTGCAGCTCTGCAGCCACAGAGCTCACCCTGCACTGCAGTCCCTGTCAGCTCCCCACCAAGATTTGTGTGCTGTGCAGAATCCCTTGTTGACATTTAAAGGTCTTGGACAACCAGCCCTACACATCTTTGTTAGGGAGGACGGGAATCACTTCACCCAAATGCGCTGCCTTAAAGTTCAGAGTCAAGTGTGAGATATTTTTGCCTGGTTCAGCGATGCCCAGGTCCTGTCACTGCCCGTGGAGTCTGTCATGGCCACCAAACCCTTGTGTTCCTTGCATTGATGCAGGAGGCTTGGAAAAGGAAGCCAGTCCTTCCTACACGGGCCTGGACACGTATGTGCCATGTGGTTTGGACAAGAGGTGACCAGGATGGCAGCAAACCGCCCAAAATCCTCATCTGGAGCAGGACACAACCAGGAGGCAGCCCCTGCCCTGCCAAAAATGTGCAAGCACGAGACACAGAGAGCATGGAGGGGATGAGAGCCAAGGGAATGGAGTTCCATCCCTGGGAAGCCCTTCTTCAGCCCAGGACAGAGGGACAGAGCCAGGAGGACAGACAGAGCAGTGTGTGGAAGGACACAGTCCATCCCTGTCCAAGGGAAGCGTTTGGGGAGGCACAGGGAAAAGCCTGAGGTTTCCTGCCTGGGAAACAGGGACTACAGCCTTTAAGGAGGAAAGTAATTTTGGGTGAGAGTGGTGATGAAACGATCGAGTTCTCAACCCGATGGAAAGCCGTGGAATATGGATAATGGACTTCAAAAGCCAGATTTCAAAAAATTCAGGAAGCTGGTAGATGGGTTCTCCCGGGAAAATAATCACAAAGAAGGGGAGAACTGGCAGTTACTGAAAGAGACTTTATTACACACACAATAGCAGGCTATCCCCGTGCAAAGGGAAGGTAGGAATCCTAGGAAGAGGCTGCTGTGGCTGAATTCGGAGCCATTCAATGACCTGGGAATAAAAAAGGAATCATGAAAAAAGTATGGAAACAAGGGATAATAATTAGGGATGGGGATAACAGAGCCACAGTGGCGTGGAGGGATAAAGTCAGCAGCACTTACATGCAAAACAAGTTTTAATTAGCAAGAGATATGAGAGGAGAATAAAAAGGCTCTTGGATTTGTTCAAAGGAAAAGGAAAGGGAATGTTGGGTCCGTCGCCAAGCAGTCAGGGAAAGCATGTGGCAGAATATTTGGAGCTGTGTTTGGTTGTATCCATATAAAGGCAGGTGGACGGTCAGCAGACAGCTCCAAAATTCATGTTAACAGGGAAATAGCTTTCAGACTGGAGCAGGGGGAGAAGAGGGGTTAAAAAAAAATTAAACTGGCAGAGATTGAGGAAAGTCTCTGGAGAGTGATGAAAAATCGGGCAGAAACGTCGCTGAGCCATCAGCGCTGCTCTTTGGGAGCTCGTGGAGGCCAGCGGCGAGGGCAAGAAATCTTCATATCTTGGAGTAAAAAAAACCCAGGAGCTGTAGGCAATCAGCTCAGCTTCAATCACGGGGAAGATACTAAAACAAACGATGAAACCATCATAGCTTGTAAGGCCCGGGAATTTAATAAAGTGAGAAAAAAAACCCCACATCCACCACCAACACGAGTTTGTCAAGAACAGATCATGTCAAACCAACCTAATTTCCTCCTTGACAGGATAACTAGACTTGGTGGATAAGAGGAAAGCTGTAGACATGATATACCTTGACTTTAATAAGGCTCCTGATGCCAGTCCCACGCGGCACCTCCGAGGAAAGTTGAGGAAGCACGGAGTGGATGTAATCGCTGAGGCTGGGGGCAGAGGGGAGGAGGGATAACAGCCTGTTGACAAAGCGCTCTCAAAGAGTGCTTATCTATTATTTACAACCATGCCAGGAGGCCAACCTACAGCGGGATTCCTCCTGGGCCTGTCCAGCCCTGCTCTCGCCAGCATTTACATTTAACCGCTTGCGTTTCAGAGCCGGGAGCGCGCGGATTAAAATCTGTGGATGATGCCCAGGCAGGAGGAGAAGGGCTGGAAGGGTTCCGAGGGCAGGACCAGGATCTCAAATCTCCTCTGGAAATGAGCAACAGGAAATCCAAGACGGACAACTGTCGCCCCGTTTTTGAAGACTTTTCTAAGCCTTCTGAATTGTCCTTCATATTGGAGTCAGAATTTTTACTTTATCACACTTTCTACCATAAACAACAGCTGTGTTTTGCTAACTCTCATTGTTCATGTATTTCTAGGTGGGGGAGAGAAAGTTGATTGACAGTTAGTTTGACCAATGTGGTGTGAGAGGTGGAATTTCATCCTCCAACCCACAGTCACCATGAGAAATGTATAAAATTGAGTTTTGTAAGTAAACTCACCCCTTTTCCTGCTTTGCTCATCAGCGTGTCCTCATGCAGTTGTTTTCGTGTCAACTGTGACAGACAACCGTGATGTGATGCACTTAGTGAGAAAACATTGAAAGGACAATGTGGATAAAAAGGAGAGGAAAAATCTAAACTGGGGTGTTGGAGCTGTGCACAAATTATGGAGGATTCAACCAGGCTACAGAGGATGGGAAATCTTAACAGGATTGTCACAGTTGACACAAAAAGAACCACACGAGGACACGCTGGTGAGTGAAGCAGGAAAAAGGACGAGATTATTTACAAAACTCAATTTTATACATTTCTTACGGTTCCCGTGGATTGGGGGATGGAATTCCACCTCTCAAACCACATTGGTCAAACTAACTGTCGATCAACTTTCTCCCCCCGCCAAGAAATAAGTAAACAATGAGAGTTAGCAAAACATGGCCATTGTTTATAGTAGAAAGTGTGATAAAGTAAAAATTCTGACTCCAGTATGAAGAACATTACAGAAGGCTTAGAAAATTCTTCAAAACCAGGGTGACACACGAGTGTTGTAAAAAGCACAAAGGAGAATCGTTTTGCTCCACTTGGTTTAGTGCAAGGGCTCAGCTGCAGGACTTCATCCCCACCTGCACACTGGGCTCTCAGAGAGGCAAAGGCCAAGTCAGTGGTACTTAACACGTTATCACCTCCCCACTGACCCGTGCTGGCACTTGGCCTTCCCTCCCAGCACATCTGGCTGCCCTCAGCCTGCAGCTGGAGGTTCCCTTTCTTCTCAGATCAATCCAAAGCGCGTTTGCCACAGTGCAAGACACACATCTCTAATCGATGTGGAGCAATTGATTGCACGTCCCAGCCGGGACAAGCCGGGGTGAATCCTGGAATAGCAATGGATAAGAGATGCAGGCAGCTCCAGAGAAAGATGAAAGACACCGGGGTTTGCTTTGTCACTAAAAGAGAAGACTCAGTAAGAACTGACAACTCTCTTCCCTTACTTGAATGCCATACAAAGCAGGAGAATAATTATTTGCGCATCCCGTCAATGAGACAGAAGAAGAAAACACTCATTTGCAACAGGGATTTTCTTGGGGAACCTGGAATAACTTTGAGGCTTGTAAAGCCCTTGCAGAAGGGCTCTGTCACCAGGTGCCCATGAAGCAAGTCCCACATGTGCCCAGCTCCAGTGGAGGGTGAAACCAGCTGGGATCCACCCAACCCTAATCCCACAAAGGTCATTCATCACCAGACTGACACAGGAACCTCTCAGGGTCCACAGAACTGTTGCAGCAGCATAAAATCTGGCCCACAGACAGTGGCAAGGACAGGTCTTCTCTGGAGACAGTGGCAAGCACAAGTCCTCTCTGTGACATCCAGGGGATCTCTGCCTGCGAGCTCCTGCTCACCACTGGGAGCAAGGGCTCCACCGTTTCAGACAGCATGACCCCACAAATCACAGCAAGACACACTCAGCACTTTTATTCTTTATTGTTACAGTTCAGACAGCTCCATTATTTATCCAGATTACTTATTCATGTTCCATTTCCAGGGACAACCTTCTTCAGCGGATAGAGCAATCATCGCCTCTCCCCTCCGCTCTCCCCCAGCTCTTGTCCCACTTTATGGACACACCACTGTTTGTGTAAGAGCCCTGACTTTAACTAGAGAACCATCCCATCCATCCCAGGCCCACTCTTGCACCGCTCAAGGGTTCTGACAGCAGGAGGATTGAAAAAGCACAGCCCAAAATGACAGCTAAGCCCCAGACAGTGACTGACAGAAGCACTGAACATTTCCCGAGGCAACTCAATCAGAACAGGTTTTCTGGCCATCGTTAGAAGCTAAACCAATTCAGACAAATATCACTCCTACCTGGAGGGACAGCAAGGGCTCATCATTAAGAGGAAGGTGGCAGCTGGCCTGGATTAAACAGAGCTATCCAATGTATTTCCATATATCGCCCTCATTTCAAGGCTGCACCTCAGTGGGCACAGGGACCTTTATGCTTTTGCAAAGATTTGAAGGATGAAAGGTTATCCTGATGTGCTGTCTCCAAGCTTAGATCACACCCTTTGCTCTCAGGTCAGACCCCAAGCCCAACTCCACCTCCCACACAAGTCCCCTTCACCCACACTGAGTGGGACTGGTGGCTCCTGAAGCCATCCAGATCTGGGAATCACATCCTCCTTCTGCTGAGGGGCTCAGTTTCCTTGTCTGAAGCACTGACATTTAAGTTTCACCCCCGTGAGAAAGCATCTAGAGGAGGAAAAGCATTTCTAAGGGCAAAACGTATTACTGCCAGAACTTGTGACTGCTTCTCTACCAAGCCCCAGGTGGATCCTGCATCTCCAGGTACCCTCAGCATCAGCTCAAACCCACACCTGCAACATCTGCCCTCTCCACCACCCCTCCCTGTGGCACACACAATTTCCCCAGGAAGAACACTGAGGGGAAAGGAATTAAAAAAAACCCTCAGAGCAACCGAGAGAATTCCATAACAAAATGTACAACTCTTGTGAAATTGAGGGAAGGCTCTCCAAGGAGCAATCACAGCCTGAGGAGGCTGCAGGCAGCCCCCAGACACAGCCCTGGCTGCCAGGCAGGAGGGTCTGCACCCCACGGCAGCGGGGCTGAGCATCCCGGGGACAGGCAGGGAGGAGGGCACAGCCAGCTCCGGGAGCCAACGGTGCTGAGTGGAGTCAGAAAGGAACCAAAGAATGGTCTGAGATGAAAGGGAGTTAAAACCCATCTCATCCCACCCCCTGCCATGCCCACCTTCTGCTGTCCCAGGGTGCTCCAAGCCCTGTCCCACCTCACCTTGGACATTCCAGGGATGGGGCAGCCACAGCTGCTCTGGGCACCCTGTGCCAGGGCCTGCCCACCCTCACAGGGAACAATTCCTTCCCAATCTCCCATCCAGCCCTGCCCTCTGGCAGTGGGAGCCATTCCCTGTGTCCTGTCCCTCCATCCCTTGTCCCCAGTCCCTCTCCAGCTCTCCTGGAGCCCCTCAGGCCCTGCCAGGGGTTCTGAGCTCTCCCTGGAGCCTTCTCCTGTCCAGGAGAGCACCCCCAGCTCTCCCAGCCTAGCTCCAGAGGGGCTCCAGCCCTCAGAGCATCTCCTTGGCTCAGCCAGAAGCACTCTCAGCCCAGAGTACCAGCTGCTGCAAGTTTTAGGAATTCACTCCATATTTCACCACTCTTACTTATATTCTTAGTTCTAAAAAACACAGGGCAAAAGCACCGACAGAATCACCTCTCACAGATACATCCTCACCTGGCCATCACTGCCCTCCCGCCACCACCACCACTTCCAACTCCTCACCTGCCAGCAGACATCCATTCCCAGGTCACTTGAGAGAGCTACAACAATGCAAAAGTTCTAAGAAATCACACAGTGAGTGCATGAATACCCCCAGCTCCAACTTCCAGCCTCTTCTCCCAGCTGTCCTTTGAGGTGCAGAGCAGTGGCAGTGGTTGAGGATGCTCTAATCAGTGCTTCTAATTTCAAACAATTTCAAACACTGTAAAGACCACATTATGCCTTGGGATAAACAGGGAAGGCTGCCATTGAAGTAAAAGAGAGCTAGGCACTTCAGAAGCTGGAGTTTGGCCTCAAAAATGAAAAAAAAAAAGCCACTAAAACTCAACTGTTAAAGTGCATTTAAAAAGATAATAAGGCAGATTAGCAATCCAACCGAGCGGCTCGCTGGGGGACTGATAAGTGGGGAGGGTTCTGGAGACACATATCACCACTGAAGAAAGGCCCAAAAACACTTGTTTAGAGTAAAAGCAACTTTTGATCCTAAAGAACAGCGTGGAAATGCAGTTTTTCCTCATGCATTTTCCATGAGAGAACAAGCCCAATCAGCCTTGTTTTAAGCCGAGATGCCGAAGCTCCCACCTGGAGTGTTCTGCACTGGGAGGGACAGGAAATTGCCCGGTGACTCAGCAGCACGATGTAGTGACAACCTTGTGCCTCTCCCGGATGTTCAAAGCACTTTTGACTCACTCAGGGAGTCACTTGACCCAGTCCCATCCTCAACCAGGCAGTGAAGGAGCTGTAAAAGTTTTGCTCCTTCACTAAATCCTCCTGGAACTGGGTCTTGGAGTTCATTTGCTCGTTAAAACAGCCGCAAAGGAGGCACTTTTATCCTGACACTTGGAGCAGGCACTGGAAGGAGTCATGTCTGGGAATGGGCTGGGGGAAGGTGTGTGGAGGATGGTGAGAGCTCAGCTTTCTCCTTCAGAGATTTTCTCAGCAATTCTCGACGCAAAAGCTTCTGAGGCAGCGATGTGTCGAGCTGCAGAGGCTGGAGCACTTGTTGCTACAACCCCAAACCTCTCACTGCCTTCAGACCGAGGGATCAATGCAGGGTTTGACACCCATCAAGGTTCCATGTGCCTGCAGGCCAGCAAGGGGTGACACAGGGCCACCTCCTCTGAGATCTCCTTCTGTCTCAGTGTCCTGAGCTCTTGGCTTTGCAGAAATCCTCCTGCCCAAGACTGCTCTGCTGAGATTATTCCCAATCAGATTCAATGGCTGGATTTGGTCGGGAAAGGTTGGAAAAGAGAAGGCATCTTTTCTTGGAAGCTTGTACAGTAACCGCCTTGCAAAGGGGCAGGCAACTCATGCTCAACCCAAATTCCACAGGTACTAAAACTTGGTTCAGGTTTATGAAATCTCTAAAGTCTCTGTACAACTCAAAGGACACGTCCCCCACGCCACCAAACCCCTTTACAGTGTCAAAACCAGCACGAGGTGAGTGTCAGAAGGCGCTCACGGTGCCAGGGCTGGAGCTCAGTGGTCCAGGGAAGTAGGTGGGACATCTTTCTCCCATGGGACCTGGGGACCCACCCATCAGTGTTGTATTTCCCTGGGGAATGGTTTTTCCCTCCCCAGAGACCCCTGGAGTCTGTAACCATGTTGTTTAACCCTTCCTTCCCTTTCTGACCCTACTGGCCGAGTTCCAACTATCTCTCCTTAGCAGGAGACTAGATAAGGCCCTGTTCCTCCTCATTCTTTCTCTTTCCCCCCTGGAAACCATCTGGAATAAACATCTTGGACTACATCTGGGAGTTAGAGCCTCTTTTCGAATCTTTGCCTTGTCTCTGAAATATTCCTCCAAAGCCCTTTAGGATCTGAGCTAGCACAGGAACTCTGGGGGGCTGCAGGGGGAAAATTTCAATGCAGGGGAAAGGAGTAACCCCCATGCCCCTGCAGATCCCTTCCAGCTCAGGATGTTCCATGATTCCATGATAACCACAATCAGGATCCCTGTCAAACCCTCCCAGCACAGTCTGGGTGGCTTTCCCAAGCTGATCCCCCCACCCACCACGTCCTGTGTTCCTGGGGTGCTCAGCTCCCTCAAAACGCGGGGTGCTCAAGCCTTGTCACCTCAGCTGGGGTCAGGGAAACTGAAAACACAAGTGGATAATCCTTTCACGAGTTAATTAAAGCACCCATCCACCCTTCATTCAAACCATTAGCCATGGCTGTTTACAATTAATTATTTGGAACCAAATCAAACAAACAAAGAGAAGATACTGGAAGAAGAGAGAAAGCCGAGCAGAGCCGGGGCACTGCTGCAGCAGAGCACTATCAGGGCTCATCCCTGCCTTCCCAAAGAGAGGCACAACCCCTTTTAGCCAACACAAGGGTTGCAGGAGGTGAGGACCCTGCTTCAAGTTTGGGTGTTACCTCGATCTGCCTCTGTGACCTTGGGAAAACCTCCCTGTCTCTCCCTGCCTCACTGTCAGCCCCTCATGCCGTGACCCATCGCTGTGCTGCTCCCTGCACACCCTCCTGTGCCCTTGAAGTGCGAATAAACCACAAATAAATGATTTACACGGCACGAGAGCTCTTAGGTGAGGCACTCGTGTGGGCAGGAGCCAGCGCTCCCAGCCCTGACCTAGCCCCAGCCCCTGGCCTTGCAAAACATCTGCAGGACCTCAGATTAACTGAGAACAGACATTTCCACCTGCACAGAAGGCCTGGGAAGGGCTCCTGAATGTTGCAGGGAGGGCAAGCAGCTCTCTTCCCGCTCCAGTGGAGGCTGTGTCCCCAGCTGAAGCTCTCTGCCCTGGTTTATCTCCCCTTTTCCATGATCTCTCTCCTTGCTGAAAGCTTCATTTCAGTGCAGGTATGCAAGGGGAGAAGGGGAGGTGGCGATCAGGGAACCATCCTTCCTTTTCCCTTCTTATTTCCCTTGCATCTCCTTCCCTCTCATTTGCTGCCACAGCTACACTCCGTCTCTCCTCCCCAACCTCTGTCTCCTCCATGCCCTCTCTGCTCCCCATCAAGACAAGGTTTAATGTCTTTCCATCTCTTCCTGGGTAAATTGCAGCGGGTCTGCCGGCTGCTCGGGTGGAACACACTGCTTTATATGCGCCATAAAGGGAGAGATCTCTGTAAACAATATTATTTTTAATAAAATCCAAGTCTTTGGCAGGCCAGCTGCTTTTGTGTCTGTCTTAATTTAATCAGACGATCAGCTCTCTCAAGCAGCAAGAGGGAATGAAAAGCATTAGCAAGGAATCAGGGAACTGGTGAGGAAGAGAGACGATTTCCATCAAGAGCTTTCTGGCCCAGAGTGTTGCTACGAGAGCAGGACTGAGATTTCGGGAAACAGATTCCCAAAACAACTTTGTCAAGGTGCAGGAAGGACATGGGCACATCTGGGCATAACACTCACCCTGTAGTGCTTGAAAAAGAGCTGCTATGGGCGATGAATAAACCCAGGCCTAAAGTTATTCCCAGTCAGAGCAGAGCACTGTGACATTGGAAGGTGTCTGACATAGCCCACACCTAGGATGGGAATTCTGCCCAATTTGGGACCTCCAATGCTTGTACCCAGGTACAGCCACCCAAACCAGCATCCATCAGGTTCCTGTTCACAGCCAAAACCCAAAGCAGCCCCATTTGACAGATCAAAATTCAAAATCAAATCAATACAGTGCTAATACTAGGGATTAAATACTAAATTCTGCAAATCCATCCCCAAAATCCAGTCAAGGCTGGATCCAAGCTGGATCCAGGGTAAAAGCTGCCTCCAAAGAGGGGAGGAGAGGAGATGGCATTGGCAGCTGGAGCAAGGGGAGAAGGAGAGCAGCCCTGAGCAACCCCTGACGCACAGCATCGTGAGCAGCAGCTGAGTTTGAAAGGTGCCACTTACAGGCAGCCAAAACCTGGCAGAAGCAGCTGATTTTGTGACACTTCTGTTCCTCAAGACCAAGCAACAGCCAGCGAGCATCTGCCGTGGGCAGACAGCTCCTTTCCCTGCTCCAAAGCCTCTGAGCCAGCAGGCTCAACACTTGGCCGTGATGTCCTCTGAGCCCAAACCATTCCAGATGTGATTCCTGCCTCCTTCTCATAACTCTTTGGGTGATTTTTGGCAGCTAGATCAGCCCAGAGCAGAGGGCAGGACTCCCCTGATATAGGACTGGTCAAAGGTTCCACTCTTCCACTCAAAACCACAAATCCTCCAGAGTAAAAATCTTCCAAAATCTGAAATAACAAAACCTAATTACAGACACAAAGCAAACAAATTAATTGATGTTTACTTGTTTACCCAGTCACCAAAACCTTGTTAATGACTTAACATGTATTTTTAAGATATTAAACCGTGCTAAGGCACAGCCATAAATATCCCCAGTAAAGCAAACATGGTGCTCGGCACTGCAAAGGAACTAAAATTAGTATTTAATTACAAGAAATCGCTCGAAGTTCTTTTGCTACCATTAATCACTTTCAATTATGAATGTAATTATAAGTCATCTTTTCTCTTTGGGTGGTCGCTGCTGGGACCCGAAGCGGTGACCCTGCGCTCCCGAAGAGAGAGCCCCGCTTTGCTCACCAAATGACAACTCCTCGCCGGCTGTGCCAACGGGATGGATCAATTAGTGCCGTCACCAAGCTCCCGAGGAGCCAAGGGCAGGCAAACAACAGCGGGGTGAGGGGGAAGATTGAGTTCCTGCATCCCTTCTGCACTGATTTGTGCAGAATCAGGGCTACCGAGACAGAGGAATTGATGTGAAAAACAGTCCGGCCTCAAATCATTAAGGGATGGGATGATAATGTTATGTCTTGCCACGAGGCAAATCAAAGCCTGGAGAGCTCCTTCCCTGCGACAGGGATGGCTGCAGTGGGGACACGTGGAAGCTCACTCAGGGGAGTGGAGAGGAGGGCACAGCCAAAATCTGGTCCCCTCCACCTCCCGGCTCTGCCCTCCCCCTCCACTCGGGTTGCACCACGGTCAGCATCACCTCCTGGCAGCTAAAGATGGAGCACGCTCCCTGCAGAGGGGGTTTTCAGCTATGGATCAGTTCCCAGAGGAATCTACACCGGGAATCTGCGAAACGTAATTAAGAAAAGCAAATTTATTAGCCATAAGCGCTGATTTGACTTTTTTTTTTTTTTTTTTTTTTTTTTTCTGAAGGAGGTGGCACTTTTCTTCTGGGCAACTTGCAAATCAAAAATTAAAAGCTGAAAACTCCCTCTCTGCTCAGTGCTCAGCCTCCTTCATCAGCTCAGGCTCGGCTCAAAGAGTTTGGGATGTGGAATTCAAGCCCTGACTGCAGGCGGTCAGCGAAATAAATCCTTATGTGGAGGCAGCTGCTGGCAGAGCATCTCCAGCCTGGGACACCCCTGATAACCAGGACACCCCACCATGAACTGCTGCCTTGACTCTCCCCAAATCCCTTCAGCCTCACAGCCCGCTCCTGGCACTGCACAGCCCCAAAGAGGACCACAAAACAGAAGACAACGTGGAAGATCAAATGGAAACATTCCCTTTTGGTTCCCTTGGTACTTGTTCGCAGGGAATGTGATTAGACTGCCCTTATCTTGGTGGGAACAGTTGTTAGCAATAATGAAATCATCCAGTCCTTTTCTTTTTGAAATCCAGCCACATCCTTTGGCTGCAGGAAACAGGGGCAGTGACATGTGCTGTTTTCATAAAAAGCCACAAGACAACATATTTCATCGCAGTAAATTCCCTTCCCTCAAGTGAGGAGCGAAGGAGAGAGGTTTCAAGGACAAGAAAAGTTTCAGCCAAAAGAAGGGGCTGAGCTGAAGTTCTGCCCATCTGACACTTCTCAAGAAGTTGGCTCTTCACAACCTGAAGAAGTCTGGATGACGACAACCTTTGCTGCTTTTGTCTCTCTCCTTCTGCCTCAGCTCCCGCGAGGGTAGCAGGAGTCGTGCGCTGAATTTCCACACCGACACGAGCTCCAAGAGGGAAAGCCTCTGGAGGACGGACACTCCTCTCCACGTGTCGGCCAAGAGTCCAAGGAGGACTCACGCCAAAACCTCCACATGTTTCTCCCAACAACTCCTCGTGACCTGCTCGGAGTCGCGACTACTCTTGCCAGGTTGTGAATCAAGCCAAACTCATCCTCGCCTCATCCCCTTGGACTCCTCCCCAGCCCAAGACCCAAATTCCCTGCTGGGCCTTCCTCCCAGCCAGAGGTCAGCCCAGAGGATGGCAGAGGACCACGCTGCCACCCGGGTGGGCAACACACTCAGCACCTGAATTAACCAGGCCCCATCCTGTGCTGCCTCCTAATTAGCGGGCAGGATTTCAGCATCCTCCGGTCCTTGGCTGAGTCCCCCCTTCCCTCTGCTCCTCGCTTATTCTGTTCACTGAATTAATTGCCAAGCTCCTGCACCCTGGGTGTCTGCTGCTGTTGGAGAAGATTAGTATTTTTACAGAGGGGGAAAAAAAAGATTAAAAAAAAAGATTGTGTTTTTTAAAGCAGATGAAAGGAGAGCCCAAGGAGATGTGCATTTGACTCTCAAACATGCTCCTTCAAGTCTCCCTCAGCAGTACTTAAAGGCATTTCCAAAGCAAGACTTTATGAATGCTAAATGAACCCGGCGCCTTGTTCCTCTGCCACAAGAAAAGAAAAAAAAAACTTATCTTTTATATATAATATTTCCTTTATGGCTGACACTGCGCATCACGCGTTGCTACCACTTCAGACAGCGACGCTGACCTTCCCAAAGTCACAGGGACACCTGGGGCTCCCTGGGCTGGAGAACACACGGCTGGGCAGGGTCAGGGAGCCCAGCTGGGGCTCCCTGGGCTGGAGAACACACGGCTGGGCAGGGTCAGGGAGCCCAGCTGGGGCTCCCTGGGCTGGAGAACACACGGCTGGGCAGGGTCAGGGACCCAGCTGGACCCATGGACTCTGCTACTGCTCTCCAGGAAGGGCGAGGTGAGACCACCACAGGTGGGGAAGTGTTCAAAGCCTTGCTCTCCATCACTGTGATCTCAGATGACCCTGCCAAACCGGGGATGTTGGTTGATGATCACCTCCAGAAAGGTTTCTGAGGATGCAGCTTGGTCAGGATGGGATGGGGAATGGTGAACCAAGAGCGAAAGGGCAGCAGCCCAGCAAAGCAGAGAGACACAGGAGAAAACCCCCTCTGATTCTCCAGCCATGAAAACCACCTGTGCCAGCACCTCTGCTTCACCAAGAGGAGCTGCTGGGGTCCTCATTTGGGTGTCCAGCACTCAAACTCTCCCCAATCCCAGAAAGGACAAGGAAAAGCACATCAGTGCATCCAAACACCTTTGGCCATCTGGGTGATCACGTCAAGGCCACCCAACAGCTCCCAAAGGAGCAAACAGCCCAACCCAGTGGCAGGACTGAGCCCTCACTGTGTGGATTTCCAGCAGGACCACCATTCCCTACCTGTGAAATGGGGAAGAAGTGCCTTTAGCCCCTCACAAAATACTCTGAGAAGCTGGTCCATGCTCTAAGGAAATCACCCACCCAAAGGAAGTCTTGGGAGTTTTAATTAGCCGCAGTCTGTGCTGTTTGAGCTTGTTAGGTGCTATATAATTGCTAAATATTATTATTATCTCTGCAGGTACAGCAGTTTGTTAGGAAAATGATAGTGATTGACATTTCCCTGGCATCTTTCATCCCAACCAGATCCCGTTTTACTCTATTATAAGACACAGTTCTGCCTTGACTCTCCATATGTCTCCAAACTGTCAACAGGATCATAACCAGCTCAGTGTTGCCAAAAGAAATAAAGGCAAAGTGGCTCATGGAAGTTCACAGGATGCACCACAAGCTGAGCAAGTTCAACTTTACGCTCAGGAACTCAAGTTGCACAGGTAGGTGTGGTGTAGACAGAGATTTACCAGCTCTACTTCAACATCAACACGGAGCAAAGCTGCAAGAAGTGGTCCTGGAAGCCACCACAGCACCCAAAAACTTCCCTTGTCCATGCCCATCCCCTTCTCCTGGCAAGCAGCAGTGGTGCCATAACCCAACCACCACCATGAGAAATACATCCCGGGGACAGCAAAGCAGAGGGGCCACCGAGTGATTAATGGGAGACTATCAGTTTGGGATAGGTCTCTAAATTCTCATTAAGTCAGGTGCTGAGGCATCGCACATTAATCCAGAACATTTCCCCTTCGGCCCAAACAAATAAATAACTCGTGTATAATTCAGGGAGAACTGGGTGGAGCCATCTCTCCCCCTCTCTCCGTCTCTTTCCAACTAACCAGTGAATAAAACATCGCCCACAAATCTATTAGGCTAATTTTAAATCCTGACAATTTAGCAGCACTTCAGCAAGATAAGAGCCATTTATTAAAAGCCACAGTTCATTAAGCCAAATGCTGCTGGCGTATTTACTCAGAGAAATGGGGCTGGGCTCGGCTCTCACCCAGGCCAGGAGTCTCCAAAGAAGCAGGAGTGATCCTATTTCACATCAAAAGAGAGGCCAGCATGAATCTTTGCTCACCCACGTGGGGCTGTGCATGCTTCCCACCAAAGGAACTCGGTGTCCGTGCTGGGTTCTCCCCTCTTGGATGAACACGGAGCAGAAGTCACGGGAGGCTCTGCAGCTCTGTCACCCAGAGCTGTGGAAAGTCCCCACAGCTCACATGGGGCCATCATGTGAGCTCATTTTGTGCCACCACACCGTGGGACTGTCCCCAAAAGGCTCAACAGCCCAGCCTGGGTCAGGATGGCACCGCTCTGGGACCATTCCCATTGGTGGCAAGCACAGACTGGCTCTGGAGAGGGATGATTGCTTCCAGCCAGGAGAGGGCTACTGAAGAGGAACTGCTGCTTGCCAAAGGTACCAGATTGCACCCAGAGTGTTCTTCCTCCAAGCTGCCTCTTGACATCTCTGCTGCTGCCCTCTGCTGTGACCATGACAGGGGGTGCTTTGGGACACACCAAAAGAGCTGGAGGCTCCCAGGGCACTGGCAGGAAAGAGATGGACTCGCCCATGGGAGCAGCCCTGCTCTCTGGGAACTGGGATTTTTGTTAACCTTCACAAGGGATGAGTTGGGTGCTCTGCCCAAACCAAGGCACCACAACCTGTAAAACCAAGTTATGCCTGAGCCCACCTCAGATCTAAAAAATCTGCCCAGCAGGGATGTACCCAGGCACACCCTGGCAGAGCAGACATGGCCTTAGCAAGGTCTGTGCCAGTATGGATAAGTTTATTCCACTTGGGAACCACGTACCATGTGGAACCAGAGGATTTTTAAGGTCCCTTGCAACCCAAGCCACTCTAGAATTCTCTGATCCTGTGGTTCCCAGCAGCACAGGAGGGAGAAATGGTGAGGGGCTCCTTGGCACCCGGGATGGAGCCAGCAGGGAGGAGGGAGCTGTGCCAGCATCGCTGCGAGGAGCCGGTGGCAGAGGGCAGCGCAGAAATCCCATCTGGCAGAGTTTGTGAGTGTGATTCATTCCAGCAGGAGACATCCAAGAGACTTTATCAAGTGCAATTGTCCCACTGCGCCTTTCACCTGCACACACTTGCAAGACAGTCTGGAGTGACTACAGAGTATCCCTTTACAGTCAGAGCTGAAAGGAGCATTATAAAGGTGAATTAACATTTAAAAAGAACGTAAAAAACCCAGAACTGTTCTAATGATGATTAATGGGAAGCTATAAGGGAGGCCGTGACCTCCTGGTGTCATTAAATGGATTGGCAGGTTTCTGAGCATTAATTATAAATAGCCACAGGAGTTTGAGTGCTTAGCAGAACGATGATAAATCCATGACACAGGCGCAGGGACAAGGAGCCAGGAGCATGGGGAAACACGTGCCTGTGTGCACACACAGCTCAGCATGCAAGGGAACATGGGTTTGCACGTGTGTCACATGCAGGAAAGAGGCAGAAAGCCAAAAAGAGGTGGAAACGAGTCCGTCTGAGGATACTGCTGTGTTTGGGTGGATAGAGAAATGCGTAAATGATAAATTAGGCGCTGCCAGTCAATCACATTTTCTAAATGTTTTATATCCCAAAAGCTATAAAAGCAATATTCCTTTCTGGCCTTATTGGAGCCATTTCTGGAAGGCAATCACATCTCTTTCCTCAGGGATTTGAGCTGAACTGTGCCTTGGCTTTTTTTTTCCTTGCCTTTTTTTTTTTCCCCTCCCCTTTCTATTTACTCTCTAGCCTGTTACCAAAGCAGGGTCAGAGCATGCATACAAATAGGGAAGAGGAGTGGAAAACAAACAGCCCTGAACCAGTGATGAGCAGACAAAAAGTGGCAGCAAACTTCTCACGGCAAAGCCACAGCTCCAGGAATCACGGGCCACACAGATTTTGGGTCGGGCAGCTCCCATGTTATTATTTCTTTTGCTTTAATGTGCATCATTCCACAATTGCATCGATGTTATGGAGATCTGCATCCTGGGGCAGTGCTGTGCATCACCTGCGATGTGCTGAGCCCCCCAGCCTGCCTGGGATTTGCACAGCTCTCTCCCAAAAGCCTTGGAGAGACACCCCTGGGTGAAAGCCCAAATCCCTCTCTGCATCCCACAGGGGCCCAGAGCCGCAGCCACGGAGGGACATTTGCTCCCTAAAGCAGAAGATTTTTTTTTTTTTTTGCAGGAATTCCTTGGAAAGAAAGGATCAGCAAACCATCAGAGCCTGCAGATGGAGGTGGGAATAAACATGGGGTGAATGGAGCGAGGACCTCGGGCTCGTTAATGAGCTCTGCCAGTGAACCACAGTGATTGCAGAGGGGAAAGCTCCTCTCGCTGCCAACGACAGCAATAAAAGGCTCTGGGGGAGATGCCAAGGGGGCAGTCCCATCCCTGGGCACCCAGACACCCCCCTCAGCCTGCAGGAGAGAAGCTGACCTGGCACAGCTCTGCACCAGCAGCCCCATCCCATCACCCAGCCAGGAGCATTTCCACCAGGATTGGGATTCCCAATTCCTCCAGCACCTCTCTGAACTGCTGTTTGATTTCTGCCCACTCTGTGGGGACACAAAAGGCCAAGCCAAACCCCTCCACACGCTAACATTTAACATATTCCTGTTTAGATTTAAGTCTCATTACCATGCTGGGCCCTCCTGTATTATTTCAACTGATTGGAATATGGTGGCAAAGGAATAAGTCCTCCATACAATTTTCTTCCGATCCTATTAGTTGCAATACAATTACAGTGAATACATCAATTCTTCGTCCCAGCAGCTCCTGGAAAGAGCCACCTATTAAAAGCTGGCTTATTAATGGAATTGTACATCCAGGATTAATCGGGCCACGTTGGCCATTTCCATTTCTCACTCCACAAGTGCTTTTGTTTGCTTAATAGGCTGAAGTAACTTGAGAATGACACAACTTAGAGCTTCCCCATTTGCTCTGCATATCGCCAGCAAATTTAATATCCCTTTCCTTGCCGGCGTTTCTCTGGGATAAAACCCGGCACATGCTGCCAAGGAAATCCACCCTGCGGGGTGGGGAGGAGCAGAAGGGGCTTTCTGCCTTTGGCAGAGCCAACAAGGGGAATTTCCTCATTGATCCAAGGCTTTAAACCCAAAGGGAAACGACAGCACCAAAATAATTTGCCAAAGCCCTCTGGATGAGCGCCACTGCGATATCATCAAGCAGTTCAGAAGCTTCCCAAAGCCCTCAGAGCATCACCCCTGCCCAGTTTGATTTGGGGGGTCCCCCCTGGCCCTCCTGAGTTCCTGCCCAGCCAATCCCAAGCACAGGAATCCAGTCCCATTCCCCAGCATCATCCCTTGGAAGCACAGGCGCTGCTTCCCGGCACAGATGTTCCTGTGGCAGCAAAGCCACTGCATGCTGAAGCACGGTAATACAGTATGACTTTTCCCTTTAATGGAATTTTTCTAGCCCACTAGGAAAAAAAAGACTCCATTAGCCATACTACAAAGGCTCCTACTTATTAGTATTTTAGAACAGCGGCAAAAACATTTCTTGAATCTAATTATTGCTGACAAATATGAAAATTGAAATCAAAGTTAAATTTTCAGCTACAGTGCCTCACTCGGCCGCAGCTCGCCCGCTCCCAACGATTGCATCAACACATTTATTCTGCTGAGCAGGCTCCCAGGCTGGGCCCCCCCATTCCCTGCAGCTCACCCCTCCATCTTAGGAGGCATTAACTCTGACATATTCATCTCCACAGCCAGGCCACGGAACCAACTTCATGTTTACCAGTTGTACACAGCCAATGGATCGGAGCGAGGCTTGCAGGGGCTGGAGAGGAAGGGGACAGAGCTTGCTGCTTGAAGAAGAAGGGGTTAGAACTTGCTGCCTATTTTTCCCCCTCTTTTTGCTTAATTTATTGCTCTTTATTTCCAACTTCGCTGTCTCCCATCCCCTCCCAACCTGATCTCCGAAATGGTGATTTTGAATTCCACAAGACAGAGGATGCGGAAGGGAGGGGAGAATGGAGAGAGGGGGGAAATAAGGAAAAAAAAAAAAGCCTTGTCAACATATTTCCTTTCTCCTGCCTCCCCCCAACATACTGTAAAAATCAATCCCCTTTGTCATTTTGCTCTGCTTGTGTGAATGTTTAATGGCTGTCGAGGGAGATAATGATTGCTGCTAGGAAATTCATTTCAGATTTGCTATTTATAAAGTACTTGGTGCTCAGGTGGGAAATTAACATAAGGAAGGGGGAAAGGGACCGAACCAGGGAAGAAAAGCAGCAGGAGAGGAAGGATGAGATGCTGCAGGGCTGCTTGGAATGGGATGGAGCCCAAAAAGAATCTGCAGCTGATCCCACCTCTCCTGGGACAGAGGGAAAAGGTTTGCATGGAGCAAGGACAGCACTGCCAGCCCCTTCCCACCCTTGCATCCATGGATGCAAGGACACAGAGCCAGGATTATCCCCAAAGTGCCAGGGGGCTTCATCCCCCAAAATGCAGACCACCAGCTCCAGCAGCACCAATGGTCTGTGCCCCAGCTCCCCCTCCAGCCCCTCATCCCTCTGGATTAACCCCAAACCTCCTGTGAGTCCCCTCTCCCCTCCAAGCCCATCAACCTGTTGCCATATGTAGGATTTTTGAGTCCCCAGGGAATTCCCATCTGCAGTACAGCCAGCTCCTGCAGCACCACCGCTGCCATTGAGTTGCTAATTCCTCGTCTCAGAAGTTGCTTTTCACTTTCTGATTTTTCAATAATAGGCTTGGTATGAATCCCTTAAGCTTCTGAAATAAGCTGAAAAACGCTTTTCCAGCCATTTACATAAACACAAGTGGATCAGAAGGAATAATCATAGTTTATGCATTATTTGGGGGCTTTGGAGATGGTTTCTAATGTGGTGTCAGGTTTTGAAGGTTTTGAAGCCCAAAGCATACAATGGGAAGCGCCGACGTGCGGAAAAGCAGCACAAAAATAAACAATAAATAATACACGTTTTTTTTTCATGTCGTCTCCAATGCCACGGCGGTTTTGGCTCTGCCACTACCCCGGCCTCTAATGGATCACGGATCCTGCTCCTCGCCAGCTTTGTTCCAAAAAGGGCTTCATTAAGAGAGATGTCACTCATCCTAAATCCAAATTCACCTCGTGCCAGCCAGCCCTGCCACTCTCCTGTGCCTTGGCCCGCTGTCAAAAACCCCAGTCCTGGCTTTGGGAATTGACTCTGGAAAACTAAAAGTCTAACAGAGGCACCCTCTGATCTCTAAATACCATCTGTCCTGTAGAGAGGGAATAAAAGCTAAAAACACCCAAACCAACCCTGGAACAAAGTGCTGTTCACCAGATAACTCCTCTAAGAGGGGAAAAAAAGCCCCAAACACTAAAAAAAGAAAGAGAATATTACGGTATTAATGAACCTTGCTTTGCTCTGTGGGCCTGTCACGCTTCCAGTGAGGCGGGTCAGGCTTGGCTTTCAAACCAGTTCTTTAAATCAAGAATTCCGTTTCTGGTAAAATGGAAACATTAGCAAAGGATCTGTTTTGAAGAAATAACAATACAAAATGGAACAAGGCTGGAGACTCCAGGCTCTTTGATACTGCTGGAACATGGCCTTTGGAGCTTTTTTTTGTTGTTTGAAATCACTTCACAACTTTGTGCATAAAGCTTTGGTGAGCTCCGAAGAAAATGCTTCAAAAATCAATCCTTACTTTTCCCAGAATTTACTTGCACTGGGAATTTGTGATTGTTCTTTTTTATTTCGGTTCGGAATTAGGAAAAACCTGAAACATTCTGCTTAGTTTCTAATATTACACAATTTCCTCTGGCATTTCCCACTCGTTAGCAGCTGCTCTCTCCCACCGTGAGTCACTGGAGGACATGAACCAGCCCTATGGACTGAGCATTTGTGGTTTTCCAAGCTCCTTTCCAACCTCAATCAGGGTTTCCAGGATCAGCAATGTGCAAGGAAAATACACCATCCCCTCAAGGCCGGGTTGGATGGGGGTTGGCACAGCCTGGTCTAGTGGAAGGTGTCCCTGCCTGTGGCAGGGCGTGGAATGAGATGAGGTTTAAGCTCCTTTCCAACCCAAACTGTTCTGGGATCTTCTTCTGGAATTTACAAAATAAAAATCCCTGATGAGAACCTGCCCCCATCCATCCTCCAAGCCAGACCCACCATGGTTTCAGCAGTGAGCACTTGGCAGGAGCCACAGCTCACCCAGGGCATGGAGGGGACCTGTTGGAACCCTGGGCACTGAGAATTTCAGGCTTTCTGTGCTGCCAGGCAGTGGCCTTCAAGCAAACACTGCATTTGACATGAGCCCATGGAACAGGCTTCCAGAACTGAGTGACAGCACTGGGATTGTGGGTGTGCAGTTTGAATAGAAGTGTGTGATATCACAGGGTAGAAAACTTAGAGTTTAAGGTTTTAGTATAGAGTAATATATATAAAGCAAGATGGAGGACTTTAGCCTACGCCCTGAAGTGACCCTTCCATCCCACTCCAGAGGGTCCTTGGTGCTGTGCTGGGACTTTTCAGTCTGCCAGCACCTCCATCCCCAATATCCCCGTGGGAAGGCAGAGGATTCCATGACAGCTTCCAGCAAAGCTTTAAAGGGAAACACTCCGACCACCAGGAATTCAGGCACAGGGAATGCCCACAATCCTGACTTCCCCATGCAGCTCCTGCGATGCATTTCAGACTCGAGGCTCCTTTTTTTGACTTGCCCTGATTAGTACGCGAGGCACGTGGGAGGTGGAGGAAGGGAAAGCAGGAAGGGGGGGAGAGGCAAAAATGCCAAGAACCAACCACTGTCTTTAGTGGGAACAGTCAACAGGACATGGGGGCCAAGGGGTCAATTAATTTACAACAGCTTTCAGCACTAGACATATTAACTGTTAAGAGCATCACAAGTCCACGCTCTCCCTCCCGGCAGCAGATAACAGAGCCCGGCCAGGCAGCACCTCTGATTTATTATTAACCATGAGCAAGGTGCCTGCTTGGGAAGGAGGAGGGAAGGAGGGAGGTGGTGGCTCCTCCCTGCTGCCAGCCACGGCTCCAGATGTGCTGGGAGCACCGGGGATGTGATGCCTGCAGGGATTGGGGTGCCCCGAGGGTGCAGTGACCGAGGGAGCGCTCTTGGCGAGCCTGGTTTTTTTCAGAGAATCCCGGGATGGGTTAGGTTGGGAAAGGGCCTTAAAGATCCTCCTATTCCAACCCCCTGTCATGGACAGACACACCTGCCACTGTCACAGGTTGCTCCAAGCCCCCTCCATGCTGGCCTTGGACATTTCCAGGGATGAAGCAGCCACAGCTGCTCTGGGCACCCTGTTCCAGGGCCTCACCATCCTCACAGCCAAGAATTTCTTCCCAATATCCCATCTATCCCTGTCCTCTGGCAATGGGAAGCCATCCCTTTCCTTGTTCTGTCCTCCAGGCTCCTGTCCCCAGTCCCTCTCCAGCTCTCCTGGAGCCCCTTTAGGCCCTGCAAGGGGCTCTGAGCTCTCCCTGAAGGTTTCTCTTCTCCAGGTGAACCATCCCAGCCCTCCCAGGCAGTTTTTTTCCTATAAAAGCTTCTAAAGGCATGAAAAACCCACGTGCCAAGGTGTGGGTGCTGGCTGGCAATGGCAGACAGAAGCAGAAGGTTTGGACTTCCTCTATAAAATCCCCAAATCTGGCACCTTGCTCATTTTGGCCCCTGTTTGAAACCAAGGGCTCAACTCCAAGTCCAAGTCACAGCTCCAAGCCTTTGCCATGAACATCAGAGATGGATCAGGCTTGGGTCCTGCTGAGTCTAACGGGAGGTTTGTCACTGTCCATCAAAGGAGAATGAGCAGTAATGCTTAAAAAATCCCATTTCCCCTCTTTAAAGTTCACACCCCTTCAACTGGAGAACGAGCAAGGAAAGTTTTGCCCTTTCTTGCCACTACTGAAGTTTGAGAACCAAAGACAAACACAAATGAAGATCTTTTTCTGATTCCCATGGCCAAATATTTGCTCTTCACAAGGTGTTTCCCAGGCTGAGGAAAGCTGAAGTCCACCTCCACTGTCTGACTGGAGCTCCCTGGGAAGAGCTCGCCCCATCCACTCCCAGTTTATCACAGAAAACAGCAAGTCCTGCTCACTAACCTGACCTAAATCTGTCAACTGATCAATTTTTTTCCCCCATGGGGTAAAAAATAAATGGGAGGGGAAATCACAATATGGGTATTTTTAAGTGAAAACTGCAAGAAAAATACACAAAGCAGACAGTTCTAGTATCAAATGCACTCGTCTCAGGTGTAAGTCAAAGGAAGATAGAAAAATCACAAGCCAGGGTTATTGTGCTGGTCAAAATTCCTGCGTGGAGAAAGGAGAATTCGTTTTTGTGAAACATGGATATCCCAAAAGTGGCTGCAGCCTCCAGAGCACCAGTCTCGTACAGAGGGATGGTCCCTAGGAGGGTTCAGAGGTTTAGTTTCACCAGAGGAGGTGTTTTCAATCGCCCAGCTGCCACCTGATCCCTCTGCTATCAAACTGATATTTCTCTCCTTTCAACCCATGAGGCTCATCGCAAATGCGGGAAAGAGAGAGCAGTCCCACACCAGCTTGGTCTTCCACAGAATCCCCAAATCTGCCACCTTTGCTCATTCTGACCCCTCTTTGAAACCAAGAGCTCCAAGGCCAAGCTGCAGCTCCACACCTTTGCCATGGACACCTGAGGCTGATGATTTTTTGCCTCCTCACATGCCCACTGCAGGTGGCCACAGGCACCTTGTTCATGTGTGTTTTATGGCCAGCAAACAACTGCACGGCCTGAAATTGTGTCAGCACTTACAACCCCCATGAGGAACGACTGAGGGAGCTGGGGGTGTTTATCCTGGAGAGGAGAAGACTCAGAGGTGACCTTATCACCCTCTACCATCTCCTGAAAGGTGGCTCTATCAGGTGGGGTTGGGCTCTTTCTCCAGGCAGAAACTCCCAGAATGAGAGGACACAGCCTCAAGCTACACCAAGGGAAATATAGGTTGGATATTAGGAAGAAGATTTTTACAGAAAGGGTAAAAAAATATTGGAATTATCTACCTGGGGAGGTGATGGAGTCACCATCCCTGGATGTGTTTAAGGAAAGACTGGATGTGGCACTGGTGCCGTGGTTTAGTTGAGGTGTTGGGGCTGGGTTGGACTCGATGATCTTGGAGGTCTCTTCCCAACCTGGCGATTCTGTGATTCTGTGATTCTGTGACCTCACAGATCTCCAGTCCACCCTGGAGCTCCTAAACCTGGTGTAGCTACAACACAAACCTACTCCAGCACCTGCTCCCGTGCTCTAAGGTAATTTATTACACACAATTGAGTTTTCATTGAGTTTTGATTTCATTTTGATTTTTTGCCATTTTGATCTCCATCTGTTGTGATGGAGATCTCTCCACACCCACAGCGTAGAGCAATTACAACAACTTTACTCCTCCTTGTATCCTGCCAATCCCCTGCCGTGTAACCAGCTCAGCACAGGGATGCTCCCAGGGAGGCAGCAGCAATCCACACATGGAAAACCCCACCTGCAACTCCACCACCCAACCCAAAATCCCAAGCCCCTTTCCAGCATTTTGGGTGCCATCCAGCGTTTTGCACAGTGCAACTGCTTCCCAAAGGCTCCTGTTTGCTCTGCTGCATCTTAAAAATGTGCCAATTAATCCCACGTGGTGGCCTGATTTCCAGAGGTGCCGATACCTCCTCACAGCTCTGCTGAGAATCCACAGGAATGACAGATGTTCAGCCACGCTCCAAACCCAGCCACTGAGCAGGCAGAGTGCATTCCCCTCCTTTTATGTACTGCATATAACTGGGTTATCTAATCATGTAGGTATTGATTATTACCGTTATTACCTATTAAATAGCTATTTTCTGCTGTTGGGGTGAATATCACGTTTTATTGACCGGCCTGATAACTATTAACCACATCTAATATTTTTCCCGAGGACCAATAAATCCAGGCACTCACAAAAAGATGTCGATAACACGTAATTTTTCTTATACACATTCATTAGTGCAATTACCTCCTGCGTGAAGTGCCGGGAGGTTTCCCCTCACCCCTCCACCGAGAGAAAACTCGCGCAGGATGCGTCGCCCCAACCCAGATTCCAAATCCTGCCCTTGCTGAGGGAAGCACCCAGCCTCTCCTCCCTGTGGATGTGTCTGTGGGTCAGATCCAGCCTCTCCATCCATCACAGCCCAGCCCAGCCTGTCTCAGTTTGGGAATTATCTGCATCCCAGCCACATCGAACGAGCGAATAATTCTTGTGGATGGGGAACACTCCGTGTAGGATGTTGACACATGCTATTATTTTACATACCTATTTCAGCTTGTATGCTTATTAGAATAAGGTCTTTATGCTAATTTGTAAATCAAATTCCCATAATTCTTGGCTTACTGATGCTAAAGGCCCGGTTAAATCTTCTATGACCTTTTAGCCTGGTTAATCCTTTTACGTGTGGCTGAGTGAAGAGTTTTCTTGTCTCTTCCACTCCCGAGTGCTGGGGTGAGATTTTTGCCTCTTCCTTAAGAAATCCAGGTGGGCTGTGAGTCAGGGACATGATGAGGACACCCCTTTACTTTGAACCAGGGAAAGGGGGAAGAGAAATCGCTGCTGTCTGGTCCCTCTGTGAGGATATTTTGGATTTTCACTGCTGCTATTTAAAAGTCACACAGAAGACACAGAGCAAACACAATGAGGGCTGTGTTGCCAAATTGCCACTCACTTCCCGACGCCCGGGGCTATCCCAGCCCTCTGCAACCTCCTCTCTTTCCATCCCCTTTCCCAGCTTGTGGCTGGGCATTTTCTGGCTCCATCCTTCTTTTGAGTGGATGCAATGGGCACCTCCAGCTCCTTCCCAAGGGGATGCAGCATCCAAGAAATGCTCCAGCCTCCCTCTCCAGCACCAGCACCCAACAGCTCCCTTGGTGTCCAACCCCCCTGGACATCCCAGGGCTCGGGGGGCTCCTCCCTGACAGACACAGCACTCAGCAGATCCCATTTTAAGGCCACAACTCCACAAATCCAACAAATCCACAGAATCTCTACAAAAGCGAATCTACAACACTTGGAGGACCCGCAGATGTTTGCACAAATGCAAGTGGTCAAACGCTTCTGAATTACCCCACTTCACGCTCCACTTCCCCTTCAAGCACACTCACAAACCACTTTTCTTATTGTTTGTTTGGCTGGAAATAGGGAAATGACCTGGAGTGTGGGTGAACCGCTGCAGAGGGCAGCACACATCTCCGGAGATATCTGGAGGAGATTTGTGCAAAACACAGTTTTCCTGCATGACAATAATTTTCATGTTTTCAAACACAAGCCAGGGAGAAACTTATAAATTCCAAACAAGGGAGAAAACTTATGAATTCCAAAAACTGCTGTGATTATCAGAAGAATTCATAAAGCAGAAGCACATTACTGCTGATTTTCAGCACTGCATACAAACCCAAATATTACCTTGGGGCCGAATGAACCTAAATTTTTCAAAACTCTCTTTTAAAAGTTTGTGTCAAAATAAAAAACTATTTGTAGGGTGTGTTTGGGGTTTTTTTTTTAATGACTCTTAAATAAAATTATGCAAGGAAAAAAACTCCCAAGGGGACTCCTTCCCTCCAACAATGCAGCAACTCCCAGCCCAAAAAAGGCCCCAGCTTTTTGCTGCCGAAGGCTGCCCTGTGCAATGTTTCACCCAGCTCTGCCCTGGGTCCTCCCCAGACCACGGAGCAACGTGGCTGCCTCCTCTTCCTCACTCCAGGAGTGACCCAGGGACTTCTGGCACCCCCATCAGATCCCTGCAAGGGGGATCTGGGCTTTAGGGAGGCAGCACATTCCTCCCCACTGCTCTGCTGCCCAGGAGAGTTATCAAAATAATAAAGAAAGAAATAAAAAACCCAACTACTTTTTGATCTGGAAGCTTTGATAGGAGCGGGGAGAGGAAGCGGGAGGGATGACCAGAGGCGTGGAATAAGACTGCAAGGAAGCCAAGCCAGGAGCCCCAAAGCAAGCATTAAAAAATAATAAAATAATGAAATAATAAAATAAACGAAGCAGAAATTGCGGGCAGGAGAAGTGAGGAGGGAAAGGCGCCGCTTCAAACCTCTCCTGGGAAGCCCCGGCCCTTCACACCCCACCCGGGCTCCCTGCAGGGGTGGCAGCAAGGGGGGCCAGGGCTCGGAGCCCCGGGGCAGCGCTGGGATGCAGGAATGCCGGCAGCGGGAAGCACCATCCCTGCGAGAAGGAGGAGGGAGAGCGGGAGGAAGGCGAAGAGGAGCGATGCCTCGGCGTGTGATGTGCATGTTAAGTAGCCTGTGCCGGTCGATACGGCACGGGGGGCTCTCCCCCCGCAGCAGCGGGCCCGGCCTGCCCAGCAGAGAGAAGTTTGTGGTGGGAGACACCCAGTCAGCATCTCTGCGCACGCCGCAGCCCCCAGCCCCGCAGCGGCTGCGCCTCCAGAGCCCACCCGAGCCCGCTGCAGCGCACCTCGGCACGCCGGGGGACCAGGCTGGGATGCTTTGGCCATTCCCAGCCCTCGGTGGGCACCTGGGAGCAGCGCAGAGGTGGCTGGAACCTGCTGTGGAGAAGGAGGCGCATTCACCCCCTGGGCGCATCCATCCTCCGGAGCACCGGCACTCCCGCCCCGAGGAACGCCCGCATCCCCCGCGGGGCGCATTCGTCTCGTCCGGGGATACTCGCACCGCCCCGGGGTTGCATCCACGCTCCACGGAGCCCCCTCATCCCCTCCGGGGGTGCCTCCATTTCCCCGAGAAGTGCCCGCATCCCGGCGCCGAGCCGCGGTTCCCGCCGCCCCCCGCAGCCCCCGGCGCATCCCGAGCTCCCGCGGCGGCCCGGGGCAGGATGCGGCTCCATCCTCTCCT
This sequence comes from Prinia subflava, assembly GCF_021018805.1. Taxonomy (NCBI): domain Eukaryota; kingdom Metazoa; phylum Chordata; class Aves; order Passeriformes; family Cisticolidae; genus Prinia; species Prinia subflava. The sequence goes on from NC_086268.1 coordinate 4,785,011, forward strand.
CCCATGGAGGAAACCCCGCTCCCACAGCCCCTCCAGATGGCTGCGAGGAGCCTAACGCGAGCTGACAGGCTCGGCGCTCCCGGCCAGATGGGGTTGGCTCCTGCCGCCTTTTCCCCCCTCCTTTTCCCATCGCTTTTTGCTCTTTTTTTTCCCCCCTTGCACAGCCCTCCCCTCCTCTCCAAGCAGCATCCCGCGGGTGGGGGGAGGCAGCCGTGCCGATCCGGGACAGACGGGACGAGCACTTCCCAACTCCCCGCCCGGCGGGAGCGGGGCTGCGCCGAATTTTTCGGACGACCTTGCTAGAAAAGCAAAGGCGTGGGGGGAGCACGGAGGAACCCCGGCCCCTCCTGCCCCGCCAGCCTGTCGGATCATTGATCCTGCCGGAATCGTGCCGGGATGGCAGAGTCCTTCTGCACCCGCAGAAATCATCAGGACGCCGGGGGAGAAGCGTCCCCCCCGCCGCCAGCCCTGTGCACCGGGAATTCCTGCGCCGTTCCCGCATCCGCATCCCCCGCAACTTCACGGCGGGCTGGGGAGCCTTTCGCAGGCTCTGTCCCCGCTCTGGAGGGATCCTCGTCCCCGCTCCGGGGGGGATCCTCATCCCCCAGCCCCCTTGGAGGGCTCTGCTGTGGGACCGCGCATCCTCCGCCCGCCCGGGCTGCGTCCCCCGCGGCGTTCCCTACCTTGGGAGAGGAGGAGCGCGGCCATCCCGGCGAAGATCACCCAAGAGACGGGGTGGTGCATTTTGGCCTGGGCCATGTTTTTCTTCTCCTTCCCCACTCACTGCCGGGCGGGGAGAGGTTTAAAATCCAGCGTTTTCCCGGAGCAAAGCGCAGGAAGAGGGGCGGGGGGGGAAGGAAAAAGGAAGGGGAAAAAAAAAAAAGGGGAAAAAAAAGCACCGAAGGGTGGGGGAGGGGGAAAAAACCCAAAAGAAAAAAAAAAGGGGGGGGAAGGGGGTCGGAAGGGGTTGCAGGTGCGAGGACAGGCGCTGCGTGCCCGCCGCTCCGGCCCGCACACGCCGCCCGGCTGCAACACGCCGCCGGCCGCGCACGCAGCCGCCCCCGCGCAGCACTCATTGGCTGCGGGCCCCCCCGCGCCCGCACCCGCACCCCGCCGGCACCCGCACCCCCCGACCCCGCCGGCATCGGCACCCCGAGCATCCCGCTGGTACCTGCACCTGTGATATCTGCACCCCCTAATCCCACCGGCATTTACACCCCGAGCACCCCGCTGGTACCTGCACCCGTGACATCTGCACCCCCTAATCCCACCGGCATTTACACCCCGAGCACCCCGGCGGCACCCGCACCCCCTGATCCCGCCGGCATCGGCACCCCGAGCACCCCGCTGGTACCTGCACCTGTGATATCTGCACCCCCTAACCCCACTGGCATTTACACCCTGCTAACACCACCGGCACCCGCACCCCCTAATGCCACCGGCACCTGCACCCTGAGCATCCTGCTGGTACCTGCACCCGTGACATCTGCATCCCCTAATCCCACCGGCATTTACACCCCGAGCACCCCGGCGGCACCCGCACCCCCTGATCCCGCCGGCATCGGCACCCCGAGCACCCCGCTGGTACCTGCACCTGTGACATCTGCACCCCCTGATCCCACCAGCACCCGCACCCCCTGATCCCACCGGCATCGGCACCCCGAGCACCCCACCAGCATCTGCACCCCACTGGTACCTGCACCTGTGACATCTGCACCCACTAATCCGACTGGTATCTGCACCCGAGCACCCCACTGGCACCCGCACCCACCGACCCCACCAGGAAAGACACCCGCTAACCCCACTGACTTCTGCACCTGTGACATCTGCACCCCCTAATGCCACCGGCAAAGACACCCCCCTAAACCCCACCGGCATCTGCACCCCCTAACCCCACTGGCAAAGACACCCTGAGCACCACACCAGAATCTGCACCTCCTAACCCCACCAGCATTTACACCCCACTAACCCCACTGGCATCTGCAGCTCCAACATCTGCACCCCCATAACCCCTCCAGCATCCGGACCCCCAGCACCCCCACCCCCGGCACCATCCCCAACTTCCCCCTGGTATCCACACCCCCAAACTGCCCACCTCCCCCGGGCATCTGCAGCCCCCAACCCCACCAGAATCTGCACACACACACCCCGGCACCCCACTGAACTCCTCATCCCTCGGCACCCACATCCCCCTCACTGCTGGCACCTGCAGCCCCCAAACTTCCCCCTGGCATCTGCCCCCCCTCCTGGATCTGCATCCCCCCAAATCCAGCATGAATAATGTTTGGAAGGTGTCATGTCACCAAACTCCCTGGGCATCCCCATCCCCCTGAATTCCCCTGGCATCTGCACTTCCCCACATTTCCCCTTTAGCATCCCTGCCCCTGCTCCATCATCCTCACACCGCCACAGAGCCCTTGCAATCTCCCTCAAAGCTCTTCCCGGCTGGGAAAGGGGGTGAATCCCTCCTGGAGCAGCTGCAGTGATGCTGTGGATCAGTTTCCCCACCTGCACGAAGGTGGGAAGGATTCACACACACACACCAAAAGGAAGAGGGGCACCTGCTCCTGGGGGGCTGATGTCTGCAGGACAGCCCCAACAAGCCTCTTCCCCTTATAAACCCACGTGGAAATGGCTATAAAAGCAAATTTAATAAGGCAAAGCTCTTCAGTTTGGAGCAGAAATCTCCTTTTAGTCCAGATAAGGGTTTTTTCCTGTACTGTAACCGCACTCATCTGATTCCTCACACCAAGCCCACCTCCTGCTCTGAGCAGCACCTGGGCCCCTTGGACCCAGTTTGGGATTGAACACACTCCTGTTACTTCAGCTCCTTGCCCATGCCAACTATTGGTCCCTATTTCACAACACCAGAAATAAAATAGACTTTTCTCCAGCTCAGGATTCCCAAACCAAACACATCTGTCCACACCACAACCCAAGAGCGTGACGACCACATGCCCACACAGAAAAGGTCCTTGAAACAAAAGCCTTAAATTATTTCCACTCTTTGTCTAATAAAAAGAATATCTGAGGCTCTGAACCCCTGGAGACCCCTTTAAAACAACCTAAATAAAAACTATCACATTAAATATTATTTTCATAAGTGATAAGGATGTCTCATTTCATTGCTCGAGGTGACTCACAGTCCCTTCAAACATTATACCCAGAAAAAAAAATGACAAAGAGGAAAAAAAAATTAAAGATATCCTGGCTTTTTGTATTTATGCCTCCTCAGAGGCTTCCAAAAATCTGAGCTGTTCACGTTGCAATTCAGAAGAAGACTTGGCTGCAAACCCCTGGAAATCCAGCTGTGTTTCTCTCTATCACCCAGAGTGACTCTGAGTCAGATCCAGGCCGGTCGTTGTGCTGCAGGAAGGTGACAAAGCACAGGTCCCTGTGCTCAAGCCCCATCCACAGATCTGACAGTGATTCAAAGGTCAGGCATTGGGAGGGGTTGGCAGCTGGGGCCACCAGCCCTGTTTGACACCTGTACGTCCCTGCCAGCAGCCAGCCAGAGGGCCACGCTGTCCCCAGCCACAGACAGGATCATTTCACCCATCCTTGGGTGCTCCCCAGCACCTCCTCTGCTGTGACCCATCACTTTCCGTGGGGGCTTGCCAAAAAGAGGCTGCAGAGTGATGCAGAGGGCTCCTAGCCCTCCTTCCTTGTCCCCTCCCAAGGCTGGGTTCAACCCACAGACCTCGGGGAGATCCGGTGGATCCAGGGCTCTCCACAGGACCACCAGGAGCACCCCACACTCTGCCAGGGCCTCCTGCACCTCCCAGCTCATTAGGACAGGAAGAGCTCGTTAGCACAGTAGCACTAATGACCCAGTGGTGCAGCAGGATGCTTTTCCAGAAACAAATACAGGCTGTGGAGAATTTAATCTTGTCGTGCTGTCAGCGCTTGGAGTGTTCCTCCAGCACAAACCCACTGCTGCCCCGGCTGATGGAAAACCCTTGGAGAGGGGAAAAATTCCCAAGCCCATCCCATCTACACCTCTCCCCTGCTTCCCCAGCATAAATTGCCCACAATAAGACTCCACACAGCAATTTTTACCACCCTTGGCAGCGCTCCTGTGACCCCAGCGTGCCGAGCCAGGGACTGCGCTTGGAGCAGCTGGAAGTGGTCGATTAGGTTAGTCTGGTTTATTACCAACACATTATGCTTTAAAAAACACAACTTCCCTGCCTATTTGCCTAAGCAGGGAGAGCAGTTTCTAAGTCAACCCTACGCAGTCGCTGCTCTTCCTACAGATTTGCTCCATGCATTATTAATCCACACAGCGCTCGTTCCGAGCACGGATATTTACCCGATGCACCAGAACAGCTCTTAAGGAGCCTTTGGCTTGTGGCTTTGTGGAGCATCAACTTTTCATGTTGAACAGCAGGTGATGTTCAACAGAATGCCTTGCAATAAATGCCTAATATCTCCATTACACTCGTCCATATCTGTGTGCTGGGCTGATAGGAACATGCAGATAGCAGGGCTGCACTCCTGAGATAGGGATGGGGGGAACAAGTTATTCATTGGAAATCATATATAAATATATATTTATACCTGGTGTTAACCAGGGACACCATCCCTCTGAGCATATCGAGATGCGGAAGGCACCTTTTGGCAGAAATTCCTGCAGAATTTCTATGAAATTCAATTTTTTTTTCTGCCCCTAAATCTGAATAAAAGCCCAAAACACAACACCTTGACTAAAAGTCTGCAGGGAAAAAAAAAAAATGTGCTATGCTGCTTTGCAAGGAAACCTCTAACTGGCTCTAAAAGGAGCGCTGTGACCTTGCTGAACAGCACTGCATAATTTTTAATAGACATTTTTTGCTGGAACTGACATACTCCCAGGCGTGGTTTTATTTCGCTAACATTTTTTTCCAGAGGGAAATGCCATGTTTCATTGGGTTTTTTTTCATCATCCCTCCATATACAGCCCTATAATTACTGTATGCATTACAATAGCATTGGCATGCCTTTGATAAGATCCTGCTTCCATTATGTTCGACTCCGTGTGTACACCCGGTAAAAACAGTCCCTCCCTTGAGCTCTTCAAGTCAAAATAGAGAAAGCAGAGGAAGGAGTTGAGACAAGAGCAAATTACTTCTCATTTTAAGGCTGGAAAAATAAGGCTTGGGATGGCTAAGCCGCCACATGAGGCCAGGGAGGGAATTTCCAGAAAGGAACCAAAACCTCCCAGGTTTTAAGGCTTGCAGGGCTCACCTGCTTCGCCTTGCATCATTTCCCCATCCCAAATCACTTCTGCTCGTGGCTCACCAGTGCAAGGAGAGAGTTAAGGCAACACTCCCACGGCTCTGCCAAAAACACCAGCGATGAATTCTGTGCAAAATGACCCTTTTTTTTCCCAACAAGGGGGGAAATTGTAAAGCTCCACACACAGCCCGGCCCACGTGTCCACACAAAGGCATTCCAGCAGCCCCGTGCCCTGGCGTGCAGGGGGCACGGGGAGCCAGACAGAGGCGTGCCCACGGGTGCCCGGCTTTGCTCCTTTAATTACACCTCCTACGGGTGAGAAAGATAAGCCCAAACGGAGCAGCTGCATGAAGGGAGGAAGCCTATAAGTTATTCATAAGTTCAGGCTCAAGCTCCTCTCTTGCTTTCACTCCATGACACCTTCAAAACATATTATTCATCTATTTTTTCCTCCTCTGGGAAGGGAGATGGTAATTGTAGTAAATATATCACTGCCAAGTCATCCTCGCAGCCCGCGAGGCTGCACGGCGCGAGGGGCAGGGATCTGAGGCAGCAGATTTGGGAGGCCTGGGATCCGTGAAGGACAAGCTCAGGCTGCTGAGCACTGGGGAGGAACCTCCAGCCTCACCCATCACCTCCACCATCCCATCCTTTGGGATAAAAAACCCCACAGTGCCCACTGGGCACCTGCACGTTGTTGGTAAGAGTTTTCCACATCCAGAGCTCAGACTGGGACAGCAACTCCCTCAGGATGCTGCACCCCATTTTCATCCCGTCCTGGTGGCATTTGGGTCAATTTTTTGGCTGTTTCTGGCTCACAAATAATAAAAGAAAAGCCACTTTCACCCGCATCCCTGCCTGCAGAGAGCCTTTGGAAACAAGAGCCACAGCTCAGAGGTTTTGTTTGCCCTCTCAAGGCTGTTCCAGACAGAATAATGCTCCTGCCAACTGAAGCAGCTCTCCTTGAGCTCGAGAGGTTCGTTTTTCTGAATGCAGCAACACGGATCCTCGTCTCGGCCCCATAGCACAGAGGATTTGTTGTATTCCAGTGCAAAAATAACCCTGAAAGCAACATCCATGGCCCCACCAGGGAGGGGAGGGCTCCGGCATCGGCGCAAGGCGCCTGGGAGGAGAGAGAGACACGGGGCATGGATTTTATTTGTCCTCGATTCCCAGGGAGGTCATTTACTGCAGTGCCCCTGGCACTTCCCCAGCCCTTTCTAACACATTTGATTCTTGTGAGTTTTCTTAATCTCATCTCCTTCATTGGTTATTGCTCTTTCAGTGCTGAACTCAGCAAGATCGCCTGTGTTTAGAGAAAGATTAGCGCTGAGTACATTAAACACGGTAATGCCATGTGCTGTAGGGCACCGGGTCACTGCCCCAGCTCCCAGTGCCCACAGCACCTTCCCCAATCCCAGGCTGAGGCTGCTTTTGGCCACGTCCTGCAGCACCTCTGGCATCCCAGCACCTTGCAAGGAAGATAAAAACCTCGACAGCTCCAGCTCTGAGCACACCTTGTTTCTCCTTCAAATTGAGCCTGGAGTTGGACTTGATGGGTCAGGATATTCTGTGGCTCTTTGATGCCTAAGTGCTGAGGGACAACGTGGTTTTCCCAGCAGAAGAAGCAGAAAGAAAGGGTGGATGGAGAAGGGTCTGGATCAGGCAGACAAGGTGCCCACCTGTACGTGAGACAGCACCAGGCAAGAGCCACGCAGAGCCCTCCAAAGGCTGAATGCTCCCAAACACCTCAAATCTGCAAGCTCAGAGGGGCAGTGACCTGCACCCCTGCAGGAAGGCGATGCCCACGGTGCCCTGCCCTCGTCCAGTGCACAAGAAAGGGGTATCAGTGTTACCCAGGGAAATGTGATTCTCTCAGGAGTTTTATTCTCTACATAAAATTCCCGATTTTAAGCAGCACAGAAGCAAACCAAGGTGATAAGAGCCTCTGGAGAGTGGCCATGCTCTGCTTGGTCCCACTATTCCCTCCATTCATTCCCTTCCCCCAAACAAACCATTGTTCTCTGTATTCCAAAGACACTGCAGGGATGCTTCCAGCACCCACCCGCGGGGGCTGCCATCAGTCCCCATCCCAGCCGGGCTCTTATCGAGGCTCACCGCCTCCTCTCCCTGCTTTCCAGCTGATTAAAAGTCTGTTTACCTTTGGATTACAAGGAGGCAACAAGTCCACGTGGGAAGAGTCGCCGTTGCATGGGCAAAGACTCAGCAAACAGACGGCTCGAGGAGATAGGGGCTGCTTGCTGCCGTGTGTGTGCTGCTGGGCCTGAGGGTGACACAGCCCTGGCACATCCCTGCCTCCCCTTCCCTTTTGTTCCCCTCCTCGACCTCCCTCACTCACTTGGGGAGTGAAGACAAAGGCTCAGCCAGCTGCCCAAGTCCATCCTGGAAAGTGTTGGAAGAGAGACTCAACATCAAATTTTTACATTTCTAACCATCTCTTCCAAACTGGTAATGGGATAATAAATTTGGGGTGGAGGAAACTCTTGCACAGCTCTTTTCCAGCTCCTCTGAAGCTTGAGGTCATGTTCAGCAGTGACCCACCACACCAGCTGGACGTGTGGCACTAAAGAAACCTGCAGCCACCTTGATGTCTCAGGCAGTCCCACCTCGAGAGAGCTCCTGAGGAGTTCGGAACAGACAGAAACCCACCAGATGTTATTTATTGATGAATATTCTCAGCCCCGGAAGGTGCAGCAGTGGCATCACTTTGCTGCAGTGCTCAAAGCCACCCAGCACCTGCTCTGCTCCCCAGAGCCGCAGCGACACCTCGGAATGCAGCCCAGCCTCCCACCAGCCCCTGGCAGGTCCCAAACACCACATCCTTTGTACTCCAGATGAAGGGGAAAATAAACATGCACGTTACAAAACACTGGCTGTGATGAAAGCACCATTTGAGACCCTGCAGACTGTCTAGGGATTTTTTTCCCATCTAATTCACATCTCCCACTCTCCATCTGCCAAAAGAGAAAGCCAGGTGAACCAGCCCCGGGAGGAAGGGGATTTGTATTCCCCAAATAACCCTCATTTGCAATTTTAGCTTCTCCTGCTCATCCTGCCACCCCAAACTAATTGCATTCCCCACATCCTCCTCCTCCCTCTCCCCCATCCCAAGCTTTCAAAGCCCGTGGTGTTATACAGCAGGCTCAAAGCTCGTTCAAGATTAGTCCTGCAACCTGCCTGGCACAGTTAGAAAATTGAATGTGGTAGGAAAAAAAATAGACAAAAAAGGGGGGAAAAAAGGAAAAAGAAATAAAAAAACCCAAACAGAAAAAAGGAAGAGTCAGCTCTTGTCAGGAGTGTGGTAGTACAAGGAAGTAATTTTTCTCTCCCCATTTCAGCTGGACGTTGCTGTTTATGTCTGCTGCATCCTTTCTTCTCTGCCGTGCAGCTGTAGCATTGGGAAATTGGAGAGGGGAGGCACGGTGGCGAAGGCAATAGCAATTGAAATTGGATCCTATTGAATTTTCAATAGGACACCAAAATATATACATATTTCAGCCTGCCATTGCATGGACGTGTAAGTCAACAGTGGAATCTGTGAATGGTCGTTTGGAATAATTACAGCGGGGGGAAATCGTCGGAATAATGAGCAGTTGCTCCCAGAATATTCAGGGAAATGAAATGCTGACTGCTGTTTATTAAACAGGGCTTTATTTCCAGTTTAGGGTGTTTGGGATGGAATTAGATGGCAAACACACAGCACGACTGAATGGCTGGGAAAACCTGGGGTCGCTGATGCTGCTCAAACCTTGTTCATTCCCTTCATTCCTCCCCTATGTCTGCCTTTCCTTGCCCTTCCATTCCCTCTCAAGCACAGCAGCCTCTGGAAGGGGCTCCTGGAGGAAGAGGGATGGTCCCTGCCCCCCAACCCCCCATGGACACCAAGGGACACCAGTGCTGGAGCAGAGCAGCCAGCAGGAGCAAAGGACAGGGAGGTGGGATGGCACTGAGAAAGGCAGGAACCAGAGGGGACACCCCTCAGCAGCTGGAATCTTCAAAAGCTTTGAAGTTTTGGGGTTGGTTTCCTTTTCCCATCAATATCCTCAGAAAGAGGCTGCACAGCCCACCTGTACCCCCATGCCTCCAGCACTGCCTGGCACACACTTAACTCCTTGTTTTCTTTAAAAAGACCAGAAAAAAAAAAAAAACAACACCCTCTGCAGCACAGCAGAGAGCCCGAGGCTTGAAATATCCACTTGAAACATTAGCAGGAAGAGCACACACTTACATGAAAACCAGGTAGATTTCTGAAAACTCACATTTCGGGAGAAATATTAATGTGTCACCTGACAGACATTTTGTGACACGGGTCTCAGCTTTGTGAAATGGAAAATAAAGGATCAAAAAGCCATAGAAGCGTCAGAAATGCAGAAGCCAGAGCACGCTGGGGGTTGTGTCTGCTGTCCCCACGTGCCAGAGGGGATTTGAATGAGGATGTTGCATTTGGATCCTGATGGAGAGCAGAGGGAAGCAAAAAGAGGAGCAGGAGGCCACTGGGGATGGGAGATGGGGACCACTAAGTCCTTATAATTCTCCCCCTCCTCCCAACTCTTCCCCTGCTGCTCCTGCATCCTCCCAGCACCTGGATTGACTGAGGAAGGAGAGATGAAGTTTTAAGGAGATGGAAGTGCCTGTGTGTATATGCACATGATTTAGACATCTCAAAAGACTTCACACTGTATTTCACATAATTCACATTTCTAAGCTTCTCCCTTTGCAATGCAGGAGGTGAGCATAAATGAGACAGGTCAAAAGCCTTATAAGCTTCGAAACATCCCCAGGTTTTCGAAATCATATTTAAAATCTTCCAGTTCTGGATGGAACAGGGCTAATGCCAGCCAGAAGAAACCAGGCTCCCAAAAACCCACTGTGAGGGCACTTTGCACCTCACAGCCACAGGATAAATCACACTGAGTGCTTTGGCAAGTGCTCTGTGCCCTCCGGCACACACCAAACCAGAAAACCTCAAACCTGGAGAAAACCCAAAGCAAAAATAAAGAACCTCAGAGGTGTCTTCTCCTGGAGGTGATGCAGCATCCAGCATGGCCAGGAGAGTTGGTGTGGCTTCAAATCCTGCCTGCAATGAGAAGAGAATGTTCATCCCGTATAAAATGCAGAGAATTTTACTGTTTCTTGCTATTTTAGTCACTGGGGAAACCAGTAAAACCATTTTGAGCCATTTTTATGTGCCTAAGAGTGGCCTAAGGATTCACACAGGAACCTTCCCTGTTGCACAGGATCCAGAGTTGGAAAGTGCAAGAAGCTCCACAGCAATTCTGGGGGCTGTCTGATTTGGGGGTAACACTGTCCTCAAGCACTGAGCACCCTCAGCTCACACCAGGGTTTGAACACAGGGATGCACGAGAAGAGCCTGGCTTAAGACACAAACAGAGCAGGGAATCCTGGCTGTGCCCCAGGAAAAACAGAGCCCAAACCAATTAGATCCATTGGGAAAAAATACAGAGTGATTCTAAATGTATAGACTATAAAATAACACCAGAGATCATTGGGAGCTCTGCCACATCCCTCCATCCTAACTCACAATATCTCTGCAATTCACTGGCCTCTCTTTCTCTGCACCACCTCTGCTCTGCAGCAAAGCCAACTTCCAGCACTGGCAGAAAAAACAGAAAACCTAAAAACCCCACAACAAAGCAAGGATGCAACACCATAAAAATAAATTAAAACCCCTAGAGGACACTGAAGAGAGTTGTGGCTTCTTTTACTGCATTTTCCAAGGTGCTGTTTAAACACAGACAGGGGAAGGTGCATAAATACATCAGCTCAGCCCTCTGGCCTGCAGAAGCCTTGGCAGAGCACAGAGAGCACCAGCAGCTGGGATAATTATATTTTTTGTCTCCCTCCAGCCAGCACAACCACAGCCCTGCCCAGGATCAGCTCCCAGACAGCTCCTCCAGCCCCACACAACGGGATCCCAGCACTGATTGCTCCACACTGGAGCAGGGGGGAATGAGAAATAACTGCACTAGAGGACATCAGATTGGCTTCCCAGATCATCCACTCCTGTGCACAAAGGGTCAGGACTGAGTTATCCTGGCCCTCACGGCTCCAGGGTGTGGGTTTGCATCCCGTTCCATGGGCAGGGACACCTTGCACCAGACCAGGCTGCTCCAGGCTGCAGTTCCAGGGATGGGGCAGCCACAGATCCTCAGCTGTGCCTGGTCCTGGCCACCCTCAGAGGGAGGAATTGTTCCCTGAGATCCATCTCACCCTGCCCTCTGCAGTGGGAAGACATTCCCCCTTGTCCTGTCACTCCAGACCTGTGTCCAAAGCTCCCCTTCAGCTCTCCAGGAGCCCCTCTAGGCACTGGAAGGAGCAACACAGAATCCCAGGATGGTTTGGGTTGGAAAGGACCCTAAAGCTCATCCCATTCACCCCCTGCCATGGCAGGGACACCTTCCACTGTCCCAGGCTGCTCCAACACCCTCCAACCTGGCCTTGGGTACTGCCAGGGATCCAGGGGCACCCACAGCCTCTCTGGGCACCCTGTGCCAGGACCTCAGCACCCTCCCAGCCAGGAATTTTTTCCCAAAATCCCACCTAACCCTGCCCCCTGTCAGTCCAAAGCCATTCTCCTTTGCCCACCCTCTCCCCATGGATGACCTGAAGGAATCAGCCCACCCACAGCACGAGGAGTTTGGGCAAAGCCTGTCCTCTCCTCCAGATCAGCCTGGATTTGGCAATTCCTGGCACTGGGGGAGGATAACCCAGGGCTGCCCTGGTGGCCACAGCCTCCCTCCCTCCCTTCCCTCCTAATACGATAACACTCAGCATAATAAATATTGTTAAAAGCACAAGTCTCTCTGGAGACTTGGGGTCTCGGGCGCAGGTGTTCAGGCTGTGGTAATTGGGTGAGTCATTCATTAAAGGAAATGCAATTTAAAATCTATTACATTCTTTAAAACACAAAGCTTTTGATTTGTCCCACCCGTTTCTGGCCCAGGCCCAGCAGCATCCGGGGCTCTCCTGTGCTTGTCAGGGCTGTTTCTGCAGTGGAGCAGCACAACACAAACCTCTCCCATCCCCTGAATCCTGCTGCCTTCTAAAATCTCCCCTCAGTTTTGCAAAGCCCTTTTAATTTCGAATTTTTATCAAATAACCAGAGAGGGGAAGTTGGAGAAACCTGGAAGGTAAAAGAGAATCACCCCAATCTGTGAGGATAAATTGGATGATAAAACACAGCTCAGCTGAAGGACACAGGGAAACTCTTTAGTCTTGGGAGGGAAGAGGAGAGAGTTTGATCAAAGAAAATGCCAGGTGATTTCTCCCAGCAGGGAAAGACACTGCAATAACCAACAACCAAAAAGTTAAAGACAGCCAAATTAAATACAGCACAAATGTTTAGCAGCAAAGGTGATTAACCTTTAAAAGCCACTACCAATGGCAGCCCTGGGTTCAGCATCTCCCGAGATCCTTAAATCAACCCTGAACACCTTTTCAGAAGATTTATGTTCGACAAACACCAAATCCAAGGCTCAGGAAAGAGGTATCTAATGACTTTCCAGGGCCTGTTTGTGTGATCTAAAAGTCCCCTCTGGCCCTAAATTCATTGCAGCAGTGCAGCTGATCCTCAGCTGATCTTGGGAAGCAAAATCCTGCCTGGCCAGCCCTGAAATCAAGACCCAAAGTCGGTCATTGAAGTTACCACAACCACCTGAAATTCAAGCAAAACCAAACGGGAGAAAGGTTCAATCAAACCTTCTCCCTCTGCCATATTCTCCTGTGCAACTGCTGGTGAATTTTGGGGAGAATAAAGCTCAAAATGGTGGCTGGAGAGATTATCCTTGAGAATAATTCAGAATAAATTGAATTTGAGAATATAAATATTGATAATAATCTTAATAAAAATGATAAGAAGAAGACTAGAACAAGCTTCCAAGTCCGATTTTTCAAACCCAGACAAGAAATAAGGTGACCCAAGCAGCTGCCCTGGCTCTGCAGGTACCCAAACATCGTTGACAATGAGTGGCTCAGTGCCATGGGTGAGGAAGGCACCAGGACAGGTTGTCCTGCTCCTTGGGCAGAACGAGCAGTGACAGAAAAAACCACTTTGGAGCGGCGTAATTGCGACGGCGGTGGAAGTTCTGTGTACACAGACCTACTGGCAGAGCGAAAAATCACACAGCAGCCAGCAATATTAGAGTGGCAAACATTGCCAGTGCCAAGGTGTGCCGTGGCTCCTTCTCTCTGCCTTTTCTTTCCAAGAGGATGCCCTTCATCTGCTCTTGCCCCGAGCTCAGCGGGCCCCAGGAGTCACTGGAGCTGTCTGGAGCTCACCCTGTGGTTCCTGTGCACCGCCCCAAAATCCCCCAGGCTCCTGCATAGGAGGGATTGTGGAGGGGGAGGGTGGTGCCCTGGGGTCACAGCTCTGCTCCAAACACCCCAGTTCAGCACGAACACGGCACACGGGTCTCACCTGAGTGTTAAACTACCACTGCAGAGCCCAGCCAGCAACACCCTCCTGTTCAGATCCCCCTTCTCTGCTGATTTATGTCAGCAGCCACTCCCAACACAGACCTGGCCACAGCCCCCGTTCTCCCTCTCTGCTCCAAGAACATGGAATGGTTTTGGCTGGGATGGACCCTAAAGCCCATCCCATTCCACCTCTGCCATGGGCAGGGACATCTTCCACTGGACCAGGTCACTCCAAGTTGGTTTGAGAGTCTCAAACCATTGCAGCAGAGAAGCAGCTGGACTCTGAACCCAGTGCCAGGGCCTTCCCACCCTCACAGAGAAGAATTTCTTCCCAGGATCCCATCCAACCCTGCCCTCTGGTAGTGGGAAGCCATTCCCCCTTGTCCTGGTTCTGCGCTCTCCTGTCAGAAGTCACCCTGTGTTTGTTCTGGGATCACTTGCTTTTCCAGCAAACCTTTCCCTGCAATACCAGGGAATACCCTGCAATTCCTGTCTTCCCCCAAGCTGGGGTCTCTCCAGGAAATTTCACCTCTCTGAGCCTCTGCCTCTGCTGACCCCGACTGGGATGTGCACGAGCTCGGGGCGTGCAGCCAGGGGAAACATGGACACTTTATGGACAGGGCCTGGCAGTGCTGGGTAGTGGTTGGACTTGATGATCTTAGAGGTTTTCACAACCTTAATTATTGGATAATTGTAGGATTTAGCCTTTGCCTGGCTGCCTGTGTGGCACAGGCAATAACCTGGAATTCAACAGCTCCTTCACCACACATCACAGCTGAAACCTCAACAGCAGCATCTTCCTCCTCCACCAGTGCCATTATTCACAGCTTTTCCCTGCCTCGAGCTCACTTCTGCCTTCACTGTCCCTCACTCTCAGCATTCCTGCAGGACGTTAAAGAAGATCCCACTGCTCCAATTTCCAACAGAGAAAACTCTCCTGGCTTGTTCCTGGAGGCACTGGTGGAAATCAGTGATGTCTTCTCCCCCACGAGCTGGGAGGGGGCTGCATTTACCCACGGAAGAGCCGGGCCTGGAGTCAGCAGCACGGCTCTGATCCAGGCAGGGTCAGAATTGGTGCTTTTGGAGAGCTACCAAAGCCTCTGGCACTCCTCATCCCAACCCCAACCATTCACCCACAGCCTGACTTCCAACCAAACCACAGTGATGCCTTTTCCTTGGTCTGAAAATTAAGAGCCAGACACAGTTAAGGGATAAAGGGTTTGGACTTTGGTATTGAACAAGGATCTTTATGGTGTAACACTTCTCCGAGGTGGAATACACCAAAAATGTGGACACACGGTAGATCACGTATACAATTTAATTGACTTTGCAAATTAGTATATCTAACAAAGATGCTTCAAAGAGATGCTTGAATAAACAGTGTGATACCTCTTTATCCTGAGGTATCCTTCCCTAGATGGGCCTGATTTTAGTTTACAGGTTGTGTTCCAGAGGGGACTTTGGTTTCCCAAGATAGTGTAGGGCTTTCCAGCTTCCAGCCGTGAGGCTTTTAGGATGTTTGATCTTTTGGCCTAACAGAATACCAGCACTGTGCTAAATTATCAGGAATTACAAGCATTCATGTTAAGGGAAGCTGATATGTGGCTGCATGAGGCCAGAGTGTTATCAGCCCCACCAAGCTCTGAGGGTGACCAGCAACCTCCCAGAAATGGCCTAAGAGTAATTAGCAAGACAGCTGATTGGAGGTGTTTTGAGAAAGCAAAAAGGTTTAATTAAAGAGAAAATAACAAACTCTACAGAACAAGAGAACAAAAGCCGTGCACAGTGCAGGGAGGTCCTTTGCACCTGCTAGGGCACCCCAAAGAGACTCTCTCTGTGCTCTCTCTCAAGTATTTAACAATCTAGGAGGGGGTTTTGCCTTGCTGCCCAATAGAAAACAGCTTCATCTTTTGAGGAACAGCTCAAGGATCCAACAGGTGCCTTTGTCCTGGCCCTGGGACAATTATGGTGAGAGAAGCATGGAAGTTTCTTCTTCTTCTTCCTTACAAGTTCAGGGGTGAGGCTTAAACCCTTTTCCTAACATGCTCAGGTGTGGGGGTAACAGGCACTGAGGACATATAAAAGGTGTATAAAAGTAAAGGTAAAAAATCACGGTGGCCTCAGCAGGGTGCTTTGGTCCTCGGTGGGAGCCTGTGACTCCCCCCTGGTACCCAGCAAGGCTCCCAGCCTGCACCCCCTGGCTGCCAGTGCATCCTTGGCCCAGGGATGCAGCCCTGGATCCCCAGGCTAAGGAAATCTGGAAGTAGCACCTGACTCTGGCCTGCTTGGAGCAGCTCCCAGGCCGTTTTCTGGCTCTGAAAAAAAAACCCAGCGAGGACTTGGCTGCTGCAATGAACTGTGAGGGAGCAGGGAAGAAACCCACACCTCTCCTTGTCCTCTTTTTCCCTGTCTGGCCCTAGGGCAAGGGGACAAGTTGCCCCTGTGAAGGAACAAAATCCCAGCATGGAAAATCCCCCAGGAAACTTGGCAGGGCTCTCCCAGGAGAGGCAGGGAGCCGAGAGCTGGAGCTGCTCACCAGCCGCCTGCTGAACGTACCGAAGGGGTAAATTAAATTCATTCATCTCATCCCAACTCACAATGGCAGCGTTTTCACCCAACACACACATTTCTGACAATCAGCTTAATTTACTTCAATAATAAATGAAAAAGGGAAGTTTTCCTTTATAGCAGAAATCAGGACCAAGTGCCGCGGCGCTTTTTGTGTGGATTTTTTGGTGGGTTTTTTTTTTTTTTAAAGCAAACTATTCAACTCGTTCTCTTTAAATAAAATGATTCCTTTATCTATTATTCATTTGAAATACAGAAGGAGGACACAAGAGACTGGAAGCGCGTGGTTTGTTTCTGACACCTCTGGAATAGTTTTTAAGAAGACAAAATGCACAGAGCTTAGGGGTTTGGTAGTTAGGAGCCCAAAAACTTCCATTTCCTCTGGTTTATGATTTTATAATGTTGCACATCACTCTGGTGTCTCCATGCAAATCTTGGCTGGTTGAACCTGTGTTACCTGCTCGCTGGGATTGCTCAAGAACAGCAGGTTTTGTGCTGTGCCCACACGGGTGGGATGCAGCTACACGGATTAAAAACTGTGACACGGGTGACTTTAACAGCCAAAACCCTCCAGCTTCAGTCAGGGTATTCCCTAGGGAAACACTCCTTAGGATGCAGTCCTGGAAGTTTGGTTATCTCCTTTTTTCAGGTGTGGCCTTGCACCAGGTCCCCAGAGTACTTCAGACCTTCCAGGTCTCCTTCCCATCCCAACAGGAAGGATTCACCTTCATCCCTCTCCATGTACTTTTAATATAAATACATAAGATGTGCTCAGGGCTCTCTTTATCAATGGAGAGAGAGACCAGCCCCTCCAGAGGGCAATTCATCCAGCCAGCCTGTCTGGGAGGAGATGGATGGCCCCTGGAGGTGCCCATTTCTCTAAACCAACTAGGAGGGAGCCCAAGGCGACAAACCCCAAACGTTGACATCCAACTTTTAGTCAGTCAAGTCAGAGCAGATTAATCCAACCCATTACTGGGGCCTTTAATTTTTGCTGGCTTGATTTACAAGTGCTTGCTCAGCACGTTGAGTCCCAATGTCACAACAGGGAGGGGGGCCCAAAAGAGTTCTTTGTCCTCTTCCCTCCTTGGATGTGACCATCTGTACTCTGCCACACACCTCACAGCATTAAATGCAGATAAAATAAGGATTATTCTCGCTGCAAACTTTCTCTTGAAACTTGGAAAAGTGAAAATGTTCAATTAAGGTGCATTGTTACCAGAGTTTGTAGCACACTTGGAGACGACAGGCTCTTTCTAAAGGAAGAATGTATCATTATCCTCATCTTGTAGGTGGGGAAATGGCTGAGTCATGAATAAAACACAGCTCTGGAGCCAGAATCCACAGTTCTGTCCCCAAGAAAGCCAAGGGCATCCTGGGCTCATCCCCCAGCGTGGGCAGAACATGGAGGGAGGGCTGAGACCCCTCTGCAGAGCTGAGCCCAGCCCTGAGGTCCCAGCACAGGAGGGACCTGGAGCTGCTGGAGTGAGTCCAGAGGAGGCCACGGAGATGCTCCAGGGCTGGAGCCCCTCTGGAGCCAGGCTGGGAGAGCTGGGGGTGCTCACCTGGAGAGGAGAAGGCTCCAGGGAGAGCTCAGAGCCCCTGCCAGGGCCTAAAGGGGCTCCAGGAGAGCTGGAGAGGGACTGGGGACAAGGGATGGAGGGACAGGACACAGGGAATGGCTTCCACTGCCAGAGGGCAGGGCTGGATGGGAGATTGGGAAGGAATTCTTGGCTGTGAGGGTGCTGAGGCCCTGGCACAGGGTGCCCAGAGCAGCTGTGGCTCCCCCTGGATCCCTGGCAGTGCCCAAGGCCAGGCTGGACAGGGCTTGGAGCAGCCTGAGATGGTGGAAGTTGTCCCTGCCCACGGCAGGGGGTTGGAACAGGATGATTTTTAAGTCTCCTTCCAACTCAAGCCCTGCTGGGGTCTGATTCCAGCAGCAGCAGGGTGGGGATGGCTTTGCCCAGCCTGGCAGAGGCTGTGGCACTGCCCACGTGCCCTCTCTGCTGTGGCTGCAGGGTGACAGCATCCCAAGGACAGCTTCCAGCCCTTCCTCGCAGCTCTGTGGGGGACAGACCCGCCTGGAGCCCACACCACATCCATCCTGCATCCTAACTGGGTGCTCCCGGGGACTAATTAGGCTCGAGCCCCAATCAGTGCTGGTGGGTACAGTTCAAGCTGCCTCCCACCGCGTCCCTGAGACGAATCCAGCCCTCGGCTATTCAGATTTGTTAATTGCAGCTATTCCAGAGGCACAATGGAGCATTTTGTATTCCTGCAGCGCTGCGTGCAAGCAGGTGGATCCCGTTCCTGTCAGCTCAGCATCCCTGCCCTCCCAACACCACAGGTGGGAGCCTCCAGCTGCAGGAGGAGGTGGGATCCCCAAGGAGTTGTCTTCTACAACGAGGAAAAGCCTGGACATCCCCTGCTTCCCACAGGAGGGCTTGCTGACACTCTGCCTGACCCGTCCACTCAGCTGAAAATTGCAGACTCACCTCTCTCCAGCTGGGAATGCACTTCCCTGCTCTCAGGGTAATGAAGTCCAGGTCCATCAAGTAACACACGCAGAGCTGGCCCTAAGTGTGCCCTCAGATCACCTTCCCAGGGCTTTTGTCCATCTTCCCACAGCCCCCTTAATTAAAAGTTAATTTTTTTCCCTCGGCAGTCCTTGCTGAGCCGGGGCAGAGGGGAGGCTGGAGCAGGGGCTCCTCCAGGGCAGCCTGGGGCAGGGCTGGCTTTTGGCCACCATTCCCCAGGGCTGGATGCTTGAAGTGGCTCCTGGATGAAGCTGGGAGGGTTATTCTGATTTTCTTTTGCAGTGCAGACCCATTCTTTTGGAAGAAACTTTTGCCAATTCCCAAGGATTTGTGCTCTTTCCTACATCCATGAGAGCTCTGCAGCTGAAGGAAGGTGGCAACAGAGCCAGGAGAGGCAGGGATTTACCCTTGGGGGCATGGAAAACAAAGGGCAAGGCACCAGAGAGGTGAACAAGGCTGAAACAACAAAATCCACCTCCTCTCTTCTCTTAGCCCACTTCACACCCATTCCACCACTTCTCCTCTGTCCTTTCCCTGCTCCAGCACTCCCAGCTCCATCCCCCAGCTTGGCTCCTCCATCAGGGTCCCCATGGGGGCACAAGGAGGCTCCAGCTCGGCTGCTGGTCGGTGTTTGGGGGCTGTTTGTGAACTTTGGCTGTAAAGGTTTCATCAGGCTGCCTGGTCTCCATCACATCGAGTCAGGGAACACATCCATCTTCCCCCTCTCTCCACAGCAGCCAAAGGAAATCAAGGAAATCAGGCTGAGGAGCTTTAATCCAGCCCTGGAAATCATTGGCACCTCATGAGGAGGAACCCCAGGGGTGAGGAGGAGCCCTGTGGGGTGTGTGGAGGGTTTGGGGGCTGCAGGGGGGGCTCTCTCAGAGGAGATGCCACAAGTTTCCCCCAGATCTGCTCTGCTGATGCCTCGGAGTGGCCACCTGGAACAGAGAACAGAGTAAAGAGAATAAAGTGGGGATTTATTGAAGGTCTTTACCAGGTACACCTTGGGCAGTCAGAGCCTCCCAGAGGCTGCCCCCAGGGTGGACAATGGTCAGGAGTTTTTCACACAGTTATAAGTTTGGTCAATTTGCATATCAGGGGTTAATCCTCCAATTACACCTTCAGGTAATGAGGTAATTTATTCCCAGTTTGCTCCTCCCCAATTCACTTTTGTTCATATTTTTGAGGCTGTCCTGTGTCCTTGGTTTCCAGGCCCAGAGGGATTGTTTTGTCTGACCAGAGGGTGAAGACAGTAGCTGCACTTTCTATGGAGTTCAGAGTTATGCACTAATGCAGCACAGGATTTGGAAAATATAAAGGCTGAAATGTTAAAGGCATCACTGGCAGCAGCTCCTGTGGGATATAATGCATTTAAGTGAGAGCCCTGGACCTCCACAAGAGCCCAAACCTCCCCTCTGTACCCTGCAGGTGTTTTGCAGCTGGATGTCAAAGGAACAGGGGAAGGGATTCAGTACCCAAGGGGGGCGTGGGGCTTCTGAAGCCAATGTTCCACATTTAATCAAGACTAAACAATCCCTGTCACTCTTCTGAGAGTGGCAGCAAACATCCCCAGCCTCGCAGGTGAGCAGTAATCTCAATAAAGTCACGCTCCAGTACCTTCTCCTTAGCCCTGCTGAAGAAACATCCCTTATTACAGGGCTCACACACAGGATATCAGATCCCTCCCTCTCCTAAACCTCAATATTGCCCCAGAAATTAATATTTTCTACAGAGATTAAGCCCAGGTACTTGCAAGAGCACTTAAAAAAATAAAAAACATGACATCAAAACAACCTCCACCCCAAAAAAATTGAAAAACAGTTCTCCCACAAGGATGATTAAAAGAATAAAAACAATATTCCCACGGCAAGAAACCAACAATTTTTGAGACCTCATCCAGCAGCACTGCTATGGATCCTCATCTCCCATGTCAAAGCTGCATTTCCCAAGGATCTCTCAATTCCTTGGAAAAGGAGCCACCAACACAACCCAAGCTCAACCTAACAGGAAGAAATTCAAACATTTGGCATCATATGAGGCTGGACCTTTTTAGGGAGGAGCAGATCTGAGACTCAAGAGCAGCCTCTAGTTTCCAAGGCCAGTACTGTGCCCTGCCCTGGACCCTCCCCAGCTCCACGAGGTTTGCTGACCTCAAAAGGAGCTGTTGCCGTTCTCTTGGAAGCAAAGCTCCTTTTTGTAGCACTCCTTCCGTGTTATTTTAGCAGCTGCTGTTTTCCAGGCTGTGGAGTAAGAGATTAATGCTTTAATTATCCCATCTGAGAGCCGGGAGGCTGAGCCTGTGGATGGTATATGGCACTGACTCCTGGCACTTGTGGATCTAGAGGGACTACACGCTAAAATTGAGCTGGAATCCAAGTGAGGAATAAAAGTGGAAAAAGAAGTAAGACAGCGTTCAGAATAATGTACTTTTAATGCCCAATATCTCACAACCAGCTGGGGCTAGAAATTAAAGCTTCCTGCTTGTTGGAAGTGGGGGTTCCTGTCTTGCTTAGGCTTTATCTCTCCATTCTCCATCCCTGGTGTTGCAGGAGGTGGCGGATGCTGAAGTTTCCTGCCTTTGCCCCATGCTCTGGAACACATCTGCAAGCACCTGATCGTCCTCCTTCCTGTCCCAGACAGCTCAGGGTGCATCCAGCTGCTCCTGCATCCCTTCCTTGGACACAGCCAGCTACATCACAGGGCTCTGCTGCATCCCCAGCACGGACAAGGATCCAGGGCAGCACAACCGAGCTGGATTCCTTCATTTTCCAGCAGTAATGCCTCCAGCTCCTGTGGCAGCTCTGGGGTTGGCTGATGGCACAGCTGGAGCATCATCCCTGCTGGTTCTGCATCTCTGCTGGTTCTGCATCCCTGCCACCTCTGCATTCCTGCCTTTTTCCTGCTTTCCTGCTCTCCTCTTCCCCTCCTCATTTTTCTCCCTCTGCCTTCATTCTCTCACCACCTCAACCTATTTTTCTCTCCTCTCCCTGCTCCCCACCATCCCTGTCTCTGCTCCCCCTCCCTCCCACTTAGGAGGGGATCAATATACTGGGAATGCTGACTAGGGAATTAAATCCAGCCAGCCTGTCTCTTTGAGAGACCTCTCACTAATCAGCTTGGATGGATTCCTATTCCCCCCTCCACTCTCGAGAGAACCTGCCGTGAATTCCTCCAGCCCTGGTTCTTGTCAGCCTGCACACAAGGAGGCAAATGTCTCTCTCATCTCCTCTGCACTTTCACTCTGCTTTTCTTCCCCGTGTCTGGATCAAGCAGGTTGGAGGCAATAGCAGCCCTTCCTTGCCTGCTTCTATTTTCTCTCTGAGCTGTGATCCCGACTGGAACGCCGTCCGTGAGTGAGTAATTCCATCCTCTCAGCTGTGGGCTCCGTCTGGAGCACGTGGGGCTTCTGTGTTTTGGCACGTCTCTCCTCAGAGCGCAGCTGAGAAGGAGAATGCTGCAAATCAGGCTTTTCAGGGGCACATTTCCCGTCCCCCGTGTCTGTCAAACGAGGAGTTTCACAGGAATTGTGCCCATGGATGTGCTGCCTCGCTCGGGGTTGTCCTCTGCCTTGCTCTGTCAGGCTGAGGCTCCCCAAAAACTGAGGGCAGGGCAGAGGATGGAAACCAGGCAGCCCCGCTCACACAAAGCTCTCCAAACCCAGCCTCGGACTGCAAAGGTTCTGCTGTAATGGCTAAATCCTGCCTGGATTTGTCCCACAGTGATTGCTGCAGCTCTGAAATCTGCTTGTTTGACCCCAAACTACAGCTGACACATCCCACTGCCTTTTCCAGCTATTTTTTTATCAGGGAGTTCTGAAAAGGTTTGGTTGGGAAATGTCGAAATGTTTCTTTTTGACATTTCTGCTTCCTGACATCCCTGAACTGCAATGTTTAATTTGGGCTTTTTGGGCTCAATCAAAGCACCTGGTTGGGATTTGGTTCCTGCAACGCAGGAGAAACACAGATACACAACAGGAGATCTGGAGACTGAGATGGAAACCTGGCCCACGAGGCCCATGATCCAAAATATGATCCCCTGGGCACAGCAGAGGGATTCACACGTCAGTGTGAACTAAAGGAAAATTTTAGTTCGCTTTGATGAAAAAGCTGTACCAATTTCAGCTGCCCAAAGCCGATCTCGCTAGAGCCCTCAGAGCAAAATCATACGGAAGCGGGGATAACACCGAGTCCTCATAAACATAATTAAAAACAAAAGTCAATTTTGTAGCCTCCCCGTGTTCCTCAAACAGCCGGTCCCACGAGCAGCCCAGCTAATGAAGCCTGGCTGCCTATGGATCGGTGTCTCACGGCTCAATTCTCTGATGTCTAATGAGGTGCAAGCTCTGATCAAAGTTTTCCCCCACCGTTGGGGAATTCACAACAATGCACTCATCTGGGAACACGCTCATCCTCCGAGGCTCCACAGGATGAGCTGCTGCTGCTGCCTCTCCTCCCACCGCCCGCTGGCTGGGCGGTTTCTCAGCCCCCTCACCACGCTGCCTGCACCCAGCCCACAACCTGTGGGTGCAGTCTGGTTGAAAAACATCACAGTCGCTCACACAGGGCCCCAGGGAACCTGCTTCCCCCAAAACTGCAGCTCTGAAGGGTTTGCCAGAGGCTTCCCAACCTATGATGCTGCAAGGTGGGCGCTCGAGTTGTTCACAGGAGAAGGGAATGTGCAAACAGTGAGGGGCACATCGTGATGGAACAGGGGGCAGTGGTTTTAAACTAAAAGAGGACAGATTTGGATTAGATATTAGGAGGGAATTCTTCCTTGTGAGGGTGGGGAAGCCCTGGCTCAGGTTGCCCAGAGCAGCTGTGGCTGCTCCATCCCTGGCAGTGTCCAAGGCCAAGCTGGACAAGGCTCTGAGCAGCCTGGGACAGTGGAAGGTGTCTCTGCCCATGGCAGAGGGTGGAATGAGATGAGCTTTAAGGTCCCTTCCAATGGAAATCCTTCTGGGACTCTGTGGCAGCAGCAGGACAGAGCCCTCCTAATCAGAACCCAGTGTCTCCCCACCACAGATCCAGCATTTGCATCACCCCCTTCTCTCCTAGAGCCAGGGGCAGCAGGAGAGCTGGAGAGAAGGACACCAAAAAAGATTTGAGGTGTGTGGGCGGAGGAGAGATGCTGTTTGGTCCGAGGGGAGGCAGGCAAGGAGCTGTAGGAGCTCCCCAGCTGCTGGTCCTTTATTCTAGCAGAGGATCACAAGTGATGCAGAAGTAATTTCCGTGCATGGCTGCCTACGCAGGATGCAAGTGAAGTGAACCAAACTCTGCGCCAACATGTGTACGACTACGCCTGTGCGCTTAAACATGCATGCAAACAAGCTCTGCTCCTCCAAACCCTCCCATAGGCTCATCTCTGCATCCAAATGAAGCAAAATCAGTGTTTACCAGCATTTCTAGAGCTCACTGACAGCCAAAATACAAGATTTCAGCTGTTGAGGCCCTCCAAGGATTATCATGTTTGTAGTGCTGGGTTTTTCATCAGCCTTTTCAGTCGCTGGCAAAGATGTCAGAGGCAGGGGAGGCTGAGCAGGGCAGGACACGCCGTGCCTTGATGTGTGCCCACTGTGCCCAGGACAGATGGGTTCAAACAGAGCAGCAGAGCCTGTGCGAGCCCCAGCAGCACAGGAGAACCTCAGCAGACCAGGGGAGGACAGAGGGGATGGGAACAGAGCTTTTCCCCAGTCACAGCCCCAGGTCTGTGTCACGAGTGAGAAGGTGCACAAGGCAGAGGGAAGATGCAATTCCCTGCTCCACTATTCCCCCAAATCCAGCTCACGGGGACATTGCTCTGGTGTCATTTAAAGGATCCCAGGATGGTTTGGGTTGGAAGGGACTTTAAGGACCATCTCTTCCACCCTTGGGCAGGGACACTTCCCACTATCCCAGGTTGCTCCAAGCTCTGTCCAGCTTGGCCTTGAACACTTCCAGGGATGGGGCAGCCTCAAGCCAACCCCTCTGGGATGGTTTGATGACAAAGCCCTGGTGAGATGCCTTGAGCACAGCTCAGGAGCTCACTGCAGCAGGGGGCTGGATGCCTTTGGCTCAGTTCAAAACAAACTGAATGCCCCAACCTGTGGCATCCGGGCAGGCTGAGAGGTCAGGGGAAGCTGTCACTGCCAAGGCGTAGGATGAAGGGATGTGCCAGCCCTTCCCGCTCCAGCCAGGGCCACAGATGCTGGAGTGCCCAGCCAGGGGGGCAGATTGCTGTGCCCTGATAGGAGATGGCTGCGCTCCTGCTCTTTGGGCTGGCAGCCTCTGCTGGTTTCCATCGCTGCAGCTCTGTGTGAGCTGAGCCCCAGAGCCCAGCCAGCACTCGGTGCCCCACGCTCAGTGCCCCCACAGAGCCCTCCCTGCAGCCAGGGCTGCCCCCCGTGCCAAGGAGTGGTGAAGGAGTGCTGCCACCCCATCTGCCAGCCTGGGGACACCTCTGAAACAGGCATCACACTTGATCCTCATCCTCTTCTTAATTACCAGTGCGGGTATTAAATTGCAGCCTTTTATTCATGGACAGGTGTGTGTCTTTGTCAGAGGTCCCTGCTTAAATCATCCACCTCGTCTCCAATAACAATGTTAATGATGCTCAGAGCCAGCTCTGGACTGTAAAACATATTTCCCTGATGTTTGTTCAATAATTCTCTGAGAATTAAAAACATCTATTACCGGCTGCAGGATGCTGAGAGTCCCCTGGAGCAGAGACCAGGCTGTAACTCACCAGAGGGGCTCATCTGATGCTGCAGATGCCTTTATCTGAGTCCCAGGCTCTGGCACTCCGGGGCGTTTGACTCAGCACCAGGGTGTGGGCACAGCAGCACAGTCACAGCACAGGATTGAAGGTTATCAGCCACATCCACATCCCTGATGTGCTCCAGGAGTGCTCATGGGACACAACATCTCCAGCTGCCCTTTACCACCCCATTTCCATCATTGGCACTGTTGTTATCCCAAAGCACTGGGGCCATATTAAGGCTCAATTTGCCAAAACATCCCAAAATCAGTGTTCTTGCCCTGCATCACGCACAAACTCAATGGAAAAAAGGAGGGAGGAAAGCTGCTGAGGGAAGGAAAGCATGGAAGGAGGGAGGATGGCACTGTGCCACTCGGTGGCACTACAGGAAAGAAGCCCAGGTGTCCCCAGCCACATCACCACACTGCCAAAAATACCCACTCACCACCCAAACCTTCAGCCACAGAGCGTGTGAAAAAGCTGCCTCGACAGAGACCGTGCCACAGAATAGTCCCCATGCCTGTCATGACTTCTGGCAGCTCGGAAATGTTGTTTCTGGAAAAATATTTATCCTGTTAATGAAGCCGAGGCAGCAGCAGAGGCCCCAGAAGGTCAGAGCAGCACTCACTGCAATCAACTCCCTTCACAGCGCCCGCTGAATGGGGCTCTGATTGCAGATGCCAATCAGAGCACTCAATTTTCCCTGCCTATTTGGGAATTAAAACATAAAGGCCCTTTCCCAGACACTGCATTTAGGGGTGGTTTATATAACATAATCTTGTGGGCAGAAAGCCAGATGGATTCGGAGGGTGGGATACTGGAGTTGAGTGACTCCATGAAGATAGAAAATACATCTTAAGACGTGCTCCAGGGAGAGTTGGAGAAGGTCTTGGGTGCTGCTATCCATGGAAATCCCCCCAGCATCACCCAGGACCTCCAGGACACAGGGTTCTCCTGCAGCTGCCTCAGGACCGAGCTGTTTCCAATGGCCACCAGCCAAGATGCCGGCTGCCGGTTTGGTTCTGCTGCCTGTTATTTTTAATTATTATTGGTATTTCCGAGCATCTTTGCGTCTCACCCAAACAATGAGACAGTTGGATGATCAGCAGGCAAGAGGAGAAATGAAAACAAACCAACGCAGTCCTGAAAAAAAAAAAATGCTTCCGATCGTAAAATTCACAACGCTCGGCAGCACGGAGCGCCTGGACTCGTCCCGCGGCAGGCGCTCACGATTTCCATTTAAATCATCAGAATTAAAGAGCAGTACGAGTTAGAGCATCTGTCTCAAGATTTCTGTGCCTTCCCGTGCCCCCACGAGCACAGCTGCTTGGATCAGAGACGGAGGAGGGAGCCACAAATTCACCAAAGGCTGATGGAAATCAGACGTGAGCTGGAAATCATCTGCCTGTGCTTTCCCAAGGGCGGGGGGATGAGATGTCATCACACTGAGCTGTGTCCCAAGGGGAGACTGAGTGACAGGGAAGTCAACTTTTGCCCACAAAAGCGGAGGAATCACCACCCTGGGAGGTGCTCAGAAGGAATGTGGATGTGGCACTTGGGGACGTGGGTTGGCAGCACTGGAGGAATGGTTGGACTGGGTCCTAAAGGGATTTTCCAACCCTACTGATTCCATGACAGCACACAGAGGACCAGAATTTCACCTTTTTCAGGTTTTTTAGCAGAATTCAAAGATGAGTCAAGCAGGAAAACACGTCAGGTCGCTACCCTCAGATGGGATTCAAGGGAGACATTCCAGAGGTGGAAAGCCAACTTCAGCTGGACACTGGGCTCATCCCCTCTGCCTCCTGGGCTGGGATCCCAGGGCAGTGCGTGTCATCCCTTTGCCGAGGCTGTCCCTGTTCCTTGCATGCTCAGAGGATGTATTGGTAAGCAGGCACTGATCAAATCATTTGGGATCTTTTCCCTTTGGCTCAGGTATGGAGCTTTTCCTCGTTTTCTCTTAAATCAGGAAACTCCTCCAGCCCTTTTCACCCTGGGGAAGTGAAGGAGCTGAAGGCAAAGCTTTTCCAGGGCAGGCAAAGCCACCCAGAGAGCCCAAGGCCATCCCTGGGCTGGCTCTGGGGTGGGATATCAGATGATCCTGCCCAGAGCCAGTGCTCCACCAAGAGCCACCTTGTTGGGAGGAGGAGGAATAGTGAGTGCAGTGTCCCCAGCAGCTCTTGGTCTGGGGACACCATGGGGTTGTCTCAGCAAGCTCCACATCCCACTGGAAAATGGGAATGTGGCTCCTGTGTGTGTAACCCGCAGGGGCACATCCAACCCACCCATCACTTCCATCCTCCTCTTCACAGACACTGGGAGGACAGAGAAGATGTAAGAAAGGAAAGGAAAAAGAAAAAGAAGGGAAAGAATAAAGAAAAATACCAAGGAAATAATCCTGCTCCCTCCAGATTGCCCCTTTCCCCCATAAAGCCTCCCTGCTCAAGCTCATGTCAGCACGCGGGTTGTGCACCCCAGAGCTGCTCTTTACAGCTCTGCTTTGGTGACAGCACAACACAGCCATTCCAACCCCCCCACAGACCCTCCTGATGGGTTTCTGCTCATTCATTCCCTTCCCTCACAGCCCACCAGAGAACACATCTGCTCCCTGATCTTGCCACAGCATGGAAATGCTGCTCTCAAGTGCCTCTACTCCAAAACAAGGCTTTAATTACAGGAGAAGAGAGCCCATCAGATCTCTTAATTTAGCCTCTCTTCTTATTAATTAAACCACAAGACATTTAAAGTAGAAAAGTGTTGGTGGGCAGCTGAAATCAGCCCCCCAGTGGTGTTTTGGGAAGGTAAAGGATCCTCACAGTCCTCGATTTCTGCCCCAGGAGTTGGAATGAGCGAAGTTTAGCTCCAGCTATTTTTGTGCAAATAAACGTCACCAATACGTGGCTGCCAGTAGGGAGCAGCACGGCAGCTCTTTAAAATACTCCAGGGAGCGTGGAACAGCACTGGAGAAGTGCCCCTGTGGATCCTGGATCCCTCCTGGATCCCCGGGATATGCGGCACATCCTGAGCTGCCCCTAAAGCCCTCCACATCCAGCGAGGCCAGGAGAGCTGCAGCTTGCTGAAACCCAGGGGAGGCTCCTCACCCAAGAGCTCAGCACCCTCCTTGGGGGTGGGATGGCTGCTGAGGGATGGCCCTGAAGGCGCTGAGAGCCCACACAATTCCCAGCCTGGCACAATTCTTGATCCATGTGGGAGTCGGGGTCTCTGAGCCGCTGTTTGTGCGTGGGTACGGGAGCGTTTCTATCTGTCCTGGCTGCTCATCCAGCGAGCAAACATCCCCTGCCTGAAGCAGCCTCTGTGTGTGCAGATACCAGCGAGACCCACTAGAAGAAGGATAAAGGAAAAAAAATCTAAAAACTCATCCTGAAACCCAAAGCCTTCCTCCGGCATTCATCATTTTAATTAGCGGAGCTGTGCCTGGAATCTCAATGGGAGATTACACCATAAAGAGAGCCGGGCGGAATAGCACAAGTGGCTCCTCTCACTCCAGAAATGAACGGAGCTGCCTGTGAAATTATTAGGAATATTATGTGTCCCATTTCCAGACCAACACGCACGTCCTGGGGGCCCACCCGCCATCAGCCGGGATGGCTTCAAGCTGGATGTCATTTCCAGCATCGGTGTCCTGACAAGTCATTCACCCTCAGGGCTTGGTCCTTCATCCCTATCCCCCTCTTCACCCACCCAGACTTCCTTTACTGTGCCCCTGACATGGGAATTAAAACGTCGGGAAGCGAAGGAGGCTTCAAGCACAGTCAGCCCCATGGCACTGAATTGCCTGCCCATCACACACACAGCAGGTATCATCCATATGGATACACCAAGCAAATGAACAAATACACAGACACCAATCCTCCATGCCCCAAGTGTCCTCAGATAATCATAAAAATAATGGAACTATATAAAAACTTGCTCCCTTTTCCTTGCAGTTGCCTCGTTCTCTCTTATAAGGGTTAAAAACTTCCTCTGTGGAGATTAAAGCCATGATCTCACATTAAATATGCCACGAGCTGGGAATGCACAGCCCTAACTATTTTTGCATCTGCTCTGAGCACAGGCAATCCCAAGGGACCACTTCTGCTGGCCATGAGGGAGAGATAACGGGATGGCAGCACAACCCCACAGCCAGCATTCCCTGTAAATTGTTATGACCCATCCAATTGCCTGAATGAAGAGGTAGCAAACAGGAAGCTAAAGAATCAACCCCAATTTGTCTCCCCTAAAAGCCTCCGTGCTGTAATCTCATTTCTTCATTCAAGGCGCCTTGGATTGTTGTGCAGAAACCCTGCTCTGCCTCCGTGAGCAGCTTTGGAGCTCTCGCCCTATCACTGAGTGGAAGCCACTGGAGTAAGGAGCGTTCCAGGCGTTATCGCTCCGCGCTGAATTGGAGGCTGCAGACGTGCTCACATCCACTCGGCGTTCCCAGGATGAAGCAGGAACCAGGCAGCACCGGCTGGAAACCCAGCCAAGAGCCCCTTGCCGAGGTTAAGGATTCCAAGGGCGGCGTTGGGAGGAGTTAAATCTGCTCTGCGAGTTTTCACACGCTCGTGCGGGGTTTTCGGGAGCTTGGCTGGCGCCTCCGGCAGAAGCGCCAACGCGCCTCGAGGCAGCCTGGTGCTCCAGCAGCATCCCAGGGCCCCGGCAGCATCCTGGGCAACCTGGTGCTCCAACAGCATCCTGAGCCCCAGCAGCATCCCAGGCAGCCTGGTGCCCCAGGAACATCCCAGGGCAGCTCCCACAGCGCCCCTGGCAGGATCCCGGGCAGCCTGGAGCTCTGGCAGTGCCCCCACTCCCTCTCTGCAAGGCAATGAGGGGAGCCACCTACTCCCTAAAAAAACCTCCAAACCTAATGGTGGAAATGCAAATCGGAGCTAGTTCTGCTTATTAAAGCAGTTCCCCGTCAGAGAGGACATTGCAGGAAAAGCCGCTTTCGGAGATGATGAGTGCAATTTGTAGATCGTTATCGCTCGGGTAAAATCAGAGAACTTTAAAACAATTGGAAATGTTGAGTTTAGCCCATCTCCCCTTGGGATATAATAGATGCTTTAATGCTGCTGTGTGTAAGTAACGCTGGAATTGCCGGCAGTGATACATTCCCACCGCGGAGAGCGGAGCGGGGCTCTGCGGCTGTGGAAACAAACCCTCCCAAAAAGGAGAGGCATCATTAGCCAGCGGCGACGGCGCTCTCATCCTTCCCCGGGGCGGAGGAAAGCCACCTCCGTCCCCTGCAGCCACTGCTCGGCAGCACCGAAGTGGTATTCCAAGATTTTAAAAGACTTAGGAAGGACCCAGAGGTGGGAAAAGCCTCGGAGACCTCCCACAGGGAAGGCAGGGGCTAAGTAAGGTAAGAGCGATGCCTTAGGATTTTAGCTTTTATGTTTTTCATACATTTGTAATCCTGCAATTTTTTAGTGTAGAACTCCAAACTCCACACACAGTGTGAGCTGCTCCTGCCTCCCCATTTTGGGCAGACACAGCAATTCCTCTCCAGGCCTGGCAGTCAAGGACACCTCACTGCCTCAGGCCTGAGAGATGGAAACAAAAGTGAGTTGGGGCAACAAACTTGGGGTCAATGACTTCATTACCTGGAGCTGTCATTGGAAGATGAAGCCCCAGTCTGCAAATGGACCAAACTGATCAAAGTGTGCAAACCCGTGACCATTGTCCATTTTGGGTGCAGCCCCTGGGGGGCTTTGTCTGCCCTAAATGTACCTGAAGGCCCTTCCATAAACAGAACTGCTTTTTTATTCTCCTTATTTTTGTCTGGCCTCTGTGTTTAGGTAGTCCCAACAAGGCATCAAGACGAAGAATTTGACCCTGAATTGAGAATTCATTCAGAGGGAGAAAAAGCTCCTCAGCACAGGACCTTGTCTCACTCCAACTCTTCCCACTCAGCTCTTGCCACGATCCTCCATCCTCTGCACACCCTCAAAAATCACACCTCTGGACTGCAGCCAGGCTGGAGCAGTTAAGAGGACCCAAAACCCACAAAATCCCTCTGGCCCCGCACGCGGTCCTTGCCCCAGTAAAGTCGTAACTCTCGATATCCATCCATGCAAACGCAATCAGCGAGGGCAGGGTAAGGCTTAGGGAGCCTGGAGCTGTTTGGGAACAGTGAGGGGAAGGCTGCCCACCTGCCTGTCCAAGAGCAGGCCCTTAAACCACGGGGAGAAGGGATGATCACGGACGATGGCGGCTGTGGCGTTGTCTCATAAATATTTAACGGGAAGCTCTTTGGGAAGAGGAATGTTATTAAGGCTGGTGTCGTCTGTGGCTCCAAATGTGGCCATACATCAGATGTTGCCAGTCTGGTGTGTAAAACCCTCTCAAAGCAGTTTCTTCAGGGTGGAAAAAAAAAAAAAAACAACTCAGGGAAAGGGGAAAAAAATAAGGAAAATAAAGTAAAATCAGGAGTTGTGGGGCCATGGGGAGTTGCGTGTGAATGTTTGAGAAATACCCTACCAATAGATCAGACCTTCACAATCACCCACAGCCACCCAGGCAGCTCCAAGAGGAGGGAAAAAGGGGAGGGGGAAAGGCAAATCCCAGTCAAACAGAATGCATTGGCTGAAAAGCAATCCTTGGCAGCAGTTTTGAGCATAAACACATTGTTTGCTGTTATTTTTTCCCTCCTGCAATGGCAAATTAATACTTATATTGCTGCTGAAGGTGCTCTAATAACATTTATTCCAGCACTTTATGCTTTATTAAGATACTTTTGACTTCTTTTGGGTCCTGGTTTTATTTTTCTTTGGACTATTGATATAATTTCTTTCCTCACCACCTTGAAGACCCCACAGGGATGGAAAAAGCCTATTCCAGCTGAGAGCAAATCCATCTAAGGCCCTCTCCTGCAGGTTAAGAGCCAGATTGGGCTCCCACTCACTTTTTGGAGCAGCCAGGAATCATGGAGCATACCAAGCTCTTGCTTGGTGAAGCCAGTAAGTTTTTCCAATATTGGGGATCAATCCCAAGGGCCCAGAGTGGTATCCTGCCTCAAAATATGAATTTGAGTTCATACCTTCGGAGCTCTCAAGCTTCTCCCTGTTTGCTGCTGGGTTCCCTGGTGCAGCAGTGTTGCCAGCAGGGATACAAGGATTAAAAACAAAGTGATCCAAGGACACACAGCCTGGAGGAGCCCAATTCTGTTTGCATCGATGCTAAAATATCACCTCATCCCCATAATATCCTTCTGAACCACGCAGAACTTGCCAGGTGTTCCTTTCCATTCCAAAACACCGATAATTCCTTTTATTAGGCTTCCACAACCTGGTTCCTCACTCCCACTGCAAAATCAGGGATAGTTACAGTGGCTGTTGCTCATTGACCATCTGAGCAATGACTTATGAAGTGTATTTGAATAGGAAATAGGACTATTAAGGCACTTGGCAATATGGCAGGAGCAAAAGCAGCTCATCAGTTCATCATTTGGTTTAAAAAAATATTGAAAATTATTTCCATTCCCTAATTATCATAATGAGAACCTGGGGAAGGGATGTGTGTGTGGAAAGGATGGAGCACTGCTGGGATGGGCAGGGAAAGGGATTTAGAAGTTCTCCCCAAAAAAGGGGTGAGACAACCCTGAGTGCAAAGGCCAGGGGGGATGGATCTTGCATCTTCCTACCCCAGATACCCTCAGCACCTGCAGCAGGCAGCTGGAGAGTCCCTGTTTCACATGGAAGCCTCTGGAACATCCAAGAAACCCCAGGAAGTGTCACTGAACAATGAGGGTGGCATGAACCAGGCCTCCTCACCATTTTGCATGCTTGCACCCCGAAACACCATTGCTGCCCTCATGATCCCAAGCCAGGCTCAGGCAATCCCAGTCCTGCTCGTCAGTCCCGAGTTCCTTTAACCCCTGCATGTGTTTAATTCCCTACACTCTGGCCTTTCCCTCCGCTATCACTTTTCACAGCCTGTCAGCCCTGAAATCCTTTTCCGAGCAGCCACATGCCACAGCTACTTAGGAATTACGCCAGCTCCAGCAGTCATTAGGCATTTCCCATGTCCTACATGCAGCTGTGAACATTCCCGCTGCCGGGACTCGCTCCGACAACGGATCAGCGGCGAGCTGAGCGGGGAGGCGAGCAGGGATGGCACCCGCCACGCTCCTGCCTTCAAAGCTTTCAGGTGGTTAATGTTGAGGGCGTTTTTCCTTCGTATTTCCAGAAGTTTCCATTTGTTTTCTCTGCTTCAGCATTGTCTTGGGTTATGTAACAAAAAAAAAAAAAGTGTTTTCTAGTTCATCTGTTGAAACCAGTTGGGAGATTTTTTTTTCTTTATCTCTTGTAACTCCAGGGGGAGGAGAGTGGATATTTTCTGATAACAGCCCAGCTGTTAAACCAGGTGGGGCAGTGTTTGTGATCTCTGTCACCACTGCCCACCCTCGGGGATATCTTCTGTTCATGGGCCATTGAGGGTCACCAGTGACTGACACATTCCATCATCCATTGGGAGATGCTCCACTCCGTGGGGAGCAGCCAACCATTCCCTAAAATGGGAAATGGGGATAAATGGGGATAAAAATGGGGACACAGGGACCCCAGACATTCCTCTTTGCCACTGGATTCCCAGGGGAAAACTGGACCCATCTCACCACCACTGAACCTGTCTGCAGGATCATCTCTGCTCCAACAGGACCACATCTGTCACTGCAGGAGGATTTATTTGGGCTGCTTCCAACACCCTGACAACAGGGTGTCAGGGCGTGTTTCTGACTCTGTCAGGGTTTCTAGGATTTTTGTTTGTTTGCTTGCTTGTTTTTTTGTATTACTGCATTTGCATTTTTAATCTTCCTAGTAAAGAACTGATATTCCTATTCCATATTTTTGCCTAAAAGCTCCTAATTGCAATAATAATTTGGAGGGAGGGGGTTTAACATTCTCCATTCCAAGGGAAACTCCAGTTTTCCCTGACAGATCCCTGTCTTTCCAAACCAAGACAAGCATCCAAGCAGGGAGTTGCCATTGCCCATTTGTCCCACCATGGCCCCTGCTGAAGGTGATTAACCCCTTACCCTGACTTTGTCTCCTGCTCCAGAGAAAAACTCTCCTTCCAGCATTCCCCAGGCAGCCTGAGGTGCCAGCAGCTGCCTCCTGGGCTGGACACACCACTCTGATTCCCTCTGCCAGGGCTGCAGAGGGGTTCAGATACCTGCAGATGCAGGTCCAGGGCCTGGTGGCATTCCAGCACACACCAGCTGGGGAGGTGTGGAAACCACAGGACAGAAATGCATCATCACCTGCTCAAGTGCTGCCAGGACTCCTGGTGCCTCCACGTCCCCCTCAGTGCTACATCACCTGTTTTAAGGGTTTTGCTGCTGACTCTGGGCCTTCTCCTGTGTTCACGAATCACCTGTTTGACTTTGGATGGTACCACAAGAGAAAATCATCTTTCCTTCCTTTTGCCCAACATGTGTTGCTAGTAAATCTCTGCTTCTTTTTTTTTTTTTTTTTTTTTTTTTTTTTTTAACAAGGAATCGTAGAATTCCTGAATGGTTTGAGTTGGGAAGGAGCTCAAAGTTCATCTTTTTTCCACTAGACTGGTTTAATAGAGGGAAACTGAGGCACACCAATAAAACAGGACCTGCTCACCCATCACTCCACAAAGAGCCACATCCCCTGGCTGAGAATGAAACCATGAAAACCCAACAGAGGGGAAGGTGGGAAGGCTTTCCCACTTTCCAGCAGAGCTGAGACCCTCACCTCCCCAACAAACCCAATCCCACGGCAATTCCCATCCTGCCAAGCTCTGTTTTCCCCACTGGGGTCATTAGAAAACACCATGAGGGCAGCAAGGGGAAATCAACATTCACCCTTTGCAAGGTCAACAAAAATCCCTCAAAATGTCATAGAGTTTTGCGAGTCCTAAATGAAGCAATTGCTTAATCTACCTGGGGGATTGCAGCTATTATATCCAGCACCGTAAACAAGCCTCAGCTCCAGCTCCCAAGGATTGCACCGGCAGAGAGGAGCCCGGGCTAAATTGACAAGTTGTCTCTGCTGTCCTTGAAACTCAATTTGCCACTGCTCACCTCATTTCAAATTAGCACAGACAGAAACGTCGTCGGCCCAGCTGCTCTTTTGGGGCTCTTACACAAGATCCCTACTCCACGCGCTACCGGTTTGGGGGCTTATCCTGCTGCAACAGGAATATGGAAAAATGGAGATTGTTAAATACAGGTTCTCAAACATGGTCAAAGCTGCCAAAAGTGTTCAAGGCCATGCTGGACAGGGCTTGGACAATGTGGGATAGTGGAAGGTGCTGCTGACCATGGCAGGGGGTGGAATGAGATGAGCTTTAAGGCCCCTTCCAGCCCAAAATGTTCTGTGATTCTATGAAATTAGGGAGAAATTCAGCCCTTTACCAACAAACCTGCAAAAGATGTGTACAATCCCTAAAATCCCTCCCTGAAGACTAAAAAGGGATGAGTAGAGGAGCAGAGCTCTGCACAGAGGTGGAGTTTATTCCTGCTCCAAGGCATCATCTGGGACTGTGCCGAATGCTCACAGCAGGTCGGGATGGCTCGAGGAAGAAGAGATCCTCCAGAATGGTGTGCAACCTTTTTTGAAAAGGGCCCTGAATAGAAACGGGCTCGAACCACATTTGCAACAAACGTGTTCAGCATCCAGGGAATTCGCTTTGTATTTTCAAAAGAGGAGTTTTCAATAGCTGTGATTTCAGGTGAAAGTTTCATATCAGTGCTGGATGGATGGTATAAAAAAAAATCAAAGGCAGCATTATGAACCTGGAGCCTGAAATGGTCTTGTTTCCACACCTCAACCTAGATCTGGTAGAAGCTGCTGCTGCCACATGCACAGTTGCACAAGGACTTGATGCCAACAGCCCTCTGCCTTCAGAGGGATGGGGGTTATTCATGTGCTGAAACAGACCCGGTGCTCTGGGGACACCCTCTGCAACAGGATGGGGCATGAGCAGAGTTAATGTGGACATGCAACCACCAGAGGGGCTGCAAATGCCTCACCAGTGCAACCACAGCCACGTGCCTGCTGCCCCAGCGCCTCTCCTGCTGCCACTCACATGGGCTGGCAGTCATCCATCAAGCCCCCTTTCCTCAGCAGGGTTAAAACCTTGCTGTGATCTCCCGTTTTGCTCTCAGGAGAAGCTGGCATTGTTGTATTGTGGACAGCATGGGAATAACAACATGAGTCCCAACTTACAGCAACTGAGAATGATCTTTATCCTTCCAATCCTCTTTTATAGACAGTTCCAAAAGGATAAAGTTTCGTTGGTCAACAAACCAACACAAGACCATCATTGGGCAGTCAGGAACAACACCCCCCGACCATTTCTTGCAAGTAAACAACAAGTCAGACAAACACCACCTGCAAAGGTTGTTTCCTCTCTCCAAGGACTGTTTGAATTCCTCCTTATGATTTCCCAGACCAGAGTATGAAAGCCCTGTACTTGACATCCCCACAGGCTCAAGCCTGAAGCCTGAAGCCCTCCTATTTGAGCACTGTCAGTTCCCAGACACCATCTTCCCTCACCTCCAGGAAGCTCCTGAGGTGCCCAAACCTCTCTCTGCAGCCCTTGGAAAGGGACACATCCACAGATTCTCCTGAGCTGCAAAGGCAGCTCCTCCTGAGCCTCAGGGAAGGCTGAGTAGCCAAGCAAAGGAGGAAAAACGCATTACTGGGGGAGATCCGGAGGGTGAGGATGCTGCTTCCTGCCCTTCCCAGCTTTGTTCAGCACCAAACACAACCAGGGCTGGGGGCACCCGGTGCACCCAAATCCCTGCAGACCCCGTGCAGCAGCAGGACTGATGTGACAAAGCCACATCGCGTTTGGTCACCCGCAGCACACCGAGGGACAGCGGGCCTGGCGTGGCAGCCACCTGCCCTTGCTGCCTGCACAAAGAGCTCCTTGACAGTGGGCTAGTGACAGCCCTGGGCCCCTGCACCACAGCCTGGGGTGGCAGCACAAGGGGCCT
Organism: Prinia subflava; assembly: GCF_021018805.1. Classification (NCBI taxonomy): domain Eukaryota; kingdom Metazoa; phylum Chordata; class Aves; order Passeriformes; family Cisticolidae; genus Prinia; species Prinia subflava. The sequence goes on from NC_086268.1 coordinate 4,822,493, forward strand.
TGTGTTCCCTTCTGCTCCCTTCTGGTATTCCCTTGTGTTCCCTTGTGCTGTTCCCTTGTGTTGCCTGGTGCTCCTCTGTGCTCCCTTGTGTTCCCTTGTGCTTCCCTGTGTTCCCTTGTGTTCCCCGGTGGTGTTCCCTTGTGCTCCCTTGTGCTCCCTTGTGCTCTTTTGTGCTCCTTTATGTTCTCCTGTGTTCCCTTGTGCTCCCTTGTGTTCCCTTGTGTTTCCTTGTGCTCCCTTGTGCTCCCTTAGGTTCTCCTGTGTTCCTTTGTGCTCCCTTTTGCTCCCTTGTGCTCCCCTGTGCTCCCTCGTGGTGTTCCCTTGTGCTCCCTTGTGTTCCCTTGTGTTCCCTTGTCCTACCCCGTGTCCCTTTGTGTCCCCTTTTGTTCCCTTCTGTCCCCTTGTGCTCCCCTCTGTTCCCTTGAGCTCCCTTGTGGTGTCCCCTTGTGCTCCCCTGTGGTGTTCCCTTGTGTTCCCTTGTGCTCCTTTATGTTCTCCTGTGTTCCCTTGTGTCCCCCTGAGCTCCCCTGTGGTGTTCCTTTGCCCTCCCTCGTGCTCCCCTGTGTCCCTGGGGTGGCAGGGGCCAAAGAGCCGCTCTTGGCTGACCCCTCCCCGCCAACACCCACCCGCCTTTCCCACCCCCAGATGTGCCCTGACCCCCAACACCCCTCTGGGAGGGGACACCAAGGGTCCTGTGGATGCTGGAGGGAGGCAGGTACCAAGCTCAGGGCCGTGATTCAGGCTCCCCAGGACAGCAGCACAAGCACTTCCCTGGAACAGCACGGCTTCGATGATTGTCCTGACAGCTGCAGTGGCTTGGAGGTCTAAGAGCACCAGCTGTTAAAACAGCACGTGTCAAGAAATTTCTGGTTGGTTTTGGTTTCTCAGCACCAAATCTTTCACAGAACTAGCGTTTGCCTTCCAAAATAAACAGCAGAGCATGGAAAAGGATCGAAAGCAAAAAAGGAAGGAAGAGCTCCCAGTAAATCCCAAGCAATTTGGAGGGAGTACCAGCATCCAGAAGGGATTCAGTCCAGGGGCAAGACAGAAAGTTGAGGCCAGTTGATATCATCCCGTGTTTTGCCCATCTTGAGTTAAACCAGAGCCTCTGTGCTGTTCTCACTCAAAGTCGCCTGTTCTCAGCCCTGTGTTCTTGCTCCAGCTCCCAATTTTCTGATGTACTGCATGAAATGCAACTGAGATTCTGTATTCCATGAACTACTTCCTTTGGATGAGCTGTGACTGCAGCACAGCCAAATTCTTCAGTATAAAAACTTTTCCCCTCCACTCACTGACTCTAATTTATCCCCCGTGCCTGGCACACAGACCTGCCCTCACCCTGCAGCTTCTGGTGTGCCAGTGGCCTTTGCTCCCAGCCTGCAGGGTGTTATCCATCTTATCTACACCAGGGGAAGGCAAAAACTGTGCCTGCTCTCACGGATGACACTCCTCACCTTCTGCCACCGTATCTACTGACAAAATTCAAACCAAGTGAGCAGATGGAGAAGTGAGCGTGAAATTTTTCCCCCCACTGCTCCCACTTGAATCAGCCACAGGTGATTCCCATGCCCTGCCAGGCACAGGAGATGCCGAGCTCGTGGGGCAATGGGAACAAGCTGGGAGGGGGAATTATGTCCTGGAGTAGTGGACACCCAAGGAATAACAGAGCTCTCCATCACAGAGCACTGGGCACACAGCTCAGGATATCCTGTGATTAGCTGGAGAGCACTGACATTAGGAGAAGCATTTGCCTGAGCAAATTCCCTTGAATAGTCATGATCCGAGTGCTGCTGGCATAGGCAGCAGCTTGGCTGGGCAGGGAGGCCACAGCAGGGCACTGACACTCAGAAAAAACCTGGGCTCTGCCAAAATACATTGCTGCCTGACCCCCTGGTTCCTCCTGGGGCTTCTGGCCCTGATCCCACAGCAAAACCACCAAATTCCTACCTGGAAAATGCTCAGGAGCTCTGTGCTCTCACACCCCATGGCAGTTCCATGGCTGCCTTTCCCCTTTCACAAGAAATCCAGGCCCAGATCCACAAGCAGCCTCCCAACCCCCCAGTGAAACTCCCGCTGAGTTATGTCACTGAGGATCCTCCTACAAACCAAACGAGAATCAAAGCATCCCTAGGAGAAGCCCCGCGCCTCCCCACCAGAAAAAAGAGCTTTTGACCACAGTGTGTGGTGTAGAATTTGACTTTGAGTGACTACCACAAAGTGTTTTTATTTTTAAGCTGTTTTATGCCGTTTCCCCAGCTCACGAGGAGTGCACCTTGGTGTCAACAGGACTCTTTTGTCTTTGTAAGCTATTTTGAGACAAAATATCTGTAAATTACTTCCCCAAACCTCCGCACAAGCAGATCATGCAGAGAAAATAGGCTTTGCAGGAATGCAGTAAATTGTTTCTGTCACACAAGGAAATATAACCAATGGAAATCGTTATGGATGAGTCATTATGAGAGGGACTGAAAAAATTAACCTTCATCCATTTCCTTCATCTCGCAGCGTGTGCACGGGAGGAGGAAGGTGGAGAGCACCTGCTAAGTGAGGGCACGGAGCTGGGGGAAAGGTGGGATCAGCTGTAAAGGTGGGATCAGGGAAAGCAGCTGTAGACAGGGAAAATCTGACTGCTTGGGAGAGGGTGCCAGGATTGGGGTGCTGCAAAAGGAGGGGTGCATCAGCCCACGCCCGAGATGGAAAGGGATGCTCCAGGGTGGGAGGAATTTCTGCTCAATCCCATTACACAGGAGGGGGATGCTCTTTTCCAGCTGTTATTATGCACTGATTTTGTCTATCCCTGTCCCCAAATCTCATGAAAACCTCAGGGGATGAGTGTGTTTAAGGAGGAAGGTGAAGCCAAACCTCGTGAGCTGTCTCCCTGCTGCCACTACAGCAAATCCCAACACACCTTTCCTTGTCTGATCCTCTGGACTCTAGAGGAAACACACAGTTTTCTATTTGCTAGAGGTTTGGGGTTTTTTTTTGTTAAATGCAGAGAAAATAGAGAAGGATTGCAGCAGTGTGGGCCAACGAGCTCTGCTTGCGTGGGAGAGGTGGCTCCAGGAGACAGAAGCATCAGCTAGAGGAGTACGTGTGAATCCAGCCCAGGAAAACACTCATTCCCACACATCTGAGACCAAACCCATCAGCAGTGACTCCAGCTCAGCACCACCCAGCCCTGCTCCAGCCCCTCACCATTAACCAAGCTCTGTGCACACTCCGTACCTGCACACATCCCCTGCAGAGGTTACAAAATACAAGAAGCAAATCCATTTCCAGAGCGGCAGATAACGATTCCTCCGGCCACGGCGTGCAAACAAGGCAGCGGAAAAGGCTCAAGTGTTAAATGTTCCCTAATGTGCAGTAATTGATTTCCATGTGTGCAGTAATGGATTTGGTCACATCATGCAACAATGGATTTGACATGGGTTCTTGCTGATATTATAAACATAGTTAAGTTGTTAGCACAGTGCCGGGGAATCAGGCCTTTAATAGCGCTGACCCCGTGGCCTGAGCCAGCTGGCCAGCACCAGCAACCACCAAAATCTTCAGGGCTGGTTCATGCTCAAGGACGCAGCCAGCAATTTAACAGCTAAAAGCTGCTCGGAGCTGAGCAAAATGCATCCTGAGCTCTACTCCATCCATTTGCTCACATCTACACAATTCCTGCCCAGTCTGGCTCCTTCCCTGGCTTTTTCCATGCTGGTTGCACACCCTGAGGTGTTGTCCCACTCCAGGGATGGGCAGGAGCAGTGGCACAGAAACTCAGACTGCTTTGGGTTGGGAGGCAACTTGAAATTCATCCAGCTCCAGCCTCCCAGGTTGTTCCAAGCCCTGTCCAAGAAAGCCAGGAAAAGGTGCTCAGCATCGCCTCAGTCCCAATAAAACTTGGTTTCAAAACTTTGTTCTCCTTCCCATCACAAGCACAGTGATTCCAACCTGCAAGGCTTCGATTCAGCCCTCTGAGCCCAACTTGTCTCAACTTAGAAGCCTAGGATGGTTTGGGCTTGAAGGGATCTTAAAGCTCATCTTATTTCAAACCTTCCTGCCATGGGCAGGGACACCTCCCACTGTCCCAGGCTGCTCCAAGCCCTGTCCAGCCTGGCCTTGGACACTGCCAGGGATCCAGGGGCAGCCACAGCTGCTCTGGGCACCCTGTGCCAGGACCTCACCATCCTCACAGCCAAGAATCCCCTCCCAATCTCCCATCCAGCCCTGCCCTCTGGCAGTGGAAGCCATTCCCTGTGTCCTGTCCCTCCATCCCTTGTCCCCAGTCCCTCTCCAGCTCTCCTGGAGCCCCTTTAGGCCCTGGCAGGGGCTCTGAGCTCTCCCAGGAGCCTTCTCCTCTCCAGGTGAGCACCCCCAGCTCTCCCAGCCTGGCTCCAGAGGGGCTCCAGCCCTGGGGCATCTCTGTGGCCTCCTCTGCACTGGCTCCAGTACCTCACATTCTTCCAGGTCTTTGCCTCCACTAAAAATCATCTTCCACATCCCACAGCTCTGCCATTTACAGGTTCCTGCACCCATTGCAAGCACTGCTGGGAGAAGTCACAGAACTTCAAAAATTCATGGAATCGTGGAACGATTTGGGTTTTTAAGTAACCCTAAAGATCTCCTTATTCCAACCACCAGCACTGTATCTCCTGCCATAAGAAATCCCTGTGCTGAAGCCCAGCACCATTCCCTGTCAGCTCTGCGGGACCACAGGGCAGTCGTGGAGGGCTGGAACTGGTTCCCACTGGGTATTTACAAGCCTTGCAGCAGTGTTAAAAATCTATTATTTTCACTTGGGCGCTGCAGCAGCGCTCGCCTTCTGTCGAGAAGTGATTGGGCTCCTGTCCGTCAGGGACACTGAGCAGTTGTAGGGAGAAAATTGCATTCAGCAATGGGGGATTTAAGAGGGTGCCTGTGCTCAAACAGGGCTCCAATTAATTAACTCAGAGGAAGGGGCTGCTCGGAGTTTGCTTAGTGTTTTCTGTGTTTTCCTTGGTGCGTTGTATTTATTGGCGGGCGCCTCGGTTTGTTTCTTTCTTGTTTTTCTGTTTGTCTTTAGGACTCTTTGCGAGATGATAAAGCGTAGGGGAGGTGTTTACTCGGCAGGGGATTAACTGGCAAGCAGGCAGGAGAAATGGCTGGGCCAAGCCCCAAATTCCAACTCTCCCACTGCACCTGCCAGCACTGGGAATGGAAAAGTCTCCCAGTGCCCAGTGCAAAATCCCAGTGGGATTTTGTAGCACAAGGGTGTCAAGATCCACCAAAAGCTGCAGCAGGAAAGGTTCTCAGGGGTGGGGCTTTCACTTCAATACTTCTAACCCTGCATCGTGCAAAAAATGGGAGAAATTAGCAAACATCAAGGTTGTGGGCATGAGAAATGGACCAGAACTGGGAGTGCAACAAGAGGGAGCCGAGCTCTGAAGGAACCAGGAAAACCTTTTATTGGGATTGTGGCTTCTGCCTGAGCCAGCTCAGTGCTGTTCCATGGGACATGGTAGAGGCTGCAACACCCTCCACTTCTCCCTCTAGGCTTTGGTCATCTACTAGGATAAGAAATTCCTCAAGACATGGATAATTTCATTTTTTTGCCAACAAACACAGGAGGATTTGATGTCAAGTGGAGTTCCACCACATTGTCTGTACCTCAGGAGAGAATATTCTGTGTTTAAAGAGAATTAGGGAGTGGTGTTGCACACAGGCGGTGGTGCACAACTGGTGGAACATGGATGGGTTTCAATCAAAGGAAGCTGAGAAGCACCACGGGGATGTCTGTGACTGCTGAGGAGGGCAGGTGCCCCCCATGGGGGTGGGATTTGGAGGAGCACATACTCCAGCTTGCAATTCCCAAATTTCCAGTGGAATCACGTTCCTCAGGAGTGGATGGAGATGAGGAAGCCAGAGATTCCTGGCCTGTGGTGATCCAGAACACAGCAGCACCTCTTCCTTTTGGAGACCTGGGGCTCCAGGGGAGCCCTCCCCAAACACGAGCACAGCCACGTCCCCAACCACTCAGCCCTGACTTCTCCTTCAGACCGAGACATTTCACAGCCCCGCTGCCATTCCCAGGGGTGAGAAAGGTCCCCTTCCTGCCCCCAGCCCTAATCTTTTGAAGGAATTAATCTTCAAAGCAATCTCGCCCCAGCAGAGCAGGTTTTGATTTATGAGTTGAGGCGACAGCTGAGCTCCTCTGACACGGGAGAGGGAAGAGTTGGCTGGATGGGGTCAGTGCCAGGAGGAACCTCCATGGAAAACACATCTGGAGCAACCAAAACCTCCTGGGAAATTCCAAAACCTGCCTCATTTTCTTCATTAACCAGGGAAAGCAAGATTTCCACCTCCAATAATTTTTTTTTTAACAAAGAGTTGACCTCAGTAATATCACGAGAGTCTCATCAAAGGCTTTGTTTTCCTCTCATAACACCGTTCCCTGCTACAAATTGCAGCATAACCTACACACAAAACTGAACCAAGGGGATTTGGCTTCATTGAAATAAAACATTCTGATGAAATTTTAAATGAGAAAATGGTGATGGCCCCCACAAAATGATTGGATTTCGGCGAATCTGTGTTTTCATTTTGAAAACTGATTCATTAGAATTTTTTTTTCCAACCAGCTCTAATCAAAGTGCTCTAGGCATTTTTGAAAATTTCAGTCCTGAGCTTCAAAACAATTTAATTTGTGTTATAAAGCAGGGAAGTTTATGACACAGAGATACAGCGAATGGAAGCACTTTTTGACTTTGCAAACACTTCAACTTTAAGAAATTAAATTAATGGTAATGTGGGAGAGTAATTTCAAAAGTTTCTTTCCCAAAGTACAGAAAGTATTTTCCAACTCATCTGAAGGCAGACTTTATAAATATAATATAAGGTTGTCATCTCCACGCTTACAACTTGCTTTTCACCACCACCAGCTCCATTTAAAGTTTCTTCAGGTCGTGAGCAAATGAAATAAAAGAACTCATTTCTGTTCGTGAAAACTCCAGTGACGGGATCATTACAGAGAGCATCTCCAAAGGGAAAAGGAAAAAGGGGAGAGAAAGCAGAGGATACACGGCAAAAATGGAAAGAGAATGAGAACATCACGGGAAATGCTCATTCCAACAAGGGCCCCATTCACGTGCTCTTGTCTTTCCTTCAGGGTTAGTTCGTGTTTCATTACAGATTAACACAGCATCTCTTCTCTCGAGCCTCTCGCTGGAGATCACTCCATCCATTTAAATAGATTTCAAAAGCCAGGACTGATCTATGCCAAGCTGTAATTTTGGATGGTAGCGTGGCAGCTAATGCACCGCAGCCCTTGCAGAGAGAAGGAGGTGTGTGAATTGCTTCCTCGATATGATAAATTAATTAGATAAAGGAACCCGAGATAACAGGAACAGCACTTGGAAAGCATCTGGTGGCACGGATGTGCAGGGAAGGGGGTCACAGCATGGCTCTCGTGGTTTGCAGTAGAGCAGAGAACTGAACAAAAGAGACTTTTACAGGGGACTGGAAGGGACCTTTGGGTCAAGCACTCCTGCTTTTTCCTCTCCGAGATAACCACATAATAATCCAGCAGCTGCTTGAACCTGTGAATGCCATCCCATGGAAAACACCTCAGAATGCCAACCAGGAAGACTGTGGGAAAAATGAAATATCACGCCCCTAAGTGAGGGGAACCCCGGATCTTGTCTGCAATGCTGCTGGTAGAGATGGAAAATCTTTACCTAAATCCAACTGGTAGAGATGCAAAATCTGACAGCAGGAATCTGCTGTGCTGGATGCAGGGGATGGGGCAGCAGGCAGTGACACAGCCACAGGCTGTGCAATCCCTGCCATCCCACCAGCTCCTGGCACTCCCACCTGCAAGCACGGGGAGCTGGCAGATCATTGAGCCAGCCCTCCCCTGGACGCCTTAATTCAGCTCCACTGCCACAGGGAAAGGAGCACGGCAGGCTCCAAGGATCTGCTGGGATGGTTTGGCCCACAGAGAACCAGGACAAAGAGCTGGGAGGATGCTCTGGAGCCACAAAAGGGAGACTGATGAACACTGGAGATGGGAGCAAAGTGATGGAGATCAGCAAAGGAGGAGAGTGGAAAATGGGAGGAATGCCCTCATGGAGGAGAAGGGGAAGGAGTATGGAAAGAGATTAGGGATGCCAAAACTTGGAGGGTTTGGAAGGTCCAACACCCTCTCCAAGGGCACTGCAGGAAGCCCACAGAAAAGAGAAGCCTCAGAGCAGGGCCCTGCAGCCAAGTGAGGCTCTGTGATCAGAGAGCAGCAGGTGAAGCTTTTCCAGACCCTCCTGCCAGGAGGACAGCCAGGAACACCGTTATCCTCCTGGTTACCTGACCTAAACCAAACCAAATCAACACAGGAGGTGGGACCCAGCAGGAGGAGATTACCACGGCAGGAGAGCTGCTGGCAGCCACGGTGCTGGCAAAGCCTGCCCACAGCAGCAAGTGAGCTGCCAGATGGATTTTGATCTCATTAATCTGCTCTGGGGCCAGCCGGCAGCACGGGGCTGCCGTGGGCGAAGCGGCACGCGACGCCTGCCTCCAAACCCTTGGAAAGAGGGAGAGATTTCACTTGGAAATGTTCTCCCACTCCGAGCACTTCAGAAACCCAAGTGCTGGAAATGGGGGACGTGTATGGCCAGAGAGGCTGTGGCTGCCCCATCCCTGGAGGTGTTCAAGGCCAGAACTTGGAGCAATCCAGGTCTCCCTGACCACAGCAAGGGAGTGGAACAAGATGGGTTTTAAGGTCACTTCCAACCCAAATCATTCCAGTATCTGCACTATTTATAACATTTATCAGTTCTGCAGATCAGAGCTTGTTTGAGTTTCACATAAGGTAATAAGGATAGTGCAATCTCTATCCAGGGAAAAATCTTTCCTGCACTCACCTGAGGCTGTATAAATTAAAGATCCTCTTTGGTACAAGGGGTCAGTGAATTGTCCAAAGGACCTGGGGTCTCCACTCTGGTACTGGTTCAGTAGATAATCTTGAGGATTTTAAACCCCCCCATTGCATCCTCTCTGCTTTCTCCTCAGTAAAATAGGGATACCAACCAGAATTGAGGTCTCCCAGTGAAAAGCATTCCATAATCATTATTTTAGGGATTGAGGAACATACAGGAGGGTCTATAGCAAAGCCTAAGACACCTTTAACAAGGCAGAGGATAATTAACGTGGAACTACAGGCATCAATAAATCAGCTACAGTGCAGGAGCAGTCTCAGCTTAGGGTAGAGTCATAGAATGGGTTGGGTTGGAAGGGATGTAAAGCTCACCTCAGTCCAGCCCCCTTGCCATGCACAGGGACACCTTCCACTAAACCAGGTTAAGATTTGGCATTAAACACTTCCAGGGATGGGGCAGCCACATCTTCTCTGGGCAACCTGTGCCAGGGCCTCCCCACCCTCACAATTTTTTCCTAATATCTAATCTAAACCTACCCCTGTCAGACTGAAGCCATTCCCTGTTGCTTTTTGCCACTGGACGAGGCCAAGAGTGAAGCTGGGAGCACCACAGCATGGAGAGGTCACTTCCAGCTGTCACCAGCTGGAAAAGAAACATTGCTTTCTGTCACTGAGGGTCCTCCTGCTCCTTTCCTCCCTGTGCTGCAGTCACTGAGTGCCCAATGCTGCACACCAGCCTCTGCCAAGCAGGAGTTCAGCTTCAAAGCCTTGCAAATGCATGGTGGTGAGGGGCTGCTCACACTCAGAGCACTCCGAGTTCAGGGCAGTTTGGTCCACGTCAATTAGGGATAAATCTGAGCTAATGAGAAATAAGTGTCCAGGCAGGGCTTCCCATCGATTTGGTTAAACCAATACAAGGGAGCGAGTGCAAGCGTGGATTTGGGGATGCGTGGGCACGGATGGCTGCACTGCTCTTTGGCAGTTTGCCCCCACAGGTTCATCCTGGAGGTTTTTCAGATGAAAGCCCCAGATTTGCAGTGTTTGGTTTTGTTTTGTTTTCCAGTAACGATGCTCACGCGGCACTTCCAAATCCTCTGTGAAAGAGAGCCACTGTTTTCTTTTGTACAGAAAAGTTGGGAGATAAATTGCAGATGATTCAGTAAATAACTCAGCCTATGACCTTGATGCTTATTGATTCCTCAAGCTGTTTATCTTTCTTGTGTGCTCCCCAGCAAAAACAATTATCACTTAATTATAAAGCAGCTTGGCTTGAGGGAACCACCAATTGGCTGGCACAGGATGAGTTCATCCCTGCGCACCACACAGCCCCGACCAGAGCGACTGCTTAGGATTCAGAGCCACAAACTTCATTATTTTCTTCCTAGCTCATGTTTTTCCCCTCGTTTTAAAATCACTTAAGGATGTTTAGCCAATCCTGGGCGTTTGACTGCCCAAATATTCGCGATGGATGGGATTGACGGCAAGCGCCAGCATTGGAAAAGGGGGGAAAAAAGGAGCTAGGATGATAAAAAGAAGCACCAGGAAAGGTTATTGGTCCTGGAAATAAAATACCTGGGCTGTTCTCTCCTTCAGTGACCTTGGGTAAAGCGTTTTCTGTGCTGCCTCCCCTTCCCTCTGTGCAGAGCTGAGCAGGATCCGGCACAAAGGATCCTTCCCGCTCTTGACCGAACTTTCCCAATGCCACTGGGATGGGAAAAGTGACAGCTTGGCACTGCTGCAGCCATGCATGCATTTGGAAAGCACTTAGAGACATCCATTAGCACGGGAAAGGGAATTATCATCTCCACCCCAAGGCAGGAGGAGGGAAAGGAACCTCCCCCTTCACTAGAAATGAAGGATTTGTCATTTTCGTGCACTTGTGAGCTCCGCCATCCTCCAGTGAAAGGGGGAGAGGGAGTCCAAGGAGGGATCGGGACAGGCTGGATACTGGAGCAGGTCAGGAGAAGGGAATGGAGCTGGGAAAGGGTCTGGAGCCCCAGGAGGGGCTGAGGGAGCTGGAAAGGGGCTCAGCCTGGAGAAAAGGAGGCTCAGGGGGGACCTTGTGGCTCTGCACAACTCCTGACAGGAGGGGACAGCTGGGGGGGTCGGGCTCTGCTCCAGGGAACAGGGACAGGAGGAGAGGGAACGGCCTCTCAGGTTGTGCCAGAGGAGGTTTAGGTTGGATATTGGGGGAAATTCCTTCATGGAGAGGGTGGCCCAGCCCTGGCACAGGTTGCCCAGGGCAGTGGTGGACTCACCATCCCCAGGGGGATCTCAGACCCATGTGGATGTGGCACTTGAGGACACGGTTTGGGGATGGGCTTGGCAGTGCCGGCTTAACAGTTGGGCTCAACGATCCTGGAAGTTCTTCCAACCCAAATGATTCCATGAGTCACACTCCAGACTCCCCAAACACACCCGTGCCCTGCACAAGCACACAACCTGCAGCACTAACACTTGATTTCCCAGCACTGGATGCTCTTTAGCTGCCAGACCCCCCAAATCCTCCCTCCTCCTCCTCCCTCTCCTCCTCCCACACAAATCCTCAGCAACAGCAAACCCGGTTAGGGAGCTGCAGGCCCCTGATGTGATCGGATCGGGGGCTCCAATGCAATGAAGAGCAGCAGCAGCCAAAACCACCGAGATACAAACCTCGTTACACACCCTAAAGAGATCAGGGACAGCCAGCCCCTGCCCGGCTGCCTGGGGACACCAAGGCTCTGTCCCTGCCGTGTGAGCAGGGACCAGGAGCAAAGCCACACGATGGCACTGTGTTTTCCATGTTTTTTCCAGAACTCTCCAGTTCCTGCAGGTTTTGCAGCAGTGCCTGGACCTGCCGGACCCAGTGCAGCATTTCCCTGTGCAGAACAGCTCGGGTTTCGCAGGGGAGCTGCAGAGAGCTCACAAGGCACTGCCAGCTCAGCTCAGAGGGCTCAGGAGAGGCTTCACAGAGCATCCCTGCCCCGGTGCTGGGGTCACTCAGCAGCTCTGGTGATCCAAGCTTCAGCCCCATCTCTAACTGTGCCAAATAAATCCCATGTCAGCCCAGGGCAGCGGGGCTCTCCATCACACTGTGGGCAAGACACTGAACCCAAGAACCCCAGAATGGTTTGGGTTGAGAGAGACTTTAAAGCCCATCTCGTTTCATCTCCTCCATCCCCCTTTAACCCACCTTCCACCATCCCAGGTTGCTCCGAGCCCTGTCCAACCTGGCCTTGGACAATTCCAGGGATGGGGCAGCCACAGCTTCTCTGAAGAACCAGCTCCTCACCAGGCACTCAGCACAGCTGCAATTGCATTTTCTACTGTCTCTGTTTGGGACCAAAATCTCCTTTTATTCCTCTGTGGGTACTCCAAGAGCTTTTATGCCACTAAGGAGCTCCCAGTAAAACCCAGCACGTGGATCCAGCTTGTCTGCAGTGCCCAGGCTCTTGGTCTTAATTAATTCCTGGCTTAGAACTGGAGCAGCAAGGATTGCAAACAGATCAACCACAGGCTGACATCCCTGTTGATAACAAGCAGAGCTGCCCGTCATGACCCCTATTCTCCATTCAGGTGTCATTCTCCAGCCAGGTATCACAAAAAAACCATTCCTACACAGTTTGTGGTGATTTTTTAAATTTAAATCTTTTAAATTATCATCTATCATGATAATTTTTAAAAATGTTTTAAAAAATCTTTTAAAGCACTATAAGGAGTGAAAATAAGCAATACCTCCCCTCCAGCTCCTCTCCCCTCCCCATCCCAGTTGCATACAGCACATCTGCCCTTCACAGTCTGGATGCAGCTGTGCACCTTTCCAAAGGTACAAACATCCTCTGCATCTGCTCTGCAGCCCTTCAGCCACAGGGCAGGAGGATATTCCACACCCTCATTCCCACTGACAGAAGTTTTACGGCCCCTTGTTGCCCAGGGAGCAGCCAGGAGCAATCCAGGATATACTGTACCCTTGCAGGAGGGGATTGTCACATTAAAAAACCTCTAAATGCTTAAAAGGGTTTTCGTTTAGAGTCTCCTGCCGTGAAGTGTCTTCAAGGGCCCCAGATTTATTATTTCATCAGAAGATCAGAGAAGGGAAGTTTGTAGGAGATCAAACAAATAGGAATACATTAGGAGAGACAGTAGGAGAGGCTGGAGAAACTGTTGGATTAAATAAAGTGGGACAGAATCCCTGCTGACCAGAGGGGTGGTTTTTTCCCTCCCAGCTCCCACCCCATGGACCCCAGTCCCTGCCCAGGCATCAGGAGATGGCAGTAGGGAACTGGGGTGGGGATGAAGCCCCTGCTGGCAGCAGGAGACACTTCCCACCCCCTGATTCCTAAAGCAAAGGGGAGTGTCTTCCCTACTGGATTTCATTATAGATCAAAGATTGGGAAAACATGCCAAAGGAGATGGTGCAAGGGGAAAGGATGCATCTTCTGGGAAAAATGCCTCAAGATTGGCCTGAAGTTGCTTCCTGACTCTGCTGCAGGCTCCATGGCTTCAATCTTTCTCTGTGCCTCAGTTTCCCCATTCCAGGAGCAGGTCTCACAGCCTTCTTTTCCCACATAGAATCAAAGGTTGGGATTGAGCTCTTAGATCACGGAGTCCAACCATTAACCCAGCCCTGCCAAGGCCACCACTGGCCCTGTCCCTGAGCACCACACCCCACACTCAATTATCACTTCCAGGGATGGCAATTCCACCACCTCCCTGGACCTGATGAGCCTTTCAGTGAACCAACATTTCCTAATTTCCAATTTGCTTCATGGGGTGCAGATGGAGCTGTTCAAAGCTGGGTCAGAGGGACCTTGACAGGCTGGAGAGAGGAGCAGGAAAGAACTGCCTGGAGTTCTGCAAGGACAAAAGCAGGGGAAGGATAATCCTGGGCTCCAGAGCTGGCTGGAGGTGACCTGGAGAGCAGCTCTGGGAGAAGGACCCAGGACACAGTGAGCTGTCCCTGAGCCAGCCCTGTGCCCTGGGGGTGGGCAGGCCAAAGGGAACCAGGGATGCTTTAGGAAGAGCTTTGCCAGCAGCTCAGGGAGGGACCCTGGCCCTCTGCCCAGCCCTGGGGGCACCTCTGGGCTGCTGTGTCCAGCCCTGGATCCTCAGCCCAGCAGGGCCAGGAGCTCCTGGAGATGGGAAAGGGCCTGGAGCATCTCTGTGCCCAGGAGAGGCTGAGGGAGCTGGGGCTGCTCAGCCTGGAGAGGAACCCCAGCTGAGAGGGGCCCTCAGCCCTGCGTGTCCCTGGGTGTCCCTGAGTGTCCCCGGGTGTCCGTGGGTGTCCCTGTGTGTCTTTGTGTGTCTCTGAGTGTCCCTGGGTGTTCTTGGGTGCCCTGTGTGTCCCTGGATGTCTCTGGGTATTCCTGGGTGTCCCCATGTGTTCCTGGGTATCCTGTGTGTCCATGGGTATGTCTGTCCCTGTCTGCCTGTCCCTTTGTGTCCTTCTGTGTCCCTAGGTGTCCCTGGGTGTCCCTAGGTGTCCTTGTATCTGTCCATGTGTCTGTCCCTGTGTCTGTCCCTGGCTGTCCCTGGCTGTCCCTGTGTCTGTCCCTGTGTCTGTCCCTGTGTCTGTCTCTGGGTGTCCCTGTCTGTCCCTGGCTGTCTCTGTCTGTTCCTGGGTGTCCCTGGGCATCCCTGTGTCTGTCCGTGGGAGTCTCTGGGTGTCTCTGTATGTCCCTGTGTGTCCCTGTATCTGTCCCTGTCTGTCCCTGTGTGCAGGGAGGGGCAGAGCAGTTTCCAGCAATGGCACCAGAGGAACGGGCAGGGGCTGAGCCCAGGAATTTCCCCTGGACAGAAGGCAGAACTTCTTTCCTGTGCAGTGAGTGAGCCCTGGAACAGATTGTCCAGGGAAGAGCGTGGAGCCTCCCTCTCTGGAGATGTTCCAGAACCATCTGGACACACTCCTGTGCCCCGTGCTCTGGGATGGACCCTGTTGGAGCAGGGAGCTGGACCAGACGAGCCTTCCCTGACCCGTTCTGGGATCCTGTGATTCCAGCTGGTGCTTTTGGCCCCTTCTGGGGTTGCTGCAGAAAACAGCAACTCTCCAGTGCCGCTCCAGAGCCTCCACTCAGGCCCGTGCTGCCGGGAGCTGCTGCCTGGTGCCACGCATTTGTGAGTTGGAACACGTCAGCCTTTCTGTTTGCTTGCCCCCCTCCCCAGCCCGTGGCAGCTGAACAGGCTTTGGAGCCTTCTGTTCCCCTCCCACCCCCAGCACCTCTCGGCTCCTCGGCAGCTGTCAGCTCCATCTCGGGAGAGCAGAGCACCAAAATACCCCAAACACAGAGAGGAATGTGCACAGGAGGGCTTTGCTTTGCTCACAGTCTCATGGGAGTGGGTTGGGGAATGGGCTGCCAGCACATCCCCTCCCTTAAATCCTCATTCACAAGAGGAACGTCACACCCCCGAGGTCAAGCCACGCTTGAGTTTTAATTCATTCAGCCAACTTCTGCGCTGGCTGAGTCTGCAGTCCTGAGGAAATTGCTGTTTTATTGTGGTGGAAATGGGAGATCTTGGCCTGCTGCTACCCAGTCACAGGAATCTGGGTTCCCACCAGCACCTCCTGTGCCAGCCTGGGCTCAGGGGCTTCACCCAGGGGTGACAACCCCGACTGCCACTAAATCTCTAAACCCACAGCACCAGCTCTGCCAAAAATCACCCCTTGAACACGCAGCTGTAGCCTCACCCCGAGGGATTTGGGCGGATAGACAGTGCTGCAGCCCCTCAAAACAAGCCAGGAGCATCCCCCTGCTACAGAAGCTTTAAATGGCATGGGACAGGCTGTGACATCCCCTGGAGACACAGGGATGCTCCAGAACATTCAAATGAAGGGAGACAGGCAGCAACATCCCTGGGCAGAGCTGGGAGACACAGAGATGCTCCACAGGGTGATGGAGAGCGGCAGGGCAGGAGGCAGGGAGGTGCTGTCACCGAAATACCAAACACAGTGTCTCTGAGTGACCTCGACCTGCAGCTGCCACGCAGAGAAGGTAGAGAAAAAGGAGGAAAAATAATGTTTTCACTCCTGGCAGCTCAACAGAGACAACACCTGCTTCTGCCCGCTCCAGACTCAGCAAAACCCGGCTTCCATCGCCTGACCGCGCGCGCGGCGAGCCCGCGCAGACACACGAAAATCAATGCGCATCGATCCCCGAGCCAGGAATTCATAAACTCCTTTAAAGGTCAAGGATTGATTTTTCACTTTCTGTAAAAAGAAGAGACTCCTGCCCTCATCCTCCTGCCCCCATCCGCCGCTCGTCCCGTGCTTCCCTCCCCGGCGGCGCCGCACCGAGGCAGGGACGCCCTCCCCGTGCGCACCGTGGGAAACATAAGTGGCACATATAGAGAAATATGTCACACTTGTAGCTGGCATCTGGCAGTAACGATGGGCTTGTAGGAGGCATCTTGCAGAAATTCCTGTTTGTTTAACTCCTGGCTTGCTGGAGGGGCTGTTTTTAAGGGGTTTGAAGAGAGAGGAGCCCTTGCAGGCAGGAGCAGCGTCCCTTCCCTCATTGATGACCAGGATCTCACCAAGCAGGCTCTGATTTATTAATTTGAGGGCTCCCATTCGTGGCTGCTGTCCCTTTGTGGGCCCACAGAGACCTCAAACCATCTTGTCCAGCATCCTATGGCAGCTCCTCCCTTTGGAGGACAGTGACAGCCTCCTCCTGTCCAAAGGCTGCGTACACTCTCAAACATCCTCATGTGGTGGACATTCCCAGCTGATGGACATTCCCAACATTCCCAACAAGGGGTTCAAGCAGCCCACCCCAAACCAAGCCAGGCACTCTCCTCCCCTGCCCCTCAATTCGCCCTCGAAAGCCGCAGTGGGCAGTGACACCTGGCTGCTGTCACAGAGCTGCTCTCCCCTCCAGGGTCCTGCTGTCCTTTGCTAGAAGGTGGCAAATCAATCCTCCAGGGAATTATAACCACCCTGCCCCAGCCCTGCTCCCTGGATTCCTGGCCCTTTTCCCTGGCACACCTCCTCACCAGGCTGGAAGTCCCTCTGCCCAAAGTCCCCTCTCCCTCCTCACACCATCACCTCCACAGTCAGCACTTCACACACAAATCCCTCATCCCTTTAGGTCCCAAGTACACAATTCCAGGTGTAACTATGTTTTGGAAGCCTTTCCATCATCCCTGTCCCTGTATGACCCTGGTCCATCCCCACACCACCTTCTATCCTGCTGCTATCCACAATTCCCACCCCATCCAGCTGCAGGATGCAAATCTTCAAAATGCAAAGAGCTCTCCCCAGCCACGCCCTGACTTATTGCTCTTTGGAGGAACAAGAAAACAAATTTGAACAATGGTGGATTTAATTGATTTCTCCACATTTCCTCAGTGGAAGCTCAGCAGGGAAAGTCATGGATGCAGAGGAGCAGCTGTGAGGGGGCTGCCCCACACCTCGGCACAAAGGCAAGGATTTACATTTACTTTAGAAAGCATTAAGGCTTAGAAACCAGAAAAGTCAAGTTTCCCTGTTTCTGGATGAAGTTTCCCTCCCTGCAAAGCTTAGGGATGCACTAAAAAACAGAATTTAAATGTTTCTCTGCAGAAATACAAGGATTCGGCATCACAGCTCTGGAACTCCCAAAAATTTCTTAGTGAAAGAACAAAACTTCTTACTGAAACTTTCCCCCTCAAAGGGAAGTTTGTAGCAAAAAACTCAAGAAAGCTCCTAAAATAATCTGGTTTATAGCAAAAAATAAAGAAGTATTTGAATAAAACCCACAAGTGCTTCTTTCTGGCCAGTGCCAACAGGGTCTGCCAGTCCTTGGCTGGTGCTCACGGTCCAGGCTTGGCTCCACATGTCCCTCCAAACATGTCCCAGTGCCACAGCCCCACAGCCATGCCCGGGAGGTGATTATGTTACAGGGAATGAAAGGCACCATCAGCTCTCCCCACCTGCTTTGGGAGGGATTTTTAATGCAGAAGGATGCTCGGAAATCCAGGGGAGCATAAACACCCTCAGTGAGCATCGTCAGAATTCCGCCCCCGCTGCTGAGGAGCAAAGGGGGTCAGGGGAAGGGGCCAGGGTGTGATGTGCTGCCCTGTGCCCACTGCAGACACAGCCCCAGACCCCAGACACTGATGGACTGGGGGGAGGAAAGGTGGCAGGAGAGTGCTTGGGGCTGGTGCACAAAGGGCAGGCTCAGATTGAGGGAAAATCCCACCCCAGCTGCTCAATGACATTCCTGTGGAAAGAGGGAAGGAAAGATCAGCAAGACACTGGAGCCAAACTAGAGGAGATTATGTTAAAAAAGCCTTTCTGAGCACCACGATGCTGACAGAGCAGCACAGCTTGATGAGGAGAATCACAGAATCCCAGAAGGGTTTGTGTTGGAAAGGACCTTAAAGCCCATCCATTTCCACCCTCTTTCCACTGTCCCAGGCTGCTCCAAGCCCTGTCCAGCCTGGCCTTGGGCACTGTCAGGGATCCAGGGGCAGCCACAGCTGCTCTGGGCACCCTGTGCCAGGAACAATTCCTTCCCACTATCCCATCCAGCCCTGCCCTCTCTCAGCTTGAGGGCATCCCCCTTGTCCCTGGGTGTGAGGGATGCTGCAGAGGAAGGACAGCCCCAGGAAAACCCAGCTCCGTTCCCAACTCCAGCATGACCTTGGGCAAGGCATTTAATCTTGCTCTGCCTCATTTTCTTGGTGCTTTGCCTCAGAGGACTTTGGGGCCGGACTTTGTCTTTCAAGGGGTTTGGCTACACTTGAACGCTTATTTTAAATTCAGTAATTGCCAATTAAATCAACATGCTTAGCATACTTTCATGGACTGTGCTTTTTTTTCTTCCCCCAGCTAAACATGTTCACCTTAATTAAAGGAGTCTGCAAGTCATTGCAAAGCCATCATGTCCTGCCAGTTCAGCCTCAGCACTGAAGCATTTGTATGCCCACGAAACCAATTTTGTATGATTGGCACTAAGGGATGGGACCTTCTGTTCATTAGGGGCTTCTAAGTGCCACTAGGCAAGAAAATTAAATCTGATTCAGATGGGAGGAGAAGGATGGATGACAAAGACAAGAATTTTCAGGGGAGGGAATAGATTGTTTTACACTGCATTTAGAGAAGATAAAACATACGGGACCCATTCTGAGGCAAAAGGGCGAGGTCTGGGCAGAGCTGGCCACAGAAGTTACATTTGCAGGGCTATTTATAGCTGTCCTGCTGTTTAGCAGGAGGATGTGATCGCTGCATTTATGGTTTATAAGGCATTTGCTGTGTTTGGGATGTGATTCTCAACCCCCGCTCCCCAAACTCAGGAGGGACCCACGGAGGAGGTCACTGACACTGAGTTCAGCTCAAGGCCTCCTGTCACACTGAAGGGCTGACATCTGGCAGCAGAGGAGGATAAAGGTGATGAAGCAAACAACAGATTTACCTGTTTTTCCAAGAAAAAACAGCTCACCAGCCAATCCAAGCCCTGGGCAAGGCTCACACCTGCACAAGGTCCATGCCATGGCTGGATCAGGAATGGGCCCCTTGCTCTTGTTACCTGTCTGTGCTGGGAATCCCTGCAAGGAGTGTCCAGTGGGGAACTGGGCTGGGAAAAGCCAGACCCCAACCAGCCAGCCCAGTGATGGACGGAGAGGTGGGAGCAAGGGATGGAGAAGGGCTTCACCTCCATGGGGAGGGTGATGGGTTGTTACCTGGGGGCTTCTAGGGACGGAGAGAAGTAGAAATCAAACATCCTGCACAGGCCCTGGCTGGGATGCAGGGATGTACCTGGCACATGCAGCTCCATCCCACCCCTTCCAGCCTTTCCTGCCAGGAACTCACACAAGAACTGAGTAGAATTCTCTTAACAGCAACAGTGACAAGCTCCAGGCATGAGGCTGTGCCACACACCACCCATGGGAGCAGCCCAAATCTGCCCCAAAATCCTTCTGGGATCACCTTCACCATTGGGCTGCTGGAGTCTTTTAAGGTAAAACCAAAACTTTGTGGGAAAGCAAGGACTGATTTTTTTTTTTTTCTTTTTTTTTTTTTTTTTTTTTTTTTTTTTTTTAAGATTTGTTTCAGAAAAGCTGTCAAAAAATGTTTAATTGATGAAAAGCTGGATTTCCAAGGAAAGACATGTTTGAGAAGTGACACTGATAGCCATGTGAGTAGAGAGTCTGGGGTTAAGTGTGAGGAGTGGGTGGGAGCACAGGGAAAGAACACATTAGAGTTGCAAATGCAGAATGAAACAAAGCCCTCCATCATCTTAAAATCTTTCCTAAAAGGGAGTTTTACTTTTTGACCTGATCAAGAGTTCACAAAGAGCCGAAATGTCAGGCCTAGCTGGGAGCAGCAGAGAGGTGTTTCAGTCCCTTGAACATCCATTTCTGAGGTCTCAAACAGGGATGATCTGACATTTCCCAACAGCAATCAGGACTGGAAAATCACCCTCTGTCCCAATGCTGGCTGAGACCTGGATTTCAGCCACCCCACTCTCTGAGCCCCTCAGAGCTCGTGCCACTCACTGCCCAGGAGCTCAGAAATGACTCCTTGCTCCTTTCAAACAGGAGGAGCTCACTTACAGAATTCCAGAGGGATGTGGGATGAATTTCTGCCGTACAGCTGGTGAGAGCCAGCAGCCAGGATTCTGAATCCTGCAAACGGGTACCAGGAGAGCTCAACTCCAGCTTTGATGTTGTAAAACTCAAGTTAGAACGAGCAAGGGAACGCAGCAAGGATAGAAATACTCCCTGGTATTTTCAGAGAAAAAAACCTTCTTTTTTACCCCTGTGGCTTATAAATCATGCAACAAAACTACAAAGCTGGAGATTGCTGTGTTTGACTAATGGGGCTGTGCTTTCCTTGGAGAGGAACGGTTTGACCTCAGGATGTCAGCATTAAATGAGACAAAACCATCAGCCACGCTCCCCTGTTCTAATCAGAACCGTTGTCGCGGTGTTTCGCCCATTTCAAAGCATCTCATCTCTGCAGCTGTGTCTCTCCAGGGAGCCTGTTTGCTGCAGGACACCCACGAAATTTCAGGAGCAGCTGCAAGTGCTGCTGAAAGAGTCCCCTCCATCCCCTGCAGCTCAGGTTCCCACAGACCAGTTCATGGGGCAGTGGGTGACACTGAGGCATGGCCCCAGGACTGGGAGCAGTGCCTGGGAGCAGGGATCACAGCCTCTGGCATGGAAAGAGCCTCTGCCAGCTGTGGCCTGGGATGTGGCACCAGGCTGAGCAGCCCTCCTTGGAGGGAACATCAGGTTTGTTGAGTAAGAAACAGCAAAAGACTTCCAGAGCTGCCTGTAAATAATCAGAGCCAGCACAAACCCATACCCAGCACAAAATTATGCATCAAAAATCCTGCAGTTCCACCATAAAAGCCAGGAAGGAGCAGTAAAGTCACTCTGCCATCGAGGAAAAAAGTCACTGTGCCATCACAAATTTGCTGGGAATAAAGGGACTCTGCCACTGAGGAATGAAGTCACTCTGCCATACACCACAGTCCCAATGTTCCACGTTTCCAGGTCCTTTTCCATAAGGATCTCCCAGTTCCCAGCTCCCAAACAGCCCAGCTGGTGTGGTAGGAGCCTGAAGGGCTTCAGGGAGAAGACAGAGGTGTCCTGCAGCTTCACATGGCCAAACACCCACCCAAGGGTGGTTCCTGGGGAGGACAAGTGTTCAGTGCCACCCCTGCGGCAGTCAAGGCTGGTTCTGGTCTGGCAAACAGCTGGAACACAGCTGGAGAAGGAATGAACCCTGTATTGGTTTGAAAGCAAAACCAGTGAGATACCAAGTCAGAAATACAATTTAATAGAGAGAGAACAAACAAGAAAGATAAAATAAGATAAATGCAATGGTACACAGGACCACTGGCAGAGTCAGAATGCAAACCTGACACCCTGTTGGGCAGGGTGTTGGAGCAGCCCGCAGTGAGTCCTCCCACAGTGACAGATGTGGCTCTGTTGGAGCAGAGATGATCCTCAAGAAAGGGTCCAGTCATCCTCTGGGAATTCCAGTGGGAACGGCTCCTTTGGTGTCTGGGATTGCTGTTTTATCCCGTGGAAAGGCTTTGGCTCCTCCCGCTGGGTGCAGCATCTCCCAATGGGATGAGGTGATGTTATCAGTCCTGTGAGAGCCTTCAATGGCCCATTCACAGGGGATGTCCCTCGGAGGAGGATGGGTGGAGGAGGAGATAAGGAGGCCCTGCCTTATCTGCTGTTATCAGGTGTCCATTAACAGAAGGCATCTGCCCTCTTCCCCCCCTAGAGTTACAAGAGATAAAGAACAATATCTCCCAACCGGCTTCAACAGATGAAAATAGAATACACATTTTTAGTTACATTTTTCAGCCCAAGACAAACCCCAGCCTTTGCAGATGAAAGAAAAGGGCTAAAGCTATCCCTTGAAAGTCAGTGGGTCCCCACATGGAAAACAAACAAGCATCAGGGTGATGCCTGGATACCTGCAACAGCCAGGTCTAAACCTAAAGCTGGTCTTAAGAGCTCTCCCATAGTGCAAAAGAAGATAGTTCCTATTTTAAATCCTTCCCCTTAATTTTCCCACGCAGGGAAAGCATCCAGGATGTTTGGCCTCATGACAAAACTCAGAAGAACAAGCACCCAGCACAACAGGTCAGTTAAAACCACACACCTGTGTTCCTAGTGCTGAAAACATGAGCAGAACAGTGAACCAGCTGAAACACCCTGCTTTCAGATGGCTTTTTTCTTCCTCCATCCCTTCAAAAACATCCTGTTTAGCTGCCTTTATAGAAAACACGCACCATTTGGAAACAATTTGCCTCCCTTTTTTTAATTTCTTTTTTCTTGGCTGAAAACATGTGCTGAGTCGACCGCTTGGGTCAGCACAAAACCACATTTTGGGGATGAATAAAGTAGTTGCTGGGAGCAATTTGCCCAGCGCCGCTGCAGGCCAAATTGGAGAGTTAAACTCACAGGCACTGCAAGCTGGCCTGAAATTACTCCATGGACTCCGAGGCCATTTGCTCCTAGTGAAAAACTAAATATTATTTACCAGGAATAATCCAAGAGGATGGTTGTGTAGCCCAGGCAACCTGGCTGCTGCTCCAGCACGGGCGCTGCAAGGTGAGGTTGGGAGGAAGGAAAATTCCTGCCTGATTTTGGTGGCTGTTTGGAGCTGAAGGATGGACCACAGGCTCAGGAGCTTGTGGAGAGGGAGGGTTTGGAGGGTGTGAAGTGGAGGCAAAACCCTTGAAACCACTTCTCCCCATCCCTGCTCCTTGCTCAGCCCCTCCATGCCACGAGCACCCACAGCAGGACTCAGTGGGAGCTGCTCCACTTCTGTTCCTCCTACAAAACCATGAAGAAACTCCTTTGAGGTCACAATTTGCCCATTTTTAAAGCAAAGACAGGGAAGGAACTTCAAGAAGGGATGGGTTTCTTCCCTGCTTTTAAGAGTTGGACCCAAATTCAGGAGGGCAAGAACAGCCCTCCTCTCCAGCTGATTCTCAGCCCTTATTTCTGATACAAGAAACCCAAACAGGATGTGCTGAATCGCCTAGGGCTGGGGAGAAGGCATCATTTTTGAGCAAAAAGGAGTGAACACAAGCACAGCTCCAATGGCTGGCCACAGGTTATTCACTTTAGGTCTTTTTCCCCCATTTGTGTAAATTATAGGGGGAAAAAATATTACAGAAAACACTTTGCTCAAGACTAAGTTGCTGGTGGAATAATTGAATATTTAACAAACCTGCAGCCAAAGGTGATGGGTAATTTTGAAATAGTCTCTTGCAAAGAGCAATCTTCAAGCACGGCCTTTCTCAAAAGCAGGTCCACACAGAGATACCTTAAATAAAACCTTGCAAAAGAGTCACTGACGCAATCTGAGATTTTCAGCCTCTTGTCAACTGTGATTCTTTATTTTCTGAGCTCGCTGTGGTGGTCTGGAGGCATTTGGGACCAACTCTGCCTCCTAATTTTTAGATAACCAGACAGAAAAAAATTTCCAGCACAGGCGTGGAGGTGGCAGTCCCCCAGCTGCTGGCCCTTTGGAGAGGAGCCAAAGCTGGGGCAGGAGGAGGAAAACCCAGCCCCACACAGAGCCCGCACCGCGCTTGGTGCGTCTTGCAAAGGAGCTGGGTGCTTCAGTCGAGATCAAGGCAGCCAGATTGGGAAGGAGGGAGCGAAACCCCCCGAAAATGAATTCTCTGCGAGACGCAGCTTGCCAGAGTCTGTGCCTGGTGACACCTCCTGCAAACCCCGGGAACGCGAATCGCACCCGGTGGCCCCGGCAGGATGGCACCAGAATCCCAATGAGCCTCCCCAGCACAGCCCCTGCAGCCCTGCTGGGGGCTGGGGTGCACGGACGGCTCATCCTGGGGTGCTGGAGGTGCCCTGGGGGTGCTGGAGGTGCCCTGGGGGTGCTGGAGGTGCCCTAGGGGTGCTGGAGATGCCCTGGGGGTGCTGGAGGTGCCCCGTGGGTGCTAAGGGATGCTCTGGATGATGCCTGCTTGAGGCAGCCAAAGTCCTGCAGCGGGCGAGGGACGGGTGTGGAGCTCACCTGGGAGGGGCTGCCTGGCACCTCCCAAGCCTGGCAGGGAGGGAAAAAACCCCACAGATGTGAGAAGAGCAGTGCAGGACCCCCACATGGCCCTTCCCATCTCCAAGCCTCAGCTGCCCGCTGGAGCAAGGGTAACACCCACAGAGGAATCCCTGGGTCTTGGCTGTTTGAACCCACCAAGCTCCTGGCAAGCCCCAAACCCCAGGAAGTGTCCTCCAGCTTCTGAGCTAATTACACAACCCTGACACCCTTTTCCTTCTAGTCCCACCTAACAACACCCAGAGCCAGCAGATCTCCAGCACCTGGGGACACGGTTTAGAGAACACAACAGTGCTGGACTTGGTTTTCCAACCTTAATAATTCTGTGATCTCCTAATTCTCTCCATCATCCACATGATGGGAGCACCAGGCTGTGGTGCTGCCCCACACCAAAACTCCAACAGCTCCTGCCTGGCACAGTGAATCCAATCCCTGCCACTCCAAAACCATCCCCATTGCTGGATTCCCACACCACCACGTGCCCACCCAGCCAGGCTGGAGCACAGGAGGCCAAGAAAGCGTTAAATACTGCAGCAGCACAGAGCCAGGTGGGAACCCAAGCACAGGCCCTCCAGCGCTCCCACACCAGCCCCAAGGAGACCAAAACCTGACTGAATGACTCCAGCAATTAACTTCCTGAGTCTCTAACCCAGTTCCTTTTAAGGTAAATTTGTTCACGTTAATGGAAAAGGGTATTTTGGTTTTCCATCACCTGCCAAGTCATTTAAAAAATTGTTTTCCCCCCTCTCCCCTCTGCATTCACGACTTAATTGCAACAGCTCTTTGACAGCAGATAGGTTCCAGTGGGCTGCCACTCCAGATGTCAGGAACATGTTAGCAGGAAGGGGCCCTGTAGGATATTTATGGCTTTAATTCCTCGGTAGAGGGCTTTGTTCTGTCATGCGGTGACACACGAATTGCTACTCATTTGATCCTGTATTTCCACATCAGTGACACTTCATGAAGGGCTCCTGGTTCTCTGCTCTGTCTCCAGAGTTACTGGCCCTCCTTCTGCCAGCGCTGGCCTGCACAAGCTGGGTGGCTGGAACTGTCAGAGGGGCTGGTCAGCAGCAGCCCTCCCGTGCAGGCTGTGCAGCAGGTGTCCCTCCTGTGCAGCACTGGCTGAGGGTGAGGGAACAGAGAACTCAGAAAAAAAGACCAAAAAGCAACCGAAATGCAGCAGCAGAGGTCATTTACCTCCTCTCCTCTCCTCTCCTCTCCTCTCCTCTCCTCTCCTCTCCTCTCCTCTCCTCTCCTCTCCTCTCCTCTCCTCTCCTCTCCTCTCCTCTCCTCTCCTCTCCTCTCCTCGAATCTCCTCGAATCTCCTCGAATCTCCTCTCCTCGAATCTCCTCTCCTCGAATCTCCTCTCCTCTCCTCTCCTCGAATCTCCTCGAATCTCCTCGAATCTCCTCGAATCTCCTCGAATCTCCTCGAATCTCCTCGAATCTCCTCTCCACCCCTTTATCCCCAAAGCTGAGGCATTCCCATTCCTCCCCTTGTTCCAGTGTCTCCAAGGCTTTCCCGGGGCAGATCCCTCCTCTCATCCCACCCCACCCCTGGATCTCCCTCATTCCACAGCCAGGAATTCTCCAGTCCAGGCTCCACAACCCTGCATGAGCCAAAACCTCCCTGTGGAGCCCCACCTGCAGCTGTGGTGTCAAACAGCAGGAGATGCACAGCCCTGGGCAGGCCATAAATAGATGCAGGATGAAGCCCCAGCTCCAGGCTGCCGGGATATTGGCAGCTTGATCCCAGATGTGGGATCAGCAAGCACGTTAAACAATTACTGCTCACAGCAGCGCTCTCCATCATCTCACTCACACTCCAGCGAGGGATGAGCCACTCCATAAAACAGGGCAGGCTCAAGGGAAGGTGTTCCAGGGAAGCTGTGGCTGTGGGGCTTGCAAAACTCTCAAATTTGGACCAAAATCCTGCTCCTGACCACTCCAAACCCCTCAAATTTGGGGGCAAAGCCATAAAAGCTCCTCACAACCCCCAAATCTGGGGTAAAATCCCCCCAGAATAACACCCAACCACCCAAATTTGGGGGCAAAATCTCCCCAAAAGCACCTCCAAAACCCCCAAATTTGGAGTCAAAGCCCCAAAACCTCCCCAGAAGCCTGAAATTTTGGGGTAAAACATCCCCAAAAAACCCCAAGATTCCTAAATTTCGGACCCATCATACCCTTGGGGACTCCCAAATTTGAGTCAAACCCCCAAAACCACCCCAGAACCCCCAAAAGTGGGATGAAATCCCACCCAAATCACCCCAAACCCCCCAAATTTGGGGTTAAACTCCCCCCAAATCACACCACAAGCCCCAAATTCTGGGTGAAAACCCCCCAAAACTTCCAAATTTGGAAGGAAAACATCTGAAAAGCACCCCAGAACCCTCCAAATTTGGGCTTAAAAAATCTCAAGAATAACCCCAGGATAAAAATTTGGACTCAAATCAAAAATCAGCCTGGAACCCCCAAATTGGAGACCACCCAAACCCCAGAACCCCCAGGAGCATCCTGGGATGGTGGAAGGTGTCCCTGCCCATGGCAGGGGGTGGAATGACACAAGGGTTAAGGTCCCCTCCAACCCAAACCAGTCTGGGATCCTATGATTTCAATTTGGAAACAGGATAAAAGGAGCAGATTTGCCAAAAAGAGGGGAAAACCACATTAAAAATCCCCCTGTAGTAGGGGCTCAGCAGAAGTGGCCGGGTTTTCTGACAGAGGGAAGGAGCTCAGCTGCTGGAGGGGAACCTCGTGTGTTGGGGTGAAGTTTCCTGCAGCTCTGCTGGAATCCAGCCCCGTGCTCACACAAAAGCTGCTCCCACCACACCGGGACTGCCTGGGAGCCAACACATCCCTGCCTCGTGCTCCTTGGTCAAAAGCCACCCTTTAAATTAAGGAGCATCCCAGGAGAAAACAGATGGTGGGAGTTAGGACTAAATCCCACCCCTCCCTGCCTGTCCCACCAGGGTGGGACACTGAGGCAGACTGACCTGCCAGGGCAGTGAGCTCCCATCACCTCCCAGCTCTGAACTGCCTGAGAACAGCAACAGCGATTAAAAAAAAAAATCCTGTGGATTTCTGTTTGCTGCAGTTTATACACAACAAGAACAAGTGCATACAAATACTTTCATTATTTTGTCAATACAATTAGCTGGGGAAGCACCAATCTGAGACACCACTTCCCTCGCCCTCGTTCCTGGAGAAAATTGGCTCTCCTGAACACCACGGTTTGATTTTCCCCTCTCCAACATGCACATTTGCAGGCAGATTGGGCTCTCCCCCCTTTCCCCAGAAAAGCAATCTTGCTGGAGCATTGAGATTTCTCTGGCTGATGGAGACACCCTCCTGGGAAGCACACCGGGGGTCCTTCCCTCCATCAGTGCAGCATCCCTGCTATTTGCTTCCACCAGGCAGCTTGCCAGCAGGCAGAGGAAAATGGGAAGGGGAGCGCAGAAAAAAGGCCAGAGAGGATGGGGGATGACAGCACAAGGCAGCCGCGCTCTCGGGCTCCTTGTAGCACATCAAAACCCCTCCAGTTGCACCGTAAAAGCCAGGAAGGAGCAGTAAAGTCACTCTGCCATCGAGGAATAAAGCCACCGTGCCATCACAAATTTGCAAGGACTAAAGGCACTCTGCCAAGGGAGGAGTGCAGCCGCTCTGCTGTCACAAACGTGCTCGGCGCTCTCTGACACACTGACTTTGTCACAGCCCCCATCAAACGGGGCTGTGGCTGCAGGGGCAGGGAGAGCTCACCTGCTTCCCCAGGGGCAGCGCCTCACAGAGCTCCAGGATATTGCAGAAACCTGGGGAGAACAGCTGCAAGGGCAACCACCCCCTTGCAGGGGAGAAGTGATGGCAAAGCTGTGTCGCTTCCAAAAGGGGTTTTGCAAAGAGCCCCAAGCCCCTGACCTGGGTACAGGGAGCTTTTGGGCTCTCAGGGGATTTCTCATGCCAGGGAGATGTTGTAACAGCACTGATGTGATAACTGCACTGCTGTGATAACTGCATTGCTGTGATGTTATTACTGCATTGCTGTGATAACTGCATTGCTGTGATGTTATAACTGCACTGATGTGATAACAGCATTGCTGTGATATTATAACTGTCTTGCTGTGATGTTATCACTGCGTTGTTGTGATGTGATAACTGCACTGATGTGATGTGATGTGATAACTGCATTGCTGTAATAACAGCATTGCTGTAATGTTATCACTGCACTGCTGTGATGTTATCACTGCACTGCTGTGGTGTTATCACTGCATTGCTGTGATGTCATCACTGCACTGCTGTGATGTTATCACTGCATTGCTGTGATGTTATCACTGCATTGCTGTGATGTTATCACTGCATTGCTGTGGTGTTATCACTGCATTGCTGTGGTGTTATCACTGCACTGCTGTGATGTTATCACTGCATTGCTGTGGTGTTATCACTGCATTGCTGTGATGTTATCACTGCATTGCTGTGGTGTTATCACTGCATTGCTGTGATGTTATCACTGCATTGCTGTGATGTTATCACTGCATTGCTGTGGTGTTATCACTGCATTGCTGTGGTGTTATCACTGCATTGCTGTGATGTTATCACTGCATTGCTGTGGTGTTATCACTGCATTGCTGTGGTGTTATAACTGCGTTGCTGTGATGTTATCACTGCGTTGCTGTGATGTTATCACTGTGTTGCTGTGATGTGATAACTGCGTTGCTGCTCGGTCCATGCAGAAGTGGCATCAGGACAGGACAAGGGGGAATGGCTTTAGGCTGAAGAAGGGGAGATTTGAATTGGATACCTGGAAAAACCCGTCCCTCTGAGGGTGCTGAGGCCCTGGCACAGGGTGCCCAGAGCAGCCCCTGGATCCCTGGCAGTGCCCAAGGCCAGGCTGGACGGGCTTGGAGCACCCTGGGACAGTGGGTGTTGTCCTTAGCAGGGATGAAATGAGCTTTAAGGTTCCTTCCAACCCAAACCATTCTGGGATTCCACGAGAGCACAGCAGTCCCAGTGCTCCCCCCAGTACAGACTGGCCCCACACACCCCATTCTCCACCAGACCCCCCTTTCAGGGCTCACTGAGCTCCTTTTCCCAGTCTTGTCCCATCCACACCAAGAGTCACGCAGCCATTCCTCTTGCACAGGACATAGAAGAGCCATTCAGGCTTGGGCTATTAATTAAAACCCAGTAATGTTAATTTTACTGCCAACTTGGAAGATCCTTACTGCATTTTATTAGGTAATTGCCACTTGTAAGGGGTTTCAACTGATGTCTTTATTAGACAATGCAATACAGGGTAGTTATGATAATAGCTGAAATCATATCCTGTAAATGTTCAGCCATCTCCAGACGTTGCTCCAGCCTTTTCCTCTGAGCTGAATGAGGAATTGCTTTGCCCTCAGAGACCCTGATCCCAGGGCAGACATGACCCAAACCAGACAAATCCTGTAAAAATGATACATTTCTGGCATGTGTCTAAGTGGGGAGAATGGGAAAACCACAGGGCAGCCAGGACCAGCCTCTGATCACCCCAAAATGTCACATTTCCACCACCTTTTTGTGTTCTCTTCTGATCTGTTCTCCAGCAGGGAAAAACCAGGCACCTGCCCTGCTGAGTCATTTCAGATCTAAGCTATAAAGCCAATGCATTTTGACTTTTTAGAAGCTTTTTACTCATTCGGGGAGCTGATTGGTGTCAATCTGCATCTCCTTGGTTTCATATGCAGGCATAACTTATTTCCCAGCAGATCTTGTACACCTTCCCCTTAGCAGGGACTCCTGGAACAGGCACACCCCAGCACCTTTCAGCCATGCCCTGGACATCCGTGACATCCAAGAGAAATGCTGTTTTTCCCACCCTTTCCCTGGGGAGAGGCACGTGGGAATGATGCTTCCTTTTCCTGGAACACCAGGGAGAAGGGATGAGAGGGAGCAGCTCCCCAGGCCCATCCTGAGGGCTGAGGGCAGTGCAAGATGTTCCCATCACACACAAAGTCTCATGACCCACGAGGTGAATCCCAGGATATCAATTTTCCTTTCTTTGGGAATGGGAGATGAATAACTCCAGCTTCAAGGCCAGGAATGACAACACAGAGGTGGTTTGAGAAGAGGCCTGGGAGTCCCCAGAGCTCAGAGGCAGAGATGCCCATGCCCACAGGGTTTGGCTCCTGTCAGCGCTGGGAAGGAGCAGGGGAGGTTGCGCCCGTGTGGGTGGGACGGAGCTCCCCCAAAATGAGAGATCCCAGGAGGCTCCTGCTTGAAGCTTTGCTTCCCCACACGCCACCAGTCTCTGTCTTCAGCCCTTTGTCCTCTTGCTCACATCCCTGCCCACAAAAGCTGCCTTTGCCATCTGATCTCTCTGCACGCCAGCTCCCTCCACACCCTCTTGTCCACTCTTTTCTTTCCCCATTTCTTTGTTCCCTCACCTGCTCTCCCTTCACAGAGATTAAAGCTGGGGATTTTTTCCCCCCTCTCTTTGGCAGGCTGGAATTGCTGGTCTGCATTTCTTGGGAGGAAAAAGCCCGTGGCAGCTGCAGGTGACATTGGAAATCCCCTTTGCATGTGTGGAGAGGGGAAATGGTGGCTTCGGGAAGGGGGGGACCAGCATTGCCCCAACCTCAGGACAAAAAGGAGGCAGTGAAAGAGCCTGAGAGGAATTGTTCTGCATTTAAATGAGGGAACTTGAATTCCCAGCTAGAAGGCAGGAGAAGGAGATTTAGTGGTAAAGGTAAAGGTAAAGACGGATGCTGAGCCCAGCCTTGGAGTGCCAGACACGCTCAGCCAAGGGATCTCACCTGCCTGGGACAGGGAGGAGAGGGCAGGGGGGCTGGGGAGCAGGAGGGAAGAGATTCCAGGGAGGAGGGATTCCAGGGAGAAGGAGAGCAGGAATTCCAGGAAACAGGGGAGCAGGGACTCCAGGGAGAAGGAGAGAAGGGATTCCAGGGAGCGGGAACTCCAGGGAGAAGGAGGGAAGGGATTCCAGGGAGGAGGAGAGCAGGAACTCCAGGGAGAAAGAGAGAAGGGATTCCAGAGAACAGGGGATCAGGGATTTCAACAAGCAGCAAAGCAGAGATTCCAGGGAACAGGAAAGCAGAGATTCCAAGGAACAGGAGAGAAGGGATTCCAGGGATTCCAGGGAGCAGGAGAGCAGGGATGCCGAGGAGCAGAAGTGCCCATGCTCAGCAGGCAGCGATGACTAAGTTTAAAAAGCAAACTCAAATTAACCCAGGAGTGTTTGAAACCCGGGAAATTACAGGTTCCCTGCACTAACGAGGACCCAGGGCTCTCGTTTCCCATCAGGCTCCTCACAGCTTGCGGCAGACTCGACCCCGACTGATAAATTTACAGAGAAGGAGAAAATAAACGCTGGAAATAAGAGGATTCACCTGCTTAGGAGTTTAAAGCCATTACCAAAATAGGTGCACGGTGTTGCCATTATGAATGTCATTCCAAACACCTCCTGATTTCCCCCTTCCCACCTCCTCCACTTTCACACCGAATTGTTCGAACTATTAGGGAACAAAAGGAAGCTGCCTTTTAAATCTCATTCACTCGGGCTCCTTGCCTGATAGATGGCTTCCCCTCTGAAGCTCTGTTTCACATAAAAGCATCTCAGCACGGCGCTGTAAATCTGGTCTGCACCAGCTTTTATGGGAGGCTGGGTTGGGTCCACGACTAAATTACCATTTATTTATTTGCTTGCTTGCGATATTTTTATAAAACGCCACTGCTGCTCAGCCTGGAGGGCTGGCATCCCTAAATGAGTGCTGCAAAGGGGGCTGGATGGAGCACGGGTGCCACCTCTGCCAGGAGGAGGCTGAGCTGAGCTGATCCACCAGCAGGATCCTCCCTCCCCAAGCCATGAGGATGAGGAGGGTGCAGCTGATGTGCAGCCAGGAGCTCCAGCCCTGCAGCTCCAGAGGGCCCATCCAGTGCTCTGCCTGCTCTGCGCTCCCACCCTCTCTGAATAATTACACATTAAATAATTATCAGCAGCCTCGGAATGAGTACGAGTTCAGTAATTACCTTCAAGGTAGGGAAACTGAGGCACAGAGTTTCACTCACCAAAAACCTTCCAGTAAGGGAGGAGTAGCTCTGCCCTTATCTTTACCCCACCCCCTTGAGGCAGCACGTTCACATCCATTGCAAGAAAAGGGGAATCGGGTTTGGGATTTTGCCAAGTGTTTTCCTTCCATTTCAAGCTTTTATCCTTTCCATTTGTTGGAAAAAGCAAAAGCAACGTTTCAAACAAAAGGTCAGTTGGACCAAAGACTGCTTCCATTAATAATGGAGGGGAGTTGTTTTTTATTTTTAGATCAATTTTTCCCAGACAAACCAAGAAAAACAGCCAAATGTTTGAGATATCCCTGTGAAAATCCTCACCTGATTCCTGTCTCCATCCATGGGTTGACACTGCCCCATCCCACTGGAGGAATGGGGATATCCCAAACCCACTGTGAACCTCCAGGATCAAACACAGCCCCTCCTTCTGCCCCCTTCCACCCTTTACAGATCCCTGCACCAAGCCGAAGATCCCTGTGAGGAGCTAAACCCTGCACGCCCCAGGAAAAGCCTTCCCTCACCCCCTCAACCTGTCCTCACCCATCTGCTCGTCACAAAAACCTTCCCTCTCCCTCACAGTCAGTTTTACAGCCCCTTCTTCTAATAATCAATATTGATTTTGCTGCCTGTGCTATTATCCCCATTTAAAGATTTATTTCCTGGCTCCGCAGCCTGTGGTTTCCAGCAGCAGCCCTCGATTCCCTGCTCCTGGGGATCACTCCCGTGCCCCACTGACTCATTCCAGATTGGAAAATCACCATCAGCTTTTGGGCAGAGGCGCTGGGGTTACGCCAGGGCACGCCGGGGGGACACCAGAGCCCCGGCTCGTGGCAAGCCCTTGCTCCTCTCCCACTTTATTTCCATCAGCTCCTGCCTTTTAGGCTTTTCCTGCTGTCCTGGTGCCCGCTGATCCCATGGCACCACGGGTCTGCCAGCCCCCACACCCAATTAGCAGAGCAGACCATGTGAAACACGCACTTGACGTTGACACGATTTAACATTAATAACCGGGTTTCAAATATTTATTACAATGGCTGTTTTTAATAAATATTTCATGAGCACCAATTTTTTTCCTTTTTTTTTTTCTGTTTTCACCTCTCTCCCCATCCATTGCCAGCTTTGTGGGCTTAATTTGCCTTAATGAGAATAAAAATCACTCTGATAAATTGCTCCTTTGCAAACGCACGCGACGTGAGAGCAGCACTCGGATGAAATATTTGTTGTGGGGAGCTGAGTGCTGCAAACAGACCCTGGGAGTGAGGAGCCCCCAGGATGGGGCTTGGAGCACCCTGGGCTCGAGGAAGGTGTGGAAGGGGTGGAAGGAATTTAAGGTCCCTTCCAAACATTCTGGGATGATGCTGGTTTTTTGGGGGGGACCATAAAAGGTCCCAGACACAATTTGGAGCAAAGGGGCAGCTTCACTGGATAATATACAGAAGAAGATAAGGTGTCTCCCACTTTTATCACATTTTGATGGAATATCCACGGTTTTCCTTGCAGGAAGAGCTCCTGCATGTTCATGCCCCAATCCCAGGGAAGTCCTGAGTTAATACAGCGAGGCTCAGCATTAAGAGGTATTGAACTAAAAGCTTTCCTGAGCACATACAGCTAAAGCTGAGGCTTTTCCCAAAACCAACCCAAGCAGAAATCCCCTCCCCACAGGCGCCAGGCTGGGAGGATGCTCAGCATCACCCCCAGCCCGGGGCTGTGCTCAGCCCACCATCCCCTCCTCTGGGAAGCACCCGTGGCTCTCAGTGCCCCTCTCTTCCCTCCCAAATGCAGCAGGGGTTTATTTGAGGAGCTCGGCCAGCTCAGCAAACACTCTCTGGGTTTCTCCCTGCTCCGGTATTCCAGGCGTGGGAGACAATTAGAGCTGTCTAATCAGCAGTGCCAGGGGCAGGGCTTTCATGTGAGGGCTCTCAGGGGGGGTTATTACCATATGAAGCATCCCGGGCTCAGCTTTGCTCAGCCACAGCTTTCTGCCCCCTCCTGCAGCCCCAAACCAAGAGGAAATCCAGGCGGGATGTGCAGGCAGAGCCACAAAGGTGCTTAAGAAGCAGAGTTTCACTTTGTCTTTTGCTGCAGTTTCACTTCTTTTGATGTTTGGTTTTCCTTCCCTCCTTGGCTTTATTTATTCTTTTATATTTATTTTATAAGGCAGATTTTTGGTGCATATTACAACCCTCCAGCTTTCTCTCCGTTCTCATTCCCCTCTTTAAGATGTTGGAGAAAGCACCCCTGGTGCAAAAAGTGGAGAGAAAAACTCCATCCCACAGCCAAGAATTCATAGCAGAGGCAATGTGGACAAAATCCAAGCAAAGCCAGGTTGCAAAGG
The DNA here is from genome assembly GCF_021018805.1 of Prinia subflava. Lineage (NCBI taxonomy): Eukaryota > Metazoa > Chordata > Aves > Passeriformes > Cisticolidae > Prinia > Prinia subflava. The sequence goes on from NC_086268.1 coordinate 4,857,284, forward strand.
GCCTGGAGCAAGCTGGTCTAGTGGAAGGTGTCCCTGTCTCAACTGCAGCCTATTTCCAGCAAGAACAGCAACTTTATTATCCAAACTGCATTGTGTGGAATCAAAAATAAATATATCAAGCTTTCTCCAAGAAATCCTCATCTCAGCAAGCCCAGAAGGAGACAATATTTATTTATACTAGCTGAAAAAAATATATATATTGGAACCATCTCATGAAACCTCTCCTCTTTGGGAGCTCATTCCAATAAACCTGAAGTTTTGAGTGGAATGGAACAAAAAGCAGCGTATTGAAGCGTATGACCCTCTCCAATGGGTCAGAGGTGCAAAGCACAAAGGGATTTTTGCCACACTAAGTACAAATAATCCCCCAAAAAACAAAGTAATGGGCATTTGGGATCATAAATATCAATAGTTGAAGCAGAAGCTGAATATATTGGTTTTAATGAGAATTATCTACAAAAAGGTATTTTTTTTACCCCTTCAGCAATTCAGTATTTTAATGCCTTGAACTTTTCCCCCCCCAATCTCACTTTTACCAGGTGTGCAGAAAGTTACCAAAAACATCAATTGGGAAATGTCAGAATGAAAAATCTCAGCATTCCACTTCAAAGCAAAGCGTTCTGCTTCAAAATGTCGGTGGTTTATAATTCAATAAGCCGATTTGAAGCATCTTATCTGGCAGGCCTCTGTCAAAAATGGGAAAATCGACTTTTCCTTCCAACAGTTTTGGTAAAACCCTATATTTCTTAGGCCCATTTTCAGTCACATTCAATCACCTTTTGTTTTCATGTTATCTCTGCTGAGACTCCTTATAGAAAATCTTTTCCTGCTTAGGAAACAGGAGCTTGTCTCCAGTCAAACCCTACAATACTCTGACCTAAAACACTAATAAACAAGATTCCTGGAAAAACACACCCACTGCAGGAAGATCATTTCTTGCTGAGGCAGGTGATGCCATGCAGGAGATATCAGCCACATATTTAGGGTAAAGTTTATGTGTTGTGTTCATTGTTCAGCAGAATAATTCAGTTCTTGACCACCCCTGAGGCGCTGGGGGATTAAACACAACCAGTAAAACCAGTTTCATGGTTTCTAACAACAATACACCACTTCCCATTGGAAAATAAAATCCCTTAGAGACACAAACTTGCAGCAGGAATTAATGGCGGGGATGATAATTGGGAAACTCAGTCCCTTCACGGAGGGAAAATCTGTTTAAAAAGCCTTTACAAAGCCCAGCTTGAAATCTAGCAGCCAAAATCTTCCCTGGACAGGATAAAATGTACAAAAAATCCAGGAATGACAGCAGCATCCCTGTGGGCAGCAGCATCCCCATTGCAGGGGATCTCTCTGCACATTTTAATGCAGAGCAAAGTGACCCAAATGGATATTTGTTGCAGCTGCAGAGCATGATTCCATTTTTTTTCCCCCTCCCAGCAGATAATCACCTTCCCAGGGTATTTTCTGCATATGCACACGTGCAGGGACACGAGGAAAATCGGTGCTCTATTTTATAAGCTCATCGAGATTCTAATCTTACAGCAAATAAGGCATGGCATCTAGATGGAGGGTATTACAGGAAAATCAATATTGATTATTAGGAGCAAAGATGCGGGATGGAGCTGACAGTTAAAAATCCTTTCAAGATCCTGGGAGAAAAATGACAGCTCCACACAACAAATACAGCAGGGCTGATTCAACAGCTTCATCACCCCGGGGATCAATGGGACTGTGGGCAAACTCTGGGCAGCTGCAGGAGCCTCAGCCTGGGGGAAGGCAGGACAAAGGTGCATTATTTTACACAAGGGGAGCACCACAGAATCATTAAAGTCTGTAAAATCTGGCCCAATTATTCCCCCAGCACTGCCAAGCCCACCACCAAACCGTGTCCACAGGTGCCACATCCATGTGGCTTTTAAATCCCTCCAGGAATGGGGGCTCCACCGCTGTCTGAGCAGCCTTTTCCTGTGTTTACCAACCCTTTCCATGAAGAAATTTTCCCAATAGCCAAGATAAACCTCCCCTGGTGCAACTTGGGGCCATTTCCTTTCATCCTGTCACTGTTCCCTGGGAGCAGAGCCTGATCCCCCTGACTGCAGCCTCCTGCAGGGAGCTGTGGAGAGGGGGGAGATCCCCTCCGAGCCAGGCTGAGCCCCCCCAGCTCCCTCAGCCACTGCTCATCGGACTTGCACTCCCCAGGGGAAGAGGGAGGTTTGGGATTTGGGAGGACCTGCCTGCACAGACAAGGCTGTGGGAGCTGCAGGCTTCAGGAAGAAGCAGGGGGAGAAGGATGAGGCAGGGGAGGCTCAGGAGGAGTCGCTGGTGCTCTCCTGCAGGGCCAGCTGAGGCTCTTTCTGTATAAAACACACCCGTGCAGGGAAATCCAGGGATTTCCTCTCCCTGGCCAGGTTTGAATTTGAGCTGTGGAAAGAAAAGGAATTTCCCTGCCTATTGCAGGGAGGCTTTTCTTCCCCTTACAACCACTTATTTTCTATTCTGGCCACGGGACAATTTAACCTGGCCTTGGGCACTGCCAGGGATCCAGGGGCAGCCACAGCTGCTCTGGGCACCCTGTGCCAGGGCCTGCCCACCCTCCCAGGGAACAATTCCTGCCCAGTCTCCCATCCAGCCCTGCCCTCTGGCAGTGGAAGCCATTCCCTGTGTCCTGTCACTCCATCCCTTGTCCCCAGTCCCTCTCCAGCTCTCCTGGAGCCCCTTTAGGCCTGGCTGCCCTCTCTTCTGCAGGCTGAACAGCCCCACCCTGCAGCAAGGCTCCTCCTTAGCCCGGTTTGCTGTGCCACCCTCCCCTGGCAGGGCTGTGGGGTCACTCAGCCCCTCAGAGCCCCAGTGCTGCCCACGAGGCTCCTCAGGGCTCTGGTGGCAGTAGAACCAGCAGGAATGAGCCCCACCTTGAGCAAATCAAGACCTTCAGTGCTTTTTGATCATACACCACGTCCCAGTGGGGAGCCCCAGGGGCTGCCAAATTCCCAAAGTCTTTGTGAAAACAGGTTCCCTACGGAAGACGTTATTTTTAATCAATAAAGGAACAAATCAAGGAATTCGGTTTTTTTCTGCCTCTCAGAATTCTGCAGCAGGGACTCACCTTGCTCAGAGCCCTGCAGGAACAAGGACCTGCCTGCTCAGAACACTTGATCCCAGCTGATCCATCCCCACCTTGATCCTGACTCCCACAATTACACTGAGGGGAAAGCAGCAGCTGAGATGGGAAAACAATAGGGCTCCAAGGCAAGAGGTGCTCAGGCACTGAGCTGATGAGGCTCCTCAGTTCAGCACTAATTGGGATGGATGTTTAAAATAAAATAATGCTGCCTAATCACCTTGAGATCCTCCCAGGCACAGCCACGGCATCCTCTGGGAGACTGATACCTTAAAAGTCACCTTAAAGGAAGCAGCACCAGGATCATCCTCTGCCTAGAGAATATTTGGGCTTTTAGCTGATTATTTAAAGGCAGAAAACACAAAGCTTTCCCTGCAGACGCCCAGCTTGCTGCAGCAACTGGTTTCTTTGGGATTGCTGGGACGCAGCCCTGCTCCCTAAGGCTGCAGCTTCCCATGGCAGCCCCAGCGTGTCCCGGCTGGGATAATGGGGAAGGGGCACTGCAGGGACACTGAGGGCTCTGCTCACACCGCAGCCATCCTGCCCAGCCCTTCCCTGATGTCCACCCCGGCCCAGGGAGCAGCTGGGTGCATCAGAGCCCCTCAGGGCTGCTCCTCCCTGAGATTCTCCTCGGGGCTGCTGTTCCCTGAGGTGTGTTGGGTTTTCGAGCTCTTCTTGCTCAAAAGGTCCCGCACCAAAGCCAGAGCAGACAAAGTGAGCCTGCCAGTCCGTGTTTCCAAGGTTGTTTATTCTTTCATTATCTCTCAGTCCTTTCCCAGCTCTGCAGGGCGTCCCCAGCAGAGCAGGACACACGGCAGGACTGGGGTGGGTCAGAGGGTCCCGGGCTTTATGTACGGTCCTGGTCCAACCACCGTCCACAATGAACTTTTTGTTTACAGAATCTTACCAATACTCACTGCCTATGTTAACATGTCATTTCTACTCTAAACCAATCCTTGAGATCCAACTCAGCAGAAACTGAGGGATGAGAGCAAGAACAAGGAGGACAGGACCACTCCCCAATTCCTCCATCTTGCCTCTTCAAGCCCATACACTAAAAATCCTGGATTCTACATTTACACTCTGTGATAAACTAAATACTGCTTCTTTTGAATTCTCTTGGCTTGTGATTCTTCATACAATGTGGGCATTCACTGCCATGGCAGGGATCAGAGGCAGTGTCCTCCTGGGCTCTGTGTGAGGCTCTGACCCACTTGTACAGATCCCAGACCCCCTGTCCGGTCTCCAAACCCTCCAGGGTGGTCAGAGGGATGTCCTGGACTCCAACAAGAGCCAACCCTCAGAGGAGGATGTGCCCTCTGGGCTTGGGGCAAAGACTGAACCAGCTGGAGATGCAGTCATGCTGGAGATGAAGCCCAAGGGACAGCCAGGGAGAGCAGGGACCCCTGCAAGGGATAATGTCACTGCTCAGGGACACCTGCCTCACCCCTGACCCCACACCACGATCCCAAACACCCTCCCAGCCTCAACACATGAACTCCACACCCCTGATTGCCCTCCAGCAGCCAGGATTCCCATCCCAGCTGCGTCTGAATCTTCACCTTGCCCCAAGGAAACCCTGCAAACCTCGCCTGCACACCCCATCCCCGGCAGCCCCCTGCCCTGGCCCTGCCTGTCACACGCAGCCCTGCTCAAAGCAGCGCTGGGATGAAGTTGCAGCCAACTTTTGGTGAGTTCAGGCGGAGCCAGCTGCCCTCGGTGCCGCCAGCACCATCCACCCGCGGCTGCCGGCTCAGTGGGCGTGAAGGGGCCGCGAGGAATACAAATGGACTCTCTCACTTAGCAGGAGGCAGGTAATTTCTTTTGTCCCCGCTGATGCATTATTGATTGTGATGAATGTCAGAGCAGGAGCCTGTTCCAAAAGCCATTAAACAATAATTTCATCTCCGGAGGGTAATTGATTGTCAGAGGGAGCAGCTTTGCCAGTTGCAAGGTGGTGGTGACGGGGGATGTTTGTATTTGGGTGGGGACAGAGGGAGTCTTGGGCAAACTGCATGATTTATTAATCAAACATGGAAAAAAGAGTTGGGAGAGGGAGTGCACTGGAAAGAAGGAGACAACTTCTTCCGAGCTGCTGGGCAAGGCTAAGAGCCAGCCTGACCCCGTCACGCTCCACAGAACATCCCTGGTGGCACTTTGCTGGGCGCTGCCTGGCTCCAGTGACACATCCCAACGCTGGCCTGTCACCTCCCCGCTCTTCCAGCCCCTGACCCACACATTAAAGTGCTTTTCTGACACACCTCAGCTCCTTCCCTGCCTCTCCATTAATGCACGGAGTGGTGAACAGCCTGCACCTCAGCCCTGCCCCTCCCACACTGCTCCCAGCACGGCCCTGGCACTGATTTCAGAGGGAATCTGAGGCTACATCACACCCCATGGAGGGAGGAAGCAGGAGGAAGGGTCTGGATTTGGGGACTGGGATTGGAGTTGCAGTGTGTGGGGTCGAGCTGGGAAGGACTCTCCCACCCCAGAGGAGAGGGACAAGGCCCAGTGGCCCCAGAATTAATCCTTACTGGTTTAGCAGTCATTACCAGCATTGAGACACAGCCCTAGAAAGGGGCATGGGGACAGGGCCCCAGCCATGCCCAGCCTTCCAGGAGGACACCATGCATCACCCCTGTGTCTGTCTGTCTGTCTGTCTGTCTGTCCACCACTGGAGGAGGGCAGGGATGGAGTGGCATCCTCACCACATCTCCAGCAGCAGCCACAGGAGAGACAAATCCCTCTGTCAGGAGAGGAGAGGGAGTTTATCCGTCTCCTCTGCAGCACATGAGAGGTGGATTTATCACGGATTTCCCTTTCTCCCATGCTTTATTTAGTAGTTCATTATCTTGTCAGCTGGAACCAGCCAGCTCCCACAGCACACTCTATCACTCCCAACTCCCTGCAGGAGCCACTCCAGGTAAAATGCCCACCTGGACCAGCTGAAGGCCACATCTGATCTGGGAGAGGACAGTTCCAACGGTGGGGAATAGGTTGGAGCAAAGAATGAGAAAGGAATCCCTGTCCTTTGGGTGTGAGGACACAGAACTTCGTAAGCAACTCATCATTAAACACTCTCTCTCTCTGTCAGGCTAGTTAAAAATAAAACCAAAACTATAAAAGATCAAAACCACAAGCAAGTTGAAAATTAAAGTCCTTCCAATAGCATTGGGCAATGCCCTCTGCCTTCATATCAATCACAAAGCCTGAAAATATCTCTAATAAAAAAGGAGATTCTGTCGCCACCACAAAACTCTCAAAGGAGCAAGAAATAGCAATGAAATGTCCTTTCTAGGGAAGAAGGAGTAATGCAGCCTTCCATGGCCTTTCCATGAGCTGAGCTGGTGCAATACACAATTTTCCAGGCATATTTGCAGTTATCTCCACAGGAGGTGGTTGTGATCAGTATCTACAAGTAGGTGTCAGCCAACAACAGAATCCCAGGATGGTTTGGGCTGGAAAGGGACTTAAAGATCATCTGATCCCACCTTCCACTATGCCAGGGTGCTCCAAGCCCCATCCAGCCTGGCCTTGGATGCTTCCAGGGATGGGGCAGCCACAGCTTCTCTGGGCACCCTGTGCCAGGGCTGGACCTCCCCTCTCAGGGAAGAACTATTTGCATATTTAAACCCCTCCCACGGCCATAATCATCCTCCACCTCCAGGCTACCAGAGGAGAAAGGAGCTGTATCACCCTACAGAGGACACAGACACTTCCTTGACTTTCAGGGCCAGACCTTGAAGAAGTTCAGTACAAATCTTCTGTGTTTATTTGTTTCCATTTGTTTTCTCCATTGCGTTTTTTCCCCGCGATCAATACCATTATTTGAATAAAAATGCACTATGTGCAAGAGCAAATGCCACACAGAGAATACCAATTGAAGAGGCTGCCTTGAAGTGGAGCCATCGGGAGGGGAGGAAATTCTCCCAGGGAGCAGGAGGCCACCGAGCCCCGATACCGGCGCAGCACAGAGCCGCGCTCCTCCCGGAGCACCGGAGGGAACAAAGGAGAAGGGGAAGCAAAGAACCAAATCCCAGCTTCAAAAGCCTCCCCGTTTCAAAGCGTGGCACAAACGCCAACTGCCTTGTCTGCCCAACACCCCTCTGTGGCAGCGCTGTTGTTCTCTGTGCTGCAGGAGCAGCTCGGTTCAGGCCACACCCGAAGCTTTGCGGGCTCCGTGGTTTGAGGTTTGCAGCAGGGGGGCCCCCAGTGCCATCCTGCCCTGCCCTGGGAGCTGGTGGGCAATGCCAGGGTGGAAAGGGGGCACTACAAGGCTGTTCCTTCCTCGAGTTTATTCATTGTTTTATAGCACCTTCCCAATACTTAAAGGGTCTCCAAGAGAGCTGGAGAGAAACTTTGGACAAGGGCACGGAGGGACAGGACACAGGGAATGGCTTTCCACTGCCAGAGGGCAGGGCTGGATGGGAGATTGGGAAGGGATTCTTTCCTATGGGTGTGGAGATGCCCTGGCACAGGTTCCCAGAGAAGCTGTGGCTGCCCCTGGATCCCTGGCACTGCCCAAGGCCAGGGCTGGATGGGGCTTGGAGCAGCCTGGGACAGTGGAAGCTGTCCCTGCCCACAGCACAAGGTGGGACGAGATGGGCTTTAATGTCCCTCCTAACCCAAACCTTTCTGGGATTAACCTTTGGCAGATCCAGCAGGAAATCTCATATGGAACAACATCCATCCTCACAGTGAATCCCTGCCAGACAAATCCTGAATGACGAGGGTGCTGTTCTGCACTGCAGCACACGGGGTCCAACTGAGCAGACACACGAGACCCCAGACCCTCCCTCCTTACACTCGACACCAGCAGGAAAAGCCCAGGCAGGGCTGGAGCCCTGGGCTCCTCTCCCAAGCACCCTCCACAGCCATTCCAGCCCGCTGCTCAGCTTAGGGAATCACAGCACGGCGGCTTCAGGCGCTGCTTCCAGCTTAGCTTTCGCTGCTGCTCTTAACCCCAGCAACCTTTCCAGCTCTGCCCTGCCAACACAGAGGAAAACAAGCCACTTGACAGGCTCCCTCCTGCTCCAGAGGAACATTTCCCCAGGAAAGGAAGATCAAGGGAAGCACCGGCTCTCTGTCTAAAAGATGAGGAGATATATTCCAGCTGACATTCAGCACTATCAACATTTTATGAGCTTTGGAATCCAGTTAGTTAGCCAATATTTTACTTAACTCCAGTTTAGATTTAAAAACTTGACCTTCTGCGAGCGCGTCCGTGTCACATTTCACTCGGCTCCGTGTGCAATGCACCAGGTTATTTATCCCCCCTTTTTATTGCTGCGCTGTTATCTGTTCATTTGCACTATTCAAAAATCAATACAAACACGGGGGTCCCTGAGCAGGCGCTTGGGGCACCCCCACGGCTCTCCAAGGTGCTCATCACACACAGCAAGAGGCAAATCACCCCGAGCAGCTCTTCTCCTGGCCAGGAGGGCTGTAAATCAGGGCACAAAGCAGCCCTGGTCCTGCTCCTGCTCCTCTTGGTGAGGGAAGAGCAAATTGCTTTTTAGCTCAGCCTAGGGGAGCAGTTTGGATGTTCACATACGGATCAGAGCCCCTTCGTGCCAGGAACCAGGAGGAAAAGTCACCGCTGTGGGGTCATGGGAAAGGTCTGAGGATAGGGTGAGGCATCAATTTCAGCTCCAGCAGCAACAAAACCCACAGAACAAGGAGGGAGATCAGGCAGCAGTGGGACAACCCCCCAAAATATCAGAGCTGGAAGATCAAAAGTGTCAAAGGTGGAAAATCACCCCAGGAGCGTGAGTGATGAGTGACAACAGCAGTGACAAGACACCAACAGAGTCACCTGGCTCCTTTATCTCCTCTTTGCAGAGAGAAACCTTGCAATAATGAGGCTAATTAACACCCCAACACCTGGCTGGCTGGACATGCAACTGCCCAGAAGATGCTCCTCACTCCACTTTCCTGGGATCACACCCCAGACCCAGCAGTTCCCTGATCACATCTCAGCACAAGCAGCTCGTGGTAGGCAAACAACCCCATCCCCCTCCTCACACCACCTGCCTAAAGTAATACTGGATGAAAGAAATGTGTTTTAATAAAGAAAATTGATTTCGTTTGGTTTATTCATTAACACGTCGATCAGGAATGATTTATGGCCACAATTTGCCAAATTATTTCTCTATTGATCAGCCCAGGGTTGTTTTGTTGTAGGTTCAGTCAATTAGAAGGAGTAGCACTCAGGTGGGTAAATTAATCAGTCTTAAGTAGAGCCCGCCCATGGAGAGGGGCTTGGCAAGCCCTGGTGCCAACACAAAACCTCACTGAGCAACCCCACTGAGGTGAGATTTCTGCTCACAAAACAGCAAAAGGTGTGCAGCACCTCCTCCTTCCCAACAAACACACGGTTCACAACTTTGTTCTGTTTCCCCTGGCAAGCAGAGTGATTCCAGCCTGCAAGGCTTCACACTCAGCCTCTCCAAGCCCCGCTTGTCTCAGCTCAGAATCCCAGAATGGTTTGGGTTGGAAGGGACCTTAAAGCTCATCTCGTTCCAACCCCCTGTCCCTTCCACTGTCCCAGGCTGCTCCAAGCCCTGTTCAACCTGGCCTTGGGCACTGCCAGGGATCCAGGGGCAGCCACAGCTGCTCTGGGCACCCTGTGCCAGGGCCTGCCCACCCTCCCAGGGAACAATTCCTGCCCAATCTCCCATCCAGCCCTGCCCTCTGGCAGTGGAAGCCATTCCCTGTGTCGTGTCCCTCCATCCCTTGTCCCCAGTCCCTCTCCAGCTCTCCTGGAGCCCCTTTAGGCCCTGGCAGGGGCTCTGAGCTATCCCTGGAGCCTTCTCCTCTCCAGGGGAGCAGCTTTTCACTGCAGACCTCCTGCCTCCATGTCGTTGTTTTGTGTGCCGTTTTCACAGGCAGAGCCTCTCTGCAGGTGCACAAAGGGCAAACGGCAGGGAAAGCACCATCCGATGGATCAGCATGGACGGGGGCAGCAGAGGGGGGAAGAGCAGATGGCCTCATCCCCAGGGCAGGGCAGAGAAGCCACCCCTCTGCTGGGAACAGGGAACAGGCCCAGGAATGCCAGCCAGCCCTCTGAGCAGCGCTGATGGACGGGGCTGTGCCCTCTCCTTATCTGCTGCAGCTCCAAGGCTGGGGCTCGGGGAGGCCCGGGCTGAGGCAGGCAGGGTGCAATCAAACGGGTTCATCTCTGCTCCCAAACCCAGCTTTTAAGGACCATTAAAGGCCCTTTCCTTAATCTCGGCGTTTGCGGCACAGCCCAATAAATCACGGCGCAACTCCCCCACCGGCAGCAACAAAGCTGCTCCCTGCAAGTGCTGCTCTTCCCAGGTTTTTCCCCCGTGCCAGAGGGAAGCATCCCTGCCGCAGTGCTGAACCTTACAGGAAACACATGCCCGGGGCACAGAGTCCCTGGCCGAGCCCCCCGAGCGATGCTCAGCGTGGGTGAGGGCTCGTCTCTTGTCTTTGCAAATGTCAGGGCTTATTCTTTCCTGAATGAGATATGGATGTGGCAGCGTGATATTAAATTACAAGTCAAATAGTACAAAGGCTTTTAATTACACGCCAAACACAAGCTGCTGTCAGAGAGGAGACACCGGGCTCGATGGCCCATCAGGCTGTTCCGCTCCGGCAATTCCTATCTGCCCGGTAAAAGTCCAGGAAATTGGATCGGTAATGGGAACGGGGGCCTTTCACCTCAGCCCAGCCGCTCACGTCCAGCCCGGGAGGGAGAGGGAAAGTCATTACCCAGCTGATGGCAGCCGGGCTGGGGTGAGTCCGCGGGGCTGCAAACCACAGGGACAGCGAGGAGCGGTCGCAGCCCCTCTGGACAGCAGCGCTTTGGTGTGACAAAGTTGTTTGGAGCTGCAGAGAGCATCCCTCAGCTCCCAGCACTGTCTGCCAGCAGGGATGCTGCAGAGCTTCTCGCCCCGGCTACAGCCTGAGGACATTCCCTCCCATTTAGGGAAAACGCTGGGATATTTACACTCCTCTCCCAGCAAGGGTGCTGCAACGCTTTGGTCCTGCGGAGATGAAGGACGCGCTTTGATGCCGGCTGTTTCCAACAGCCTCACACTGCAGAACCCACCCCTCCTCAAGTGATGTGCTCGCACCCTCTCAACACCCCGGGAGCTGGAAAGGCTCTGAATTCATCAAGGACAAGGAACCACAGCAGCAGGAGAGGAGGGACTTCACGGCCACCTCAGAACTCATGGCAAGGAGGGAACAACCGCGTTTCATCCTGCCCTGTGAGCAACTTTCCTCCTCGTTCCAACTCTGTGGGCCCGATTTTCTGAAGCCTGAGAATTGCTGGCTTTCCCAAGGGAGAGTTTTCAGCAGTTTCTCCTTTCTCAGGCATCTTTGTGTAAACACTTTTTCTTCCCATAACATTTCTGGATAAACAATATTCCCTTCCCACAACAACCTCTCTCCCAGGTGTTGTTCGTGTCACTTAACCCGTGGAGAGAGGTGTCCAACCTGTGGACCAATGGCATGTCTATTTAGCGGAGCAGGCTATAAAATGCCAGAAAAGAATTGCAATAAAGCTTTAGCCTTCTGATGTTCCTCTACCTGCTGCAGTCAAGCATCTTAATTTCATATCTAATTGCGACAAAACCCCCCACACAGCACAGCTCCTACCAGCGATGGTGAGACAGGGAAGGGCTGAGCTGCCTTGACGGCATGATTTAGCCAAGGTGTAAATTGCAAAAAAAATAAAGCGGGGGAAAGGCCTCTGAGTGTCATTTTTCTTTGGCATTTTGCAGGAATCCCCATGCTTTGGTACCCAGGCTGTCGCATCTGCGAGCTCTGCCTCCAATCTGTAAGGCTAATTTGTTCAACAGCTTTGTCCCCCCTTGGGGATGGGGCTTGCTGGTCACACAAGATTGATTAAGCTCTTGGTGCATCAACATTAATGAAAATCAACACTAATGAGTGTTTTTTATGGCAACCCCATAAAAAGCATTAGGACAGGTGAATGTGGGAACAGCCAGGTGAAGCAGCGAGGTGCTTCCCACGAGCTGTGCTCACCTTTGCCAGCCCCTCGCTTTCCTCGCAGACTTATCCTCAGCATTATTCAGATTAAACTCCCAGTCAGCCCCTGGTGAGAGATGGGGGGAATTTAGAATCCTGGAAAGGTTTGGGTTGGAAGGATCTTTTAGTTCAGTTCCACATCCCGAAGTGGGCAGGGACACCTTCCACTAGACCAGGTTGCTCCAAGCCCATCTAAAAGAAAGAGCCTTGAACACTCTCAGGGGTGGAGCAGCCAGAGTGTTACCTCTGCATGCTGGGAATGGGATGCTTTCATCCTTACCTACCTCCTTTCTGCCCTCAGGGGTAAATTTGACTAAACTGGCACCAGGTTTGTTTGGATTTTGTGGGGTTTTTTAGTGGGGTTTGTTTTTTTTTTCCTGAAAACTCACTCATTGTAAAACAGGCAAAAACCAGGAATAAAAGGCTACCCTGAGCCAAGGATTTGGTTCCTGAGACCAGCCAGCCTCCAAGAATTGAGACAAACATCTCTTTTAGGGCAAATAGCACCAGACCAAAACCCTTCCTGGCTGCCCTCTGGTCCCCAGAATGATGCTCAGTTGGAGAAATCACAGATAATCAAATTTTTTCCCTCTTCCAGCCCTCAGCTGTGGCTTCAGGACTTCAGGACCAGCATGGAAATGCCTGGCTGGGGTTTTTTATTCCTTCCCAAGGTGCTTCAGCCCTTCAGACTTTCCAGCCATCCTTTAGAGGTTCCAGATCTAAACGGGATGATTGCAGGAGGCTCCTTGTTACAGGACATCATTAAAAATAATGTCTGTGCTTGAACTGCAGTCGGCGGGGCCGTGCCAGGGATGAGCGAGGGGAAAGGAGAGTTCTCTGATCTTGGAGAGAGAGAACAACCTATTAAAAAGGAATTTAGTTCTCATGTAGAGCTATCAAACCCTTGGAAAGCCCTGCTCTCTGCCTCTGGGCTCTTGTACCGTTCAAGGACAGCAAAACTCCAGGTTTAAGCCCTTCGACTGTATTTGAATATTTAATTTTTTTAAAAAAGTCAGCTCGTGTACTGCTTTGGCACCAACTCATTCTGCCAGGAGGGCTGGGGCCGTGGCAGCCCCTGCACTTTCAGCTCAGTGATGGAATCTTCCCCTTGAAGCGCCAGCCCCAGTCACTCCAGCGGAACAGAAATAATCTCTTTTGTTAAATATACACACACCAAAGAAAAAAAAAAACCTTCTAAGGCTGAGATCCTTACTAAGGTTTGACAGAGGAGAGATGTACGAGGCGCCCAGCTGGGAATTCCCTCCTTGTGACAGGGATGACAGCGAGGAGGCAGCTCAGGGATTTCTCTCAGCCTCCCTCCCTCGCAGCACCAGCAGCAGCACCCCCAGCACCTCCTGCACTTGCAAAGGCTCCTGCAGAGACCACTGCAGATCCCACACAGATCCCAAATCCTCGGGAGCTGCTCTGAATCTTTACTGACAGGAAAAAAAAGCTGATTTTTTTGCTGCCCAGAGAAGCTGTGGCTGCCCCATCCCTGGGAGTGTTCCAGGCCAGGTTGGACAGGGCTTGGACAGCCTGGGACAGTGGAAGGTGTCACCCCCATGGCAGGGGTGGGATGAGATGAGCTTTAAGGTCTTTTCCAGCCCAAACCATTTAGGGTTCCTGTGATTTTTGAGCTCCTGCACAGCCCCTCATTGCTCCACACCTTCTCCACATGTTCCCTGTCTGTCCCAGGAAACAAACCCACTCCTCACCTCCCCAGCCTCCAGCTCTGCACATCCCTTCACAGATAAGATCCAGCAGCACCCTCCCTTGGACACGGAATATTTTATCAGCACCATGAGTGCACACAGCCCCTTGTACCTTTTTTGTCTTAGCAATGTGTTTATTATTCATGCACTCATTTGTTCCTCCACCAGCTGAGAAAAGTGGAGAGAGATTAATTCCCGAGGAAAAAAAAAAATAAAATAAACAACCAGGATTGCGGCCTTTTCTTTTCTTTTTCTTTTTTTTTTTCTTTTTTTTTTCTAGGGACTCTGATCCATTCAAAGAGCTGCCTTCTCCCGGCCTCCCGTGTCACTGTTGATTGAGTTTGTTCCCTCCTCACCTCCTGGTCCTGTTAGAGTATCTTGTCTCCTCAGTATTACTGTCGCACTTCCTTTTCATATGCCTGAAATACACACTATTGTGTTCTGACTTTTAGTTTTTGTGCAGGGTTCCCTTTCATGTCTCGTCTTCTGTAAAGTCCTTTTTTCTTGGCAGTCAAGTGTATGAATGTTTGCTGCCAGGAGATTTTGCTTCTATTGTATTCCAGACATATTATAAGGGGTTTTTTTTTTTTGGTTTGGTTTGTTTTTGGGTTTTTTGTTCTATATTGTCTGTGAGGTGTTCCATGGTATTTTTTTTTCCATGCTAGCATGACTTTTTCCATGTGGATGATGCCTGCCTTGCTCTTGCCCCTGTGCACAGAAATGAGCACGAGAAGGGGTAAGAGGGCAGGAGGTAACACTGCTCAGGAATTATCTTTTATACAATGGAATTATCTTTCCCCACGTGGTTTGTTGCCAGCATCCCCTTTGCAGAACTGGGACAGGGGACAGCAGAGTGGTCTATGCCATGTCAGGATGCAACTATGGCCAAAAAAAAAAAGCAAAATAAGATTTTGGTCCCAGGGTTCACAAAAGGACTTTTCCACTAATCCTGATCTAAACTGCCACTGGATTTTCTTTTGCTAAAATTCACCTCTTCAGGCAACTTCACTGGCAGATTTTGGTCCTAAGAATGGCAAAGTCCAGACGAGCAAAACAAAAAGGGAAAATGTGTTTTTAGGAAAGCCAAGGGCAGGAGCCTTTGGGAGGCTGCTGCTGCAGAGCAGAGCCCAGGAATCCCCACCTGTCTAAAGTGGGATACTGAGCCCAGTAAAAAGAACCAGGAAAAGAAGGTCCCCATCACCTGTCAAGAACACAAATTTTGGCCACTCAGCAGTGCCAAAACTTCTCTCTTCATCTCTCTGCCAAGCTGAAGGAGTCTTTCCTGCAGCTCAGCCTGGCTCCCCAAGCTCTGCTTTCCTCACACCCCACCTCTCCAGGTCAAGGAAAAGCCCTGCAACCCCTTCAGTCAGCCCACACAGCCCCACCAGTACAACCCCGTCACGCACCGAGAGCAACAGCCTCAACGCACGGGGTGTTTCTAATCCTCTGGAAGTGGAAAAATCAGAAAACCCGGAGTTTATACGACTTCAAACAACTCTACTGGGGGCCTAAAGTCAGAACAGCTTCTGGTGAGATTAGTTCTCCTGTGCCACGCTTGTGACCAGGCTTTCTGATCTCTGTCAGCACCCCTCAAAGAGCAGCTCCTTTTTCCATCCGTTCTTTGGACCCCTCTCCTCAACTCTTTGACTAATTATAGTTTGTTGGTTGTTATGGCAACCACAGATTTCTCTCGGTGTCCAACTCTCACAATTTGGCTGCAAATTGCAACAGTGGCCGAATACAAACAGAGTTTTAAATCCTCCTTGCCTGCCAACCTTCCTGGTAAATCCCCCACAATGCAGGAGCTGCCCCGTGGGTTTGAATGGACTGAGGCTGCTCAGGGAGCCTGCAGAAGCCCAGGGCAGGTGGGGAATGGGATCATTCCAGACTCCCACCCCAAATGATGAGCAGGACTCATCCCCGAGCTGACATTAATGTACAATATCACTCTTTGCATCTCAGCCCTGCTGGGGCACTTTCCCCCACAGCTGCTAAGGAATAATTTAATCCAGGCACACACCAGGAGTCAGGCTAAAGCCAATTCCACCCTTTCCAGATGAGGATGGATGTTCCAGCAGGACTGCACAGCCAAGCCTGGGATCACTTTTTACAGCTAGGAGCCCAAACCAAGGGCTTCCCTTTCCCCCTTTGTCCTTACCCCCTTGTGCACACTCAGATAATGGATTTGCACAGCTCAGAGACATGATTCCATGGTGTGTGAGATTGCTCTTGCTCCAAATCCCTTTTCTCCCTGAATTCGAGTTCTTACAGATTTTTCCCACATTTGTGCCTTTCACACCACTCTGGTGCAACAGGTTTGAGTTAATTAATGAGTTAACGTGCGTGTGCACAGAGAAAACTCTTCTGTGTTGAAGTTGAAGCCTGCAAAACCCCAGTGCCTGAGCTTCAGAGCTTCATGGCCCACGATGCTGCTGGGGGAAGCCAGGCTCCTCCAGTACCACCCTGCACTGCCAAGGAACGTGGTTCTCCTCTCTGCTCCTCAAGCACCTCACCCCAGGGAGACATGGGTGTCCCTGGCTCCTTCCACAATATTTCAGTGAAAACACTTTTGTGGGCTTCATCTCTGAACAGACATGGCTCTCCTTGGCTGGCAGGGATGGTGGATGGAGCATGAGCAGCCCCACCAGAGTTTGGAACCCTCCTCTTTCAGCAGTGTCCCCTGCAAGGGGACAGAGCAGGGAAGCAGCTTTCCCACAGCACAGGGAGTCAGCTCCAAAGCAAACACTGCACTCTGCTAATTTTCACCCATATCAGCACTACAGAATGACCAGATGGGTAAATTGAGGGGAAAAAATGGAAAAATCCCTTGTCCTGAACTTGCAGAGACAGCAGCACCCTCCTGAGCTGTGTCCAGCTCCCAAGAGCACGGAGGGTTCCAGTCAGAGGTTTGGCAAATTAATATGCCCCACACACTGCTGGGTTCTGCAGAGTAAAACATTCCATGCCTTACACTGCATTAGCAGCCAGAAAAAAATGCAGATCTCATCCACTCATGACCCGCCGTTATCCATCACACGTGTCTGGTCACGTCCAGCTGAACCTCCAATATTCCAGGAAGGATATTCTGCTCCCTGTCCTCAAGGACCCTGCAGCCAGGGCTTTGTGAGTGATGAATTATTTTGGCTCAGCCATGAAAGCTGCAAAGGCTGGAACGCACCAAACCGAATCAACTTTCTCCTCACCAAAACTGAACATGAGACTGATGGGGATGAAATCCAGTGAGGGTAGAGCAAGCAATTTGGCTTTCAGGTATGTGATGCAGTGCAAAAATAACCCCAAAAGATGGATCTCCTAACTTGAACCATGGGTCACATCTCATTTTCCTCCTAAACTAGAGCAAGGATGTCCCCAAGGGCTGCTGAGTTCTGGCACAGCTGCCCAGGGAAGTGGAGAGTCCCCGTTCCTGAAGGAATTTAAAAGCCATGGGGATGTGGCACGTGGGTTAGTGGTGGCCTTGGCAGTGCTGGATTAATGGTTCTACTCAATATCTTAAACCAAACAAAATAATTCTGTGATTCTTCTGGTGGGCAGAACTCACTTTTCTTAGGAGCATGTTTAAGTATCCCATGGAAAACGGGAAGCCCCATGAAATCCCATCAGCACATCACCAGCCCACAGCACAAACAGGACATGATCACCAGCCTGACACTTGCAGCCTCCCCAGGAGACTTTGGTGAAGAAATCCAGCTTTAGGACCACAAAAAAAATGCCCAGTGGGTGTGCAGAGGGTGGCCCAAATTCTTCCTATTCCCCCCAAAAGGCTCATCCTTCCCTCCCGTGCTGTGGATGAGGGGAAGTTGCTCTGTGACATTCATGGAGTGCCTGCTGATGGAGAGCTCTGTTTACCAGGCCGGCTGGGGAGGGAGCTGCCATCAGCTCCCAGCGTGTAGGAGATCAATACTGTAATTGGGGCTGTTTGTAGCACATGAACTATTGTAGCAATTGGGGCAAGGAGGGGAGGACAGGATGGACTGGCTTAGCAGGGCCTTGCTGCCCTCTGCTGTGCTGATGGGGGCCTCCTGTGCTGCTTTTGGGGTGGGCAATGGGGGTGGGATTGCACCCCAAATTCATCACCAGGGAGCTCTGACCCACGGTCCCCCAATGCAAACCCCACTCTCCCCGTCCTGTGCCAGGTGAGGCAGCTCTGGACCCCCACACCCCCTTTGCAGGCAGGTAAAGAGCTGGATTCCTCTTTTTTCAACTCAAAAGCAGATTTACACCCAGGAAATCTCAAACTTTCAAAGTGGCTTCAATGAGGCAGGGAGAAGAAAAGCCAACAGCTGCTTGGACTGGGAGGAAACCAAGAAAATGAAGAGCTACAAGTGGCAGTGATCAATAAAGCATCAGGAGCCTGACACCGAGCCCTCCACTCAGCCTGGGGAGGGCTAATCAGCAATTAGGCAGCTGATGAGGGTTTCCCCCAGCAGACAGTGCCTTCCCAGGGGAGGGAGCTCCCCTGCCACGTCCATCACCACATCAGGATTGCCCATCAGCCAGGCTGCCACAGGGAAGGAGCATCAGCTCCATCTTACAGAAAATGAAGTGATGGAAGGTCCTCTCCATCTCTTTCCACCCCTGGGAGCGTCCAGGTCCAGGCTGGACGGGGCTTGGAGCAACCTGGTCCAGTGGAAGGTGTCCCCAGCCATGGCAGGGGACAACGAGAGGAGCTTTGAATGTCCCTCCCAAACCCACTCATTGTGTGACTCTTCAGCCTCTCCCGTCTTTCAGGATGCCTCAGCAGCTCGTGGCTTTGGGGGCGCTAAAAGAGCCCCGTGTGCTGAGATTTTGGGCAGTCCGTCAGTTTAGACCGAGGTGTGGTTTTACCCCAGCCCAGCCGGGCCGGGCTCAGGTGCTGCGTGGGCACCGCCTGCCATCTCGTGGGCACTGGAAGACTTTTCCCGCAGGGCTTCTCTCTCCCCTTTGTCCTTACCAAGCATTTATCCAGTGTCCAGGCGCTCCCCCAGCACACGCAGCATCACTTCACAGGTCACTGAGCTCCCTGGACATTGAGGGGCATTATTCATGGGCCAACATTCAAATATTAAATCAATATTATCAATATTCAAATATTAAATCAATATTATCTATATTTAATCAATATTATCTATATTCAATCAATATTCAAATATAAATCAATTTATGTTCAAATATTTTGATATTTGAATAATATTAGCTATTATTATGAATTATTATTCATTATAATATTCAATATTATTCAAATATTAAAAGGAGAGTTGTATTGACATATTCTTTGTATATTCAACACTTTTACCAGCAAATTACCCTTTCCTTTTATTTTTTTTCCTCTGTTCCTTTGGAGTCTTTCCTGAGCAGCCTGAGGGCTTGCTGCTGTATCTTGCTGTTTAATTGCATCTTTACACTCCCACACACTCTCCAGCTGGAACTTTCTGGAAGCACAGAAATCACCTGAGGCCAGCAGGTTGTAAATTTCTGGTCTTCTCCTGCAAGGAAAACCTTCAGTGCTGCTTCTCCCACCTGCCCTGCTCAGCTCAGCAACCAAACAGCAAATCCTGCTGCGAGAACTTGAGAGAAACAAAACCTCTTTATTTTACTCCTTAGAGATCACAAGGTCTCCTGTTCTGCCCAGGAGAAATCACCATCTACACCACCACCCATTCCATCTGATTTGGTTGCCTTTCTCCTCCATCCCCAGGAGCCACTGAATGGAAAAACTTCAGCTCCAAGTCCCAAATCATCCCAGAAAAGCACCCGAGACTCCTGCAGCAGGCTGGAGTCACCTCCACTTCCAACAGACAGGGTCTGACCCTGTGTCTCCTCCTCTCTGACACCTGCAGAAGCCTCCCGAGAAGGATGGACAAGGAGAAGGGAATAAGGGAACGTACCAGGAATGTATCCTTTCCACAGGAATCTGCAATGCAGATGGACTTGGAGGAGCCAGTTCAGCCCCAGCTACACCCGAGGGATGGGTCCAGAGAGCATTGCTGCCTCTCAGCAGGATGGGAGGGGGACAACCTGTTGGATTATCCCTTTTTCTGACCCAGAGATGGGGCAATGAGAGGCATTATAAAAACTTTTATTCCATTTTCAGTCTCATGAGAAGGGTGAGACAGTACAGATATTACAATTCTCACCATCACAATCAGAAGTCGAACTATTTCCTAATTGCAACACATGATAAGCGTTTCTTGGCCTACCAGCTTTTGCCACACAATGCTGTTGATGCTTTAGAGCCAATCATTTAAAATTACCATTTGTGGGTCCTATTACAATGCACCTTTCACCTTTCTATTTTTCTAAAGTATCCAGTCTTAGTTGCAAGGCCATCCTTTGAAACTTGTTTCCAGTTCCATTTCTCTCTCAGCAGTGTCTGTCCCATTCCATGGCATTTCTAATTCAGCATTTTTTATCTCAGAGTTTGCACACAAATGCACAAGGCTGTGTGAGCCTTCTGTCAGGCTTTGGGAATCCTCTACTGATCCACAACAACCCAGCAAGGAAGAGGCACCAGCAGCACTGGGAAGGCTGGCAGCTTTTTTCCAGCTGGGATGAAGGTTTCTCCTCCTCCTAGGCAGGCCGTGGAACTGCTCCAGTGCAGGTTTCACACACCACAGGTGGAGACGCAGCCCCAGCCACTTATCAGAGCATTAAAGTTCTCCTGAGCCGCCGAGTTAATTCCTCAAACGCCCTTTCAAAGGGCCAGATAAACACAATCTGGGAGCATCTCCGCTCCCTCGGCTCACATATCTTTAGTCAGGCAGAGAGATAACATTTCATACAGATTGAGACAGTTTAAGCAAAGGTTGCTGGTTAACCTTTCCAGCAGTGGCTGTTTCCCGCGCTGCGTTTCCCTCCCCAGCGGGGAGAGCCGGTGCGAGCCCAGCTCCTGCCTGTCCCAGCACTGCCAGCAGTGCTGCCTCCCCACACTGGGTGTTTCCAAGCCATCACCCTGTCCTGGGTTATGTAACCAAAAAAAAAGTGTATTTTATTTCATCTGTAGAAAGCAGTTGGGGGATGGTTTCTTTTTTCTTTATCTCTTGTAACTCCAGGGGGAGGAGGGTGGATGCCCTCTGATAACAGCCCAGCTGTTAAACCAGGTGGGGCAGTGTTTGTGATCTCTGTCACCACTGCCCACCCTCGGGGATATCTTCTGTTCATGGGCCATTGAGGCTCACAGGGACTGACACATTCCATCATCCATTGGGAGATGGAACACCCAGGGGGAGGAGCCAACCATTCCCTACCCAGATAAAAATGGGGACACAGGGACCCCAGACATTCCTCTTTGCCACTGGATTCCCAGAGGAAGAGCGGACTCATCTCACCAGCACTGAACCTGTCTGCAGGATCATCTCTGCTCCATCAGAACCACATCTGTCACTCCAGGAGGATTTATTTGGGCTGCTTCCAACACCCTGGCAGGCAGGGTATCAGGTCATATTCCTGACTCCGTCAGGGTTTTCTAGTTTTGTTTGTTTGCTTGCTTGGTCTTTTGTTGTTGTTGTTTTTGTTTTGGGGTTTTTTGTTTGTTTATGGGGTTTTTTGTTGTTGGTTTTGGTTTGGGTTTTTTTTTTTTTTTTTATTACTGCATTGGCATCTTTAATATTCCTAGTAAAGAACTGTTATTCCTATTCCCATATTTTTGCCTGAAAGCTCCTAATTGCAAAGTTGTAATAATTTGGAGGGAGGGGTTTTTACATTCTCCATTCCAAGGGAAACTCCAGTTTTCCCTGACAGATCCCTGTCTTTCCAAACCAAGACACACCCGTGTTTCGTCGGTTCTATGACACTGATGCCTCCGAAATGCAGTGGTGAGCGTTGTTACTCCATGATTGCAGCCTGTGTAGTTCACTCCAGCTCAGCCTGCCAAGCTGTTTCACCCGGTTCTTAGTGGTTCCCACCAAGGTTACATCCATCTCTCCCAGAGAAGACCAGTCCTCACCTCAAGGAGGTGTAAGATGTTGCAGAGCACCCCCACACCTGAGCAGGTGTCCCCATGTTAGGGAAAGGGTTTAAGCCTCACCCCTGAATTCTTACGGAAGAAGAACCAGAATGTTCTAAGCTCTTCTCTCTGTAATTGGCCCAGTGCCAGGACAAGGCACCTGTTGGACTCTTGAGCTGTTCCTCAAGGAATGCAGCTGTTTTCTATTGGGCAGCAAGGCAAAAAAACCTCTCTGATCATTGAATACTTAAGAGAGAGCACAGAGGGGGTCTCTTGGGGCTTTTTTGTGATTAAGGTGCAAGGGACCTCCCTGCACTGTGCATGGCTTTTGTTCTCTTGTTCTGTACAGTTTGTTGTTTTCTCTTTCATTACAACCTTTTTGCTTTTTCAAAACACCTCTGATCAGCTGTCTCACTATTTATTGTTAGGCCATTTCTGGGATGTTGCTGGTCACCCTTGATACACCTTGGCGGGGCTGATAACACGCTGGCCTCACACAGAACTGTGGTACCCTCCACAGCATTTACACCTCACCCGGGCAGTGGGAACTGTGAACCACCCCCACTCTGAGTGAACTGGGCTCCAAACTGAGCCCCCAAGCTCTTCCCAGATGCAGCAGGACACTGCAGCCTCAGCACGGCCAGTGGGCAGCTTCATCTCAACAACAAAGCACAGCCCAAATCCAGCTTTCAAATCTCAGAGAGCTGAGTTCGGAGTGAGGGTTTGAGCAGAAACTCTCGGGGTTCAAGCAAGACACAGCCCCATGCCAGGCTCCCCTGCTCAGCTGGGTGGGCTCCGAGGGAGCAGAACTGGATTCCTTTATCCCTCATCCCTCACCACAGGAGCCCCGAACAAAAAGACAGCGCCGGAGCGAGAGGGGGAACAGCTCCAAAGCCATGGCTGGCACAGGAAGGAAGGAGGAATGCTGGCAAATGACAGAGCCCTTATCTTAATTACAGGCTTATTTGCATTTAAATGAAGGTTATTCTATAATTACCACCAAATGTTTTGTGTTGCAGCTGAAATACCTCTCCATGGGCTGTCAGGCTCCTTCCCATTTTCATTTTCATTTTCTCTTGCCATTCTTCTGCTTTCTAATCGGCTGGCACACGCAGGGAGGGATCCACACGGCCCAGCAGTGCCAGCCCACCCCTCAGAGGAGGCTCGGGTCCCACCCCAGCCCAGCATTTCTCCCTGGGAGAGGGAAAGGATGCAGCTCCCTGGCTTCCTCCAGCACCATCGTGGGCCATTAGCAGCTCTGAAGTTCAGGCACTGGGGTTTTGCAGGCTTCGAGATCAAAACAGAAGAGTTTTCTCTGTGCACAGGCACATTAAGTCATTAATTAACTCAAACTTGTTGAAGCGAAGTGTTGTGAAAGGCACAAGAGTGGGGAAGAAAATCTGTAAGAAATCAAATTCAGGGAGAAAAGGAATTTGGAGCAAGAGCAGTCTCACACATCCAGCTCAGAAATTCCCTAACCACAGGTTGGAAACCAGCATCCAAGGACATCTCCAGCCTTTGGTGTCCTTTTGTTGTGCGTGGTTATTCCTGCAGGCAGGATGGACACACACCAGAAGCCAGGAGCTGTGTTTGCACTGGAGCTGGCACTTCCTGGCAGGAGACAAAGCTCTCCCATAGAGAAAATAACACCCAATTACATCATTTCGAGCAATCACAGTGAACAAACCCATGCAAATGGCCAAATTAAGGACTGAAAGGAGCCTTCTGCCATTTCCTTAATTGTTATACCTTTCATCAAACCCCTTTAACAATCTCTCTGAACCTTTTCTGTGTCTAGCCAGGAGATCCACATTAACCAACCAGCCCATCCAGGGCTGAACACGACAACAGCGATTACAGACACAAAGTCTGCTGTTTACGAGGGGGTAGAAATGAAAATAGACACTTATCTCTCTCCAGACCCATCACTTCTCTCTCCCTGCTCAATCCTGGCTCCTGCAGCCTCCACCTCCCCTGCCAAACTCCGAGTCTCTGCCTCCATCTCATGGAGAGACTGCATCTCTTCAGCTTCGTTAAGTCAGGTTTTTTTTTTCCTCCTCAAACCAGACAAAACCCACCCCCTCTCCCCAATTTCACATAGCCCCAGGCAGACTTACAGCATGGAAATTTTTAGCCTGAACAATTACCGCTTGGCAGAGAGTTAACTCGCTGCAAACAGGATCCTATAATGGGCAGTCTTGGCTATAAACAACTTGACTGGCTTCATTTTAAGCAAGTTTGTACCTCAGGATAGATCTCCCCCCTCCCTTCCTCTCCCGAAGTCCATTTCACAGCTATTTATGTTTAATAAGAGGCAGCACCAGCAGCATGGGAAATCAGCAGCACATGCACCATGCAGGTTGGGTGCTGGTGCACACACAAGACCAATTTATCTTCTTCTCCCATCGCAGAAACAGCACAGATTTAGAGGAAAAGCCCTCCAATGAGCCCCAGTCCTGACAGGAAAACCAGTTCCTCTTCTCCCAGCAATCCCAGCAAGGGATGAAACAACCACAGATCCAACCCCTTGGCCCCACAGCCAGAGCTGCCTTTCTGGTGTTTCCAAGGGCAAAAGCCACATCTGAACTGTTTCATCCTCACTATCAGCCCCCAGACACTGCTGGTTTTCCACATGGAGCCCAAGAGATCCTGGGGAAAATTCTGTTTTTAGAGTCCAGTCACCCTAAGTTGCACAGCAAGACTCGAGCAGGGATGTTTCGAGGTGCTGCTGGAATTTTGAGTGAGATATTTTAGCTGCAGAAGCCTCTGCCCATGAAAACTCCAGCAACTCATCATCCAGCAAAACCCTTATAAAATCTGAAAGGCCCTGCTTCCTTTCCCTCCCCCCAGCAGCAGTTTCATCAGCCCACACTGATTCCCATCTCTGAACTGCATCAAGACAATCCCGCAGCCCCGGCTCCCCTGGCAGAGCAGTCCTGTCACAGGAATTGTCACAGGAGTTGTCAGGACTGCGATGAGCCTTTGGACAGGGACTGCTGGGATGGAGTCACGGGCTGGTAATTAAGTGACAGCATTTTCCTGGCGCTGGGAGTGGAGGGAGGATCCACTCCAGGAGCTGCTGCAGAGGCTGGGAGGTGGATGCAGCTGCAGCACGTTGCATCTCACCGAGTGCAGCTCAAAGCTGGAAAGGATTTGCTCAGGCAGCACAAGACCCTGCTGGACAATGACACCTTGTTCTGTCACATCTGATGTCACAAGGGGAAAAAAAAGGCTGGAAAGTGCCACATCATACAAGTTTTGCTGCTTTCTGTTGTGAAAAAAAATCATGATGAAGTGGACTATCCACTGTGTTCGAGGGTCTGGAGGCAGATTAATTTTCTTCTTCCTTATGGATGCTGAAAGCCTGATCAGAGAGAGAAATCAGGCAGCAGCAGGGTTTGTGAGAAATCGAGGCACAGAACTTTCTCACACTGGCCTGGGAAAATGTGAGGAGGGATCAAAAACCTTCTTTGGAAGGTGGAAAACCATTAGCAGGTGGTGTTTCTTCTAACTTGTTATCTACTTGGAGAAAATGGTCAAAGGGTGTTGTTCTGAGCATCCAATTATTTCTCTTGCTTGAATTTGTCTATATAAAGGGCAATGTAAAATAAAGTTTATCTCTCTTTGCCTTCTGAGAATGGAGTCTGTGTTGTTATGTTTCTGCCATCCCTAATCGTATGACGACATTTCCCCAAAAGTTTTAGAAAGTCTTTTAAGAGCAAACCACTAAATTTTCCAACACATCCAGGTTTGGGGGAATACCTGATTTTCTATCATTTTCTGTAATGCAGATTGTTAATGTGTCATTATTACATGACATGACTGTTGATGGAATTTCAGTGTATGGATTGATGTGTGATGGGAGCAGCCAAGAATGCAAGATCAAGCATTTGGAGGTGGAAGGTTTTGTTTCAGACCCATCTTTAAGACACTGAAAGGAGCTTCCCAGCGTTATGAGAAGCCCTGGAAGAGGCCAGCACTGCAGGAATGCCAAACATCCCACCCTGGAGCCAGTGCTACTCTTCCCCTTTGCTGTCAGGGCTTTCAGTACAAAATGAAACTCTTCCGAGCTTCTAATCTAGTTAAAAATCTCTTCCAAACCTTCCCTCCTCTGGAAATGAAGGAAAAAAAAAAAGAAAAAGAAGCAAGAAACATCACATCTCTCTTCCTTCTCCATCTCCCTCCCCTCTGCCTTCAAGTGCTCCTTGGAGTGTCTCTGCAGAATCATGTTTATATGCAGTGAGTGCTGTTGTTAGTTAATAACATCGCGATCGCTGAACCTCCCTAATGAAAGAG
This sequence comes from Prinia subflava, assembly GCF_021018805.1. Lineage (NCBI taxonomy): Eukaryota > Metazoa > Chordata > Aves > Passeriformes > Cisticolidae > Prinia > Prinia subflava. Next base: position 4,883,373 of record NC_086268.1, read on the forward strand.
AGAGACAACATAAACTGTCATTTCAAACAAACATGCAATCAGGGTACCAGCAGCTCTGAAAATATTATCTTCCCCAATTTCACGGGCTTCACGCAGGAAATGGGCTCCTTTCATGGAGATTCTGGTGCGTGGCTCCTGACACACAGGACTGGGAGCGGGCTGGGAGCGGTGGGGACACATTAAAGCCATGAAATTGTCTGGGCTATGAAGGAGGAATTGTTTTAACAGCTGGAGCCAGGAAGGACAAATAACAGCAGTGATTATATCTTCATTGCTCATCGTAACCAATGCACCAGGCGAGTTGTAATTAGGCTGTGAAGGGCTGAAGGTTTGATAGCGAAGGCTTTGAGCTCGTGATGAGACACAGCACATTTGTCCTGCCCCACGGCCCCCCTGGCCCCTTCAAAAAGGGAGAGAAAATCTCCTGTCAGACTCTCTGAGTGCTGAAAATGCTGCTCGAGCTGCACAAAGCAGTGCCCGGGGTTCTGTGGCTGCACACCTCGTCCTCCTCTTCCTCACAACCCACGTAGAAGCCCAGAAGGGTCTGGGCTGGGAGTGACCCCAAAGATCACCTCACTGCCACCCCCTGCCATGGCTGTGACACCTTCCACTACAACAAATTGCTCCAAGCCCTCTCCAGCCTGGCCTTGAACACTTCTGTCCCCACAGCTTTTGCAAAAACACCATTTTCCAGCTTTGGGGTGATCTCCAGCTGACAAAGCTTTGAGGCTACAAAGCTGATTTAGAGCAGCTCCATGTTTTGAAGACCTCAACAACCTGAGGTGTCAATTGTCCCAAAGGGCTACAGTGATGATGGCAATGGTCCTGCCAATGCAGAGGATGTTTCCCCTCTAGGTTCAAAGACCTGCTGAGGGCTTGACAAGCCACAGGGGCTTGGAGGCCTTGGGAGAGCATGGACTGTCTTCCCAGTCACAACCACCTTGTTCAGAGCCATGGAGACAGGAGGAATCCTGCCTGGCTTTACCTGGAACCACCCTACACAGCCAAAAAATCATGGGAACCAAATCCAGAATGGATTCACCTCCCAGCTTCATGGTCTGACCCTTGGATCTGCTTGGACGGGCTGGTGCTTGTTCTTTATTCCAACCAGAGTTAGTCTCCCAACAGTCTGTGTTCCTGCACAGGCTGGAAGGGACACCTCACCTGAACAGAGAGCAGGCAGAGCCAGAGCTGACACCTTCCAAGGGCTTTCCCTGGGCTCTTTCCCCCCATAAACATAAGGGATTCCTCTGGAAAGCAAGACTGAAAGATAAAACCTGCTCTTTCTCCTGACGCCATCAGCACCAAGTGATGCCATCGTTTCCAAGGAAAGTGGAAGAGGATCAGGGGGATCATTGGAGGAGAAAAACTTAGAGAAAAAGGAGTGAGTTTTCCCTTGCAAAACGTTTCTTTTTGGGCACCATTTGAAAAATAAAACACCTTAGAAAAAGCCAGACTGCACTTATTTACTGGTCCCATCTCTGACCATCACGGGATTGAAGGAAAAGAGGGAGGGAACAGCCCATCCCCAGCCCCACACCAATGCCTGTGGAAAGGGATGGGGTAAGGGAGGTAAATCACAGCAAAAATTATCTTCCTGTAGGTAAAAAAGGGGCGAATTTCCCCTCACCCCAACATTTTAATCAACACCCCCACACAGACAGGACATTGTGGGAGAGCCATGCGGGAGATGACAGCACTGCCACCCAAGCCCGGCAGCCGAATCCAAATCGTGTTTGAAAACATCTCCTGACATTTAAGAAAAATCAACAAGCATCTCAAGTGATGAGGGGACCAGGCATCTAAGTGTCTGAATGTCACATTTAAAGCTGCAGAGATAGCAGCTGCTTTATCTCCTCAAGCAGGTGGTCGGGCTGGTAAACAAGGCACCGAGGGCTGGATTCTGCTCGTGCACCTGCATTTCTCCATTGGCAGCCACGGCGACTCTGGATTTGCACCAATGTGACAGACAGCCAGCACAGGACTGGAGAGTCTATTAAACTTTAATACTTCTGAGCATCAACAACAACCAGCCCCCTGCCTCGACTCCCAATATCTGCACGGGTCACAGCCACACCAGTAAAAAATTATTGATTTAAATTGGCGGTGCCCTTTTGGAATCAGTTGTCGTCCTGACTGATGTACAGATATGAGCAAAAGGACATTTGAGGCATTTTAATGCACTTTTTACTGCATTATCTCTCACCAGGATCTTCGCTGCTTCAAGGAAATGACTCACATAGCAAGTAGAAGAACCCAATGTAATTAACGACCTGGCAACTCTATAATGATCCTTTCTACATAAAAAGGTCTTCCCTATGCTATGAATAGACTTCAAGTAATTTATTGCGAGCCATATAAAGAAGAGACTGCTTTGACCTTGGGGATTTTAAGTTGTGGTGGGTGTTTTTTTTAAACAACCATAATTGCAAAGAATATTTTAAGTGATAGCCCTTAAAGAAAAAATTTTAAATGCAAAGTGAAAAGTGAAGAATCATCACAAACAACCTTCCAAGAGAATATTAACGAGAATACTCTGCATCATTTAGGGATGGTATTTCAAGACTAAACAATAGATTCCTTCCAGTTCTGATGGGTGTTGCTCTAAGCCTCAATGAACTGAAACACAGGTGGGGTTTTACTCCCTCAAGTAGCTCCTAGGAAATTCTGGGTTTGCAGCAAAGCCCATGGGGAAGCCAAGAACGAGGAGTTTCACTGCATTCTCCGGGCTGTCCCATGAAGCTGATCATCAGTTCATCTTTATGAACCAAGCCAGGAGGACCCAGGGTTTTCATAGAATTACAGAATATCCTGAATGGGAAGGGACATGCAAGGATTGAGTCCAACCTCTGACCCTGCACAGACCCCTTAATAATCCCACCCTGGGCATCCCTGGCAGCGCTGTCCAAGCTCTTCTGCAGCTCTGGCAGCCTCAGGGCTGTGCCCATTCCCTGGGGAGCCTGGGCAGTGCCAGCACCTCTGGGGGAAGAACCTTTCCCTGATATCCATCAAAACTTTCCCAGGCACAACTCCAACCATCCCCCCTGGTCCTGTCCTTGCTCACAGAGAGCAGAGATCTCATCTGCCCCTCAGGAGGAAGTTGCAGACCTGGATGGGGTCTGACCTCAGTATCTTCTCCAGGCTGGAGAAATGTGCTTTTCACACATCCAGCCCACACACCCTCCCTCTCCACCTTCCTGCTCATGCACAGCTCTTTGCTCCCCATCCTGAGCCCCCTCTGCTCACATCAGCACTCAACATCAGAAGGAGCTCAGCCGTGATTTACTGCGGCGAGACTCTGGGTAAACTGTTGGTTTTATGTCCAGCCTGATTGTTTCATATTGGCTTTTACCATTTGCAGTAAAGCCTTTACTCTCTCCCTCTCGCTCACACCTTCCCTGCCCGTGCGTGTTTCCTGCTTTCCCCTTGTTTCCCATTTCATCTGCCTCGTGCGCCTTTCATACCCCCAGTCCCCTGCATTTTCACAGGGACAGCAGCACAGGCAGGCGATTTAAGCAGGAGTTGAGTTCAGTCTATCTGGGCTCTTTTCAAGGTCTTTGAGAGAGGCAGGGACACCTGGAAAGGGGTCACATCACACGCAGGATTAGTTGTGGCAGGACATCTAACACGGCGTGCTAGAGCGACTTCCACCCTTTGAAGTACCCGGAGCTGTTTTGATTCCTTTCCCAGAGCTTTGGGGATGTCTCGATTACAAGGAAACATGTTGAGCAAAGGAATAAATCTGGCCCAGGAAAGGGTAGAGTCGCAAGTTTGACTGGAAAAAGCTGGGATGGAACCACTTTCCGTCAGAGAAATGAGATTTGTTGGAAGAGAAGCACTTTGCGGAGTCAGGTCTTTTTCTGCAGAAATTTCATTTCACAGAAGAGGGAGAAAAAAATCACATCTGACAACTTTGAATCATCCTGCTTTGATACTCCTCAAATCCGGTATTTGCATTGTTTCAAAACAACTTTAACCTCAGTCTTGTTTTCCCTCAATTGTTTCCCTGTTGTGTTTTTGCAACAAAGACATAAATAAGGTAATGCAAACCCAAGATATGTTCCTGCCTGTAATGTTTAAAGGAGTGAGGAAACACAGCTTTTCGCTCCCATTCAAATCAAAGCCACCACCACCAAAACTGAAGACAGAATTTCACTGGTGGAAGGGCATAAAAATGTGTTTTAAATGTATTTCAGAATTGGATGAGGATAGAGTCACCCTTTCCATCAAATGGAAGTGCTTGAAGTAGTCAAGAAGCATCAAATTGATGACAGCAAAACACCATTTATTCACCTCTTCTAGGCTGTTGTATCACATTAAATATACAGGATTAAATTTTCATATGATTTAAGCTTAAGTATAATTCTCACATTTAATTAAAGAGAAACAAAGCACGATGTGTCTACCCGCAATTTTGATTTCAAATCACTTCAAATGCTGGTACAGAAAAGAGAAGGCTCAAAAACACCTCCAAGAAGAAAGTTATTCCTCCAAAAAAGAAAAAAAGAATAAAACCCCTCAGCTATCCTGCTTCCCATTGACTATCAGATCACATCACTCTCAATCGCTACCATAGCTCACATTAAAAAATTAAGTCCATAACTGCAGAGAGGCATCTACCCATTTCTTTTATAGCTTCTTGCCACAACGAGCGATACATCTCCATTATCCCGGCGCTCTCCCCAACACACAATAGATCTGAGCCAGCATCATAAATAACATTTCGTGTAACGAAGTTACGCTGAGGAGAGCAGGCATAAATTAACACTCAGCCGTGTAACTCTAAATAGTGTCTTAGGCCTTGTCAGAAAGCAATTATGCAAAATATCCTCCTCGCCGAGATCTGCTCGTGATACTGGCGAGGGTTACCCCGATTCCAACGCCGTGGTCAAGGCGTGGGGATGTGGGTTGGGAGAGGAGGGCTTAGCTGGGGGCTGCCCAGATGATTAAACCCTCTCAAGTCAGCTAATTACTGACATCATTGCTAGAAAGCATCTGTGCACTGCCAAACAACGTTTTCATTTGCTGTCGGTAATGAAGATGCTTCCACACCCGTTATCCCAAGTCAGTGAACATCCTGAAGCAGGAGGGACTACCAGGAATGAGATTTGCAAGGTTTAATCAAAGATAGTACCAGCAAAGCTTGTGCTGCCTGTACTTTTACACCATTTTGGCCATAACCCAAAGGAATACAGCATCACCTTATTCCAGCCAGGAATGAAGATTAACCACCTTTCTCAAGGTCACACACAACCGAGTGGCAGAGATGGGGATAAATGAGAAGCATCTGTTATCTTTCCATCCCAGGTTGGATATCCAAGACTTGAACTGGTCAGAAATCCCTGACTGGCTGTAAAAATCCTGGCTGCTTTCCACTCAAATGAGGAATGGGTCTGAAAATCCCTCAGGATGTTTACTAAAGTCCCCAGCAATTGTTTACCAGCATGGATTTAATTGTCCCAGCAACCCTGTCCCTAAGAAACCAGCAGTTGGGGATTTTAATCCTCGTTATTATGATCCTCCTACCTCACGCAGCAGCCGTGCAGATTTTTAAATTTCCATGATTCTCCCCAAAAAACAAAGGCCAAGCACAGCTCCCGCTGATCCTCGGGCACCACATTGGCTGCTCACACCTCCCTCAACTCCAAGAGTTTGCTGCAAATCTGATGGCAGATGTGATTTCCAGCTGGGTCTATAGACCAACCACAGCAGGTTCATTAATAACAATTATTAAGTGCTTTATGTTACAAATTAGGCCTGTAGGAATACAAAAAATACCCAGCCAGTTGGCTTGCAGGCTCTTGTCAGGGAGAACTGTAAATTCCCATTGTCACAACAACATCGCCGTGACAAAATGGGGATAGGAACTCGTCATAAATAAGGCTTTAAAATAGCTAAATCATCATTGGGGGCAAGGATATAAATTAATAGTCAGATGAAGCCTCACGGAATGGCTCAGATTGAAGCTTCCATTCATCAAGCACACGGATTTTCAGAAGCTCCATGGAAAACATCTTACTTTTGCTGCTTCCCAGCCCCCAGAAGTTGCAACCACACAGGTCCAGGCATTTTGCTTAAAATATATCACAAATCCCTGCCAACAACCTTTGGACATTGATAGATCAGGCAAGAGAGGAGGTTTTCAAATGATAGAGGGAGGAAACAAATCCCTCCCAGTCATGTCCTCAGGAACATCCACGGTTCCTCAGGTGGGCTGGGAAGAGTTGCAGCTACCCAGGCAGCCAAAGACTGGCTGGGAAATGCAGAGGAGCAGGATGACAAGAGAATTTAAACAAAAAACAAAACAAAACAAAACAAACAAAAAAAACCCCAAAAAACAAACAAACAAAAAAAACCACAGAAAAATTTAATCAATCCCTTTAATTATTTTATTCCCCAATAAATTATTTCACTCCAGTCTGCCCTGGAGAGGTGGTAGGGAAGAGCAGAGAAGCTCCTTCTGCTCCACACTCCTACTAATAAGCTTCAACTCCTCAATATGTGGCACCATGGCACCAAGAAAGAGGGAAAAAACCTCAAAGCTGGAAGAAACCTAGTTTTTTACCTAAATAAAATGATGGGAAAAGCCATTTCCTTCTCCTTACCCACCAGTCCTCACAAAGCAACGCTTCCCAGGATCCTGAGAGGACACAGAAAATGGATCCGTGTGTGCAGAGGATGCCAAGGCCGCAGATCCCACCTGGGATTTCTCAGGAATTTATTTTCAGTCTTTTCCAGCCCCAGGCTGGATGTGAGGCAGCAGAGGAGAGGGAGCTTATTCATCCCCTTACTGGGCCCTTGGGGCATCCAGTTCCCCCCACCATGAAAATTTTAATAAAACCAGTGCATCGACTTTCAATTAGAAGGCCGTAAAACGGTTCATTTTCATCTGTTTGTTGCACAGAAACACAGATCCTCGGGAGAAAACAGCGCCTTTTCCAGACTGTCTGCGACGCAGAGAGCATTAATTGAATATTCTGTTGAAACCACCTTCAATTAGTGCCTCTGAGTTTTGCATGACATTCATCACTGCAACTCGCTCGGCTCTGCGTGCGGCACGTTTGGGGTTTCGCGACGCTCACATCACATTAACTCACAGCATCAGCCCGAAAATAACAATTTTATTTGCTAATGAGACGCTGGTTGGGGTAGGGGAGGCTGCTGCATGAGCCAACACCTCGGTGGCATGAAGCAAAATGGGTTCCCCAGCCACCAAATTACCAGTATTGATTAGAAATTCCTGCTCTAACCCAATCCATAGCATTGCTCTTCCACTCGTGCTGAATGGAGAAGATGAGGACAACCCTATGGCTGGTGTTGTGACAGACACAGCTCCCTTCTTGGAGCTGCCCCACCAGAATTAAGTGCATTCACATCCCAGATGGAATTAAAGCTATAAATGATTGTCCTGTGGATCCTGAACCTCCATCAAGCTATAAGTTTCCTTTTTTTGGCCATAGTTGAGGCAAAATTTGAGCTGAGTGGGGGCCAAGAGAGAGAGACAAGGACAAAAAGTCCACTCCAGGTAGCAGTGCCAGCTGCAAACCTCCCCCACATCGAAAGACAGCTGAAGCCACTCATCCCAGGGCTGATTCCTCCCAAAAAAACGGGAATTCTGCAGCAAACACAGTCACAGACTCATCCAGTTCACAGGGTAGGAGTTCCCACTGCAATCCCCAAAACTCTGACAAGCTGTGACGCCGCTCCCCCTCCCTCAGCATGGAGCAGAGATGCTGGAAAAGATATTCTGGTGGAAAGATGTTTTCATTACTCCAAAAAAAGGGAAGGGAAGGGAAGGGAAGGGAAGGGAAGGGAAGGGAAGGGAAGGGAAGGGAAGGGAAGGGAAGGGAAGGGAAGGGAAGGGAAGGGAAGGGAAGGGAAGGGAAGGGAAGGGAAGGGAAGGGAAGGGAAGGGAAGGGAAGGGAAGGGAAGGGAAGGGAAGGGAAGGGAAGGGAAGGGAAGGGAAGGGAAGGGAAGGGAAGGGAAGGGAAGGGAAGGGAAGGGAAGGGAAGGGAAGGGAAGGGAAGGGAAGGGAAGGGAAGGGAAGGGAAGGGAAGGGAAGGGAAGGGAAGGGAAGGGAAGGGAAGGGAAGGGAAGGGAAGGGAAGGGAAGGGAAGGGAAGGGAAGGGAAGGGAAGGGAAGGGAAGGGAAGGGAAGGGAAGGGAAGGGAAGGGAAGGGAAGGGAAGGGAAGGGAAGGGAAGGGAAGGGAAGGGAAGGGAAGGGAAATTCACATTCGTCTCTGCTGACTGGGGGATCTTTTTCTGCTGAGTCCTTTCCACTCATTCCTGCAGCTGCCAAGGTCTCTCCAGACACTGATGCAGGAGGCAGAGGGGGCCAAGGTGTCTGTCAGGCTCCAGGAGCCCACAAGGAAGGACAGGACCAAGGAGGCCCAGCAGGTGCACAGGTGGGGGATTCCAAACCTCCTTTCCAATGTCTAACAACCCTTTCCAATGAAGAAATTCCTCCTAACATCCAACCCAAACTTCTCCTGGTGCAGCTTGAGGAGTTTCCCCTTGTGCTGTCTCCTGTTCCCTGGGAGCAGAGCCCAGCTCCCACCTGGCTGCCCTCTCCTGTCAGGGAGTTGTAGAGAGTGAGAAGGTCCCCCCTGAGCTCCCTTTCCTGCAAGCTGAGCCTCCCCAGCCTCTCCCAACCCTTTCCCATCCCTGGACACACTCCCACCCCTCAATGTCTCACTTCCAGTGAAGAGCCAAACCCGAACACAGCCCTTGAGGCACCTCCCCAGTGAAAGCCCAGCCAGGCAAGGAGGACCCATCACTTCCCTGGGTACAGCCTCAGCTTGCCCAGCTTTAAGGGAGCTGGAACACTGTAAGAAGAAGGCGGCAGCAGGTTTTGTGGAGCATGTTGTCATTTACAAGAGTGTGCTGTCACCTCCTGAGAACACACTGTCACCTCCTGAGGTGACACACTGTATTAACAAGGTGACATTAATAAGCAGATCCCACATGCAGAATTTCACCCACGGAATTGCAGTGACGTTTAACCTTGTGCCAAGTGCGCAGCAAGCTGATTATTTTAATTACAGGGTGGGATTTCTTTTTTCCTTTCCCTGTTGCAGTTCCGTTAGGAGCTTCAGCCACATCCCTGAAAAGCTGAAGGCCAGGAGGGCTCCATGGCAGCGTCCAACATCCACGTGCAATTTGGAGCTGGTCACCACCACGTGGGCACCTGAGGTCCCCTCCCAGCCCCAAATCACTGCTCAAGCCTCTCTGTGCCACACTGCTGTGACATTTAACACTCAGCACAGGGCAACTCACACTTATTGTACATAAAACATCGACATTTACACCAGAGCTTGGAGCTGGGCTTTTGGCTTCCACCAAAGACAGGAAAACCCCACGTTTGCTCCACAGATAAACCCAAACACAGTGTTTTTGAGAAACCCCACGCAACAGCCAACAATTTTTTAAATTGTTTCTTAACTTCCTATCTGCAAATCTGCAGAGCACTCTCATATAATCAGGTCCTCCGCACAAGGGATTAGCAGGCTTATATCCCGTGGATCCAATCAGGAAAGTCTATCAGCAAAACATACTTATGTTGATACAGCTATTATAATCTGCATAATTCTTCTGAGTTCACATACTTAATGGATAGCAAACAGAGTCATTACTGCTGCAACTTCCATCCGTAGGATCTCTACCAGCCATTCACTGCAGTGTTTTTTATTATTCATAGCTTTGGTTATTGATTTTCAGGAGAAGATACATGCTTTTAAGCACCATAAAAGCAAGAGAGGAAAACAAATAGCACTATTCCAAGATTAATACGGTGCTCATAATAAAAGTATGGCTGTCACATTGTGCTGGGCTGAGCCACGGAGCCTTGACAAATTCCATGCAGAACGGCTGAGTCGCTTAAGCAGCTCATTAAATAATTTAGAGGCAAGTTTTACTGGAGGCAGGAAAGTTCTTCCCCAAATCCACTTCCTTCGATTTATGAGTCTGGAGTACGTTAATCAACACAAAGTTGGTGCTGCATCCCGGAGGGGCACAGGCCGTGTGAGGGTTTCAGGGACGTGTGAGGCAGGATGAGATGAAGGGTGATCCCTGAGGGGAGGGTTCAGGGGACATGGGGTATAGGATGGGATGAAGTGTGATCCCTCTGTGGACCTTGTCTGCAGGGATTCCAAGCCATGGGGCAGCTGGCGAGCTTGGATGCACTCATTATCCATGTCCAAACCATGGGACAGCAGGAATCCTCAAGGTGGGGCACATAAATCTGGAAAGGACAACTCATCCTTCCCCCTTCCCAGCTCTCCAACACAGGATTGACCTCAAACTCTTGATTATCACCCAGCATCCTCCCAGGGTCAGGACTGGCTGTGAAGAGACTCCACTCTTTGCTCTAATGGATTCCCACAGCAAACCCCTGGAAACATTTACGCTGGAAAAGCTCTTTAAGATCAATCCTTAAACCCAGCACTGCTAAGGCCACCACTAATCCACGTTCCCAAGTGCCACAGCTGCACAGCTTTCAACCCCTCCAGGGATTGGTGCTGTCTGGGTTACCTAAAAACAGAGGGCAGACAGAATTAAGAGAGTAAAAAGCAGTTCTGTTTATTGAAGGGCCTTCAGATACTTTTCAGGCAGACAAAGCCCCCCAGGGGCTGCACCCAAAATGGACAATGGTCACAGGTTTGCACACTTTGATCAGTTTGGTCCATTTGCAGATTGGGGCTTCATCTCCCAATGACAGCTCCAGGTAATGAAGTCATTGACCCCAAGTTTGCTGCCCCAACTCACTTTTGTTTCCATCTCTCAGGCCTGAGGCAGTGAGGTGTCCTTGATTGCCAGGCCTGGAGAGGAATTGTTGTGTCTGCCCAAAATGGGGAGGCAGCAGCAGCTCACACTGTGTGTGGAGTTTGGAGTTCTACACTAAAGAATTGCAGGGTTACAAACAGATAAAGAACAGAAAAATTTAAATCCTAAGGCATCAGGATGGTGACACCACCACTGCCTGTTCCAACCCTTCCAGTGAATAAATTCTCCCTAATATCCATCCTGAACCTCCCTGGCACAACCCAAGGCCATTTCCTCTCACCCTGACTTGATCCCTGGGAGAAGAGAGCAGTCCCCACCTCACTACAACTCCTCCCTCCCCCGGCAGACAGAGCTGCACTATCAAATCAATGAGAGATCAGAGCTATCAACCCCTGCAGAAAATACTTCCAGATTCAGGACATTATGGGAAGAACAGCTCCCCTTCAAAATCCACATCACAGGGCAGCAAGCACAAAGCTAAACTCAAAACTGCCAGAGCACGGCAAAAAAAGCAACAACACAGTTGCTTGTTCACTTAAAGGCTTGCTTAGGAGGCAGAGGACCCACCAAACTACAACATTTTCATAGCAACTGGGGGCCCATCGTGGCCTGTTTGTTCCAGACACTGCACAGGCTGTCTCCATGTTAATAGAAAACAAAAACACCCACAAAAATGAAATGCAAGGAGCCAGCCTGCTTTAATGCCTAGGCAAGAAGGGCTGTAACTAGAGGAAAGCTCTGCAATAAGTTGGTAGGCAATTGATGTAGGCACCTAAAGGACTTTATAAACCACTCTCTAGGGCTGTGCTGGAGTTGCTGTGAAGCTCAAGTCAGAGCTCAAGCTGAGAAAATCGTCCCAAAATCTTCCACAGAAAATTCTGGTGTCAGTCTTCCATATTCCACCTCTTACTTTAAATAACCAGCCCATTTATTTGCAGGTCTTCAGGAGAGACTCCTCCTCCAAACAGCACAGCAACATGGGCAGCAGCCCCAAATTTCACTACAGAAAATGACCAGGGAGAGGTTTTATATTTGCCCACTTTGCCCATCCCTCTAATTAAGCTGCTCCTCCTTTTTTCTGTGGGGAAAGAAAGGGGGAAAAGGGCAGAGAGGAGGCCTGGGATGAAGCTGCACCTTGTCACACCACCCGAACTGCAAGAAGAGAAATTGTACTCCAAGTCACTTCCCACACAGAAAACTGTTGTCAAAACAAGGAATTGCAGGTATTTCTCCTCCTGGGAGGAGCTCCAGGTGATGCCACACTCAAGCCAGTTCATTGTTTCCAGCAAAATCTTTATCCATCCCATTAAAACCCCCCCAAAGCAGCTTTGCAGCCCTTCCCAAGAGCGGCCTGGTGAACAAAGCACCAACGAAACTGGGCATAAACATTGAAGGACCCCCCAAATTCCTCCCTGTCCCCACCCTGTGCTTGTGACCTGGCTAGATCCAGGTGTTTGGGAAAGGCAAAGCACCTCAGACAGGCGTTTTTAGCCCCAAATATCAGTGACTCTCGTGCTCGGGGGGTTCCCAGGAGCTGCTTTGTTCAGAGCGCCTCCCCTCCTGAGCTCTCAGGCTCTCGGCTTCTTGTGCTCTGCATTTCTCCATCCATAATAAGCTGTCAGATCCCTGGGTGGCACCCGTTATAAATTAAACCTTTAATTGGCCTCTCTCCCCAGCCCAAGTTGTGAACAACAGCTCCCAAGGGGTCCTTCACACCACAGGAAGAGTTAGAACCTGCCCAAGGACCTCTCCCACCCGCAATAAAAAAGCCAGTGGGGGGACAGGGACGTTTGTCACCTCCAGAATTGTGATTAAAAAGGGTTGGCACAGCTCTGGCAGCTCAGCATCCCCCAGCTCTGGAGTGCTGATGCACAGGCAGGGCTGCTCAGCTCATCAAAAACCTCACAGCAGTCACAAATCCCTCTCAGAGGAGGAAAGGAAAGCTGGGAGGTACAGGGTAAACTGAGGCACAGGGTTTTCACTGCAGCCTGCCCAGCGTGGTGAGATCCAGCAGGAGAGGGGGCTGTAAATCTCTTGGAGGGTTAATGCTGGAGCAGGATAAGCCAGGCTCAGCTGCTCGGCTTTGTTAAACCCAAAAGCTCGAGTTGTCCCTCAGTTCTGTGTATTTTGGAGCACACTTTGGAGCCAGAAGCAGCTCACAAGCCACAATTTCCTTGTGAAAATAACCAGAGCTGCTCCAGCGCTTCTGACACCCACCTGACACAGGTACCTGCAGCTTGTTCCATGTTGGAGTCTAGAACATCCCTCTGGCCACCCTGGAGGGTTTGGAGACCAGACAGGGGGGCTGGGATCTGTCCAGGGGGCTCAGTTAGACCCACACAGATCCCAGGAGGACACTGACTCTGATCCCTGTCCATGGGAGTGAACACTCACATGCAGGAAGAATCACAAATCCTAAGAATTTAAAATAAGTAGCGGATGGTTTATTACAGAATATAAATATAGAAATTAGGATTCTTAGCATATGGGGCTGAAGAGACAAGATGGAGGAATTGGGGAGGGGCCCCTGTGCTCCTTGTTCTTGCTCTCGTCCCCCATCTTGTGCTGAGTTGGGTTTTAGAGATTGGTTTAGAGTAGAACTGACATGTTAGCATAGGCAGTAGGCATTGGTACAATTTTGTAAATAAAAAGTTCATTGTGGACAGTGGTTGGGTCAGGGGTACTGTACATAAGGTGTGGGGCTCTCTGAGCCGCCCAGTCCCCCGCGTGTCCTGCTCTGCTGGGGACGCCTCACAGAGCTGGGACAGAACTGAGATCAGGGACCCTGCCAGGGAGGCCTGGCAGAGCTGAAAAAGGACTGAGATAATGAAGAATAAACAACCTTGGAAATGTGCACTGGGGACTCAGCTTGTCGTCTCTGCCTCTGGTGTGAAACACTTGGGGTAAAGAGAAGCCTGAAAACCTGATTACCTCTGGGAACAGCAACCCAGAGGAAACTCCCAGGGAGCAGCAACCTTGGGAGAACCCTTAGTACCTTGTGGAACACCAACCCCAAGGAGAATCTCAGGGAAACAATAACCCTGAGAATTCCACATAAATATTGACAGCATAACACACAAAAGAGGGGTGGGAGCACCCAAACCACAGCACAAGCAGCTCCAGAACCCACCAACACCCCTGGATGTGCAGGAATGCATCACCCCTCTGCTTCCTGCAGGATGCAGGCTGCAAAGAGCCCAATTAAAAGTCTAAAAATAGGATCCTCTTTTTAAAAAAATCCATGAAAACTCGGATTCGAGCAGAAAGATTTTGATTCAAAAGTAAGGTTTTGATTAAAGGCAGTTTTCTTTGGTGCCTTATCTCAAAAGGCACTCTCAAAACTGACATATTTGGGGCGACTTCTGCAAAGAGAAGTTGCACAAAACTCTCTCAAAACTAGAAATTAGTGATTCCACTCCAGGATTGCCATCCCAGCCCCCTGCAGCACCCAAATCCCACCCAACACCCCCTGCCACAGGCAGCAGTAACCTCTATTCCCACTTTTAGTTTATTTTTTTGCTCTTAACCCCAACCAGAGCCACAACCACGCACAGGGTAGCAGCAGAAAACCTCTGGCAAGTTTTGGAGGTTGCAGCTGAGGAGTTTTTCAGCATCAAACACAAATATCTTTAGGAACAAGCAAATCCTGCAGCAACTTTCCCAAAACTCTTCCGACACCTGGATGCAACCAGAACTTTGGTGGCAGTGGGGACCACCTCAAGGCCCCTGCTCCCCAAAGTAGCTTTAAATGAGTTTTTAAAAATTTCTTTTCTGTTTTGGTAGTGATGTCTCAGTCCTGCTGCCATCCAGTGTTGTCTTTTTCATGGGTGTCCCCTGCAGCTCCATAAGCAACTTTGGGGAGCCTCTTCTAGAGAGAATTTGGGGGCCTCCACATCTCCTTACTCACACCAGGATCAGCAACACAACCTCTTCATTACTTTAAATAGTAGAAACACTAAATTTTTTTCCATAGTTTCAATACTTCTATAAATAATTCCGCTTTATTTCATATTCATACAGTTAACAGTAGCATTTATCATTAAAAACCCTATTAATATAAAATTTTGCTTTCATGCTTTTCCTAGTGCACGAAAAATAAAAGTTAGGGGAAGTGAAAGCTTGTTCTGAGCAGCTGTGAAATTTATTATTTTCTTTTTATTACTATTAATATAATAATAATGAATGTAATATAACATATAATAGATAATAAAATTATTACACAAATAAATATAATTAATATTATAATTAATCTAATAATTAATATATTATTAATATATTATATTACTATAATATCAATTCTATGTTAATTATATGATCATATAACATGATAACATTATAATTATTGTTAACTTAATTAATATAATTATTATACAAATAATATTATAATTACATATATAAATATATGTTTTATACCTAAAATTATTATGAAATTGATATTAAAATGTTATAAAGTTTCTATAAAATTACAATTTAATAATAATATTTTAATAATTTTAATAATAAAAATTATTTTAATAATAGTTATTATTATTATTATTATTATTATTATTATTATTATTATTATTATTATTATTATTATTATTATTATTATTATTATTATTTTAAATGGGTTAGGAAAACTCTGTTGAGACCTCCGGCCCGCTGGGGGGCGCTGTGGGAGGCGGCACCGGAAGCGGAAGTGGCGGCGGAGCCGGCGGACAGCCCGGGCGGTGAGTGGGGCCCGCGGGTCCCGGTGTGGCGGGTCCGGCCCGCGCTCCCGCCACCTGCGGGCTGAGTGTCGGTGCTCGGTGAAGGGCTTGAAGTACCCGGTGAGGGACCCCAGTGCCCGGTGAAGGGTCCGTTCAGTCGAGTCTCGGAGCCCTGTGAGGGTCCCTGTGGATAGCCGGTCGCGGTTTGCTGGGCTCTGGGAGCCCCAGTGCCCGGTGAGGGATTGGGCTTGGCGGGATCCGTGCCTGTCCCCGCTGCCCGGTGAGGAGCAGGGTCGGTGCGTCCCGGTAAGGGGCTGAGCTGCGCCAAGCCCCGCGCTCGGCGGGGTCCCGCTCTGGGGCGGCTCTGGTCGGTCTCAGTACCTGATGGGGAGTGCGGTTTGGGGGTCTTTAACCAGCCCCGGAGGGGGGCCCGGCGGGCTGTGCCCCGGAGCGCACTCAGGGGTCCCGGTGTGCTGGGCCGTGTGAGCCCCGCTGGCCGGGGAGGGTCCCGGTGTGGGGTTCTGACGCAGCCCGGGGCGCAGTGAGGGCTCGCAGACAGCGGAGCCCCGTCCGTAGTGAGCCCCGATCTGCCGGGCTCTGAGCCCCAGTGCCCGTGAGGTTTGGGCTGGGCGAGCCCCCGATCCCCGCTCACGCAGCCCAGCCTGGGGGGCCCTGCCGAGCGTGGTCAGTTCGAGCTGTGCAGCCCCTGCGCACCCACCGCAGCTGGGACAGCTCCCCCTGCACCCCGCCATGCCGGCCCACGGCCCCTCGGCGTCCCGCCGGCCGCTGCTGGCCCTGCTGGTGGCCCTGGGCTGGCTGCTGGCGCTGCAGCTGCTGCTGGACCTGCGGGCGCTGGGGCTGCTGTGCGGGGCGCTGGCCGTGCTGGGCGCCTGGCTGGGCCCGCCGGCGCTGGGCGCCCGCCGGCTGCGCCTGGAGCGCTTCGTGAGCTCGCTGCGGGCCCCGGCCGGCAGCCCCGCCGACGAGGGCCGCCTGCAGCAGGAGATCGCCAGCACCGTCCGTAAAGTGGTGCGCGATTTCGTGGCCTCGTGGTACCGCACGGTGAGCAGAGAGCCGGCCTTCGAGGCCGAGGTGGAGAGGGCCATGCTGGGGCTGGCGGCGGAGCTGAGGCGGCGGATGAGGCGGGTGGACCGGCGAGCCCTGGCGCGCCGCCTGCTCCTGCTCTGCGGGCGGCACCTCCAGAGCTTCCTGCGGGCGCGGGAGGCGCTGAGGGCTGACCCCAAGGGCGGCCGGACGCTGTGGAGGGAGTACAGCCGGCTGGCAGGGCCGCACCCCGCGCTCCTGAGCCCCGCGGCCGAGGTGGGCTGTGCCCGGGCCGCTGTGGACGCGCTGCTGCGGGCGCTGGTGCCGTGGCCGCACCTGGAGACGCGGACGGGACGTTTTGTTGTGGTGGAGCTGGTGGCCTGCAACGTGCTGCTGCCGGCCATCAAGAAGATGTCTGATCCCGACTGGATCAACCTGCTGCTCATTGGGGCGTTGTCCAAGAAGCCCCGGGGCGGGAAGCCCCACACTGCACCCCCAGTGCCCGAGTCCTTGCCTTTCCCGGCGCAGACAGACACAGCCCCTGGCGGGCTATCCCCATCTCCCAGGGCTGCAGAGGGGCTCAGGAGAGAGGCAGGGGCTGCTGCAGAGGAGGGAGAGGAGGTGAGCAGGTCATGCCATGCAGAGGAACTGTTCCTGCGCCCCCAAGCGCTGGGATCCCTCTTCCCCTGTGAGGGTTTGGAGCTGGAATCCCCTGCACCTGATGCAAGCCAGGATGTGGAGCTGCTGGCTCCTTCCATCGCTGGAGAGCCCCTTGAGGAGCACCCCCAGGACCCCTCTGTGCCAGAGGGAGCTCCTGCCTTGGAGGATGGCACAGGGGACCTGGAGCAGGGCCCTGGCCCCAGCTCGGATGCTGGCCTGCTTCCCACCTCTGCTTTGAGCTCCTGCCCTGACATCCAGATCGAGCCAGCGGTTGAGAAGGAGGAGGAAAGCCCAGCTGTCCCCAGGAGGTTCTCCTCACAAAGACCCTCCAGCCTGGGGAGAGATCTGGGGGCAGCAGAGGGCCCAGCACAGTTTCCCCCAGAGCCCGGGCAGGGCCTGCCCCTGCTCTCATCCTCCCCGACAGCTTCCATGAGCACCTTCAGCTTCGAGCCCCTGAGCAGCCCCGACGGGCCGGTGGTGATCCAGAACCTGCGGATAACGGGCACCATCACTGCCCGGGAGCACAGCGGCACCGGCTTCCACCCCTACACCCTCTACACCGTCAAGGTGAGGCTCCCTGGGCAGTCACCCCCTTCCCACATCCCTGCCGCCACCTGGGCTGGGCTTTGCAGCTCAGGACTTGCTCTGTGTGTGTCTCCACAATAAATTTTGGCTGGTAGAGGGTAAATACTGGGCACCCTGGCTATTTGGCTGTGGCATCAGGGTTTCTGTAGGGTCCTGTGGGGCTGGTTGAGTTTTCCTGCTTTTGGAACCATCAGTTCCTTCATCTTCAGGGAAGGGTTGAAGCGAGGAGTTGCTGGGTGGGGCCTGGGGACTGAGGGGCCAGCAGGGAGCGGGGTTGTTTTGGATGTGTCAGGATGATGCCTGTGCCTTCCTCCTCAGTATGAGACAGCCCTGGAGAGCGAGGCAGCAGGCAGCCTGCAGCAGGTGGCTTACCACACCGTGAACCGCCGCTACCGCGAGTTCCTCAACCTCCAGACCAGGCTGGAGGAGAAGCCGGAGCTCCGCAAGTTCCTCAAAAGTCAGTGCCTGCAGTGGCTCTCTGAGAAAATCCTTCTCCCTCTTGTTCCTCTGTTCCATTCCCTGTTCCTCTCTGAGGGTTTCCTGCCCGGCTTGTGCAGCTCTAGATGCTGGGCTGTGTCTCCTGCCCACATCCTCCATTGTTCTGTGCAGAGCTGGCTGGAGGAATGATTTCTCTCTTCTGGAAGCAAATTCCAGTGTTCCAAAATATTCCTTTCCCCATTCCACGACAGTTGGCTGTGTAATTTTGCACCATAGCAGTGGATAGAAATACTGTGTATGACCTTGGGCTGATACCAGGCAGTGTGTGAAGATAGCCTTAATTACTAGAGCATTAAGGTTTTAATAAAGACAAAAATCTGTATTTAGATTTTAAGATTTTAATTTTTAATCTTGAAAGTTTTAGATTTTAAGATCTGAAAGTCTTTTAAATTGAGATTACTGTAATTTTGCAGTTTTTTCAAGCTTGCCAGTGGGTTTGTTTTCTTTGTAGACATCAAAGGCCCAAAGAAACTGTTCCCTGATCTGCCATTTGGAAACATGGACAGCGATAAAGTGGAAGCCAGGAAAAGTCTGCTGGAATCTTTCCTGAAGGTGAGACGTTTGTGTGCCCCTGTGAGCTGAAAACAGAGCTCAGGACAGCTTTGTGCAGACAGTGGAGCAGACTCCAAAATGATCTCAATCTCCATCTGTCCTTGCAGCAACTGTGTGCAGTCCCTGAGATTGCAAACAGTGAGGAGGTGCAGGAATTCCTGGCCCTCAACACCGACGCCAGGATCGCCTTTGTCAAGAAGCCTTTCGTTGTCTCCAGGATAGACAAGGTGGGAAAAGTGTGGAGCTGCTTACCTGGGCCCTTTCCAGCTGCCCCCAGAGATTTCTCCTAGGCTTCAGTGTCTCCTAGAAGCCAAAACCCTTTCTTTGTAGCTGGGCTCAGCTTGCCCAGAAACCCCTAAAGCTACAGAGGGTCAGAGCTCATGTTAACGAACCTATTTAATAGAAAATCCAGTGCAAGTCTCAGAACTCCTAATATATTCAAGTAACAAGGGTCAATCCAGTAATTCAGGGCAGTGCTGGCTTTGCAGATCGTTGTCAATGCCATCGTGGACACCTTGAAGACGGCGTTCCCCAGGTCAGAGCCCCAGAGCCCCACGGAGGATCTGAGTGAGTCGGAAGTGGATGGAAAATCCCAGGCAGATGGGAAGAAAGCGACCAAGTAAGGCTCCCTCAGCTTTCCAGAGCAGGGAATTCATGCACAAACTGAGCCCGTGGTGGGGAAGAACTCACTGGGTGCTTTATGTGTTGTGTAGTAAATTCTGTCGTACTCTAGCTGAGTTACTTTCTCCTTCCCTTGCTGAACACAAGTATTTGAGCTGCAGTTTATCTAAAGGGTTTCCCAGGAATCCTCAGCTTTCCACAGCAGGTGGGTTCTTCCTCAGGGAGCTCTGAGGTGCTGCCGTTTGCCAGCAGAGACACTAATGCTCCTGGGAAATTGCTTTTTAACCTTAAACATGTGCATTGCTTGTATATGCAGGGAGTGATAGCAAAATACAGCTGTAAATTATCTACCTGAAGGTTCCCTCCTGCCTCTCTCATGTGTTCCACACAGTGGCTTTGCCCAGAAAACCTGTAAATAGCTTTTTATGAGTCATATTTAACATTGTTTCATGTATGTTCCTCACCAAATGTTGGTGCTGCTGACAGTGCCTAGTCTCATGGAGATTGTCTCATCAGTGATTCTTCTCTCAGCAAGGAAGGGAAGATTTCTCTACAAGTACAGTTTTTTCTTTCCAAAAAGTGATGTTTTGCTGGAAAAAGCTGCTTTGGACAAAAAGACAAACTCACAAAGTACAAGTTTGGAACCATCTTGGCTGGAAAGAACATTCTTTAATGATAAACAGGCTATTTTACAACTTGTCCCAAAATCCCAGCGTCCTTTCATATCCTCCTTTTTGTGAGTGTTTATAATTGGATTTCACAATCCTGCTGAGCGTGTTTCACCTCAGAAGCTTTTCTGAACACTTCCCTGTGTGTGCTGCAGTGCTCACACCTGCCTGACATCTGCCTACGTCTCCCTATCAGCTTCTGTGTGGAATTCCTCCCTGTGGAATGCTGGAAAAGCTTGGCTCAGCTCAGGTGTACATGAGGAAAAGTGCTTTAATGCTTTTGTTGTGTGTTTTCACTGCCATCTCCTAGTTATCCTGGAGGCAGATGCTTGTTCTGAACCACTTCAGGTCTAATCAGATTTCTTAGCTCGGATGTGGACGACAGTAACAGGCCATGGGGCTTGGCTGAGGATGGAAAACTCATGGCTCACAGCTTGCAGAGAAAACTGACTGTGCCATGGCTCTGCTTTTCAGGTCCAGGCTGAGGTTCTCCTCCAGTAAAATCACTCCAGTGCTGAGTGCGAGTGAAGCTCACGACAGGATCGTGTACTCCATCAGGGAGGGCAGCGCTGTAAGTTCAGATCCTCTTGTAATCCTCTCACAACCCCAATCACTGCCCCAATTCCCTGTTTGGGAATTATCAACATCCACCAGGCTTGTGGCTGCTGCAGCCTTGTTGCCACGTGCCAGCCCTTGGCAGAAGGGCAGGAAGCAGCCCTGGTTGTGCTGTTGGCTACACCAGGGCACTGCAGAGCCCGGGCTCTGTGGCACTAACACACTTTTGTAGGTCTCTGGCAGCCTGTCGCTGGCTGCTATGGAATCCTTCATCCAGAAGCAGGAGAAGCTGCTGGAAGCAGTCCCCAGCAAAGCTCCTGAAGGCGAGGGAGGCAGAGAAGCCAAGGAAATCTCTGTGCAGGAAGAAATGGATGGGCTGAGCACACTGGAGCATCCGGACACTGGTGAGCTCAGCCCCTCTGTCAGTGCTTGAACTTCTCTCCCTCAGTACCACAGCAGCTGCAACATCTGCAGGTTCAGCTCCAAAGGACCTGCTCTCCTGCCTGTGGCATCTTGATGGAAGGGAAAGCAAATGAGGTTTTCCAGTGCTGCTTGGTGATTGCTCTGGGCATTGCTGCTGGTGGGAGCAAATTGGGTTTTGGCTCAGTTGTGTCACTGCTGATCTTCACCTTGGTGTGCTCAGCACAGTCACTGAACAAAGAAGTTTCTTAAGGACATGCTGCTTAAACTGGCAACGTTCTAAAATCAAGCTCTTACAAAAGAAAAATTGGCCAAATTACAGTTTCCTGATAGTTTCCAGTTAGCCATACACTACAAAAGGACCTTTTGAGATTAAGTTTACATAGATTTGATGGGAGTAGCACAAATGTAATCTCAGTTCAGGGAATGATGTTCCCTTTCTGATTCTAGAACCCTCCTCTGAAGCACAGGGCTGCCCCAGAACAGTTACAAGATTGTCCTTAACACATACAAAAATATGTTCTCCAGTCTTTTTCTTGGAATAGCTGAGCTGTATCAGCTGGAACTTCCCAAAAACTTCTCTCCAGTGGTTCAAGTTTGGCAAGCTCTGACTGAAAGCACGTGTTTGTGACAGGCTAGGCCTGGTGTTCTGAAACCCAGCCTGTGCTACCAGCTTTGCCTGTAATCTTGGAAGACATGCCCACGGTTTTTGGAGTTGGAGGCCAGGGTTGTGCACAGAGAGGCCAAGTTAGCTGAACTTTGAGGGAAATGGAATGTCAGTATCTCAAATGCTTGCTGGTCTGGGATGCTTCAGGCTGGGCTGGCAGGGTGAGGGGAACAAACATCTGGATAAAAAGGCAAACCCATGTCCCTGTCTGCTCATGGAGTGACTTCTGGGAAGTGGTTGGCCAGCAGCTCTGCGAGGAAGAGGATTTGGATGCTGTGGGAATAAACAGCTTGCTGAGGATGGTGCCTGTGTGAGGTTATGGGGAAGCTGAACACCCTCCTCCAGTCTCTGCACTGGGAAGTCAAATCTTGGGGGCAAAGCAAGTGGGGAGTAAGTTATGCATGGCCCAGAGCAAGAGGTGCCAAGTGCCCTGTCCTTTGCAAGTGAAATCCTGGAATTAGTCCAGCTTTTAGGAAGTAGAGGGAAGGAGAGGTGTGGGGTCCAGAATCCCTCTTACCTTTATTTCCAGTAGTAAATTATGAGTGTAAATTGTCTCTGTAGACAGGTTGGAAGATGAGGCATGAGGGGAGCCAAATCAGGGAAAGCTGCTGCACAGGATCTCACCTGGACAGCAGAGCTGTGGCAGCAGCCTCAGGTCGGGTTGGTGGCCTGGGAGTGGCTGTCTGGGGCAGCTTTGTGGCACATCAGTGAGCTTGTTCAGCACAACACCTCGGGGCCAAACAGCATGAAAGTAACTCCTTAGCAAATAGAAGCTGTTTTTGCTGAAGGCTCTAACATCCTCCTGAGGATCAGAGGGAGGTCTGGTGTCTGTGACAGCAAAGATATTTGGGTAGGTGTGTGG
Organism: Prinia subflava; assembly: GCF_021018805.1. NCBI lineage: Eukaryota > Metazoa > Chordata > Aves > Passeriformes > Cisticolidae > Prinia > Prinia subflava. The sequence continues at coordinate 4,905,972 of NC_086268.1, forward strand.
GTTTGTGTTGTAACTGGTGAACCTGGTTTATCCAGATGTGGATATTCATCCCCCTTTCTGCCAAGACTGGGATCGGCCACACGATGGCAGCCCGCAGCCACCAACAGTGCCTGGAAAACCGCTGGGAGAAGGGAAAGGAATGGGGAAGACCAGGATAACAGTCCTCAGCAGTGCACCTCTTCTGGCTGCTGTCACCACCTGTCGTGGGCACATGGCCATGCCTGTGCATGGACTGGGATTTGATAATCCTGCTGTTTAATGGAGGAGCTGAGCCTTTGGTGCAGCCCTTGGGGGAGATATCCTGGGAGATATCCTGGGGCTGCCTGGATAAAGTGGAAGTCAGAGAGTGGGGAGGGCAGGGTCCCAGGCTGTCTGGGCTGCAGCAGGTCATCTGTGTGTGCACAAAGGGCCAGGCTGGGGAGAAAAGAATGAGTTTGGGATGATGCCTTTCACCAGACTTGCCCTGATTTCACCAGATTTTCTTCACCTGCCCCTCCTCTTCCTCCTGGCAGACTCCGAGACAGCTTTGGCTGACCTGGCGCTGGACGTGCTTCGTCTGGTGCTGGTGGATCACTGGAGCTGGCTGTGCACAGAGAACATCCAGAGGGTCTTCAACCTGCTCTTTGGGACCCTTGTTCAAAGGTAAGGCCAGAGGGACCAGCCTGGCTGCTCTGGGAGAGACATCCCTTTGCAGACACAGTTGGAAGTGGAGCTCATGCCAGAATGCAGATAAATGCAGAGTGTGCAGCAAGGTTCTGTACAGCAGGTGCTCCATGAACGTGGAGTAAACACCTTGGAGATCTGCACTAGGAGCTGCTTTCTCTGTGAGCTGGTGCAGCTCTAAGGGGCAGCCTCCTGTCCCTTGATATCAGGGAAGATCCAGCCCTGGGAGTGGGAGGCTTGGCTCATGCAAGGGCAGCAGTGCCCAGCTCCGTGGCTCTCCAGGGAGCATTGGCCTCCTGGTCTCTTGCTGCCCAGGGCTTCAGCTTGTTCCTTCTGCAAAAGTAGAATAAACAGGCCCAGGGAACAGATTTGTCAATGACAGCTCAGAGTGTGGTCTCTGCTCAGTGCTGCACCCCTCTGCTCTGCCTGTGCCTGGGGCAGGGACCCACACATGGAGTAGGGACAGGCTTCCTTTCCAGCTGGGGTGGACTTGCCAAGCTTTCCTGGGGCCAGTTCCTCTGGGTGGTAAGGCTCAAGGCCAAGACACACAAACAGAGAATTCCTGTTTTTTGGTGTAGGTTGGTGACTATCACTAGCTGAAGATGTGGTTTTTAGAGTACAAGGGAAGCCTTCCCTGAAGGGCTTGGGAGAGTCTTGGAGCACTGCTTTTCCCACTCCTGTGCCCTTTCTTCTCCCACAGGCATCCAAAGCCAGCATCAGAATGTGCAGGGCAGCTCATTATAACCAAGCTGGTAACTTAAGCTGCCCTCAGCAGAGTTTGCCAAAGTGCTTTGAGGTCAGGGACTGCTGTCCTTCAGTCCTGCTCTGTTCCTTCAGTGGCAGGAGGTGGGGGTGGCTCCCACTCTCCCAGAACGGGCTCTGCTCTCTTGGGAACAAGCTGCAACCCAATCCGTGTGTGCGAGCACAGAGGTATGAGAGCTTCAACAGGCACATCATCACCTCCTAATAAGCTGTGTCCTGGTCACCCAGGGAGCCTGCAGCACCCACACGTGGCTCTGGCATTTTCCACTAGAGAGGCTGGGATACACACAGCACGTCCTGGCTCTGGGAGGTGGAGGAGCTCCCTGAGTTGTGCTGGTGGAGTAGAGTGAGGAGGAATGTGTTTGTAGCTGCTCCACTTGAACAGGTCAGAGGGAACCCACATGTGCTGCAGGCAGAGCTCTGGCTGGGGGTGATATGGGGAAGCCCTGGGACTTCTTGGTGTCCCCATCAGTTCAGGGTGCAACTGCAACCTCTTGAACAGCCCTGTGTCCGTGCTGAAATCCACGTGTTGAGGCTGGCTCTGCTCTTGTTCTGGGACAACCAGGGGACAGGGGAAAGAGTGGCACAGTGGGGACTGACCTGTCACCAGGAGGATGATGTTGCACCTGGATTGCTGCAGGGAACATTTTCCTCCTATTTCTGCTGCCTGTAGTTACCTCCTCAGTGGAGGAGAACTGGGAATGGGGAGCCTTCCTGCTGTTTGCCATTCACCCTGTCCCTGAGACTTGTACTCATTCCTGGCCCAGGTGGTCACTACTGTCCTGAGCAGACCAGAAGGTCAGACCTGCTTGTCCAGGGACAGTGTGAATTTGGTGACATTTCTCTTCCATTTAAGTACTTACAGCTTGATCACTGCTTGGCCAGACCTGGCACTGCCATTCTGGCTGGTGCTGTGTCTGGGGACCCTTTACAGGTGGGGAAAGTACCCAAAACTCTTCTGGGAGCATCTGCTATTCAAGGAATTGTTATTGCTCCTTGCTCTGAGAACAGGCAGACAAACATGGGCCAGGAGATGGATTTGTGTTGTGTCTTCAGCAATTGCTGGTCACAAAGCATGAGTGGGCATCATCCCTTCAGCAGATTAGATCCTTCCCTGTTCTGTCAGTGGCTGGGTTGGGTGCAGGGGATGCAGAGGAGGTGTCCTGGCAGTGTTTTGGAGGGGCTGCTGCTGGATACTCCTCTGCCAGCTTGTATTTGGGGAGTAGGTGCTGCCCCTGCTGCCTTCATGCAACTGCAAGGTGATGATTCTGCTCTGGCATGAGACACTCAGTGCAGAGTGATAGAAATGACCACAAACCAACAAAACTCACACCAAGAACGAGATCCAGCTTCTCCCAAGAGCCAGTGGCCCTCTGCCTGTAGGACTTTCTCCCTTGGGCTGGCAGTGCCACCCGATGATTGCTGTGACCGTGCTGTGGGGCCTCCCGACCTGCTTCATTCCCTGTTCCCCGTAAGGAGCATCCCACCACCCTCCTCCTTCCCCCCTTCTCCTCAGCTGGGGCAGCTGGAGCCAGGCACCATCCGTCTCCCGGCCTGTCAGCTCCGTGGCAGTGGGAGAGGAAGGCTCCATGACCGAAAAAGGGATTGTTGAGTAAAGGGCTCCGCACTGCGCTCATCCCATTATGTAACAGGGAGTGATCCTTTTTTGGAGTGAAAGGAGAGGCGGATGGAGGGGAGGCGGAGGGGCTGGCAGTGGGAATGACCCTGGGGCCGAGGATCGCTTCCAGCAGCCTCTCTGCGTGCTGGGGCCGTGCCTGTAAACAAACCCGCCGCCCGCTCCCGCCCCGTCCGGCTCCGCGTCCCTCCCGCGGCTCCGGGATCATCTCCTCTTCCCCTGGGAGGCTGCAGCAGGGACCTGTTGGCAGAGGGGAGGGGATGGGGCTATTCTGGGCTCCGGTGTTCGGTGGAAGAGCTAAGAAGCATTTGGAGCATCTGGGTGCTTTTTAGAGCTCTGTGAGTCAAAGAGGGGTTAAAAATACGCGGCAAACACGCGAACCACGCCGTGACCCCACACCCTGCCCTCAGCTGTCCCCACAGTGGCCACAGGTCTGAGGTCTGCCCGTGCCCAGCAGGGTAGGGGAAGGTGCTGGGGCATGGGTGACAAACACCACCTCTGCTTCCCCTTCCAGAGGGGAGCCCCAGCAGGGTGCCAGCATGCCAAGGATGGACCTGGGGATATTTGAGGGGCAGATCCTGGTCTGTAGGCTTTTGCTGGCTCCTTCCCATGCAGCACAACAGAAAGCCATGGCCACAAAGCGCTGAGGGGGTAAAGGTGTCTCAGCACACCCCGGCTGTCTGTGCCCTGGAACCTGAGCAGGGCTGGGGCACACAGTCTGTGCCAGGCTCGGAAGTGCCTGTCCCTGAAAGGAGCATGTGGAACTACTCAGGCAGCTTTGCTGGTGTCGTGTTCCACTGGGCATGAGTTAAAATAAATGCAAATCATCCCTGCCTTACCCAGGAGCTCAGCACTGCTTGGCTTGCTGTTTGCTTTGGGGCATTCCTGTGCTCGTCCAGGCTTTGTCCGTGTCCCCTCATCCCTTGGCCAAACTGGAAGATTTGAGGAGTTGATATTGCAGTCTGTGTGAGCTGTAGGTGGAGAGCCAGAGATGTTTTGAGACTGATTGCAGGTGACCATCATGCTTTTGAGAACTGGTTCTTGCAAGTTCATGCTGTCACCTCGGTGTTGGGCTCTTGTGGTGTGTTGCTGTCAGGCTGAGTGTCACAGGCACTTGTAAGTCAAGGGGGTCTGGAACTTCAGAGAGCTGCTGGCTGGGTGCTTTTTTCTGATTTTCTCTGAGGTTTTCTTTGATCTCTGTGCTAACAAAACTGGCACAAAGACCCTTGGCAGCCACCTTGGTCCTCTTGACTGGAAAGTGCCATCAGCAAAGAGTGGTGCCTGACCCTCTTCAGTGTCCCTGAGTAAACCTGGAGCAGCCAAGCACCCCTGGGCTGGGAGTGCCCATGGGCAGGGAGTCCTGCCAGCCCTGGAGCCATGGAGGGGCCACGTGTGACAGCTGGGACAGTGCTCCCACTTCCCTGTGACCTCCTGGCTGCCAGGTACCGCTCCAGCCTCAGGCAGTGCCTCTGAGTTTTGCTGGCAGAAACAACCAGGCAGAAATGCAGTATCAGTGCAGCTGGGGCATTTAAATCCCCTCCTTCTCCTGGTTTGTTACCTGGGGAGTGGATTTGGGCATGTTTGATGAGGATTTTTGCAGCTGCAGACAGATGGGCTGTGCTGGCAGGCTCAGGTATGTGGCAGCAAAATCCCTGTCCCTAAAAACAAGCCCCAAAGCAGCACCAGAGTCAGGAATTAGGGGAACCAACCTCATGGCAACTTACTCCTCATTTCTGGCTTTGGCTGGTTGTGTTGTAGCCGTGAGGAGCAGCAGGAACTGCAGCCTGTGGTATGTCAGTAAAAGCGATTTCAGGACTCTGTGTGTCTTCGTGTGTATATGTAAAGTAAATAAAATCAGCTTGGAAATGGGCCTCGATTCAGTTGTCTCCAAGCACCTGGAAATTTTGGATCTGGCTTTGAATCTCTGTCCCAAACAAAATTTTTTCCCTTCTTCTAGAAGCAGTATTCTTCCAAAAACAGCCACTAGAATGAAGCCAGCACTCCATGCTTTGATAATAATTGCAACATTATTTTAACTCTGAGTCTGTTTCAACAGTCACACATGCCAGCTTTCTTCCTGGATTTAAAAAAGCTCAACAACTTCCTATTTCAGATAGAACAAAGAAGAAGAGGATTGAGTGGAAGTAATGTCTCCCTGTTGGTTTTAGTTTTCCCTGATTTTAGAAGGGTTAATAGTGGATTTATGTATTTTGGTTCTGAAGTGGGCTAATGAAGCAATTGTTCCAAGCAGGGCCTGGCTGAGACAGCCTGGCCTCTCCCTGGGGCACCACTGAGAGCTTAATTGGCTCAATAAATTCTTGAAGAAGCTGTTATCAAAAGCCAGGATGCTTTGTGAAAAATCAAGGAGGTTTGGGGACGATTATTTTAATCACGTACCTTTCCCCCCTTCCCAAGACATCACAGGAAGATTGAGGGTGGGAAAAGCAAAATCCAGAGCAATTTGGTTAATTCACTGCAGGGTGAAGATGTTGGAGTCCTGTGAGTTTCCATGATTTCTTCTTGCAGCAGATGTTGAGGGAGCAACACATAAAATGGCACAGAAATCCCAGCACCAAGGGCTGGTTTCCTTCTGCAGGGATGAATGACTGCCTACAGAAAAGAATGATTTGTTTTTCTTCCTCTCTGCCCCAGTAGATGGGGGGACAGTAAGATGTCCTGCACACCCACATCTCCCAGGGTTTCTGCCTGGGTCAAGCAGGTAGAAAGGTCCCTCAGCCCAGGATGTCCCCAGCCAGGTCCAGGACAGGTTGATGGCAACTCTAAACATTCACAGGGCAGCAGGGGAGGAACGTTTCAAGAGGGAGATATTACTTTGTGCAGAAGTTTAAAAGGCCTGAGGATGCTTTGCGTTCTTTGATTTATGGAGGTGGTTTTTTTTTTTCATTTCTTTCCTGTTTCCTTCCTCAGCACAGGCTTCACCCATGGCCTGGACAAGTGTGAGGTTGCTTTGAGGGTGCTGAGCTGAGCGTGCTGCACAGGTTTCTGCTGTGTGGAGAAGGTGGATTTAGGCTCAGGTAGCAGGTGCTGAAATCTGAGCCTCAGGGCAAAAATTCTCCAGTTGTGTTTTCCAGCTCTTGCTGTGTCCACTGCAGCTACTCCTTCCTTTTTACAATGTTTCCTCACAGAGGTTTTGCAGTCAAAGCACTGAAATGTTGCTTCTCTTGAGCCCTTGAGTTAAGGATAATCTCGTGCATTATCTGAGGAGGAATTTGGGGAACAACAACTGGTAAGGTAGGGATGGTCTGGTGATTTAAGCACCAGACTTTCTTAATTTCAGAGTCATGCTTGAATGCCTCATGTTTTCCAGATGTTGCTTTTTTCCTTCGATCCTTTTCAGTACATTGGTCCCACAGGGCTTTTTTGAGCTTCTGGATATCCACACTGTATTCCTTAGGGAAAGGGGGCCGTGTTCTGGGGTGGGCAGCAGTCAAGGCTGGGCTGAACATGCTAGTTCATGTATATTTGTAGAGCTGTTTGTATTTATACAGCTAAAGCAGAGAGGCTTTCTCCTGTTCGTCATCTTCTAGCCTGGCCTTCAGTTTGTGTTTATCTTTAACCCCTGGGTTTGAGAAAATCACAATTGCTGTAGCTTCAGCTTTCAATCACAGTCAGCATATTTGACTTGACTGTTCCTTAGCTGAAGTGATCTCAGTTCTTATCCTCACCTTGATGGACAAAAAGAGCAGAGCTTTACCCACTTCTGGCAGATGGTTCCCAATCTGGAGGGTATTACATCTCTTTGTTCATTCTTAGTACATCTTTAATGTCCACACTAAGCAAATCCAACCTGTCCAGGCTTTACTTGCTGAGCTGAGCTCTGTGGATAGTCCAATTCAGTGAGTGGATCCAGCCAGGTGAAACCAAGCCCATTTACCTGTTCCTGACTCTCAGCCTGCCTTTCCTCCCTCCTAGCTGCCCTTTTGTTTCTAGGAGCCCAAGCAAGGCCAAGGTTTGCATCCCTCAGCCCTTGTTTTTCATTCTCAGGGCCTTCTTACCATAATGGACCCCCTCAGCTGACCTTGGAGTTGCAGCTTAAACCGTGGCATTAATTTGGCTCTTTTTAGCAGCCATTTCATTCCTCCACCAGCAGCTATTTCAAACAGAGGTGCCTTACAGCATGGGCAAGTTATGTCCCTCCAGATTATCTTCCAGTAGCCTTGGCAGTCTGGCTCTTTGCATTGGGCACTATCAAAGCATTCTGAGCCCAGGAGGTCACTTCATCTATTTCTGGTCTCAGCTGAAGTGTAAGGAGATGGTTCTGTGATGGGTTTATTTTTTCTTTCTTATTAAAGCTATTTCTTCATGAAATAGCAGAATGAAAATAGTAACTCATCAGCCATCCAAAGAGAAAAAAATAAGGGAGGTTTATTTATGTGTCTTGGTGGATTTATTTCTACCTGGGAACAGTGTGCTTTCAATGTGGCACATGAATCTCAAATGCTTAGGCCTTTAATAGCACCAAAAATCATCTGTGACCTGCTGGTGAAGGTCAGCTTTGAACCAGCAGATATTTGGAGTTCCTGAGATGTTAATCCTGATCCTGGTGCAACAAGTCTGTGTGATGGAAAGGTCAATTTGCCATTTTCTGGGGTTTACTCAGGTAGGAATTTTTGATAAAGTTGGTGTGACTTTCTCTGAGTTGCAACTGCATCTGTGGGAGTTGAGGGGGCATTCTTGGGATGTCCTGTGCAAGGCCAGCAGTTGGACTTGACTTTCCTTGTGTCAAGGAAATCCTTCCAATTCAGGATATTCTGTGAATTGTTTTGCTCCTCACCATTCGAGTGCTGCTGGTACAGCCTCTGTGTGTGACTCCCCAGAATGGGTGTTGGTGGTTGACTGTGGTGGAGAGGAAGGAGGAAAACTCTCCATGACAGGTCACTGCATTCTGAGATTTTCTTTTGAAGCCTCAGCTGTTCTCCCAGAGTGGATTTAGAGCCACATGGACCAGCCTTGACAGTTCTCCTCTTCCCAGTGCCTTTGGAATGGCTCCACACACTGCCAGACTGGCAAAAGGGAAGAGCAGAGGTGCTTTAGTCTGTGTTCCATTCGCACCTGCCTCTGGTTTCTCCTCTTTCTTGTCCCATTTCCTGTTTAGTTCCTTGACTTTTCCTTGTAAACCTTGTGGGTTTGGGTGCTCCTCCCCCAGCTGTCTGAGCACCATGGGGCAAGCTCCTCTTCTCAGGAGCTGCTGTGGAGCTGTGCAGGGCCCATGGAGCCACTCCCAGCTCCTGCCCTCTGCTTCCCAAAGCTGCCAGCCTAAGGAAGAAAATATCAATGGTGTTTCCCAGCTGGGAATCAAGACCTGTAAGCACTCACCTGCTCACAGGATGTGATCACATTTAGAGGTGTCACCTGGGGGCTTTGTTGCCTAATTCTGGTAGTTTTAGGGACATCCATGAGGTTGTTTGTGTGGGGCCTTCCAGCACATGTCAGTTCTCAGCTTGCTCTTGAGCTGTCTGGAAACGTGTGCAGTCCTCTGTAGGTTCAACTTTCTCTCTGTCCACTATTTGCTTGATTTTTTTGCTATTTTAGGAATGACTCTAAGAAAAAAAAATTTGTATTTTGCTTTCTGCAACCTTTTAAAGGCTGGGAAGTGGCTGTTGCTGTAATGAGTTTGGAGTCAATGTTCAGTCTGAGCTCCCTTGGTGCAGGGTTGACTCTGCAGCTCCATCCCCAAGTCTCTGAACTTCTGTTGCTTGTCAGATGTTTTCTCAGCTAGGAGAGCAGGTTGTGTAAGAAACCATGTTAATGAAAAACCATGTTAATGAAAAACTGTGTTAATGAAAACTCTTGCCCCTAGAGAAGTCACAGTTTAACACTTTAATTTGGTTGGGAATAGCTGGAGGGTTTACCACGATCCAGAGTGTTAAAGTCTGCTGATGGCTGGAGATTAAAACCCTTTTAATTTTATTTCCAGCATGCCTTTTCCCAGGCAGGACTGGGATGTGACATTTTGTCCTCTAGGACAGGTGGAAGGTTTGCACCTCTGGTATTATCTTGTAGCAGCATCCGTGCTCCGTGTCCATGGGATGCTGAGCATGGAGGATGTGCTTCCTCATTTCCAGTCCTGGGAGCACTGGGAAAATCACCTATGTCCCTGCTCTGAGACCCTCCTGGACTTACCACTGCACCAAGACTCCTTTTCAGGTTTTTTAATGCCCTCTGCTTTCCAGCTGGCATTTCCTAGGTGTGCATCCCTCACGAATTGCTGCCTTCACCTCATCTCCTGCTGCCAAAGGGGTCCTCACCCTGCAGCCCCTCTCACATGATGCCAACCTGCTCCTTTGCCCTGCTCACCTTTGGCTGTTGCCGTTCCCCACTCCCCAGCTGTGTGGGGAAGGACACCCTTGGCCCGAATGCCTCGCCCAGGAAGAATGCAGACAGTCTGGCAGAGCGCAGGTTAAATAAAGTTTGCCTTGGCAGGGCTCTTGGATGTACTCGGAGCTGCCGGGGCGTAGTGGTGACGGAATTGCAAGCACGAACACCAGCTGCCAAGAGGAACGGGTCTCCTGGCCCTGCTGGCTGCCTCCTGTCCTCAGGGACTCTTGAAGAACTGGCGAAATCACAAACCTTTTCCCTTCCCCAGCGCCGTGCCGACACTCCCAGCTCTGCTCCCGCCAGTGGGGCCAACAGCACCGTCAGTGCTGCACCCTGAGTCCTGCTGAATGGGATTCATCCATGGCCTCTCCCAATTCTGAGGGAAAAGATCTTAGGCAGGGCAAGTTCTGGCTGATGGCTGTGGCTTGTGCTGTGACGTGGGGAGTGATTTCACATCTGGGCAAGAGGGTCCATCCCTGTGGCTGATTTAGAAGCTGTGCCTGGCCAGCCCTTGGGTGGTGGGGACACATCATCCAGTGCAGCTGCAAACGCCTCCGAGCCCTTCTGTGGAGCAGGGATTTGGGGGTTTGCAGGTGGTTACTGTAGGAAGGGCACAGCAGGAGGGACCATCAGCAGCTCTGTTGGATTTTGGATGGGAACAAAAAAATTCTTGGCTGTGGGGGTGGGGAGATGCTGGCACAGGGTATCTGGAGAAGCTGTGGCTGCCCATCCTTGTAAGCATCCAAGGCCAGGTTAGATGGGGCTTGGAGCAACTTGGTCTAGTAGAAGAGGTCCCAGGGTGGAATAAGATGAGCTTTAAGGTCCCAAAATTGAACTGTTTGGGGATTCTGTTATTTCATTTCTTGCCATCAGTGGATGGAGCAGGCCTGGGTAGCAGGGCAGCATGGACAGCAGGATGACGGGGGTGAAGCATCAGGATGTTCATGGCTTGTCATCCTTGGAGTGTGTTTTGGGCTCAGGAAAGACATTCTTGACTGTCCAGGTAGCAGAGGGACTGGTGAGAGGAGCAGAGGGTACCAGAACAGGGCTCATGTCCTTCCAGTCCTTCCTGGGGGCTGTTTGTAGTTGAACACCAGTTCCTCCAGCTCTGCCTCAGATTGAGCTTGGAGATAACTTAGGAGCTTCAGGCCAGTCGTATCCCTGGGCTGGGCTTCCTTTAGTGAGCAGTGCTTCACCTGGGTTCCTGTGATTAGCAGGGTGATGAGGCTTTTTATGGCCCTCCCTTTTCCCATTTGTCTGTAATGCAGGGATCATATCCCACTTTTGGTGCATGGAAAACTCAGCTGATAAACAGTTGTGAAAATCTTGGGTGTACAGACATGAAAACTGCACATTAACAAACCCAAGGAAGCTGATTTACCCCTCCAGGGCTCTTGATGAGTGGAAATATCCCAGCCTGGTCCCAAGCTGGACTTTTCCTGACCTTTCTCCCTCTCCCTGTTCCTGCAGGTGGCTGGAAGTGCAGATGGTCACCCTGACCTGCACCCAGCGCTGGGTCCAGTACCTCCAGTTGCTCCAGGAGTCCATCTGGCCTGGAGGAGTTTTACCAGCAGTGCCTAAACCCCCCAGGACAGAGGAGCAGAAGAAGGCAACAGCAGAGCAGGCCCTGCAGAGCCTGATGGGGATCTTGCCCAGTAAGTGTGTCCCGGAGACTTGTCAGCTGCCCTTGGGATAGGAAAATGGCTGGGGAACACTCCAGTGCACTGGAATCTCTGGAAATGTGGTTAAATGCAGAGATGGAGACTGCTCGTGCCAAGGCTCTGGGAAACCTTCATGACCCTTGAGGTTTGATGGTTTCCTGCAAGCAAAACCCGGAGTTTTCCAGTTCTGGATAGTTTGTGTAAGGATTTGGGAAGCAGCCCAGCTCGGAGGGAAGGGATGTGTGTCTGGGCAGTTCCAGGCCGTGATTCAGGCTCCCAGTTGTGCTGAGCTGCCTCACCAGGCAGGGCTCAGGACAGCTCTGCTCCCACCTGCTGCCAGAGGGTCCCATGGGGAGGGAAGGCACCATGCAGAGCCTGTGGCTTTCCCACTGGACTGAAATCCTGAGCCCAGCTGCACTGGATTTCCCTCTCTTGAAGTTTGACACAGGGACCTTTAGCATTAAAGCAGCTGCTGCCTAATCCATATGAGTGCAGTCTGAAATTTAACTCTTTGATGTAGTGTTAAGGGCCCTCACTGTCCTTTGGGAATGAGAGAGCACTGCTGGTGTGTGCCCTGCTAGCCAGGAATGCTCTCCTGGCACCTCCTCCTGTCCCAGCCTCAGAGCACCATCACAAGCTTTGATTCAGCACCCACCAGGAGAAGACTGACCTGTGGAAACATGCACTTCCCAAAGCTTTGTCTCCAACAGATGTGATCCAAGAAATCCTTGGGACCAGTAAGTGTCGGATGAGCTGGAACCTGGTGCTGGAGTCGCTGAGCCAGCCTGTGATAAACAGGTATGGGATTGTTCTTTACCCTGCTGGGCTCCGAGAGCTGTGCCCAGGGTTTGGCCAGTGCTGCTTGGCACCCAACACACCCAGCTCATTATTCCAGACTTGCAATATCAGGAGGCATCTGCATGTCCAGGACTTCAGTCTGGCTGCAGGTGATTGAGCCAGTCATGTTAATTAAGTTGTTTGGCCTGCTTAGTTAGTTAATGTCAGGGAAGTAAGACAAATCCTGGTTTCGTTTGGTTCTGGAGGAGCTGCAAGTCTGTGTAGGGAATGTTTCTGTCTATTCCCAGTGCTGTGTTTGGTGACAGACAGCAGAGAAATGAGGGTCAGACTGGACATCAGGAGGTATTTCTTCACTGGAAGGGTTGTTAAACATTGGAAAGGGCTGCCCAGGGTGGTGTTGGAGTCCCCATCTTCTGAGGTGTCCAGGGAGCAGCAGGATGTGGCACTCAGTGCTCTGGTCTGGGTGACAAGGTGGGGATTGGGCACAGGCTGGACTCAATGATCTCAGAGGTCTGTTCTATCTTCCATGATCCTGTGATCCTGTTAAACACATGTTTTGCTCCAGAAGATGCATTTGTGTTTTCTGTGCTGCTCAGCAGCTTCAACACCCACTGGTTTGGAGGAGGTGGAAAAAGCTGAACCACCTCTGAAAACATTTCCACTGGAGACCCAGTATTGTTCCTCTCTCCCCTGGAGCATTGGGACACTCCTTCCTTGTGCTGAGCTTTGCCTCCCACACCCTGACCAGCCTAAGCTCTGTCTTTTCTCCATTCCAGGCACCTGGTGTTCTGCCTCCTGGACATTCTGCTGGAGTTCTTGGTTCTGAAGGATTCCAGCAAGGATCCTGAGGCTGCAGCTGCCTGTGCCTGCAGTAGCCAGGACAAAGGTGTCCCAGCACTTTAGCCAGGGCTGGTGCCTCAGCAGTGGAGGAGAAAAGCAGCCACAGGCATGCAGTGATTGATTTTCAGCCTTTACTGAATGTGCCTGGGAGCTTCTTGTAAGGAATTTCTCCAGCCAGTGCTAAATGAAGCTGCTTCCAGGCTTCTCTGTGTCAGCTGGGGGGTGGATCAGACCCAGTGTGAGGGGCTGAAGATGCTGTGCAGCATCTGCTCCATTGCTGACCTGATGGAGAGCCTGGAATGAACCAGCCTGACCAGTTGGAGAAGGAACCACAAACCCCGTGGTCTTGCCCCACCTCTCTGAACATCTCTAACACCTACAGGCAGAGGACCAGAATTGCTTTTGTGGCTTCAGGGCCCACCTGGCACTGAGAGTTGGTGTGATGGGATCTTGCTGCCCCTGCTGTGTGAGCAGCCTGCCCTGTGCCTGCTCTGCACCATCCGCGTCACCAGAGGGAAGATGAGGAAAGGATGGACTGGGAGATGTGGTCCTGAGTTCAGCATCCCACTGCACAAACACCTGGGAGCTGAGAGCAGGGCTCAAAGGTGCTGCCCTGCCTTGGGGACCAAGATCAGCTGCTTCTCCCTGCCACTGCTCTGGTTCTCCATCGAACAGGAGGGTGCAGGCAGGCTGTGATCCTGGGAAAGAGACTCTCCTCACCCTGGGGAGAAGGGGTAGCTTGGCTGGACTTCAGGATTTGCTTATATTCTGCTTTCTGAGTCACCTTTTAGCCCCTGGGACAGTCACCTGGAAGGCACAGAACAAAAGGAGCTGACCCCTGTGGGACACAGCAAGTAAATGAGCTCCCACACAGACGTGGTTGTCACAGGAAGCTGGAAGAGGAGAGCCCAGGGGGAATCCTGGATGTGTGTCATGGACAGGCATGGTGAGACCCCAGAAAAAGGCTTGTGAGCCCTGCCTGGGCTCTGCTGTTCATGGCTGTGTCACTGGGCTTTGCTTTGCTGTGCTGCTGCTGCAACAGCTCTGTGCAGGGCTCTGGAAAGCTGCTCAGGTCGTGGAACGTGGATTTGGAGCTGCTTCTCCAGGTTGTTGAAGACTTGAGTGGTTTTGTGAGCATTTGTTGCTCAGCAGTCAGGTTCCTGGGAGTGCAAAAGGACTCAGGACATGCACCAACAGCTTGGTGAGCTGCTTTGGTGTATTTCTAGGAGGAACACAGACTGCCAGTGCTGGGCTTGGCTGCTGGAGGTTCCCTGCAGAGCAGAGGAGACTCCACGCAGGGAACCGTGCAGGACATGCAGTGTCTGTGCTGCAGCACCAGATGTGAGACGGTTTCATCTCACAGAACCATGGAATACCAGGCTGGAAGAGACTGCCTGCAGTTTCTTGGAGCTGGATGCTCCATGGCATGTTTGGAGAAAAAGCAGTGCAACTCCAACATGCCTACTCGGCTCCTCCCAGAGGAGCTGCTTAATAATGGGCACACAGCAGTGTGAGCTACTCTGTGCTTCTGTTGTGTGCAAATACGGGGAGGGATCATTTTGCTGCAAGCAAATAGATTTTTAGGGGGCTCTAAGGACATCCCAAGACCAGGCAGAATCCAATGTCATGAAGCAGATCAATTCTGCATCACTGTTGGAGCCATTTCTCAGCGGGGAGGCCTCAGAGATGGTAAACTGGCCACCTTGGAGAAGAAGGGAGATGTGTGTGTTCAGTAGTTTAGGAGGAGATGAGGTGGAGAGTGCTTTGGGATAATCCCAAATGGCCAAGCAGGACTCAGACATATCCTTAAATATCTGCTTGGAGCAACTGCTTCACCTTGTCTTTCAGTGCCAGGCTCCTGTTTCCCTCCTTTTTCCTCCTGCTCCTATTCACCCACCAGCTGTCAGGACAGGAACACAGCACCATCAGCAGGGATGAGGCAGCAGAGCCCTGTTCTGCTTGGTGGCTTCCCAGATGTTCCTGGTGTTCCTGTTTGCTGTTGCTTCCTAATTAATTGTGTGGCTTTGGAGCTCCAGGACTGTGCTCTGTCATTGATTAGGGATAATATTAAGAGGCTTTGCTGAAGAGGATGATGGAGTGCAAATTATCTACTGCCAGCTCCAGGTTAGGGAAAAAGTCTAAAACAGTCCCTGCACACACTGGATGTGGCACTGGAAGGATGAGCTGACACTTCTCCTTTGCCAGGAAGCCCAAATTCTCCCTGCTTTAATCCCCATCTCTGAAATTATGCAAATGACTGAATATTCAGTCCTCCAGATGGAAAGAATTAGTGATTACTGCCAGTTTGGGAGCTGGTGCTTTGCTGGGCTGGTGCAGCAATGATTTGGGGTTGTCCCAGCAGCAGCAACCCCTCTGAGTTAAGATACAAAGAGCTGGGACAGAGAGACAGAAAGGAGATTTACTTATGTGCCCTCTCAAGGCAGGGTTGGGAACAGACCTAAGGAGTTGGAATTGCAAAGGGGTTGTTTTACTCTCCAGAACCCCTTTCTGCTCTCAGATATGAGGGGTTTGAGCCCTTTCTCATGCTCTCACTGCCTGGGCTTCAAATCCCCATTCTCTCCTGTGCTACAGCCTTACAGCTGAGGTGAAGTGCCCAGGAGCAAGTAGCCCCTCTCTGCATCATGTTGTTAAGGAGTAAAACAAATCCAATAAAAAGCTCAGCTTTTCTTCTCCTGTGAGTTCTTTGCCTCACTGTGATCCTGGGATTAAACTGAGCACAATGGTGGCAGATCCAAACTTCTGCATTCAGGTGGGCTGAAAGTTTATTTCCATTGGACTAAGACTAGAAAAACTGCTTTGGTAAAACAAACAAAGTTGACAAAAAAACCTTAAGCTTGCTCAGTGTGTCATATTCCCAGCAAGCTCCTTTTTTTCTGCAGGAATTTGCAGAAGGAATTTGCAGAAGGCTCCAGCCACCTCTCTAAAGGGCAGGTGGTGAGAGCAGCCAGATTTATGTCAAGGAAGAGCTGCAGCCTCGTGGCACGTTAGGTAGAGAGCAGTACCTGCCTCAGGTGGGTGCTCAGCTCCCCCTCTCCAGGTCCTTCTGGCTGTGTGTGATCTGCCTCCAGCCCACCACTTGCTGATTTTGTAAAGGCTTTCCCACTGCCTTAGTTTCCCAGCTGACTGGAATCTTCCTGGAAGCAGGGATTGCTCCTGTGTATGAGAGCAGTGGTGCAGGGCTCCAGGGCACCACTCTAAGCTAAATAACTGTTTAACTAACTAAATAACTGTGTTCTTAGGGGAAAAGAGTCCCACCGTGCACTGACTCCCTGTCCTGTTTCTGTACTCAACCCTCTGTATCAGCTGTTTGTGGTGCTGTTGGAGTCTGTGTGAATTGTGCTGTCTGGAAAACCCCTTTCATTGTTAAACGGGGAGCAAACCTTCACTCCTATGTACCTGTGTGCAATAATACTTTCTTTCAAACTTACCTCTCTGTCAGAGTTTAAAATTTGCCTGTGGTCTCTAAGGGGAAGAGAAGAACACGAGGGGAAGAGGCTGGGGGTGAGGGGGAAGGGGGGAGATGTCTCCCAGGTGTCACAAAATGCACAGCCAGGGCAGGTGGCAGTGGGTGTGGGACAGGTTTTCCCTCCTGGCACAAGTGGGACTGCTCAGACATGGGAAAGAACAGAGTCCTTAAAGCTTGGCCAGGAATTGAAACCATTTCCCACCCCATCAGCATTGCTGCTTTCTCCCTGACACAAACTCCTTGGTTTAGGCTCTCCAGGGAGTCTTAAAACCAGAGAAGCAATGTGGAATATCTGCCTTTCTTCTGGCAAACAGGGCAAGACTCTCCTAAAGCAGGGATTGTGCAGGCCCATCTCCTCTTCCCTTGGGCAGCACTGCTGAGGAAACTCTCCTTGCTATCAGTGCTGCAGTAGGAAAGCTGGTAAGCTGTAAGGAAATAGGGAATGTCTGAAAATGAGGAATTCCACATGAAATTGGTAATATTATGTCAAAGGAAAAAAAAAATGAGAGGAAAGAAGAAAAACCTGATACAACGAATGCTTGGGTCATGTATTTTTGTGGATTAGCTGCGCCACGGAAGGAGCCCGTGCACCCTATGAAATCCATTCCCCGCAAGCCAGCGAACATTTGTACAGCACATGATGTGGGATCACGGCTGAAGCCAAGTTCCCTGGGATAATATCCACCCCGGGGTAGATTGGGCCACTTCCAGTGTCAACAGGCAGAGGATTAAGCATTTATCTCTGCAGAACAGGCTAATTAATACCAGATCGAACTCGGGGCTCTGCTTGGAGCTGAATTTGTGCCTGAGCATGGTTTTGCTGCCTGCAGCCGAGTCACGGGCAGCGGGAGGATGTTCTGGGTGCTGCAGGATGCAGGCAGTGCCTCGGGATCCTGGGATGGCTCTGGGATCCCACCAGGCTTCCCCAGGCAAGCTGAGGGTCAGGTTGCCACCTGAGGGGGGTTCTAGTTTTCCACCCTTATCAGGAAGATTGTTCCAACCAAAAGCTGGAAGAATGAAATCAGGGTGCTGTGATTTGCCATCTTCCAGGTTTTAATGGAAAACCCAGGTTTTGGCACTTCTGGCTTTGTTGAAATAAATGAACACCATTATCCTGGCCACAGTCCAGGTCAGGTAATTATGTTCTTCCTACCTTAATGCCACTGCAGGCCCTGTCTCTGCTGGATATGTTATACTCTTTAATTCCTGTCTGGAACTTGCTTATTATGTTACAGAGTTGTTTTTTTTCCACTCTCAGTAGAATTTGTGCACAGAGCACCAGCCAGGCCCCAGCACTGAGCTGCTAAAACAGGGCAAAGCTGCCTTAGACATTTATTTGCTTGTGCCTGGAGTTCTCGTGGCACATCTCTCCTGGCTTGTAAGGCCGTGGAGCTGGGAGGGTGGGTAACGTTGTTACAGCCCTGTTTAATTCAGTGCCTGCTGGAAACCTGCTTTTCTCCTCTGCCAGTCCCTGAGGCTGGTGAGTGTATTCATGGGAGAAACTCAGGACTCGTGGGTGGTGCCTTACCTTCCTCTCCTCATTTCTCCAAAGATTTTGGGAGACTAGAATATGTCCTTGATGGAACAAAAGTCCTTCTGCCTTCAAGAATATTTGCCATGGCCAAACCTTGCTGCTCAGGCAGAGAGCCCTGCCGTGGTTTGAGGTGCAGCCCTGGGAGCCCCCATTTCCTGCAGTACCTGAGCTGGGTTGGAGTGCCTGGTTTCCCTGCTGGAGCACAGCTCCTTGTCTGTGTTGGTGGCTCCTTGGCCTTTACATCTCCTGCAACTGATGCATTAAATCGGTTTTTCTTTATTTTCTTTTGAAAAGTACTTAAAGCCTCCTTCTTTCCTAACCCTTTCAGTCACACTCTTCCTCTCCCAGCTGGTGAAAAGGTTGCTCAAGCAGTACTTGAGGACAGCGTCCTGCAATTCCACGTCCTTCCTTCCTGTTCCCAGGCCCCTCCACTCCACCCCGGCCCTCGAGGACAAGGAGGGTTGGAGGGACAGCAGGGGTGAGGATCAAAGCCCCCAGACCACTGTTAAAAACACAGAGTGCCCACTGCTCCTCTGGAGTGTCGCATCTGGCAGAGCCTCATTAACCTTCTGCTTCCCCCTCCTACTCCTTTGCCCCTGAAAATCAACAAAGCCAAACACAAGTCGCCCTGCCTGAAGCAGCCTGAAGTGTGTGTGCTTAGTGTGAAAAAGCAAAGCCAAGCCATTGGCCAAAGCCCCTTTTCTGTGCAGGCCACTTCACATTTATTACACTCCAAGCCGGAGCTCTTTAAGCCCTGATGCTCTTTAGAGTTGAGCTCTTTAACTTTCTCCCTTCCTCCCCTTGCCGCCTTCATTCTCCCCTTGTTCCGCTCCTTCCGCTCCCTCCCTTCCCTTTTGTCCTGTGAGAACGAGTCCTTTAATCCCCTTGTACTGCAGATTAAAGCTACTGCAGCCTCCCCAAGCTGACATTTTCTCAGAGAAGCTCACAGCCAGACCTTTATGAGAGCTCTCTGTCTGTCTGCTGCCGCCTTTCTTCTCGCCACGCCAGCCTCCATCCCTGACCTTTCCTGAGCAGGGAAAGGCTGTGCAGGGCAATCCCATGTAGGCACTGCCTGCGCCCAGCGGGGCTCGGGGGCAGGAAATTAAGACCCATGGAAAGAAAGAAGTAAAGAAAGAGAGAAAGAAAAGATGATGGGAATTAAGAGAGAGAAGCAAAGCAACATTCGGCGTGTTTGGAAACCAAATGCTGGGCTGGGGTCTGAGTTTGTGAGTCAGCCTGTCTGTGAGGAGTGAGGCCATTAACCTGGGGCTCATCTCCAGAACTCACCTTCCAGGACCTAAGGGAGCTTCCAAGAAAGCTGGAGAAGGACTTTTCACAAGGACATGTAGGAATAGGATAATGGGGAGTGGCCTTGAGCTGAAGGATAGAATTAGATTAAATATTGGGAATAAATTCTCCCCTGTGAGGGTGGGGAGGCCCTGGCACAGGGTGCCCAGAGAAGCTGTGGCTGCCCCTGGATCCCTGGAAGTGTCCATGGACAGGGCTTGGAGTAACCTGGGACAGTGGAAGGTGTCCCTGCCCATGGCAGGGGGTGGAACAAGATGAGCTTTAATGTCCCTTCCAACCCAAACCATTCTGGGATTCTTTTTAATTCTTTTTTAGTAGGAGATTGGATTACCCAAAACCCAGGCTTCAGTTTGCATTTGTTCCAAGGATAATGGAATCAGACACCCACAAGCACAGAGGTAGATGCTGTTTGTGAGCTTACAGGGAATGAAGTGACTTCTGCTCCCGGGGGCCCTGTCCATGACAGCAGATCTCTTACAGTTTGTCATCAAGTGAGTGTAGTCCCCTCTGGGACTGCAGAGTGGATTGATGTGCTGCTCCTTGTCTTGTGCACTTCATAAAACCACACAGGATCAAGGTAGCTTGCCTAAAAGTGTGTTCTAAAGGCAGCAACATCTTCCCTTGAGGTTTCTGTCTCATCATCAGCCTTGCCACTGCTAAGTGTCCTACAAGTGTCCCAGAGTTACTGGCAGAGCACCAAGCAAGGTGAAAATCTGGTCCTGAGATGCATTTTCCAGACAAGTGGTGTAAGGTGACCCCAAGCAGGCCCCTTCAGGTTTATGTGCAGTATCTGAGGCATTAGGGAGGGGGAGAGGCATCTAACACGCTTTCTGAGCAGGGAGGGGACAGGCTGGCTTCTCCCAGAGCTCCTGCATGACTTGGCCTGGTTACTCTGAGCCATGGTTTCACCCGGGTGTAAAATGGGGTTTTACCTGACCCAGAGCTGTGCTAACATCCCAACACTGCCATGCCCTGGGTGCTGAGCTGCCCCCCCGGCCTGAGCTGGGGAACATCACACAATACCTGTGACAAGGGAGTACATAAAGGTCAAGTTTGCATAAAGGTCATCCATTTACACCTGGATCCTGTTTTACCTCCCTTGTCAAAGCACAGAGGTTTGATTTATCCGTGAGGGCAGAGTCTCCACATGTCTGGGGTTAGGAGATGTTTGAAAGGTTGAGTTCACCAGCTGTTGCTCAAATAGATGGTGACCACAGATAAATAAATAATAGATCAGAGGGATGTGGATTCCCATCCCTGGAAGTTCAAAGCCAGGCTGGACAGAGCTTGGAGCAACCTGGGATAGTGGAAGGTGTCCCTGCCCATCCTGCCCACGGCAGGGGCTGGAGCTGGATGGGCTTTGAGATCCCTTCCAGGCCATTCTGGGATTCTTCAGAAGTTTTCCTGTGGGTGAGGGACTGATGTGTTGCAGAGTCCTCAGGCAGGTGCAAAGGAGAGCCACTACACTGCAAAAACCAGGCCTTTCTAAGCAGTCAGCCCATTATCAGCTAATATAACATTATCAGCCCAATTATATTATATTATATATTATAGCCCATTATATTATCAGCCCAATATAGCATTATCAGCCCATTATCAGCTAACAAACATAATTCAACCAACCACCATACACCATGATGTGAACATATAATGTTTATATAATTTGTTTTTCTACCTCCAATTCAGCTGAGTCACTTTCCCACAGCCCTCTTCTACTTAGCCAAAGTAGCGGGCCTGAGCCATGATTTTACATTGGTAAAATTTTTACATTTTTTTAGATGTAAAATTTGAATTCAATTTAAATTTTTTAAAGGGTAACAAGGCTCTTATTTTATAAGGCTTTACCTATATGCCTACATATATGCTTTACCTATATTAGCTCCATTTTCCCATACTGACTGGTGCTGCCAGGCCAGCTCGTGGCATTTCTGCTCTCCCATCCCGTGCCTGAGCAAATGCAGGGGCTCCCAGGAGTAATAAAAGTGCAACTTTCCCTTTTTGGGAGCTCATTTCAGGGCAGGAGTCCCCGGGCAGCCCAGCTCGGTGATAATGAAATCAAACCAGGAGCTTGCCCCTGGAGGGTCGGGACGTGTGAACCGCTGCCATGTCGAATCCGCATGAATCCTCCTCCAGGAGAGCCCCCAGCCCTGTAATTACGGCGTTTCTAGCAAGCAGCCTTTTCTTTCTCTCTGTGTGGGCCCTCTCCCGCCCCCCGTCCCTCGGTGAGCGGCAATAAGAGGATATTTGGAATGAAAGAACAAAGCGGGGGCGCCGGGCGGGGATTTGGCGGTGCTGGGCTCCCACCTGCGCCCGCTCTGCTGCCGGCGGTGGGCACGGCGGGCTGGGCAGCTCCCATTGACCTCCCTGTGCAGAGAGGGCCACGCTGGGCCCCGTTCCATGGCTACCCCAGCTGGCTCCCAGGCGTGCAGCCTGCCCGAGGGACAGTCTCCCCAGCAACTGAAATGCGTCTTTGCGCCGCGCCCTCTAAGCTGGGGTAGAAATGTCACCGGCCGTGCTGGTGAGCGCATATCCAGCTTCAACCTTCTGGTTGCTGGGGTGAAAGGGCCTCTTCATCTCCACGGGGAGAGGCAGATGAATCCCTGGCTCCAGCAAGGAACCTGCTTTTTATTTTTTACACACCGCTCCCACCCCCCGTCCGCCTCAAGGGCTCTTTATTATGTCTTTTAATTCTGGGCTGCGTGTGGGAGGGAGCGATGAGGCGAGGGGGGAAAAGCCCTCACAGTGGGGAAAGGCCCCAGTCAGCAGTGTGTGAAAAGAGAAGGCAGCGTGGGGATTAAAAACGTCAACTTCATGGGAAGTGATTGATATTTAATAGCTTCACTTGATTGCTGTGAGGCTGAGACGTGCACAGCGCCCCAAGGGCAGCTATGAGCCCTTGGAGAAATCCACTGGACTCCACTACAAGGACTAGAATTCCACTTACCTGGGCTAGTGGAGGGTGTCCCTGCCCATGGCAGGGATTTTGGAATGAGATCACCTTTAAATCCCTTCCAACCCAACCCATTCTGGGGTTCTGTGATAAGTGATGCCATTTTGGGGTGTCTGGGGCAGTACAGGATGAGGTGAGCTGGGGTTACATCAGGTTGGGCTGGCAGGTCAGGGGCTCATCCTCTCTCTGGCTGGCACAGGGGGCAGGGCACAAGTCCTGGCACAGCAAACAGAGCTGAGCTCCCCTCCCTCTGATGGCCAGCAGCTCTCGTGACTTGTTTACTGCAAAAATGCTGCTGAATGCTCTGTGTTCTCCAGTTTGCTCGTGTTTGCAGCCACTTCAGAGCATGAGCTCTGGGTAACCTCCTCTCCTCAACAGATTCTCTGCTGCTTATCTGCCTCCTGTACAGTCAGGGCCACTGGAGGAATTCCTGTGTGTGACAAGAGCGTGTTCCTGCACCAGTGGGGATTTCAGCAAGATTTTTATCTGATTAGGCCAACAAAAAAAGTCTTGGATTCCTCCCTCATCACAGCAGCACGTGCTGCAAACACCAGCACCGAAGTGCAGGCTGATTTCTCACCCAGCTCGCTTCCCATGCCCGTCTGGATGCAGCCTGGGCAGAGGAAGTGGCTCTGAGTTGTTGGAACAACTCTGAGAGGATGGAGATTGCTTCTCCTCGCTCCTTTGGTGACAAAGGGATGAAGGCACTGGAGCTTTCCTGGCATGGCTGGCGGGTGATTCCCAGCACTGCATTTCTTCACTATCTCAAAAGCCTTTATTGCACCAAGGCTGCCCTGGGCCCCAACGCTCCATCAAGACCATTTCATCCACTCAAGTGAATTCTATAAACTGCTTTTCTGGCTGCCACTCTCAACACGCTTTCAAACACATCCTGGCGTGTTCCAAGAGCTTTATCCCAGATTCGTGTGCACCATGTGAAAATCCCCTGTCCTGTGAGGCAGGCGCTCACAATGTTTTTGGCAATATTCCTGCCAGCACCTGCTTGGAAAAGCAGGATGCATTCCTGACCATCCCTTGGCTCTTTTGTCTTGAGAAAAACAGCGTGCAGGGAATAAACAGCCACAATGCACCACAATTCTTTTTTTAAGGCTCTTCTTGTCCCAGTGTGCTCCATCAACAAAAATAACCTGTTCTACCCTCCTCAGCAAGGTTCACCTGGAGCCCAAAAAGCCTCTTTGGAACGGTGCATCACAAAACAAGGCCTTGAAAATATCACTGATCTCTTTTGATCTCATTCCTTTCCACGGCAGGCCGACGATTCCCGAGCCAAGAATGTCACTAACTTCTCATATTTCTCCTGGTCATTTCTGTCCTGAAGTGGGAATTCAGCCACAAGCGAAAGGGGGTTGGACACCCTCGTGTCAGAGATGCAGATTTGAGAGACATTATCTCATCCAGAGCGGACAACAACAAGGCTGGCACGCCACCAGGCAGGATATTCCCTGGAAGGTTCAGGGCACGTGGCAAGGGACACAGCAAGGCTTAACTCCAGTGTGGAAAGGTCCTGGCAGCCTTGGAAAAGAGTCTCCATGGAGCAGGGAGGGAGAGGATGCAGGAAGGCTGAGAACAGTTGCACAGCACAATGATTAGGAGTGAAAAAGTCAGATTGGGAGGGGAACAGGACTGAGATCTCTGCAGTAGCTGGGGAAACTGGGTTTGTTCAGTCTGGAGAAGAGGAGGCTCAGGGGACACCTCATTTCTCTCTACAACTCCCTGACAGGAGGGTGTGGGGAGGTGGTATCAGGCTCTCCTGCCGTGTCTCAAGTGACAGGACCAGAGGAAACAGCCTGGAGTTGCAGCAGGGGAGGTTCACACTGGGTATCTGAAAAAAGTTTGGCTGAAAAAGCAGTCAGGCATTGGAATAAGTTGCCCAGAAAGGTGGTGGTGTCTGGATGTGCATCCTGCGTGCTGTGGATGGACTTGGGGCTGAGCGTGCTGGGTCGTGCCATGCCCAGAACTGGTTTCTCCAAACTTTTTTTTGTTCAGGGGAGCAGGCAAGCTGCAAAGCTTGGTTTGCCCTCATGCCTGCTCCCACTTGGGGACATGGTTTAGGGGTGATGAGGATGGGACATGGTTTAGGGGTGATTAGGATGTTGCTGGGTTGGTGTTTGGACTCGATCTCCTCCAACTTTGATGGTTCTGTGAATTTATGCAAAATCTGCACTTCTTTGCTGTGGCTTGAGAGGAAAATTACGTGGCTGAGGGAGAGAAGCACTCAACAGGTACCCTGGAACATCCGGGTGTGAGAAAGCAGGACTTGCAGTCCTTCTCTGGGGTGGCAAACACGGAACTAAAGCTGCATCTAAAGCTCCTAATACCCTTTAAAAAGCTCCTTACTCTGGTATTGTCCTTGAGAGAAAGTTCATCCCTGGTGCTTGGCAGCAGCCGTGTTTAGCCTGGAGTGCAACACAAGCACTGGCAGATAAGGGGGCACCGGGAGGTTTTGCAATCCCTGAGCCCTCCGGGTCCTTCTGGGAGAAAACTTCAGAAGGACCCGATTTCATCAGGATGTGAAATTAGAAAAGGGTTGCAGTAGGGGAAGAAATCACGTGGGAAAGGAAAGGAACAGCTCCACATGAGTAGATCCCCTCCAGCACTGTCCCAAACCCCGTTAAAGTGCCAGCTCTGATCCTGCAGGCGTGGAAAGCCTGGCAGGCACCAGCAGCATTGCACCAGTGTGTTTGCAGGGAGCAGCCTCCTGAAACAACCTTAAACTGCCAAAAAAATGATCAGTTTAAGTTATGCTGCCTGTAAGAGTTGTGCTTGCAGGCCCCAGCACTGCAGGGACACGTGGAGACACCTCCCTTGGCTTTGAGCACCTCTAGAGGGACCCGAGCTCTTCACATTCCTTTGGGGAATAAATGCAGTGCGACCTGGGAGCTCCTAAACCCGTGTGCCGTGCTCCAGAGGGGCAGTCTGAGCCCTCAGACCCAGCCTTGCCACCCCAAGGACAAACCTGTGCTTGCACCCCATCCCCATGTGGATCCTGGGTGCTGTGGATGGACTCGAGGCTGAACCAGGACTGATTTCTCCAAAATTTTTGCTCAGGGGAGCAGGCAAGCTGCAAAGCCTGGTTTGCCCTCACGCCTGCTCCCAACCCTCCATTTCAAGGGATCGTGGGATAACAGAATTAAGTTGGAAAGCCCCTTAAAGCCCGTCTCATTCCCCCCTGCCATGGGCAGGGACACCTTCCACCACCCCGGGCTGCTCCAAGCCCTGTCCAGCCCATCTGGGCTGCGGGATCCACGAGAGGGAGCTTCGGATCATCCCCAAAATCCTTCCCCGGGCCCTGCAGAGTCACCAGATGGTGCTGTTGTCCCGGCCATGGCAGGGCCTGCCAGGGACAGGGGACCCCGGAGAACCCCACGGTGCCACCACCACCCGCCCTGCAAGCTCCGTGCAGGACACAGCCCAGCTCCTGATGGGAGCTCCTCCCAAATTTGCGCCCATTCCCAGCCCTCCTTCAGGGTGATCGCAAGGCTCTGCCTGGTTTTTCTCAGGAAAAGCTGAGGGAAAGGGTTTTTTCTCAGAGAAAAGGTGTTCTAGAAGAGAAACGCGGGCTTCACATCCAGCCTGTGCTTCCCCCGTCCTGAGATCCTGAGATAATGCCCTGCCCTCAGGGTGCAGGGTCTGTGTCCCCGAGGTTACAGCATTTATTAGGAGTAAAATCAATCTGTGGACCCGTGAACCTCGCGGTGAGGAGTCCTGGGGGTGGGGACAGGGGGGAGAGAAAAGAGGGGGTGAGGGTGTCCCCATGCCCAGGGACCAGCGGCTGTGCCAAGGCACGGGGATGTGGGGATGGTGTGGAGAGCCCTGCTCACGCTTCCCGAGGGGAAAGCTCCAGCCTGGGCTTGAGGAAAAGTTTCCCATGAAAGATTCCCTGAAACGGGAACATTCCCACCCCGGGCTTTGATTTCAGGGTATTGGCGTTTTCCGATGAGAAAGCATCCCCGTGGAAATTCCCAACCAGCGGGGAGGAGCTCCCGGGGGTACCGGGGAGGGATCCTGCAGCAGGCAGTGGGAACTGGACACCAGCACAGCCCGGGCCTGCAGGCTGTGGATAAAGGGGGATGGAGGGCAGCCAGCACTGCCCCCGGCACTGGGAAACTCTGCAGTCCTGCAGCTGAACACCTCTGCTCTCCTCGGGCTGCTCCTTGCTTTCCAAGCACTTTCCTCTAGAAATTCCTCTCCGTGCAGGCAGAGCGGCACAGACCAGAGGCTGGAGCAGCAGCAGCACTGCTGGGGCCTTGGTGGGGGTCTGAAGATAAAGGGGGTCCATAAAATCTGGAATAATGGGAGGAGACAAGGTGAGCAAGTGAGATATTAGCAAATTCAGGTATTAGGAGAAAGTTCTTTGTGGTGGGGATGGTGAGGCACAGAAGTTCTGGCTGTCCCATTTCTGGAGGTGTTTGAGGCCAGGTTTGGACAAGATCAGCTGCAATCATTGGGCATCAAAGCCTAAGATGTGTCCAAGACCAGGCTGGACAGGGCTTGGAGCACCCTGGGACAGTGGAAGGTGTCCCTGCCCATGGCAGGGGTGGCACTGGATGGGCTTTAGGGTCCCTTCCAACTCAAACCATTCCCTGTTTCTGTGACCTGCTCTCAAACAGATCTGGTTATTCAGTGATGCTGTTTCTACATCCCCACCACTCCCTTGTCCTGTGGCTGAAATTTTTGTTTGCTGTGGAGGCAGCTCTTCTTTAACTTTGGGGTTCCTCTAGAGCAATGCCAGGTTCTTGCACTCCCGAGGGATCTTTTTGGTGGACCATGGGACATTGCAGTGAGGGGGACACTGGAATACCCTGGACTCACCTCAGGGCTTTGTGGCTGGAAAAATGACCTGGATTTCTGGCAGTCCATGAGGAGCTGCTGAGGCAGGGCAGCCAAGGAAAGGTGTGAGGAGAGAGGGAATTGGGCAGGACAGTGCTCTCCTAGGGCTTCTCTCCCTTTGGGAAAAACCAAAAGCTGCCCCTCTGCTCTTAGAAGTGGCCCAAAATTTGGCTCTTGATGCTTCTCTTTGATATCATCACTGGCTGCTCACCTCAGGTGTCCTCACACAGAGAGGAGAACTCGTTCCACGGGAGGTCCCCCACTCTCCAGGTGACATGTGCTGCTTCCAGGAGGGTTTTATCCCTGCCTGTGCCATGCACACACCCCACGAGTCCTTAGTGGGATGGAAGTGATGGAGTCGGAGAACTGAGACCATGAACAGGGCGCTGATCCCCCCTCCCTGCCCAGGGTCTCCTCTTCCTGCACTGCGCTGGATTCTTCTGTCACGCATCCACTTCCAGGCTGCTGCACAAGAGAGAAGGAGAGCAGACTCCAGCCACGAATTTCCCCAGGGCTTTGTCCAGTCTGGAATGCCTTCCCTGAGAGATTTCTGCAGCCCCTCTGGGATGATGTACCCGGGCCTGCTGCAGCTCTGATGGAAACCGTGCCCCTGGCCGTGGCAGGTACTTCATCTGGGCTCGGGGGCTTCCTTCTCCCCGCGTGTTTTCCTGGTGGTTGTCTCTGCAGCGAGTCCCTCTGAGAGGCCTGCACTTCTCAGATGTTATGTCTGGAAGTTTGCTCTGTTTTTTTGGCTAAGGGGCCCAGGGTCTGGAAGCAGAGAGGCTTTTATGGGAACCCAAGTCCCCTTTTGACACGACTTCCTTGTGCTTAAATTTCAGGTTGAGTTACAGGCTCGAACAATTTCTGGTTGGATATCTTTCATTGTCAGAGGGGATTAGGGCAGTGATTATTTACATGCACCTCTATTACACAGAG
The DNA here is from genome assembly GCF_021018805.1 of Prinia subflava. NCBI lineage: Eukaryota > Metazoa > Chordata > Aves > Passeriformes > Cisticolidae > Prinia > Prinia subflava. The sequence continues at coordinate 4,933,737 of NC_086268.1, forward strand.
TCTGTTTCTTTTCTTTCCTTTCTTTTTCCCCCAAGTAATTCCACATCATATGCAAGCCTTGATTGAAGCAGCCCCATAGAGGGGGGAGAGGGAGTGAATGCTGTGCAGAGTGAAGATCTCTGAACAGGGAGATCCCTGATGATTATGGAACCCCAGAATTGTCTGGACTGGAAGGGCCCCTAAAATCATCTCATTCCACCCCCCTGCCACGGGCAGGGCAACTTCCACTAGACCAGGTTGTTCAGAGCCCCATCCAACCTGGCTTGATGCTTTGGGAGAGCATCCTCTCCACCCTCCTCCTTCCACACAGGCAGGCAGGTTCCCCCTGCAGCATCACCTCTCTCCAGTGCTGGAGCTGGTTCCAGCAGAGCCTGAATGCCTGGCATGCTGGGCTGCTGGTTTGATCTAGGGCAGGTCCTCTGGAGCTTTGGCTGTTCCCCAAGAAATAGGGAGATTTTTTTTTAGAACCCAGCGTGCATGAGTTTTAAAAGGGATTTTTGATAGAAGTCCCATTTACTCCTTTATTTGGCTTGGGAGGCTGCAGTGGAACAGATTTCTTTACATATCCTTGAGTGTTATTTGATTAAGGTTATGACTGCTAATAAACACTCCAGGGCTATTCTCCATCCCCACCACTTGTAATTCAGGCAAACTGTTGCCTGCATGGGACTACACCTTTTTTATATCAGTACAAGGGACCAGAGTGCTGATTCTGCTCCCCTTTCATCAGTTCGCCAGTGAATTGCTCACTTTGATTTATTCCAGCTTTGTAATGTAAGGGAAAAGAGAAATGGGAGGAGTGCCAGGAGTGTTTCTGGCACAATAACCAGTTTACTTCCTTTTCCTTCACTTTGCCATTTAGAATCACAAGTTCTTCTGTAAAACAGCTATGAGAAGAGCATACATTACCCTGGAGTAAGAAAACTTGAAGCTGCAGAATCAAACTAACAAACCCCAAAATCTTGTTTGAAATGTAGGAGAAGCAGGTCCTGCTTGGAAGGGCAGAGGAAGGAAGGGAGCCCAGAGGACTCTGTTCTACCTGCCACCTAGAAAATGAGTGTATTTCTTAGTGTGCTTAGCTTTTGCTGTGTGAGTAAATATTTTTAATTTTTCCATGAAGGAAAAGAGAGGAAGTGATACAGACACCTGTGGTACAAGCACTCAAGGAGGGTGGAGAGTGAATCTCAGCCCAAACCAGAGAGCCCTGGGCTGAGGAAAGAGGATCAGGCTCTTCAGGGGGCACACAGCAAGTCTGGAGAGGAGGAAGTAGAGCCCCAAGAGAGTCAGACACTGCTGAGTGCAGCCACCAGCATCTGGGGAATAACCAGGGCACTGCAGAAGATTAAAAAATAACGACTGTGCCACGTGCAGTGAAATCAGGATGTGCTCAGGATGCAACTGCAAACACTCACTGATGGCCAGTGGGAACCCAGGAGAGCACAGAGAGCTCCTCTCCTGCTCCAGGCTGCTCTGCTCCCCTTCCCCCTGCCCCTGGGGGCCCTGCAGTTTTGGGGGCCAAAACTGAGTGACAGCACTGGGATTGTGGGTGTGGAGTTTGAATAGAAGTGTGTGATGTCACAGGGTGGAAAACTTAAGAGTTTAAGGGTTCAGAATATAGTAATATATACATATATATATATATATGGCAAGATGGAGGTTTTAGGGCATGGGCTGAGTCCTTCTTTTTCACCTTCTACTTCATGGGTCTGGGTGGTGTTTTGTAATTGGATGGAAAATCCACATTGCAGGCCTCCAGTGGTTGGTTTTTGGGTTAAAAGTAAAAATAATTTAAGTATCACTTCTTAATTAGACAGTTTATCCTTAAAAGGCCTCACAGAGAGATACAGCTTCATTTTTACTTTGTTAGCTAGAAGTGCTGTAGAACTCACAGCTTGTGAAACTGTAATATAGATAAGAATTAATAAACATCTGAGTCCGAACACTAAATACCATCCCAAGCATTTAACCCCAACTCTAGCAAAAAAAAAAGAAGATAAAAAGCAACATTTACTGGTGGCTTTCTCCTGGCTGTGCAGCACGGTCTCTCCACCACAAGTAACAGGTATTGGGCTGTGCACTAATGAAGAGCTGTGCGGGCCAGCCCCTAATTACAGCCATCAGTTAAGCTGTCAGAGGGAGCTCTCGGTCTCCTCGGTTCATTATTAGATCCTGGGCCTTGATGAGCTGCACTCAGGCGTGAAAGGGCAACCTGAGCCCATGGAGCTCTCCACTCCCCCACGGGGTTTAGGACTAGACCTGGTTTTTCAGGTCTGAGCTTCACCTGTTGCAGGAAGAAAGCTGAGAGTAAGGAAAGGAGGAGAGAGCCAGAGGCCTTTTCACATTTTCTGGCCTTTTAGAATCTTCAGGCTCAGCATTTTGAAGACAAGAAGCCATTGCCTTCAGTGCAGGCTTTTCTGCATAAAATCTTAAGGAACTGCAGCTCTGCATGTTCAGCTTCACTCCAAATGGGATGCAGGGATGAGTCCAAGCCATTCTTCTTGCAGCCACATCTGGATTTCAGTGTCCCAAAGGATGGTGTTGGGGGCTGTTCCTTCACATCCTGGTCCCTTTAAATTCACACCAGACCCAGTGCAAAACAGACATTCAGATGATGGGGTTTAATGACAACAGCACCAGTTTATTTGAACCAGGGTCTTTATGGGGAGATGTGTTTGTTTTCTCAGGCCTCACATTATTAACCAATCCCCAGACTTTGTTTTTACAGTCACATTGTGAGCAACTTCCCACTTCTCGCCCCTTTTCTCCATCAAAACACTCTGGCTCTGGAGTGGTGGGTAAGCTGCAGGGGGTGGATTTCCATCCAGCAATCCTGCTGAATGCCACAGAACCCTCTTCTTACAAAGCTTTTGAGATAAAGTGGAAAAATACAGAACTTCCCAAATCTTCCAGCATCAGTCACACTGAGGCTTTAAAGTGCATCTCAAAGGCAATTCCCTGGGCCATCCCTTTGGGAAAGGAGGAGGAGGAGGAGGGCTAGCAAAGTAAACTGTACCAGCTGCAGAAGGGAAGGAGGGGTGACCCTGTGGCTCCAATTAACCTGTCCTCACAGGTGTGTGAGGGCACGAGGTCATATAAATCAGGCTCAGGGGAAGCTGAGCTTTCCTGGGAAGGATTGAGAGAGGCAGCTCTTGCCTGTTTGATGTCCTTTTTGTGGCAAGAAGCTTGCAGTGACCTCAGAGATGAAAGGCTTGAGGAGCAGCAAGGAGGATGTCTGTGTGTTATACCCTGATTTTTCTGAAGGCTTACACATTTCTTTTTCCCTGTTCCTGGGTCCTTTCTGTAACAGAGCATCCTGAGCAGAGCATGTCCTGCCTGCATCTGAGCTGCTGTTTGTATGATAAGGGAGGGTTTAGCTGAACTTATGGGTGGTTGGAACCAACTGGAGTTTTCTTTTATTGAGTTTTAACTGCAAGTGTCCAGAGGAGTAAAAGGTTGTGTTGCTGAATGTTGTGAAGCTTCCAGCCAAAGTGTTTGTGGTTTTTATTTACCCCGCCATTGGCTGGGTGTTTAATTTGTGTTTTGTGAAGAGGGCTTGAGGTCCTGGTTGCTGCTGACCCTCCCCTGAGGCTGCAGAGGCTGTCAGGCACTGAGAGTCAGGGTCCTGGCTGTGCAGGGTGCTGTGTGCCCTGGAGCTCTCTGAGCCCACTGGGATCCTGCAGTCTCCCACCCTGAGCTCCTCAGGGGCAGCTGCACAGGACAAGCTGCAGTGCTGGCCCTTGGAGAGGGGGTTTTTTGGGAGGGGGAAGCTGGAGGCCTGTGCTGAGCTGTGTTTTGGGCTGTGCACCGCTGAGTGAGGGGGGTGAGTTTGCTCATCCCACTCTGCCTCTTGCTCTGTGAGTACAGTGAGTGCTTTCCATGGACATTGTGCAACAAAGGCCAGGGCTCCTTCTAAAGCAGCTCTGCTTTCTTGGCTCTAAATGCCCGGCTTTCCTTCGGGCCCAGCTCTGGTATTTATCAATTAACTTCCTCCAGATCCTGGGAACAGCCACAGCTGTCCTTCCCTTCAGCCCAGAGCACCCACTTCCTCCTGCCTTACCTCATCCTGCAATCGCTGTCCCTCAGGGCACCCTGGGCTGCAGCAGCCTCTCCGTCTGTCCTGTCCTCTGTGCGTGCAGCAGAGCTCAGAGGAAGCAGGGATGGAGGAGAAAGAAGCCGCTTGCCCAGGAGTGGTGCTCGGGCAGGAATGGGCTGTGTCGTGCACCTGGAGGCCGTGGGGGTGAGCCTGGAAAGGGGAGCTGAGCTCTAATGAGGGTAAGGGGCTGCCAGGAGGCTCCTGCTGGAGGCTGGGGGAACAAAAGCAATGGAGAGGCTGCAGTGGCTCCCGTTCCCACCTAAAACACAAATCCTTGGGCTCTGCAGCCTTTGCTGTAGGTGAGAGGCCTCTCCAAAGGGAGAGCCCCTCTTTCTGGATGGAAAAGGACAGGAAGGGAGGAGTTCAGCTGGACCAGACTCTCTGGTAGTGAACTCTGAGCTGTTCATGTGCTGAGGGGATGTGGCTGCCCGGGGATTTGCTGCACTCCGTGTGCAGTGGTTGCTCCTCTGAAAAGCCAAGAGTGACAGGCAGAGGTGCAGACCCTTCCTTTCCTCTGTGGCACACTCAGAACAGGCTGTTTGGGGTTGTCACACCCAGGGTGAACGTGCTGTGTAATATTTTATCCTCTTCTTCTGTTAGAGTCGGGATTAATTGCACGAGAGATGGTGTTTCATGTTCAGACTCAGATGTTTATTAATTCTTATCTGTGTTACAGTCTCACAAGCTGTGAGTTCCAGCTAACAAAGAGGAGAATGGCTCTGTCTCTTTACAAGGCCTTTTTAAGGGCAAATTGTCCAATTATGAAATGACACCTAAATTATTTTTACTTTTAACCCAACAACCAACCACCCATGGCCAACAATGCAGATTTTTCTACCCCACTGCAAGATACGACCCAGACCCATGAAGGAGAAGGTGAAAAAGAAGGACTGGCCTACATCCTAAATCCTCTATCTTACTTTACATACATTACTATATTCTAAACCCTTAAACTCTGAGTTTTGCACCCTGTGGTATCACACACTGCTATCCAAACTCCACACCCACAATCCCAGTGCTGTCACTCAATTTTGGAGCCTGTTCCACGGTCTCAGGTCAATGCAGTGTTTGCCTGGGGGTCAGTGCCTGTCAGCACAGAAACCCTGAAATTCCCAGTGCCCAGGGTTCCAGCAGTGCTGCCCTGCAAAGAGGAGTAGCAAACCTGCCCAGAAGCAGCAGTGTGCCCTGGGGAGGTGGTGGTGGAGACAGCTCAGGAGGCATCCCCATGGCAGGCACAGCCTGGAGCCCCATCCCCTCTGGTTTATTGTCCTAATTTCCAGGTTGTAAAGGGAAGCAGCACCTTTGGCTTTGCTTCATCATTTGTGATTCAAGCAGAGCTGGCAGGTCAGGCCTCTGCAGCTTCCCTGGAGCTGGCACAGCCTGGAGGGGTGTGGGGGTTCCTCCTGGTGCTCAGGGTGGATCAGGGCACCTGTGGGACCAGTCATGGGGTGCAGTGGAACATCAGCCTGGCTCCCTTCCCATCCCAGAGGCACCAAAAATCTCGAGGGAAAGCCCCAGGATTCTGTGCCCTGCTGTGGGCACTGTGGAGGCAGCAGGGTGTAAGGACCTTGCTCTGCCCCTGGACAGCCCTGACAGAGCAGAGGGACACGGGGACAGCAGAATTACCCCTGGTGCTGGCTTCTAATTCCAGTCAGCTTCAAGTCCTTGCCCTGCCTGCTGGAAACAGAGGGGCTGGGCAGGCCTGCCTGGGAGGCTGTGGAGCTGCAGGAAGGTGATAGGCTGAGAAAAAATCGTGTTCTTCCCTATCTGAGTGCTGCTCTGCTCTTCCTCAGCTTCCCTGACACCCCCTGTCACCATCCCCAGTGTTTGTGTTCCCCCATCCTGGTGAGGGGTCTCATGCAGGGCCTGGCACTGCCAGGGATATTTTTAGTCACTTTTCTCCCCTTCCCTTGTTTTGTTGGGAAGAACAAGCCAGAGTCAAAACCCAGCTGCTGTCACTGGGGGTCCTGTGGGGGGGTGTGTCCCAAAATCCCATTTTCCTTTCTGATCTGTTGAATTCTGTTGTTTCTGGCCCCCACTTATTCAGGGAGCAGACATCCTGTTCTCCTCCATCCCCTCCATGTCCCTTGGCTGGTGTCTGGTGTTAGCTGAGGACATTTGGTAGCCCACTGTGCAAGCCACCATGAGAAGACAACATTTTCCCTATAAGTTACACAGGGGCATTGTTCCCTGCTTTAATGTGATCTAGTTTAAACAAAAAGGTGTTTTTGAGTGAGTTTCTGGGGTTTGTTGCAGAACTGTTGTTAAATAGTTGTTTTGTTTTGTTATTTCTGTAGAGAGGGGATTCTGCCTCTGAGTTAAGGCTGCTGAGTCGGGCGGCTCTTACCAGCAGAGCCTGTTCAAAAATGTGTATGAGCCCTGCTAAACCTTCTTGTAACTCCATGAACTTCAGCTCTGGTGATGCTTGGAGGGGGGAACTTCACGCTAGAGTCACCTGGCAGTGGTCCCAGTCAGGATGGAGGTCACTTCTATTGACCTGAGCTGCGTTCAAAACAATCACTTAGGTGTGAAAAAATCCACTGCCTGTTCCCAGGGCTCCCTAGTCCCCACCCAGTGTATTTTTAAAATATTCATAATGAGCTGTCATCTTGGCCAGGGCTCACTTGGCCATTGAGGGCTGGTGGTAACAATGAGACCACGACGTGCAGGCAGAGGCAGAGGAATGAGGGGCTTTCTGCTGGTTTATTGTTTTCCCCTGCTCTGTCTCGAGCTGTTTGGAGTCCTGCAGTGGTTTCCAACAGCTGGCCCAGCCATCATCCCGATCGTGTTGCTCTGTGCTTGCTGAGCTGGGGGGACTTGGCAGCCCGGCAGCTGTCCCAGAGCCCGAGCCATGAATGAGCTCAGAGGGGAAGCAGAGAGGCTTGGATGGGAGAAAGTGTGTTAGTGGTGGCTTTTTTCCCAAGTGAGAGGCTGACAGAGCTGACTGGATGCAGGCACAGCCCGAGCAGGTGCTGTGTGTGCTCTGCCCTCCCGTGTTTCTCCTCCCTGGTCCGTGCCTGGACCCTTCTGGAGCACTTGGGGTGAGGGTGGCCCCAAGGAGCTCCTCAGACTGGCCTGAGCATCCCTGCAGCACCAGGCTCTGGCACTGCTCATCCCTGCCCTGGGAGCTCCCATGCTCCCCAGTCTGTTCCAGTGCTGGTTTCCAGCTGCTCTTGCCTCTTCCCACCCTGATGCCCCACACAGATCTATTTTTTAAGCTGTGTTTCAGGCCTGAATGCAACCTGCTGACAGCCTGTCAGAGGTTTTCTGCTGCAACTCCCAAGTGCCAGAGCTGCTTAAAAAGGGGTTTTGAGCAAGATCCTCAGTGTCCCTTACAGCATCCTCCTGTCCAGTGCAGCGCTGTCCCCTCACACCAGACCAGACCTAACAGCTCCAGCTGGTGTGAGATTCTGAGGATATTTTTTACCATGCACAAGGTAGGGATGAGAGTTTCAGCCCTTCTTTCATGCTCGTGCCCTCAAAATGATGTGGGCTGTGTTTAAAGTTTCCTTAAAATAATCCACACAGCCCCAGTGATGGTGTGAGGGTGTGATTCCCTTCCTGTGGAGCCTACAACACTCGATGAACGTGGTGACCCCTCTCTAAATGTGGCTTGCAAATCAAAATCCCACTTCTAAGTGGGTGAGTGTGAAGCGGGGGCAAAGCAGAGAAATGTGTTGTGGTGCTTTCCTCGGGTGAGAAGAGTTGGGCAAAGCATCCCGGGCTGCTCCTGTGTTTAAATAACTCATCTTTAACTGGTTTGCTGCCTCCAGCACCAAGGGCAGTCCTGGAGCCTGCTGGGGGTTCCATTTGCAAGGACGTCCCTCGGGGTTTGTGGAGATGGTGATGATGTGTGGCAGGATCATCTCCAGCAAGGGGTGGGGAAGGCTGAATCCAAAGCTCCTGGGAGACTCTGCATGCTCTGAGCTTTAGTATGAAAGAAAATCAGGGATTGCCTTGCTCTCCCCTAGGCTGTGGCAGTGTGTTCTCACTCTTGCCCTGCTGCTCCCCTTTCCCACCAAGCCTTGGTTTCTCTGGTGTCTGACAGAAGCTCCCTGTGGGTGCAGGGTTGGCTGCTCTGCCTTGATCTTACCCACTGGCATCTGCAAAGCTCCTGACTTGTGTTATTCCTTATCCCCTGGCATCTGCAAAGCTCCTGACTTGTGTGATTCCTGGCCTGCCTCTCATCTCTCCATGCTGACGCTCATTTGGGTTCACCTCCCAAAATGTTCTGCTGGACCTCTCAGTTTGGATTTGTGCTGTTCTCTGCAGGTTTTATCAAGGATGGTGCTCTGTGTGCCCTTCACCCTTGGGCATGCCCCATCCTTCCTCCTCTTACTGCCCAGCACAGCTGCCCTGGTGTTCTGCATGCTGCTGTGAGGTCAGCACCAGCTGTTTGTGCTCGGCAAACCCCTCTGTTTTTGGAAGGGGTGGACTGAAGGCCAAGTTGTTGGTTGGTTTTGGGTTTCTCAGGCTTTGTTTTCTTCCAGCCTCTGCCCTCAGGGAGAACAGAAGAACCACAAAGTGGGGCAGTGGTAAGCACAGGGCTGAGATCAGCTGTGGCTATTGATACCTTAACATTTCAGCCTTTATATTTTCCAAATCCTGTGCTGCATTAGTGCATAACTCTGAACTCCATAGAAAGTGCAGCTACTGTCTTCACCCTCTGGTCAGACAAAACAATCCCTCTGGGCCTGGAGACCAAGGACACCCGACAGCCTCAGGCTACAAAAAGTATAAACAAAAGTGATTTGGGTGGAGCAAACTGGGGGTAAATTACCTCATTACCTGAAGCTGAAATTGGAGGTTTAACCCCTGATATGCAAATAGACCAAACTTATAATTGTCTGAAAAACTCCTGACCATTGTCCACCCTGGGTGCAGCCGCTGGGAGGCTCTGAGTGCCCAAGGTGTACCTGGTAAAGGCCTTTAATAAATCCCCACTTTATTCTCTTTACTCTGTCTGTTCTCTGTTCTAGGTGGTCACTCCGAGGTATCCCTGTAGGTGAGGGAACATCAACCTTTTCTGCCTAATGCTCATTGCAGATGCCAACTTTCATTTTTCTTTCCAGGCAGATGCCACCCTCTGGCAGGAAACAGGCCAGGGACTGGCTCCAGTGTTGGAAGGTAATTGTGGAAAGAACACAATTGTGAAACTTGTGGGTTTATTTAGACACCGGTGCCCTGCTGCTCTTTTGAGGGTGTTTGTCACCTGCCACTCGAAGCTGCAATCTTTTTGCTGTGCACCTGAAAGGGCTTTTTAAGCTGCAAGAGGAGGACTGGGATTATTTCTAAATCATGGATGGGAGCTGGTTGGGGGAGACAGTCTTAATTCTTTGATGTAATGTGGAACGGCAGTAGTGAAATCCACATTAAATTAAGACAGATGAGTGCGGAAGGAGTTGCTGGAGGAGTTTGCTGTGTTTGGCACAGGAGAGCCAAACCTGTGTTCCCTTGGTTGTGTCTCATCACCACGGATGCCTTGAGGTGCCTGGCACGGGGCTGTTTCTGCTAAGATTGGGTTGAAATAGGATTTTTCACGGGATGACATTGAACTTTGAATGAAGGCTTTGGCTCTGTCACGATTTTTTTCTGCAATGAGAGGAAGGAGCTCAGGCCTCTGCTGCTTTCTCTGACAACAAACCCCATTTTGAGGTGTACAGCAGAGCACTAAATCTCAGCTCCCTGTGAGTTATTTCCTTTGAGCTCTTGATGAGCTCTAGCACATGCAGCCCCGGTATGATCCAGGATGGATGAGGTTCCATCCATTTCTTGTGAATACCTCATGGATCTCCAACAGCTGCGAGCAATTTATTTTGGGTACAATCAGTTAACGTTTTGGTGAAGTGCTTTGAAGATGTACAGCATCCTCAAACGCTGAGCTTTGTTTCATTATTATTACTATTTAACATCTCTATGCAGCTGAACTACTGTCAGACATCCTCACTTAATAACATGTTTTGTGTCTGGATCTTTTCTGCAAAGGCAGGTTTTTGGCCCAGGGGGTGGTGCAGTGAGCTAATAGAGTTTGCAGTTATATACTGCCTGTCATCCCACTCTCCAAAAATGCTTTACAGGCACCACTTTATTCTCACCATTTGGTAGGGAAGGCTGGCAATCCATCACCTGTGACTCCAAGATCTCTGTGCACAGGCTGAGGGGGAAGGGTGACCTTTGTGAGGTGAGACAGGAAGGAATTAGACCCAGATTTCAGAAAACCACCCAAACTCATGAAGAAGAAGAAGAAGATGGACTTAAACAACGCCTTAAATCCTCCATCTTGCCCCACGCACATTACTACATACCAAAATCACAAAACTCCAGGTTTCCAGAATTCCAACAAGGCAGCCAGTAATGGGTGAGAAGTGCCAAAATCCCAAAACTCCAGGTTTCCTGAATTCCAACAACCAGGCAGCCAATAATGGGTGAGAAGTGCCCTAAACAGCCCAGAACCTTCTCTCCCCATTTGTGAGGTGAGACAGGAAGGAATTAGACCCAGACTGCCCAGAACCTGCTCTCCCCATTGCAGTTCCAGTGCCCTTTCACTTCATCCCTACCACGGCCTCATAGGAACCTCTCCCGCTCCTTACAAAGGGATCTGGCAACTGCTGTCTTTAGATATTCTTCTTTTGGATCAAAAAGCCCAGAGCTGGAGTTTGCTGCCATGCAAAAAGCTTGTGCACTGCAGAGGTTGAAATCCAAAGAAGCAGGAGATACCCAGGGTAAGCAGGAAAGCAGGAGTGAGCAGCTCCTGAGGCCATGTGAGGTTTGGAGTGAGGTTTCTGTCATCGAGGGATGGGTTGTTGTCTCTGCTCTCTCTTCTTGTGATTCCACCTGGAGACCAGGCATTGGTTATGTTATTTAATTCCCCTTCTGGCCAGCAGGATTGCTGGCAGAGCTCTCCAAGGAGCTGCTGTTTGGGAAGCCAGTCTGACCAGGGGCTGCCCAGCAGCCCAAATCCCCGTCCTGGCAGTGGGCAGGGACTGAGCCAGTCCCTCGTGCCAGAGCAGAGCAGCTTCCCTGCTCTCTCCTGTGCCTGCCCAAACTGATGGCTGCCAATTCCCCCTTTACACCAAAACCATTAAAAAAATCCCTTTCAAATCGAGGATGTGATGTGAGGAGATGGAGCTGTGGAACATCCTGGACACGAATATCTAGCCTGGGAGACTTGGAAAGCAGCTCCTCCCCTCCGTGCATCCCCCAACCCACCCCAGGGACAGCAGAAACGTGGAAATGAAATGAATTAACTGTCTCTGCTACTCTGACAAATAAAGAGCAGCTCTTCACCAAGGCCCTGGGTGTTGTTCTCCCTGCCAAGAGTCATTTAAGCAGCGTGGTTAGTCACTTATCTCTGCTGAAACACGGCGAGAGCTGACGGGGAGAGACCCCAGGGGTCACAGCGGTGCTGAACATCTGTCTGCAGCTCCAGCTGTTTGCACCCTGCCAGGGGAAACCTCCTTCCCTGGGCCACACGCTGGGACACGGCACTCACAGCTCCCTCCAGGCCCAGGGATTGCTCCTGGAGAAGTTCGGGGGGCTGACAGTCCGAGCAGGGAAAATCCCTCCTGCTTACTCACGGCTTTGTGAACCCCCCGCTCCTCGCAGGGAAAGCTGCTCCTGACAGCCAGGAAAACCTGGCTGCTTTTTCTCTGCCAAGGCCAGGGTGAATGATACACGGGGAAACTTGAATGTTTATTATTTATCTATTTACAGACTCACAAGGTGTGAGCTCTAACCAGCAAACTAGAGAAATGAGGTAAAATGGATGCCTCTGACTCTTTCCAAGGTTATTTAAATGCTAATTACCCAATAATGAGATGACACCTGTATTATTTATACTTTTGACCCAATAACGACAACCCAAGGCCTGCAATGCAGACTTTTTTCATCTAATTTCAGAAAACCACCCAAATTTGTGAAGAAGAGGAAGAAGAAGGACTTGGACGACACCTTAAATCCTCCGTCTTGCCCCACATACATTACTACATACCAAAATCACAAAACTCCAGGTTTCCAGAATTCCAACAAGGCAGCCAGTAATAGGTGAGAAGTGCCAAAATCACAAAAATCCAGGTTTCCAGAATTCCAACAACCAGGCAGCCAATAGTGGGTGAGAAGTGCCCTCAACAGCCCTCAGTGGGATTGGGAATTGGGCTGCAGATCCCAAGAGAGTCTTGGAGCCTCTTAACCAGCAGCAGTGATTTATCTTCCTAATGTACTCATTAAGAAAACAATGTTATCTGCATTTTAAAGCAGGGAATAAAGAGACTGTTCCTGCCCTCAAGTCTCCTTGGTCCCAGTGTCTCCAGCTGGTGCTCTACTGGAGTCTGAATTGCTCTTAAATGTCCCTTGCTCCCCATATCACCGTGTCCGGGGACTGGAGAGGGATTTAAGATGACTGGATAGGGCCCTCAAGGACTGCCACAAAAGTGCATCCCAGAGAAGGGACTTCTTTGTAAACCCCTGTAAAAGTCCACACAAAAGCCTGGTGGTGTTAAACCTACAGATCTGCCAGCTGGGGTTGCCCGGGTTCCCTGTCTGTGTGTCCCCAGGCTTGTGTGTGAAGCTTCTCCTGTGCAGGGTCATCTCTGCCCACTCCGCTGAGGTTCAGCCTGAGAAAATAAACCAGCCTAAAATTTGCCTGGAGTTCTAAAGTCTGTTTTAGGGCTGTTAAATTTGAAACCAATCAAGCCAAACTTTGAAACCCATTTACTTTCTGAACTCTTCTCTGCTTGCTTGTTCAAATACTGGGAGGGAAGCCAGCTCTGGAAATGAAGTCACTTTTGAAAATGGCTGCTCTCCCCAGAAGGAGGCTCTGAAAATTCCCATTGTAACTTAAAGTAATTTTCCCCCCTCCTCCACCCCCCAAAAAAATATCATGAACTTGGCCTCTGAATGAGCCCCTCCCATATGTCCTCAAATTAAAAAGAGTGTGGAGGGAAAGACACTGGCACTGCAAGACCTTTTTTTATGACACCAATTTTACTGCAGAGGATTCAGCCCATTGACAGGCTGTAAAAGTTTATTGGAAGCAGATACAGCCTGTCAATGGGCTGACCAGTGCCCCTGGCTGGGATTCACCCCCAGGCTGCTGGGGAAGGGATGTGGGTTGGTGGCATTTTCTGCACTCTGCCTGGGCCATTTCCTGCAGGGAAATGACCTTTGGAGCCACCACGGAGACGTGGAGCTGACAAGCTCTGTGGTGAATCTTTGGGGTGAAACACATGGCTCAGGTTATCTGTGCAGGCAGCTCTTTCCCTGGCAGCTGGATTGCACTTGGATAAAATTCCCGTGAATAATGCCAGAGCAGCTGTGGGCAGCATCAGGTGTGAGGTGTGTGAGGTCCTCTGCAGAGGAGCAGCATCCATCTCACAGAGCCCACCAGCAAAAGTGCAAACCAAGGTCGTGCTGTTACCTGGGACTCTTGTGAACTTGCAAGGGAGCTTTCTCTTAGGAAAACAGCTCTTCTTTCCAAGGGAAAGCGGCTCTTAATTCCTGTGTGCTTTTGCAGGATACCTGTCCCACCTGTGGCACCAGTTTGATGTGCCTTGTGTGTGCAAAAGCCCTGGAGGTGTTGGGCACTGCCCAACAAATGTGCTGCCTTGTCCCTCGGGGGCTCTGGAGTTTATCCCAGCAGCCCTCCATGATTTGGATGTTCAACAAGGACAAATTTTGCCTTTACCTGCACTTCTGTCCCCGCTCCCTGCTTTGTGCTGAGCTGCTGCAGCAGCGTTGGTCCACAGCAGAGTGAGATCCTCAGCAGGGGCAGGGTGCCAGACCTGCTGCGTTCCCAGGGCAATGAACTGCAATAACTCCTTCCCTCTGAGACACCCAGAGACCCTCAGCAGGACAGGGCCGTGCCCCCCTGCCAGACCCCTCGCCCTGCTGGCCTGTGCCAGTCTGGCTGTGCTGGCACAGTCATTTTTGGGGGAGCAGCATTGGGCAAGCCCCCGTGTTTGTATCCACAACAGAGCCGCATCAAGGCTGCCGCGTGTCATTTCATCACTCTGGCAAACGACAGGCCCAGGGCTTGGAGTGTGGAGCTTTATTTTTTAATAAAGGGGAAAAAAAATCTTTGCACTTTTTTATTCTGCATCTGTCAGCGATCTCACTTGGCTCGGCCCTGGAGGAGTTCAGCTGGCCCTCGTGTTAAGGAAAACCAACAAATTAGTACAGATGTTTTTCTGAGAGCTGCGGGGATCAGGGATCAGTGATTTAATACTGCCTGATATTTGATAGGGGACGCCCAGGGAATATGTGCTGGAAACCAGGAAGTAATATTACTTGAAATCAAAATATAAATATGTTCCTAAAGGTTTAGGTAATTTTTTTGCAATTTCCCCTCATACAGTTCTAAATGAGGTCTCTCCTTCTCCTCCTGTTCTTCCTGCACTTGTTCATGGAGGGGCTGGACTCAAAAAGCCAGGGAGTAAAATGGAGGCTTTCTGGGGGATTTTGTAAAATCATGGAATCCCAGAATGGTTTGTGTTAGAAACAACCCTCAGGGTCACCTCATTCCACGTCTGCAGGGACATCTTCAACTGTCCCAGGCTGCTCCAAGCCCTGTCCAGCCTGGCCTTGGGCACTGCCAGGGATCCAGGGGCAGCCACAGCTGCTCTGGGCACCCTGTGCCAGGGCCTGCCCACCCTCCCAGGGAACAATTCCTGCCCAATATCCCATCCAGCCCTGCCCTCTGGCAGTGGAAGCCATTCCCTGTGTCCTGTCCCTCCATCCCTTGTCCCCAGTCCCTCTCCAGCTCTCCTGGAGCCCCTTTAGGCCCTGCCAGGGGCTCTGAGCTCTCCCTGGAGCCTTCTCCTCTCCAGGTGAGCACCCCCAGCTCTCCCAGCCTGGCTCCAGAGGGGCTCCAGCCCTTGGAGCATCTCCGTGGCCTCCTCTGGACTCACTCCAGCAAGTCAACATCTTTTTGTAGGCTTTAGCACAGCTGAGGAGCACCCATCTAAAGCATATATTTGGGAGGAAAGGAGCCTTCAGTGCCAGAGGTAGAATTTTGCCTTTGGGAAGCATTCAGGCTTTGGGATCCACCATTCATTGTGCCCTCCCTGCTTCCTCCAACCCTGAGAACTCATGAGAATCAGGGAATTCCATGATCCTATAAATGCAAAGTGAGCTGGGCCCACAGGGATCATCAGTTCCAACTCCTGGCCTGGCCTTCAGCTTAAAGCTCCTGCCAAGGTCCATCTTTAGGAAGGGACAGCATGGAGATGGGAAGTCACTGTGGCACCCTCTTCTTGTTGTCATGCCAACAAGTTATTTTTCAGAGGGCTTTGGGGCATTACTTGATTGCTGATGGTCCAAAAGGCCACAAGCCTGCTGTCTTCCAGTATTTTATATTCATGCATGCAAACAAGGCATGAAACCAAGTGTAGAAAGGGAAGGTCAAGTCATTTTCCACGTATTCTGAATTTAGGTGACACCTCTGAGTGGACTTGTCAAGACCAGAAGGAGGATCTGCAATTCTTCTTGGTGGTCTGGACACTCAGGACCTCCTGATGTCTCATGCCTGCCATGAGTCTTTGCCTGTCACATCTCCTCCACGGGGTTTTTGTGTTGCTCAATGGATTCAGTGCTGCAGGGTTGGGTTTGCTGGTACCTAAATAACTCACAGCATGAGAATTTATTCACACCCTCCAAAAACCACAAGATATGGAAAAATTCATGTTATTCTTGACTCTCAAAAACATAGCAGTGACTGAGATGAAGTCATCAGGGCTCTGCAATGACCATCAGGGGGATTTTGAAATGATTCCCAGGCCCTCTCTCTGTCCATGGGATGCCATGGGTACCCCAGCTGTCTGGCAGAGGGGAGTGCATTGCTCAGTACTGACTATTTTGGAGTGAAAAATTACTTTTCTGCCCCACCTGGAGCTGGCAGGGCCTCACAAGCAGGCACAAGACGACAGGGTCGTGGCTGAAGGTTTTTGGGTTGGAAAACTGGCGAAGGTCACACCATAGCTGAGCTCCCAGGCTGCTGCTGGGCCCTGGGCAGGGCAGTGATGCTGCTGGAGCTGAGGTGCATCCTGTGGGTAACAGGGAACTCAGGAGCATCAGGAGGTCTGGCTGCTCCAAAGCCATTGCCTCATTCCAGAAGATGACACAACCAGAAACTCTTTCCCCTCACATTTCCCTTCTTGCCCTTGGGCAGGGACCCAAACCCCTGCTGAGGTGTAATGGATTTACTGGTCCCACACCAGTGGGATGTTGTTCTGTCCTGGTCCTCGTTGCTGTTTCAGATGTCACAGCTTCTGTGTTCATCCCCAGTGTTCATCCTTGTGCTGCAGCTCGTGGATTGGGACTCAAATAAATGAACTCTTTATGAATGTCGTGTTGGGGTTGCACTGAAAACAAAACTATTTAGAAGCCAGTGGGCTTCCCTTCAGGGAAGGGAACCCAGAGCAGGGAGTGACAATGTCCTGCCCTTCACACTGGGGAAATTCCTGCTGTGGCTGCTCCTTTCCCTTTGCTCCTCCAGTTCTGCCTTCCTGCAGCACATGGAGACTCAAGGGTCACTTGCCCATCTTACCCCGGGATTTCTTGCCTTGCTGGGATCCTGTAACTCTTTTGGTAGTCCTTCTACAGGGATAGGAAAGCTGAGGTTTTTGTAAGGCCTCAGTTGGCTTTAAATTGTATAAACTTCATACTCTTTTTACATCCAGCCTGCAAACTTAGGGAACATATTCAACTCCGAAACAATTTCTCAACTTAGTGACAAATCTGCTTCCTATAAACCCAAGCTGTTGGCATTTGCTCTTACGCTCCTTTAATGCTTTATTAATGAAGTTCTTTTACAGCTGTTCCATTATTTCACCTGGGATAAGAGTCAGGGTCACAGGTGGATAATTATGTGGGTCATCCTGTTTCTATCCTCTTAAAACTCTGGCACAGCATAAGCTTTCTTCCAGCCCTCAGTGTTCCAAAGACTTATTAAAAGTCAACATTAACGATCCAGAGCACTCTCTGGCCAGGTCCCTTTTAAATATGAGTTCTCTGTGCTTGCTGATTTCAAAAGACCTCATTTACTAGCTGTGGCTTTACATCCTCCTTAGTTACTGCTGGATTAGGAGTGTTTCATCATTGCGTGACACGAGCAAATCCCATGGCTTCCTCTCCAATCCCGAGTGGCTGGAGCTCCTTGGAGCTGTGGAAATACCCCTGTTCTCCTTGGCTGAGCTGACTGTGCTCCCTTTGTTGAGTCAATACCGTTGTTAGGGGGGTTTGTTCCTCCAGAGTTATCTGAGGTGTCTGTCCCAAAGGGAATGATGCAGGGATTTGCTGTTTGCAGGCAGGGAGATCATCACCGTGGGGTGAGGAATTGCACAGAGCATCAGTCCAGGGACAGGGAGGAAAGGAAAGAGGGGCAAGGAAGCTTTTCTGCAGTGCAGATTGTCCTTGTGGGAGGGTGGAGAGTACATTCATGTCCAGATTCAGGAATGAGGGAATCCCAGGATGGTTTGGGTTGGAAGAGACCTCAAAACTCACCTTGTTCCACACCTGCCATGGGCAGGGACACCTTCAACTGTCCCAGGCTGCTCCAAGCCCTGTCCAGCCTGGCCTTGGACACTGCCAGGGATCCAGGGGCAGCCACAGCTTCTCTGGGCACCCTGTGCCAGGGCCTCACCTCCCTCACAGAGATGAATTTCTTCCCAACATCCCCTCTAAACCTCTCTCAGTCGAAAGCCTTTCCCCCTTGTTCTGTAGAAACATCCCAGGGGAAACCTCTGGGATATGTTAGGATGGGACAGGGGCTGTGTGGGTGGCCCTTGGAGAAAAGGGCTCTTGGATCACAGCAGGATGATGGGGTGAGGGCAGAAAGTGGGAAAAGGCCTTCTGGGCTGGCACTGAAGGGACATCTGTGGCATTACTGGCACAAGAAACATGGAGGGGTAATCGAGAGAAAAGCAGACTCTGCTGGGCTCTCCTGGAGACTCTCCTTGGAGAGATGCTGCTAACGTGGAAATAAAAGGGTGAGAAGGGGAGCAAAGGAACGGTGCTTTAACAGTGAACCAGGGAGGCAAGAGTAGAAGAGAGGCCGAGGGGAAGCCATCCATTCAACTGCTGCCACATGGGTGCAAGAACTTGGATAAGCCATGAAGAACCGGCACTGCACATCTGAAGCAGCAGTGCCGGGAAGGGTTGCGGAAGTGGAGGGCAGGAAACCCTTGACCACAGACAGGGAGTGGGCAGAGGGGCACAGCGTGGGTGCTGAGGTCTCTCCTGTCACTGGACAAGTCAGAGTTTCCTGCTGGAAAGGGGAAGCAGAGCATGAGCTGATGTCTGGCCAGGGGGGTGGGCAGGAGGAGTGCTGGGTACGTAGGTGGCTGTTTAGGGATGAGCTTTGTTTTGGAAAAGTGTCACGGAGGAACAGCTGCTGGATCACTTCTGCCTCTGCTTTATCACAGTTGTGCTCTGAATCTCTGGAAATAAAGCGCCATATACAATGTGGGAGATTTTTGTGCTCCTCTTGGTGGATGAGAAGTAACTGAGCACGGAATGGGAGCTCAGTAACCATCAGCAATAAGCAGAGGCTCCTGGTGTTGTATAATTATGCTTTTCTCTGCCTCAGACAGTTTAAAATTAGCCTGTGTGCCAATTGCGTGCTCCTGCTCTCATACAGAGATTTGAAGCTTTATATTGCAAAAGGTGAGCTGCTCAGAAATAAAAATTTTCCAAAGCTTCCATGCATGCTTCTGTTGGCTTTTTTTGATCCCACATCAATTCAATGTGTGCTGCCTCAGGGTTTAGCCTGCTTAATCCATCCAGAGTTAAAAATTTTGGGCAAGTTCAGCATAAATAGTACCCAAATTCCCATCAAACTGCTCTGTGAACATCTTGCAGATAAACATGTGTCAGTGCAAAGAAACTCCACACCTGCAGCCTGTGTTACCTAGGATGGCTCCAGGTCTCCTTTGAAATGGAATCCTTGAATTCTGTTTTTTTGCCTGGTGTTTACTCAAGGTCCTTGCTATGACACAGAAGAAAACAAGTCAATGTCAGGGAATAGTGGCTGCTCGTGGTGATTTATCCTCAGGCAGATAATTTAATTGCCTTTCCTGTTGGGTAACCAGATATGAGGATGGGGAAGAGCAAACTTGGATGTCTCCAGCTCGCAGGTTGCTGGCACTGTGTCGTGGTCCCTTCCCTGCCCTGGGAAGCACGCTCTGGAGGCTGCTGTGGAAAGGTGGAAGTGAGCAGGAGAAAACCAGACACAGAACAGTTGCTGGTGGTTCGCTGCCAAAACAGCAAACTTAATAAAGTGAGATTTTGCCAGGCATGGGGAAAAAAAACCCCAAAAACCAACAAAAACCACTCAAACCCAAAGTGTTTCATAATCCCTGAGGCTGTGGATGATAGGAGAGGGAATACCTGTGTCAGTGCTGTCGGACAGGGAGGTGCAGGGAGGATGGGATTAGCTTTTGAGGTGGCTGTGGCAGTGGGGGGAAACCCCCTCCCTTCTGGGTGGGGAACAAAGCCCTGGATGTAATTTGTCACGGATAAAGTTTGCACATAAATCACCAGGTGCACAAATAGAGGAGGAAGAAACGCTGGCCAGGGAAAGCTCTGCCTGGGAGGGTTTGGAGCTGACCTAGGCTTGGGTCTCTTGTGGCTTTTGTATTGCAAATAAAAAGACAAGTATCGTGCTGGGAAGTATAAACAGGGCTCTGCAGCCACACTACCGGGCTGCCAGCTGTCCCTGCAGGAGCTGGTGTAAGCTGGGATGTCGGGATTATCTTTAAGTGTTCTGGATGTGCATACTCAGGTGTCAAAGTCAGTGATATGTGCATATTCACCTCTCCTTAGAGTTACAAGGACCTTCAGCAGTGATGGAGAATAACAAAGGTGTGCAGTGCCTTTCCTGTCTCCCTCTGGGAGCTCTGAACTGCTGCAGGGGTGAGGAGCCATCCTTTGGCACCAAAGCCATGCCCAGGGGCAGATTGTTCTCAGTGCTGCCAGCCCTGGAATGTCTCTGACAGTCCAACAGGGAATTCCACCCTCTTCCTCAGCCTTCCAGGAGGAAAGGATTCCATTTAACAGGAATTTTGGGGGGAGGAAAGGGTTGGGTGGGATTTGAGCTCGGAGCAGACCCAAGAAAGCACCCAGAGCATCAGGACCTGCACATCCTGCAGTCTCCTCCTCATGGCTTTGGAGGGCAGAGGAGGTGGGAATTGCCCTCCCACACCTCACTGTGCTGGTCTGGAGCCGGTGGCAGACATTGAAGGGAGGATGTGTGTTCCCTCTGTGCCACACGCTGTTACTCCTGTGGGAGATGTGGCAATTTGGGGATATAACATCCAAAAGCTGGGACAGGTCACCCTGCTGCAAGGATTTGTTATGCTCAAGGACAGCACCTTCTCTGGGGTGTGTTAGGTGTTCCAGCTCTGGTGTAACCACTCCAGTGTCCCCACAGGATTTCAACAATGTGTTGTGGAACAATTTGCAGTGTCCTGTGTGCAGAAATTCACAAGTCTGGGAGTTGTCATAAACCAGACTTTGTTGTCAAGAGTCTTGGGGATTTTTGAAACTGGAGGATGTGATTATAAAATGAGTGGCTGCAGGACTCTTCCCTCTGAAAGAGAGCTTTGGTCTCCAAACCTGGATGGTCCCAGAGGTGGGGAGGTGTAGGGAGAGGAGCTGCTGAAGTCTGGCACGTGGGAGGCCTGGGTGTGGGAATTGGGATCCTGAACTCCTTCCCAGCACTCTGCAGGCCCTGTGTGACTGTGGGTGAGCCCCAGTGAGTCACAGGAGCCAGAGATAACGATAATCCCGTGCTCCAGTCCTGTCTGGCTCCAAACCTTCTGGGAAGGAACATCCTCTATTATTGTCATTATTAGCATCATTGTGGTGCCACAGCCACAGACTTTATCATCTGTTCCTGTGTTTTGCTGGACTGTAATGAAGCAACCAAACTTTTGGGAAATGTGCAACTCTAACCTGACTCAACAGGAGCAGAAATTGAGAGCCAGGCTTTTGCTGTGCTCCATAACAATCGACCCCAGGGTCTCCTCTGGCTGCAGAATGTGATGGGATGTGCTGGTTTGCCTTCAAGCCCGGCTGGGTGGTGATTTTTGGGGAGGTCAGCTGAGGTTTGGGTGTTTCCACCTCTCCTGGCTTCAGGCAGATCCCACTGACCTTGATTTCTCACTGACCCCACTCTGACCCAGGTGTTCCCAGCTGGTTTGGAACACCACGAGTGCCTGGCGGTGTTGTGAGGCAGTGGCAGGAATATTAATCCACAAACTCCAGGGGTTTATGTCCAAAAAAGGGGACAGAGGAGTCCTGTAACTTTATTTGAATAAAGGGAGAGGCCATGGGACATTTCCCCCAGGGTCTCTCGAATTTTTGGAGGATGCAGCCTCCTTTTTATCCCGGCCTCATTTCCCTCTCTCTTTCCCCACTGGCTGAGGTACTTGAGAGGCACAGACTTCCCAGAATGGCTAATACCCAAGATTCCCCTTTAATATACAACCCCCCCTTTTAATTTTTAATTCTTATGGAATTTATGGGTTTTCCCCATCGTTTCTTTCATCTTTCAATATCCAATTTCGTTTATCAGCAAACCTACAGTTTGTTTGTAAAGGCAAATATCTTCATTTTCATTCATCAATCAGTGGCATCCTTCCCATTGTTTCTTTTATCTCTCACTGCTAGTTTTATCTACCAGCAGACCCACCACTTGTTTGTAAAGACAAATCTGTCACTCCTCTCAGCAGGATGTTCCAGCGCACAAAAGCAGAATTTCCCTGAGGGGAAATCTGGGAATATCCCTGCATGGAGCTGAGGGCAGTGAGCAGCTCACCAAGGAGAGCCTGTGCTCTGCAGGGTGCCACCATCCCCGTGCTCCTTATAAAAAAAAAAAAAAGTAAGCAAACAACAAATTAAACCAAATTCTGTTTGTTCCCCAGCCTTTGTTTGGACAGGGGATCAAGCCTGGCTTCAGCTGTCGGGATTTGGCAAGGGACAGAGCACAGTTCCAGCTGAACCCAGCTCTGCTCTGCAGCCAGGGAAGAATTGCTGCCTAGAGAGGTGCAAACCAGCAGTTATTGAAGCCCTGATGGATTTTTAGGTGTGTAAAGGCATCTGGGGTGTCTGCATGCTCTAGGCTGGAAAAAAAAAAAAGTGGTGTTTTGGGGTTTTTTTTTAATTTTCTTTGTCCTTAAGAGCTCTGCAGGTGGCTGGGGCTGAAGCACCTCCTCATTCCACAGAATATTCTGAATTGGGAGGGACCCACAAAGATCACAGAGTCCAGCTCTGAGGTGGCATCCCTTGGCACTGCCAGCTGAGGAATCCCCTGGCTGTGAGGGTGGGCAGGGGTCAGGGGCTGGGCAGGGTTTGTGGGGGATGCAGGAAGGTGGGGAGAAGATGGAATGGAAGATCTGAGTGGTCAAGGGTGGACTTATTGATAATGTGGGTGTTTTCTCCAGGAAAATTCAAAGCACTGCATTTAACTGAAAATGGGAATCCAAGAACAAAATTAGAGGGGTGATGTCATATGGAAATAAATAAATGAAGCCTAAACTTTTGATGAGGGGGGGATAACTTTCTGATAAATCCCCCAAACTGAGATTTCCTGTGCCAGCACCATATGTGAACTCTTCCACTAAAATTGGAAGGCCTCCTCCAAGAGGGATCAAAGGGAAGGAGGCTCATCTCCGCTGCCTCTGCAGATCTGTTTGCCTCAAATGCACTTGTTAAAGAACACAAAAATATCTCGAGGAATGCTGCCTTTAAAAACAAGTTACTCAACCTGGGAACTGCATCTTGGAGGCTGGTATTGAAGCAGATGCCAAGTTTCCCTCAGTGCTGTCCATCCAAGTGCTGTGTTTAATTTTACAGACTTTGTGGAGCACCAGGGAGAAGGGCCATAGGCAGATACTGCAAGAATTTCATCCCAAGCATCCAAATAATTCCTAAAAGCAGCTGGAATGCTAATGCTGGTTTATGTGTGATTATTATTTAGCTTGGATTATGTGTGATTATTTCATCAGGAAATGGAGTGATAGGACAGGGGCTAATGGGTTCAGACTAAAAGAGGGGAAATTTACCTTAAATATAGAGAAGGAATGCTTGGCTGTGAGGGTGGGCAGGCCCTGGCACAGGGTGCCCAGAGAAGCTGTGGCTGCCCCAGGACCCCTGGAAGTGTCCAAGGCCAGGTTAGAAGAGGCTTGGAGCACCCTGGGATAGTGGAATTTGTCCCTGCCCATGGCAGGGAGGGAATGGAATGAGATGAACTTTAAGGTCCCCTCTTACCCAAACCATTCTGGGATTCTGTGATTACCACAGGTAATCAAAACCTCTTAATCTCCCAGTGCTGGAATACCTCAGCAGCCTCATCTTGCTGAATGTTGTCACCCAAGCATTTACAAGTGGCTTTTGTGCTCTCCTATTTGCAGCTGAAGCCCACCTGTTGGTTGAATGTGCTGATGAAAGGCGAACAAAAGAGAATTCCTGTGGCTGGATGCAGGGGTAGGACCTTGCTGCTGGGGTGTCCTGTTTGGGGAGGCTCTGTGCTGGCTGGAGGCAGCTTTGGGGTGCACCACAGACCCCACCCCTGGCCTGTGGTCGCTTTTGTTGTAGCAAACAGATGAACTGTGCAGCCACATCAACCCTTGTGCTTCCCGAGGAGCTGAGGGGAAGCTGATCCATCCTGGATCCACCTGGATTCCCATCCCCATCCCTGGCAGTGTCCAAGGCCAGGCTGGACTGTCGCTGTGAGCCTCACTCAAAAAGACACACAGAGCCAAGAATTTGGGAGAGCAGATGAGCAGCAGGGAGAATCTCTGCTTTGTTTATTACTTCCTGTTATATACTTTAGCAAGGTGACCATGGATTGGAGTGTGGCATTCCCACCTCTCAACCACATTGGTCAAAGGGACTGTCACACAGTCATTCCTCTCCAAGGATAAGAATGTAAAAATAATGTTTACAAAACATAACTGCTGTTTTCCTGAAACAAGCATGAGAAGGTGAGAAACCTTCTACTTAATATGAACGCTCAGCAAACTAGGAAATCTGACAGGAACACTGGACAGGGCTTGGAGCAGCCTGGGACAGTGGAAGGTTGCCCATGGCAGGGGTGGGTCTGGATGATCTCTAAGGTCCCTTCCAACCCAAACCCCTGTTGATCCCATTCCATGATTCCAGGTGTGCTCCAGCTCTGGGGCTTTGCCAGAGGCCCTGCCTGCTGTTTGCTGCTTCTCCTGCCCCCTCCTCCTCCCAAACTGGCTGCAGTTTGTACTTCCCCTTTTATTGCCTTTGGCTCTGCCGCGATGGGCGGTGCAGGATTTTTGTTCTTCACTTAATAATCTTCTGGCGGCTGCTGGACATCATTTCTCATTGTATTGGTGGAGGATTAGCTGAGCTGATGGGAGATATTTCCTGTCTTAGCCAGCAGGATGGGCTTTGCAGGGCTCGTGCCTTCTTTTCACATGGTGTAATGCTTTGTTTGGGAACGTGCAGAGGCAGCTCAGTGATGGGGAGAAAGCGCGGCCCCTGAAGCACGATCACTTTTATTTGTGGCAAGAAGCCATGGAACAGGCAAAATTCCTGGTATTCCCAGGCTGGACAGGTCCCAGGGCTGGGGGCTGAGGTCACTGGTGTCTGCCCATGCCTCTGCATTGTGTTGGAGGGCAAATAGATTCCTCTCTTTATCCCAAGCTTGCGTTTATCGAATCATAAGATCACAGAAGAGGTTGGAAAGGACATTAAAGATTGGTTTGTTTCAACACCCTGCCATGGACAGGGACACTTTGCACCAGGCCAGGCTGCTCTAATCCCAATCCAAGCTGGCCTTGAACATCTCCAGGGATGAGGAGTCCATTTGGTGCAGGGTTTCCTGTGGGAAGGGTTGGTGAACTTGGATGCTCCTGTACCATCTGCTTCATGCCTGTCATTGTTCAGTGAAGGGGATGCTGCAGGGCTTCCTTCAGGGAGTCTGGGAGAGGCTGTGGCTGGTGCAGGAGCAGAGGGAGCGTGGCCATCAGTGTGGGTGCAGAGTTGTGCTTGCAAACATCTCTGCAGGGCAGCAGCAAACAAAGCTTTCTGCACAGAATCCTGGGAAAAGGATGAACTTCTGGGAAAGTGATTGGGGAAGGGTGGGTCTGGGTCCTGGTGACGGTATGAGGGTGTTATCTGGCATCACTCAGCAACCACAGCCCCTCTCAGGTTACTGTTTACTGGCCCAGATGGGATCTCCAGGGGAAGTTGTTTCTCTTGCTAGAGCTCCTCAGCTCTCAGGCCCAAGCCTTGTGCTGGCTCTCTCATCCAGCTGCAAGGCTTCAGCAACTCCTGAAAACCCCCGGGGCTCTGTCTTCCTTCTGCTGTGTCTTATCAGAGCACGGGGCAGCCTCCCTGCCCCAGTCTGGGCCCTGGCTCTGTCTGCCAGGACAGTTCTTGGCTGCTGAGATCAGATGCCCAGTGGGGCTCGTGTGACTGGAGAGAGGTTTAATGTTACACTGGAGATTGTAAGAGGAGACAATCTTAAGGCAGAAAAAAATTAAAAAAAGGACTTTTCCCGGTTCCAAGGCGATTTATTTTTCTTGTAATAATAAGTGATAGGTGTGGGGGGAGGGATAGGCCGTGACATGATCCCTCTGCAATGCTCTGCAAAGAGAGGGGCTGCAGGCTTCTGCAACCCTGCTGCCAATTCCCACTGTGGGATGTGGTACCACACGCAGAAAACCCAGACAGCTCGTGGTGGAGGAAGGAAGTTCATGGTTTCTGGGAGAAGCCAGGGATAAAAATGCCCCACATTCCTGCTTGTTTGGAGTTTGTGCTGATTTAGTCCCTCGGTATCAACTGCCTGACATCAGCTGAACGTGCCTGGGGTTTTACTGGAATGCAGAGCGATGGGATTGGCACTTCAGCTATCCCAGAAAAGCAACTTTAGAAACCCCTAACTTCTCTTTGTGGCAGCTTTGCTTTCTTCCACTTTTATTTCTGCAAGGAGCAAGCACAGGCTCCATAATTTTACTCACAGGAGTCGTCTTTGATTTGCAGTGACTGAACGTGGGGAGGAACTTCTAAAGCAGTCAGTGAAATCCCTGACACAGGGATGTGACTCTTAAAGTGTATAAAGGGAGAATCTCTTGTCAGACTCTCCTGCTCACACCCAGTGGCAGCCATGGAGAGGACTGTCCTTTACTCTGAGTCGTGAGTGCTTCATCCCTTGACTGCCTGAAATACTAAAAACGGGCCTTGCTGCCTTGTTCACGATGAGGTGGTGGAAGAGCAGGGCCCAGAAAAAGCAGTTTTGATGTATCATAACCAGCAGAACCTGCCTCTCCTGCAAATCCACCCCTAAAGGGTGTCCACAGAGCCCTCCCAGCCCAGCGTGGAGCTGGTGGGACCTCCCAGCAACCTGAAGGGAGGTGAGGAAACGAGGAGAGGGGGATCCTCCCCGGCAGCCAGAACAGTGAGCAGCTCCCTTCCCTCAAAACAAGGTTTGTGCATCAAAGCTGGGGTTTTTGGACATCTGGCCTGGGCTAGGTGTTTACAGCTGAGGAAGAGGTGGCTGAAGAGGTGATCAAGCTCCTCTGGCAGACCACGCTTGACGTGGACATTGAGCAGCAGAGACACCGCGAAGGCTCGCTCGTCTCTCGGAGAGTAATTAATAATTTGTCTCTGAGAAATATCACGAAAGAAATAGCTTGGGGAAGGGAACGGGAGCTAATCTGTTCTCCAAAGCTCCTACTGACACTTTTAATCAGTGCTGCTCTGTCTCCCATTGACAGTCTGTGAGAGACTACTGATGACTCTTCGTGCTGGTCCGAAAATCAGCTCTATTAGGAGTTAGAAATACCAGCACTCTTCCAAGGAAGCTTATTTTTATTATATTCCCAGCCTAATACTGGAAACCAAAGAGCTTTAGAATAGAACTGGCTGCAATTCCAGCATTTCCCTTGAAACAAAGTAAGTTATGGGAAAAATCCCTTTTTTGACAGCCTTCCACCAAAAAAAATCCTGATTTTCCCACAGGAAACTTGCAAGTCGTGGGTAAGTGGGTTTTTTCCCTCACTTTTTTGCTGTCTCTCAGTTTTTCCAGCTTGAGCTTGATGTTTCCAAGTGTTAGTCTTGTTGTGAGCTGGCAGAAGTTGCACAAGGGCAGTGGCGTGTGAGGCTCTTCCTCTGTGCCCGCCAGAAGGAGGTGGAAATCCACCATTAAAAAATGCAATTTTGAACCACAGCAAACT